>NC_135888.1:110113332-111313332 GCF_964194155.1 Cetorhinus maximus | reverse complement strand
GTCTTGCGATGCTTATGCTGCATTACGAAGAAACAGCACAGGTGCCAAGATTGCCCAGCAGGGTGTACAGAGTGTGTTCCAGTGCAGGAGGACTGGACACTTCAAGCGCTTCTCAAAGTCTAATAACTGTAATAGAGGAAAAACACAAGATAATATTGATGAAATGCAAAATATCCAAGAAATTGGAAATAATGACAGAGACAAAATTACAGAGTCCCTAGTGGAACTAAATGGTCTTGATCAAGACTGTTGGTCAGTTACAGTTAAAGGCTTTGATATCAACTTTAAAGTTGACACTGGAGCTGGTGTTACAATTTTTAACTGGCTCCAAACATTACACCTCCATTCATCAGACATTAAGTTGCAAGGTCCAGGTGGCACAAACCTTTCCATAAAGGGTTGGCCAATTATCACTCTTCACTAGAAGGGTGACAGATTGTTGAGTCCCTCTATGTTGTCTACAATCAACGTGTATCCTTAATGAGTGGCGATGTCTATATACAACTGGGCATTCTAGAAAAAGCAGATGACAACCCATAACTGGACAACTGGATGCCTTTCATGGCGGAATTTCCAAAGTCATGTGTAGAACCAGTGGACTTTTATCCTACAGCAGCCGGTGAGGTTTATTCATTGAGCATCGGTTCACTCTCCATCACAGAGGCACCATTCACTGGACCCCGGACAGAGATTGAAATTGTGGCCATCTGCAAGATGACCTTTCGGAACTGGGGTGGCTTTCATCTGAAGAAGGTGATGAGAAAGAAACCATTGTAGCACTGAGTGATCCATTGGAAAATGAAGTATTAGAGGTTGATTCACTATTCAAATCTATTGCTGAACCATTTGCAGTCTCTGTTTTCTGATTCTGAGGAATCAGCTGTGTTTGCTGCGGAACAGCAGCACCCGTATCTGTGTCCCACTGAACTGACCAGTGCAATGCCTTGCAAATCACTAGTTAACGATGAACAGTTGTCCAGGGAGAACCAAAATGCTTGATTCTACAGAGGATAACATGGCCAGAGATTTGGTAGAGCCTATAGCATTGGATGAAAGTAAATTAATGCCCATACTTCAGCCTCATTGGAAAATCATCTTTTTTTATTCATTCATGGGATGTGGGCTTCGTTAGCTGGGCCAGCATTTGTTGCCCATCCCTAGTTGCCCTTGCGAAGGTGGTAGTGAGCTGCCTTCTTGAACCGCTGCAGTCCATGTGGTGTAGGAAGTTCCAGGATTTTGACCCAGCGACAGTGAAGTAACGGCGATATATTTTCAAGTCAGGATGGCAAGTGACTTAGAGGGGAACATCCAGTTGGTGTTCCCATCCACCTGCTACCCTTGCCCTTCTAGATGGTAGTGGTCATGGGTTTGGAAGATGCTGTCTAAGGAGCCTTGGTGAATTTCTGGAGTGCATCTTGTAGATGGTACACATTGCTGCTACAGTGCGTAGGTGGGATGTTTCTGGATGTGGTGCCAATCAAGTGGGCTGATTTGCCCTGGATGGTCAAGCTTCTTGAGTGTTATGGAACTGTGCTCATCCAGGTCAGTGGAAGTATTCCATCACACTCCTGACTTGTGCCTTGTATATGGTGGACAGGCTTTGGGGAGTCAGGAGGTGAGTTACTCGTCACAGGATTCCTAGCCTCTGAACTGCTCTTGTAGCCACAGTATTTATATGGCTAGTCCAGTTCAGTTTCTGGTCAATGCTAACCCCCAGGGTGTTGATAGTGGGGGATTCAGTGGTGGTAATGTCGTTGAACATCAAGGGCCGATGGTTAGATTTTCTCTTATTGGAAATGGTCATTGACTGGGCTGGCATTTGTGTGGTGCGAACATTACTTGCCGCTTGTCAGCCCAAGCCTGGATATTGCCCAGGTCTTGCTGTATTTGGACATGGACTGCTTCAGTGTCTGAGGAGTCACGAATGGTGCTGAACATTGTGCAATCGTCAGTGAACTTCTGACATTATGATGGAAGGAAGGTCATTGATGAAGCAGCTGAAGATGTATGGGCTGAGGCCACTATCCTGAGGATATCCTGCAGTGCTGATTGCAAGACTCGTGCATACCCGCTGACCAAAATATCACGCAAGTGCGCAAAGTCGTCGGGACCCTTGCCCAAGGTCATCGCATGTTATTTTACGCTCAGGCACATTGGCCACATGCCCACACACTGAGCAAAAAATCCTGACCATGGCAGTTGTTAAGTATGTCTTCAGCTTCCCCGTCCTTTCCCCCCACCACAGTCACCCATGTCCTTTCCCCTATCACTGTCAATCCCCCTGACATCACCTTCCACCTCCCCAGTGTCACCTACTAGCCAGAACCCTTTTCTTTCTGGGATGTCCAGATAAACATGTCCAGATAAGTTCTCTACCTTCCCGACAATCCCACCCCATCCACATTGACCTCCCCAGCCTCCTCCTTCCTACTCCCAGGGTCCTTGTCTGCCTCCAAGTCCCCACTGAGTTCAACACCCTCGTAGTCCCATCTACCGCTACTGTTGCACCCTCACCCTCCCACCCTTCTGGCTCACTCTACCCTCTCTCATTCTCACCATTCCCTCTTACCACGCCCACCTTCCTTTTGCTCCCCAGAAGGCAGTCATCAACTTCACAGACCCCTCCCTTGCACGGTCACCTGCAAATCCCCCCATTTGCTCCTTCCTCTACCCTTACTCCTTCCCCTCTGTGAACCCCTTCATTCCCCCAGACTCCTTCCTTCTTCCAGATTCCTTCCTCCCCTCAAAGCCCTGCCCCCTCCGAACTTCTTCCCCCTCAGAAGTCCTTCCCTTACACCTTGCTCCCCCTTTACACCTACCTCCCCAGTTGCCGCATTCTCCCCCGTTACACCCTCCTCCCCATACTCCCTCCCCCCACTCCCAATCTCACCCCCCACCCCCGACACCATAGTTCCCCCTTTCCCAACCTCACTGCCCCCTGACACCATCGGTTCCTCCCCCCTAACCTCACCACCCCAGTACACCTCCCTCTCCCAGTCAAACTTGCACCTTACTCTCCACCCCCTCGATGATCATCTGTAGCAGACCATGGCCAAGACACTGATGTCCCAAAGCAGACCCTCGATCTTCCGTAAGCTGCTTTGCAGCAGAGCCCTGTCCCTATAAATCCATCCAGCATATGATGCACATTCCTCCAGGGTCCGGTTGCTGTAGGGCTCCAGCATCTCCTGCTCCTTGGATGTCTGTGATGTGAGCAAGGCTCTGATGGTAAGTCCTGACTTCTGCACATCACACTTGTCAAGACATGTTCCGTACCGGCGTGTTTTCCCGCCGCTGAGGGTGGTAAATTTCACATGGGCTGATGATTCCAGCCAGCAGGTATGTGCAGATATATGATAATGAAGCTCCCGACGTTCAGCAGCGGGAAACGCAACCCTCCACTGACGGGCAAAGCAGACAATCGTAAACTGGTTTCACGATGATGTGAAACCAATTTTTGGCCTTCCTGCATATTGCCTGCTCAAGCCCTAAATGACGCCGAAAAATTCCACCCATCTGATTGATGATCTTCACAGGAAAGACTTGTGAATCCTGCAGAGGGTACTACAATTGCATTCACTCAAGTGGCAGCTCAATTTTCTGACTACGTTTGGTTCATCAAATATTCCAGGACCTGGCTCAGTCCTTTATTTGTCCTGGTGTTACACAAAAACACAGCCTAATGACATTATTAGTTTGCTTTTGAAAAAGGACAAACCTGTGGCTCTTCTCTCAACTAGATGTGATGTTCATTTTCCTCAGGAACTTGTTTTAAAACTAGTCAAGACTAGTCTTGTCAAGATGAGATGTTACAAAGGTAATAAAAAGACAAAGCTCAAGGCTCTGTATCTGAATGCGCATAGCATACATTACAAAGTAGAATTGTAGTGCACATTGAAGTAAATAAATATGATCTGATAGCCATTACGAAGACATAGCTGCAGGATGATAAGGACGGGCCCTGAATATTGAGTGGTGCATGATATTCAAGAAGAATAGGAAGTTAAGTAAAGGTGGAGAGGTAGCACTGTTGATCAAGGATGGCATTGGTGCAATAGTTAGAGATGACTTTGGTTCAGGAGATCAGAATATATAATTGGTTTGAATGGAGATGAGGAATAATAGGGGAAAGAAGTTTGAAAGGGAGAAGAGTGGGTCTAAGACTAGTATTTTAAACTTAAATAAGGGCAACTATGTGGGTATGAAAGCTGAGCTAGCTGAAGCAAACTGGGATACTAGGCTAGGGGATAGATCAATAGAGAAGCAGTGGCAGAAGTTTAAGAGGATAATTCAGAATATCAAGAATAAGTATATTCTTACTATAAAGAAAAATTATAAGGGGAGGACCCACCATCCGTGATTAACTAAAGAAGATACGGAAAGCACCAAACTTAAGGAAAAAACATATAACTGCGCAAGGATAAGTTGCAGGTCAGATAATTGGTCAGAATATAAAGAACAGCAGGGAATGACTATAAGGTTAATCAGGAGAAATAAATTAGAGTATGAGAGGAAGCTAGCTAGAAATGTAAAAACGGATAGCAAAGTTTCGACAGCTATTTAAAAAGAGAAAGAGTAAGTAAAGTGAGCATTGGTCCTCCAGAGAGTGACAATGGAGAGTTAATAGTAGATAATAAGGAAATGACGGATGAAATGAACAAATATTTTGCTTCTATCTTCATTATAGAGGATACAAAAAACATTCCAGTCATAGCTGTAAATCAGGAGGTGGAAGGGAGAAGGGAACTTGGTGAAATTACAATCACTAGGGAAGCAGTACTGAGCAAACTGATGGGTCTGCGGGCTGGCAAGTCTCTGGGTCCTGATGGACTTCATCCTAGGGTCTTAATAGAGGTGACTAATGAGGGAGCAGATGGATTGGTGTTAATTTTTTAATAATTCATTAGATTCTGGAAAAGTTCCATCAGACTGGAAAGTAGCAAATATTATATTCAAGGAAGGGAGGAAGAAAACAGGAAGCTATAGGCCAGTTAGCTCAAGCTTACTGGCCGATAGTCTGTTGAGGGGAAGGTGTTAGGATTGATCATTAAAGGGGCTAAAGCTGGAGGCTTAGAAAAGCTCAACATAATCGGGAAGAATCAGCATGGATTTGTGAAAGGGAAATCATGTTTAACCAATTTATTGGAGCTGTTTGAAGGAGTAACATGAGCTGTGGATAAAGGGGAGCCTGTAGGCGTGCTGTACTTGGATATCCAGAAGGCATTTGATAAGGTACCACTTCAAAGGTTATTGCGGAAAAGAAAAGCTCATGGAGTAGCGGGTAACATATTAGCATGGATAGAAGATTGGCTGGCTGGCTGAAAACAGAGTGTATGCAGAAATAGGTCTTTTTCTGATTGGCAGGATGTGTTGAGTGGAGCACTGCAGGGGTCTGTGCTGGGGCCTCAAGTTTTTACACTTTATATTAGTGACTTAAATGAGGGGAGTGAAGGCATCATAGTTAAATTTTCAAATGACACAAAGATAGGTAGCAAAGTATGTCGTGAAGAGGACAAAAGGAAGTTGCAGACAGGTACCTATAGGTTAACTGAGTGGGCGAATATCTAACAGATGGAGTATAATGTAGCAAAATGTGAAGTTTTTCACTTTGGCAGAAAAATAAAAAAGCAGAGTTTTACTTAAACGGAGAGCGGCTGTAGAATTCCGGGGTGCAGAGGGGCCAGCACATCCTTCCTGAGAACGGGGCCCAAAATTGCTCACAATGTTCTAAATGTGGTCTGACCAGAGCCTTATAAAGCCCCAGCAGCACATTCCTGCTTTTATATTCTAGTCCTCTCAAAATAAATGCCAACATTGCATTTGCCTTCCTAACTACCGACTCAACCTGCAAGTTAACCTTAAAAGAATCCTGGACTAGGACTCCCAAGTCCCTTTGCACTCCAGATTTCTGAATTCTCTCCCCATTTAGAAAACAGTCTATGCCTCTATTCTTCCTACCAAAGTGCATGACCTCACACTTCCACACGTTGTATTCCATTTGCCACTTCTTTGACCATTCTCCAAACCTGTCCAAATCCTTCTGCAGCCTCCCCACCTCCTCAATGCTACCTATCCCTCCACCTATCTTTGTATCATCTGCAAACTTAGCCAGAATGCCCTCAGTTCCTTCATCTAGATCATTAATGTATAAAGTGAAAAGTTGTAGTCCCAATACTGACCCCTGCGGAACTCCACTAGTCACCGGCCGCCATCCTGAGAAGGACCCCCTTATCCCCACTCTCTGCCTCCTGCCAGACAGCCAATCTTCTATCCATGCTAGTACCTTGCCTCTAACACCATGGGCTCTTATCTTACTGAGCAGCCTCCTGTGCGGCACCTTGTCAAAGGCCTTCTGGAAGTCCAAGTAGATAACATCCATTGGCTCTCCTTTGTCTAACCTACTCGTTACCTCCTCAAAGAATTCTAACAGATTTGTCAGGCATGACCTCCCCTTGATGAAACCATGCTGACTTTGCCCTATTTTACCATGCACTTCCAAGTATTCTGAAATCTCATCCTTGATAATGGACTCTAAAATCTTACCAACAACCGAGGTCAGGCTAATCGGCCTGTAATTTCCCGTCTTTTGCCTCACTCCCTTCTTAAACAGGGGGGTTACATTAGCGATTTTCCAGTCCTCTGGGACCCTCCCTGACTCCAGTGATTCCTGAAAGATCACCACTAATGCCTCCACTATCTCTTCAGCTATCTCCTTCTCTGGGGTGTAATCCATCTGGTCCAGGTGATTTATCCACCTTCAGACCTTTCAGTTTTCCTAGCACCTTCTCCTTGGTAATGGCCACCATTCTCACCTCTGCCCCCCCGACTCTCTTGAACTTTGAGGATGTTGCTCGTGTCTTCCACCGTGAACACTGACGCAAAGTACCTATTCAGTTCCTCCGCCATTTCTTTGTTCCGCACTACTACTTCTACAGCGTCATTTTCCAGCGGCCCAATGTCCACTTTTGCCTCTCTCTTACCCTTTATATATCTAAAAAACTCTTGCAATCTTCTTTTATATTACTGGCTAGTTTACCCTCATATTTAATCTTCTCCCTCCTTATTTCTTTTTTAGTTGTCCTCTGTTGGTCTTTGTAGGCTTCCCAATCCCCTGGTTTCCCACTGCTCTTCGCCACATTATATGCTTTCTCTTTAGCTTTTATGTTGTCCCTGACTTCCCTTGTCAGCCATGGTTGCCTTGTCCTCCCTTTAGTATGCTTCTTTTTCCTAGGGATGAATTTTTGCTGTGTCTCCCAAATTACTCCCAGAAACTCCTGCCATTGCTGTTCCACTGTCTTTCCTGCTAGGCTCATCTCCCAGTCAATTCTGGCCAGCTCCTCCCTCATGCCTCTGTATTTGCCTTTGTTCTACTGTAATACCGTTACATCTGATTCCAGCTTTTTCCTCTCAAATTGCAAGGTAAATTCTATCATATTATGGTCACTTCCTCCTCAGAGTTCCTTCACCTTAAGCTCTCTTATCAAATCTGCCTCATTACACATCACTAAATCGAGAATTGCCTGTTCCCTAGTGGGCTCCACCACAAGCTGCCCCAAAAAGCCATCTCGTAGACATTCCACAAAATCCTTTTCTTGGGATCCACTACCAACCTGATTTTCCCAGTCTACCTGCATATTGAAATCCCCCATGATCACTGTAACCCTGCCTTTCTTACACACCTTTTCTATCTCCTGGTGTATCTTGTGCCCCACATCCTGACTACTGTTCAGAGGCCTGTACATAACTCCCATTATGGTTTTTTACCTTTGCGATTCCTCAACTCTAACCACACAGATTCTACATCATCTGACCCTACGTCGTTTCTTGCTATCGATTTAATTTCATTTCTTACTAACAAAGCAACCCCACCCCCTCTGCCAACCTGCTTATCTTTTCCTTGGATATTTAGCTCCCAGTCCTGATCCCCTTGCAGCCATGTCTCCGTGATGCCCACCACATCATACCTGCCAATTTCAATCAGCACCACAAGCTCATTTACCTTATTTCGTATACTGCGTGCATTCAGATACAACACCTTCAGTCCTGTATTTCCCATCCCCTTTCTCATTGTCGTCCCTTTATCTGATGTGCTTGAAGTTAGATTCCAAGCCATTTCCAAACACTTTTGTGTTCTGGAGAATTTAATAGCCTCTCCTGTACTCTCCTTTCTTTTCAGTTTTTTCATAATTTTCCATGAAGTTGAATCCACCCGCCCACACGCTAACCTGCTGCATTAGTCATACTTCTTGGAGTTTTACCCTTCCCTTCTTCCACTTTCTATTTTAAAGTCCTGTTGACCACCCTATTTACCCTTTTCTTTGGAACATTGGTCCCGGATCGGTTCAGGTGGAGACCATCCCAATGGTACAGATCCCTCCTGTTCCAATACTAATGCCAGTGCCCCACGAAATGGAACCCCTCTTTCCCGCACCATTCCTTTAGCCACGTGTTTACTTCCCTTATTCTCGCGTCGCTATGCCAATTTGCATGTGGCTCAGGTAGTAACCCTGAGATTATAACCCTTGAGGACCTGTTCTTTAATTTAGTTCCTAATTCCTAGTATTATGTGTAAAACTGGTTTTGAAATGCAGGTGGATAAGCTAAGATGAAGTCTCAACAGATACAGTGTGAATGGAATTTGCATTTTTAGATAAGTTGAGAAGTTGTTTGATTTGCAAAAGGACAAGATAATATGTTTACAACTGGCAAGATAAATAAGGCAAAGTTATTAAGTTTATTTTTCCTGAAAGTGCTAGCCATAATGATAATATGAAAGATTTTTTTCTATTCTCGGAAAGCAACTTCCAAAGAAAGGTTGAAACAATGAGTTTTAAGGATCAAAAGGGAGGAAATATATTTAAAGAACGATGGAAAGCTGTGTGGGAAGTGGCCTGGTGTAATCTTGGATGGTGCACTGTGTGAAACAGACTTGTGGGAAAAGTCTCCAGCCACCCTGGGGATGATTGCTGTTCCAGTAACCAAGGTTTGTTAAAATCCTTTGGGGTTCCATTATTGAGTGAGAGAGAGAAAGAAGCTATGACATCCCTCCCTTACTGCAACATTGGATGCTTGTGGTAATATTGCTGGATGTTTTATAGTTTAAGAATCTATTTCGACTGTTGCCTGGAAGGGGTGTGTAGTTGAATGTCCAATTAAGTAGAAATCTTGCGAGAACTGTTATAAAATTAAATTTAACTAGGTAACTATAGTCTTGTGCATTTGTTTTCTTGTGTTTTGTTAATAAATATTTTAATTTAATGCTTAAAATCTCAAAAGGTGGTAGTGAACTCATTACTTCTGACTTCAGTGCACAAACCTCTTTGTAATAAGTACAAATTGCAAATTCATTGTGGTAGCATGGCCAAGTTTCCCTTTGGGATTTGGTCAGCCTGGCAAATACCACCTGCCATATCACAACATTAGGTAAAGGAATCAAAGGTTATCGGGGTAGATGGTAATGTGGAATTGAAAACGCAAACAGATCAGCCATGATCTTATTAAATGGCAGAGCAGGCTCGAGGGTCCAAATGGCCTACATCTGGTCCCATTTCATATGTTCATAAAATCAGTGGGATGGATTTTCATCATTACCAGATGGGTATTATATTCTGTCTCAACAGAGAGCAGAGGGATGATGACATGCTGGTAACAGAACACAAATTCAGATTAAAGGAGTGAAAATTGTGTTGCGTTGGAGAAAGGCAATCCTTACCCTGGATTTTTGTTTCCAGGCGATTCTTAATAAAACAGGGCGATAAAGATAAAAAAATCTACCCCGGTTTCTTCTTTCCCTTTAGATCTCAATACACTATAGGCCATATCAGGATGCAAATTTATTTAAGATTAAATACTTTTATTGCCAGGTTTATTCCTGAATCTTCACATGGGCTGTTGTTAAAAAGGAGGGTTCAGGAGGCTGAAGCAATACTCTGACATGCTGCAAAGAAAACTGGTGTCACTCCACCAGAGGTGCTCAACAATGAACTTGAGGAAATAAGTGTTGTGTTTGTTTGCTGTGTGGTTGCTCAATCCTTTAATACTGACCTGCTCTTTAATTGACAATTTTCTCATCATCCTTTTCTTCTGAAGGTGTTGACTTTTTGCTATGTAATAGTTCCATGGTGGTCAGTCACCTCCTTTAGCCAAGCAATTATTTTTTTATATATGAACCCAGATAGTGAGTGCTACTAGGTTATTTTACCATCAAGGATCTCAAAGCAATCTTCAGCCAAAAGCAAATGCATCACATAGCAATTAGGTATGAGAGTTCAGACTGAATTGTTTCTGCTTCCCTGGGGTTTTATTGGACAACTTTAGTCCCACCATCTGTAAAAACAAGAGATCAAACCTGCTTTATTTGTCTCATTATGACAGTACATTCTGCATTGACTCAGTGAGTCATTTTACAATCCTTTTCTCATGGAGGCTGCATGTCTTATCCCAATTGCCACTAATTCACATGGTCCTTAGGACTAAACTTTTATGTCTTAATCGCTCATCTGATAAAATCATTGAACCAAGGGGATTATTTTCTTAATTTATAAGGATTTAGGGATGAGGTCACATTTGCACCCTTCCGCCAGTTCATAAAGACGTGCATTGTATCAGAGTGCTCCCAGATGATGACTAAATTCTTTGTATACACTACACATTCCTTCCACTTCAGTTCTTGTAATTTTCCTATGGCTTTTTCCCCAATATTCTTCAAATCGGTGATATATATATGCCATGAAAAGTACTGTATGGAAACAAGTTGTATTGTTTATAAAACATAGAAGTTTCCAGTTTTTGAGTCTGGTACGCTTCATTAATCTTCAAGTGCCACTTCTGCAGGAGATGGTTATACACTGAAAATCACTAGATGAGGACAGCTTGGTTTGATTAATGTTACACATATATTATTTTAATTCATTCTTGGGAGTGAGTGTCACTGACAAGTTCAGCATTTATTGACCATCCCACATTGCCCTTCTGCAAATGATGGCGAGCTGCCATCTTGAACCACTATAGTCCGTGCAGTGTAGGCACACCCACAGTGCTGTTAGGGAGGGAATTCCATGATTTTGACTGAGTGACAGTGAAGGAAGTTATATAACTTGGAGGGGAACTTGTAATTGGTTGTGTTCCTATGTTTCAGCTACCCTTTTTCTTTTAGGTGGTAAAGGTTGTGGACTTGAAATGTGCTTTCAAAGGAATCTTGGCAAATTGCTGCAGTGTATTGTGTATATGGTACACACTGCAGCCAGAGTGCGTCAGTGGTAGAGAGAGTAAATGCTTAAGGTGGTGAATGGGGGGTCAGTCAAGTGCGTTGTTTTGTTTTGGATTGTGTCAAACTTCTTGAGTGTTTTTGGAGCTGCACTCATCCAGGAAAGTGGAGAGTACTCCATCACATTCCTGACTTGGGGTCCTGTTTTCTCAACATTCAAATGACTGGCATCCCAGGGAGAACAAAGAAAATGTGTCAAAGACATTCTGGATTTCTCCCCAAAGCTTGGCAGCACTGACCTTAATGACTGACAGCAGCTTGCTATCGTTCAGAATGGTGACAACCTGTCCATCAAGCTGCATCAGGCTTTCATTCAAAATGTCTTAATGACAAGGCAAAACAGCAGCAGGGAAAGAAAGCCAAAAAAGAAAATCCTGCACTCTCAATCCCTATGCCTCAAGGGACATCCTGCCCCATTGCCCAAAGATCTGTGGTCAAGAATCGGCCTGTGCAGTCACATGAAGATCCAGAGCAAACACTCATAACCCTGAGTGAGCATCATCCACGAATTGAGGGACAGCCAATGACTTACTGCTTCTCAGCCCAAGTCTGGATGTTGTCCAGGTCTTGTTGCATGTGGATACAGATTGCTCCTTAAATGTTTGTCATGGTTTTTATACCCACTTGTCTGAGAGAATCTAGGGAAGAAACAGCAGACACTATCGCTGCAGCCCCAAGCTTAACTCAGGCCCAATCAGGGGTCTGACCAAGCAGGATGCTTCTATGGCGTTGTCAACTTGATTTTAACTCCCAGGCCTCATTTCAATGTGATTGACAGACTGCTTCCCCGGTCACATTGGAAAACAGTCAGCCCACTTTATGGGCAGAATTTTATGGTCTCCCGCAGGCAGGTTGGCAGGTAGGAAGTCCTGTAAAATTTTGAGAGTGTCTTTTCTGCTGCCTACCAGCCCACTCCTCACCTGGCCACGATTTACCAGTTGCAGGTGAATCCCTCGGGCAGCCCATCTGCCCTCATGCCAATTGAGGCCAATTAATGGTAAAGGGAGTCTCCTTCATGGGCCTCCTTTTCCGATTGGAGGCCCTCCAAATTTCTCCGCACTAACCGGTCCCCATCTCTCCAGGTGCCCCCTTCCCCTCTGGCCTGTGCACCCTGTCCATATCCCAACTCAATTACCTCCTGTCCCCCCAGGACCTCCTCAACTGGCACCATCAAGCCCCACCCCTTTTTCCCCACCTCCACCCCCCACCTGGTTTCTGGTTCTTCTTCATGGGCTGGATGCAGACCCAGGAGTGCCCACCATTCCCAGTGGCGTTGCTGGGACCAGAGAGCTGGTGGTAGCTCTCAGAGGTGGGATTTCCTCTACAGATAGGGGCAGAAGGCTCCCCACTGGCCAACAACAGTCCTGAGAGCATAAAATGACTGGTGGCCAGCCTGCCAGAGCGGGGCAGGTTTCAACTTTTTCAGCTGTAGAGAGAGAAACATCGGCACCCGTAAAATCCAGTCCTTGGTGTACAATTTCTGCTGGGTTGCCCAAAGTTTATTTGAAGTGAGAACGCACTTCTAAATGGAAGTTTGTATTCTTTGAAGACAGATTGTGATGAGGAATTTGGTACAGATGGGAATGGGGTTCAGAGGGGGAAAGAGGTGTTGCTTTTTATGTCCTTTTACGGTCTTCAATAACTGGTGAATGTTCTTCTTTTGTCTCCAAGCTAGGAGACCTGCTATTGCTTTCACAGTGTAAATGAATAACTAATTGACTAATTAAATATATAAGGTTACACAGACATGACAGGATGGTGGTGTGCAGTGACTGCAAAATATTGGAATCTGCAGAATGCTCTGAGTTCCAGACAACCAAATCTGCGGTAAGTGTTTGCAGCTTGAGCAACTTCAGCTAATAGTTGCTGAGCTGGAGTCTGAGCTGCAGACATCGCTGAACATCAGAGAGAGGGGAGTTGCCTGGACACTTTGCTCCAGGAGGCAATCACTCCCTGAAGTTTAGGTAGAATTTCAGAGTTGGTCAATGGTCAGGGACCGATGGTGTGTCTGCGGGCTGAATTTTGTACCCTCCCCCATGGCAAGTTTGGTTGCAGGGAGTGTCATTTAATTGGACGGGACCATGATGAGTGGTGACCCCACCACTTTCCCTCTTCCACCTTAATTAAGTCCAGGGCGGGAATGCCTGTGGACAATGTCCCTGCCCCCTTGCCAGTCAGGGCCTCATCCCACTACCACTGGTATTAACCCAGTGGCAGTGAGGGTGCGCCATGCAGGGAGCATGACTAGCGTGATCCCCAGTGGTGCTGCTGAGTACAGAAGAGCTGTTGGCATCTGATTGGCCGGTCATTCTCAGCGGGAGAAGCCTCTGCCATGGGATCCTTTTTATTAATTCTTTCATGGGATGTGGGCATTGCTGGCTAAGCCAGCATTTATTGTCCATCCTAAGCGTCTTGAGAAACTGGTGGTGAGCTGCATTCTTGAACCGCTGCAATTCATGTTGTGTAGGTACATCCACAGTGCTGTTAGGGAGGGAGTTCCACGATACTGACCCAGTGACAGTGAAGGAACAGCAATATATTTCCGAGACAGGATGGTGTGTGACTTGGAAGGGAGTTTGGGATGGAGATTGGTGTTCCCATGCATCTACTGCCCTGATCCTTCTAGGTGTCAGAGGTCTCGGGTTTGGAAGGTGCTGTCAAAGGATCCCTGGTGAGTTGCTGCAGTGCATCTTGTAGATGATACACACCGCTTCAACTGTGCATCAGCGGTGGAGGGGATGAATGTTGAAGGCAGTAGATGAGTGCCAATCAAGCAGGCTGCCCTGTCCTGCATGGTTAAACATGATTTCCCTTTCACAAAACTATGCTGACTCTTCCCGGTTACCTTGAGTTTTTCCAAGTGCCCCTTTAATGCTAGATTCTAACATGCCTGCCATGGCAAACATCAAGCTAACTGGCCTATAGTTTCCTGTTTGCTGCCTCCCTCCTTCCTTGAATATAATATTTGTTACGTTCCAATCTGATGGAACCTTTCCAGAATCTAGTGAACTTTGGAAAATTAACACCAATGCATCTACTATTGCATTAACCACCTCTTATAAGACCCTAGGATGAAGTCCATCAGGACCCAGAGACTTGTCAGCCCGCAGCTCCATCAGTCTGCTTAGTACCGTTTCCCTAATGGTTGTAACTTCACCAAATTTCCCTCTCCCTTCCGCCTCCTGATTTACAACTATTACTGGAATGTTTTTTGGAACCTGATATTGTGCGCTTGGATCATGTTCACATTGTTCTAAGAAGGAAATCAAAACAAGGCAATGATTGCAGGTATCTGGTATGTAGGACATTCTAAACACACAACATATCTGAAACCGTGGCACGCATGTTGGTGTCCCAAAGCACTGAAATACAGATGGCAGAACGTGGGTTTGAGGTTGTAATTACTCATGCTATAAATTCCTAATCTATCCATGCAGCTTCCCCAGAAATAACAAGGGAAAGAAAAACAAAGTAATTCCAGCTGGATTCTCAATTGCTGTTTGGGAATAAATTTCTCACCTCTTCACTGGGTAATGGTGCCTGGAAAAGGGTCAAAACAAGTAGGAGAAAATTAACTTTAAAAATAGAAATGAAACAATTAGCCACATTATTGAAAGTACGTACATTGAAATGAATTATTGGTTATTGATCATTAATCAGTGGTTATTGATCACAAGGTTTGTGTTACATGGGCCACCTATGGCTTTATGTTGTTGTGTTGGTCTTTTCCTTACCGATAACTTACGCTTTCTATTTTCGTAGGTGTTTATCATGAGTTTCTGCCTTATATTCTGAGGGGGAGTTTCTCAGTGGTTGCAGCAATTCTGGACTTGTTTCTGCCCGAAGCAGTCAATATTCCTCTCCCAGAAACCATTGGCCAGATGCAGAAAATAAAGGGATAGTCTTTATGATCCAGTCTTTCCTCTCAATATCTGCTCTGAACAACTTACATTCCTATAATACTTTTAATGTAGAACATGCCTCAAGGTGCTTCACAGGGAAGGTAGAAGAGGCAATTGAATGCCAACTTCAA
The DNA here is from genome assembly GCF_964194155.1 of Cetorhinus maximus. Taxonomy (NCBI): domain Eukaryota; kingdom Metazoa; phylum Chordata; class Chondrichthyes; order Lamniformes; family Cetorhinidae; genus Cetorhinus; species Cetorhinus maximus. The sequence goes on along the minus strand of NC_135888.1, from coordinate 111,298,033 downwards.
GGTGTGTGTGTTTAATAGAGTGAGAGAGGAGCTGCGGAGGTGTATTTAGAGGAGTTCCAAAGAGCACTGCTGTGTTAGCTAAAGGCTCTGCCACAAAAGATGGAGCAGGGAGTGTGGGGCAAGGAGGAGGGACCAGGTTCAGAGGAACAGAAAGTGGGGAAGGTGGGAAAGGTTAATGAGGTAAGGTGAAATGAGGCTGTAGAGAGATTTGTAGACAAGAATGAGAATTTAAAATTCATCTATTGGGGCGCCAGGGGCTCAGCAGTGATTGGAAATGCTGGGTGAGTGGAACTTAGTGTAGAACAGGATGTAAACAACAGAGCACCTCCCTCACAAGCTCTCTATCCACATCGTGTGCACCCCACCCCCTCACCATCCCCTCTCACCTCATCCCACACTTTCCCCCATCCCGAGTCTGCACCCAGCAACATTGCTTTCAAAACACATTAACAGTGCAAAGAGGAAAATAAGCCAATCACATATGAGCTTGATGTGCGTTAATGTTGTTACTCAATGCAATTTCCACTCTGGCCACCCATTTATTGTTAAATGTCATTTGGCTGTGCTTGTGTCTCCTGCCAGGTGAGTTGAGAATGATTTTTCTGATCAATCTGAGCTTGATTGAAAGGTGCTGATCTGACAGGTACAAAGTTTGCATTTCCATCTTAGTTGACCTCCCAACATGTCTTGTTATTCACAATCTGTGGCACAGTAATGCATTGGTATGAGCTCCATTATTAAATCCCCTGACAAACCTGTTTGAACTGCTTAAAAAATATCAATCTCAATATGAAATCAACGACTCTTTCAACCCAGTGAAATGTGACAGGAAAATTTCAATTAACGTTAACTCTTTCTGATGTTGCTGTGTTTGATTTGATTGCAGGTTCAGATATGAAAAACCGCACAGAAATCACGACCATTATTATTGAAGTGGAACAACTGGGGAAAACAATATGGTGGTCAGTAAAATGGAGGAAATTTAAACCAGCCCTGGCCACAGATCGGCAACATGGAGAAATGGACAATAAGTCACTCTTTCAGGTTTATGACAAAGACTAACAGTATCTCCTGTTGATATATACTTAGCAATGCAATGGAGATACTCAGGGATCACTGTCAAGTACTCAGATCGACAGACTGCTGCACCATTTTATGTTTCTTAAATTTTCTCACTTTCGTTTGGAAGCAACAATGTATTCTTGTGTAATACAAAACGGGGTTTACTATGAGGCTGATTTTAACATATGGACAACGTCGGTCAGACGGTCACCTGTACCAGTAACGAAGAAGGTTCTGCAATTTTCAGGTGCTGATCTCCTTTACATCCAGCAGTCACGTCGTGGGGTACAAAGGGGAATTCCGATGCTGCTTACTGGTTGAGGTCTCCCAATAGCAGCCTGCCCCAGTCTCCAGCAAGGTGCTAGAAGTAGGGTCACGATCACAGATGGTGGGGTTCCTGACCAGTATTCTTCAGATTATTTTTGTGAAACCTAGAGGAGTATTCCTGCTCCCCTTAACATGACAAAAATAATGGTGAACATATTGTGGACGCACCCCTTCAACTCCAATCTCCCCAGCACAAGCTTCATCCAGTTCTAATCTAAAATAGTAATTGCAGTCCCAGGACTCTCAATTTGCATATGAAAAGGTGCATATCATCAAAAAACAGGCAGGAGATAATGACACCCATATAAGTCCCCTTTCAAAATATTACTGACCTCTTCATTGGTGCTAATGGGCAATAAGACTACCAACCCTATTTTGGGTCCATCACTCCCTTTTTAGCACCAGGAAATAGAAGTGAAAATTGACCCCAAATATATCATATTACTGTAGGGTGGCCGAATTGTACTATTAATGATAGAGTTGATCTGCAGACATTTCTTGGGTGGAAATATTAAGTTTATTTACAAATACCCAGCAGCAACTATATGTGTGCTTTCAACTCCAACTCTATCTCTACACTGATTCTGAGGTAGCCCCCACTACCCTCCCATTGGTTACTACAGATCATGTGATCTTCCTTAACAAGTATTATTCTTAAAAGTACAGGTACATTGCACACTAAATAAAACAATAATTATTACATTCCTTCCCCTTTAACGCAGCTAAACATATTATATTTACAAGTACATATTTTTCAAGACAACATTATATTTACACTGAGTAAGGAATTTACAAGTTCAGTCTTCAGGTGGTTCCCTGATACGTGTGGAACATCGCAGCTCCACAACTTCAGATTTTTTGTCAGGAACCTCCTTTTCCGGAGTTGCCTGAACATCAGGTACTTCGGTGGGCACTTGCAGTTCTGTATCCTCAACTCTTACATGAACATCAGACATGTCAGTCCTGGGTTGTGTATCTTCCACAGGAAACACAGACCCAGTCATGATCACTGGTGGAACCAAATCTTGGTGATTTGTCTCTCTCTTCCTTAAATGGCCCACATGTTTACAGATAATCTGGCCTTCCACCTCCATGTGGCAAGTTAGAGGTCCAGTCACCACACTTATTTCACCCGGTAACACTTTGGAGTGTCCACCCATTTTTTCACATATACTGGGTCTCCTATGGTAAATTTCCTCCCATGACTATGCCAGTTGCGTCCAATTTTCTGACTTTCCTGACTCCTTTTCCCCCTTCCCCTCTATATTCAACATTATTAAGCTCTATCTCATCCTGAGACAGCATTTCAACAATAACTCCACAGGTGTGGCACCTGCTGTTGTGTGAGAGGTTGCCCTGTAATGAAAAAGAAAGTGTGCTAGCTTGGTTGCTAAGGAATCGCCAGTTAGCTTTTTCATGCCTGCCTTCAATGATTGAATGTCTGAACAGTTCAGTCATACTGAAATATCATTTTTCTGAAATGATTTTTTGCTTGTTGATCTCAGGATTACAACTATCCTCCTTGTTTTAAAGCATGGTTATTAAATCTGTGATTATGGATTGATGAGTGTTAGTAATAAGGCTTTAATGTAATTCACTTTCAACAGTCGACACAAATAAGATATGCAGTACCTCATCCTGAAAAACACCGAGCTCTTTAGCATCCCTGAGCTATTCACACAGCCTTCTGGGTTTTGGACCTTTTTAGCCAGCTTGCACAGTGCCTCCAAAAGCACTTTTTCTGCCAAACAAAAAGGTGATGTCTTTCTGAGATTGATTTTCTTCTTCTCCCCACAAGAGTCCACTGTGTTCCTCTTTCTGTCTCCGTCTGCTTTCTCCTTGTGTGTGCATACGGGCACTGATTACCTTCGCCTTCCAGCTCCTCTGTAGCCCTCCTTTGTTCTGTAGATCTCATTTGTGTCTGCCATCTACATGGCTTCTTTCTTAACTTCCTTCCTGTTGGTACTGCTACCAGGTCAAGGGTCACCAGGTCACATGGACCAGTTTTTCGTATTATGCCCAAGAAAATTACAATTGATCCCTTTATAATTAACGCGAATTCTTAAGAAAGTTTGGAAAGGACTTTGAAAACAATTACAGGTTCCACAGTCATTAGATGTCTCCACTTGGCCGAAGAGGTGCTTGACACTAACACATTAATTGAGCATGTGCAGGAAGTGCTCTCCCTCGTGTTGCAGCAGAAATAAACATATCCATAAAATTCTAATGGACCTGGATAGAGTGGATAGAAAGGATCTAATTTGCTTTGCAGTGAGGTCAATAACTGGGTTATACATTTAAATAAATTAGCAGAAGGATTAGAGAGGAGTTGAGGAGAATTTTTTTGATACAAAGGTTAATGGGGATCTGAAACTCACTGCCTGAAATGTTGGTAGAGGCAGAAACCGTCATCACATTTAAAGAATATTTGGGTAAGCATGTGAAGTGCAGGACTGTAAACCAAGAACGGGAAAAGTGGAATTAATTCAGATAGCTCTTTTACAGGCATGCTAGGCTAAATTGCCTCATTCTGTGCTGCAAAGTTTCTATGTATGTGTGTTATTCATCAAGGGAGTTTTAAACGGAAACAACCTAAACATGGGCCTTGAAGATTTCAAGTGATGGTACTATGACTATTTCCTTTGGCAGCTTGCTCCATTGTGGGATTGCGCTTGGGAAGGAAAATTGTTGACACAGTCTTGGAAACAAGTGGTTTTTATAGTTTGTGTGGATGGCTACCTCATGTTTTGTCATTGCCGAAGGGCACCATGTCCTTGTTTCTGTCAATTCCCACCAGCCCATTCCATATTTTATAGAACACAGTCAGACTATTTTTCTCCTTCCTTTGCTGCAGTAATTCCCATTCCAAATCTTTGAGCAAGGATGTGACACTGGTGTGTTTGCCATACTGATTCACGCAGAATGTCTTTGGACCTGATGGGCTTCACTCTAGCATCTTAAAAGAAGTAGAGTCGCAGGGCAGAATTTTGCCCTTGATGGGTGGGTGGGCCTCACCGGCTCGGCGGCGGGCGGGCAGCCGATCACCGGCGCCGAAACGGGCCTGGCCGCCATTTTGAGTGGGCGAGCCAATTAAGGCCCGCCCAGCGGGCTGGCCGACAGGAAGCGTTATGTGCTTCCTATGCAGCGAGGGAGATATTCCCCAACTGTCAAAGTGCGCTTTTCGTGCATGCGCGGGAAAGAGCTCACTGCTCCCTGAGACTAAGTGCTGTCTCAGGGAGAGCGCTGAAAGTTTTATAAACTTAAAAAATAGAAAAATAAAAAAATTATTAACATGTCCCCCTCATGTGACAATGTCACACAAGATGGGACATGTTTATAAATATCACATAAAATTTATTAAAGTTTTTTAAAACAGTCATGAAACCTCATCCCGCCAGTGGATGAGGTTTCATGTTTTTTCAGAAACCCACTGGGTCTCCTGGCCTGCCCGCCAACCTTAAGATTGGATGGGCAGGGCTTTTAATTGGCTTAATTATCCTGTCAATGGCCTCAATTGGCCATTGACAGGTTGGCGGGCGGACAGCTGATTGCGCTGTCCACCCACCTTCCTGAATATTTAGATGGAGTGGGATGACATCGGGGGTTCCTCCCAACGTCATCCCACGTCATTTTCGCGTTGGCGAGCGGGCCCCGTCCCCAGCTCGCTGACGGAATAATTCTGGCCATAGAGTCATAGAGGTCTGCAGCATAGAGAAAGGTCCATCGGCCCATTGAGTCTGCGCCAGTCAAACAAGTACCTAACTATTCTAATCCCATTTTCCAGCACTAGGCCCATAGCCTTGTATGCCATGGCATCGCAAGTGCACATCCAAATACTTCTTGAATGTTATGAGGGTTTCTGCCTCTAACACCCTTTCAGGCAGTGAGGTCCAGATTCCCAACACCCTCTGTGTGAAAAAATTCTTCCTTATGTCCCCTCTAAACCTTCTGCCCCTTAACTTAAATCTATGCCCCCTGATTATTGACCCCTCCACCAAGGGGAAAAGTTCCTTCCTGTCTACCCTATCTATGCCCCTCATAATTTTATACACCTCAATCATGCCCCCCCCTCGATCTCCTCTGCTCCAAGGAAAATAACCCCAGTCTATCCAATCTCTCCACATCACTAAAACTGTCCAGCCCAGGCAACATCGTGGTAAATCTCCTCTGCACTCTGTCTAGTGCAATCACATCCTTCCTATAATGTGGATTCCAGAACTGGCTGCTGAGTTAGTAGATGCATTGGTTTTAATTTTCCCAAATTCCCTAAATTCTGGAAAGGCCAGGTTGGAAAATGATGAATGTAACTCCTCTATTCAAGAAAGGAGATGGACAAAAAACAGGACGCTACACGCCATAGTTAGCATAACATCTGTGATAGGGAAGATGCTCGTCTATTATGAAGGAGGTTATAGAAAGGCACAGAAAATCGTAATGAGTCAGACAGAGTCAACACAGTTTTGTTAAAGAGAAATCGTGTTTGATTAATTTATTACAGTAAAAAGTGAGCAACATGGATAAAGGAGAATCTATAGATGTAATATACTTGGACTTCCAAAAGGCATTTGATATAGTGCCATACCAAAGGTTGCTGCACAGAGTAAGAGCTCATAGTGTAAGGGATAACATATTAGCATGGGCAGGGGATCAGTTAGCTAACAGGAGGCAGAGAGTAGAGATAATTGGGTCATTTTCAGGTTGCCGAGATATAACCAGTGGAGTGCCACATGAAACTTGCGCTGGGGTCTCAACTATTTACAATCTATAACAATGACTTGGATGAAGGGAATGGATGTATGGTTGCTAAATTTGCTGATGACATAAGGATAGGCAGGAGAGTAAGCGTAGAACTTCCTCTGCCCACTGGCATCGGGGGTTGCTCGGCGGCTTGAGCAGACAATATGGTGAGAAGGCCAGAAATCAGTTTCACGAGCACTTGCTCAGCCTGTCGAAGGCGGGCTGCATTCCCTGGCATCGGACGTCAGGAGCTACATTGTAATATGTCTGCAAAGCATTATAATTACAGCCCACTGGAATCATTCTCCCACATTGGATCATCCGCCCACATCGATGTGATTGCACGCCAGTGCAGAACACATCTTGACAAGTGTAATGTACAGAGGTCGGGACTTACTGCCAGGCCCTTGCTCACATCATGGACATCTGAGGAGCAGAAGATTCGGGAGCCCGACACCAACGGCACACTGGAGGAACACTCATGGCATGCTGGGCGGGTTCTCATGGACATAGCTCTGCTGCAAAGCAGCCCACAGAAGTTGGAAAGTCACCGTTGAGGGTCTGCTGACAGTGGATGATCGTTGAGGGGGTGGAGAGGAAGATCCCGCTGTGTTTGGGAGATGAAGATGTACGGGGGGGGATGGTGTGTTGGGGGGTGTCGGGGGGTGGGAGAGGAAAGTGTAGGGTCGACTGGGAGAGGAAGGGGTGTCAGGATGGGTTGAGTTTGGGAGGGGGGGAATGAAGGTGTCAGGATGGGGTGAGGTTGAGGTGGGAATGAAGGTGTCAGGGGGGGGATGTTGGGAGGGGGAGGGGGTAACTGGAGAAAACGGCAACTGGAAAGTTAGGCATAAGCGGGTGGAAGATGTAAGGGAAGGAGTTCAAAAGGGGAAGGAATGCGGAGAGGGAGGGAGTAAGGCGGGAGGAAGAAGTAAGGGTGGAGGGAGGAGTTGGGAAAGGTGAAGGACTAAGGGTAGTGGAGTCTGGGGGTGGGGGGGAGGCCAAAGTGGGGGCAGTCCAGACGGTGTAGGACTAAGATTGGGGGAGTCCGGGAGGGGGGCAGGGGATGGAGGGGTGGAGGGGGAGAGGGTGTTTCAGGGGTGAAGGGGTTCCGGAGTGGGGGTATGTGCTAGGAAGGGCTCAGATGAGCCCATGACCACCTCCTGAGGAGCATGTTGAGGATGGGCATGGAAGGAGGGAATGGTGAGAATGAGCAAGGCCAGAGTGAGGCGATAGGGTGGGAGGGTGAGGGTTCGACGGTAGCGATAGAAGGGGCGGCCAGGGTAGTTGGTGGGGACTTGGAGGCAGACACAGACCCTGAGGTTGGGAAGGAGGAGGTCAGGAAGGTTAATGTGGATGGGGGTGGGGTTTTCAGGAAGGAAGGGAATGTACACGTCCACCTGGACATCACCAAAGGAAAAGGGTTGTGGCTGGTGGGTCATGGAGGGGAGGTGGAAGGTGATGCCAGGGAGGTCAACAGGGGAAAGGAAATAGGTGACTGAGGGAGGGGAAAAGATGGGGAGCGCACGAAAAGCTGAGTCATGACCGTGCTGTCTAAATCGAAAGTGAAATGAGAGTCGTGGTGGGCGAGATCAGGTGCTGTGAGGGAGTGAGATCATTGGGTGGGCAGATATGCAGGTCAGCTCAGATGGACAAATGAATGCAAACATCAGCAGGCAGCACTGAAAATTCCCGGGACAGTGAGATCAGTGTGATACAGGAAGGGTCCATGTGCATAGGAGAGTGCTTGCACAAGGCTCTGAAAGGCCCTACCACACACACACACTTCTCCCTCCAGAATCACTCGCTGGCCAGCTGCTCCCTCTACGGTGACAGAGGACAAGGTTGAGGGGGCCACAGGCAAAGGGGACTCAGAGGGAGAGGACAACCGCTGAGATTCCTGAATGGATGACCCCGGGGTGTCTAGTTGCCGCTCCTCCTTCCTTCGGATGCCCGGGAGCCCCGGCTTGACTCATTGAGGGGAAGGAGCACCTGGAGGGACGTTGAGGTGCCCCGTTTCCCTCTCGCATTGCCACTGCAGGAACTCACCCATGGCTCCCGCGATGGAGTGCAGGCCTGCACACACCTCTATGTTCTGCTGGACCAAGGCCTTCATGGCATCCACCATCCTCCCCATGGAGACATCCAGATGCAGTCATGTGGGCACCACTTCATCAGAGAGCAGGCGGGCGCACTCCTCTGACTCGCGTATCACTCTGTTGAGGGTTTCCAAAAGCTCTGCATGATGCTCCCACGTCTTATACTGACTCTCCATGATGAGCTGGAATGACAAGTACAGAGGCTTGTCATCTGACTCAGACCTCACAGATGCCTCTTCCCCAGCAGCCCTCCAAGAGCCGGGGAGCACAGCTGAACCTGCCTCCTCCTGCTGCCGTCATTTGTCCATGCAGTGATCACCGGACTATGAACCCAAGCCTGCTCTAGATCTAGGTCCCAACAAGTGTGTGTATCTGCACTGGTGGAGGGTGTGGGTAAGCACTGTGACAGGTCTTCCTGACTGCTTATTTCCAGCTCTTCAATGGAGGAGGTGTCCTCTTGGCTGGAGGTGAGGATGTGGATGGAGCTGAGGGACTGGCTGGCTGAGGGTGTCAGTCGCTTGGCAGAGCTCCCTGTGAACCAAAGTAGAGATAATTAGTGCATGGCAGCAGAGTCAAAAGCAGGAGAGAGAGCACTCACAGTTGTGTTGAGAGACGGATGACGTGGTGCAGGATCATCACGGGGGTGTTTGCCGCTGTCCTCACCATCACCACAGGCATGGTCCATGTCCTCACCAGTCAGCATGACGGCATAATCCTCAAAGTGAGGGAAGGGCCTAATGTGGGCCATTCCACCCCTAGTCTGGGACCTCTCCCTGCTGATGTGAGCAGGCTTCTCCTGCATGAAAACAGATGAAGAGAGTATGAGCAGGACACATGGCACTGCATGGAATGTTTGTGTGGTGAACAGGGCCATGGATGGGATGAGGACGTGAGCTCCAGAAGGTATGAGCCTGTTGAGATGTGAGGGTGTGTGTGAGAGTTAGTGGTGTTGTCCCTTGAGGTGTGAGATCCCTGTGGACGAGTGATGGGTTTGTGAGTGTGTGAGTTGAGAGTGATGAGAAGGGTGGTTACCCTGGCGGAATGGATGAGACCATTCATCCTGTAGCAGCTCTCGGTGGCTGTCCTCTTTGGCCGGGCATTGGCGCTGACCACTACTGCCTCCACCTCCCATGCTCGATTGGAGATGCAGCTGCCCCTCCTGTAGCCAGAGCGGGGGTACAGGGCATCACGGTGGGCCTCCACGGCATCCACACTCGAGGGATGTGTCACTAAAGCGGGGGTGGGGGGGCTGCAGTCTTTTGGCTTTCAGGGCCATCCTGTCTTCTGTGCAGCAGCCCTGGGCTGGGAGCACTGAGCGTTGAGCGAGCAGCTGTGCTTCAAATATGATGCCCGGTGTAATGAAGCGGCGAGGTGATGGCGTGGCAGGCAAATGAGAGCCTACAGACCATTGAAATAGCGTGTTCCCCAGGAATGCAAAATTAATGCGGCAGGTTTTCTATGATACGGTGTGAGAATCCACCTTTGTAGCCAACGGATAAAACGGTTTTTCTGCCCACTCCCGCCATTCGTGCAAATCTGGGATGATTCCGCACATAAGGAATTTGCAAAGTGTCACGACCGTATAAAAGGCTTTTCCTTATAATGGTGTGTTAGAGTGTGTGTGAGAATATGTGAGAAAATGTGTGAGTGTGTGAAAGAGTCTGAGAGAGTGTGAGACAGTGTGTGAGAGAGTGTGAGAGAGTGTGTGAGAGTGTGTGAGAATGTGTGAGAGAGTGTGAGAGAGAGTGTGTGAGAGAATGTGAGAGAGTGTAAGTGTGTGAGAGAGTGTGTGAGAGAGTGTGTGAGAGAGAGTGTGTGAGAGAGTGTGAGAGAGTGTGTGAGAGAGTGCGAATGTGTGAGAATGTGTGAGAGTGTGTGAGAGAGTATGTGAGAGAGAGTGTGTGAGAGTGTGTGAGAGAGTGTGAAAGAGTGTGTGAGAATGTGTGAGTGTGTGAGAATGTGTAAGAGTGTGAGAGAGAGTGTGTGAGAGAGTGTGTGAGAGAGTATGAGAGAGTGTGTGAGAGAGAGTGTGTGAGAGAGTGTGAGAGAGTGTGAGTGTGTGAGAGAGTGTGTGAGAGAGTGTGTGAGAATGTGTGAGAGAGTGTGAGAGAGTGTGTGAGAGAGTGCGAGAGATTGTGAGAGCGTGTAGTGTGAGAGCGAGCGCACGTATGTCTAGTCCTCTTTTAATTTATGTCTGGCTCAATTTACAAATAACCCAGTAGACCAGCTTTAGCCTTAAACAAGATTAGGGTTAGTTTATTACAAAAGCTACTACTGAAAGTGATAGTTATTAGCTAAAATACAGATACAAAGATTAAAAACAGATAAAGAAAAAGAGATGCTTAAAGGTGAGATTTCAAATCAGACTCTGAGATATCGTCGCAGGCCCATTGCTTGAATTCCTTCTTTCCGAAGTGAAGGGGATGAAATCTGAGGATCGGTTTAGCAGTTGCAATGGCTTCTGTAGCTGAAGAGTTGGAGTTTGCCTTTGCACGTGGACTCAACAAGCAGAAACAGGTCCTAGGAGTGAGTGAAGGCTCCTGTTTTAACTTTTATGGTACTGCAGGTGGTAGTTTGATTTAGTTCAGCAGTCCAATAGCTGTTTCTGGAAACCTTCCTTAGTCTCTTGCTGTTGAGAAGCAGTTTCTGTTTCAATGGATCTCACTCATGATGTTCAAGATGCTTCTCTCTTTAGACAACTTGCAGCCTTTTCTTATAGTATGAAACCCAAATATAGCTGCTCCCAAATTGACATCTGGAATGCAGTGTACATTTTTAGTCACCTTATCAAGAAAAGATATAATTGCATTAGATCAGCACGGAGAAGGTTCACTCGACTGATTTCTGGAATGAAGGGGTTGTCTTATGAGGAATGGTTGGGCAGGTTGGGCCTGTATCCATTGGAATTTAGAAGGTTATTTTTTAATTCTTTCAAGGGGTGTGGGCATCACTGGCTAGGCCAGAATTTATTTCCCATGCCTAATTGCCCTTGAGAAGGTGGTGGTGAGCCACCTTCTTGAAGCCGCTGCAGTCCATGTCGTGTAAGTACACCCACAGTGCTGTTAGGTAGGGAGTTCCGGGGTCTTGGCTGGAATGAGAGGTGATCTCATTGAAATATCCTGAGGAGAATTGACAGGAGGATAGTGAGAGGATGTTTCTCTTTACTGGAGAGACTAGAACAAGGGGCACATTTTAAAAATAAGGGGCCTTCCATTTTAGACAGAGATAAGGAGAATTTTCTTTTTCTCAGAGGATTGTGAGTTTATGATTTCATGAGTTCATGCCAACACAGAGCATACAACCCAGCTGACAATTAAATATGTTATTGAGGGAGTGCTACACTGCCAAAGATGCTTTCAAATGAGGGGGTAATTGAAGAATCTAACCATCACCCCATGACATTCAGTAGCATTATCATCATTGAATCCCCCACTATCAACATCCTGGGGGTTACCATTAACCAGAAACTAAACTGGACAAGCCATATAAATACAAGAGTAGGTCAAAGGCTAGGAATCCTGCTGCGAGTAGCTCACCTCCTGACTCCCCAAGGCCTGTCCACCATCTACAAGGCGCAAGTCAGGAGTGTGATGGAATGCTCTCCACTTGACTGGATGAGTGCAGCTCCCACAACATTCAAAAAGCTTGACACCATCCAGGACAAAGCAGCCTGCTTGACTGGTCAAAATCCAGTAACTCCCTTCCTAACAGCATGGTGGGTGTACCTACACCACAGGGACTGCAGCGATTCAAGGGGACAGCTCACCACCGACTTCTCAAGGGCAATTAGGGATGGGCAATAAATGCTGGCCTAGCCAGGGAAAACCACATCCCTTAAATGAATTTAAAAAAGACAACTCACTATTTTAAAAGGAGCATTTTACATGCAAATTGTTGTTGCTTCCTGTTACTATCTTCAGGAAAGCAGGGGGAAAACTGAACTGAGGCGAAAAGTAAATTTACACTAAAGGCTCTGGATATAAAAAGGAATTAAGTTACCTAGGAATTTACAGTAGCATAAAAGATATTGCACCTTGATCTGTCTGGTCCCAATATCTTTCAAGTAGAACAAGACTTCTATACCCTGCTCACAGGTTTTTGGCTTGGCATATCTAACACTCTCTTAGCTCTGCTGATACAATCAACATTCTGCTTCCTTTGACAGCACATTCCACACATTCAACACTCTCTACTGAATAGATAGATCCAAAGGCTAGGAATCCTGCAGCAAATAACTCACTTCCTTAATCCCCAACGCCTGTCCACTCATCTACAAAGCACAAGTCAGAAGTGCGATGGAATACTCCTCACTTGCCTGGATAAGTGCAGCTCTAACAACATTCAAGAAGCTTAACACCGTCCAGGACAAAGCAGCCGGCTTGATTGGCAACCCATCTACAAACATTCACTCTCTTCACCACAAACACACAGTGGCAGCAGTGTGTGCCATCTACAAGAAGCACTGCAGGAACTCACCAAGCTTCCTTAGATAGCACCTTCCAATCCACGACCACTACCATCTAGAAGCACAAGGGCAGTAAACACATGAGAACACCATCACCTGGAAATTCCCCTCCAAGTCACTCATCATCCTGTCTTGGAACTATATCACTGTTCCTTTACTGTCGCTGGGTCAAAATCCTGGAGCTCCCTTCCTAACAGCACTATGGGTGTACCTACACCACATGGACTGCAGTGGTTCAAGAAGGCAGCTCACCACCACCTTCTCAAGGGCAATTAGTGATGGGCAATAAATGCTGGCCTAACCAGCAACACCAATATCCATTGAATAAAAAAATTGGCTTTTCACACTCGATCCCTTTCCTAAATTTGAGGCTGTGCCTCTTGTGGTATAATCTTTGACTAAGTTAAATTAATTGGAACCATAGAAAAGTTATGCTACAGAAAGAGGTCATTCAGCTTAAGATGTCTGCGCTGGCCAAGAAAGAGAAAAGAATGAAACCAGCCACTTATTTTTAAGCCCACTTTCCAGCAGCTGGCTCATAGCCTTGCAGGTTACAGCACTTCAGGTGCAGATCCAGGTACCTTTTAAATGAGTTGAGTGTTTCAACCTCAGCCATCAATTCAGACTGTGAATTCCAGACACCCACCACCCTCAGAATGAAAAGGTTTTTCCTCATGTCCCCTCTAATTCTTCTACCAATCACCTTAAATCTATGTCCCTTGGTAATTGACCCCTCAACAAGAGGTAACAAGTCTTTCCTGTCTACCCTCTCTAGGCCCCTCAATTTTGTACACCTCAATTAGGTCACCCCTCAGTTCTAAGGAAAACATCCCTAGCCTATCCAATCTCTCCTCGTAGCTGCAATTTTTAACATTCTTGTAAATTTCCTCTGCACTCTCTCCAAAACAATTATGTCCTTCTGGAATGTGGTGACCAAAACTGTATACAAAATTCCAGTTGTGGCCTAACCAGCATTTTATACAGTTCCCTCTTTACATCCCTGCTTAGGTATTCAATGTTTCGCCTAAAAATTAAAGCATTCCACACACTTTCTTGACCACCCTGTCCACCTGTCCTGCCACCTTCAAGCACCTGTGGACATGCACGCCAAGGTCTCTCACCTCCTCAACCCCTCTCAAAATCTGCCCATTTATTGAGTATTGCCTAGCTTTGTTTGCCTTCCGCAAATGCATTTCCTCACACTTTTCTGGATTGAATTCCATTTGCCTCTTCTCCGCCCACTCAACCAAACCATTGATATCATTCTGGAGTCGACAGTTATCATCTTAACTATTAACTACATGGCCAATTTTTGTGTCATCTGCAAATTTCCCAATCATGCCTCCTACATTTAAGTCTAAATCATTAATATATACAAACAGGGCCCGAACGCTGAGCCCTGTGGAACACCACTGGAAATAGTTTACCATTCGCAATAACAGACATCAACCATTACGTTTTGTTTCTGGTCACTCAGCCAATTTTGGATCCACCCTGTAATTTGAGGCTGTCACAGACTCAATGGGTTCAACCTTCTACGTCAATTTGTGTTGAATCAGCTACTGACATTAATTCCTCATACAAGGCAACCAAAAACAAGTTGTTATGCTTTGAAAAACAATTCCTCAGGCAATTAGTTCATTTCAAAATTCAAAGTAAGGATGGAGGCATTCAGGTATCTCTGATTTGACCTCAGGCCTGTATTGCTGAATAATAATAATTCTGTACTAGATTATCAACTGCAGCATGATTCAGTGTGATTCACCAACTACAAGTTCGACAGGGCAATAATCCAGTTCACATGTTAGTGCCTGTGTTTTTACATCTGGCAGATATGCTCTGCTCACCATAATTGCTAAGACCATCTTTTTGCTTTTCCTGCAAGACGCCTTCAGACAGAACTTTTGGGGCATGAAAGTCATAGCGTAGCACCACTGGAGACACTGCTATGTAAGGCTAAAGCTCTCCAGGACCGCGTGCTGTGCTGCCAACTGTTCCAGGCATGGCCCATGTGGTGTGCGTGTATAGGGACCCCCTCCAAGCACTTGACACAACTGAATGTGTGCTCTCCAACCGAATGATGTTACGCCAAATTTCCTATTTTGGATCTGTTACGACCATGTAAGGAGGGTTGAAGTGATTCCCCTATTCTACCACTCCAGGTCAGACCATAACAGGCTTTCTTTTGTGAACTTATAAGGTTGAAGGCTTTAATTCAATGTCTGCACTTAACCAGTTATGTGCTCATTGAAAATAAACCCAAACCGACAACTTTCCTGAGTTTAAACAAAAGGGGTTAGTTTTTATTGAGCTAAAAACCCACCCAGGTAAAGATATAAAGATATTTAAAAAGCTAAACACACATCCTGACCTTCGCAGCATACACACACACACACACACAAACAAACACACACATAATGCAAACTTACTAATTCTACAGTAGAAAGTTACTCTTTGGCCAAATTAAAATTCACTGATAAATGGCAAAAAATAGAAAGTTCATTGTTTCTGAGTTCTAGCTGGCATCCATGCTTGAAGCAGAATTTTTCCACTGTGGTCCTGAAATTTCAGTGGAGTTGAAGCTGACATAAACAGCAATTTCTGAAGACAGTCTTTTTTTATAAACCTAACCCACCTTTTCAAAAAATCAATGATTTTTGCACCTGATGTTGCTGGTGTTTGAAAATTCTCTCTGTGCAGGATTTCAAACTGTAATAGAGATCGAGTCTTGAACTTGAGAGGGGAGTTCCTACTCCATTGGCAGATTCATTCCAGACTCCTGCATAGAAGCTTGGGTGTTGTTAAAAAAAAGGCATTTAAAAATGGTTATTCAAGTCACGTGACCTCTCTCTCTATATGATTTCAGAAGGTAGTCAATTAGCTCAATACTGGACAGATCATGGCTATTGTTTTATGGCCGAGGTACTTAGATTCTGCAATGTCCCAGCATTAAATTCTAAAGGATCCATCATCAATCTTAATGAGGTAGGAAGAACACCTTCTATGTAGCCGTTGTTCCTGTAGACTTTCTGTTTCTCTGTGAAATGTAGCTTTATGGAAATGCAAATTGTGAGGTCCAGTACAGTTTCAGTTCATCTTTTGAAGTAATTCTTGACATCAGCAGGTTAAGATGTCAAAATTCCATAGAGGCTGTCCCAGTATGTCATAATTGCAATCCACAATGGAACCTTTCAGAAATTGGTCAATATGTAATACTAGACATCAGGTGACTCGGTAGCCATCTTAAGTTAGTGTCTTTGCTTGCTGTTTAAAAAGTCCTTTTCAAGCATTTCGATTGTTACGGACAAGAGAGGAACAGTTCAAAATGCATTGATTTCCTCTTACAGGTGCTTTGAATTAGTTTTTTTTAAGGATAAGTGGTTGTGTAGTTTTTCAACCGCTCGCTCTTTTGTGATCCAGTTTTACTAATAATCCACAGCAAATTCAAGTTAGGATTAATTTAAGAGGTGAGTGTATCTTACACATTCAAAACCCATGAAAAGAGTGTTCACCATGTCCCACTCCGTGCAATTACACATTAAAGGGAGGGATAGAAAAGAGAAGTTTTACAATACAAGGACCACATAAAATGAAAATAGGCTTACATAAGAAGGGCTTAGAAGAAGCATACTAAAGGGAGGACGAGGCAACCATGGCTGACAAGGGAAGTCAGGGACAGCATAAAAGCTAAAGAGAAAGCATACAATGTGGCGAAGAGCAGTGGAAAACCAGGGGATTGGGAAGCCTACAAAGACCAACAGAGGACAACTAAAAAAGAAGTAAGGAGGGAGAAGATTAAATATGAGGGTAAACTAGCCAGTAATATAAAAGAAGATTGCAAGAGTTTTTTTAGATATATAAAGGGTAAGAGAGAGGCAAAAGTGGACATTGGGCCACTGGAAAATGATGCTGGAGAAGTAGTAGTGGGGAACAAAGATATGGCGGAGGAACTGAATAGGTACTTTGCGTCAGTCTTCACAGTGGAAGACACGAGTGACATCCCTAAAGTTCAAGAGAGTCAGAGGGCAGAGGTGAGTATGGTGGCCATTACCAAGGAGAAGGTGCTAGGAAAAATGAAAGGTCTGAAGATGGATAAATCACCTGAACCAGATGGATTACACCCCAGAGTTCTGAAGGAGATAGCTGAAGAGATAGTGGAGGCATTAGTGGTGATCTTTCAGGAATCACTGGAGTCAGGGAGGGTCCCAGAGGACTGGAAAATTGCTAATGTAACCCCCCTGTTTAAGAAGGGAGTGAGGCAAAAGACGGGTAATTACAGGCCGATTAGCTTGACCTCGGTCATTGGTAAGCTTTTAGAGTCCATTATTAAGGATGAGATTTCAGAATACTTGGAAGTGCATGATAAAATAGAGCAAAGTCAGCATGGTTTCATCAAGGGGAGGTAATGCCTGACAAATCTGTTAGAATTCTTTGAGGAGGTAATGAGTAGGTTAGACAAAGGAGAGCCAATGGATGTTATCTACTTGGACTTCCAGAAGGCCTTTGACAAGGTGCCGCACAGGAGGCAGCTCAGTAAGATAAGAGCCCATGGTGTTAGAGGCAAGGTACTAGCATGGATAGAAGATTGGCTGTCTGGCAGGAGGCAGAGAGTGGGGATAAGGGGGTCCTTCTTAGGATGGCAGCTGGTGACTAGTGGAGTTCCACAGGGGTCAGTATTGGGACCACAACTTTTTACTTTATACATTAATGATCTAGATGAATGAACTGAGGGCATCCTGGCTAAGTTTGCCGATGATACAAAGATAGGTGGAGGGACAGTGTGGAAGAATAAAATACATCTACAGAACAACTAAGGGTTAAACAGTTAAAACCGTAGTGGAATACTACAGCACAGTTCCCTCTTTTGTTCTAGCAGGTACACCTGCAGCTGCCAGCTAACTGAGCAGGAAAGGAGAAAAGGAGTATCATAAACAAGCTTCATAGAATCCTTGAGACAAGGCTAGGATGTCTGCCCCCAACACAAACGGACAGGATCAAGCAATGGTCATCTGTTCTCTAGAGTGTACACCCCCTAGCACTAAAGATAAGGTCAAGCATGGTTATCTATTCTCTGTCTCACTTTTTTATTACCAGATGGGCTTCCCCCAATATCTTGTATAGTCATAAATTAGAATAGACTAATTGTGTGTTGCATGCCAAAGACAATGATTCTCAATGTAATTAATTATTGAAGGTTAGACAGTCTTATCACCTTCAAGCTCTTTGATATGTACGACTTTTACTATAAATATGTGTGTACTCTGATGCTTCCTCAGAGTGTCAGCTAGCTCCATTGTATGCTGCTGGGCTCTCCGTGATATCACGTTTTAATAAAGGCTTCCGAGACAAACCTCCTGGGTCTGAGTTCACTCTGTTTTCCGCGGCAAATTGGCGACGAGGATGGGATCCGACTGAAGTCCAGTAACCTCTTAAATTGGAGAGGTGATTGATATCCTGGGCCGTCGGATCTCTAAAAAAGAACCCTCGTGGAGAAAGGGAGGAATAACTCTCCTAAGTTAGGGAGAGTACGAACTGCATCCTAGCTGAGAGGGGGATTGCAGTGAAAGCATCCTAGCTGAAAGGGGGAGTGCTTGAAAAAGGGTAGCTACCGACCAGACTCAAAAGACCCAAGGAACTGGAGGACTTGTTCAGGAACTCTTAAACACCGGTGAGCGCATAGGGTAGGAAACGCGCCGTGCTGTTAATTGTGTTTTCTTTTCAGAAAAATGGGAGGTCGCAACAGCAGAGCGGGCTCTGCCACTCCCCCCGCTTCGCAAAGTACTAAGAACAAACCAAAACCGGCAAAACCGGAGCTTAAATCAGGAACTTTGAAGATGGGCAAGAAAAAGGAATGAAAAATGGATGGAGAATAAAAAGTAGTAGTAGTATACCCAGGGGTTCAAGTCCCATGGAGGTGAAAAGTAAGTAATTTCTGTGTTTTCTTTTGTGTATATTATTAAGTAAAATGGGAAATATGACATCAAAGAAACCCCAGGTTCCCCCTTTGAAGGGAACCCCAAATGCTTATATGTATGTCCATTACGGCCCTGAAATTGTCCAATGTGTTTCTGATTGGGTTAAATGGACTCAAAGTAAAGGAAAAAGCTTCCCACCAGCTGGAACTTTTAATCGCGACAGATTTGAGCGCTTATAATATATTTTAAGGGAGGTAGATAGTCCGCGACTGAATTTTCTGTAACTTAAAAAAAAAATTGAATTGATCTAAGTTACAAGAGCTGTTTGTGCTGAAGAGAGATAGAGAGAGAAAGGGTACCCCTAGGGGGTTAATGAGCAACTCACAAGCAGCAGCAGAGAAAATGTGAGCTTTCGTCAGTTTGAAGTTCCCTATAGGTGGAGCCTTCAAGATCCCTTTATTCCCCCCACTGCTACTCGAATCTTCGTTTAGAATTAAGTTCAATATTATAGGAGTATCGATACATACCTTTATATATGTGTTTGTTTGTGTGCAATGAAGCATTTGTATGTGAACTTTAATGTGTTTTCTTCCCTGAATTGTCTTGTGTGTGTGTAGTTGGGCATTTTAGAGTCGAAAGCCCCATATTAGATTAAAGGAAAAGTTTATTCAAATATTCCAAAGTTTTGAGTATAAGGTTTGAGTTGAGATTTCTGGCAAAAATCATAATTTGAAGGTAGTGTTAAGATAAAACAAGGCTTGCCTTTGTTTGAGATGAACCAACCCTTGTACCATCCCCCTCGCAGACTAGTAGGGAATAACCCTTATCATCAGCTTCCAAACTGATTAGGATTAATACATACGAGTTCGTATTCTAAAATTCTGAGAAAAAGAAATTACTTGAAATTCAGAAGGATTCTAGGAAAACCAAAAGACATAAACACAAGGTCTAGATGGTTCCAATGGATAAAAAGGGGTTTCTTAAGAAGAGATGAATTAAATATTAAAGGAAATCTGCTTTCCAAAAGCACTGGAATTTGAATTTGGGACAATCTTGAGATGTAAAATGCAGTGTAATTTAACAGGTTACTTTTGAATCACTAGGATGCTATCTAAGATAAATAATGTGTCGATAAACATACTTAAATTATAACTTGGATACAAATCATTACACATGAAAAAGAGGTTGTTTTAATTTTGATAGTGTAAATTACAGTTCTTACAAAGTTTAAAAATTTGAGGTTTGGTTCTTGATAAAGTTCTCAAAAGGGAATTTTCATTTTAAAAGGCCTGACAACAATTGGCACTAATTCAAATGCTGCAAGCTTTTGTGTTTGTAAGTCTGTTCCCAAAATATGAAGCTAAACTCAAGACCTTGACAAAGTTTGGCAGAAATCCAATTTTTGGCCAAGTTAATGAATCTGGGATAATTCTAAAAGAAAAGGGTCAGACACAATTTAGTGGGTTTCTTTTAAGATAATAAAATCTTTGAGAAGAAGAAAAGGAAGCAAAACTTGTCAATACCTGATTTCTTTTAAAACTGTTATGAGAATACTTGATTGGATTTTAAAGTCTCTCCAGACAACCTGAACAAGATAAGATGGTAGCTGTTGCAAGTGTAATATGGTATGAGGCAAGTAGGAGAATGAGTTAGGGAAAGAGGACATAATGTACAAGCTGTTTTAAGGGAAATGAATTGATAATCTGGCCATCAACTGAGGCATTGGAACTGCACAGGGGAGATAAGCAAAGATCTAGAGACAGAGATCCCCGTTGAAATGGAATAGTTAATATGGCTTAAAGAGTAAGGAAACATTTTAAACAATCAAGACAATAGAGAAACTGAACTCAAGAGAATCTTAGGATGATCTTGGTCAGGAAAGAAAGCTAGAGGTAAAACTACGTGGAATCTGTAGTTCAGGAATTGAAATGTAAGGAGAAATAATACTTAACAACAATTTACCACAAGATGGATACAGGTAAAGGGAAAGCTGGAAAAAGGCTAAATAGATGTATTACTGATTATATTAATGTGCCTGTGAGCTACAAAAAGTAAAACCACAGGATTAACACCTTGATGACAGGCAGAGTTAAGCGGTTCCCAGAGAGAACCATCACTGGAAGTGAAAATACTGAGCCATTGAAAGATAGGATAAGAAGGTGCATTGTTGAGTTGTTTAAGGAATTGAGGCCTGACATGAGACAGCAGCAGGAAAGAGTAAACTGGAAGGAGTGGGGGTGCAACAGGGAGAGTCATTAAAGAAGTGTGTAATCTTATGGAGATTAAACAGAAATTCCATATTCCTTACCACCCCCAGAGTCCAGGGATGGTGGAAAGGATGAACTGAACTTTTAAAAAAAAAACATCAATCAAGAGACAGGGAACAGCCCAATATTCTAATGCGCCGTGGGCTACCCCAAGCAGTACCGACAGGTTCACCCCATTTGAAATGATAACAGGTAAGAGCCATGCTATTACCTGAAGGTATCATAGTAGGAGGTGTAGGGCCACTGAGAGGAAAAGTACAGCACAATGTAAGGCAATTAAGTAGGCAATTACATAAGTTGAGAGAGGAAGTTAGAGACTGACAGATGATTAAGGATATGGAAGCAGGCAAATCCAAAGAGAAAGATACATGACAATTGACCAAGTGGTAACCCAGAGAATGGGAGCCGATGTTAATGTCTCCACAGATCTACGATCCTGGTCGTGGGCGTATCAGTACTGGCAACAAGGTCGGGGATCATCACTGCTCATCCTGCACCGCAGGAGGTACTTTGGTACAGCATGGACAGTGCCGAATGCGACATGCAACGGGGAACGATAAATGTAACAGTAGGAGAACAAGTGCTTTCAAATTGTAGTAAGGGTTTGCTTCAGATCCAGCATGGGAGGTCCGCCACTACCCAGCCACCTCCCACCTCTACTTTCACAGTCTGAGTAGAGATAATTGAAGCCCCTCAAACCACACCGACTGATCCATCTTGTCTGACTATGCATCCAGGACCGACGAATGGTTTGGTACTGGTTAATCAGAATTTTTGTATGATAATGTACACCATGAGCTGGTACCCGTAGTCTAGAATGTATCCGGTGTCATCCTGCCCCAGTGGTGCTCAACCCATACCCAAGCACTCTATATAGCTCTGACGCGCCAATTGATGACTGAAGCAGTTCAGTTCAGTGGCGAGATGCGATCAGGCTTGGGAGGGAACTGCGTTAAGCGCAGCCTGATAAATGATGCCACTATGATATTCAATATAGGGACATCATTGGTTAATCCAAAGTCTGGCTACCGTGCTCGAAAGTCATGCGGGGACTATCAATAAATTAATTGAAATAGGAAAAAATATTTCAGACAAAGTGAGCAGAAATGATGTTTGCAACACCTATGGGCACTGGAACAAGCCCGAGAA
Source organism: Cetorhinus maximus (assembly GCF_964194155.1). Lineage (NCBI taxonomy): Eukaryota > Metazoa > Chordata > Chondrichthyes > Lamniformes > Cetorhinidae > Cetorhinus > Cetorhinus maximus. The sequence continues at coordinate 111,276,015 of NC_135888.1, read as the reverse complement.
AATTTAAGACAGACTAAAGAAGGGGTAGTCCGTTCATGGGTAACTAATGAGCATCTATTGAATCTCTCACAACACAAGAATCATGACTTGACCGGTTGCCAGCTCAGGGGTTTAACACGTGTATGTAGAATGAATGTTGAATGTATAGTGAATAGTAATATGCTAATAGGCATTGTATTAGTAATACCTGTCATACCTATGTCAATGACATAACCCAGGCAAGACGCCCACAGTGACTGCTGGTACAGGACCCCAGCCATGGGGCCCATTTGTACACCTACAAATGGACTTTATACAAATGCCTAAATGTATAGAATATAATTATGTTTTAGTTCAAGTATGTTTGTTCTCGCGATGGGTGGAGGCGTATCCCACCCGACGAAATGATGCTGTTGTTGTTGTAAAATTGTTGCTCATTTTACGGCTAAAGTGATAAAGGAACTGTTGAAGGCCTTACAATGCAACCATCACCTTTCCTGCCCATACCAGCCCCAGTCTACTGGGGCGGTGGAAAGACAAAATGGTATTCTGAAAAACAAACTAAATTATGTGAAGAAACTGGTTTGAAATGGCCTGAAGCTCTACCCTTGGCGCTCATGGCTATGCACTCTCACCCTAACTGTACCACCTCCCTCTCTCCTTATGAAGTTGTAATGGGATGTCCTATGCGCCTCCCAGTGACCCCACCCTTGTCTGCTAGGGAAATGGACATCCACGCTATGGATGAGGGAATGATTACATACTGTATAGCGCTCACTAATTCTCTCAAGAGCTTGCATATACAGGTAGTAGAAGCTCAGAAAAAGCCCACCATTGAAGACTGCCATCAATACCAGCCCGGGGACCTAGTCCTAGTAAAGACCTTCAGGAGAAAGAGCTGTTTGGAACCTCGATGGGAAGGGCCTTTCCAAGTCCTGTTCACCACCCATACAGCCGTGAAGGTTGAAGGACGCCCTTGTGGATCCACGCATCGCACGTCAAGCAGACGCTGACCTCGGACGGAAGTGCTTGTGCAAGAACTTTAACTGAGCCGTCAGAATGCTGACTCTGATTTGGATCCTGTCCTGCGTGGTCCTTTCAGGGGCATGGAATACCAATTTTGCGGTTCAACGAATGCAGGCCGTAGCCTCGCAAGTTAATCGGACTAAATGTTGGATTTGTACTCATTTTCCTCTATGTAAAACAGCAGCTGAATTGCATGAGAGGGTGGAAAGGACCCTACCTTGTGCTGCTAACAACTCGAACGGCTCTGAAGATTAAAGGGAAGGAAGACTGGGTCCACGCCACTCGCTGTAAAAGACATTGTCTGGCAACAATATAGCAGCTGTTACCAAGTGATCTAACTTCTATTATGTATTGAAACGGAAAGTTTGAATAATTTTTATAAAAAAGATTCTTGGTGGTCTGTAATACTAGGTTGGTTCTCCAGTTGGGGAAGTTGGTTGCTATACGTTTTAATTGGGTTGGTCGTAGCATGTGTTATAGGATGTTGTGCATGTATTGCTTTGCGGATTTGCTGTTCCTAGGTTATTAACAGTGTCTCTACTGGATCAGGAGGAGCTCCAGTTGTCCCTCAATTGATACGCACTGGCCCCAGCGAAACCCACTGGTGGGGAGAAAAGGTTTACCCTGCCAGGGATCGGCCTTTTCCTTATGGTTATGAGCCCCCTTATGATGATGAAGATACTATTCCTCATTGGTATTAATCTGAAAGATTAACAAGGAGGGATTGTGGAAGAATAAAATACATCTACAGAACAACTAAGGGTTAAACAGTTAAAACCGTAGTGGAATACTACAGCACAGTTCCCTCTTTTGTTCTAGCAGGTACACCTGCAGCTGCCAGCTAACTGAGCAGGAAAGGAGAAAAGGAGTATCATAAACAAGCTTCCTAGAATCCTTGAGACAAGGCTAGGATGTCTGCCCCCAACACAAAGAGACAGGATCAAGCAATGGTCATCTGTTCTCTAGAGTGTACACCCCCTAGCACTAAAGATAAGGTCAAGCATGGTTATCTATTCTCTGTCTCACTTTTTTATTACCAGATGGGCTTCCCCCAATATCCTGTATAGTATAAATTAGAATAGACTAATTGTGTGTTGCATGCCAAAGACAATGATTCTCAATGTAATTAATTATTGAAGGTTAGACAGTCTTATCACCTTCAAGCTCTTTGATATGTACAACTTTTACTATAAATATGTGTGTACTCTGATGCTTCCTCAGAGTGTCAGCTAGCTCCATTGTATGCTGCTGGGCTCTCCGTGATATCACGATTTAATAAAGGCTTCCGAGACAAACCTCCTGGGTCTGAGTGTTCACTCCATTTTCTGCGACAGACAGGTAGTATTGAGGAGGCGGGGAGGCTGCAGAAGGATTTGGACAGATTAGGAGAATGGGCAAAGAAGTGGCAGATGGAATACAACATGGGGAAGTGTGAGGTCATGCACTTTGGTGGGAAGAATAGAGGCATAGACTATTTTCTAAATGGGGAGAGAATTCATAAGTCTGGAGTGCAAAGGGACTTGGGAGTCTTAGTTTAGGATTCTCTTGAGGTTAACTTGCAGGTTGAGTCGGTAGTTAGGAAGACAAATGCAATGTTGGCATTTATTTCGAGCGGACTAGAATATAAAAGCAGGGATGTGCTGCTGAGGCTTTATAAGGCTCTGGTCAGACCACATTTAGATTATTGTGAGCAATTTTGGGCCCCGTATCTCAGGAAGGATGTGCTGGCCCTGGAGAGGGTCCAGAGGAGGTTCACGAGAATGATCCCAGCAATGAAAGGCTTAACATATGAGGAACGTTTGAGGACGCTGGGTCTATACTCAATGGAGTTTAGAAGGATGAGGGGGGATCTGATTGAGACTTACAGAATACTGAAAGGCTTGGATAGAGTGGACGTGGGGAAGATGTTTCCATTAGTAGGAGAGACTCGGACCCGAGGGCACAGCCTTAGAGTAAAGGGAAGACCTTTTAGAACAGAGATGAGGAGAAACTTCTTTAGCCAGAGAGTGGTGAATCTATGGAATTCATTGCCACAGAAGGCTGTGGAGACCAGGTCACTGAGTGTATTTAAGACCGAGATAGATAGGTTCTTGATTGGTAAGGGGATCAAAGGTTACGGGGAGAAGACGGGAGAATGGGGTTGAGAAACTTATCAGCCATGACTGAATGGCAGAGCAAACTCGATGGGCCGAATGGCCTAATTTCTGCTCCTATGTCTTATGGTCTTATAAGTTCCAAGTCCAAAGTCAGTCTCCAATGAGGAACTCTTTCACATAGACTTTTGAGTTTAGTTGACTGAAGACTGGGGTTGTAGGATATGCTATTCAGTTGAACCTGATGTCACAAGATGAAGTAGACATGTAGGGATTGAGCTGGTTCTGTAGGCGATGTTATGGAATCTTCTAGCAGGGTCAGGTTAGAATGGCGGATTGATCTGCCTGGAGGAGCCTGCTTATTTGTGGCTTACCGGTTGGATGCAGAAACAACAGACTAGCTTGGATCATGTGACCTTCCTTCTCCATAGTAACTTCAAAAGGGATGTTTATCTATTGTCTGGAATTGGCATTGGTTTCAGGACTGATAATGTCTCAGTCATTAGTTGTTGAAAGAGGTGCCATCTATGTTGAGGATCTGGCATTTGGGAAGCCACTGTCTCAGCAGATCCACTGACTCCACTAGCAAGATTGGCTTATCAAATGCAAATGACATCCCCGTAGTTCCGTTTGAAATTGGTCTGAACAATTCTAGGTTTAGTGTGAGTGTGTTGGTAGCTCTCCAGGCATAACGAGGTGCGACATTCCATAAACTGAGAAAATAATTCTTTTATCCCTGAAACTGCTGGGAATAGCTCCTAGAGGGACAACCCTGATCAGGTGACCTGTAGCAGTCATCTTAATTTCCTTCCTTCAGCAGGAAAAGTAAATAGCAATGAGGATGAAGATTTTTTTTAAACATATAGTGGTTGGTTTGCTTCTGTGTCAAACGTATACATATATATTTGACCAGCCAATAGAAATTAATGACTAATATCGTACATGCACACATCACATCCTTGTGACAAATCACACAGGTCCATTGCACTAATTTGCACATTATGCCACAAAGATCAAGCATTAAGCTGCAGGGTGGGTCATAAATCCAACTTGCAGGTTTGGTTATTTTGTGTGAGACTGAGTTGATGGTTGATGGAAGTGCTGTGGAGTGTTTCGGAGTTTATTTTTGAGATTTGGTGCTTATAGTCAGGGACAACACCTGACCCAAGTATGAGGACTGTATTTGTAATGCATGTTGGTCTGCAGCATGACCAGGAAATGGAGCAGAGGATACAGAGGGAGAAGGTTCTGCATAGACGGAGGGCTGGAAGGAAGAGGAGGAGATGGAACCATAGAAACATAGAAAATAGGAACAGGAGTAGGTCATTCAGCCCTTCAAGCCTGCTGCACCATTCAATATGATCATGGCTGATCCTCTATCTCAATGCCGTACTCCCACGCTCTCCCCATACCCCTTGACACCTTTAAAGTCCAGAAATCTATTTCCTTCTTAAATATATTCAGTGACTAGTACTCTACAGCCTTCTGTGGTAGAGAATTCCATAGTTTAACAACCCTCTGAGTGAAGAAGTTTCTCCTCATCTCAGTCCTAAATTGTCTATCCTGTATCCTGAGACTCTGACCCCTTATTCTTGACCCCCCAGCCAGAAAAAACTTCATCCCTGCATCCAGACTGTCCATCCTTGTCAGAATTTTATACATTTCAATTAGATCCCCTCTCATTCTTCTAAACTCCAATGAATACAGGCCTAGTTTGTCCAATCTCACCTAATACTACAATCTTGCCATCCCAGGAATCAGTCCACCTTCGCTGCACTCCCTCTATGGCAAGTATATCCTTTCTTAGGTGAGGAGACCAAAACTGCACACAATACTCCAGGTATGGTCTCACCAACGCCCTGCACAGCTGCAGTAAGATATCCTTGCTCCTGTACTCAAGCCCTCTCGCAATGAAGGCCAACATGCCATTTGCCCTCTTAACCGCATGCTGCACCTGCATGCTTGCTTTCAATGATTGGTGTACAAGGGCACCCAGGTCCCTTTGTACATCAACATTTCCCAATCTATAACCATTTAAATAATACTCTGCCATTCTGTTTTTCCTACCGAAGTGAATAACTTCATGCTTATCCATGTTATACTACATCTGCCATGTATTTGCCCATTCACTCAACCTGTCTAAATTGTCTTGAAGGTTCTCAACACCCTCCTCAATATTTACATTCCCACCAAGTTTCATCTCATGTCGTCAGCAAACTTGGAAATATCACATTTGGCTCCCTCATTCAAATCATTGATTATATATTGTGAATAACTGGGGCCCAAGCACTGATCCCTGCGGTACCCCACTAGTCACCGCCTGCCACTCCGAAAAACACCCATTTATCCCTATTCTGTTTCCTGTCTGCTAACCAATTCTCAATCCATGCTAATATATTACCCTCAATCCACTGTTTTCACTCTCCCTCCTTTTTTAAATAGTGGGGTTACATTTGTCACCGTCCAATCTGAAAGGACTGTTCCAGAATCTACAGGATTTTGGAAGATGACAATCAACACACCCATTATTTCCATGGCCACCTTCTTTAGTACTCTGGGTTGTAAATTATCAGACCCTGGGGATTTATCAGCTTTCAGTCCCGTTAATTTCTCCAGCACTACTTTTTTAGTAATACTAATTTCCTTCAATTCCTCCTTCTCACTCGGCCCTTGGCTCCCTAGTATTTCTGGTAAATTATTTGTGTCTTCCTCCATGAAGACAGAACTAAAGTAGTCATTTAATTGCTCTGCCATTTCCTTGTTCTCTATTATAATTTTTTTTTACTCGTTTATGCGATGTGGCCATCACTGGCTAGGCCAGTGCCCATCCTAAATCGTCCTTGTTCAGAGGGCTTTTAAGAGTTAACCACATTGCTGTGGGTCTGGAATCACATGTAAACCAGGCCAGGTAAGGACAGCAGATTTTCTTCCCTAAAAGGACATCAGTAAACCAGATGTATTTTTATGACAATCAGCAATAGCTTGTGGTCATCAGACTTTTAATTCCAGATTTTTGTTGAATTCAAATTTCACAGTAGATGGTGGGATTCAAACCCAGGTCTCCCAAGCATTACCATGGCTCCCTGGATCACTAGTCCAGTGACAATACCACTATGCCACCATCTTCCTTTTTTCTCCCATTTTGGGCTGTAAGAGGCCTTCAATAGACTTCATTAATCTTTTCCTTTTTACATAGTTGTTTTTTAACGCACAGAAGATAGCATTTTGATCCTCTTTTAACTGGATGACCAGTTAAATAATGGATTATGAGGCTCTGATGCTGTTGATGCACTTCTTCAAGAACCACATGGACTCACCATTCCCCAACATTATTTTGTTTTTAATTTTTTTTTCAATTTTGGCAAGTAAACTTCACTGAAAAGACAAATATTTATTGCTCATTGTTAATTGCTCTTGGAGGTGGTGGTGAGCTGCCTTCTTGAACTGCTGCAGTCCATGTGGTGTAAGTACACTCAATGCTGCTAAGGAGGGGTTTCCAGGTTCTTGAAGGAATGACAATATAGTACTAAGTCAGAATGGTGTATGACTTGGAGGAGAATTTGCAGGTGGTGGCGTTCCTGTGCATCTGCTGCCGTTGTTCTTGGAACTGGCAGAAGTTGTGGGTTTGAATGAACCTGTCGAAGGAGCCTTGGTAAGCTGCCTTTGTGCATCTTTGCCACTGTGTACTGGTGGTGGAGGGAATGAATGTTCAAATGGTGAATGGAACACCAATCAAGCAGGCTGCTTTGTCTTGGACGGTGTCAAGATTCTGGAGTGTTGTTGGAGCTGCAGTCATGCAGGCAAGTAGAGAGTATTCCATCACAATCCTGACTCGTGGATGGTGAGCAAGATTTGGAGTCAGGTTGTGAGTTACTCACTGCAGAATTCCCGGCCTCTGACCTCTTGTAGCCACTGTATTCATATAGTTGTACCAGTTAAGTCTTTAATCAATGGTAAGCCCCGGATGTTGATGCGGATTCAGTGATGGTAATGCAATGGGGAGATGGTTAGATTCTCTCTTGCTGGAGATGGTCATTACCTGGCGCTTGTGTGGCACAAATGTTACTTGCCACTTATCAGCTCAAGCCTGAACATTGTCCAGGTCTTACTGCACACAGGGATGAACTGCTTCAGTAGCTGAAGAGTTGTGAATGGTACTGAAACATGTACAATCATCAGGGAGCATCCACATTTGATATTATGATGGAAGAATGGTCATTGATGAAGCAGCTGTAGATGGTTGGGCTTAGGACACTACCCTCAGGAACTCATGCAGCCATGTTCTGACTTCCCACCACCACAACCAACTGAAGTTTGCAAACAAGCTGTCAATCTATACTGGCACCATTGGATGTGTTTTGGATAAAGTAATTTGGAAAGGTGGATTTTATTGCAAAATGACCAGTGACCAGAAGGACACTGAGATGGAACATATCAATTGGATTTCAAGGTGGGGAATAGTGGAGCAAAGATTGTGAAGGTATAATATTCACAAGGAACCATTGTCTCAGTAGGTGCTGAGGGGCAGCCCATACAGAGTGCAGAGTCCCAAATGCCTCCTCTGTGCATCTCATTCCGTTGCCTTTGCCTCCAAGCTCACTACTTTGGCCATGCAAGAGTCCTCCACATGCACAACAGTCCCTTTTACCCGTCTTCAGTATTTTCCACCCATCTGGAACCCTCCCTTTGGCCTCCTACCCTCACAATTTTTTCATTGAGACTGACAGTGTGACACCAGCAGCCTCAATATCTCTGCTCCCCTCACCCGCTCTAACATACCTCCCTCTGAATTTGCTGTACTCCATTCACTCAAGTCCAATCCTAGCATTGTCAACAAACCTGCTGTCAAGAGCAGTGCTGTTGTCTAGCTAACTGACCTCCACCTTGCGGAGATTGAAAGTCATCTCTCTTACGTTTCCTCCTATCTCTGTGGACCATGCCCCCAATCACTGAACATCAAATCATCATCTTCAGGTCTGTTACTGACTTTAACTCCCTTGGAGATCTTCCCTCCATGGCCTCTAACATCATAGGACAAAATCCAAAGAGCATTCTAACTCCTTCCCAAGACCCACAAAGAGGAATAATTATTTCAGCCTACTTCTGCCCCACTGAACTGAATTCTTCCCATCACAACTCTATTTTCTGCCCTTGCTCAGTCTCTTCCCACCCATATCTGTGATTCTTCTGACAACATATTGCTTTAACAATTTCTAATTTCCTGGCCCTAACTATCTTCTCTTCACTGTAGACATCCAATTCCTCAACATCTCCACCCTCCACCAGGAAAGTCTGAGGGCTGTCTGCTTCTTTTTTGAAGAGGCCAAACCAGTCCCCATCCACCATCATCCTCCTCCACCTTGAACTTGTTCTCACATTGAATAACTTCTCCTATTTCTCCACTCACTTCCCCCAAAGAAAAGGAGTGTTGCTATGGGCATTCATATGGTCCAAGCTATGTCTGCCTTTTGTGGGATATGTGGAACACGCCTTGTTCCAGTCCTACTCCAGCCCCTCCCTCACCTCTGTTCCCGGTACATTGATGACTGTATCAGTGCTGCTATTTGGTTTGTCTTAATGACTGTATCAGTGCTGTTACTTGGTTTGTGTTAATGACTGTATCAGTGCTATTACCGATCTCGCCCTGAACTGGAAAACTTGAACTTTGCTTCCAATTTCCAACCTTTTCTCACTTCCACGTGATCCATCTCTGTCTTTCTTCCCTTCCTCAACTTAACTTACTGCCAGGAATAGAAACAGATATAATTAACTGTTTCACTACAGGCCACTGACTCACACAGTTACTTCGACTATTCCTCCTCAAATCCTTTCCTGTACAGGCTCCATTCAATTTTCTTCCCCAGTTGACTGCATCATCAGAACACAATCTCCCATACCAACATTTCTGAGATGTCTTCCTTTTTCCTCAGCCAAAGATTCTCCCCACTGTGGTCGATAGGTCCCTGGACCATATCATTCCCATTTCACACACTTCTGGTCTCATCCCTTCCCCTCCCTCTCAGAACCATGCTATGATTCCCCTTGTCTTGACTTTCTACCCCACCAGCCTCTGTAATCAATGCATCATCTTCTGTCATTGCTGCCGCCTCCAGAATGATGCCACCACCAACACATGTTCCCCTCCCCTTTGCTTTCAGCATTCCAAAGGGACCATTCACTCCATGACATCTGATCCACTCCACAATCATTCCCAACACACCCTTCCATCCCATGGCACCTTTCCAGGCAAGCCCAGGAAATGCAACACCAGCTCTTTTACCTCTTCTTTCCTCAGTCCAGGGCCACGGACAGTCCTTCCAGATGAAACAGAACTTTACTTGCACTTCTTTCAATTTTGTATACTAGATTTGCTGTTTACAATGCTGCTGAAAAGAGAAACATGTTGCTGAAGCTTTTCATCTTGCATTCATCAGGACAAAAGCAAGAATGTCAAATTTCAAATGATCACAACAATTTATACTACAGGAGAAAGGGTGCTGATTGGTTGCCAAGTCATCTCTAATTGGCCAAGGTGAAGCCATAGAGAAAGCAAAGGGCAACTATAGGCTCCTGGGTATTTCGTAAAAGGCATAAGGCTTGAACATATTTCTCTTCCTGTCAGAGAACATGTCCCTGTGTATGAATGTATGTCATATCTAACATGTGTGAATGAGCCAGGTTTTGAACTGGACTAATTATTGTTAGTGTATCTATTAGTGCACTCAGGGTTGTTCAGCAAGTGCTGCCCAATCATGGAATCACATCTAAAGCAGACCTTTTGTTTTGTGTTTTGCAAGTGCTGGCTGGTTGAGTGTGGTCTGTACTCTGCTATTATGAGCAACTGAGGGAATATGCCAACTGCCAGATGAGCAAAATTCTGCTCAATTTCTCTCTCTCTTTGTTCTATCAATTCCAAGTAATAAAACTTCAATCGTGCAAGCATGAATTAACAGAATCAAGATTGTTACAGATAATTAGTCACAGACAGAGGGTCAGCCTTAAAGTCTAGTTTAAAAATAAATAGCAATGAAGAGATATTTTATAAAAACATACAGGGTTACATCCTGCCCTGTCACACTTATTTAAGCATTATGTTGCATCTGAACTAACAGACTGGATTGGGCAAAGCTTCCAGGACCACAATCTGAGTGACAATGAAAAACCACCTGGGAACTGTACAGCCCAACTTCAAACGGAGCTACCAGAAGGCCATTTGCATTTGACAAATCATGCTTCCTAGTGAAGTCTTTGAGTCTATGGAGACAATGATTTCCCAAGCCCTCAACAAATAGCACCTCTTTCAACCCATAATGACTGAGACACAACCTGGGACACAAAGCCAATTTCCAGACACTGGGTAAACATTTTTTGTTGAAGACATTGTGGCGGGGTAAGGTCACATGACCTAGGACTCTGGCTTGTTGAACAGGTTAATATTTCCTTCGTGAGCTGCAAGCTCCAGTCTGATGTTTAACATCTAACTGGCAGGCCACACCGAAGCAAGCCCTGGCCAGGCTGGACAACTGGCCCCCACCTAACAAAACTTCCAGCAGGGTCAGGTATCATCACCCATAAAACTGATTCATCTCCATGTGCCTCCTTCATCTTGTGATGTCAACACCACCAGGAAAGTGAATTTTACAACATTGGTTTTCAACCCTCGAACTTCCATGAAAGAATTCCTCATTAGGCTTTGATTCTGGACTCTGGAATTCACATGAACCAGTATTTATTTCCTCTCTGGTCTCTGTAGTCTAAAACCTTCTTTTCTCTATCCCTCGCTATCTTTACTGTATGAATGTGGCGGGGAAGTTGCGGACTCCTTTTCATGATTTTTTTGAATGTGTGCAATAAACTAATGTCCTGACCTAATCCTACCTCGAATTTGCTGTGGGGCTATTAGTAGAAATTGAAACACAAAACTGAGGGGTTGGGAAATATGCCACTGCTTATTCAAAAAAAAATTCAAAACACCTATTTATGGACAGGTGGTAAGAGGAAAAATAAGTGCTGTTTGAACTGACCCCCTCCTGTCCTTAACACAAGTAAAAATGAAATGGCAACTTTATTAAGGGAACAAAATATCAATAATAGTCTTATATCAGAAGAAGATTTTCTTTCAATTTGGGGAGCGTGGAAACATGATGACATTACAAATTTTATATCTTAGAACATAATAAATTAACTCTTTATAAATATTGGATGGGTGAAGCTAGAGAATGGAGTGAATCTGGATCTGTCTAATAGCTCATTAACTGTTAGATGGCCTTAACTGCTATAACTAATTAATTGCATGCTTTGACAATTGATTAGAGGAAGGTCGCAACTAATTCCAGACAAACAAGGATGCAGTCGCCAATGATAACATATATGCTGACTTGTGTTATATACTGTTTCTAACCATGAGTATTTTTGCTACTTGTTGGATTGTATTTCAACTGCCTCATTGTTTTGAAGCATGAATGGGTGTTCTAGGTTATAACTTACACATTTGTTGTGGGAAGAGAAACGACTCTGGAGTCTGTAAGCTTAGAGTAACCAAGGACTTTTATTTACAAGCATATGCTGGGAGGACACAGCCTGATTCTACAGGGTGTCTCCGATACATAAGCTGTGTAACATATTTATATCTTTTAGTTATCATATTTAAATATACTGCCTAGTACAACCTCCAGTTACATATGTAATGAGCAGGATTATTCAGGCTGTAGATGCCTGGTTATCTCACTGGGAGGTTGGGAACGTCTCGGTTCTAATGCCTCCCAGTCTGTGCTCTAATCATTTTCTTTTGTTTGTCCATCCTGTGAATGTCATTAAGTTTTATGACTTGATTGTTAGTTGGGTTTCCACAGCACTGGCTATGTACCTATCATGCTCATGTGTTGGCTATATTTCCCATCATGCTTAGAAAGAGCTCTAATAACTACATTTGTCTATTCTAAAGCTATTAATATATGTCCACCCTAATCAGTTACCCCATTTCACATTACATTTTGAGGTGAAGAAATCTGGAGTTGAATTTTGCTGTCACATGGGGGTCCAGCTGATGGGCCCAAAAGCAGGGGGGCAACCCTCCTTTGGACATCTGTGGGACCAGGGGTTGCATCTTGTGAACTGCAGCTGACAAATTAGTTGCCACTGTCCCTATTAAGGATGGCTGCCTGTCCCCAGGAGGTGCCAGCCAATTGCAGCCACTGGGAAACATGACCAGTGCTGGAACAGCTCCCGAAAGAAGCGGACTCATTGGAAGGATGGAAACCTCCCAAACAGGTAAGTGGGGTCTCAGCACACCCAGGCTAGTGTGGCAGGTCCCAGTGAGAGGCAGATGGGGCTGGTAAGGGCTGGCAGCTAGTCCACAGGCCAACGAGTGCCACCCCCAAGCAGTATGCCAGTGGAGTCGAGAAAAGGCCCTTAATTGGCAATTTAAGTGGTTCCATTAGCCTTTGGGTAGGAAAGCTGCCTGCAACCTATTCTGTTTGTTGAGTCCACTCACAAAGGCAAATGCCAACTCTTCAACTACAGAAGCCATCACAACTGTTAAACCAAACCTCAAGTTTTAACCTCTTAGCTTCAGAAAGAAGGAATTCAAGCAACAGGCCCACAACAAGATCTCAATGCTGATTTGAAACCTCATCTTTAAGCATCTGTAAGGCAACATATCATTTACCTTTTCAATATACAATCACTTCTTAACTACTTAACTGTTCCTTTATTTCTTTTATATTAATTAATGGACCAGTTGTGGTGTAACCCTGCGTGTGGAGTCTGTCTCTGGTGGTAACATGGAGCATTGAGGTAAAAAAAGAACCCAGACCAAAGATATGTAAAGAACTGTACTGAACTGCATTGTGGGCTCAAAACACAAAGCATGATGGTTAATTTAGTCAAGTGAAAGCCTTGCTGGAATCAGCAAGTTCTGCACAATGACTGAACCTGTAAGAGGGCTCGTATCAGTGAAGATAAACTGACTGGGCTTCATTAAGGGGCAACAAAAGTGCCGCCTTCTCCAAGTTCTGGAGATTGATAACAGTTTTGGAGATAACAAAGCGGAGTCAAGCTGGCTATGGTACCTCAAGTGTGGCCTTCAAAGGGGGCTTGGCTAGGGAACATCTGGAGAAAGCATGGAGACGTACAGTGATACAATTAGAAAACAATTAAATGGACTAAGGGCAGGCTTCACCTTATATGGCACAGCGTCATGGCGAAAAAAAAGGGTATACAGAGTCCACGAGAACTATTGCTACTGCAGTAGGTTAGAGCAATTTGGTCAATCGCTCAGAAGACGCACATGGAGGATTCATCATCAGATTGAGCACCGAAACAGACTCCGGCCTGCAGGGAAGCTGGTATTATTGTGACTCCGTACTATTGCTTAGTGGTTTAATAAAGCTGAAACTTCATCTATGTTGTTGTGTGCTGTTGATATCCAAGACAAGAACATTTACGCCTAGTAGAGGGTCTTACACATCTCTTTTTCTTCATCTGTTTTTAATCTTCGTATCTGTATTTTAGTTAATAACTTTGTCACTTTCACCTAAATAACTTTCAGCAGTAGTTTTTGAATTTCAAAAGCTTCAAACATCAAAAAACTGAACTAACTTTAAAAAAAGCAGACCCTGTTTTGATGAGGTACTTTTATGTTTTTCTTTACAACCTATAATTCATGCAGAATAACCCTGCCCCCACTCCACATTGTGCCCATCCAACACCACCTCCACCTCACAGATTGCAGATGTCCTCTCCCCATCAACCACCCCCAGCCCGCTCCACCACCATGGAGCAATTTTCTCCCCTACCAGCCTGCCCAAAGCAATTTTTGCTTCCCCCAAGCAATTTTCTTCCACTCCCTGAAACCCCCCACCCCAGAGCAATTTTCTTCTGCCCTTTCCACTACCCACCACCCCAACGCACCACCCCCCGCCCCCCCTCCCCACCAAACTTTCTAAAGTCAAACTTTTCAGGTAGAGTGAGTCAACATATGCAATATTTGGTCATATGACCAAAAGCTTGGTCAAAGAGGTTAAATAGGTTTTAAAGATTCAGGGAAAATCAAAGACCACTTTCTCCACAATGCATTCTTCTGACCCCTATTTAACACTCACGTCAGGATTCTGAAGCCTATGGGAAAAAGCCTCACCTGGTGTCTGAAATGCAGGCAGAGTTTCCTGGTCCTTGATACAATGATCACTCTTACCCAAGTATTCCCCCACAACCACTGTCCACGTGGCCCAATTTATTCCTCAGCATCAAATCCAGCAAAGCTCCATTTCTAGTTGGACCAAGAACATACTGGTCAAGGAAGTTCTCCTGAATGCACTTCAAAAATTCATCCTATCCTTTTTCTTCACTCAAACATTACCCCAATCAATATTTGACTAACTAAAGTCTCCCAATACTACCACTCCATAGTTCTTGAACAGCTCTGATTTCCCTACAGATTGCTTCTCTATTTCACTCATTATTTGGAGCACTATCAAATACCTCCAATCATGCGATCATACCTTTTCACTTCTCAGCTCTAACCAAATTGTTTCTGTCCTTGCCCCATTGAGGACACTCTAGGGGGAGGTAGTGGTGTAGTGGTATTGTTGCTAGACTAGTAATCCAAAGACCCAGGATAATGTTCTGGGGACCTAGGTTGAAATCCCACCATGGCAGATTGTGGAATTTGAGTTCAATAAAAAATATCTGGAATCAAAAGTCTAATAATGACCATTGTTGCAAAAACCCATCTGGTTCACTAATGCCCCTTTAGGGAAGTAAATCTGCTGGTCTACATGTGACTCCAGACCCACAGCAAAGGGGTTGATTCTTAAATGAACAAAGGCAATTTGGGATGGGCAATAAATGCTAGCCTAGCCAGTGATGCCCATGAACAAATATTAAAAAAATGCCTTCCCTAATCAATACTACCACCTCTTTTCTCCTCACCATTTTTGATTCAACTGTATTTTAAGCTTCAGCTGGCAAATCAGGGAAGGTAAAGCGTGGCCTGGTTAGCAGTGAAGGTCAGCGACCGCAGTCCAGTAACCCAGACCTGCAGGCATTATGCAGGGTATAATTTGGCGGGTGTGTGGAGAACTAGGTTGCAGCACGCCCATTCTGCACCGGGGGAATATGCAGCTGTGTATGATAATGTACAGACCATGCTAATGTTTCACAGCACGGCCAAGCCTTCAACTGTCTTGGAACCTTCTTGCCATTGGACCAATGTCAAGACTGTGGTAGTCAGCATGCAATTACCATATCATGTTTAAAAAAAAATAATGCACAGACATCCTGCAGTCTGAATGAAATTTGGGACCTGTAACATCAGGACCGCCATGGACACCCCCAACCGTGTCCAGGGCCAGGGGGAGAAATCATGGGCCCTGGTGCTTCTCCCATTTTCGGACTTGTAAACTAACCACTCTCCGCAACCCACCCCACCTTTAACCCTCCCCCTCACATCCTTTGGGTGCCCAGAATTGCAAAGCATAGTCAATATGGGGTTGAACTATCTTATATAAGTTTAGCAAAACTTCTTGACTTTTGTACTCAATGCCTCTATTTATAAAATTGTCCAAAGCTCAGATTTCAGCATAATACATTTTACAACCACAGCTTTGTCAGACAACTACACACAACATGGTTGTTCATATTATGCAACCAGCTCTGCTATTGAACCTGGCCCAATGCAATATTTGGGCAGCAACTTAATTCTTTTGTGGTGCGTGAGGTTCATTTGTAGAAATGAAAATATCTTGAACGGCTGGAAATATGCAGACTAGACAGCATCTGTGGAGAGAGAAAAGCAGTCAACATTTCAGATCCACCACTAACAGAGTCACTTACCTCTGTTTCTCTCCGGATATATGCCACCTGGCGTGCTAAGCATTTCCACCACTTCCTGTTTCTATTGCAGCAAAAATAACACTTTTTGCCAGCCCTGCAAAAAGCAGTCAGACTTCCTGAGAATCTTTCATTTCAGCAAGAAACCCAGCTGTGCCTGCCTGAGATTTAGTTTGGTACATTAAACATGAATTTCAAAAAAAGAATTAAGGTGTGAAGAAAACATATGCAACTTGCTGAGCAAAAAAAAATACAATGTCAATGCAATAGATTGATATATTTTTTAAAATGAGCAATTAATAAAAATGACCATTAAAAAATGCCGAGCGACAAAGCTAACTAACAAAACAATTTAAGCCTTTTTTGCTTAAAAAAGCAGAACTAGAGACAGACAGACTAGGCCCCAAGTCCAGTCAACAGGGAAGGGGACGAGGACCTAGCTAAGGAATTGGGATTAACTAACACTAACCCTACATTTACCACTGTTGGTGCACACTCCGAGTTGGTCTCGGTGGAATTCATATGAAAGTGGGGATCAGAATGCCCACAGAATGTGAGGGTGAGGGCGAGGGCAGCATTTCCTCACTCCCTTCACCCACACATAAACAACACGTGTGTGTCTGGTTCAATCCTAGTCCAGCTCATTCACACTTAATACATTCAGAACCAGAGCCAGTGGTCACCTGTGGAGGGAGTAAAACTAGAGCCTGTATTGGAGAAGGGAGTTACTGGGGAACCTGTGGTAAAATCTCCATCCCCTCCACCTGCTGATCCAGTACCCAAAGTAGCTGAGGATTCCTGGACGTTCTCCCCAGTTTCAGGAACAAGAAAGAATCTGCCCACCAGTGGCATTGCTGCGCCAGTCCCCCACCCCCACCCCACCCTCCCCCACCCTGCCCACCAATGGAATTCCACCTTATGTTGTTAAAGCCCTGAGGCCACAGCCCCAACCAGAGGCAAAAGCAGAAATACAGGTTCCACCTGGTGATCAGTGAATTCGGGAATGGCAGGGTAAGCCACCACAGGACTCCAGGCTAGGTTGCAGTGAAAATGAACAGGGGGATACAGAAACCTGGCACAAAATCCCATCCCCAGACAGTCACCAATTATTTGTCTGGAACGATTCTGATGAGGCAGAGCCAAAACAATTTTTCACAGGATGGGGCAATGTGGTGGAACTCCGTATTAGCACCAAGAGTGGTGGCTGGAGGGGGTCGACAAGGGTCAGAGAAGTGAGGCACTATGTGACTTACCTCTCACCTTATGCTCCAGCAGCCTCCAGACAGGCCTGAAGAAAGAGTGAAGATTAAGGAAGCAACACGTGAAAGCAAGGCCCAAGCAGAAGTCCATGAGATATGCAAGGAGGAACTGGGGAATCTAGTGTATCCTACTACTTGGCCAATGATTGCTGTTGTCCAGAATAAGAGCAATCATTGGCTGATTAGCCTGTCCATCAGGATTGACTGCTTTGGTCATTGACCATCCAGAATGACATGCTACTTGGCCAATGAGGCTGGGTCCCCCTAGAGGCATTGGCCCATGATTAGCATTGTCTGCAATCCCTTCTCCTAGGCCCTGACAGTGACAGACCTGACTGCGAACTGCCATTATAGCTTGGGAACTTGGCACTCCAACATCAATACTGCTGCCCTCAGTGGGGCATAAGATGCAGGGGAAGGCCAACTGAAGGAACAAGGGTTTGGATGCACCTTTTTCTGGAACTGCCTTTGAGAACAGGAATGAGGCCTCCATGGGGTGGGCTTCAACATCAAAATGAGTTTGTGTGGTGCCTCAGCAATTCCATCTGTGGGATCAGCAAGTACCCCATGACTGGTTGGCTCACCCTGATGGTGGCATGCTAATTCCTCATCAGCATATACGGTATTACACTTGAGGCAACAGACAGGGTCAAGGAGCGATTCCATAATGATTTGAGAAATATTTAGCCCAAGTACCAGCAGGCAACAAACATCAGTAAAACTATGCTTTCTAAGTGAAAAATATTAGTCCAGGTAGGCATTTTATTTCAAACCATGTGGTATTTTGAATCATTTGTCTTTAGCATAGCTAGAATTTCATTATGCAACAGTTTAATTATTTAATTCAAACTTATTAAACACATGAATTACGGAAAACTTTACTTACTTCTGAATGGGGGAATGGTATATAGAGGTTCCACTGCTTTTCTTGATTTATATTAATATAACCTAGACCTGGGTGTACAGGGCACAATTTCAAAATTTGAATATGATGCAAGACTTGGAAGTATTGAGAACTGTGTGGAGGATAGTGATAGACTTCAAGAGGATATAGACAGACTGGTGGAATGAGCAGATACATGGTAGATGAAATTTAATGTAGAGAAGTGTGAAGTAATACATTTTGGTCAGAAGAACGAGGAGAGGTGACATAAAATAAAGGATACAATTCGAAAGGAAATGCAGGAGCAGAGGTGGCCTGGGTGCATATGTACGTAAATCATTGAAGGTGGCAGGGCAGGTTGAGAAAGCAGTCAATGAATTATACTGAATACTGAGTTTTATAAATAGGGGCACAGCACAAAAGCAAGAAAGTTATGAACCTTCATAAAACACTGGTTCAGCAAACGGGAAGGATATGATTTTAGAAAGGGTTCAGAAAAGATTTACGAGAATGGTTCTGGTTCTGGGGATGAGACACTTCAGTTATGTGGATAAATTGGTGAAGTTGGGACTCTTCACCTTAGAGAAGAAGATCGAGAAGAGATTTGTTAAACGTGTTCAAAATCATGCCGGGTCTGGACAGAATAAAAGGAGAGACAATGTTCTCATCAGCAGAAGGTCGAGAATTCCAAGGTGATTAACAAAGGAACCAGAGGTGACATGAGGAAAAACTCCTTTATGCAACAAATGGTTTGGATCTGAAATGCATTGCCTGGATGTGTGGTGGAGACAAATTCAATTGTGGTTTTCAAAAGGGAACTGGATAATTCTGAAGAGATAAGATTTTACAGGGCTACAGAGAAAAGGGAGGAGTGGAACGAGCTGAATTCATGTCTTTGCCAGTTCTCTGCAACAATGTGCTGAATGACCTCCTTTGGTGTCATAACTGTTTTATGATTGAAGTATAGATACATTGAAGGAACTTGATAAACACATGAGGAAGAAAGAGGCACAGTGAATCAGAGACATTCAGCAGCAGCAGCATGAGACCCAGAACCCCTGGGCCTAGCCTTCCCTCCACCACCTCCTAACCACCCCAGGCTCTGGATTCACAGCCACACGGTGAGCTCTGGACATTCCAGTCAATTCTTACCATCCGGCCTGTACTCAAACTCCAGAAACTCATGGCCAAACTTGCCCTTGTGCCCCAGATAATACGATAAATGGAATTCACTTAACATGGTCCCCATGCCAGCCACCCCACTTCACAAGTCACGCAGCTCCACATGGTTGCGAGAGGATTTCCCTCCAGTTCTGATTGTTGCCCCTCAATGAGCCAAATCCCCCTGCATGCATGACTCCCAGAAGCAAGTAACTTCAATATCGGAGGCAGTGAGGATTAAAATCCAGTCAGACAATTAATGGAGTGGATTCCACTGAGATCAGCAGAAACAAAAATCAAGCGGGGCACATATGAATTCATATGTGGAGACTGCAGTGGATGCTGGGACGCTGAATAAATTTAAGGAGGAGATAGACAGATTTTTAATTGGTAATGGGTTGAAAGGGACCAGTTCTGAGGAAGGTGAGACGTGTACAAACTGGACGGGCTGCACCCAGGCAGAGTTGGGACCAATGTCCTTGCGGGGGCTTTTGCTAGTTCTGTTGAGGAGTATTCAAACTAGTGTGGCAGGGGGATGGGATCCAGGAGTAGGATCAGATAGGTCAGATTCAGATCAGAAAAATGGAGGTAGAACATTAGCTAGGGACGTTGTGATAGACATGGAGTTACAGGAGAAGTAAAGTTTACAAAGTGTCCAGCAAGGGAAATTGATGGGGTTAAACTATTTATACTTCAATGCAAGGAGTATTACAAACAAGGTAGATGAGCTAAGGGCACAGGTAGACACATGGCAGCAGGATGTCATTGCTATAACGGAGACCTGGCTAAAGGAGGGACAAAACTGGCAGCTAAATATCCCTGGTTCTAGAGTCTTCAGACACGATAGAGAAGGAGATTAAAAAAAGGAGGGGGGATAGCACTAATGGTTAAAGAATCAATTCCAGTTGTGAGAAGGGATGATATACTAAATGGGTCAACAAACGAGGCTTTATGGATTGAGCTTAGAAATAAAAAAGGGGCAGTCACGCTACTGGGAGTATACTACAGACTCCCAAATAATGAAAGGGAGATAGAAAAACAAATATGTAGGAAAATTTCTGCTTGTACGAACAAGAGGGAAATAATAGCAGGAGACTCCAACAATCCGAATATCAACTGGGATTCAAACAATATAAAGGGCACTGAGGGAGAAAAATTCATGCAGTGTGTCCAGGAAAATTTTTTCAACCAATTAGTGACAAACCCAATGAGAGGTGATGCAATTCTAGACCTAGTCTTGGGGAACGAAGAAGGGCAAGTGGGTGAAGTGACATTTGGCAACCTTATCGGGGACAGTGATCACAATTCAGTTAGATTTAGCATTACCATGGAAAAGGACAGAGATAAGGCAGGAGTAAAAGTCTTGAACCGGGGGAAGGCAAATTTTTCAGAAATGAGAAGGGACTTGGCTGAGGTGTACTGGACAGCACGGCTATAGGATAAAACAGTGGAAAACCAATGGGAAGCACTAAAAAGCAAGATCCTAATTGTACAAAGTAGACATGTCCCCGACAAAAATAAGAGTGGTACTGCCAAATCTAGACCTACCTGGTTGTCTCGAGGAATACAGGGGAAGATCAAACAGAAAAAAAAAGCGTACGATAGGCACAAAGAACTAAGCACTGCAGATAGCCTAGACAAATATAGGAAGTGCAAGGATGAAGTAAAAAAGGAAATAAGGAAATCAAAGAGAGGGCATGAAAAAATATTCGCAAGTAAAGTTAGAGATAACCCAAAGATGTTTTACCAATATATTAATGCTAAAAGGTTAGTTAAGGAAAAAGTGGGACCTATCAGAGATGAAGATGGAAACTTGTGTGTAGATGCAGAGGCTGTGGGAAGGGTTTTAAATGAATATTTTGTCTCCATGTTTACAAAGGAAAGGGAGGATATAGATATAGTAGTCCAGGAGGAACACTGCGAGATATTGGATGGGATAGTCATAAAGAGAGAGGAAGTACTCGAAGGGTTGAAATCCTTGCAAGTTGATAAGTCATCAGGGCCAGATGGATTGTTTCCGAGGCTGCTGTAGGAAGTCAGGAAAGAGATAGCAGATGCTCTGAGGATAATTTTCCAATCTTCGCTAGATACAGGGGAGGTACCAGAGGACTGGAGAAATGCAAACGTAGTTCCATTGTTTAAAAAGGGATCAAAGGAAATGTCAAACAATTATAGGCCAGTTAGTCTTACATCAGTGGTGAGCAAATTAGTAGAATAAATCCTGAGAGATAGGATTAACTGTCATGTGGAAAGACATGGACTAGTCATGGAGGGTAGGCATGGATTTGTTAAAGGAAGGTCTTGCCTCACAAATTTGATTGAATTCTTTGAGGAAGTGACAAGAAGGGTTGATGAAGGGAGTGCAGTGGATGTTGTGTACATGGATTTTAGCAAGGCATTTGACAAGGTCCCACATGGCAGATTGGTCAGGAAAGTAAAAGCCCATGGGATTCAGGGTAATGTGGCAAACTGGATAAACGGTTGGCTTTGTAACAGGAGACAAAGGGTAATGGTCAATGGATGCCCTTGCGAATGGAAAGTTGTCTCAAGTGGTGTTCCACAGGGCTCGGTGTTGGGACCCTTGCTGTTTGTGTTATATATTAATGATTTGGACGTGAATGTGGGGGGCATTATTGGGGAATTTGCAGATGTCACAAAGATTGGCCAAGTAGTGGATAGTGTAGAGGATAGCCATAATCTCCAAAACGATATAGATGGGTTGGCGGAGTGGGCGGTAAAGTGGCAGATGGATTTTAACATAGAGAAATGTGAGGCCATACATTTAGGGAGGTCAAACAGTTACAGGGATTACACAATAAATGGGAATATACTAAGAGGGGTAGATGAAGTGAAAGATCTTGGTGTACAAGTACACAGGCCCCTGAAGGCAGCAGTTTAAGTAGACAAGGTTGTAAAGAAGGCATATGGAATGCTCTCCTTCATTGGTAGAGGTATAGAATATAAAAGTAAGGATATAATGTTGGAATTGTATAAAACACTGGTGAGGCCACAACTGGAGTATTGTGTGCAGTCCTGGTCACCACATTACAGGAAAGACGTAATAGCTCTGGAGAGAGTGCAGAGGAGGTTTACAAGAATGTTGCCAGGGTTAGAAAAGTGTAGCTACGAGGAGAGATTGGATAGGTTGAGGTTATTTTCCTTAGAACAAAGAAGGCTGAGAGGTGACTTGATTGAGGTGTACAAAATTATGAGGGGAATAGATAGAGGGGACAGGATAAAATTGTTTCCCTTGGCGGAGAATTCCAGAACCAGGGGACATAGATTCAAGATAAGTGGCAGAAGGTTTAGGGGGGACATGAGGAAGAACTTTTTTACGCAGAGGGTAGTGGGTGTCTGGAATTCGCTGCCCAAGTTGGTGGTAGAGGCAGAAACTCTAAACTCTTTTAAAAAGTACCTGGGTCTGCACCTTAAGTGCTGTAAGCTGCAGGGCTATGAGCTGGGTGCAGGGAGGTGGGATTAGAAAGGGCACCTGGGTGTCCTCAGGCTGGCATGGACAGGATGGGCCAAATGGCCTCCTTCTGTGCTGTAACTTTTCTATGGTTCTATGGTTATTGGGAGAGGGCGGGAAATTGGAGTTGAGGCCGAAATGAAATCAGCCATTGTTATATTGAATGGCGGGGTAGGCTCGAGGGGCTGAATTGCCTAATCCTGCTCCTAGTTCTTATGTTCTTATATATCAAATGGTCAATCTGCAAAGGAGAGTTTACTATCCAGCAGTGAATATTAAAGCCTTTAGTAGAATGCTCCAGAGCAATGCTCTGGTGAACTCCAGCAGCACTACACCCTGTTAACAGAATTCAATGTTATTATGATCACTTTCCAGTGCATCTTTTACTAAAACATTACTAACTAACCCTGATTCATTACACAATACCCTAGATCCAAGACAACTCTATCCCTGTCAGTTCCACAACATATTGCTCTAAGAAACTGTCACAAAAGCATTCTACAAACTCATCTTCTAGACCACTCTTGCCAATTTGGTTGTCCAAATCTAAAGATGACTAAAATTTACCACAATTATTACATTGGGGCTTGTAACAAAGGCAATAATTTCTTATTTAATGCTCTGTTCAACGGTATAGCTACAGTTAAGAGCCTACTCACACCAGTGTTTTTTGACTCATACTATTCTTAATTTCCACCCATACTGACTCTACTTCATCTTGAGGCCAAATCTTCTGACTAATGTCTATATATCATCTTTTACTATCCAAGCTAACCCTCCCCTCCTTCTTATTTGCCATTCTGTCTTTGCCAAATAGTGTACCCTGGAATATTTTTATCCCAACTTTTATCATCTTGTAACCGTGAGAAGAATTTTCTCCCCGTCGGGGGCGCTGAGTGGGAGCGAGCGCAGGCAGGTGCGCAGCCAATCACCGCCCATGATCGGTTACGCGCCGCCATTTTATGTGAGCGCTCCCTGTGCGGGCAGGGGGAGGAGGGAGAGTTTTTCCAGCATTTTCTGCTTTTGTTTCAGATTTCCAGCATCCACAGTATTTTGTTTTTAGCTATCTTAGCTTCCTGCTACAGTAATTAACACCAATTGAGCCAACTACTTTCAGCTAATTGACATAACTGCCACTGTGACAGCTGCTCCCTGCTCAACAAGGCTATTTAACTCACTTAAATACTGAAAGTTCTCTGTCAGAGCCTGACTCTTAATCTAAATTTGAACTTTGGAAAAAACTTACCAGAACTTACCACGTGAACCACATTCCTAATTACACACTGTCTACATCTCACCCTGGAATGGTCTCCTCTCCATGTGTCCCCTTACACTGTGTAGTTTGAAAACCTTGTCTGCTTAGATAGAACCTCTGATGAGTCACTCATGACTTGAACATGACCTTGTCATAACCAAGACCCCATGCCATCAGTGAGACAAGCGCCAGACCTCATGGCAACACCAACGGAACAAACACTGGCACCTACTGATCACATCATCGTACAAGCAAGGGATTCCAGAGATGTCCACATCACCCATGCCATACAGGTAAAGACCAGTAATTGCTGGACCCATCACCACCTTATCAAATATTCTATCTCCATTAGCCTGGCCCCCAAACAATAGAGGCAACAGAAGCAATGTCGCTGAAAAAAGAGACATGTCGAAGCTTTACATCTTGCACTCATCAGGACACTTCGCAAGAAAACCAAAATAGGGGGAAACATCAATTTATGCTGTATGAGAAGAGAGTGCTGATTGGTTGGCAAATGGACTCTGAGTCCACTTGTAAACCAATCAAAGAGCCTATGGACTTTTGGCTGGGCCGCCAAATCTCCCGCAGCAAGTCCCGCTATGGCGTGTCCCGGAAATCCCGGTCACAGTCTCTAACATGCAGGGCTCTGCTACATATGTGCCTGGAGTTGTCACATTCTGCATGGCAAGGAATAGATATTGCTGAGGCAATTGTTCTGAATGGAGTGTGACACCTACTTTTCTGTTACATTATTACCTGCAGTTATTAACAAAGTTGCAATATTGCCCTAGATTTACACAAATGCAGGTAATTAATTTACCCACCTTAACCACAGGGCTGCCAACTCTAGCATGATTAATTACTAAAGTTTTCATCACATCCCATCTCCAAATGTCTTACCCAGTCACACAATATTTTTCTCTCCATTTGCAATTTTTTTTTCAGAGCTAATAAACAACAGTGTTAAGTAAAAGTGAAAAAGACAAACTTTTTAGTGCCCCAATGATTTTTCTCCGGGACTGCTCACAGCAGTGTCCAGGAGATTACTCTTTAATTACTGCAGACTCCAGGACAATCCTAGAGTTTGGCAAATCCACACCATTGACAGCACAGGCTGGACATGGTCTCCAATGACTGCGGTCATGGGGCAGGATTTTGCCCTTGACGGTGTACTCAGTGGGGGCGAGCGGGGGCAGTCAGGGAGCCAATCGGCTCCGCACCGCTATTTTACGTGGGCGGGACAATTAAGGCCCGCCCAGCATGGAACACGAGCGGCAGCACTGAGAGCTGCCTCTCCGGGCGGGGGGAGGAGGGCGAGCAGGCCAAGTCCGCAATTCACACATGCACGAGAAAGAGCGCTTCAATCTCCCTGAGGCACGGAGCTACCTCAGGGAGATGAAGCGCTGTTTAAAAAAAAATAAAGGAAATGAAAATGCCATAAAACATGTCCCCTCATGTGACTCTGTCACATGAGTGGGGACATGTTTTTAATTCAAGTGTTAAAATTTTAATTTATTTGTATTTGATTTTGGAAACCTCATCCTGCCCTTGGATGAGGTTTCCTAAAAAATCTAAAGGCCACTTCGCCTTTTCGCCTGCCCGTTAACCGTTAGGTTGAACAGGCAGTGAAAGATTCAGTACAATTGTTAGCTTAATGGCCTTAATAGGCCTTTTAATTGTCAGCAATGTGCTTCCGGCTCCAGCGCGCGCCCGCCAACCTATCGCGAGAGTGCGCGTTGATATCGGCACGTTCGGCCAACGTCAACGCGCTTTATTTCATGATCCACCATGTCGGGCACATGCCCGCATGCCAAGCTTAATTTTCTGCCCATGATCTCCAGGATGTTCCGATCCCCGTAGAAACCGATAACTTCTTAAAGAAATTAATTTCCCAAACAACCAATGGAAATAAAGTGATGGACATGATTTCACTTTTTATTGGAACATACAAACTAAAATCAAAATAGATCAAGCAATTAACAGACAACTGATCAAACTAAAGGAAAAGGTAAGTTGCACATTAACTCACGAACACAACTGAAATAGGTCTTATGAAACGTTTCTACTTTATGCCACAGATATGTAGCATTAATGGAACAGTCACAAAGTCACTACCAGCTCTCCGTCAGATGTTCACCTCCCCCTGCCATGCCAGGCCAAAACTTCCAGTGTCCTTCGGTAATTGTTCCACACTACCTGTGTTTTGTAGATCCTATTATCACCAGCAAGTTACATCTCAACAACTTCCTCTCTGCCTCAGTTCACAACAGCCCTGACAATCCAGAATTCCAGAGATTCCTGTGCCCAACCCCTTTAAATGGTTTAGTCGGCTCTGGTAAAACTGTTTTGCCCATAGAGAGCTATACTTCTGCTTCCCATCATTTCTTACAGAGCACTGATGACCTGTTCCAGGGAGAGTTCCACTTCTCCCCTCTGCACCTCAGCAGCAGCTGTTCTTTGTTCTGTGGGATACTGTTGAAAGATGCCAAAACTTCCAGTTGACACCTCAATGAGTTTCAGTTTGAGTTTCCCTTCCCACGACAACCTTAGATCACATGGACATTTCTCCAAACTCAGCTGTTTATCAGTAATTCACCCTTTGCAGAACATTGCATTTCACTTTAAGAAATTTTGAAATTATCGTCAGCTGAGATGGGACAGAAACAGTTTCCTTCTCCTCCTCTTCTATCATCAGCTGCTCCTGCTCACTCATGACATGTGTGTCACTCAGTGAACTCTTGCTCATGGACTACATTCTCTGGGATGTCTGTTTATAAACTGGTGTCAGGTTTACATCCAAGTGGAAATCTAGGCTAACCCAGAGGAGGGGGACGGGGCAGCATTCAGAATTAGTTTATAAAAAAATAAATTTGCTGCCAACACATCGGAAAGGAAAAGCTGAAAACAATGTAGATGTCTCAACTGGAAGACAATCAGAAATATTAAATACCAGGTAGGAAAGGCTCCAGCTTAACCACGACCATCTGACATCACACTATCATAACAATGTAATTTGCTATGCCATTCACAACGGGCATCTGAGACTCATTGGGCAGAATTTCCCACTCCGGAGATTAAGTGAGGTGGCAGGCAGGAAAAGCGGCACATTTCCTGCCGCCCATCGTGGCGGATTCCCACGCCAGATCGTCTGCTTTTAAGCTCATTAAATATGCATGAACATGAAACACGGCATATCTCGTGACAGGGTGGCCTAGGATTCATCCGCCCCACCATTACCTCATCGGATCACCCTTCCGGGTGCCATACTTAACCTGCACTCACGCACACAACTTGCTGCAGCCCAGGACTTGTCAGGGCAGACATCAGAATGGTCCCCCAAGAGAACCAAACGTGCTGCTCTGAAGTTTAGCGACGCTGCACTGCTGGCACTCCTCGACGCAGTGGAGGGCTGATGGGAGATAGTTTACCCCCGTGATAGGAGCCGGAGGTCCACCAAACTCACCACGCCAGCATGGCAGCAGGTCGCTGGAATGGCCGGCGCCAACATGCCCCATAAGAGGACCCTAATCCAGCACACAAAGAGGATGAATTATCTCATCCGATCCACCAGGGTAAGTAATACATACGAACATACAAACTAGGAGTAGGCCACTTGGCCTTTGAACCCTCCTCCGCCATTCAATAAAATCATGGCTGATCTGATTGTAACCTCCCGCCTACCCCCAATAACCTTTCACCCCTTGGCTTACCAAGAGTCTATCTAGCTCTTCCTTAAAAATATTCAAAGGCACTGCTTTGACTGCCTTTTGAGAAAAAGCGTTCCAAGGACTCGCAAACCTCAGAGAAAAAAATTCTCCTCATCTCTGTCTTAAATGAGCGACCCCTTATTTTTTAAACTGTGACCCAATGTTCTAGATTCTCCCACAACAGGAAACATCCTCTCCACATCCACCCTGCCAAGAACCCTAAGGAAATTATATGTTTCAATCAAGCCGCCTCTTCCTCTTCTAAACTCCAGCGGATACAAGCCTAGCCTGTCCAACCTTTCCTCATAAGACAACCTGTCTATTCCAGGTTTTAGTCTAGTAAACTTTCTTTGAACTGCTTCCAGTGCATTTACTCCCTTCCTAAAATAAGGAGACCAATACTGTACACAGTATTCCAGATGTAATCTCACTAATACCCTGTATAACTGATGCATAACCTCCCTACTATTGTATTCAATTCCCCTCGTAATAAATAATAACATTCTATTAACTTTCCTAATTACTTGTTGTACCTGCATACTAACCTTTTGCAATTCATGCACTAAGACACCCAGATCCCTTTGCATCTCAGAGCTCTGCAATCTCTCACCATTTCAATAATATGCTTCTTTTTTAATTCTTCCTGTCAAAATGGACAATTTCACATTTTCCCAAATTATACTCCATTTGCTAGATCTTTGCCTACTCACTTTACCTACCTATATCCCTTTGTAGCCTCATTATGACCTCTTCACAACTTACTTTTCTACCTAACTTTGCATCTTCAGCAATTTTAGCAACCATATCTTCTGCCTCTTCATCTAAGTCATTTATATAAATTGTAAAAAGTTGAGGCCCCAGCACTGATCCCTGTGGCACATCACTCATTACATCCCGCCAATCAGAAAAAGGCTCATTTATGGCTACCCTCTGTTTTCTGTTAGCTAGCCAATCTTTTATCCACGCCAATACATTACCCCCTACACTATGAGTTTTTATTTTCCACAATAACCTTTGATGTGGCACCTTATCAAATGCCTACTGGAAATATAAGTACAGTATATCCGCCAGTTCTCCTTTATCTACAGTACATGTGACTCCTTCAAAGAACTCCAATAAATTGATTAAACATGATTTCCCCTTTCACAAAACCATGTTGACTCTGCCTGATTGCCTTGAACATTTCTAAGTAGCTTCTAACATTTTTCTCCTCACTCTCAACTCACACTCTCACAACCCCTCAGCCATTTGCAGGGTTACACTCTACAGGGATTTCACACACTTCCAGCACAATGGACATCGCCACTGATGCTCTCACACATGCTTTGACATCTCCATCTCTCCGGTACAAGTCAAGTCCCTGGCCCTTATACAGGTCCACTCAGCACACACAGAAGGCAGGCGTCCATATCATCAGTTTTACCATCCTTCCTGCTCACAGCCTGTCCACCTGTCATTATGCAGAAGAAAATCGCCCACAACAATGGAGAGATCCCAGACTGGAGGGGGGTGCCTGAGCTCAGGCCCTTCACTCAATATGAAGAATGGGCGACAGAGCTGGCCAACGAGGGCTGGGACCGTGCCTGCACTCAAAGGTGAGATCAGAGTCTCCTGACCCAGTGAGCACCCATTACCAGCTCTTCCAGTCAAAACTGTGAGTGTATTTTGACGTTGGTGACTGTGCAGCCAATCACTCATTATCTCTTCCCTCTCTAACAGGCACCAGCAAGAAGAAGAAGAAGAGGCCCTCCAGCAGCCAGCCCATCAACCCCAGCCCCCACACCACCTCTGATGTGGATCCTGGGACAAGGAGATATAGAGCAATCACAGCCTTCACCCGCACCCTCCACCAGTGCAGAGACACACACCTCAATGGGACCTAGTTCGAGAACAGGCTCAGGATCACAATCTGGTCAGCACAGCACAGATTTTGGTCCACAGCAGGCAGGGGCAGGGAAATCTTAGGTCACTGGCACTTGGAGGATGGCTGGAGGCCAGACTCCTGCTGAGTCTTGGTCTGATGTCGAGCCTCTGTCAGCACTTTTGGGACCACAGGTGCCAAGGCTAAGGTGTATGGTAACTTGGGAGACTCCAAACTGAGCCACGGTCATGAGTGCTTGACAGAGAACAGACCATGCTGCTGCAGCTGAAGCTTTCACGGTCCACGGTAAGGTGAGCTGAAGTGCAGGCTCACATTCATTACTGAGAGTTACACATGACTCTGTCCTGAAGAAAGATTTCATGCTGGGGACTCAGTAGAATGATGAGGCCTGAATTGTTGTGTTGCATGAACAATTGCCTGTGTGGAAATACTGTAGTGCGGATTCAGATTGACATCAAACATCAAGGCGAGAACCACTGATTGCGGATTGTCCTCTTTGAGGCGCATTGCTACACCGCAGGCATACTGCCATCAGTGCACTGAGGGTTGCAATGCTGCCCCTGCCTCTTGAAGTCTCCGGAAGGCAATGGATGTTGGTGAGGTGCTTAGAGAGGCTGCACCATCTCAACTTTGCTCACAAAACCTGCTCTTGTAGTAACCATCCCATAACAGAAAGGCCACATGGTCCAGAGGCTGCCTTACCTTCCAAGGATGAGGACATTGTGAAGCAACCGTGTAACTACCCATTCAGATATTGTTGTGCTTTATTGAGATAATGAGGATCAAAATGACAGCGTTAAGCTGAGCACAGCATGGGGAGCACTGGTGAAAGAGGTTCACATGAGCTATGCATCATCATCCTCCTGGAACCTGGTGGCGAGAAGCATGTCACATGCACACCTGCCTGTCTGGCCCGTGTTATGCCTCTTCATCTGGAGCCTCCGCTTCCTCGCCCTCATTGAGCTCAGCTGTCTCAATGTCTCTGTCACTGGAGGAGGTGTGCAGCTCCTCCATCTCTCATTCTGCCAAGTCATCTGCTCTTTGGAGCACCAGGTTGTGTAGAGTGCAGCAAACCACGATAATGTGGGAGACCCTCTGGGGAGAGTTCTGGAGAGCGCTGCCTGACTTGTGAAGACCTCGAAAATGCATCTTTAAAATGCCAACAGTCTGCTCAATCGATGTGTGCGTTGCAGAATGAGCAGCATTGTACCTCTCCTCTGAGGTACTTTGTGGCTGCCGAACTGGTGTCATCTTTTGCAGGTAGCCTTTGTCACTGAGGGGCCAACCCTGGATGCGCTGAGGACCCTCGAAGATCTGTGGCACCTCCAAGTGACTCAAGATGTACGAGTCTTGGGAGCTCCCAGGGTATCTCGCACAGACCTGCATAATCTGCTTCTGGTGATTGCAGACCAGCTGCACAATGAGAGAGTGGAACCCTTTCCTGTTGATGAACTGTAGTGGCTGTCTTGAGGGAGCTCTTAAAGCCACAAAAGTGCAATTGATGGCACCCTGAACCTGTGGGAATCTAGAAATCATCGCAAAGCCCACTGTTTTGGCAGCCTAGCTGGCTTCATCTAGGGAAAACTGAACGTAATTTTGGACCTTGCTAAACAGGGCATCTGTAACCTCTCGAATGCATTTGTGAGCAGATGTTTGAGAAATCCCACAGAGGCCCTCAGTGGAGCCCTAGAACAAGCCAATAATGAAGAAGTTCAGAGCAGCTGTAACTTTTACAGCCACTGGCAATGGATGGTCTCCCAGCCCCTGTAGCATCGACTCCTCCCGAAAAATGTGGCAGATGTGAGCCATCACATCCTGAGACATGCGAAGGTGTCTAAGGCACTGTCTCTCGCTCATCTGGGGGTATGAGAAGTGTCTTCTGTACATCCTCGATCTTGCCAGATGCCTCTGCTCAATGACTCTGTCATCCTCAGCTTCTGTGTCTCGAGGGGGGCTCTTGTTCATCAGAGTGAGGCTCTTCCCTTAGCCCAGCCTTGTGATGACAGGCCCTTCTTCTCTTCCTTTTTAGTTGCCTGATTGCCAGGATGAAGGCAACGTTGCCTCCTCCAGCCATAAGGCACTCATGCTTGTGGCTGCGGAAACATTGAACAGAAACATGGGCCAGGATTTTCAGCTCAGCTTGCGGGCCCGTGCCTGACACGCACAAGCATGAAATAATGCACGATGACATAGGGTGAGCGTCCCGACGTCATCACGCATTCATGCAATATTTTTGCCAATGCCCACCGACAATTAAGAGGACTGTTAAGCCCATTAATTAATTAATTAAAGTGAAATTTACCCTGCCCTTCCAGCCCTACGGTTGGTAGGCAGGTGAATAGGCCAAGTGGCCTTTGCGTTTTTTGTGAAACCTCATCCACGGGCAGGATGATCTGTGGTGCCTATGGACAGAGTCACATGAGGGGACATGTTTTCCTTATTTTTGAATTCTTTACTTTTATTGTTAAAAATCTTCAGCTCCCTGAGGCAGCTCTGTGCCTTCAGGGAGCTTTCACTGAGTGTACCCCCCAGCACATGCGCAAACTTCAATGCTCGTGCTCCTCCTGCTCCCCACCCCGGCAGCGCTGAGGTTAATTGGCCAACCAAGGTGAAATTGCAGTCGGGGCCCGATCGTGGGCGATGGGCTGTTGCGCAGCCGCTCCCGGGCCCACCCGCCACCTGCCCAACAAGGGGAAAATCCCCCCCATGAATGAACATAAGCCTGCAATGGTCACCTTCCAGTCACTAAGTAGGAAGTCATTTTGTAGCCCTTGGGTCACTTTCATCCCAGCAATTACATCCCCTCTGTGTCCTTAGGAGCACTATCACAGCCCTCTGAATAACTGGTAGGAGAGCCACCCCCCCCCAGGCCCCCGAAAGACGCAGACACGGCTGGAGGGGCTTCGATCTGACTGCATTCTGCCAACTGAAAGAGGCCTCAGTAAGGCTGCCGTCAGACTGTATCCTTAGTGTTACACAACAGCCCCAACTCGCACTCATACTATGAGAGTATTGTGGGGGAGGGGGCCTTCAAAATCTTAAAATGCCAACTGCAATGTTTAGAAGTATTAGGGCCAATAAACATATGCATTTTGGCCTGTGGTCCATTTTCAGTTGGTTCCTTCTGACACTCGGGATTTCCCACGAGAGGGAAAAAGACGCTTTGGAATCTTTGGGGGGGTGGGTGGGGAGTGGGGTGAAGGGGGGAGAGTGGAAGATGCTGACTGCCATGTGTGGGAAATTGAGTGTGCGTGTTTGTGTGGGATTGAGTGAGTGAGTTTTTGAGTGCATGTGAGTGAGACTGTGTGTGGGAGTGAAAGTGAGTTTGTGCATGTGTGTGTGTGGGGGAGTGAGAGACTGAGAGTGTGTGTGTGTGTGTATGTGAGAGCTTGGGTGGGAGTGGGAGTGGGAGAGGAAGTGCATGTGTGTGGGAGTGAGAGAGAGGGAGTGTATGTGTGTGTGTCTGTAGGAGTGAGAACGTGAGTACGTGTGTGAGTGAGAGAGTGAGTGAGTGCGTGTGTGGGAGTGAGAGCGCGATTGTGTCTGCCTTACTCCCAGTCTCAGGTTTCTCACTTACCCTCACCACCACATATCAACACGTACACATACCCACTCACAATGGGTGAGGGTGAATGCGTGAGTGAGCACCCTGAGGCTGGGAGTGAGCCTGGCACACACACTCTGGCCCTCTCACACTCTGGTCATTTTTTATTAACTACTCTTTTTTTTAACTTAACAACTTATTGCTAAGAAATTGCTTTACTTTTGCTCAGCATTTGTTTCTTTTCTTAATATCTCAATTTTTTTTGAAATTCAGTTTAAACTTCTGTTAAAACTTATCTTTCCAAAATGTGCTCATCAGCCCCTTGCGAGAGATAAAAATGGAAACGTAGCCCTCCCCCACGCTGAGCAGCCAGAGCTTAGGAGCTGACAGAACGGGTTATAAAAATCAGGACGTTGAGGCTGAGAGTTCCGATTTTTTGAAGCTGGTCTGTCAGCTTCATTTCACTCGTTCCTGCGCTGCTGCTGGAGAGGTTGGAGGGTTTGGGGAGTGGGGAGGAGGGTGTTGAGAGCAGGGCTGTACTGCTGCGGACCACACCAGAGTGCAGCTCTGGCACCTCCTACTTAAAGGCTTTAATATTCACCGCTGATGGTAAACTCTCCTTTGCTGATTGGCCGTCCATTAAGCCTCCCACTTGATTTTTATTTCCACTGATCTCAGTTGAATCCAATCCATTAATTGTCTGACTGGATTTTAATCCTCACTGCATCCAATGTTGAAGTTACTTCTTTCTGGGAGTCACACACGCAGGGGAACTTGGCTCATTGTTGGCAATAATCAGAACTGAAGGGAAGTCCTCTCACAACCACATGGGGCTGCGTGACTTGTGATACAGAGACGGCCGGCACTGATGACATGTCGAGTGAATTCTACCTGCAGTATTATGTGGGGTACAAGGGCAAGTTTGGCCACGAGTTCCTAGAGTTTGAGTTCAGGCCAGGCAATAAGAGTTGACCGGAATGTTTGGAGCTCATGATGTGGTTGTGAATCCGGAGGCCTGGGGAGGTTAAGAGGTAGCAGAGGAAAAACTGGGCCCAGGGTTCAGGACCTCATGCTGCTCTTGCTGAATGTCTCTGAGTCAATGTGCAGCAGCAGCAACAGCTGTAACCCTCCTGTACCGCTCCTTGACTGTAAAAAAAAACAGACCTTACAACTCCCTGCACACAGCTTTCTCATAAGCAGGAATTTCAGGGTCTTTCAGGATCTAAAGCAGCATCAATGTCTCCAAACACCCTGCTGCATTTGCCAACTGAACATTAACTGTGGTGGCCTGAGGATATGAAACATGGTATCGTGCTTGCTTTCCCTGCTGGCAGCTTTACATGGAACTAACAGCACAGAAACAGGCCATTTGGCCCACCTCATCTATGTTGGTGTTTACATTCCACACAAGACTCCTCCCACCCTTCTTGATCACACTGTCGGGGTAACATTCAGCTTCTTTCTTCCTCATGAGTTTAGCAAGTTCCTTGAATGTATCAATACTAGAATCATCAGATGGTTACAGCACAGAGGAAGGCCATTCAGCACAAAGCCTCTGGCTGGGATTTTCTAGCCGTGCCGTGGCAGGACCCGCCGCAGGAGATTTGGCGGCCCAGCCAAAAGTCCATTGACCTTTGGTGGGACCGGACGATCCCAGCGGTGGGCGGGGCCAGAAAATCCCTCCCCTGTATCAGTTCTCTGCAACAGCAACTCAGCTGGTCCCACTTCTCCACCTTTTCCCTGTAGACCTGTGAAATCTTTACTTTTCAGATAATTACCCAGTTCCCTTTTGAAAACCGCAATTGAATCTGTTTCCAACACATGGTCAGGCAGTGCATTTCAGATCCAAACCATTTGTTGCATAGTGAAGTGTTTCCTCATGTTGCCTCTGGTTCATTTGTTACTCACCTTAGGGTTCTTGACCTTCCGCTGATGGGAACAGTTTCTCCCCATTTATTCTATCTAGGCCCCTCATGATTTTGAACACGTCTAACAAGTTTCTCAACTTTCTCTTCTCCAAGCAGAACAGCCCTAGTTTTACTGATCTTTCCATATAACTGAAGTCTCTCAACCTCTGAACCATTCTCGTAAATCTTTTATGAACCCTTTCTAAAATCTCCGCATTCTTCCCATTGAGGCTGAGCCAGTGTTTTATGAAGGTTCATAACTTACTTGCTTTTGTACTGCGTGCCCCTATTTATAAAACCCAGGATTCAGTATGTTTTCTAACTGCTTTCTCAACCTGCGCTGTCATCTTCAATGATTTACGCACATATGCACCCAGGCCACCTCTGCTCCTGCATTTCCTTTCGAATTGTATCCTTTATTTTATGTCACCTCTCCTCATTCTCCTAACCAAAATGCATTACTTCACACTTCTCTACATTAAATTTCATCTACCATGTATCTGCCCATTCCACCAGTCTGTCAATAACCTCTCGAAGTCTATCACTATCCTCCACACAGTTCTCAATACTTCCAAGTCTTGCGTCATATTCAAATTTTGAAATTGTGCCCTGTACACCCAGGTCGAGGTTATATTAATATAAATCAAGAAAAGCAGTGGAGCCTCTATATACCATTCCCCCATTCAGAAGTAAGTAAAGTTTTCCGTAATTCATGTGTTTAATAAGTTTGAATTAAATAATTAAACTGCTGCATAATGAAATTCTAGCTATGCCAAAGACAAATGATTCAAAATACCACATGGTTTGAAATAAAATGCCTACCTGGACTAATATTTTTCACTTAGAAAGCATAGTTTTACTGATGTTTGAGGACCCAAATGATTAATACATAGAAAAACAATGTAATAGAAGATTTAGAAATTATATGGCCAACACATTTTCTTAGAGCTTCTGCACCTCAAAATTTGGCACTACGCTCCTGCTCCAATCGAGCTTATACTCTTGCAAGAATGCAGAACATGAGTTAAGGTGCCACACTCCCTAAATTGGCATTTGACTGTTCCTAACATGTCTCAGCTGTGCTTTCCTCTCCATTTGTTTAAGCGCAAATTGTTTGGGTACTCCTTCAATCGATCCACAAGTGCAGTTGTCAATTCCTCCTCAAGCCCTGAGAGCCCTCCCCTGGCAATATTTTTCTTAGCTTATTTTTCAATTGCATTATTGGATCATCTTGAAAAATGGTGGTGCTGAGGTATTACTACCAGACCAGTTTCAAGCACCACCCCCTCTGTGACCATCAAAATCCCTCCCATCGTGGAGTGGACTGGAAGTCTGTTTCTAGTGGGGTTCCGCAGGGCTCGATGCTGGGGCCCTTGCTGTTTGTGGTGTACTTAAATGATTTGGACTTAAATGTAGGGGGTATGATCAAGAAGTTCACAGATGACACAAAAATTGGTACGGTGAAAATAGTGAGGAGGATAGCCATAAAGTGCAGGAGGATATCAATGGACTGGTCAGGTGGGCAGAGCAGTGGCAAATGGAATTCAACCCAGAAAAGTGTGTTGTATTGCATTTGGAGAGGGCTAACAAGGCAAGGGATTACACTATGAATGGTAGGACCCTGGAAAGTACTGATCAAAGGGACCTTGGTGTGCATATTCATAGATCCCTGAAGGTAGCAGGGCAGGTAGATAAGGTGATGAAGAAGGCATATGGGGTACTTGCCTTTATTAGTCAAGGCGTAGAATATAAGAGCAGGGAGGTTATGCTGGAACGGTATGAAATTGTGGTTAGGCCACAACTGGAGTATTGCATGCAGTTCTGGTCACCATGTTATAGGAAGGATGTGATTGCACTGGAGAGGGTGCAGAGGAGATTTGCCAAGATGCTGCCTGGGCTGGAGGGTCTGGGCTATGAGGAAAGTTTGGATGGTCTGGGGTTGCTTTCCTTGGAGCAGCTAAGGTTGAGAGGTGTATAAGATTATGAGAGGCATAGATTGGGTGGATAGGAAGGCACTTTTTCCATTAGTAGAGGCGTCAATAACCAGGGGGCATAGACTTAAGGTAAGAGGTAGAAGGCTAAGAGGAGAGTTGAGGAGAAATTTTTCACCCAGAAGGTGGTGGGAGCCTGGAACTCACTGCCTGAAAGGAAACTCTCGTAACACTTAAGAAGTATTCACTTGCATTGCCGTAGCCTCCAGCGCTATGGGCCAAGCGCTGGAAAATGAGATTAGTGTAGTCAGATCTTTGTTGACCAGCGTGGACATGATGAGCCAAATGGCCTCCTTTTGTGCTGTAAACGTCTATGGGTCTATGAGCCCCTTCAACAGCCCCCTGCCTTCCTGCTGGTCCGGCATGGCAAACCTTGGCTCTGAAACCGAAACCCACCCCCCCCCCACCCTTCCCCACCTTGAGTTCAAGCTGGTCTTGCCTGTGCAGTCTGGCACGGAGTTAGAGGAGCCACAAGTGCAGCAGAGTGAAAAGTAGACAAACATACCTCGAGGTCACGAGTGAAGGGGTGCTCGTCAGGTGCATGTCACGTATATCCGGTTGTGAATCACATGGGCCTGATTAGCCTTTTGATCTGGAATGGGGGCGTATTTCCAGCAAGCTGAGTTATTCATGAGTATTCGTGATATTTAAATGCATTCAGACATGGTTCCTGACCTGGCGTGGCGGCCTACCTGACTCGCCATGAAAGTCAGGAGCAGAAAATTACCAATTTGTTTTTACACCAGCAGGAAATTGACTTTTGGCCATTCTCTACAATTTCCCACCCCAAGTGCCACGATATCTGCCGCTGACAAAACCGGAAAATCCCGCCCATGGTGTTTGGGTATCCACCAAAAGCTGTCCCAAACCCTTCCTCCAAAATAACCTTAATACCAGGAAATAAACCATAACTCCTGTAATGTGGAATGCCTGGGCTGTCTCCATAGCCCACCTTCAACATTTTAAAAAATAATTTTCATCGCTTGCCAGGAGTCAGTATATAAACAGAAATTGTAATCTTTGTGATATCTGTTTTTGTAGTTAAAAGAACAAGTGTCTCTCCTGCCAAAAGAATAAGAAACACTTCAATGCTGGCAAACAAACTGTCAATTAAAAGAACCCTCTTTAATGGTACAGTGGGATCGGGAGGAGCTCTCTGGGCAGGGTTAAGATTGGATTAGTATTTATAGGTGGAAGCAATTGAGATTTAACCAGAGTTTGAAATAACTCAAGGCTGTGGTTCTGGTCCGCCCTCCAAGGACAAATTGCTGCAATTTTACGGAAGAAATTCGCTGCTAGTCCTCTCGCTGTCACTAACATGCGGGATTACGATGAAATCACCGCTTTTCTCGGAGAATGGGGACCCTACCAGAAAGTTATCTTCTTCCTCTTGAGCCTCAGCATCTTTCCCAATGGTTTCTGCCATATGTCCAAAGTCTTTGTCCGGGATGTTCTAGAGCATCGTTGCTCAGTTCCTGGGAATCTCAATCTGAGTGAAACATGAATGAATCGGACTATCCCTCTGGAACAAAAAATACCAAACTCCAGTACAGCAAATGTAGACGGTACCGGCTGGATGTGGTAGTGAATCTTTCAGAGACATTTCCCAACCCAGATTCCTTCAATATGTCTGAGGTAGAACAGGAGCCCTGTTTGGATGGTTGGGAGTACAGTAAGGATCAGTACATCTCCACCATCGTCAGTGAGGTAACTGCCGGAAGGAATACAGGGATTTCACTGGCAATAGTGAATCTGAGAATAGATTATGAGGGTAACTAATATAATTTAGATTTTTGATAAAAAAAGAGCACATGCATTTGAACATGGCAGGGTGGATGAGAAGGTTGAATGGGTTTGGGAGTGGGCGCGGGTGCGTAAAAAAGGTGCCCTAAATATAGTCTGCCTCACCTCTCCTGACTGGATAGCCTCATCCAGAGTGATCACCTTCTGCAGTAGAAATACACAAAATAAACAAGTAGTAAAGTTTGGGACCCAGAACTTCAGGACCCTCACAAACTCGTCCGCAGGTGAATGCCCAGAAGGACACGCTGCGATCGTTGCCTGAGCTCCAGCAACATGACATTGACACTGCCGCTCTGAGTGAGAACCAGCAAGCTGGAGAGGAGATCTCAAGGAACTCCAAGGTGGCTATACTTTCTACTGGACAGGGAAATTGGAAGAAGAATGCGGAGTTCACAAAGTTGGATCTGCTATCAAGAATGAACTTGTGAACCAGCTTCATGAGTTCCCTCTTGGAAGAAATTAGCACCTCATGACTGTTCATCTCAAACTGGCAAGGAGCCAATTCGCCACCATGTTCAGTGCACATGTCCCAACTCTAGATGCCGATGACAAAACCATGATTTCTATGCCTGCTTCAAAAGACGACAGGCATTTTCTTCACAGGGACTTAGATGAGCTTCCAATCTCTGGAATGGAACTATGGCAGGAAAGGGATTGAAAATTGTCAACTCCAACAGCATTCTTCTCCTTGCCAAATGCGCAGAACGTGAGCTTATTATCACCGGTACCATGACCTCCAGAAGAACAAGTACAAACCGTCATGGCAACACTCTCAGCCCAAGCACTTGCACTTGATCGATTACATCATCGCCTGTGCCCAAAATCGTAAAGATGTCTGCATCACCAGAGCAATTGCAGGACTGATGACTACTGGACCGATCACTGACTTATTCATTCAATTATGTCCATCAAACTGGCTCCAAAATGACAGGTGCAACAGAAGAGAATCCACAAAAGACCAATGTCAAAGCTCTGATGGATCCAGTCAAAAAAGAATGATTCCAACAATGCCTTAGGGATAAACATTAAAAGAGAATACGCCATGATCTGAATAATAATTCATTATTAATCATTAATAATTAACCAGACATTCCA
Source organism: Cetorhinus maximus (assembly GCF_964194155.1). Lineage (NCBI taxonomy): Eukaryota > Metazoa > Chordata > Chondrichthyes > Lamniformes > Cetorhinidae > Cetorhinus > Cetorhinus maximus. The sequence goes on along the minus strand of NC_135888.1, from coordinate 111,236,130 downwards.
CATGACAACAAATGACCCACGTGCCATAAAGTCTACAGACCCAAATCGGCCTCATCAGCCATCTTTGGACCCATGGAAGACAATCATCCTTGCTTGTAAGGGATTGCCGATGATAATTCCTTAAGGCTACCCTGACCTTTGAAGGGGAGGTGCATTCTGGCTGCAGCAGGTACTGGAAGTGGATGGGAAAGATACTCTGAGCAGAATGAACGCTGACTAATGTCTGAACATTGCAGAGAGCGTGCTCCAAGGTTCTCACATGCAGCACTGGAGGTTTTGGTGCAGCAGGTGTACAGGAGAAAAGAGGTTCTGTATCCACTAGAGGCAGTACACCCTCCAGACACACGCCATGAAGCCAGAAGGAGTAGATAGCCAATGTTAGCAGACCTGGTGCCAAGGAACTGGATGTAGTGCTGAACAAAGTTCAAAGATCTAGGACAAGTCTGGCTGGCAGATTCAACCATCTGCAAACCATAAGGTTGGATGTACCATGAAAACTCGGAGTCAACTGGAACTTTAAATGAGCTTAATTGCTCTCTTAATTGTCGGCGGGCATCTTCCAACTTTCGCGCATGCCCGCCGTCCGAAATATCATGCGCTATTTCACGCTCAAGCATGAATTCTGCCCCAGGAGAACACTTTCAAACCCAACCATGATACCGAGTCCGGTGGCAGATGTTGCAGTTTCATTGCAGCACAAATAGCAACAACCCAATGTCTCAGTGCTGTAGTGCAAACTCAGATGGACATCATGCAATCTCAGCTGGTTGCCATGCAGACCCAAACTGCTGCCATCATGGTTGCAGATACCTGTGTTCAAAGGGGCTTACAGGCTCTCACAGCAGTCCAGGCTTCTGTACTCTAACAGATTACTAAAGTTGCTGAGTTGCCTGTCCAGGGGGGCGGCACATACTTGCTATCTTTCCTCAGTGTGTCATTAAGAGATTAATTTCTATAATATTATTGGAAGTTATTTTTTAAAATAGAGTTTAGTGGTGTCTATGGGTGTGTCTGTGTGTGTGTCTTAATTGGGTTAAAGCCAGCTAGTCTGGGTGCTTTGATGTATAGTAGTTTTAAGATGTAAATTTTTTTTTATTCATGCACGGGATGTGGGTTTCACTGGCTGGGCCAGCATTTATTGCCCATCCCTAGTTGCTCTTGAGAATGTGGTGGTGAGCTGCCTTCTTGAACCGCTGCAGTCCATGTGGTGTAGATACACCCACAGTGCAGTTAGGGAGGAAGTTCCAGGGTTTTGACCCAGTGACAATGAAGGAATGGCAATATATTTCCAAGCCAGGGTAGTGAATGGCTTGGAGGGAACTTCCAAGTGGTTGTGTTCCCATGTCTCTGCTGCCCTTGTCCTTCTAGATGGCAGTGGTCGAGAATTTGGAAAGTGCTGTCGAAGGAGCCTTGGTGATGATACACACTGCTGCCACTGTTCGTCGGTGGTGGAGGGGGTGAATGTTTATGTATGGGGTGTCAATCAAGTGGGCAGCTTTGTCCTGGATTGTGTCAAGCTACTTGAGTGTTGTTGGAGCTGCACTCAGCCAGCCAAGCAGAGAGTATTCCACCACACTCCTGGCTTGTGCCTTGTTGATGGTGGACAGGCTTTGGGAAGTCAGGAGGTGAGTTACTCACAGCAGGATTCCTAGTCTCTGTCTTGCTCTTCTAGCCACAGTATTTATATGGCTAGTCCAGTTCAGTTTCTGGTCAATAGTAACCTGCAGGAAGTTGATAGTGGGGGATTCAACAAAGGTAATCCCGTTAAATGTCAAGGGGAGATGGTTAGATGCTCTCTTGGAGATGCCCATTGCCTGACACATGTGTCGCAGGTGTTACTTGCCACTTCTCAGCCCAAGCCTGAATATTGTCCAGGTTTTACTGCATTTGGACATGGACTGCTTTAGTATCTGAGGAGTCGTGAATGGTGCTGAGCATTGTGCAATCATCAGCGAACATCCCCACTTCTGACCTTATGATGGAAGGTCATTGACGAAGCTGCTGAAGATGGTTGGGCCTAGGATACTACCCTGAGGAACTCCGGCAGTGATGTCCTGGAACTGAGATGATTGACCTCCAACAACCACAACCATCTTTCTTTGTGCTAGGTATGACTCCAACCACTGGAGAGTTTCCCCCCTGATTACCATTGACTCCAGTTTTGCTATGGCTCCTTGATGCCACACTCTATCAAATGCGGCCTTGATGTCAAGTGCAGTCACTCTGTTCAGTTCTTTTGTCCATGTTTGAACCAAGGCTGTAATGAGGTCAACAGTTGAGTGACCCTGGCAGAACACAAACTGGGCATAGGTGAGCAGGTTATTGCTAAGCAAATGCCACTTGATAGCACTGTTGATAATCCCTTCCATCACTTCACTGATGATGGAGAGTAGACTGATGGAGCGGTAATTGGCCGGATTGGATTTGCCCTGCTTTTTGTGTACAGAACATGCCTGGGCAATTTTCCACATAGCTGGGTAGATGCCAGTATTGTAGCTTTACTGGAACAGCTTGGCTAGGGGCACAGCAAGTTCTGGTGCACAATTCTTCAGTACTGTTGCCAGAATATTGTCAGGGCCCATAGCCTTTGCAGTATCCAGTGCATTCAGCCATTCCTTGATATCACGTGGAGTGAATCGAATTGGCTGAAGACTGGCATCTGTGTTGCTGGGGACCTCCGGAGGAGGCCAAGATGGACCATCCACTCGGCACTTCTGGCTGAAGATTGTAGCAAATGCTTCAGCCTTATCATTTGCACTGATGTGCTGGGCTCCTCCGTCATTGTGGATGGGGATATTTGTGGAGCCTCCTCCTGCGAGTTTATTTAATTGTCCACCACCATTCACGACTGGATGTGGCATGACTGCAGAGCATAGATTTGACCCGTTGGCTGTGGGATCGCTTAGCTCTGTCTATCACTTGCTGCTTATGCCTTTTGGCATGAAAGTAGTCCTGTGTTGTAGCTTCACCAGTTTGACACCTAATTTTTAGGTATTCCTGGTGCTGCTTCTGCCATGTCCTCCTGAACTCTTCATTGAACCAGGCTGATCCCCTGGCTTGATGGTAATGGTAGAGTGGGGGATATGCCAGGCTATGAGGTTACAGATTATGGTTGAGTACAAATCTGCCACTGCTGGTGGCCCACAGCACCTCATGGTTGCCCAGTCTTGTGTTGCTAGATCTGTTCAAAATCTGTCCCATTTAATATGGTGGTAGTGCCACACAGCATGATGGAGGGTATCCTCAATGTGAAGACGGGACTTGTCTCCTCAAAGATTGTGTGGTGGTCACTCCTACTGATACTGTCATGGACAGATGCATCTGTGGTAGGCAGGTTGGTGAGGATGAGGTCAAATATTATTTTTGTCCTCTTGCTGGTTCTGTCACCACCTGCCGCAGACCCAGTCTAGCAGCTATGTCCTTTAGGAGTCAGCCAGCTCGGTCTGTGGTGGTGCTACCGAGCCACTCTTGGTGATGGATATTGAAGTCCCCCATGCAGAGCATGCTCTGCACCCTTGCCACCCTCATTGCTTCCTCCAAGTGGTGTTCAACATGGAGAAGCACTGTTTCATCAGCTAAGGTGGAGCAATATGTGGTAATCAGCAGGAGGTTTCCTTGCCCACGTTTGACCTGATTCCATAACACTCCATGGGGTCCAGAGTCGATGTTGAGGATTCCCAGGGCTCTTCGGGGACTGCCCTTTGCCATTGTGTGGCTGCCTGCCTTAGACTGAACCCCCACTTCTTTCCTACCTGCTCCCTCTCTTAAACTCACCCTCTCCCCACCACTGCTCCAGTCCCTCATGCTCCCAAACTCTCCAGGCCCAAGAACCTAGACTTAACTTCTCATGGGTTCCTAAGCCTTGGCCTCCTCACTTCAGCTGCAGTCCCGGCTGCGGCAGCAGACGCCATCCTGCCGCTGCCGGGATTGATGGAGCTGCCAGCCAATCCAGTTCGACGGCAGCCCTAGAGATCTGGACTTTCATCCCAGTGAGGGAAAGATGTCCCACTCAGCCCTGGTTAATGAGCTCCACAGTGCTTAATTGCTGTGGGGCTGCTCTACATGGAGTCGGTCGGTTTCACGTTGACGTGGAGTTTCTGGGGGGTGGGAGCGGGGATGTGGGGGGGGTGACGTGCTGTCCACCCGTCGTGTTATTCAGCCCAAATATCAGGCTTCCTGCTCCTGCCCTGCTGTCTACGCCAAATGCATTATGGCGTGGTCAGTGTATTATTAGGGTCAATAGACTTGATAACAAGCCTAATTAACCCTTCATTGGTCATTTTAATATGGCAGGCGGGCTGCTGATTTCAGTGCCTGTCTGCCCCCATATTATGGGGGTGAGCAGGCATGCCCGCCGGGGGCACATAAAAGTCAGCCTCTTTTTTATTTAAAGTGAGTAGAGAATTCCATAGGGTCACCACCCTCTGAGTGAAGAGGTTCCTCCTCATCTCAGTCTTAAATGGCCTACGCGTAACCTAAGACTGTGACCCCTTGTTCTAGACCGTCCAGCCATAGGAAATATCATACCTGCATCCAGTCTGTCCATCCATGTTAGAATTGTATATGTTTCAATGAGATCCCCTCTTATTCTTTTAAACTCCAGTGAATACAGGCTTATTCAGCCCAATCTCTCCTCTTACAACAATCCTGCCATCCCAGGGATCAACCTGGTGATCCTTCACTACACTCCCTCTACGACAAGTATATCCTTTCTTAGCTAAGGAGACCAAAACTGCACACAATACATCAGGGGCAGAATTTTATGGCTGACGTGTGGGTGGCGGAGCCCGCACATCAGCGCTTAAAATGTCGCGCTCTGACGTCGTGCAAGCATCCCAACGTCAGTGCGCGGCATCGCGATATTTCGGTCGGTGGATGCGCACAGCAGTGGGGCTGTCGCCCGCCATTAATTAAAGGCCTCGTTAAGGCCCTTAATTTGCCAATTGTCCAGGAGTTTGAGGGGCCCATGCAAACTTCGGGTCTGCGCACGGGCCCAACGGGCAGGTGGGTAGGAGACTTTTTAATAAAACTCATGCAATGTCGGGATATGCGGACTCAGAAGGGTTGTTCATGTTTTCCACGAAGTTTTAATTGCAGAAAGTGTTTTAAAGTTGCCTATTTGATTGTTAGCAGTTCACATCGATTTCCAAGAGCTTTTTGTGTACTTTGAAACCAGTCTGCAGACAATAATCTTTCTCGGGCCTGCAGCTTTCCGGAGGCCTCCATTTAGCCAGGGGGTATGGGTTCTGACATCTCCACTGGAGGCAGCTCCTCTGAGGAGGAAGGGAGGGATAGAATAAGGAGGGGGCCAGGAGTGGACAATCAGCCTCCAGGGGAGCCACCTTTGGGAGGCCAGGCGCGGGCACAAGGGGCGCAGGGCCAGGAGGTTGTCCAAGGTGGAAGGGGCCACAGGAGACACCACTATCCTGTTGCCAGGGTATACAGGCAGCGAAGCAGCTACCTCAATATGACTGAGGTACAGTGCCGAAGGAAGCTCTGACTCTCAAGGGAGAAAGTCAACTATATCTGTCAGAATGATTGGCCCTGAGATATCTCCTAACTGTGTGGGAGGATACCCCATGCCAGCGGCTCTGAAGCTCACAGTTGCCCTCCACTTCTATGCCTCTGGCTCCTTCCAGGGCTCGGTGGGTGATCTTTGCGGTGTCCCCCAATCAGCTGTCCACACTTGTGTCAAGCAGGTTACAGTCACTCAATTCAGACGGGTATTGACCTTCATCCACTTCTGCTGCAACCAGGCAAGTCAGGCACAGAGAGCCAGAGGCTTCGCAGCCATTGCTGGCTTCCCCCGTGTCCAGGGTGCGATAGACTGTACACATGTGGCCATCATGGCGCCAGCAGGTGAGCCCGGTGCCTTCGTCAACAGGAAGGGCTTCCACTCCATGAACGTGCAGATAGTGTGTGACCACAGGATACTGATTCTGCAAGTTTGTGCAAGGTACCCAGGCAGCTCCCACGACGCCTACATCCTCAGACACTCCCAGGTGCCGGGGCTCTTCAGTGCTCCGGCTTGGCTGGATGGTTGGCTGCTGGGTGATAAGGGCTATCCCCTCAGAAGGTGGCTCATGATGCCTCTCCGTCATCCAAGAACAGAAGCTGAGCAGCGGTACAATAGGAGCCACACCTCCACAAGGGCTGTGGTGGAGGGAGCCATCGGCCTTCTCAAGATGCGCTTCCGTTGCCTGGACCAATTCGGGGGCGCACTCCAGTACCCCCCAGATCGCGTCTCTCTGATAGTGGTAGCATGCTGCGCTCTGCACAATCTTGTGCTGGAAAGGGGGGGATGCAATTGACGATGAAGACCTTGACACAGTGGATGAGGCTGCAACACAGGACTACTTTGCACCAAATAGCATGAGCAGGAAGCGATCGACAGAGCTAAGCTATTCCACAACCAATGGATCAGATCTAAGCTCTGCAGTCCTGCCACATCCAATCATGAGTGGCAGTGGACAATTAAACACCTCACTGGAGAAGGAGGCTCAACAAATATCCCCATCCTCAATGATGGAGGAGCCCAGCACATCAGTGCAAATGATAAGGCTGAAGCATTTGCTACAATCTTCAGCCAAAAGTGCAGAGTGGATGAACCATCCGGAGGACACCAGCATCACAGACGCCAGTCTTCAGCCAATTCGATTCACTTCAGATGATATCAAGAGATGACTGAAGGCACTGGATACTGCAAAGGCTATGGGCTATGACAATATTCTGGCAATAGTACTGAAGACTTGTGCTCCAGAACTTGCCGCACCCCTAGCCAAGCTGCTCCAGTACAGTTACAACACAGGCATCTACCCAGTAAAATTCCCCACATATGTCCTGAAAAAAAAACAGGACAAGTACATCCAAGTACAACCCCATCAGTCTACTCTCGATCGTCAGTGATGTGATGGAAGGGGCCATCAACAATGCTATCTAGCAGCACTTGCTTGGCAATAACCTGCTCACAGATGCCCAGTTTGGGTTCCGGCAGGGCCACTCAGCTCCTGACCTCATTACAGACTTGGTTCAAATATGGACAAAAGAGCTGAACTCCAGAGATAATGTGAGAGTGACTGCCCTTGACATCAAGGCTGCATTTGACCGAGTGTGGCATCAAGGAACCCTAGCAAAACTGGAATCAATGGGAATCAGTGGGGAATCTCTCTGCTAGTTGGAGTTATACCTAGCTTAAAGAAAGACGCTTGTGGTTGTTGGAGGTCAATCGTCCCAGTTCCAGGACAGCACTGCAGGGGTTCCTTAGGGTAGTGCCCTCGGTCCAACCATCTTCAGCTGCTTCATCAATGACCTTCCTTCCATCATAAGGTCAGAATTGGGGATGTTCATTGATGATTGCACAATGTTCAGCATCATTTGTGACACCTCAGATACTGAAGCAGTCCATGTCCACATGCAGCAAGACCTGGACACTTTTCAAACTCATGGCCACCACTATCTGGAAGGGCAAAGGCAGCAGATAGATGGGAACACCACCACCTGGATATTCCCATCTAAGCCACACATCATCCTGACTTAGAAATATATTGCCATTCCTTCACTGTCGCTGGGTCAAAGTACTGGAATTCCGTCCCAGCAGCACTATGGGTGTTCCTGCTCCAATGGACTGCAGCGGTTCAAGAAGGTAGCTCATCACCACCTTCTCACAGCAAAAGAGGGATGGGCAATAAATGTCAGCCTTGCCAGCGATGCCCACATCCCATGAATGAATTTTTTAAAATGTATTAATCTGTTGTTTAATTTTTGCTCACTGATTTTGTATCCCCATGCTGGGGACAAATAAAGGGTGGATAAAACAGCTTGAGAGACGAAGGTGAAAATATTCTACATCAGATGTGTTAAACAGAGCAACTATCTGATATCAGTATTTCAATTCTGATAAATAAGTTCATGTATTACAGATATAAAATTCTGCAGAGTAAAATCACTTTGATTGTATGACTGCAATTATTTGTGCTCGCCTCCTGTGTTTTATCAAATGTGTTAACCCTTTCAGTTCCAACACAAAGTGTGAGCTCACCTCCTTAATACCTGCCCTTTGTCATTCAGTTTTCCATGGACAGAATCTTCCAGTCGGCGAGCGGGGGCGGGGCCCACTCGCCGACACGTAAAATGGCCTATTGAGGACATCGAAAACTAATTAAGGTCGTTAATGGACCTGCCCGTCCAACCTTAAGGTTGGCGGGCAGGCCGGGAGCCCTGGCAGGCTTTGGAAAAAGCATGAAACCTCATCCACGGGCGGGATAAGGTTTCATGAGGGCATTTAAATCTTTAAGAAAGTTTTCAATAAAACTTATGGACATGTCCCAATTCATGTGACAGTGTCACATGAGGGGACATGGCAGGGAAAATTTTTAAACATGTTAAATAAAAGTGTTAAATTGGAGCTGATCTGTGCACTCTTTCGTGCGCACGCGCGAAAGAGCGCACTCTCGGCTGAGGGAATCCCCCCCCCCGCACAGGGAGTGTGGTGCTTCCTGGCGGACGTCACACTGAGCGGGCCTTAATTGGCCCGCCCACGTAAAATGGCCGCACACCCCCAATCAGGGACGCTGATCGGAGGCACACACGCCCGTGCCCGCTCCTGCACTTCCCCCACAATAGGGGGAGAATTTTTCCCATGTTCCAAAAACAATATGTGTAAGAGCGAAGGATTGTCAAGGGATACTCTAATTAAAAACAGGCAAATTAGCCAATAAGCTTGGTGGCGAGCAAATTACTGGAAAAAAATTTTAAGGGGCAGTTTATGTTGTCGTTTGGAAAGGCACTAATTAAACAAGGACAGGCAGTATGCATTTGTGAAGGGAAGATCTGTCTGACTGACTTGATTGCATTTTTTGTGCTATTAACAAGGGGGGACCGATAAGAGTAGAACATTTGATATATACATGTTTTTCAGTAAGGCTTTTAATAAAGACGCACATGGCAGACTGGTCATAAAATAAAAACTCATGGGCCTGAATTTTCAGGTTGGTGGGGGGGCGGAGCTGGAGTGGGCGCGGGCAGGCGGGGGCGGACCCGATCGCTGCCCATGATCGGCTCTGCGCCACCCTTTTACGTGGGCGAGCCAATTAAGGCCCAGCCAGCGTATTTCTCGACTCCCGAGGATAGCGGGAGTGGGCGGGCGGTGGGCGTGGGCAGACCACTGGGTCCAATGGCGACCCGGCAGCCTGTTTAAATGAAGGCCTGACAGCCTTATCCAGGCTGCTCACAATGGCAAATGCATGGCCACAGCAGAGGTCTTCTGGTGAGCAGGCCAGGCCGGAGGGTAGGGCGGGAGGCCAGTGTGCCCCTCATTTTTCGTATGACTGCCTTGCTGCCCTCCTCGAGGAGGTGGCAGCACAGCGGGAGGTGCTGGTCCCCCAGGATGGAAGGAGGAGGCCCCCCCCACACCACATAATGAAACGTGCCTGTGAGGAGGTGGTGGAGGTGGTGAGCTCCCGCCATGTGGTGCGGCACACCTGGATCCAGTGCCCCAAGCGCTTCAACGACTTGTTGCGCTCCGGCAGGGTGAATACCATGTTGGCATTGGGCACTTAACCCAGCAGGTTGGCTTACCCCCCCTGTTGCCACCCCGCCCACCACTCCCCCCCAAGTCCGAGTGTCGTAACTGCATTGAATCATTGACGGTATTTGTCCTTTGCTGGGTGGGCAAGCAGAAACTGTCCATGCTGAGATCAGCCTGAGTGGGTGATGAAGAGGTGTGTTTTGCCCCCACAACATGTGTCACACTGAGTCCCACATGACTGGTTTTGGGGCAACCTGGAGGAGCTGCACCTGGGCGCAGTGTTAGAACTCCAGGACATGTCCTAGTCAGGGTGATGAGATGGTGGGAGGGGAGCTTCAAGGTGGCGTGGCAACGAATCGTCTGCTGCGCTCTGCGCTCCACGTGCTTGCGCCTCCTTGCTGTGGAAGGATATACTGTGTGGTGCCTAATGTGATGTGGGCAGCATGTGTCCAAGGGGTGGGAGGGTAGGGAGCGGACCTAGCATCTTTGTGTGAGTGTTCGACAGCAGCAGGGTGAGGAGGCACTGGAGGCCTGATGTGTGCCACTCTGATTGGGGTGGGCCATGCACGAAGAGAGTCCATGTGCAAATTGCACTCATCAATGCTCGTCTCTCATTTTCAGGAGGAGAATGCTCATTACGTGGCAGAGCGTGTGAGGACTGGCCTCAGCAATGCAGAGATCGCCATTCTAAACCGTTTCAAGCAGGAAGCCCTGGATTTGGAGAGGCGCCATACACCCAGGTCCATTGGTGTCGGTGAGGCTGGGGTGCCCCGGCCAGGTATTTATGCCCAACAGTGAGGTCAGCGTTGTCCTCCCAACAGGCATAGCACTGCTGAATATTAAATGATGTAACTTTGCAACTTGGCATGACCATTGGTTATGGAAGGATGAACGCATAAATGATCCTGGGGACAGGGATGGACTTTGTCATTGTCTCCATGCTAAGTGATCCACTGTCCTTGTTCTTCCTTTCAGCATCAGCGGAGCAGGGCTGGGAGGAGGAGCAGCAGAGGCCCCCTTTCACACCTGAGGGGCCTGAAGTCTCAACAGCACCACACCATTTCTGCGAGGCAGGCACCAGTGCGGATACTAGCACCAGGGTGGGAATTAGAACAACATCTAGTGTCCCGGGGCACAGTGGTGAGGGCACTTCACAGTCACTGGAGGAGCTGGCAGAGCCAGAGTGCCCATGGTGCCAGCAGTCAGAGGACTGCAGGGGACCAGGCACATGCTCAGTCGGTGCCTGTTGATGTGCCTCTAGAGTCGTCTGCGATGCAGCAGGGTCAGGAAATGCGGCCGGGTGTGCGGAAGCATCTGGGGGAGATACTTGAGGCTATGCTTGGATTGGTCTCCGTGGTGGAGGAGTCTATGAGGCTGCTCACCAAAGCAATGAGCCACATGTCAGAGTGCAAAGTGTCCTCCATGGAGAGAGTGGCGACTCTCGTGGGGAGCCTACACCAGGAGACCCATCAGGGCTTCCTGGGGATCCGCTCTGACCAGCAAGCCCTCACTTTAGTATTGACCTCAGCTGGTCAGTGCCAGTGTGGGAGATGGTGTGGGTATCAAGTTTCCCAGCTCGGTGCCCATCCATCCACAGTGAGCAGGGAGGTCTGAAGCGACATCACGTCGGTGCAGCAGCTGCCTGTCATCTCTGCGGGCTCCTCTCAGGGCGCTCCGGATGAGGGCGGCAACTCCTCCACCCCTCTGCCAGTGACCATATCATCTGGTGAGGCTGCAACAACGGCCCCAGCACCTGGGAGTGTCTGAGGATGTAGGCGTCCTGGGAGCTGCCTGGGTACCTTGCACAGACTTGTAGAATCAGCATCCTGTGGTCACACACTATCTGCACGTTCATGGAGTGGAAGCCCCTCCTGTTGATGAAGGTACCGGGCTCACCTGCTGGCGCCTTCATGGCCACATGTGTACAGTCTATTGCACCCTGGAAGTGGGGGAAGCCAGCAGTTGCCATGAAGCCTCTGGCTCACTGTGTCTGGTTTGCCTGGTCCCAACAGAAGTGGATGAAGGTCAATGCACGCCTGAACAGAGCGTCTGTAACCTACTTGACACAAGTGTGGACAGCTGATTGGGAGACACCGCAAAGATCACCCACCGGAAGGAGCCAAAGGCATAGAAGTTGAGGGCAGCTGTGACCTTTAGAGTCACTGGCATGGGGTGTCCACCCACACAGTTAGGGGAGATCTCAGGGCCAATCATCTGACAGATATAGTTGACATGCGGGGCCCTCCCTCACACGCCAACGGGAAAATTCTGCCCGTCGGGTACAAAGATAATTGGTGAGTTGGGTCCAATATTACCTAATTGTCAGGAAGAGAAAGATAATGGTTGCTGGGTATTTTGTGATTGGAAAGCTGTTTCCAGTATAGGGTTCAGCGATGCAGATCTAGGAGGCACGATAAAGAAGTTTACAGATGATATAAAAAATGGCTTTAGGCTCGAAAGTGAAGGATAAAGCTGAAGACTGCAGGAAATATCAATGGACTGGTCAGGTAGGCAGAAAAGTTTGAAAAGAAATTCAGCCTGGAGAAGTGTGTGGTAATGCATTTGGACATGGCAAACGAGACAAGGGAATACACAATAATTGTTCGGATTCTTAAACCCTGCTCCCCTGTCTCCTCCATCCTCAATTCCGTCAATTAGTGCAAGGAGCTCATTGACTTATTGATTCAATCCATCACTTTCTTATGATTAAGAGGAAGGTAATAGGACAGTAATTAGCTATGGAAAGATTTATCCTGTTTTTATGTATAGCAAAAACCTGGAAAATTTTCCATGTTGTTGACGAGATCCCAGTGTCACAGCTGTACTAGAACAGTTAGAACCAAAGAACCATAGAAAAGTTACGATGCAGAAAAAGGTCATTCAGCCCATTGTGTCTGCATCGGCTAAAAAAGAAAAGAAAAAGAAACTAGCTGCTCATTTAAATCCCACTTTCCAGCACCCGGTCCATGGCCTTGCAGGTTACAGCATTTCAGCTGCAAGTCCAGGTATCTTTGAAATGAGTTGAGCGTTTCAGCCTCAACCATCAATTCAGGCAATGAATTCCGGACGCCCATCACCCTCTGGGTGAAATAGTTTTTCCTCATGCTCCCTCTAATCCTTCTACCAATCACCTTAAATCTATGCCCCCTGGCAAATGACCCCTCAGCTAGGGGAAACAGGTCTTTCCTGTCTACCCTATCTAGGCCCCTCATAATTTTGTACACTTCAATTAGGTCACTCCTCAGCCTCCTCTGTTCCAAGGAACAACAACCCTAGTCTATCCAATCTTTCCTCATAGCTGCAATTTTCAAGCCCTGGCAGCATTCTTTACCACCTTATTCACCTCTCCTGCCACCCTCAGGCACCTGTGGACATGCACTCCAAGGTCTCTCCCTTCCTCAACCCCTCTCAAATTCCTCCCATTAATTGAGCATTCTCTTGCTTTCTTTGCCTCCCCAAATGCATTACCTCACATTTCTCTGGATTGAATTCCATTTACTACTTTTCCACTCACTCAACCAAACCATTGATATAATTCTGGAGACAAAAGCTATCCTCTTCACTATCAACTACACAGCCAAGTTTTGTGTTATCTGCAAATTTCTTGATCATGCCTCCCACATTTAAGTTCAAATCATTAATATATAAAACAAACAGCAAGGGCCCTAACACAGCTCCCTGTGGAACGCCACTGGAAACCATGTTCCATTCGCAAAAACATCCATCGACCATTACCCTGTGTTTCCTGTCGCTGAGCCAATTTTAAATCCAACTTGCCACCTTCCCCTGTTCCATGGGATCCCATGGGATCTCACTTTTCTGACCAATCTGCCATTGTCAAATGTCTTACTAATATCCATGTGGACAACATCCACTGCACTACCATCATCAGCCTTCCTGGTTACTTCCTCGAAAAATTCTATTAAATTAGTAAGACACAATCTTCCCCTAACAAAACCATGCTGACTATCCCTGATCAATCTGTGCCTTTCTAAGTGACAGTTAACCCTTTCTCTCAGAATCGGTTCCAATAATTTGCCCACCACTGAAGTCAGACTGACCAGTCTATATTTTTCTGGCCTATCCCTCGCACCCTTTTAAAATAATGGTACAATGTTCACAGACTTCCAATCCTCTGGTACCTCGCCTGTATCTAATGAGGATTGGAAAATGATCCTCAGAGAATCTGCTGTTTCCTCCCTGGCTTCTTTGAACAACCTGGGATGCAATCCATCCTGCCCTGGTGATTTATCCACCTTCAAGGATGTCAGTCCCTCCAATACATTCTCTCTCATTATGCTTGTTTTATCTAATATTTCACATTCCTCCTCTTTAACTAGAATGTCTGCATCATCCCTCTCCTTTGTGAAGAAAGGGACAAAGTACTCATTGAGAACCCTACCCACATCTTCAGCATCAACACACAAGTTAACACCTATACCTCTCATAGGCCTTGCTCTTTCCTTGGTTATTCTCTTGCTCTTAATGTACTGGTCAAACATCTTTGGGTTTTCTTTGATTTTACCCTGCCAATATTTTTTCGTATCCTCTTTATGCTTTCCTAATTTCCATTTTTACTTCACCCATGTTATGACCCAGCAGTTGGTAAAGGCTGTTTTTTAAAATCCCAGAGGGAAACTTTAAACAACTGTCATAACCTATACTTTTAAGTGGTATGTTTTGAATTGCAGCTCTAAATTCAGGAATAAGACCGCCAGTTCACGAGATATTTTAAATCAAACTGCATGAGACATTTATTAATTTACACAAGTTAAACATATACACATGGCTACAAATTACTACTATCATAACTTTTTAACAAATTCCCAAACTAATCTACACGAAGGCAATAACAACCCATAGACTTTAAGCAGACATCAGGCAAAGCAGTTTCACCTTACAAATTCAAAATTAGGTTCCTTTCACTTTGGTTCCTTGGCAGACAGTTGTAGGCTTACAGCTGCTTTGATGTTACATGCCTCTGCCGTGCACACACAAAGCTGCTTTCTGTTACACCCAGCACTTCTCTTTGAATGTAAATCAGGTCCTTTGAACTTCACCTCTTCTAACAATCAAACCCCTTTAATAATACCAATTTTATTAGTAATATAAACACTGGTGTCTCCTAGCTAGGTGCCAGATTTCATTCCCTTTCTTGAATGCTGTATTCAACAAATTGCAAATATCCTCTACCTCTGTGTTCACATCTCAAAACTACTACACATCAAAACACCCAGATTAGCTGGCTTTAATCCAATTAAAACATACACAGGCACACCCACAGACTAAACCTCTATTTAAAAAAAATAATTTCCAATAACATTATATACATTAATAGCTGCATGACACCCCCTGTACTTTCTATACTCCTTCAGGCTTACTACAGCATTAAGCTTTTTTGTGACTGCCATAAGCTTTCTTTCTCTGCTTTTTCAGAGGGCTCTAGGTTTGGCAGTGCCACCCTTTTTCTTTGTGGGGATATGTCTACATTGTACCTGTAGAATCTTGCTTTTTAATACTCCCCACCGATTTCACACTGTTTTCCCTTCTAGTAGCTGTACCCAATCCATTTTCACCAGTTCACCTCTCAGTTTTATAAAATTTGTCTTCCGCCAATTTAGAACTTTTACTCCTGTTCTATCTTTTTCCTTTTCCATATTGATGCTAAATCTAACTGTATTTTGGTCACTATCTCCAAAATGGTCCTCCACTGCTACTTCATCCACTTGCCCAGCTTCATTTCCTAAGGCTAAATCTAGAATTACACCCCCTCTCATTTGGCTTGTTGCATGCTGGCTAAAGTAGTTCTCTTGAATGCAGTTCAAGACCTTTATTCCCTCTGTTCACATCCCAGCTGATATTATGGTAATTGAAGTCTCCAACTATTACTGCCCTATTTTTGCACTCAGAAATTTGCCTATGTATTTGCCCTTCCACTATTTGGGGGCCTATAGTACTCTCCGAGCAATGTGGCTGCCCTTTTTTATTTCTAAGCTTAACCCATATGGCCTCATTTGATGATTAATTTGGTATATCATCCCTCCCCACAGCTATAATTGATTCTTTAACCAATAATGCTACACCCCACCTTTTTTATTCCTGTAATGAATTTGATGTACCGGACAGGTTTCCTACTTGAAACAGATAATTTTATTACAGAACTCTTTTAGAAGCTTGAACCAAGCCCACCGCTAGAAAGCTCCGCTCCCCAGGGTTACCCGCGCTTAGGACTCATTTGTCAGAACAATCACATGACCCCTAAAGGCAGTAGGAAAGGTTATACCTACAATCACTACAATTCCTCTCTCTATCCTGCCTGAAAACTCTATATCCAGGGATATTGAGCTGCCATTTTTGCCCCTCTTTAAACCAAGTTTCCATTATAGCGATGATATGTGTCTATCTGTTCCCTCAGTTCATCAGTTTTATTTGCTATATTCTTTGCGTTTACATACATACCTTTTAACAGTGCCAAATTCTTGTGCTTTACACTTTGTAACACGTGCTCCTTCTGTCTTTCAGAGTCACTCACTAATTTTCTATCTCACATTCCCTGCTCTGAATTTGCTCTCAGGTTCCCATTCCCCTGCCAATCTAGGTTAAACCCCACCCCCACCAAGAGCACTAGGAAATTGCCCTGCGAGGATATTCGTCACAGTCCTGTTCAGGTGTAGACCATCCGGCTTGAGCAGATCCCACTTTCTCCAGAACTGTCCCAATGCCTCAGAAATCTGATGCCCTCCCTCCTACACCAGCTTTCCAGCCATGTGTTTAATCGCTTAATTCTCCTGTTTCTATATTCACTTGCACATGGGACTGGGAATAATTCTGAGATTGCTGCTTTAGAGGTCCTGCTTTTCAATCTCCTTCCTAGCTCCCTGAAATCTGCTTTCAGGACCTCATCCCCTTTCCTACCTAAGTCATTTGTACCAGTTTAGCTCTGAAATCAGCTAACACTGGTGCACAGGACTATAGTATTACAGCCAGCATATTGTCCCTAACCTGAGCTGTCTCCAATGCAGTCAGACAATCTTTAAAGTCATGTAATGTGGACTGAATTCACTGGGACACAGGCATCCATGATGGAGGAGACCTCGAAGAATGGACAAATAAGATCACCCATGTAACACTTTTTGTTGAAGACACTTGACTAAGACTGAAAATCTGTGACATGATGTCGTATACAGTAAGTGCTGAATTGCATTTGTCAAAGGGCTTCTGTCACTGACTTTGTTAAAGTTCAGTTCACAAAAGTGAGATTTCTTCATTATCAAGGCAATGGTGGATGTCCTATCAATAACTGGGGCACGCTGTTTATGTTATTGAACCAGTAATCCAGAGGCCCTGACTAATAATCCTGCAGAACATGAGTTCAAATGTCACCATGTGAATTTGAAATCAGCTTTAAATAAAAATGAAAATAAAAGTGGAGCTGTTGATCTGTTATTAAAACTTAACCAGTTCATTAATGTCCTTCAGGGAAGAAAATCTGCCACGACAAAAATAAAAATACCTGGAAAAGCTCAGCAGGTCTGGCAGCAACTGCAGAGAGCAACACAGTTAACGTTTTGAGTCCGTATGACTCTTCAACAGAACTAAGGAAAAATAGAAGAGAGGTGAAATATAAGTTGGTTTAAGGGGGGGTGGGACAGGTAGAGCTGGATAGAGGGCCAGTGATAGGTGGAGATAACCAAAAGATGTCATAGACAAAGGACCAAAGAGGTGTTGACAGTGGTGATATTAGCTAAGAAATGTGCTAATAGGCAACATTAAGGGTAGAAAGCAGGACAAGCAAGGTACAGATAGCCCTAGTGGGGGTGGTGTGGGGTGGGGGGAAGGGAACAAAATAGGCTAAAAGGTAGAGATAAAACAATGGATGGAAATACATTTAAAAATAATGGAAATAGGTGGGAAAAGAAAAATCTATATAAATTATTTGAAAAAAAAGGGGGGATCGGAAAGGGGGTGGGGATGGAGGAGAGAGTTGAAGTCAATATTCGGTCCGGAAGGCTGTAAAGTGCCTAGTCGGTAGATGAGGTTCTGTTCCTCCAGTTTGCGTTGAGGTTCACTGACACAACGCAGCAGGCCAAGGACGGATATGTGGGCATGAGAGCAGGGTGGAGTGTTGAAATGGCAAGCGACAGGGAGGTCTGGGTCATGCTTGCGGACAGACCAAAGGTGTTCTGCAATGCGGTCACCCAGTCTGCGTTTGGTCTCTCCAGTGCAGAGGAAACCGCATTGGGAGCAATGAATGCAGTAGACTAAATTGAGGGAAGTGCAAGTGAATTGCTGCTTCAATTGAAAGGAGTGTTTGGGCCCTTGGACAGTGAGGAGACGGGAAGTAAAGGGGCAGGTTTTGCACCTTCTGCGGTTGCATGGGAAGGTGCCGTGGGAGGGGGTTGAGGTGTAGGGGGTGATGGAGGAGTGGACCAGGGTGTCCTGGAGAGAATGATCCCTGCGGAATGCCACCGGAGGGGGTGAAGGGAAGATGTGTGTGCTGGTAGCATCATGCTGGAGTTGGCGGAAATGGCGGAGGATGATCCTTTGAATGCGGTGGCTGGTGGTGTGATAAGTGAGGACAAGAGAGACCCTATCATGGTTCTGGGAGGGAGAGGAAGGTGTGAGGGCAGATGCACAGGAGATAGGCCAGACACGGTTGAGGGCCCTGTCAACCACCGTGGGTGGAAAACCTCCATTAAGGAAGAAGGAAGACATGTCAGAGGAACTGTTTTTGAAAGTGGCATCATCAGAACAGATGTGACGGAGGCAAAGGAACTGAGAGAAAGGGATGGAGTCCTTACAGGAAGCGGGCTGTGAGGAGCTGTAGTCGAGGTAGCTGTGGGAGTCGGTAGGCTTGTAATGAATATTGGTGGACAGTCTATCACCAGAAATTGAGACAGCGAGGTCAAGGAAGGGAAGGGTCAGAGATGGACCATGTGAAAATGATGGAGGGGTGGAAATTGGAAGCAAAATTAATAAATTTTTCCAGGTCCAGACAAGAGCATGAAGCAGCACCGAAGTAATCATCGATGTACCGGAGAAAGAGTTGTGGGAGGGGGCCGGAGTAGGCCTGGAACAAGGAATGTTCCACATACCCCATAAAGAGACAGGCATAACTGGGGCCCATGTGGGTACCCATAGCCACACCTTTTATTTGGAGGAAGTGAGAGGAGTTTAAGGAGAAATTGTTCTGTGTGAGAACAAGTTCAGCCAGACGGAGGAGAGTAGTGGTGGATGGGGATTGTTCGGGCCTCTGTTCGAGGAAGAAGCAGAGAGCCCTCAGACCATCCTAGTGGGGGATGGAGGTGTAGAGGGATTGGACGTCCGTGGTGAAGAGGAAGCGGTTGGGGCCAGGGAACTGGAAATTGTTGATGTGACGTAAGGTGTCAGAGGAATCACGGATATAGGTGGGAAGGGACTGGACAAGGGGAGAGAGAATGGAGTCAAGATAGCAAGAAATGAGTTCCATGGGGCAGGAACAGGCTGACACAATCGGTCTGCCGGGACAGTCCTGTTTGTGGATTTTGGGTAGGAGGTAGAAGCGGGCCGTCCGAGGTTGGGAGGCTATTAGGTTGGAAGCTGTGGAAGGAAGATCTCCAGAGGAAATGAGGTCAGTAACAGCAGAGGCTAAGCATCAACTCGCAGCCACTTCCTCCTATCTCCCCCTGGATCATGACCCGACTGCTGAACATCAAGCCATTGTTTCCAGGACTGTTACTGACCTCATCTCCTCTGGAGATCTTCCTTCCACCATGGTCTTTGTAGGCTTCCCAATCCCCTGGTTTCCCACTGCTCTTCGCCACATTGTATGCTTTCTCTTTAGCTTTTATGCTGTCCCTGACTTCCCTTGTCAGCCACGGTTGCCTCGTCCTCCCTTTAGTATGCTTTTTCTTCCTAGGGATGAATTTTTGCTGTGTCTCCCAAATTACTCCCAGAAACTCCTGCCATTGCTGTTCCACTGTCTTTCCTGCTAGGCTCATCTCCCAGTCAATTCTGGCCAGCTCCTCCCTTATGCCTCTGTAGTTGCCTTTATTCAACTGTAATACCGTTACATCTGATTCCAGCTTTTTCCTCTCAAATTGCAGGGTAAATTCTATCATGTTATGGTCACTTCCTCCTAAGAGTTCTTTCACTTAAGCTCCCTTATCAAATCTGCCTCATTACACATCATTAAATCTAGAATTGCCTGTTCCCTAGTGGGCTCCACAACAAGCTGCTCCAAAAAGCCATCTCGTAGACATTCCACAAAATCCTTTTCTTGGGATCCACTACCAACCTGATTTTCCCAGACTACCTGCATATTGAAATCCTCCATGATCACTGTAACCTTGCCTTTCTTACACGCCTTTTCTATCTCCTGGTGTATCTTGTGCCCCACATCCTGACTACTGTTCGGAGGCCTGTACATAACTCCCATTATGGTTTTTTTACCTTTGCGATTCCTCAACTCTAACCACACAGATTCTACATCATCTGATCCGACATTGTTTCTTGCTATCGATTTAATTTCATTTCTTACTAACAAAGCAACCGCACCCCCTCTGCCAACCTTCCTATCTTTTCGATAGGATGTATATATTGGATGTTTAGCTTCCAGTCCTGATCCCCTTGCAGCCATGTCTCCGTGATGCCCACCACATCATACCTGCCAATTTCAATCTGCGCCACAAGCTCATTTACCTTATTTCGTATACTGCGTGCATTCAGATACAACACCTTCTGTCCTGTATTTCCCGTCCCCTTTCTCATTGTCGTCCCTTTATCTGATGTGCTTGAAGTTAGATTCCTAGCCCTTTCCAAACACTCTGTCCTATTTTGTGTTCTGGAGAATTTAATAGCCTCTCCTGGGCTCTCCTTTCTTTTCAGTTTTTTCATAATTTTCCATGAAGTTGAATCCAACCCCCTACACGCTAACCTGCTGCTTTGTTTCCCATTAGTCATACTTCTTGGAGTTTTACCCTTCCCTTCCCCCCCAGTTTCTAGTTTCAAGTCCTGTTGACCACCCTATTTACCCTTTTCGCGAGAATATTGGTCCCAGATCGGTTCAGGTGGAGACCGTCCCAACGGTACAGATCCCTCCTGTTCCAATACTGATGCCAGTGCCCCACGAAATGGAACCCCTCTTTCCCGCACCACTCCTTTAGCCACGTGTTTACTTCCCTTATTCTCACGTCCCTATGCCAATTTGCACGTGGCTCGGGTAATAATCCGGAGATTATAACCCTTGAGGACCTGTTCTTTAATTTAGTTCCTAGTTCCTGATAATCCCCAAAAAGATCCTCTTTCCTAGTCTTACCGATGTTACTTGTCCTGACGTGGACCAAAGCAACTGGATGCCCCCACTCCCTCTCCAATATCCTTTCAAGCCGGTCAGAGATGTCCCTCACCTTGGCACCGGACAGGCAACATACCATATGGGACTCTCGATCCTGCTTACAAAGGATGCTATCAATTCCCAGAATTATAGAATCCCCTACAACTACCACTTGTCTTTTTGCTCCCCCCTCTTGAATGGCCTCCTGTGCCACGGTGCCGTGGTCAGCTGGCTCATCCTCCCTACAGCCATGTTCCTCATCCACACAGGCAGCAAGTATCTCGTACCTGTTGGACAAGGTCAAGAGCTTGAACACAGGATCCCTCTACCTGCCTCATTTGCAGTCACACCCTGCTCAGCCTGACCACTGACCAAATTTGAGGTACTTAATCTACCGGGTGTGACCGCCTCCTGAAACAAAGCATCCAGGTAACTCTCCCCCTCCCGGATGTGCTGCATCGACCGGAGCTCGGACTCCAGCTCATCAATTCTGAGCCAGAGTTCCTCCAGCAACCTACACTTGCTGCAGATGTGGTCACTGCGGCTCGCAATGGGATCTGCCAGCTCCCACATCATACAGCTACAGCACATCACCTGCCCAGCTATCTCGACTTAGATAATTAATTTATTAATTAGCTTTGCAGTGTTTTTTTTTTCAAATTTGGTGCAGATTTCCTACCAACCAATCAGGTCACAGCTTTCCTATGATGTCACTTTTTCAGTTTTGGCTTCAGTTACTCTGTGCCCCAAGGTCACCAATCCGGTGCCCCTCCCTCTGAGTCTGCTCCCTGGAGACAAGGCCGCGAGTCCCCGAGGTAAGCTAGATTTATACTCACCGCTCCGGTGCTCCTCCCTCTGACTCTGCTCCCAGGATTTACTCACCAATCAGCTGCTTTTTCTTTAAAATCCACTTTCAGAAGAGTGTCCCTCGCAGGTCTGGTGCACTCCTGAAGGCACTGCCACTTCCTCTCTCTTTTTTTTTTAGGTTTGAGGAGGAGGGAGGGATGGAAGCACTAGAGCGATGTAATGTTTAGGCTATTCCGTTCTTTGACAGTGGGTCCTCCTCAATTCGCAGTGTCTGCAGTGACTTCTCCCAGAATGCTTCAGTCACTTCTCACCAGCGCCCTCTGTCGGATGCTCTTCCTCCTGTTGAGTGCAAAAGTCCATCTCCACAATTCCCTCCTGAGTTGCGGTGTCTGCGGCGACTTCTCCCAGATTTTTTTTTTGAAAAATATACTTTATTCATAAAATATCTGGAAGAACATTCCAAAACATTTCAAAATCACCATCACAAAAGTACAATCAGATTCAACTTTTACATATGAATCACAGGTGCATCAATACAATCAATGAATATTACAATCATTTCAATCTGGTCAATGCAGACAATCAGACAATGGTATTGGAGTTATCAACATATATCATGTTGCACTCCGAGGTGCTTCAATACATTTATAATACAAGTAATATTCACTGCATACATTCATTTTGAGCTGCACAACCCGAGGGGCTCTCAACAGTTCCCTGACCCTCGGTGCACTGTGGCAAGAAGGTCTTAGACAGCGACCTTTCCCCATTGCACCTTTGCGGCGGCTGCCCCAAGCTTTAGTGCGTCCTTCAGCACGTAGTCCTGGACCTTGGAATGTGCCGGTCTGCAACACTCGGTCGGGGACAACTCTTTGCGCTGAAAGACCAACAAATTTCGGGCAGACCAAAGAGCGTCTTTCACCAAGTTGATGATCCTCCAGCTGCAGTTGATGTTTGTCTCAGTGTGTGTCCCTGGGAACAGCCCGTAGAGCACAGAGTCCTGTGTCACAGAACTGCTCAGGATGAACCTCGACAGAAACCACTGCATCTCTCTCCAGACCTTCTTTGCAAAGGCACAATCCACAAGGAGGTGAACAACGGTCTCGTCCCCACCACAGCCACCTCAAGGGCAACGTGCAGAGGGGGTGAGACTCCTGGCGTGTTGGAAGGATCTGACGGGGAGGGCCTTTCTCACCACCAGCCAAGCTACATCTTGGTGCTTGTTGGAAAGTGCTGGTGATGAGGCATTCTGCCAAATGACTTTGACAGTCTGTTCAGGGAACCATCCCACAGGATCCACCCTCTCCGTTTCCTGCAGGGCCTCTAAGACATTACGTGCCGACCACTGCCTGATGGACTTGTGGTCAAAGGTGTTTCTCTGCATAAATTTTTCCACGAAGTACAGGTGGTAAGGCAAGGTCCAACTACTTGGAGCGTTCCGCGGCAGCGTGGCCAGACCCATCCTTTACAACACTGGGGACAGGTAGAACCTCAGCACGTAGTGACACTTGGTGTTTGCGTACCGAGGGTCTACGCACAGCTTGATGCAGCCGCACACAAAGGTGGCCATCAGTATGAGGGCGATGTTGGGCATGTTTTTTCCCCCTTATCTAGAGGCTTGTACATCGCGTCCCTGCGGACATGATCCATTTTCGACCTCCAGATAAAGCGGAAGATGGCTCGGGTGATCGCCATAGTGCAGGAGTCTGGAATGGGCCAGACCTGCACCACGTACAGCAACAGCGAGAGTGCCTCACACCTGATAACCAGGTTCTTACCCGCAATGGAGAGGGAGCAGCACTCCCACATGCCCAGTTTTCTTTTCACCATAGACACTCACTGCTTCCAGTTTCTAACGCATGCCCCGGTCCCTCCGAACCATATCCCCAACACCCTCAGGCCGTCAGCCCTGACGGTGAAGGGGACAAAGGATCGGTCAGCCCAGTTCTCAAAGAACATGGCCTCGCTCTTCCCACGATTTACCTTGGATCCCGAGGCCAGTTCGAACTGGTCGCAGATGTGGATCAGTCTGTGCACCGACAGCGGATCCGAGCAGAAGACGGTGACATCGTCCATGTACAGGGAGGCTTTGACCTGAGTGCCTCCATTGCCTGGGATTGTCACTCCTCTTATGCCCGGATCCTTCCTGATGGACTCAGCAATGGGTTCTATGCAACACACAAACAGGATAGGGAGAGAGGGCAGCCCTGCCTGACTCCAGATTTAATAGGAAAGCTATCTGATTCCCACCCATTGATTGATACTGCGCTACTGATGCTAGTGTAGAGCAGTTGGATCCAATTGCAAATTCCCTCCACAAACCCCATTTTGGAGAGCACATCCACCATTTAGGTGTGCGATATTCTATCAAAGGCCTTCTCCTGATCCAGGCTGATGAGGCAGGTGTCCACACAGGCAATCGTATCCCTGAGCAGCGCCAGGCTGTCAGAGATCTTCCTGCCCGGCACAGTGCAGGTCTGGTCAGGGTGAATCACCAATTCCAGAGCGGATTTGACCCAAGTGGCGATGACCTTGGACAGAATCTTATAGTCCACATTCAACAGTGAAATGGGTCGCCAATTTCTAATTTCCTCCCTTTCTCCCTTGTGCTTGTAGATGAGGGTGATGATCCCTTTCCTCATGGATTCTGACATGCTGCCGGCCAGAAGCATACTCTCGTACACTTCTAGCAGGTCTAGGCCGATCCAGTCCCACAGAGCCGAAAACAACTCCGCCGGCAAGCCGTCGCTTCCGGGAGTTTTACTCTTCTCGAAGGACTCAAGGGCCTTAGTCAGTTCATCAAGTGTTAGCAGTTTGTACAGACTCTCCCATGTACTGTCGTCTAAGACCTTCGTGATAGAGGCCAGGAAGGACTGGGAGGCCGTGCTGTCAGTGGGCTTCACATCATACAATCCGGTATAAAAGGATTTGCTGATCCTCAAAATGTCAGACTGCGATGACTTTACTGAGCCAACTTCTTCCTTCAGGCTGCTGATCACGGAGCTCTCTCTGTGTACCTTTTGGAAGAAGAAACGTGAGCATGTCTCATCCTGCTCCACGGAGCAGACTCTGGAACGGAAGATGATCTTGGAGGCCTCTGAGGCAAAGAGCGAGGCTTGCTGGCTCTTCACCTCTTGGAGTTCCTCCTTGACATCGACCCCCATCGACTGCAGCCACAGCAGATCTTGCATGTTTTTCTGGAGTCAGGACATTTCCCTCTGTTCCTTTCTAGCTTTCTTGGTGCCTTTGAAGATGAAAAACCTCTTGATGTTTCCCTTGACCGCTTCCCACCAGTGTGTCAGGGACTCAAAGAGGGGTTTCACGGTTCTCCAACCTTTGTAATCCCTCTTGAACTCTGGTTCTGTGGGGTCAGCATTTGTACATTTAGTTTCCATGCCCCCCTGCCTACCCTCTGGTCTTCCTCTAAGTGACAGTGAGCCAGTAGGAGGCAGTGGTCAGAGAAAAACACCGGCTTGACGTCGGTGGATCTGACTGCGAATGCACGGGACACAAACAGGAAGTCTATCCTGGAACGGATGGACCCGTCTGGCCGTGACCAGGTGTATCTATGCTGCGCTCCGTCTGCAGGGTTGCTGAAGACGTCGTGCAGCTTGGCATCCTTAACTGTTTCCATCAGGGATCTGGACGTAGCGTCCAATCTGCTGTCGGCCCTGCTGGATCGTCCAGCCGCATCGATGATGCAGTTGAAGTCACCGCCCAGAATGACCGGCCTGGAGGTCGCCAGCAGCAGTGGTGAAAAACCTCCAGCCGCTCGGCCCCTTGTGACGGGGCATACACGTTAATTAACCGGAGTGGAACGTTCTTGTACATTACGTCTGCTACGAGGAGGCGCCCGCCCACCACCTCCTTAACCTCAGAGACGGTGAAGTTGCCTCCCCGCAGCAGAATACCCAGGCCGGAGGAATGAGAGTTGTTTCCGCCCGACCAGATCGATGGCCCATGGGACCACCATCATGACCATTGCCTGTAGGAGCTGAGGTGTGGTATCGCACACTCCTGTAGAAACAACAGGTCAGCTTTGACCTTGGCAAGGTAGTCCAAGGTTGCAACACATCGCGTAGTAGATTTAATGCTACGCACATTTATGGATACAATCTTTACACCCATTTTAAAGCATTTAGTCTCTTCCCAAACCTGTTGTCTCTGAGAGTCCCAGACCTTTGGTCTGCTCCTGCATACTCATAGTGCTCACAAATTGCCTCACTTTGGATGGGCTGAGGAAACTGTCCTGAACCTCCCCATTGGAGATGTTCCGCTCAGGTGGCATCTGGGCGTTTGTGCAAAGAACGAGATTTGAAATGTCCTCTGTTGGAGAAGTCTCTCCAATTCTCTCCCTCTCTAGGGCGTTGCTGCTCCTAGCTTCCCGGAGCTGGGGTATGCTGAGCGCTTCACTGCTCCCAGATTCCTGGGGCTGGGGTGCACTGGCCTCTTCGGGTTGTGGGCAAAGTTGGGGTGCGCTGGTCTCCTCATTGTCTCCAATGTTCTGGAGCTCGGGTGTCTCGTCCTCCAACTCCCTACACCGCTTCCTCTTTAGGTGTCGCCCTTGCACTTCTTTGTCCAAAGAGCAGCTGCCCTTGTCATCCGTGTTGGATGGGAGACGCCTCTTGCCACTTGTCTGGGAAGTGGCTTGGTCCCTTCTTAGCCCCTTCTTCCTTTTGGTTCTCTTCACCAGCTGCCACTCCCCCTGCTGATTTTCTGCTGCGACTTCTCCCAGAATGCTTCATTCACTTCTCACCCGTGCCTTCTGTTGGATGCTCTTCCTCCTGTTGAGTGCAAGAGTCCTTCTCCTTGATTCCCTCCTGAGTCGCGGTGTCTGCGGTGACTTCCCAAAATGCTTCAGTCACTTCTCACCAGCGCCCTCTGTTGGATGCTCTTCCTCCTGTTGAGTACAAGAGTCCTTCTCCTCGATTCCCTCCTGAGTCACGGTGTCTATGGCGACTTCTCCCAGAATGCTTCAGTCACTTCTCACCAGCGCCCTCTGTTGTCCGACTGCTATGTAACTGAGAGAACACAGACATGGCAAATACACCAGTGTACCAGTGTATTACAAATGTGTGCATGATTTAGCATGTTAATAACTACATGCAAGAGTTTATGTGTACATTAATATATATATATGCAGCAGTGTATATAGTTGAAACATTATTTGCTTCTGCTTTGCAGGTTTGGGAGAAAGGTAGTTCTTTTTGGAACTGCGGCTATACAGACTGTATTCAGTGTGCTTCAAGTGTTCTCTCCCAACTGGGAAATATTCTGTCTTCTTAATTTCCTTGCGGGCCTTGGACAGATGGCAAATTATCAGGCTGCCTTTGTACTTGGTAAGTACCTACACCATTCAATACTTCTATTAGTCCTTCAGTACTTTTGATGCTTCTGTCAGTCTCAGTGTGACACTAAGTTCTGCCAAAAAGTATCATTCTTTCAGTAATATAAAAGAAATACTTATGAAAATGGAATGGATCTCAGTGTCTGTTTCAATGCAGGCCTGTTATTTTGCAGTCATGTTATTATTCTGCTTGAAGTGAAGTCTTTGAGATTCCAGGGATGGCTCAGCAGTTGCGATGATGCCTGTGGTCGATCTGCACGATGTTGGTTTGCTCACGTAATCTTGAAAATGGAACTAGATTAGGGAAAAGAGCTGGTTCCTTCTTTCTCTTTCAAAGAACTGCTGTGCGGCCTCTTTTTTTTTTAGCCTGGTTGATTACAACAGTTTGATGGCTGTGCATGTTGGTCTCTCACTTCCTGTGTGATGAAGTTTTGTGTTGAAGTTCTGTCTTGGATTTTCTGTATGCTTGTAGCAATTTGCTTTATTTTCAACAGGGAGTAAAGATGCCCACTATACCATGTGACCCTGTAACAAATGCCAAGCCGACTTCCAAATAAGGCATTGTGGTAGTCCTATCAGGCAGTTGGATTCTTTCTCCCACACATGGTTTTGATAAACCAAAATGTTTTGTTTCTGAGAAAGACAAATTCCCATTTTTTAACAATGAAGGTGTTAATGGAATGTAATTTATCTCCTGGCCTGAGAAACATTGAGTCAATGTCAGAAAGAGAGTCTTTGTCCTCT
Source organism: Cetorhinus maximus (assembly GCF_964194155.1). Lineage (NCBI taxonomy): Eukaryota > Metazoa > Chordata > Chondrichthyes > Lamniformes > Cetorhinidae > Cetorhinus > Cetorhinus maximus. The sequence goes on along the minus strand of NC_135888.1, from coordinate 111,208,392 downwards.
GGAAAGATAAACACAGCCTGATCCACAAATCAGGCTGGCTGCTCTCAGAGCCATCTTGAATTCCAGTCCTTTTAAATTATATTTTTTTTGCAAGATATAGGGTGGAATTTTCCGAGCCGACTGGCGGCGGGTGTGATAGGTGGTGTGCGTGGAAAATATGGCGAGACCCACTTCACGACGGCGTGAAGGCAGGTCACGATGTTCCGCTCAGCCTGCCGACGGCGGGCCACGTTTCCCACTATCAGTCAGTGGGGAGCTAATTGTAATACATTAGCATATAACTGAAAGGCCATCCCGCCAGGCTCTTGGAACCCCACGGTATCGTCCATCCACGTCGGTGGGAAAGCACATCAAAGCGTTTCACAACAGCACACAGGTGACATGCACTTGGCGGCCTTCACTTTGGGGGTACTGAGGTGAGTGAGCAGCAGCGTTCTCCACAGCTCGCCTGTTGTTTACAGGCCTCGGGGCGCCAGAGGGCGGGGAAACTGATGCCTGGCCCTGGAGGCGACTGCTGAGGTAGTTGGGGCGGGGTGGGGGGGCGGGGGGGGGGCGGTGGTTGGTCAAGTGCTGCCCTGGCGCTGCAACCCGCGCACAGGCAATCGAGGTGGAGGGGGCGCGGGGTAAGCGAGGGAAGTGGCTATGCATTAGGAGCACCTGTATAAACTGACCATGCCTCTGCAACTAAAACAAATCAGGCACAGCCACAGTGCTATGATTGGGGTCAGGGTCCTAGCCTGCCGCCCATGCAAGCAACACGGAGGCACCAAAGAGCCACCAAGCACGCCATACCTTACACCCCCACACCTCCCCCGGCACAGACTCCGAGTCTACCACCACTTTATTGGATCGCGTTGTACAATCTCCTCGCCAACGCTGGCCATGTAGCAGTCACTGTTGGAGGCGCTCACAGCCCCTTGCAATCTCAGCATCTCGGTTTGGACCAGTGTCCCCCATTACACAGGTTGACAGGGCAGCCATGCAGCGCACTCATCTCTGGCCATCCGAGGGGGTGACCAGCACTGTCCAGGAAGCGTTAAGAGGCGGTCACACAGGGCCAGGAAAGGTGCTAAGTACACCCATGATAACCATGTCTCTCTCTCTTTCATGCTGCAGGAGGACCATGTCAGGGCCATGGATCCTGGTGACCTAACTGTGTGCCTGATGGCCGACAGAGACCGTAGAAGACGGAGGAAAGAGTGACTGAGGCACCTGGCCATGCAAAGGTAGGAACAGCAACCTCATGAAAAAGGGGCTGCTGGGGCTCCCGCACTCACTGCCCAGGAGCAACAGTGAACCTTGGCTGGTCGGTGCCTAGCAACACTCAGGGTCTATAGACACCACCTGCCATTCCTGCAGATGACTGAGAACCAGTGTCACCAATGACTGCATATGTCTAGGGACCTGGTGGCTCACATTTGCCACGTACTGCAGGACTTGGCACCAAGGGGACATGGAGGGCATCTACTGCCAGTGGCTATGAAAGTGACCACGGCACTCAATTTCTTTGCCAGTGGCTCCTTTCAGTGCTCCACAGGTGACCTCTGTGAGATTTCACAATCCGCCACAAATGGTGGAACCCTGCAATACAGTCCACAGAGGGCGTCACACATCGTCATCATCTGCTGCACTCTTTACAACCTGACGCTGAAATAGGGTGAGGAGCTGGCAGAGGAGGAAATGGAGGAGCTGCCAGTCTACCTAGATGAGGAGAACACCAATGAGGATGAGGGTGAGGGGGGATCCTCGGTGGTGAGGACAACAGGGATGAGGCCCTTGCACTGACTAGATGAGGCAGGCACACTTGGGAGGCCCTCATAGCTGCCAGATTTGTGGAGGATGAAGACTACATGCAGTGAGGTGTCTCCGTAGATCCTCACATCGAGTTGTGAACTTTTGACTGTGAGAATGCTCCTGTCATGGAGATGCAGTGGAGGCCCTAATAGTCGCTCAATCGCAGGAGGATGATGACAACATGCAGTGAGGACATTCCATAGACTTCACATAGCCTCTGAGAATGTCTGACTCCTGTCTGGCCGAGGGCAGCTCACTTGTGCTCCATGATCGGGGCCATCTCAGAGACACAGCCATGAAACTTTAGACGCATCTGATGCTGTGTCCGCCTTCAGCACCACAGCCCTTCAGCAGCTGGTGCACAGCATCACTGGTCGCAGATGCTGGTGTGATGGGGGCCAGCCCCACCTTAAAGGTGCTGAGAGCACACAGAGAGAATGAGCGAACTCTGTGGCGCCTGCCCACTACATTCTGGCAGCAATGACCAGCACTGCCGAGGTGCAGACATCAGTAATGTTTCCAGGGAGTGTGAGGCTGGACCATCACTGTGGTCTGAAGGTCACGATGAGCACAAGGGAGGAGGACCCGGACTGAGAGACCTGCCTTTTATCTTGTGCAGAAAAGTTCCACATCTGGGAGACAAGAACACTGCTCATCAGAACAAGGAGCCATGGGAAGGGTAACATTCTTCGGAGTTTATTGACAAGAGTGAACAGTATGTACAAATGATCAACACCCGTGGCCAGGCTGTGCAACTACTTTTGCCTAACTTTCCTAACTCTGCCGCTACGTCTTGGTGCTCACCAGATATCTACAGCGGAGGGGGAGGCAGCCTGTTGACTGTGACGCCCTGTCTGTGACTTTGGCAGGCGTTCTCTAGAGGGCTGAGACTTGGAGGGCCCTGGCCTGCTTTCGGGGTCCTGCTGTGTGGCAGTGGCACCCTCCTCGGCCTGTCAAGCTGGATCTGTGGAGGTCACAGGAAGAGGGGAGCCAGATGGGCCAGTCACTCCCAGAGTCACCTGGGTGGATGGTCCCGAAGCATGCACTTGCTGATCCTCCTCCCTATGGGTGCTCGAGGGCCCCTGGCTGACTCCGTGAGTGGAAGGGGTAGCTGGAGTGAGATCGAGCTGCCCAGCACCCCTCTAGCGTACACACTGTTGGAGGCCAACGATAGCACCAGTGATGGAGTTAAGCCCACGCAGCAGTTCCAGATGACGTCCTGGATCAAGGTCTCCATGGCGCCCACCATCCTGCCAGTGTTGACCTCAGTGCGTTGCAATGCCGGCACTATCATCTCAGCCTGAAGACGGACGGACTCCTCCATTGTGCCTTGAGATCTGAGGAGTGCATCGGACATCCCTTCCTGGTGTTCCTGAGCTTGCCTTTACAGCTCCAGCAACTGTGACATGACCAAGTCCAGAGGCTCATCATCTGACTCAGACTCAGCAATGTCCTGGCCTCCAGAAATCCTCCGAGTGCCGGGGACCTGGGAAGTCCCTGCCTCCACCTGCTGTGGATCAGAAAGTGTAGTGTTCACCAGATTGTGATCCCAAGGTTACTCTGAAGCTAGGTCCCACTGAGGTGTGTGTTTCTGTGCTGTTGGAGGGTGTGGGTGAGTGCTGTGACAGGACTTCAGGAAGGGTGCCTTCCAATTCCTCCTCAGAGGTTTCTTCGGATCTTGATTGGAAGCCCTGGGTCATGGACTCTGTCGGCTGTTTGACAGATGTGTCTGCGAAAGCAAGGGAAGATAATTAGTGTATGGCAGTGGCCTGTGAAACAGGACACATCACTCACGGCATGGTTGTCTGATGGATGTTGCACTGCTGGAACCCTCACTTGGCAGAGCAGTGCCGACCTCACCATCAGCACAGGACTGATCCCGGTCATCGCCGGTCAGCTGGATGGCTCTGTTTTCAAATTCTGTAAGAATTTTGATTTCCGGCATCCCTCCACTTGTCTGCGACCTTTCCCTCCTGTTGTGAGCCAGTTTGTCCTACATGGATAGAGATGGGGAGAGTGTATCAGGACGCCTGCCGGGCCAGATGATAAGTATGCCTGACCTGTGTGGGTGGTGAGTGCATTCTATTACCTTTGCTAAGTACTTGCTGCATCTGCTTACTAACCTTTTGCGATACATGCACGAGGACACTCAGATCCCTCTGCATCTCAGTGCTCAGCCAATGCAAATTGGCTGCCCTCTGAACTCTTATCATTGAATAACTAAGATCTCCGTCAGGGTCAATTTAGTGGGCTCATTGGCACGTTGCCAGAGATGGAGCGGTTCTCCCTGTGCAGACTGGGATCCATCCGAGCTGGAGGCTCATCCTCCAGAAAGAGAGCCACTGGTAGCAAAGTCCGCACTCGGAATGCTGCCACAGGAGGGATTTCCACCTCCATTCCAAAGGGTCTGCCTTCTTGGTCCCTCTGAATTTTTATTTTAAATTAATGCCTTTATTTTGAGATAACCTCAAGCTTCCCTCTCTGTCTCAGCAGCACACACACCTCTCAGTTGGTCTCCAGAGCTGCCAGCCCAGTCACAGCATCAGGAGCTCACCCACTGTCCTTAATGTTACAGCAAGTGTGGAGGTGGCCAATTAGGAGGCTGTCTCCAGGAAAATAACTCCCCCAGTCTGGCTCCCAGCAAGTGCGGGTTTGGGATCCCCATGTGGTCTCAATGTCGGGATCCCGAGGCTCACAGCAAAATTCTGCCCATAACGTACAAAAGCAAGAAAGTCATGACGAACCTTTTAAAAACACTGGTTTGGCCACAACTGGAGTATTGGCCCAAATCTTTCACTATGGGGAGAGAGTACAGATTGCTTCAGGAACCTGAGGAAGTGTCGATGTACACACATCTGCATAACTTAGGCGAATATTTAAAGTTCCAATTGCCAATTTTACCCTGCCCGGACTGCTCCATGATTCCAATGACAGTGGGATCAGATGGCCAGGAGCATGGAGACAAAGGCTGTTTGCAGTATAATTACCCCGGTTTTGCTCACACCCTCATTCACCTCCTACCCTGACAGTGCTCACCCACCATGCCCCTCCAGATGTGCTCACCCACTGTCCTTCCCCCACCCTCCAGAAAGTGCTCACTTACTCCCGTTCCATGTTCAGTGCTCACCCAAGCCCCACTCCACCACTGTTAGCACTGTCACTGGGGTGAGGCTGAGAGTTTCGGAGGCTGACAAACAGTGCTTACCCCCTCTCGCAGTGCGGACAGTGCTCAAATCCCCCTGCTCCCCTCCCCCAGATAGTGGTCACCCCCTCCCACACCACAGAGAGTGCTCACCCCCTCCCACACCACAGAGAGTGCTCACCCCCTCCCACACCACGGAGAGTGCTCAGCCCCTCCCACACCACGGAGAGTGCTCACCCCCTCCCACACCATGGACAGGGGAGTGAACATTGTCGGGGTGAAGAAGGTAAACACTGTTGGGATGAGGGAAGAGGGTGAATACTGTCAGCAGTGAAGGAGATGAGTGAACATTGTCAGGGGTTAGGGAGGGAGGAGAACACAGTCGGATGTGAGGGGGGGAGTGAACTGTTGGGGGTAGATCAGGGTCAGCATTGTTAGGGGGTGAGGGAAGGGTTTTCACTGTCACTGGGGTGAGGCTGTGAGTTTCGGAGGCTGACAGCTCCATTTTAAACAATGTGAGTCAATGAACTGAAAACAGACCTTAAGGGGCGTGTTGTCAGTTAATGGTGAGAAAAGGGGGTGTGGCTGTGCTGAAATTACCTCTGACAATTTGTTCCCTCTGCATCTCTGCTGGAGCTGACATCGGAAAGCGCAGTGGCTCTAGTGTAAAATGGTAAGTGAGCAGATTGAATCAGAGTCAGCGTTAAACGTACAACACTGATCGGATGATTTGAGCCATTGTATCCAATTCTAGACATTGCACTTTAGGAAGGATTTGAAAGCTGATAGAGGTTGCAGAAAAGATTTACAAAAATAGTTCTAGAGACAAGAGATTTCAGTTACATGGATAGATTGGATTATACATACGAACGTATGAATTAGAAGCAGGAGTAAGCCATTCGAGCCTGCTCTGCCATTCAATAAGATTATGACTGAACTGATTGTAACATCAACTTCACATTCTCACCTACCCCCGATAAGCCTTCACAAGAATGTATCTACCTCTACCTTAAAAATATTCAAAGACTCTGTTACCACTGCTTTTTGAGGAAGAGAGTTCCAAAGACTCACAACGCTCTGTGAAAAAAATAATTCCCTTCATCTCTATCCTAAATAGGCGACCCCTTATTTTTAAACAGTGACCCCTAATACTAGATTCTCCCACTGGAGGAAACATCTTCTACACATCGACCCTGTCAAGACCCCTCAGGATCCAATAGGTTTCAATCAAGTTGCCTTTTATTCTTCTAAACTCCAGCGGATAGAAGCCTAGCCTGTCCAGCCTTTCCTCATAAGACAACCCACCCTAGCCAAGTATTAGCTTAGTCAACCTCCTCTGAACTGCTTCCAATGCATTTACATCCTTCCTTAAATGAGTTGATAAATGCTTTGTAAAGTACACCAAATGTGGTCTCACTAGTGCCCTGTATAACTAAAGCATAATCCCCCTACTTATGTATTCAATTCCCCTCGCAATAAATTATAACATTCTATTAACTTTCCTAATTACTTGCTTTACTTGCATACTAGCCTTTTGCGATTCACGCATTGGGACCCCTAAATCCCTCTGCATCTCAGAGTTCTTCAATCTCTCACCATTTAGATCATTAGCTTCTTTTTCATTTTTCCTGCCAAGATGGACAATTTCACACTTTCCCACAATATACTTGATTTGCCAGACTTTTATCCAGTCACTTAACCTATCTATATCCCTTAGTAGCCTCCTGTGTCCTCTTGACATCTCACTATCTGACCTATCTTTGTGTCATCAGCAATTTTAGCAATCATACCTTCAGTCCCTTCATCCAAGTCATTTATATAAATTGCAAAAAGTTGAAGCCCCAACACTGATATCTGCGATACACCACTTGTTACATCTTGCCAACCAGAAAAACACTCATTTATGCCTACCCTCTGTTTCCTCTTAGCTAGCCAATCTTCTATCCATGTCAATATGTTACCTCTTACACCATGAGCTTTTATTTTTCACAAAAACTTTTGATGTGACACCTTATCAAATGTCTTCTGGAAATCTAAATACAATAGATCCACCCGTTCCCCATTATCCACAGCATATGTTACTTTGAAGAACTCCAATAAATTGGTTAAGCATGATTGCCCTTTCACAAAGCCATGGTGACTTTACCTGATCACCCTGATTTTTTCAAGTGCACTGCTATAATGTCTTCAATAATAGCTTCAGACATTTTCCCTATGACAGATGTTAAGCCAACTGGCCTGTAGTTTCGTGCTTTCTGCCTCATTCTCTTTTTGAATACAGTTACATTCGCTATTTTCCAATCTAATGGGACCACCCACAAATCGAGGGAATTTTGGAAAATTAAAACCAGCACCTCAACTATCTCACTAACCTTTTTAAAACCCTAGGATGAAACCCATCAGAATCCGTCAGCTCGCAGCTCCAACAATTTCCTCAGTACCACTTCCCTGGCGATTGTAATTTTCCTGGGTTCCGCCCTCCCTTCTAATTCCTGATTTACAGCTATTTCTGGGATGTTAATGTATCCTCTATGGTGAAGACTAATGAAAAATACCTGCTCAATTAATTTGCCAACTCCTTATTTTCCATTATTAATTCCCCAGACACACTTTCTTCTGGACCAACGCTCACTTTATTAACTCTTTTCTTAATTAAATATCTATAGAAACTCTTATTATCTGTCTTTATATTTCTAGCTAGCTTTCTCTCTTACTTTAATTGTTCCTTCCTTATCAATCTTTTGGTCATTCTTTGCTGTTTTTTATATTCTGTCCAATCTTCTGATCTGCCACCCATACCTACATTATTATATGCCTTTTCTTTAAGTTTGATACTGACTTTAATTTTTTTTTAGTTAACCATGGGTGGTGGATACACCTTTGGAATTTTTCTTTCTCCATGAAATGTATCTATTCTGTGTATTCTGTAATATCCCCTTAAATGTCTGCCATTGCATCTTTGTGGAACTATCCCTTAATATGACAGTTCAGTTCAGCTAGCTATGATTCCATGCCCTCATGATTTCCCTTATTTAAATTTAAAATACTTGTCTTGGACCCACTCTCCCCTCCCTCAAACTGAATGTAAAATTCTATCATATTATGATCGCTGCTACCAAGCGACACCTTCACTATGTGGTCATTAATTAATCCTAGTATAGTCTAGTATAGCCTGCTTTCTGGTTGGTGCCAGAATGTGTTGTTGCCAAAGACATCCTATGAATTCCTCATCTAGGCTGCCTTTGCCCATCTGATTTTCTCAGTCTATAAGCAGATTAAAATCCCCCATGACTTTCACTGTACCTTTCTGACAAGTCCCCATTGTTTCTTCCTTTATACACCATCTTATTGTATGTTTATTGTTAGGGGGCCTGTACACCACTCCCACAAGTGACTTCTTGCCTTTATCATTTCTCATCTCTACTCATCTCTCTCCTCATTACAGAAGAGAATGTTGAGAGGAGATTTGACAAAGGTGCTCAATATAATGAGGGGACAAGACAAAATAGATAGGGAGAAATTGTTCCCATTGGTAGAAAGGTCTAGAACCAGAGGACTCCAATTTAAGGTGATTAGCAAAAGTAATAACTTCTTTACACAGTGAATGGTTCAGATCTGGAATGCACTGCCGACTGTGCTGGGGCAAGTTCAATCGTTGCTTTCTAAAGAGAATTGGCACGTGAAGAGAAACAAACTGGTGGACCATGGGGAAAGAGTGGGTGGGTGGGCCTAAGTTGATCTTGCTGACACAGACACAATAGGCCTAATGATCTCCTTCTGTGCTGTAACCATTCCATGGTTTTATTCTATGATTTAACAGGAGTTTCCAAGCATTTTGCTCATGACCTGTGAATACCAGAGGAAATAGTTATTTAGAATATTACTGTTTTGTGCTCACCCTCTATTTCAAGCATTTTTATTTTATTGTTCCAACTTTTTTCTGACTGTCCTTGCTGTTATGACACTGAAACATTTGTTTTCTCGTTATTCTAAGGCTCCGATGCTAAACCTTTATCCAGTTCTATGTTTGTGCCTCTGATCAATCTTCTTAGTTGCCTCCGATTTTCAAGCATTCATCCTAGAGCCTCTTTTTCTTTCCTTCTGCGGGATTTGTACTTAATTTTTCCACTTTATTTGATATTAAATTCCACTGTTTCACATTGTGTTTGCTTAGCCTGGATTTATTGGTTGTGAGAATGTTTTTATCCTGCAGTGTTCAGGATTATACTTTTAAGGTTCTGCTTAAAAAAGTAAGAACATACCAAATAGGAGCTGGAGTTAACCATTCGGACCTTCGCACCTGCTTCACCATTCAATAAGGTCATGGCTAGCCTTCTAACTCAACTCCATCTTCCAACATTATTCTCATATCCCTTAAATCCATTTGAACCCAAAAACCTTTCACCTTCTGTCTTGAATATACTCAATGACTGAACACCCATAGCTCTTTGGGATAAAGAATTCCAAAGGTTCACAACTCTCTGTCCTCAAAGGCCGACTCCTTATTCTGTAACTGTGACCCCCCCAGTTCTAGATTCTCCAGCCCGGAAATATATCTTCCCAGAAGCCACTTAAAATTTTGTATGCTTCAATTAGATACCCTTTCATTCTTCTAAATTCTAAGGAATATAGGCCTAAACTACTCAATATCTCCTCAAAGAACAATCCCTTCATGCCGGGAATCAACCTAGTTGAATCTACTTTGCTCCCTCTATCCTTCATTAGGTGAGGAGACCAAAACTGTACACACTAATCCAGCTGTGGTCTCATCGAGGCTCTATAAGTTGTAGTAAGAGTTCTTTACTCTTGTACTGTAATAAAGGCTAACATACCATTTGCCTTTCTATTGTTTGCTAAACCAGCATGTTAACTTTCTGTGTGGTTCCTTTATAAGAACATCCAGGTCCTTCTAAATACCAATGCTTCTCAGTCTCTCACCATTCAGAAATATTCTACTTTTTCTATTTTTCCTACCAATGTGGGTAGCTTTGCAATTGCCTACGTTATATTCCATCTATCATAATCTTGCCCACTCACACAACCTATCTATATCTCTTTGCAGCCTCTTTGCATCCTTTTCACACTTTCTTTTTGTTATAGTGTTGATTTACCAGGCAACCTTTCTTGATGGAAACATTGAACTTTATTTACAAGACAGCAGCAGCAACTACATGTGTGCATCTAACTCCATAACTAAAGAAGAACTCCCCCTTAGAGGTTCCCTGCGCTGCTAACTGATTGGTTTACACAGAACATGTGATCTTACAACACAGGATTATTCTTAAAGCTACAGTCTTACTTTTATCAATTACTACATTCCTCTCCCTTTAACTTTTCTATACATTTTGTATTTTCAAGGATATTTATCTCATGACATTACAATATTTACACAGGTCATGAAAGTACAAGTTTAGTCTTTCAGGTGGTTTCCTGATCCTTGCGGAACATCGTAGCTCCATGATTTCCAATTCTTTGACAGGAACCACATTCTCTGGAACTGCATTAACATCAGGTAGTTCATTAGGCACAGGCTGCTCAGTGACGTCCACTCCGACAGAGATATCGGGCATGTCTATCCTTGGTTGAGCGACTTCAACGGGAACCACGGGTTCAACAATTGGTTACAGGTGGAACATCATTTTGTTGGGGTATCGCTCTTCTTCTTAAATGATCCACATGCTTATGGGTGATCCAGTCCTCCACTTCCACGTAGTATGTGGGCTTCTCCAACAGTAAACTGTCACTCACAATTATGCAAATCATGAGTTGCTTTTTGGTTCCCTTGACTTTTCTCCACCTTCCCTTCCAAGTTGAAAAGTATCGAAGACGGTGCCCCATCAGTAATTATGCAGGTGTTGCACCTGTAGTAGTGTGGGGTTTGTCCTGTAGTGAAACAGGAAATGAGCAAGTTTAGTTTCCAATGATTCACTTGTTCACTTTTTCATTCCTGCCTTAAGTTTGTACTGCTCTTTCCACCAGTCCGTTAGATGACAGATGGTATGGTGCAGACTTCATGTGGTTGATACCATTCAGGCTGACAAACCTTTGAAATTCAGCGCTAGTAAACGCAGCACCATTATCTGAGATGTTTACTTCCGGCAATCCATGGATAGCAAAGCTTTGGCATAGTTTTTCTGTAGTAGCACCTGATGTCGGCGACTTAACTTCATAAACCTCTAATCACTTGGAATGAGCATCTATAATCAGTAGAAACATGGGGCAGAATTTTTAGCTTGGCATGCGGGCATGCACCTGACCTGCTTGAGCGTAAAATAGCACGTGATGACATCGAGCAAGTGCTTAGCAATAACCTGCTCACTGACGCCCAGTTTGGGTTCTTCTAGGGCCACTCAGCTCCTGACCTCATTACAGCCTTGGTTGAAACATGAATAAAAGAGCTAAACTACCGAGGTGAGGTGAGAGTGACTGCCCTTGGCATTTGATGGAGTGTGGCATCAAGGAGCCCTAGCAAAACTGGAGTCAAGTGGAAACAGGGGGAAAACTCTCTATTGGTTAGAGTCATACCTAACACAAAAGAAGATGGTGGTGGTTGTTGAAGGTCAGTCATCTCAGCTCCAGGGCATCACTGCAGGATTGCCTCAGGGTTTTGTCCTCGGCCCAACCATCTTCAGCTGCATCGTCAATGACCTTCCTTTCATCATAAGGTCAAAAGTGGAGATGTTTGCTGCTAATTGCACAATGTTCAGCACCATTCGCGACTCCTCAAATACTGAAGCAGTCCATGTCCAAATGTAGCGAGACTTGGACAATATCCAGGCTTGGCCTGACAAGTGGCAAGTGACACTTACACCACACAAGTGCCAGGCAATGACTATCTCCAACAAGAGAGAATCTAATCATCGCCCTTGACATTCAATGGCATTACCATCATTCAATCTCCCATTATCAACATCCTGGGGGTTGCCAATGACCAGAAACTGAACTGGACTAGCCATATAAATACTGTGGCTACAAGAGCAGGTCAGAGGCTAGGAATCCAGCGACAAGTAACTCACCTCTTGACTCCCAAAGCTTGTCCACCATTTACAAGGCACAAGTCAGGAGCGTGATGGAACACTCCCCACTTGCCTGGATGAATAAAGCTCCCACACACTCAAGAAGCTTGACACCGTCCAGGACAAAGCAGCCTGCTTGATTGGCACCACATCCACAAAAATGCACTCCCCCCAACCACTGACACACTGTAGCAATAGTGTGTACCATCTACAAGATGTACTGAGGGAATTCAACATGGCTCCTTCAACTGCACCTTCCAAACCCACGGTCATTACCATCTAGAAGGACAAGGGCAGCAGACAGACAGGAGCATCACCACCTGGAAGTTCCCCTCCAAGTCACTCACCATCCTGACTTCGAAATTTATCACAGTTCCTTCACTGTCACTCGATCAAAATCCTGGAGCTCCCTTCCTAACAACACTGTGGGTGTACCTACACCACATGGACTGCAGCAGTTCAAGAAGGCAGCTCACCACCAGCTTCTCAAGGACAACCAGGGATGGGCAATAAATGCTGGCCCAGCCAGCGAAGCCCACATCCCGTGAATGAATTGCTTTATCGGCAGGTCTGTAAAAATTCAGATGGTGTTGAATCCGTAATTGCGTGAGGAATCATGTGATAGTTGAGAAGGAATCATGAAATTCGAGTTTCTAACGTTCCTTTGGATAACTTCATTCCTGTTTTGAAGGATTGCACTGCTCTTTCTGCAAGAAGAAGAAGACAGAAATCAAATCCAAAATGCCAATAGGATATGTCTCCAGAGCCCTCTCTGTAGCCGAGAAGGGTGCTCACAACCTGAAAAAGGTTTATCCATAATATTTGGAGTAAAGAAATTCCATCAACATCTGCATGGTTGCCACTTCACCATAGTGTCCGAATATAGGCTAATAATGGATTTGTTTAGTGAAGATAAAGCAATTCTGCCAATAGCCTCTGCCGGAATTCAATGATAAGCCTTGATTTTGTCAGCATATAAGTACACCTTTATGTACCGTCCGGGTATGCATATAGCAAATGTAGACGCCTTCCGTCATCTTCCATTGTCAGACAGCATCATACATGCTCCAGTGCCACAAGAAGTTGTACTTGTGTTGAATTTCCTGGACTCCTCGCCAGCCTGTGTGAAGCAAATAAAAAATTCGACAAATAGGGATTCAATTTTATCCAAAGTTCGAGAATGGCTGAATGCACCAGTCTCTGAAGAGATAAAACCATTCAATGCCCATAAAATTGAGTTAAGTTGTCAAGATGGAATCCTGTTGTGGGGATCAAGAGTCATTGTCCCTTCACAAGAAAGAGAACTGCTCTTGAGAGAGCTTCACAGTGTGCATCCATGCATTTCAAATATGAAGATACTTGCTCGAAGGTATGTTTGGTGGCCAGGTATAGACTGTGATATAGGGAAAATGGTTAAACACTTAAACACTGTCTCCAGTGTCAGCAACAACAGAAGTTGCCCGTTTCAGCTCCACTGCATCCGTGGGAGCAGCCTGGTCAACTCTGGGTTAGACTACACGTAGACTATATAGGTCCATTTTGAGTTACCATGTTTTTATTGATCATCGACGGGCATTCTAAGTGGATGGATGTGTATGGAGTTAGATCACCGACATCATGTGCAACTATTGAAAAGTTGTGCCAATGTTTTAGTGCACATGGCCTACCGGAAGTCATTGTTTCGGATAACGAAACTGCCTTCACTAATGCGGAATTCCAGAGATTCATGAGTTTAAATGGGATTAAACATATTAAAACAGCACCATATCATCCCTCATCCAATGTGTCAGCAGAAAGAGCAGTGCACTCCTTCAAAACTTCAAAAGAAGTTATCCGAAGGAACGTTAGAAACTTGAATTTCATGATTTCTTCTCAACTATCGCACAAATCCTCATGTAACTACGGATTCAACACCATCTGAATTACTGATTCTCCCAGTGGGAGAATCTCAAGTCGTAGAGCTACGTCACTCTAACCGAGTTAGAAAACCACCTCAGAGACTTAATCTATAATTGCATGACCTGTGTATACATGTATATGTTATGAATTAAGATATTCTTGTAAATAAGAGATGTAAAAAAATTAAAGGGGGAGGAATGTACTGATTGTAAGTAAAATCTTTCCTACTGTTTTAGGGATCACGTGATTGTATTAACGAATCAGCCCTAAGCGTGGGTAATCTTAGGGGCAGAGCTTTCTACTCATGGACCTGGTTCAAGCACATAGCTTATTCAGGAGCTCTGTAAATAAAATTAACTGTTTCAAGCAAGAAACCTGTCCGGTACACCAAGTTTATTACAATCCACAAATTCTGCCAGACCTGCCGAATTTTTCCAGCACTTTCTACAAATATCCCAAATCCTGCCAACGGGCAGGTAGCATAGTCTTCTGGACTCTCGCTCTCAGGTACATAGAATTGTATCTATCCTGCTGACTATACCGTCTCATACTACCACTATGTTCCCATTTAGTACCCCCCCACCACCCACTTGAATAGTCTCTTGTGCATGGTCAGTTTGCTCATCAAGCCTACAGACCCCGCTCTCATTCATACTAGCTGCATGAACCTCGAACCTGTTGGACAATTGCAAGGGCTGAGGCTCCTCCAGGTCTACCTTCTGGGTCCCCACAACTGCCTCACTCACAGTCACACCCTGACTGCTATGGCACTGTGGTCCCTGTCCACTGACCAAATCATACAGCCTTAGCCTAAGGGTTATGATTGCCTTTTCGAACTAAGTGTCCAGGCAACTTTCCATCTTACTGATGTATTGCAGTGTCTGTAGCTTCAGCTCAATGACTCTGAGCCGAAGCTTCTTGAGTTACAGACACATCCTGTAGCTGTCGGGGATCACACTGATGTCCACGAGCTTCCCCACAATGAAGCCACAACAAATTGCCTGCCCTGCCATCTTTATTACATTTTACTTAACCAATTTTACTCTTTTTTAAAATAAATCTGCTCTTGTTTCAGCACAATATTCTTATTATTTCAATAAATGTTCTACTTACCCCATTTGAAGTCCTCCAGTTTAGATAAATATGAAATACTCGCTAGTCATTCACTTACCTGCTTCCATGTGATGTCACACATTGATATTTGTTTCCGAACAGGGGCTCCAAATTCATAGAATAGGGAGAGTCCCGTTCTGTTGTGTCTGCGATGTCTCGTGCTCTCACCAGCTGTGTCTGCGATGTCTCGCATTCTCTCCCGCTGTGTCTGCGATGTCTCGCATTCTCTCCCGCTGTGTCTGCGATGTCTTGCATTCTCTCCCGCTGTGTCTGCGATGTCTCGCATTCTCTCCCGCTGTGTCTGCGATGTCTCACGCTCTCTCCCACTGTGTCTGCGATGTCTCGCACTCTCTCCCGCTGTGTCTGCGATGTCTCGCATTCTCTCCTGCTGTGTCTGCGATGTCTCGCATTCTCTCCTGCTGTGTCTGCGATGTCTCGCACTCTCTCCCGCTGTGTCTGCGATGTCTCGCGCTCTCTCCCGCTGTGTCTGCGATGTCTCGCATTCTCTCCTGCTGTGTCTGCGATGTCTCGCGCTCTCTCCCGCTGTGTCTGCGATGTCTCGCATTCTCTCCCGCTGTGTCTGCGATGTCTCGCATTCTCTCCTGCTGTGTCTGCGATGTCTCGCATTCTCTCCTGCTGTGTCTGCGATGTCTCGCGCTCTCTCCCGTTGTGTCTGCGATGTCTCGCGCTCTCTCCCGCTGTGTCTGCGATGTCTCGCATTCTCTCCTGCTGTGTCTGCGATGTCTCGCGCTCTCTCCCGCTGTGTCTGCGATGTCTCGCATTCTCTCCCGCTGTGTCTGCGATGTCTCGCGCTCTCTCCCGCTGTGTCTGCGATGTCTCGCATTCTCTCCTGCTGTGTCTGCGATGTCTCGCGCTCTCTCCCGCTGTGTCTGCGATGTCTCGCATTCTCTCCTGCTGTGTCTGCGATGTCTCGCATTCTCTCCTGCTGTGTCTGCGATGTCTCGCGCTCTCTCCCGCTGTGTCTGCGATGTCTCGCATTCTCTCCTGCTGTGTCTGCGATGTCTCGCGTTCTCTCCTGCTGTGTCTGCGATGTCTCGCATTCTCTCCTGCTGTGTCTGCGATGTCTCGCGCTCTCTCCCGCTGTGTCTGCGATGTCTCGCATTCTCTCCTGCTGTGTCCGCGATGTCTCGCATTCCCTCCTGCTGTGTCTGCGATGTATCGCATTCTCTCCTGCTGTGTCTGCGATGACTCGCATTCTCTCCCGCTGTGTCTGCGATGTCTCGCATTCTCTCCTGCTGTGTCTGCGATGTCTCGCATTCTCTCCTGCTGTGTCTGTAATGTCTCGCATTCTCTCCCGCTGTGTCTGTAATGTCTCGCGTTCTCTCCTGCTGTGTCTGTAATGTCTCGCGTTCTCTCCCGCTGTGTCTGCGATGTCTCGCGCTCTCTGCCGCTGTGTCTGCGATGTCTCGCGCTCTCTGCCGCTGTGTCTGCGATGTCTCGCACTCTCTCCCGCTGTGTCTGCGATGTCTCGCGCTCTCTCCCGCTGTGTCTGCGATGTCTCGCGCTCTCTCCCGCTGTGTCTGCGATGTCTCGCGTTCTCTCCTGCTGTGTCTGCCATGTCTCGCGTTCTCTCCCGCTGTGTCTGCGATGTCTCGCATTCTCTCCCGCTGTGTCTGCGATGTCTCGCGCTCTCTCCCGCTGTGTCTGCGATGTCTCGCATTCTCTCCCGCTGTGTCTGCGATGTCTCGCATTCTCTCCCGCTGTGTCTGCGATGTCTCGCGTTCTCTCCTGCTGTGTCTGCGATGTCTCGCGTTCTCTCCTGCTGTGTCTGCGATGTCTCGCGTTCTCTCCTGCTGTGTCTGCGATGTCTCGCACTCTTTGCCGCTGTGTCTGCGATGTCCCGCGCTCTCTCCCGCTATGTCTGATGTCTCGCGCTCTCTGCCGCTGTGTCTGCGATGTCTCGCGTTCTCTCCCACTGTGTCTGCGATGTCTCGCGTTCTCTCCTGCTGTGTCTGCGATGTCTCGCGTTCTCTCCTGCTGTGTCTGCGATGTCTCGCGTTCTCTCCTGCTGTGTCTGCGATGTCTCGCGTTCTCTCCTGCTGTGTCTGCGATGTCTCGCACTCTTTGCCGCTGTGTCTGTGATGTCTCGTGCTCTCTCCCGCTGTGTCTGCGATGTCTCGCCCTCTCACCTTGTCATGAAGCTATTAATGTATAGATTATTGGAAAATATTTTTCTTTTAAAACAGAGGTTTAGTCTGTGGGTGTATGTTAATTGGATTAAAGCCAGCTAGTCTGGGTACTTTGATGGGTGATAGTTTTGATGTGTAAGAGAGATAGCGTGCATTTGCATTTTTTGAATAGAGCATTTAAGTGGGGTGAAAACTGACACCTATATAGCAGATAGCAAGCCATATGTTTATATTACGAATAAAATTGGCACTATGAAAGGCGTTTTGTTGTTAGAAGAGGCTGGAGATACAATGAGAATTTATATTCAATGGCCGGTGGTGCCCATTGAGTGCTTCAGCAGTTTTCGGGTGTGCAGGGCCGAGGCAATGTAACGTCAATGCAGCTGTGAGCATCCAACTGTCTCCCCAGGAACCAAAGTGAAAAGAACCTCATTTTGAATTCATAATGTAAAAATGCTTTGCCTGGTGTTTGGTTAAGTCTATGGATTTCTGTTGCCTTAATGCAGATTAGTTTGGGAATTTGTTAAAAGTTATGATAGTAGTAATTTCATAGAAACATAGAAACTAGGAGCAGGAGTAGGCCATTCGGCCCTTCAAGCCTGCTCTGCCATTCATTATGATCATGGATGATCATCCAACTCAATATCCTGCTTCCGCTTTCTTCCCATATCCTTTGATCCTTTTCACCCCAAGAGCTATATCTAACTCCTTCTTGAAAGCTTACAATGTTTTGGCCGCAACTACTTTCTGTGGTAACGAATTCCACAGGCTCACCACTCTCTGGGTGAAGAAATTTCTCCTAATCTCACTCCTAAATGGTCTACCCCGTATCCACAGACTGTGACCTCTGGTTCTGGACTCCCCCCACCATAGGGAACATCCTTCCTGCATCTACCCTGTCTAGTCCTGTTAGAATTTTATAGGTTTCTATGAAATCCCCCCCTCATTCTTCTGAATTCCAGAGGATATAATCCTAACTGACTCAATCTCTCCACATATGTCAGTTTAATGTAAAACCTCGAGAACTGGTGGTCTGCTTCCTGAATTTAGAGTCACATCTCAAACATAATACTTAAAATTATAGGTTATGACAGTTGTTTAAAGATTCCCTCTGGGGTTTTTTAATAACTCAGCTTTACCAACTGCATTGGTCATAACAATTGGGGGCTCTTGCCAGGATAAATTGTATTTCTAATTCCTTGATTGGTTAGGAATTGGTGAATTTTAAGCTTACGAGTATGAGAGGCACTTTGAATTCAGGAGTTGGTGAGGTATTTTAGAAATGGTGAGACTGCAAAATAGCTTTGGCAATTGCTAAGACTTGTCTGGGAGTAGAAGAGATAACTCTG
The DNA here is from genome assembly GCF_964194155.1 of Cetorhinus maximus. NCBI lineage: Eukaryota > Metazoa > Chordata > Chondrichthyes > Lamniformes > Cetorhinidae > Cetorhinus > Cetorhinus maximus. The sequence continues at coordinate 111,189,929 of NC_135888.1, read as the reverse complement.
GCTGGGTTGGAGAAAATAACCAAAAGTAAGTTAACAAAGTTGGCAGATAAATTAAAATTGGGGTTACCTGTGGGGGCTAGGAAATCAGATATAGTTAAAAGTATAGCACAGCATCTACAGTTGGAAGTGAAACCTGACACTAGTGAGTCACAGCTGGAGGTAGTGAGACTTCAGTTTCAAATGAAGAAGCTTGAATTTGAACAAGCAAAGGAACTGAAAAAGCTTGAATTAGAAGCAAGGGAATTAGAAATTGTTAAGATGGAGAAGGAGGAAAGAGAAAGAGAGAGAGAGAGAATTCCAACTGAAAATGTTGGCAGTTAGAAAAGAGCTGTCAGTAGGTGAGGAAGGATTTATGTCCAGAGTAGAACCCAGTGGGGGTATGTTTAAATTTGTACAAGCTCTTCCAAAGTTTGAGGAAAAAGATATTGAAGCATTCTTTATTTCGTTTGAGAAACTAGCTAAACAGATAAAATGACCACAGGAAAATTGGACATTATTATTACAGTCTAAGTTGTTAGGTAGGGGACTTGAGGTATATGCTTCACTTTCAGAAGAAATGTCGGTGAGTTATGATGTGGTGAATAAAGCAACTTTGAGTGCATATGAGTTGGTTTCTGAAGCATACAGGCAGAAATTTAGGAATATAGGAAAACAGCCTGGGCAAACTTATATTGAGTCTGAAAGAGTAAAACAAAGGAATTTTGACTGGTAGATACGGGAGTTAAAAATAGAGACAATCTATGCAGCTCTTAGGAAAGTCATTCTTTTGGAAGAATTTAAAGATTCAATCCATTCAGTAGTGAGAATTCCTGTGGAGGAACAGAGGGTTGATTCTGTAAGACAAGCAACAGAGATAGCTGATAATTATGAATTAGTTCATAGAGCTAAACCTTTTTTCCGTCACCCTTTCAAATTGGAAAAAGATAAAAAAAAGTGGGAAGATGAAAGGGAGTTAGGTAGTCAGAGGAGAGAAGGAGTAGCTGGAAATTCCCAAGAAGTTTTTTCTCAGAATAAAAAGGAAGGTGCTGAAGGTAGAAGTGACATTCAAAAATCGAGGTGTTTTCATTGTAATAAAGTGGGGCTCACAAAGTCAGTGTGTTGGAGATTGCAGGAAAAATCTGTGGGAATTGTTGGGGTACAGAAAAGCACTGGAAGTAAAAATACTGTGGGTTCTGAGGTTCAGGCACAGGAGAAACAGTGGTTTGTGTAGAGATGAAACAGGGAGAATCAGTGAAAGGTAAAGAAGTGGGATTGTGTTCACAGTTTACTCAAGAGAATTCTGGGGAGCAGTTTGCAGAAATGTTTAAAGACTGTATGTGAAGGGAAAGTCTTTCCATGTATATAGGGTGGAGTAGGTAGAGATGTTAAAATTTTAAGAGACACAGTGGCTAGTAAATCCTTAATGTTGTGGGATAGTGATATTTTTTGTTCAAAGGAAGTGCTGCAGGAGAAGGTAATAATAAGTGGGGTTCATGGAGATGCTAAATCTATTCTGTCGTGGAAGGTAAATTTAAACAGCAAATGGAAGAATGATGAAATTATAGTTGGAGTGGAGAAAAATTACCCATTGCAGGGGTTCAATTTATTCTAGGTACTGATATAGCTGGATCGCAAACATGGGTGATGCCTGTGGTAGTTGAGCAGCCTGTAGAAGCATTTTCAACAGAAGTGTTACAGAATGAACATCCTGGATTGTTTCCTGATTGTGTTATAATGAGATCAAACACCCATAAGGAAGAACAAGATAAGTAGGCAGTTGAAAGGCAAGAAGAAGGTGTCAAAATCCAATTAGCTGACACTGTATTTGATAACATTGTTCAGGAGGAAGGAATGAAGGACAGTTCAGTTGAAGTGTTTCATTCAAAGAGGTTAGCGGAGTTACAGAAAAATGATTTGCAATTAAAACAGTTATATCAGAAAGCTTATTCAGAAACAGAAGCAACATGTATTCCAGTATATTATTATCTTCGAGGGACTATTTTAACAAGAAAATGGTGGTCGGATCATGTCTCAGCAAATGAAAGCTGGAAGGAGGTGCTTCAGATTGTTATCCCATTAAGGTATAGAATTGAGATTCTGAGGATTGCTCATGAAATTCCAATGGGAGGACATTTAGGAATTAGGAAAACACAGGAAAAGACACAGAGGTTTTTTTTGGCCAGGATTGCATAGGGATGTTGTCAAATTCTGTAGAACTTGTTTTACCTGTCAAATAACAGGAAAACCACAAGCAGTGATTAAGCCGGCGCTTTTAATCCCAATACCAGCATTTGAAGAACTTTTTTCCAGGGTCATGATTGATTGTGTAGCACCCCTCCCTGAGACTAAAAGTGGAAACCAGTATTTATTGATAATAATGGATTTGTCTACTAGGTTTCCTGAAGCGATACCTTTAAGAAATATTACAACTAAGAAGATTGTAGAGTTAATTACATTTTTCACATGATGTGGCTTATAATACAATGAGATCAGGGGTAAAATTTCATATCACAGCTCAAGGAAGTAATGAACAGTTTGGGGGTAAAGCAGTTTAAGTCAACAGCTTATCATCTGGAGTCACAAGCAGCTTTGGAAAGATGGCATCAAACTTTAAAAACTATAAGAGTGTACTGTCAGGATTATCAACAGGATTGGGATACAGGAATTCCATTCTTGTTACTTGCTATTAGAGACACTCCTAATGCATCGACTAGTTTTAGCCCTTTTGAACTAATTTATGGTCCTGAGGTAAGGGGACTACTGAAATTGATTCATAAGAAATTGGTGGGTCAAAATTCAGAAACTACTCTCCTGGGTTATGTATCCAATTTCAGAGAAAGATTAGGCAGAGCATGCGAGCTGCCTAGGGGACATTTAAAAATATCACAGCAACCATTTAATCTACATATAAATATTGCTGGAAGAGAAAATCTGTTCGCAGATGCATTGTCAAGAGTTTGAAACTTAAAGGAAAATGGGACATCAAAAAAAAAACCTGGACTCTGAACTGGAGTGATTTCTGTTGACACCAAGGACTTGTGTGCATGTATATATATTATATATAGTTATATAGTTAATGCATGCATCTGGTAATGTAATAGTGTAATAAGTATAGGAGATAGTGTGAGATGGGTCATTAAAATGAAGCCATCTTTTAGAATTATGACAGTTCATTTTCCGATAAGGAGGGGGATGTCATGAAGCTATTAATGTATATAATATTATTGGAAAATATTTTTCTTTTAAAATAGAGGTTTAGTCTGTGGGTGTGTCTTAATTGGATTAAAGCCAGCTAGTCTGGGTGGTTTGATGTGTACTAGTTTTGATATGTAAGAGAGATAGCGTGCATTTGCATTTTTTGAATAAAGAATTCAAGAAATGGGGTAAAAACTGACTGCCCATCAATGAGGTTTCACTAAAAATGGGCAGCGAAAAATTCCAAATAATTAGTTGATTAAGGGCCTTAATAGGCCGCTTAATTGTCGGCGGGCACACTGCCGACTCCAGCATGAGCCCACTGACCAAAATATTGTGCGAGTGTGCAACGACGTTGGGATGCTCACCCAACATCATCGTGTGTCATTTTACACTAATTCGGGTCGGGCGCACACCCGCCCAACGAGAGAAAATGTTTTGCCCATGGACATGGTGGGAGAGAGTAATGGTATTATTGGAAACTTTAGTATCAGAGGTTGAAGGTAAGGGTACAGTTGAGCAAACTAACAGCTGCAGAAATGTTGTGGTGAAGATGGTGAACATGGCCAAAGGCTAGGCTGTTGGGATTTTCAAATTGCAGTTGCAAGTCAATTGGAGGGTAGTTTTCTCTAACAACAAACATCCCCTCACATCCCCTCTCTATCTCTTGCCCAAAACCTTACATACAAACATACAAATTAGGAGCAGGAGCAGGCCAAATTAATATCTCCTAGTCCTTGTACCATCAGCTAATGGGAACAGTTTTACTTGTCTACCTTATCCAAACCTGTCATAATCTAGTAAACTTCAATCAACTCTCCCCACAATCTCCTTTGCTCCAACGAGAACAACCCCAATTTCTGCAACCTAACCTCATAGTTAAAATACTTCAGCCCTGGAATAATTCTGGTAAATCCCTCTGCACCTTCCCAAGAATTCTCACATCTTTGCTAAAGTGACCAAAACTAGATGCAAAACCTCTAGTTGTGGCCTAACCAGACCTTTATGAATTGTTAGGAAATAGAGATAGTTTACGTAAACTATGGCCTGGATTTTTCCTACGGTGGGCGGGCTGCGCAGGAGGGGGCGGGGGCAGGCGTGGAGCCAATCGCCGCCCACAATCAGCTGCACGCCGCCATTTTACGAGGGCAGGCCAATTAAGGCCCGCCCAGCGTAATGCGCGGACGGTAGCACTCAACGCTACCTGTGTGGGCGGGGGGAGGAGGGAGAGTTGGGGCCAGCACTCTTTCGTGCATGCGTGCGAAAGAGCACAGCAATCTCCTTGAGGCATGGAGTTGCCCCAGGGAGATTGAATGGATCTGAAAAAAGTTAAAGAATCGATTTTAAAATTTATTCAAACATGTCCCCTCATGTGACTGTGTCACACGAGTTGGGACATGTTTGTAAAGGTGGGAAAATTTATCTATTGAATAAAAAACTTCAGGAAACCTCATCCCACTCGTGGATGAGGTTTCCTGAAAAACGCGAAGGCCTTAAGGTTAGACGGGCAGTGTTCTTAACTACTTTAATTGATTTCTCAATGGCCTTAATAGGCTGTTGACATTTTGGCGGGTGCGCAGCAGACTCCGGCAAGTGCCCACCGAACGAAATATCACGATGGTGTGTGCTGGCACAGCCAACGTCATCACGCGTCATTTTACACATTGGCATGTTGGGCCCGCCCCCGCACGGCGACTGGAAGATTCTGCCCTATGTGTGTATTTGTAGGTGTTAGGAATGAGTTTAAGCTTTAAAGTTTAAGTTTGATTTGTATTTCTCTATTTGTGTGTTAAGGAAAGGGCAAGTTGAGTTTTAGTTCACTTTAAAAAGGTGAAACCTAGGGTTTAGTTTCATTTTTGACGGGGACAGTAGGTCTCAAGCAGTCTGTATACCTGCATTTCTAATGAGTTTTACGACTCTTGCGGAGAAGTTAAAGCAAACACAAGAGTAGAAAAAACTATGCTGTTGCCTAGCAACAGGGGTTCAGAGAGGGACGGACGGACGCATGCGCGCGCACATACATACACATGCACACATACGCACACATACGCGCACACACACACATTGAAAGCAGTTTCAGTTCAGTTGAAAGTAGAGAGAATGGGGCAAAGGGGCAATAACAAGTCCCAAGCTCAAGAAGAAAGCCCCCCAAATCCAGGGGAATGGAACAGGAAATATCCCAAGAAGACCTTGTAGTCAAAGGAAGGATAGGAACCTGGAAAAGGCCCTGTTAAGTGAAGTTAAGAGTGAGGAGCAGAGGAAGGTTCCAAGCTTCAAGTATAAAGGAAGAAAAGCTGCAGGAAGCAGATTTAAAGCAAGAGGCCAGAGGGTCCCAAGAGACAGCTGAAGGTCTATAAATCTTTACTCTGGGCATGTGGAGCAGTGGTGTACTGTTGGCATGGCTGAGCATTTAAAAGAAAGTGCATGGAAGGAAGTTTGAATGGATGCGGTGATCCAGGGGAGGGGGACATGGGAAGGAGAGTTTGAAACCCTGGAGGTGGACCCTTGCAGAAGGGAAGTGAGAGAAAGCGTCAGTCTGGGAGAAGATTCCAAAGCGAGTTCTTGGAGAGTGGAGATTAGAAACCCTCGTGTGAAAGACGGAGTTCAATGAGACTGGTTAAATCAGGGTGTAACAGGCATTTGGGGGGAATTGATGAGTGATCCATAGCATCTGTTTGGAGTGGCATCTGTCATTTGGTTTCAGAGTGTAGAGTGCCTGACCACAGGTCGCCAATTGGTTTACATGGACTGTGTACTGACTGTCAACATTAAAGTATAGGACAGTTTTTATAACTTGTGTTATCCTTACAAATTAGTATATATCTGCAAAAGTATAATTGTGGGTGAAGGAGTATTGTAATATAGTTCATGGCCAGAATTTTCCCATTGGCGTGCGGAGGCAGGCCCTGCACGCCCGCATGTAAAATGATGCGTGGTGACATTGGGCGAGTGTCCTGATGTCACCGCGCGCTATCGCATTATTTGGGAAGGCGGGCGCGCTATAAGTTCGGATGCGTGCCCGCCATCAATTAGCGGGCCAGTTAAGGCCCTTGAGGCAGCAATTGATCTCGATTTTTCCCAACCCATGTGATCTTCAGGACGTCACACGGGTGCAACAGGCAGGCGGGTAGGAGACATTTGTATAAATCTCATCCACAGGTGGGATAACATGAGTGAGTGGGATCACGAATGTGGTGTTAGACGGCCTTAAGTGTGAAAGTTACTTGTACTTGCCTGAGTGAGCAGGAAGACTTCAAAACTCATACCAGCATACAGGAGTAAAAGCCTTGGTCAGGACTCTACAATAGAAATCATTTCTGGGGCCTGCAGCTTTCAGGAAGCCTTCCCTTAGCCTGGGAATAGGAGTTGCGCTCTCCACTGGAGGCACCTCCTCTGAGGAGGGAGGGCCAGAATGGGGGGGGAAGCCAGAATGGTGGGGGGGAGGCCAGGAGTCCACATTTAGCCTCCAGGGGAGCTATCTTTGGGAGGAAAGGCGCAGGCACAAGGGGTGCAGGGCCAACAGGAAATGCAAGGCGGAAGGGGCCGCAGAAGTCGCCAATATCCTGCTGCCAGGGTTTACAGGCGGCGAAGCAGCTACCTCAAAATGTCTGAGGTCCAGAGCCAAAGGAGGCTCCGTCTCTCAACAGTTACCTCCATCTGTCAGATGATAGGCCCTGAGATCTCTGCAAACTGCGTGGGTGGGCACCCCATGCCAGTGGCTCTAAAGGTCACAGCTGCCCTCACCTTCTATGCCTCCAGGTGCTGAGGCTCTTCAGTGCTCCAGCCCGGCTGGATGGATGGCTGCTGGGTGACAAGGGTTATCCCCTCAAAAGGCGGCTCATGACGCCTCTCCGCCATCCAAGAACAGAGGCTGAGCAGTGGTACAATAGGGGCCACGCCTCCACAAGGGCTGTGTTGGAGAGAACCATTGGTGTTCTCAAGCTTCCAATGCCTCAACTGTTCAGGGGGTGCACTGCAGTACCCCCCAGATCGTGTGTCACTGATAGTGGTTGCATGCTGCGCTCTCCACAATCTAGCACTGGAAACGGGCGACATAGTGTGCAAGGAAGACGTGGACGCAGTTGCTTTGGATGCACACGATGAGTCCAGCAGTGAGTCTGAGGATGAGCACACACAGGAGAACACTGAGGGGGTAGACGCTGACTCGGGCATACTCCAGGGAGGCAGGGACACCCGGGAGGCTTTAATCCAAAGAACCTTCAGCTAGCACACCACAGATGGACCTTCTACACACGCCAGGGCTGCAGGCTCCACACTCGATACCTGAGTGCTAAATCAGCCTGGATAATAACTAAGGCCCTTGTCAATAAAGCTCAATGTCAATGTACTCACTCATAACATCATGGCTTACCGTAGACCTGCAGAAGTAAGGAATCACCCTGAGGCATGGTAACATGTCAAAATTTATTGAGTAAACAAAAGTAAATTCATAAAGCAAAACAAAAATGGTGTTGGACATCACACCAAGTCTTCGCCTAAGTACTATGGGCCAACATAAAAGCACCAGTGAGAAACCCGTGGTATGCCTAAGGTGCCTTAAATTTACGCTTACGGGTGCTATGTCTAGGTGCTGTCCCCTCACTAACGCTGGCATCTGAGACAGCCTGCTCACTGCGCTGTCCTGTTGGCCTCGATGACCTTGGTGGACGCCCTATGGTCCGCGGAGCATTTGATGGCCCTGCCTGGGAGGGAGTGGCCAGTTCCACAGCCGGCTTCTCCCCAGTCGCCGCAGCCTTATTGGATGCCACGGTCACTGGCAGAGGGGTGGAGGAGCTGCTGCCCTCATCCGGAGTGCCCTGAGAGGAGCCCACAGAGACGACAAGCAGCTGCTGCGTCGACATGAGGTCACTTCGGACCTCCCTGCTCACCGTAGATGGATGGGCATCGAGCTGGGATATTTGCTGCCCAGACTATCTCCCACACTGGCACTGACCAGCTGTGGCCAATGCCGCTGTGAGGGCTTGCAGGTCCGAGCACCACCCCAGAAGGACCTGATTGTACTCCTGGAGGTGCCTCTCCACGAGATTCACCTCTCTCTCCATGGAGGAAGCATGGCACTCAGCCATGAGGCTCAGTGCATCAGTGATGCTCTGCATGGACTCCTTGCTAAGCAAGGAGGCACAAGCACATGGAGCGCAAACACCAGAAGATGGATTGGTGCCCCGCCAACTGGAAGCTCCCTTCCCAGCATTTTAGCACCCTGACTTCAACATGCTTTGCAGTTCCAGCACTCTGCCTAGGTGCAGATCATTGACTTTCAACCTCATTCTATACTCTGGGTGTCAGTGTCACACATGCTGCAGATGCAGAACACATCCTAGATCAACCCCCTCAGTGTGAACTGGGCATGGGCAATCTCTACAGGCACACCCGGCGAGGGATCCATGCCGTGAGGGATTCAGTGACGTTACTGTACTCAGAGTTGGCGCAGGTGTGGGGCAGGGTGGGGGGGGGGGGGGGGGGGGGGTGGTGGTTTTGGGGGGAAAGGGTGACGGCTGCGTTAAGTGGCTTGAGGCAACCTTCCCGAGCACAGATCATTGAAGCTATTGTGGCACTGGAGCCATGTGCGTCGCACCACATCATGGGAGCTCACACACTCTCGGCCACCTCCTCCCACACACGTTTGGTCAGGCGGGGAGGGGCTTCCGCCTCCCGTCCCTCGGAAGAATGACCTCCCACCGTGATGCCACCTCCTCCAGGAGGGCAGCTAGGCACTCGTCTGAAAAACGAGGGGCACACTGCACCACTGGCCTACCCTCCGGCCTGGCCTGCCCCGATGTCCTACCCTCCGGACTTGCGTGACTGCCATTGGCCGTCTGCAGAGCCCTTCGCCCAGCCATTGCGAGCAGTCTTTCCAAGGCTGCCAGGCCTTCCTTTATACAGGCCGCCGGGTCGCCATTGGACCTGGCAGTCTGAGCGTGCCCGCTGCCACCCGCCCACTCCCGCTGTGCACGGGAATTGTAATTGGCCCGCCCGCACAAAATGGTGGTGCGGACCCGATCACGGGCAGTGATTGGATCCGCGCTCACCCGCGTCGGCTCCGGCTCAGCCCACTCGACATAGAGAAAATTCTCCTCCATCTTTCCTTGCTTAATAAATGTTTTATTCTTTAGTTAAAAGTTAATCAGCTGACACTTATGACTCTGTTCAGTAGCCACTCTCCACATATCTAAACAAAAAATAAAAGTTAGGATCTAGCAAGCTGGGTTCCAACCTGGGGTCAGGCTTGTCCAGTTGTAAAGTCAGCTGGGATCACAACAGAATGAACACAGGGAAAACTCCAGTTCCATTGGCCTGGTTACCTAACAATTGTTAGGATACATAAAAACATGATAACAAATGAGAAGTCGATAGCAGTCAATATGTTGGAGTCCATACTTAAAGTCAGAGGGCCTATGGTGGGCTACGTAATGGGCTTTTTTACTGCCTGTGGTCATTATTTTCGTTTATAAGATGTGTGTGTTTTCTTAACCTTGGAATAAGTGTCCCAATTCAATAATTCTAGCAGAAGCTTTTTGTGAGTTTCAAAATAAAGAATGTTATTTAGTATCACGCATTTTCCATGGATTTTTAAAACACAACTCCAACATTTTACTCACTCATTTCACACACTCGCTCGAATGCACAAAGATTAGAGACAGATAAAAGTGATGTATGGGTACAATCTATAATTATCTCAGCCTCTTTCCTGGCAAGCCCATATTTTACTTAGAAGCAGTTGATACTTTAAAGTTGAAATGGTAAAGTGAAGGATTCTCAGTAAGTTGTGAGGTTTCTTGTTAATGAATTTCCAGGAGGTTGGTTCTCAGATGAACTTGAAGTTTGAACAGGTTGGAAAGGGTCTTTCTCTCTGTTAGGATCTCTGACTTTCAAGGTATTCCTGTTTATTACCTTGGCGGCTTGGATGACTTACAGCTAGTTTGATGGCTTGCAGTGAAATGCTCTGTAGAATAGCTTCTAGCTGATTTAAAAAACAGACAACAAAATGGCTTCCTCATCATGCAACATCCACAACCTGAAAATCCTTTTCCTGAACAAATGATGTGTTGATTACACACCCTGTGTTGTTGTTTGACATGTTGAGAGTTTGAGACAAATAGAGTCTTTGTGTTTGGATGACACATTCAATTTGGCAATACCCTCTTGGATTAGTTTCAGGAAAAGGCATTCATTCAACATCAGTTCGCAATGTTCCTTTTGTTCCCTCCTGAGGCAGTCTCAATCCATAAAATGAGTCAGGTGGCCATTGGGCCATCTTTTTCAACCTTTTGAGTTCAGTTTTACAATATAAAGTTTTGACTGAAAATTCATAATATACCAGAGCAAAACAGGTAACATTGAAGTAGGTAGGATGGAGTCAGCACAGAGCATCGACGAACAGCTTTGTCCAGGTTTGGAAACAGGTGCAACAGTAATGATCTCCAATAATGCCTGTTACAGATTTCCTTTTTGCTTTTAAAACTTTACTTTATTTTTAATTATTATCCATTGTTTTCTATTTAAAATTTATGCTGCTCAAACATGGCCTCTGGGAGATGCATAAGCTAGGCTGTGGTGACATATCTGCAGTTAGGATCTTTCACACAGCTTGGTCTGTGACTTAGTTTAGAGAGCATTCACCTTCTTTATTGAAAGTTTTTTTTGAAATGAAGACAAAAGAATCATTTATTTCAGAGTGGCAATAATAGGCAGTGAAATGAAAGTCGAAAATATTGTTGTCCTTGACCTGGTTATTCTCTTCATACAGGATCAGAATGTCTTGGGAAATCCTTTCATGTTCTTTTTGGTGCACTAGGGTTCTGCATTTCTTTTGCAATCGGCTACATGGCCCTGCCTTTGGTTGTGTACTTTATACAAAGCTGGCCGATGTTGCTTTTCATCCTGTCCCTCTCCAGCCTGCTGTACGTTCCTTTATGGTGCTAGGTAGGAATTGAAACTTTAAACTGGGTAAGCAACAGGTAAGAACTTTTATTGCTGTTAACTTCTGCCACTGCTTCCAACCAAGGTAAAGAAAGTGTGAGTTCTTCTTGAATGAGGGTAAGGGTGGGGTTTGGCATTAGCAGTGTAATAAAGAGGTATAGTGATGTCTCCTTGACTGTAATGAGATGATGGACATTCAGGAGGGGTAATTTTTACCTTAAATGCTTAGGAGTAATCGAATGGAACCAATTGCCAGCCCTATTTTGCCAGACTGAAATCAATGGGTTGAAACTTAAGTGGGTTTTAACATGGGCCAGTTATTCTAACAGCATGATTTTGAGGTAGAGGGAAATGAAACTGCTATTAGAACATCAATAAGTTGCTTGATTTATGGAAGACAGAAAGCAGAAGTAACCAATAATATAAATCAATCTACTGGAAAATTTAAAGTTAAAACAAAGGAAATGCAAAAAGCCTGGTTTACAGAGTCAGAAATGACCCTCAACATCAATTGGGTAGGTTCCAAATTGTTAGCAATCCCCACACATCAGGAAGAAGTTTTAGGGTCTTGTTGCGAGGTTCAATATCTGTCTTAGCAATGGGAATATTGGTAGATTGTTCAAAAAGGTTAAACAATGTAAAGATAATTAGCAAACAAAAAAATACAGATATCAATAGCTTATCTAGGGATACCTTGAAGCAGGATTTTGCACCTCATCACAGCAACTGGTTTCAGAGAATCCTGGCCATGTAATGTGCTTCACAGGCTCAATGTGAGAAGTACACATTGGTGGGAGAAGACCACAAGATGTGTACATTGTGTACCATTGTTGCTGTGATAGAAATAATTTGTTTTAAATCACCAACCACAAAATTTGGCTCTATAGTGCGAGTTTTTCATAAGACCATTGAACATAATAATTAGGAGCATGAGTTTGGCAGACAGCTCCTCGAGCCTAGTCCACCATTCAATATGATCATGGTTTATCCTTGGCCTCAACCCCACTTTCCCAACTGTACCCTATGTCCATGATTAACTGAGAGACCAAAACACTTTGTATCTCAGCCTTAAATATACTCAGTGTTGGGACATCTACAACTCTCTGGTGTAGAGAATTCCAACGATTCATAACCCTTTGAGTGAAGAAAAATTCTCCTCATCTCAGTCCTGTATGATTGAAACCTGATTTTGAGACTGTGTACCTCTGTTCTAGATTCTCCAATCATGGGAAAACCTTTGTGTCAAACCATCAAGCCCCATCAGAATCTTATATGATTCAATGAGATCCTCTCACTCTTCTAAACTCCAGAGAGAACACGCCTAATTTACTCAACCTCTCCATATCAGACATCCTTCTCATCCCAGGAACCAATTTGGTGAACCTTCAGTGTACCACCTCCAATACAATATCTCCTTCTTTAAATGTGGCGACCAAAACTACACAAATTATTTGAGATGGTGCTCTCACTAAACCACCACAATAATAAATATGCATAATGTAGATACCATGTGGCCTTCTCTGATCAATGTGTAATTATCACATTCAGTCTGTGAAACACATAACATAGCCAGGGTGCTCTAAAACCAGTTGCTGGAATGAGGCCCAAAATTCTGCTTCAAAGTCGCCCAAGATAAGCTATTGATGGTATTTGTACAATGGAGCAAGACTTCCTTATTCTTGTACTCCAATCCACTTTCACAAAAGGTCCTTACGCAATTTGCGAACATACAAACATACAAGCATACGAATTAGGAGCAGGAGTAGGCCCTCAGCCCTTCAAGCCTGCTCCACAATTCAATAAGCTCATGGCTGATCTGATTGTAACCTTAATTCCACATTCTCAAGATGACCTTTCACCTGTTTGCTTATCTTTCTACCTCTGCCTCTAAAATATTCAAAGACTCTGCTTCCACTGCCTTTTGAGTAAGAGAGTTCAAAGACTCACAACCTCGTGAGAGAAAAAGATTCTCCTCATCTCTGTCTTAAATGGGCAACCCCTTATTTTAAACAGTGACCCCTTGTTCTAGATTCTCCCACAAGAGGAAAGATCCTTTCCACATTCACCCTATCAAGACCTCTCAAGAACTTATATGTTTCAATCAAGTTACCTCTTTGCCTTGTAAATTCCAGCGGATACAAGCCTAACCCATCCTACCTTTCCTCATAAGACAACGCGTCTATTCCAGGCATTAATCTAGTGAACCTTCTCTGAACTGCTTCCAATGCATTTACACCCTTTCTTAAATAAGGAAACCAATGCTGTACACAGTATTCCAGATGTAGTCTCACCAATGCCCTGTATAACCGAAGCATAATCACCCTACTATTATAGTCAATTCCCCTTGCAATAAACAATAACATTCTATTAGCTTTCCTAATTACCTGCTGTACCTGCATACTAACTTTTTGTGATTCATGCACTAGGACACCCATATCCCTTTGCGTCTTAGAACTCTGCAATTTCTCACCATTTCAATAAGATGCTTATTTTTTATTCTTCCTGCCAAAATGGACAATTTCACATTTTCCACCATTACACTCCATTTGCTAGATCTTTGCCCACTCACTTAACCTATCTATACCCCTTTGTAGCCTCCTTATATCCTCTTCACAACTTAATTTCCTACCTAACTTTGTGTCATCAGCAAATTTAGCAACCATACCTTTGGTCCCTTCATCCAAGTCATTTGTATAAATTGTAAAAAGTTGAGGCCCAGGCACAACACTCCCTGTGGCACAACACTCATTACATCTTGCCAACCAGAAAATGATCCATTTATGCCTGCTTTTGGTTTCCTGTTAGCTAACCAATCTTCTAACCATGCCAATATGTTACCTACACCATGAGCTATATCATACATTATTTACAGAAATCATTCTAGACATTAATATCTCTTCATGACAAAACTCTAGAGAATACAGACCTAGTCTCCTCAAACTGTCCTCATAAGACAATCCCACCATCCCAGGGATCAGTCTGATGAACTTTCATTGCACTCCCTCTGTGGAAAACATACCTTCCTTAGGTAATGTGGTAATTGTGGTTTTATATAATGTGTAGTATACCTTTAAGAAGAATGTTATAAAGGAAGATCACATGATCTCCTGTAACCAATAAAGGAGTAGCGCGGGCTACCTCTTTAGCCAGCAGTCAGTAGTATGAGGATAGGGTTTGATGTGAAAGCACACGAGTAGCTGCTGAGTACCTCGTAAATAAACAGAATGTGTTCCACCTAAGAAGTGTCCTCTGATCAATTATATCTGTAGTACCAACTTGGCCATCCCACAACAAGCGTGCAACTGAGATTCACAAGTCTCAACAAACTGGCAACGAAGATAAAGCAAGGATAAAACGAGGATAAAGCAAAGACCCAACAAACTTGCGACGTGGATGAAACAAACTGGCAACAAGGAAAAAGCGAGGATAGAAGGAAGATACAACAAACTAGCATCGAGAGCAATATCACTTAACGGAAGAAGCCAAGAGAAACAAAATCGGGCTTTACCTCGCACAGTAATTGTAAGTAGAACTTTCAAGTCATCGAAGTAATCCCCTCACAGAATGCCGCAATTCAGAATAATTGATTCTTTCGATCCAGCCACAGATGATTGGTCTCATTATATTGAATGTCCCACATTCTATTTCCAAGCAACGCCATCAGGGAGGAAGAGAAGAAGCAGGTGAACCTCTTACCTACATGTTGGAATAAACCATACAGCTTAATTCAAAGTTTGATGGCACACAGTGCCCCAGATTCAATAAATTTTGATGAATTGGTGGACGTAGTAAATGGTCATTACCAGCCAAAGCCCTCGGTAACAATGCAACATTTCAAGTTTAATTCAAGGAATAGAGCCCAGGGGGACAGTTGCTTGTTATGTGGCAAGTTTGAAACAGTTAACAGAACATTGGGAGTTTGGTACCTCTTTAAACAATATGCTCAGAGATTGTTTAGTGTGCGGTGTGAATGAGGACACGATTCAGAAGAGATTACTGTCCGAAACAAATTTGGATTTTAAGAAGGCGCCAGAGATAGCACTGGCCATGGGAAGTGCAGTTGGAATTCAAAAGCCGTATAGGGAGCGCAAAATGGCGCCGTCCTCCACATTGGGCAGGAAGCCCCAGCCAAAAAAGGCACGAAAATGCAAGACTCTGCCAAGAAGTGGGAAACAGTAACTGCTAGCAGAAAAATAAAAAGAAATGACTTGGCAGCGAAAACGAGCAATAATTGCAGCAGAGGTGAAAATAAGCATTCTTATAACAATTGGCAGTTTAAAAAAATTGAATGTTTTTATTGTCATCGAAATGGACACATAATGAGACAGTACAAGGAAAGAATAAAGCAGACTTTCAAACAAAAGGAAAAAAAAACGTGAGACCTACAGAATAGAAGAGCCTGAAGCAACAAATTCAGATGTTTATTTGTTATTTCATTTGAAGGTTGGAAAGACAGAACCAATAAATGTAACAGTAAAGATAAATGGCAGACCTATTAGAATGGAAGTGGACACAGGAGCTTCCACTACAGTAATTGGTGAACACACCTTCAAATACCTGAATTATGGTGAACAAAAATTAAATTTAGAGGAAACTGATGCCAAACTAAAAACATACACCGGCAGAGACATCCAGACAGAGTTACTGTCCATTGTGGAAGTCAATCGGTAAAACTCCCTTGATGATGGTAGCAGTCGAGGGGGCAAGCCTCCTGGGATGAAACTGGCCAAAGGAGCTTAAGTTAGAATGGGCTGAAATTTTCCAGCTGAGAGCAAGTGGGTTACCAGAGCTACGACAAAAATACGCCTCAGTCTTTGAGGATGAACTTGAGAAGATCCAGCGGCTGCAAGCAAAAATTCACGTGGATCCAGAGGCAACTCCATGATTCATAAAGGCGGGAAAAGGTCAATACCTTTACAGATTAGAGAAATTGGGTGCTATACAACCTATGCAGTTCTCAGAATGGGCAGCGCCAATAGTCCCCGTAATTAACCCGACCAAAGCATCCGAATTTGTGGAGACTACAAATTGACAGTTAGTAAAGTGGCTAAGCTGAACAAACACCCCGTACCAAAAATCGAAAACCTCTATGCCAAGCTGGCAGGTGGAACCGCTAACACGAAGCTTGATGTGAGTCACGCTTATCAACAATTAGAGTTAGGGAAGACCTCCCGGGAATTTGTCACAATTAATAACCACAAGGGGTTGTGACAATATATTCGATTGCCTTTTGGTGTCTCCTCAACTGGCGCCATCTTCCAGGAAAAAAAGGAAAGTTTACTGTAGGGACTGCCCCACATTGTAGTTTATTTAGATGATGTTTTGGTAACTGGACTCACAGAAAAGGAGCATTTGGGAAATTTAGTGGAAGTCTTAAAACATTTTTTGCAAGCTGGAGTACGTTTAAAAAAAGAAAAGTGCACGTTCCAAGGGAGGGAATTAATCTATTTTGGTCACCGGGTAGATTCACAGGGCCTCCACCCAGTTGAGGAAAAGGTGAGAGCCGTAAGAGAGACGCCTGTGCCAAAGAACGCCTCTGAGCTCAAATCATTCTTGGGAATGATCAATTATTATGGGCAGTTCTTACCCAATTTGCCTACACAACTGGCACCCCTGAATTATCTGCTCAAGAAGAACCAACGTTGGTCTTGGAAGGCACCCCAAAAAGAAGTCTTAATTAAGGTGAAACAATTGTCGCACTCATCCAACCTATTAGTACATTATGATCAGAGGAAAGAATTGGTGTTGACATGTGACGCATCCCCCTACAGAGCGGGAGCAGTGCTCTCCCATCAGATGGACGACGGCACAGAACAGCCTATTGGATATGTGTCAAGAACGCCCACCACAACAGAAAAGGAATACTCACAGATAGAAAAAGAAGGCCTGTCAATCATCTTTGGTGTCAAGAAGTTTCACTAGTATGTACATGGTCAACATTTTACTCTTGTTTCAGACCATAAGCCATTGCTAGGATTGTTCAGCGAAGACGAGGCTATACCACACATAGCCGGCAAGAATACAATGATAGGCGTTGATCCTGGCAGCATACAAGTACACTTTTGTACATAGGCCTGGAAATCAAATTGCAAACGCCATTACTTAGTCACTTGCCTTTACAAGAAAATGATGAAGATGTCCCAGTTCCACAAGAACTTGTGTTTTTGTTAAATTTCTTAGATTCATCATCAGTATGTGCTAGAAAGATCAGATACTGGACAAGTAAGGACCCAGTTATATCTCAAGTACAAGAACAAGTGCTTCATGGTTTGTCACAAGAACCTGTATCTGATGGAATAACACTGTACTTCAACAGAAGACATGAAATAACCAACCAGGATGGTATATTATTGTGGGGAGCACGTGTGATAGTACCTCCAAAGGAAAGAGAGCCATTGTTAATCGAACTGCACAACGCACATCCAGGAATTTCCCGAATAAAAACCATAGTACACAGCTATCTATGGGATGGATGGAGAAATAGAGTTTAGTAAAGAATTGTGAGCAATGTCAGCAATTGCAAAAATTACCTCCAACAGCTCCGTTACACCCTTGGGAGTGGCCAGGAAGACCATGGTTACAATTACACATTGACTCTGTGGGACCTTTCATGGGAACAATATTTATGCTCATTGTTGATGCCCACTCAAAATGGATGGACATATATGAGATGAAGTCACCAACGTCTTCTGCTACAATTGAGAAGCTGCATCAAAGTTTTGTAATTAATGGACTACCAAAAGTGGTTCTTTCTGGCAACAGCACCACATTTACAAGTGCTGGGTTTCAATGGTTTATCAGCCTCAACGGTATCACTCATGTAAAAACTTCACTGTACCATCCTTCCTCAAATGGACTGGCTGAAAGGGGGGTTCAAACGTTCAAGTCAGGCATGAAAACGTTAACTGGCGATTCCTTGGCAACCAAGCTAACACGCCTTCTTTTTCATTATAGGACCACCCCTCACACAACAACAGGTGTCACACCTGCGGAATTATTGATGAAACGCTGTCTCAGGACAAGATTGAGCCTAATAATGTCGAATTTAGGGGGGAAGGTGGAAAGGAGTCAGGGAAGTCAGAAAACTAGACACTATGCCAGTCGTGAGAGGAAATTTACCATGGGAGAGACGGTATATGTGAAGAACTTTGGAGAAGGACCAAAGTGGTTACCAGGTGAAATAAGTGCGTGACTAGACCTCTATCTTACCACATGAAGGTGGAAGGCCAAGTCGCATGGAGACATGTGGATCATCTAAGGAAGAGAGAAACAAATCACCAAGAAATAATTCCACCAGTGTTTACGACCAGGTCAACGTTTCCTGTTGAGAGAACTCAACCTAGTACAGATGTATCTGATGTGTCAGATGTACCTGCAAGAGTTGAGGAAACAGATTTGCAGGTACCCGCCGAAGAACCTGATGTTCAGACAACTCCAGAAAATGAGGTTCCTAACAAAGCATCTGAAGTTGTAGAGCTGAGACGTTCTACACGGCAAAGGAAACCCCTGGAAAGACTGAATTTGTAAATTACTTATCTGTGTAAATAATTTGTTATTTTGAGAAAATTGTAATTGTAAGTGTAAAATGTATTTCCGAGTAAATGGGGAGGGATGTGGTAATTATGGTTTAATGGAATGTGTAGTATACCTTTAAGAAGGATGTTATAAAGGAAGATCACATGACTTCCTGTAACCAATAGAGGAATAGTGCAGGCTACCTCTGTAGCTGATCAACTCTATCTACAGTGCCAACTCAGCCATCCCACAACAAGCGGCAGCTGGGACTCACAAGTCCCAGCAGATAAGGAGGCCAAAATTATCCACAATATTTCAGGGGCAGAATTTTCCCCCCGTCAGGGGGGGGGGAAGTTGATGGGCAGGCACGTGCGGGCGCACTTCCGATTGGCGCCCCCGACCGGAGGCAGGGCGCCATTTTACATGGCGGGCCAATTAAGGCATTATGCACTCCCTGTGCAGGCAGGGAGGAATGCCTAAAATCAAAAGTGCGCTCTTTCGCGCATGCGCATGAAAGAGTGCACTCATCTCCCTGAATGCTGCCTCAGGGAGATGGCCTCTACTTTCAAAAATATTAAAAATAGAAAAAAAATATTCCCTTACATGTCCCCTCATGTAACAATGTGACAATGTCACATGAGCTGGGACATGTTCATAGTTTCCAGAAAAACTTTATTAAAATTTTTAAACCCCTACATGAAACCTCATCCCACCTGTGGATGAGGTTTCATGTTTTTCCTACTTCCTGCCGGGGCTCCTGGCCTGCCCGCCAACCTTAAGGTTGGATGGGCACTGATTACTTTAATTGATCTGTCAATGGCCTCAATTGGCCATTGACAGGTTGGCGGGCATGCAGCTGATTTTGCTACGCGCCCGCCTTCCTGAAAATTTAAATGGGGCGCAGTGATGTCGGAAGTTCCGCCCAACATCATTGTGCGTCATTTTACGCGTCGGCGAGTAGGCCCTGCCCCCGTTCGCCGATGGTAAAATCCTGCCCCAGGTGTGGTCTCACCAACACTCTATATCATTGCAGCAGGACTTCTTTACTCCTGTACTCAAATCCTCTTACAATAATGGCTTACATACCATTTGCCTTCCTAATTGCTTGCTTCATCTGCATCTTAACTTTCTGTTACTTATGAAGAAGGACCCCCAGGTCCCGTTGGACATCAGCACTTCCCAGCCTCTCACCATTTAAGAAATACTCTGCATTTCTGTTTTTCCTACCAAAATGGATAACTTCACATTTTTCCACATTATATTCCATCTGCCATGTACTTGACCACTCACCTAGCCTGTCTAAATCCCCTTGAAGCTTCTTTGCATCCTCCTCACAACTCACATTCCCACCTAGTTTTGTGTCATCAGGAAACTTGAAAATGTTATATTTGTTCCCCACATACAAATCATTGATATAGATTGTGAGTAACTGGGGCCCAAGCACTGATGTTTGTAGTAACCCCACTCATCACAGCCCACCAACCTGAGAATATAACCTGCTAACTCCTATTCTCTCTTTTCTGTTTGTTAATCAATTCTCAATTGATGCCAATTTATTACCCCCAATCTCATGCCATCTAATTTTGTTTACTAACCTTTTGTATGGGGCCTTGTTAAAAGCCTTCTGAAAATCCAAATACACCAAATCCACTGGTCCCCCTTATCTATTCGACGAGTTACACCCTCAAAAAAATCCAACAGGTTTGTCAACAGGATTTTCCTTTCATAAGGGACTCTTTCATAAGACTCTGCCTAATCTGACCATTATTTATTAAGTGTCCAATTATGACATCCTTTGTAATGGACTCTAGCATTTTCCCTACTGCTGATATCAGGCTAACAGGTCTGTAGCTCCCTATTTTCTCTCTCTCTCCTTTCTTAAATAGTGGGGTTGCATTTGCTGCCTCCCAACCTGCAGGAATCATTCTAAAATCTAGAATTTTGGAAGATCATCACCAATGCATTCACTCTCTCGACAGCCACCTCTTTCAACACTCTGGCACGTAGATCATCAGGTCCAGGGAATTTAACAAATACCAGTCCCATCAATTTCTCCATTACTACTTTTTTAGTAATATTAATTTCTTTCAGTTCCTTGTTCTCCATCATCAGCTACTCAGGCTGCCCTCGCCTGAACTGCTGCTGGATTAGTTGGCCCCTTGTAACAACGGGGTCCTGCATGGATTCCTCTCCACATTTCCAGGCCCATCTCTGAGATCCTCCATGTGGTTCTGCCTCCTCTGCCTCTGAATCTCCTGGACTTCCTTGTCCAACAGCCTCCTCCTCTTCCTGCCCCTCCTCCTCTGGAGCCTCCCCTTCTCTCTTCCCCCTCAAGCACCACAGCCCTCTACTAAGCCATTTTGTGCAGCATACATCAACCACTTGGGAGACCCTTGCAGGTGAATATTGTAGGTCTCCACTAGAGTAGTCAAGGCATTGAAATCTATGTCCTGCTTAGTGAGTGTCCAGATGTGCAGTTGGCTCATGTTATATTTGCACTGGGCCTCAGTTTAAGGATCTCTCAGTGGGGTTAGAAGCCATTGCTTCAGAGGATAGCTCTTGTCGCCTAGAATCTATCTGTATCTATGAGGGGTGGAGTAGAAGAGCTGAGGTAGCTTTGACTTGTGGAGTATAAAATAATAGTGGCAGTTTCCCGGGAAGCATCCACAGACATGCAGGAAGTTCTTCCTATGGTCACAGACCACCTGGACATTGATCGAATGCCATCCCTTCCTACAAATGAGTCTGTCTTTCTGCAGCTGCCTTCATGACAAGATTGGTGCAGCTGATGCCCTGGTCTATGATGCCTGGACCTCAGGGGTGCTGGCTACTGATGCAAAAGCCATTGTCCTCCTTGTTTGTGAGGCCACATCCAATCCTTGGGAAGCTGATGAAGTCAGCCACCCTTGCAACGAAGGCACCTATATCAGCAAGAATGCAGCAGAGGGCGGCCAACTGAGATATTCCAGAAAGGTCAGCAGCAGAGCTCTAAAATGGACCCAAGGTGAAGAAGTTGAGGGCCACTATGGTAATACACCTTTAAGAAGAATGTTAAAATAGAAGATCACATGATCTTATTATCCAATGACAGAGTAGCGTGGGCTACCTTAGTAGTCTGTAGTCAGTAGTCTAGAGTAAGAGTCTGTAATATAGAGACACGTTTTTAGTGGTAAGTACACAAGTGTAGCTGCTGGGTTCCTTTGTAAATAACTAGAATGTGTTCTATATAAGAACCGTCTACTAATCTGCTATATCTATGGTATCAACTCGGTCATCCCGAAATAAGCGTGCAACCCGGATCCATTAGTCCAATTAAACTAGTGACCAAGGATCCAACAAACTGGCGACAAGTTGAAAAAAGCAAGAGAAAGCAAGGAAGGACGAAAAAAACATGAAAGAAAAGCGAGGAAGGAAATCAAGTGAACCAAAATCGGGCCATACCTCGCATGGTAATTGTGAGCAGAATTTCCGTCCTAATCGTCAAAGCAGTCCCGTTAAAGCATGCCGCAGTTTGGAAGAGTTGATCCTTTCAACACAATGGTGGACGATTTATCTCATTATGCTGAATTCCTCACATTTTCTTTCCAAACTAATGACATTGCAGGAGGGAGCAGAGGCACATGATTCTCTTATCCACGTGTGGGAGTGAGACTTATGGGTTCATCCAAAATTTAATGGCACCCAGTGCCCCAGATTCAAAAAGTTTTGATGATTTAGTGGACCTTGTGAAGAATCATTACCAGCCCAAGCCCTCGGTAACGATGCAATGGTTCAGATTTAACTCAAGAAATAGAGCCCTAGGGGAGACAGTTGCTTGTTATGTGGCAAGTCTAAAACAGTTAACAGAATATTGCGAGTTTGGTACATTATAAATGATATGCTTAGAGATCGTCTGGTGCGTGCTATAAATGAAGATTCAATTCAGAAGAGATTACTGTCTGAAACAAATTTGGCTTTTCAGAAGGCACAGGAAATACCACTGGCCATGGAGAGCTCAGTGAGGGACTCGAAAGCCATGTAGGGAGTGTAAAATTGTGCTGTCCTCCACATTGGGTGGGGTACCCCAACCAAAAAGGGTTCGAAAATGCACAGCTCTGATGAGAAGTGGGAAGCAGCCATTGCTTTCAGACAAATAAAAAGAAATGACTTTGCAGCAAAATCATGGAATAATGGTAACAGAGGTGGAAGCAGACAACCTTGTAATGAATCGAAGTTTGAAAAAATCAATGTTTTTACTGTCATCGAAACGGATTCCTCATGAGACATTGCAGGGATAGAATCAGGCAGACTTTCAATCAAAAGAAAAAACCCTATGAGATTCCTAACATAGAAGAGCCTGAAGTAATAGCTTCTGATATTTATTCATTGCATAATTTAAAGGTAGGAAGAAAAGAACCAATCTATGTAACTGTGAGGGTCAATAATAGGCCTATCAGAATGGAGGTGGATACAGGAGCTTCCTCTATGGTGATAGGTGAGCGTACCTTTAAATACCTTAATCATGGGGAATTTAAATTAAATTTGGAAGAAACAGATGCCAAATTGAAAATTAACACAGGAGAAGACATCAAAATCAAAGGCATAAGCAGGGTTACTGTACAGTATGGAAGCCAATCAGCAAAGCTACCAGTGTTCGTATTGAGAGGCAGAGGACCAAGCCTATTAGGATGAAACTGGCTGAGGGAAATCAACCTTGATTTGTCACAGAGATTCGAAGAGGAAGCTGAAAACCTGCCTGTTTTGGAAAAGGAGCGTTTAAAGACTCAACAACCTAAAGAAATGCAGGATGTTTCAAGCAAAGGCATGGTAGGACAGCAAGAAGAACTAGGAGAGACCATCCTGAGGGACAGAGTCCGGGCCAAGGTGAACAACCTCCGATAATAAAGTGAAAATCTGCCGAAAGATTTCAGGCACTACCAGTTTCCCTCCTGTCGAAGTATGCACCTCTGGAAAAGAATGAAGAGAAGCGGAAAGAGTTCTGCACTCCTCTAAGTAAAATGAAGGATGAGTTGGCAGAGAAGACACGACACTGCTTAATTTTCCAGGAGGAAGTACACCAAATCAAAAAAGAGATGGAAGAGCTAAAAGAGCAGCTGCATGGAGCCAAAGAGTCTTTGGAGACAAAAGCTGTAGAATTTTCCAAGAAGCAAATTATGAAATTCTAGGAGACTCAACCACTGAGTTCGCTCAAGACGAGCTTACATCTGAGAGTAGTCTAGCCAATATGGAAGTCAAAAAGAAGCCTGAAAATAAAGTCAGTGTCAGAAAGAAAAAAGCCCATTGAAAGAAGACACAGAAACACAAAAAATACTGTTGATTCTAGCAATGTATGAGTATACTTTCATCCGCAGGCCTGGAAATCAGATTGCAAACGCTGATGCACTTAGTCAGTTGCCTTTGAAAGAAAATGATGAGGATGTTCCAGTTCCTCAAGAACTCATTTTATTATTGAACTTCTTAGATTCACCACCGGTATGTGCTAGACAGATCAGAGATTGGACAAGTTGAGACCCAGTCTTATCCAAAGTACGAGAACAAGTTCTTCAAGTTTGGTCACAAGAACAGGAATCTGACTAAATGAAACAGAAGATAGGAGATAACCAGCCAGGATGGTATCTTATTGTGGGGAGCTAGAATGATTGTTCCTCCAAAAGGACGAAAGCTTTTGTTAACTGAATTACATAGTAGACATCCAGGTATTTCCCGAATGAAGACCATAGCACGCAGCTATCTATGGTGGCCTGGAATGGATGGAGAAATAGAGAGCTTAGTGAAAATTTGTATGCAGTGTCAGCAAGTGTAAAAGTTAGCGTCAACAGCTCAGTTATACCCCTGGGAGTGGCCAGAAAGACCATGAGTGCAATTACACATTGACTATGTGGGGCCATTTACGGGAACAGTGTTTCTCCTTATTGTTGATGCTCATTCAAAATAGATGGACATATATGAGGTAAAGTCACCAACATCTTCTGTTGTAATTGACAAGCTACAACAAAGTTTCACCATCAACGGACTACCAGAAGTGGTCGTATCAGACAATGGCACGGCATTTGCAAGTGCTGAGTTTCAACGGTTCATCAGCCTCAATGGTATTATCATGTTAAAAACTTCACCATACCACCCTTCTTCGAATGGACTGGCCAAGCGAGCAGTTCAAACATTCGAAAATTCGAAGAAACTAACTGGAGACTCCATAGCGACCAAGTTAGCACATTTTCTTTTCCATTCTAGGACCACCCCTCACATGACAACAGGTGTCACACCTGCGGAATTGTTGATGAAATGCCGTCTCGGGACGAGATTGAGCTTAGTAACGCCAAATTTAAGGGAGAAGGTGGAAAGGAGTCAGGGAAGTCAGAAAATTGTACATGATTGGCATAGTCATGACAGAAAGTTTACCGTAGGAGAGACGGTATATGTGGAAAACTTTTGTGAAGGACCTAAGCGGTTATCAAGTGAAATAAGTGAAGTCACTGGACCACTTTCTTACCATATGAAAGTAGAAGACCGAGTTATATGGAGACATATAAATCATATAAGGAGGAAACAAAATATCAGGGAACGATCCCTCCAGTGTTCACGACTGCGTCAACATCTCCTGTTGAAAGAACTCAACTGAGTACAGACGTGTTTGAAGGATCGGCTGTACCTGCAAGAGTTGAGGAAACCGATTTGCAGGTGCCCACCGAAGAACCTGTTGTTCGAACAACACCAGAAAAGCAGGTCACTGACAAAATACCTGAAGCTGTAGAGCTGAGATGTTCTACACGCATAAGGAAATCCTCAGAAAGACCAAATTTGTAAATTACTTATCTATGTAAATAATTTGATATTGTGAGGAAAATTGTAATTGTAATTGAGTAAAGTGAGAGGAATGGTGGTAATCTGATATGTAATATACCTTTAAGAAGAATGCAATAATAGAAGGTCACATGATCTTATTATCCAATGACAGAGTAGCACGGGCTACCTTAGTAGTCTGTAGTTAGTAGTCAGTAGTTTATAGTCTAGAGTAAGAATCTGTAATGTAGACACAGGGTTTTAGTTGCAAGTACACAAGTGTAGCTGCTGAGTTCCTTTGTAAATAAATAGAATATATTCTACATAAGAACTGTCTACTGAAGAAGGGTCATACGGACTCGAAACATTAACTCTGTTTCTCTCTCCACAGATGCTGCTCGATCTGCTGAGTTTTTCCAGCATTTTCTGTTTTAGTTTCAGATTTCCAGCATCCGCAGTATTTTGCTTTTATTTTGCTTTAACCTCCTTGCTCTCAAACTCTATGCCACTATTAATAAAGCCTATGATACTATATGCTTTATTAACTGCTTTCTCAACCTGTCCTGCCACCTTTCATGGCTTATGCCCAGGTCCTCTTCCTACCAAAATGTACTACCTCACATTTCTCTGCTTTGAACTTCATTTGCCACCTATCTGCCCATTTCACCAACATGTCTATGTCCTTTTGAAGTTCTACACTGTACACCTTTACAATTACAATTACGATTTTTCTCAATACATCATTATTTACATGTATAAGTAATTTACAAATTCAGTCTTTCTGGGGATTTCCTTATGCGTGTAGAATGTCTCAGCTCTACAGCTTCAGGTATCTTGTCAGTGACCTGCTTTTCTGATGTCGTTCGAACAACAGGTTCTTTGGTGGGCACCTGCAAATCTGTTTCCTCAACTCTTGCAGGTACAGCCGGTCCTTCAAACACTAGTTAGACCTTAGCTGGAGTACTGTGTACAGCATTGCATTTTAGGAAGGATGTGAAGGCATTGGAGAGAGTGCAGAAAAGATTCACAGGAATGGTTCCAGGGATGAGAAACTCCAGTTATGGCGATGGATTAGAGAAGTTGGGACTCTTTTCCTTGAAGAAAAGAAGGCTGAGAGGAGATTTGAAAAAGTACTCAAAATCATGGGGGGTCTGGACAAAGTAAGTAGGAGAAACCTTTCTCATTGATGGAAGGGTCGAGTACCAGAGGGCACAGATTTAAGGTAATTGGTAAAAGAAGCAAAAGCAGTATGAGAAAAAACTTTTTCACACAGCGACTGGTTAAGGTTTGGAATGCACTGCCTGAGGAAGGTTCAATCGAGGCAATCAAGAAGGAATTAGAAGTTCATTTGAAAAGAAACAATGTGCAAGCTGCTGGGGAAAAGGCAGGAGAATGGCACTAGGTGAAATGTTCATTCAGAGAGCTGGTGCAAACATGATGAGCTGGATGGCTTCCTTCTGCACTGTAACAATTCTGTGATTCTGTGAAGTATTCCAGGATCTGGGTCAGAGTGCAAAGGGAAGATTGCAGGCTGGTAACAAGACAAAATTCAGATTAAAAGAATGAAAATCCAATGCGTTGTGTCAGAGACAGGCAATCCTGACCCAGGATTTTGTTTCCAGGTGATGCTTAATAAAATGGGGCAATAATGATAAAAAAATCTACCCCAGTTTCTTCTTTCCCTTTAGATCTCAATACACTAAAGGCCATATCAGGGTGCAAATTTATTTAACATAAAGCACTTTTAATCCCAGGTTTCTTCCTGAATCTTCATGCTGGCTGCTGATAAAGGGAAGGGTACAGGAGGCTGCAGCAATACTCCGACATGTTGTAAAGAAAAATGGTGTCACTCCACCAGCGGTGTCCTTCAATGATCTTTAGGTATTGACAGCAATACTGTATTTGTTTCCTAAGCGGTTGTTCAACCCTTTAATATTGGCCTACTCTTTAATTGTCAATTTTCTCATCATCCTTCCCTTCTGAAGGTGTTAACATTTTACTATGTTACAGTTCCATGGGGGTCAGTCACCTCCTTTGTCCAAATGGCTATTATTTTTTATATATGAGCCTTGATAGTGAGCGCCATCACATTTTTTAGTCATTAAGGATCTCAAAGCCCAAATCCGTCTTCATCCAAAAACAAATTTATCATGTAGCAATTAGGCATTGTAGAAAAGTTTAGGTTTAATAATTATTTACAATTAGTTTGCAGCTTCTGTTTAATTGTAGTCAATGTAGGACACTAGTACATCACATGACTAGCTCTGTTTGCAGTCACATCCCCACTTGACAGTGTCTGACCCCAATGGAACTGTAACATAACAAAATGTTTACACAGAAAACATGGCCCCAAGCCATGTAATGTGTTTTAATGGTCTAATTACAGAGCAAATACTGCAAAACCGTCAAGGTTGTGCAGTCCGAGTCTGGAACCATGAAACTTGTTGGCAATTTAAAAATATCAATGATACTCATACCTATGACTCAGAGGGGAGTTAGAAAGGCCTATTGTATAAAGAAAGCAACTGTGAAACATTCATTCTTATGTCCTAAATTAGCGTAGATTTTAACTTGTAATGCTTTAAAGGAGCAACAATCACTTTGCTTTACAATATGTAACCATCTGTAAGCTTAGAGTTAAGTTCTGTAATCAGTTTTTTTGGAACTATATAGTTCTCTTGATTCTTGTTACTGGGAAACATGTACTAATTGAATATGATGTTACAAGCGTATCTTGCTACCTTAACTTTAACACACCATCATCTTTATGCACTGATTTTATGTATTTAACGTAGATCTTATTGAAGTTGTAACTTTGTAATTTCTATAAGGCTATGCAGCATTTGTACTGTTTTACTATTTTTAATTAACTTGTACCAAGTACCAGCAGTCACTTTAGAATTCCACACCAGCAAGCAGTATTTGATATATATTGACATATTGATAGGTGCCTGCCTTAATGACAACTCTACCGGATATCTACACATCAATTAAACATTTGCAAAGGTGTGTCCAAATGTTAATCATTAGAGCTTGACACCACATGCTCTCATATCTCAAATAAGCAGATAAAGGGGCACCTCACAATCTGAGTAGGCAGCCATAAAATTTAATGAAATAACAGAAAATGAGGGGACGGTCCCACAAGTAACTGGCACATTAGAGAACCAGTAAAGACAACAGGAAATAGCATCAATAGATGACTATCACCCTCGAGAACCTAATAAGAAACTGATCATGCAACACCTAAAGCAATCAGGAACTGCTCATATGCTACCTGAGCCAATCAGAATTCAGGAACATGACTGATAACGCACATAGGTTGTGGTTTGGAAAGAATTAAAAAGCACCAACTTTCAGCTTCCAAGCATGCTGAATTTGAAAACTGAAGGCAAGAGACTGCTTACCAACTGGGAGCAGAAGACCACAGAACTGACCGAGAGAGAAGACCATGAGGCACCTTGTGCCCTAGGCTGAATGGGGAAGCAAGAATCATATTGAGCCAGTAAAGTCACTGCACTGCTTAAGCATTAATTCTCTTGCTTAATAAACATTTCCTCAGTTACATCACTAGATTGTTTTCTTTTGCTTGAATGATTAAAGTCTCAAAAGAACAAACTAATGATGAGTGAGTGCAGATTCACACATTTGGAAGTTAAAAACCCTCAAAAAGCTTACATCGTGAGAGCTCGGACTGATTTGATTTTTCTTCCATGGGGTTTTAGGACAACTTTAGTGCCACCGGCTGCACAAACGAGAGATCAAACGTGATTTGTTTGGTTCATTTCCATAGTACATTCTGCATTGACTCATTGAGCCATTTCACAATCCTTTTCTCATGGGGGCTGAATGTCTTGACCCAACAGCCACTCTTTCATCACAGTCCTTGGGAGCAAACTTTTATGCCTTAATTGTTCACTGGATAAAATCATTGAACCAATGGGAAATCTTTTCTTAATTTATAAGGATTTAGGGATGAAGTCACATTTGCACTGTTCCATCAGTTCATAAAGACATGCATTGTATTAAAGTGCTCCCAGATGATGTCTAGATTCTTTGTTTACACTATGCTTTCCTCCTACTTCAATTCTTGCAATTTTCTTGTGGCTTTTTCCCCAATTTTCTTCAGATTAGTAATATATGAAAAGTACATTATGAAAACAAGTTGTATTGTTTGTAAAACACAGAAATGTCCAGTTTTTGAGTCTGGTGCACTTCTTTAATCTTCAAGTGTCACTTCTGCAGGAGATGATTGTACACTGAAAATCACTACATGAGGAAAGCTTGATTTGATTAATGCTGCACATGTATTATTTTTATTCATTCTTGGGATGTGAGCATCACTGGCAAAGTCGGCATTTATTGGCCATCTCTAATTGGCTTTCAGCAGGTGGTGGTGAGCCACCTTATTGAACCATTGTGGTCCATTTGGTGTAGGTAAACACACAGTGCTTTTAGGGAGGGAGTTCCAGGATTTTGACTTAGCGATAGTGAAGAAAGGTGTATGGCTTGGAGTGGAACTTGCAAGCGGTTGTGTTCCCATGTTTCTCCTACCTTTTTCCTTCTTGGTGGTAAAGATTTGGGGTTTGTAATGTGCTGTCAAAGGAGACTTGGTAAATTGCGGTAGTGCATTGTGTATATGGTGCATACTGCAGCCAGATGCATCAGTAGTGGAGAGACTGAATGTTCAAGGTGGTGAATGGAGGGGCTGATCAAGTGGATTGTTTTGTTTTGGATTGTGTCAAGCTTCTCAAGTGTTGTTGGAGCTGCATTCATCCAGGAAAGTGGAGAGCATTCCTTCAAACTCCTGACTTGTGCCTTGCAGACAGTGAACAAGCTTTGGATAGTCAGAAAGTGAGTTTCTCATTGCAGAATTCCCAGCCCCTGACCTCCTCTTGTAGCCACTATATTTATACTGCTTGTCCAGTTATCCAAGGGTAGCCTCCAGGATGTTGATGATGCGGTGGTTAGATTCTCTCTTGTTGGAGATGTTCCTTGCCTGGTACTTGTGTGATACAAGTGTTACCTGCCGCTATGGCAAGAGGTGGCAGCCATCTTTCTCAAAAGTCCACCATTGATGAAGAGATCGGCACCAGGTCAGCTGGACCAACTCAGCATTCTATAAACTACAGCAGCAAGTGTTTGACAACAAAAAACTTTGCAAGATAAAGCACTAATGTGCAGATCAATTGTCATCACATTCCTGTACTGCAGTGAGACCTGGATTTTGTATCAGTGACTCATAAGAGCACTAGGAAATTTCCATCAGCAATGATGCCACCACATCTTCCAGATTCAATGAGAGGACTGTCGAGCAAACAGCATTTTCTTTTCTTGAAGCCAGTTCCACAAACATTCAAGCAAAACTCCTGCAAAATCAACTTTGATGCACTGTACACTATGTCCAGATAGCCAGAAAGAATCTTCCCTGCCAGGGGCCCTGTTTTCTCAACTCTCAGGTAGCCAGTGTTCCAGGGGAGAACAAAGAAAAGGCTTCAACGATGCTCTGAAGTTTTCTTTGAACCCCGGCAGCATTGAACATAATGACTGATAAAATCAGGCTTTCATTCAAAATATCTTGATGATGATGCAAAGAGGAAGCAGAGAAGGAAAGCTAAAAAAACAAACCCTACACTCCGGATCCCACTACGTCGGGGAATATCCTGCCCTATTGCCAAAGGTCTGTGGGTCTGTTCAGTGACATGAAGACCCATGGGCTAACACTCATAATCCCGAGTAGACGTCATTCTCGAGTCAAGGTACAGCCGCAAATTTGCCACTTATCAGCCCAAGCCTGAATGTTGTCCTGGTCTTGCTGCATACGGATATGGACTGCCATTGCTTTTATCCCTACTTGTCTGAGAGAAATTAGGGAAGAAGCAACAGACACTATCGCTGCAGCCCCAAGTTTAACTCAGGCCCAATCAGGGGATTGAACAAGCAGAATGCTTCTATGATGTCATGAACTTGATTTTAACTCCCAGGCCTCATTTCAATGCAATTAACAGACTGCTGCCCCAATCACATTGGAAAACAGTCGTCTCCCTTTATGAGCAGATTTTACAGCCCCCTGCAGGCGGGTTTGCAGGCGAGAGGCCCGCCCCTCCCTCTCCTGGCCATGATTTAACGGGTTGCAGGTGAATCCTCAGATGGCCCACCCGTCCTCGTGTCAATTGAGGCCCTCATATGGCCAGTTAAGAGGCAAAGGGAGGTGCCTTCATCATGGGCCTCCTTTTCTAATTGGTCGCCCCCCCCACCCAACCCACTCCGGATGCCACCTCCCCGTGCCCTGTGCACTCCTGCCCAATCCGGCCTTGATCCCCCTGCCACACTCATAACCTCTTCACCTGGCCTGGCCAAGAACACCCTACCCCCAACTTACCTGTTATCCAGCTCCTGGTTCTTCTTTAGGGGCTGGCTGCTGTTCTAGGAGTGCCCACCATTCCCAGGGGTGGTGTTGGGACCAGAGAACTGACGGCAGCACTCAGTGGTGGGATTTCCTCTACATTTAGGGGCAGAAAGCTCCCCGCTGGCCAATTAACGTACCTTAGAGCATTAAATAACCGGCAGCCAGCCTGCCAGAGTGGGGCAGGTTTCATGGCAACTTTTCCAGCGGCGGGGAGGGAAACCTCGCCACCCGTGAAATCCTGTCCTTTGTGTACAATTTCTGCTGGGTCGCCCAAAGTGCATTTGCAAGTGGACTAAGAGTGAAATGATGTGAATAATATTCCTCTTTGAGGATTGAGGCAGAGACACGTCACTGCACTGGGGAGTTTTATTCTGTTTATGCTGAGCCTCCCTTTTCTTATCTGCAGGTGGTGCGAGATCAACACAATAGGTGACAGTTAGGGAAGGGGAAACAAAGAAGTTACAGATGTGATCATTGACACTGCACTGCTTTCAAATAAGTTTTCTGGATCATCCATCCCCACTATGAACTATTAGTAATGGATAATAATATTGATATTTTCTC
Source organism: Cetorhinus maximus (assembly GCF_964194155.1). Taxonomy (NCBI): domain Eukaryota; kingdom Metazoa; phylum Chordata; class Chondrichthyes; order Lamniformes; family Cetorhinidae; genus Cetorhinus; species Cetorhinus maximus. The sequence goes on along the minus strand of NC_135888.1, from coordinate 111,157,546 downwards.
ACAATCAGCAGTAATGCTGAATCCTGTCTGTTCCTTTCAAGCTCGAAGATGTGAAGGCTAAGCCTCAACAATCTTATTCAATTAGTCACCTGGTTAAAACCCGTAACATCCGAATCATCACTGGCAAAAACTTTGTGGTTTGGTGAGTATTTCATGTAATAGCGCTGCACAGAAGGAGAGCACTCGGCCCAGTGAGTTTCTGCCAGCTCTTTCGAAGAATAATCCGGTTATTCCCACTCCCCTGCTCTTTGTCCGTACCCTTGCACCACATATTGAGGGTGTGTTTCCTGCCAATGCAGTGCGTGTGCTGTTTCCGACTTTTGTTACTCCATTACGTCATTGAGAGCAGCAGAGCAGGCAGAGGCCAGGACCAAAGATGGCGCCGCTCAAATAATCACATCAGGGCATCGGCGTTGTTTTAAAAGGAGAAGAACATGACAAAAATGAAAAAAATACCTGGAAAAACTCAGTAGGTCTGACAGCATCTGCCGAAAGGAACATAGTTAACCTTTCGAGTCCGTATGACTTTTCAACAGAACTAAGGAAAAATAGAAAAGAGGTGAAATATAAGCTGGTTTAAGGGGCCGGGGGGGGGGGGGGGGGGGGTGGGACAGGTAGAGCTGGATAGAGGGCCAGTGATTGGTGGAGATTGTCAAAAGATGTCATAGACAAAAGGACAAAGAGGTGTTGAAGGTGGTGATATTATATAAGGAATGTGATAATAGGTGACATTAAGGGTAGAAAGCAGGACGAGCAAGGTGCAGATAGCCCTAGTGGGGGTGTGGTGTGGGGGGGAAGGGATCGAAATAGGCTAAAAGGTAGAGATAAAACAATGGATGGAAATACATTTAAAAATAATGGAAATAGGTGGGAAAATAAAAATCTATATAAATTATTGGAAAAAAAGGGGGGTCGGAAAGGGGGTGGGGATGGAGGAGGGAGTTCATGATCTAAAATAGTTGAACTCAATATTCAGTCCAGAAGGCTGAAAAGTGCCTTGTCGGAAGATGAGGTGCTGTTCCTCCAGTTTGCGTTGAGCTTCGCTGGAACATTGCAGCAGGCCAAGGATAGACATATGGGCATGAGGGCAGGGTGGAGTGTTGAAATGGCAAGCGACAGGGAGGTCTGGGTCATGCTTGCAGACAGACTGAAGGTGTTCCACAAAGCGGTCACCCAGTCTGCGTTTGGTCTCTCCAATGTAGAGGAAACCGCATTGGGAGCAGCGAATGCAGTAGACTAAATTGAGGGAAGTGCAAGTGAAATGTTGCTTCACTTGAAAGGAGTGTTTGGGCCCTTGGACAGTGAGGAGAGGGGACGTAAAGGGGCAGGTAAAGGGGCAGTTGCATGGGAAGGTGCCGATGGAAGGGGGTTGAGGTGTAGGGGGTGATGGAAGAGTGGACCAGGGTGTCACGGAGGGAACGATCCCTGCGGAATGCCACCGGGGGGGTGAAGGGAAGATATGTTTGGTGGTGGCATCATGCTGGAGTTGGTGGAAATGGTGGAGGATGATCCTTTGAATGCGGAGACTAGTGGGGTGATAAGTGAGGACAAGGGGGACCCTATCATGGTTCTGGGAGGGAGAGGAAGGTGTGAGGGCGGATGCGCGGGAGATAGGCCAGATGCGGTTGAGGGCCCTGTCAACCACCGTGGGTGGAAAACCTTGGTTAAGGAAGAAGGAAGACATGTCAGAGGAACTGTTTTTGAAAGTGGCATCATCAGAACACATGCAACGGAGGCAAAGAAACTGAGAGAATGGGATGGATTCCTTACAGGAAGCGGGGTGTGAGGAGCTGTAGTCAAGGTAGCTGTGGGAGTCGGTAGGCTTGTAATGAATATTGGTGGACAGTCTATCACCAGAAATTGGCCAAGGAAGGGAAGGGAAGTGTCAGAGATGGACCATGTGAAAATGATAGAGGGGTGGAAATTGGAAGCAAAATTAATAAATTTTTCCAGGTCCAGATGAGAGCATGAAGCAGCACCGAAGCAATCATCGATGTACTGGAGAAAGAGTTGTGGGAGGAGGCCAGAGTAGGACTGGAACAGGGAATGTTCCACATACCCCATACCACCAATATTCATTACAAGCCTACCGAGTCCCACAGCTACCTCGACTACAGCTCCTCACACCCCGCTTCCTGTAAGGAGTCCATCCCATTCTCTCAGTTTCTTCGCCTCCGTCGCATCTGTTCTGATGATGCCACTTTCAAAAACAGTTCCTCTGACATGTCTTCCTTCTTCCTTAACCGAGGTTTTCCACCCACGGTGGTTGACAGGGCCCTCAACCGTATCCGGCCTATCTCCCGCGCATCCACCCTCACACCTTCCTCTCCATCCTAGAACCATGATAGGGTCCCCACTTATCACCCCACTAGCCTCCGCATTCAAAGGATCATCCTCCACCATTTCCGCCAACTCCAGCATGATACCCCATAAAGAGACAGGCATAACTGGGGCCCATGCGGGTACCCATAGCCACACCTTTTATTTGAAGGAAGTGAGAGGAGTTAAAGGATAAATTGTTCAGTGAGTGAACAAGTTCAGCCAGACGGAGGAGAGTAGTGGTGGATGGGGATTGTTCGGGCCTCTGTTCAAGGAAGAAGCAGAGAGCCATCATCCCGGTGGGGGATGGAGGTGTAGAGGGATTGGACGTCCATGGTGAAGAGGAGATGGTTGGGACCAGGGGACTGGAAATTGTTGATATGATGTAGGGCCTGAGAGGAATGGCGGATGTAGGTGGGAAGGGACTGGACAAGGGGAGAGAGAATGGAGTCAAGATAGCAAGAAATGAGTTCTGTGGGGTAGGAACTGGCTGACATGATCGGTCTGCCGGGACAGTCCTGTTTGTGGATTTTGGGTAGGAGGTAGAAATGGGCCGTCCGAGGTTGGGAGGCTATGAGGTTGGAAGCTGTGGAAGGAAGATCTCCAGAGGAGATGAGGTCAGTAACTGTTCTGGAAACAATGGATTGATGTTCAGTGGTGGGATCATGGTCCAGAGGGAGGTAGGAGGAAGTGGCTGCGAGTTGACACTCAGCCTTTGCGAAGTAGACAACAGACAACAGCAACACCACCCTTGTCAGCAGGTTTGATGACAATGTCAGGGTTGGACCTGAGAGAACGGAGTGCAGCAAGTTCAGCGAGTGACAGGTTAGAGTGGGTGAGAGGAGCAGAGAAATTGAGACGACTGATGTCATGCCAACAGTTCTCAATGAACAGATCAAGAGAAGGTAAGAATCCGGAGGGAGGGGTCCAGGTTGAGGGAGAATATTGGAGGCAGGTAAAAGGATCCATTGAACGGGGAGAGGACTCCTTCCCAAAGAAGTGAGCACGAAGAGGGGACGAAGGTGGCGGAAGAAGAGTTCAGCATCATGTCAAACCCGAAATTTATTGAGATGAGGGCGCAAGGGTATGAAACTGAGTCCTTTGCTGAGCACTGAACGTTCAGCATCAGAGAGGGGAAGGTCAGGGTGAATATACGGACGGGGCTGGGATTAGAAGACGGGATGGGGACAGAGGGATGGGCAAGGGTGGAGAGTCCTGAATGGGCGTTGGTGTCAATGAGTTGTTGGAGCTTGCGTTGCTTTGCACCTGAAAGAAAGAGACACAGTTTCTTGGTGAGGCGTCGGATGAGACGAAGAATAAAATGAAACTGGGGGCACGGGCAGCTTAGAAATAGGGTGCGTCGGTGCTGCTAGAGGGAGAGGTTGAGTGTGTTCATATGGTGGTGCATGGCACTGAGTGTGGATCTCAGGATGCGACGAGAACAGCAGTCCGAGGAGCGTTGTATGTCCCGGAGATACCTGTAATCCTGGGTGGGTTCGAAACATGAGGGATGGAACTTCAGTTGAAATCCATGTGGGGTAAGTCGGAGACGGAGACAGTCACTGAGGAAGGAAATATGGCTGTGAAAGCGAGTTTTAGCAAACACCTTGTCAAACACCGGGAGAGAAATGGAAAGCAATGAAGGTGAACAAGGCAAAAGAGAGAGACGGAAATCCTGTCAGAGAGAAGAGCAATACTTCTTCAAGTAGGCGTTCCTTGAAGAGAAGTGGCAGTCAATTAAACATTAAGATAAAAGCCAAACACTGCGGATGCTGGAAATCCAAAACAAAAATAAAAATACATGATCCTTGCTAACATTTAGCAATCAACCTGCGTCAGGAACAGAATTGTCCCAGTGTGCACAGTAATAGGTAGCACAAGAGTTCCAATTTGTAGAGGAAGCACTAATGTGATTGGAAGATGTCTGAGGTGGCAACCTCCCCGGACCACGCTGTGATTATCTTATGATGTATTTTCTCCAATGAATAACACTTTTTGGTCTCTCCATTTACACTGTGTCTCTTGAAGGGGGATGTGTGTAAGGAGGAGGAGAGCGTTGGGGGTGAGGAGGAGGAGGAAGGGGGGGTTGGGGGTGAGGAGGAGGAGGGATTAGGTGAGGAGGAGAGGAATAGGAGTGTGGAGGAGGGGACTGGGGGTAAGGAGGTGCAGGAGGATGGGGATGAAGGAGACGGAGCAGAGGGGAGGCAGGTGGGTCTGAGAAGGAGGAGGTGATGGGGTGAGGAGGAGGGTGTGGATGGAGGTGAGGAGGAGGCAGAAGGGAATGATTAGAGGAAGAGGGGGATAGGGTGAGGAGGAGGGGAGGGAGTAGGGTTGAAGAGGATGGGGATGGTGTGAGGAAGAAGAAAATGAAAAAGGGATGGGAATGAGGAAGGAGAGGGGGTTGGGGTGAGGAGGAGGGGAAGGGGTATGAGGAGAAGGGAAGGGAGTGGGGTGAAGAGGAGTGAGATGGGGTGAGGAGGAGAGGGTAGGGTTGAAGGGGAGGGGTATGGGGTGAGGAGAGGGGGTTGGGGCGAGGTGGGGGATGTAGAGATGAGATGGGTATGCGGAGGAGGGGAGAGAGGGTGAGGACGAGAGGAATGAGGGTGAGGAGAAGGAGCGGGAAGGGGGTGAGGAGTAGTGGGATGGGGTGAGTCGAAGCGTGACCCCCTGCCCATAAATATGCCCAACACTACCCAGGGATCGCTTACAAACACTGGGATGCTTCCTGAAGTCTTGGAGAGTACACACTGACCCACTCCATGATGAGGCCTCCAGCACCTACAACCCTCCCTTATCCCTGTTGTCTTCTCCAGTTTCTTCAACCCTCCCTATCTCTGATAATTTCTCCAGCCCCTACAAACCTCAGTTACCGGCCCCAGACTCCACAGACCTCCCTGTCTCTGTAACAAGCCCTCAAACCCTCTGTCTCCCTGTAACATCACCCCAGGCCCTACACCACTCCCCGTCCCTGTGACCTCCTCCAACCCCTGCAGCACTCAATGATTTCCTTGTTCCTCTTAACTCTTGCTTGCAAGGCTCACTCTATCAAGAAGGATGAGGGTTTATTGCACAGTAGAATTTCTTACTTCGCACTGTGTACTGCAGCTTTTCAAACACATTTGTGGAATTATCACTTGTTAAAAACAGACATATTGCAAATTCACCATGTGCAATGAGGCAATCCAGCCTATGGTGTCCACTCCATCCAAAAACTTGCCAGCTCCAGATTAATCCCACTTTCCAGCTCTTGGCCATTGCTCTGTGGGTTGTGGCCCTTCCAGTGAGCTCCCTGCATGCTCTCTAGTTTGACCACATCCTTCCTGCAACGTCTTGCCCAGCCTGTGCAAATTGCTGTGGCTGTGATCCATCTAGTGGTTTATACAGCTTTAGTATAACCTCCCTGCTCTTATATAATGTGCATTAGCTAAGAAAGGAAAGAATCCCACATACCTTCTACTGCCTGTCTCCCAGACACTCTACTTTCCCTCTATTCTCCTGAACTTCCCAGTTTCCCACCAGTTATGTTGTCATTCCTAGCCTTGTTTGGCCTTCGCATATGCATTACCCTCCATCACCCCCTCCATGTCTCAGCCCTCCCTCCACCCCACCCTCCCCTCCCTGTCTCAGCCTTCATCCCCTCCCTGTCTCAGCCTTCATCCCCTCCCTGTGCACTGCCCTCCCTGCCCCTCCTGAAGCGAGCTGCATCCTCAGAAGACCAATAGTTATGTCCCCCGTGCCAAGGCTATCATCAAACCCCTCTTCTGTCTCACTGACTGGCTCTTACAGGTTTCACCAGCTGGGTCTGCAGAAGGAAGTACCTGTCACCGCTTGATCCATCTATAAACCTGCAGCCCTGGGACAACCAGTTGTGACATCTGCGAATGGCACAGGGCCGACACATTGTGGCTGCTGACTGATATCGCTCACACACTTGGAGTCTTCACTTCCAATCATCCATAGCAACCTGGACATTGAGCAGCTAACGGCTACTGCCTCTATTGAGAGGCAATCTAACTGAAGCTTGCAAAATTCTGAGGGGGCTTGATTGGGTAGACATTAAGAGATTGTTTCCACTGGTTGGGGAGTCTAAAACAGTCTCCGACAAGTGGCTAATCATTTAGGACTGGGATGAGGAGAAAATTTTTCACTCAAAGGGTTATGAATCTTTGGAGCTCTGTACCCCAGAAGGTTGTGGATGCTCCATCGTTGAATATCTTTAAGGCTGGGATAGACAGATTTTTTTGTCTCAGGGAGTTGTGGGATATGGGGAGATAGTGGCCATGGCTCAATGGGCCAAGTCTAGTCCAGCTCCTATTTCTTGTGTTCTTTTTTTTTGTTCTGCCATTGCTGACTCTGCAGATGCCCCTATGGTGAGATGGTGCAGTACATTGCATTCTAGCCTTGGTATGGCTGCAAATCCCATTGCCCCCTCTTTATGGCTGCTCTCACCCATCATGTGCTCCATCTGTCTTGTGCAGAGCAGGCAACACTTCAAGATCCCGCAAATGAGGTGGGAAGCTGTGTCCCATGAGAGAGCTGGAGTCTTTAGGCACTGGTTGGCTGCCCTGCACAAGTGTGTCTGCCTGGTCCGGCACACTTCTAGGTGCTCTGGGGTGCCAGTGTTTCTGGCAGGGTGTGAGTGGCAGGTGAGTGGAGGGGGTGCGTGGAGAGAGAGCATAGTCAAGAGGGAGTGGGAGAGAGACACACAGACGGGTTGGGGGGGAAGGCCTCCAATACTTTGTGTGGTAATCTGCTGAGTAATATACCTTTAAAAAGAATGTTATAATGAAAGATCACATGATCTTAGTATCCAATAGCAGAGTCGCACTGGCTACCTCTGTATTCGGTCGTCTAGAATTAGAATCTGTAATGTAGAGACAGGATTTGAGTTATAAGCACACAAGTGTTGCTGCTGAGTTCCTTTGTAAATAAATATGTGTTCTATATAAGAACTGTCTGCTGATCTGGTACCAACTCAGCCATCCCGAAACAAGAGTGCAACCCAGATCCATTAATCCAACTAAACTAAGAGCCAGGATCCAACATTTTGGGGATCAACCATAGATATGGCTAATCCTTTGTGCGTGAGGGCATTGGCAATCAGCAACATCTTTGAATGCCTGCTGGGCCTGAGCACTTACATGCTACTTTCTTGTCCTAAAGTCGCCCATTGTGAGGAACTCCAACATGTTCCCCCAGCTTATGAGCCAGTGGGAGAGTTGGGGGGGGGGTGGGGGGGTTGCCGGGGGTTTCACCAGCTTGCTCTATCAGCCCAGCCACATATCGTGTGCCCTTGCTGATCTTCACAGCCTCTATCCGACCCAATTTCCTTCCTCCTGCTCACTCCCCATAGCTTTTAACATCTACCCAGTATAATCCCCCTCTCCCTCCCATAGTCCCCCCATATGACATAATATCCCATCCAGTCTAATTCCCCTCTCCCCCTTGCCCTTTAATACTCCACACAGTCTAATCCGATTCTCCTCTTCAATTGTCTCACCTTCTGACATCCCTCTGTGTCCCATCCAGCCATCTAGTACACTGCTAACAGAATTGGCAGGCTGTTCCTAAGTGTGATTGTGGTGATTTCTACAATCTGATCATCCCTTGTGTGTTACTGGCATATTTAGTCTCATTTCCATCAGGCAATCAAGCTGTTAACAACTGAGCCTGAAGAATATTTTCCAGCAAAGTCACATGGTGTCTTCTGACGTAGAAATGCTTGGATTCTGTGAATCACAAGACGCAACACGACACATGCAGTATAGCAGACGACTGCAACTTTCATTTGAAAATGGAAAGTGGCGCAGGGCCCACTGTTAACTGGGACAAGATCTTGTTCGATATTGGGAACAGGCAGGCATGTGGAGTCAGGACACAGATTAACCATCTTCTCATTGAATAAGGGTGCTATTATCTCTCCTGCTGCCACACTGCTCCCACCTGGTTTCACAGAAACTGTCCCAGTGTACGCCTAGTCCCAAGACAGTGCCAAATCTCAGGGTGACTGCTTACTCCTCCTTTCGGAATAAATCTCACCACAAAGAACTATGAAGTTTTACTGATTTGATTAGGAGCTGAGCAGTATGTATGTATGTCTCTGAGCCAAGGGAAAACAGAGCACAAATTGTCAGTGCCAATTGCTGTTCCCACGTCCAGAGGGATGTGCGCCTGAGGCGCTGCCAGTTCCAGGAATGATCTACGCTGCAGACAAACAGGATGTGGCTGAGCAGCAGTGTCCCTGAAGGTTGTGCAGCGTGAGGAGAGACAGGTTGCGCTCGGTCAAGGGCAACTTCAGATAACACCGCTCCGGGGCAACACTCCAACCTCCCACCCCAGCCCCACCCTCCGCCCTCACCGCCACCCCAGGGTCTCAACAAAACTAAATACATAAGATTTCCTCTTATCGGAACCAGATGTTGCCTTATCACTGTCAAGCCCATCCAGGATTTCACGGTGGCTGTGCATAGTGTCCGTTGTCGACCCGGTTGCACCGTCCTGTGGTCCCTTCTGCCGTGAGCTTATGGAGAGCCTGCCAGGCAGGAAACAGAGAAGAGAGCAAGTGGAGTGGCATCGATTGAGACAGGCGATCAACAGTCAGCACAATGGAGCTGAGTACAGCAAACAGAATCCTCTGCAGGCGACGCTCCAGCCAAGACTGGATATGTTGTGATAGAGAAGTGCTGTTCATATGCAGACACAAAGCGATGCAACCAGGATGGAGAGAGGCTGAGGATGAGGTTGAAATGGATGAGAAGGGATACCTCACCATCGTTGCTGTCCAGGGATTGTGGGGCCATTGTATTCATTTCACATGCTTCGCCTGATGCTGTACTATACACTGGGCGAAAGCACCTCGGCTCTTTCATTCATTATCTACATTGGAGGGAAAGAGTTACAGACACATGTGCTTGAATGTTCTTACCAAGAAGAACCAATGATGTAAACCATATCACAGAATCACAGTACAGAAGAGGCCCTTCGGCCCATCGAGTCTGCACCGACACGTGAGAAACACCTGACCTACCTACCTAATCCCATATGCTTCCCTTTGATGTCTACAGAGCCCAGTGAAAGCCAAACTGAGGAGTACAGTTTAGTGTTGGGAAGCAATGCAAATTGTCATTCAAATGCCAATGGTTCAATTGTGTGGCACTTATATTATGATGGCTGTCTGCCTGCTCACATTTTGAGAACACGGTGTTGCTGACATCAGATACCGTCTTATCCTCAGCACTGTCTCCTCCTCACCCTCGGCACTGAACCCGGCATCCACCTCCTTGTCCTTGGCACCGTCCTCGTCGTCCCCCTCCCAATCCTCGGTACTGTCCCCGCGTCCCTCTCCTAGTCGTCAGTGCTGTTCCCCACGCTGCCCCCGACGTCACCCCTCCTTGTCATCAGCTCCCCCATTGTTGAGGATGGGAACATTTGTGGAGACTCCTCCTCCAGTGAGTTATTTAATTGTCCACCACCATTTGCGACTGGATGTAGCAGGACTGCAGAGCTTAGATCTGACCCATTGGTTGTGGGATCACTTAGCTCTGTCCATCACTTGCTGCTTATGCTGTTTGGCATGCAAGTCATCCTGTGTTATAGCTTCACCAGGTTGACACCTCATTTAGGTATGCCTGGTGCTGCTCCTGGCATGCCCTCCTGCACTCTTCATTGAACCAGGGTTGATCCCCTAGCTTGATGGTAACAGTAGAATGGAAGATATGCCAGGCCATGAGGTTACAGATTATGTTCGAGTGCAATTTTGCTGCTGCTGATGGCCCACAGCGCCTCATGGATGCCCAGCCTAGAGTTGCTAGATCTGTTCAAAATCTATCCCATTTAGCATGGTGGTAGTGCCACACAGCACGATGGAGGGTATCCTCAATGTAAAGGTAGGACTTGGTCTCCACAATGACTGTGCGGTGATCACTCCCACCGATACAGTCATTGACAGATAAATCTGTGGCAGGCAGATTGGTAAGGATGAGGTCAAGTATGTTTTTACCTCTTGTTGGTTCTCTCACCATCTGCCGCAGACCCAGTCTAGCAGCTATGTCCTTAAAGACTTGGCCAGCTCAATCAATAGTGGTGATATAGCTACTCTTGGTGATGGACATTGAAGACCCCACCCAGAGTATATTTTGCTCCCTTGCCACCCTCAGTCCTCCCTCCAAGTGGTGTTCAACATGAAGGAGCACTGATTCATCAGCTGAGGGAGGGCAGTACGTGGTAAGCAGCAGGAGGTCTCCTTGCCCATGTTTGACCCGATGCCTGAGATTTCATGGGGTCTCCCAGGGCAACTCCCTCCCAACTATACAGGGTCAGTCCTGCCAGTGGGACAAGACATACTCAGAGATGGTGATGTCTGGGACATTATGTGTAAGATATGATGTCAGCTATTGTTTGACTAGTTTGTGAGACTGCTCTCCTAATTTTGGTACTGGGCCCCAGATGTTAGTAAGGACTTTGCAGGGTCAACAGGCCATTGTCATTTCCAGTGCCTTGGTCAATGCTGGGTGGTCCGTCTTCATTCTTTTTTTGAGACTTTGTCGCAGTTTGTTACAACTGAGTGGCTTGCTAGGCCATTTCAGAGGGCATTTAAGAGTCAACCACATTGCTGTGAGTCACAGGTAGGCCAGACCAGGTGAGGAAGGAAGGTTTCCTTCCCTAAAAGGCATTAGTAAACCAGAAGGTTTTTACAACAATCGACATCTAGATTTTTATTGAATTCAAATTCCACCATCTGCCGTGGTGGGATTTGAACTTTGGTCCCCAGAGCATTCCCCTGGGTCCCTGGATTGCTAATCCAGCAACAATACCACTACGCCATGATGTTATTGCATTCTGATTGGCCTACACGAGGTGAGGCTATTTTCTAATTGGCTAAAGGGATGTGTGATCAATCTGTGATTGGCCCTCAAGGGTCATGATTGTTGTCACTTTCCACTATCCCCTGACTGGTTCCTTAAAATGTCAATTACTTATAGGACCATCCTCCTCATTATAATTTGTTTCTGTTACTTTTATGACTTCTTGCTAAGATAAAAGGATGCTTCACAATATGTTCCACACCTATTTGTTTAGGATAGGGGAAGTATGGCTGTCATGCCCTCGTGAATGATAATTTGAGCTCATTCTCCCAGATCTTGCTTAATTTGTTCAAGTTCCTCATTAAATCAAACCCCTATCAGCGACTGTTTTAGGGGCCATTTGCTAGGTGATGTTTTTCTCTCTGTGGCTGTTTGTATTTGGAATGAGTTACTTTTAAAACAAAAGATAGAGTGGAAAAGTTGCTTATAATCTTAAAACTATGTAGATCTAATACAGAAGGTTAAAAAGTAAGTAGTACTTAAAAGTTATATAGAGTGTGTATAAAATATAAGTGAAAGCCATAAACAGTGCTTTAAATGAGGTAATAAAATCTCCTTATACATTCAGTTAATACATAGTCTTAAGTGATAAAAGTCAAAAATGATTATACAGTTACAAAACTAATCACACACTGTTACAAAAGTTAACTCTAATACAAAGAATACATTGAGTCAAATGTAATTGTTTTTCTTCTAAAACACTACAAATTAAAACTAACTTAATCTAGAACACAGCAGTTGTTATTCTTTCCTCCTCTCAGCACAATAAATTCCTCTAATTTTCTCGTGCCGATAACACCAGGTTTTGATAAGGTTTTAACGATGTGAGAGGATGTAAGCTCACCTGATCAACCTTGAAGGCTGCAAGTTCTCGCACTGTGGCTCTGTGAAATGGAAATAAGTACAACAGGGCCTTTCCAGCAGTTGTTCTGTAATTAGCTCATTAGTGTGTTAGTTTTAATCTCTCTAAAGTCCCGTGGTGCACTTCTGGCTCAGTTCATAGCACCCTCGCCTTTGAATCAGAGGGTTGTGGGTTCATGTCCCACTCCTGGAAAACCAAGAACTGTGATTGTACTCAAAAAGAGTTGCAATCTGTGACTGTTGATAACTTGAAAGAGTATCAAGTGAAGCTAAGCAGAGTCACATGATGCAGGTGAAATAAATGACTGGGAACTAGTGAATATGGCCAGTAGGACTAAGAGGAAGAGCAGGCAGGAAGAAATTACTGAACACAGTGGGACTGGGGGTCTGAAATGCATTTGTTTCAATATGAGAAGTATAACAGGCAAGGCAGATGAGCTTAGAGCTTGGATTAGTACTTGGGACTATGATGTTATTGCTATTACAGAGACTTGGTTGAAGGATGGACAGGATTGGCAGATAAATGTTCCAGGATTTAGATGTTTCAGGCAGGATAGAGAGGGATATAGAAGAGGTGGGGGAGTTGCACTGCTGGTTAAGGAGAATATCACAGCTGTACAACAAGAGGACACTCATGCAGTGAGGCAATATGGGTAGAGCTCCAGTATAGGAAGGGTGCAGTCACAATGTTGGGGGTTTACTATAGGCCTCCCAATTGCCGGCGGGAGATTGAGGAACAGTTATGTAGGCAGATTTTGGAAAGATGTAAAAGCAATAGGGTTGTTGTGGTGATTTTAACTTTCCCTATATTGACCGGGAATCACTTAGTGCTAGGAGTTTGGATGGTGCAGAATTTGTAAGGGGCTTCCTGAGACAATATGCAGATAGTCCAACTAGGGAAGGGGCAATGCTGAACCTGGTATTAGGGAATGATCCCGGCCAGGTGGTCGAAGTTTCAATAGGGGAGCATTTTGGGAAAAGTGACCATAATTCAGTAAGTTTCAAGGTACTGGTGGATAAGGATAACAGGAGTCCTGGGGGAAGGCTAATTATAACAATATTAGGCAGGAACTGAGGAATCTAGACTGGAGGCAGATGTTTGAGGGCAAATCAACAACTGACATGAGGGGGGCTTTCAAATGTCAGTTGATAAGAGTTCAGGACCGGCATGTTCCTGCTGGGATGAAGGATAAGTATGGATAAGTAAGTTTCAGGAACCTTGGATAACGAAGGATATTGTGAAATTAGACAAAAAGAAAAGGGAAGCATTCGTAAGGGCTAGAAGGCTGGGAACAGATGAAGCCCATGGAGAATATAAATAAAGTAGAAAGAAACTTAAGCAAGGAGTCAGGAGGGCTAAAAGGGGTCATGAAAAGTCATTGGCAACCAGGATTAAGGAAAATCCCAAGGCCTTTTACACATATGTAAAAAGCAAGAGGGTAGCCAGGGAAAGGGTAGGCCCACTCAGGGACAGAGGTGGGAATCTGTGTGTGGAGCCAGAAGGAATGGGAGAGATACTAAATGAGTATTTCTCATCAGTATTCACCAAAGAGAAGGATGTAGAGGTCGATTTGTTTAGGGAAGAGTGTGTAGATAGCCTGGATCATGTTGAGATCCAAAAAGAGGTGTCAGGCCTCTTGAAGAATATTAAGGTGGATAAGTCCCCAAAGCCAGATGGGATCTAGCCCAGAGTACTGAGGGAGGCAAGGGAGGAGATTGCTGGGGCCTTGACAGAAATCTTTGTTTCCTCACTGGCTACGGGTGAGGTCCCAGAGGACTGGAGAATGGCCAATGTTGTTCCATTGTTTAAGAAGGGTAGCAGGGATAATCCAGGAAATTACAGGCCGGTGAGCCTTAAGTCAGTGGTAGGGAAATTATTGGAGGAGACTCTTCGTGACAGGATTTACTACCATTTAGAAGCAAATGGGCATATTAGTGAGAGGCAGCATGGTTTTGTGAAGGGGAGGTCGAGTCTCACTAACTTGATTGAGTTTTTCGAGGAAGTGACAAAGATGATCGACGATGGAAGGGCAGTGGATGTTATCTACTTGAATTTCAGTAAGGCCTTTGACAAGGTCCCTCATGGCAGACTGGTACAGAAGGTAAAGTCGCAACTGATCAGAGGTGAATTGGCAAGATGGAGACAAAATTGGCTTGGTCATAGAAGATAGAGGGTAGCAGTGGAAGGGTGCTTTTCTGAATGGAGAGCTGTGACTAGTGGTGTTCCGCAAGGATCAGTGCTGGGACCTTTGCTGTTTGTAGTATACGTAAATGATTTGGAGGAAAATGTAACTAGGTTAATTAGTAAGTTTGCAGATGACACTAAGGTTGGAGGAGTTGCAGATAGTGAAGAGGATTGTCTAAGGATACATCGGGATATAGATCGGTTGGAGACTTGGGCGGAGAAATGGCAGATGGAGTTTAATCCGGACAAATGTGAGGTAATACATTTTGGAAGGTCTAATACAGGTAGGAATTATACAGTAAATGGCAGAACCCTTAAGTGCATCGACGGGCAGAGGGATCTGGGTGTATAGGTCCACAGGTCACTGAAAGTGGCAACACAGTTGGATAAGGTAGTCAGGAAGGCATATGGCATGCTTGCCTTCATTGGCAGGAGTATTGAGTATAAAAGCTGGGAAGTCATGCTGCAGCTGTATAGAACCTTGGTTAGGCCACATTTAGAATATTGCCTGCAATTCTGGTCACCACATTACCAGAAGGATATGGAGGCATTGGAGAGGGTGTAGAGGAGGTTTACCAGGATGCTGCCTGGTCTGGAGGTTATTAGCTATGAGGAGAGTTTGGAGAAACTCGGATTGTTCTCTCTAGAGCGACGGAGATTGAGGGGTGACTTGATGGAAGTTTACAAAATTATGTGCGGCATGGACAGAGTAGATAGTCAGAAGCTTTTTCCCAGGGTGGAAGAGTCAATTACTAGGGGACATAGATTTAAGGAGAGAGGAGAAAACTTTAGAGGAGATGTGCGGGGCAAGTTTTTTATGCGGAGGGTAGTGAGTGTCTGGAATTCGCTGCCAGAGGAGGTGGTGGAAGCAGGTACGATAGTGGTGTTTAAGAGGCCGCTTGACAAATGCATGAATAGGATGGGAATAGAGGGATACGGACCCCGGAAGTGCAAAATGTTTTAGTTTGACAGGCAATATGATCGGCGCAGGCTTGGAGGGCCGAAGGGCCTGTTCCTGTGCTGTACTTTTCTTTATTCTTTGTTCTTTGATACTAAGATACTAAAGTCCGCCATTGGTTACAGTTTAAATAGAATAATATAATGTTAGGTTAATTTATTAATATACTTTGTGTGTAAAGCAAATTAAAACTAATCATTAAACACTAATTTCCCTAGAATATGGACACAGACTGCTTCGGTGTCTGAGGAGTTGCAAAAGGTGCTGAACATTGTGAAATCATCAGTGAGCATCCCCATTTCTAGCATTATGATGGAGAGAAGGTAATTGTTGAAGCTGCTGAAGATGGTTGGGCATAGGACACTGCCCTAACGAACTCCAGCAGTGCTGTCCGAAGACTGAGATGATTGACCTCCAACAACCACGACCATCTTCCTTTGTGCTAGGTATGACTGCAACCAGTGGAGAGTTTTCCCCTGATTCCTTTTGTGATGACTGTCACTGTAAGATGAGTTCAACGGAGTAGGGGTCACGTGATTTTGTTCAACCAATGTGTGGTTAGCGCAAGGGAATAAATTCTAGGGAGGGGTCCTAGGGTAAGATGGCTGTATGAGGGGCTGGCTGGATGCAAGCAGCCTCAGAAGCTCTCGTGTAAATAAAGTTTGTTTTGTTTGACTAAGAAGCCTCCCAGAGTGTGTTTCTACATTTAGCATCAAGGAAAAAAACTATCCTGGCACTGTTTCCCACCTTCAATCTGAGAGTATCACATTTAATCGACAGTTGTGAATAGAAAATTATATCACTCACAGAGTTGCCGCTTTACAGCCGAATAGACTGATATGACTCCACTGCAGAGGAATGGAGTCATTTCCGACTGAAACCCTCAGTCATAATGCAACGTTTTAAGTTTAATTCATGAGTAAGAGCCCCGGGGGAGTTGATCATGATGGACATTGTGAAACTTAAACAATTATCAAAGCATTGCAATTTTGGTACAACCCTAAGTTATGTGCTGTGGGATCGATTAGTCTGTGGCGTGGTAATGATACCATACAACGTCAGTTGTTAGTGGAAGTTGATATCGATTTCAAACACGCAATGGAGATTGCGCTCGCTATGGAAAGCACTGAGGCAGATACGTTGGAACTGCAGAGCGCACACAGTGGCGCTGTGCACCAATTAGGGTGGGAACCGGCAGCCAGCCGTGGCGCCAAATTGGCCGAGGCCACTGGAAAAAGGCAAGCAGTTCCAGTAAGCTATAGAATTAAAAGATACAGCGGAGGCAGTCAGGCAGTGATTCCTAAGGTCCAATGTTATCGATGTGGGAGTAACCACACTCCTGAATCTTGTTGACTTAAGGAGGCTGAGTGCCGCTTTTGTGGAAAACAAGGACGCCTGAGGAGACAATGCAGGGCTAGGACCAGGTAGTCGATGTTACAAATACACAGTGTGGAAGACTCTGGTACCAGAAAGTCTGATATTTACTCTCTTTCCAACCTCAGGATGTTAAGCCAGGCCCAATCACCATTACATTCTGTGTAAATGGGAAGCCTCTAAATATGGAAGTAGATACAGGTGCATCAGTCACTGTTATGGGCAAGTACACATTCCAGTATTTGAGAGAGGGTGCCCAGCCATTTAATTTAGAAAGCACTTGAGCCAATCTGAAAATATACACCGGCGGGGAAGGAAAGTGGGAGGTACAACCATTGTACCTGTAAGCTATGGACAACAATCTGCCCAGTTACATATCGCAGTAGTAATGGGTGAAGGGCCAAGCCTTCTGGACCTTGACTGGTTCAAGAAAATAAAATTTAATTGGCTGACGTTTTCCAAATCACAGTTGACAACACTTACAAATTTTGTTGGCAAATTTTGAAATCGGGGCCCTGTCCTCAAGTCTAAGTCATTAAAATATGTCAGGAAAAGAAAGGGTCCTAACACCTAACATTAGAACATTGAATGGACTCCTTAGAACAATATGAAGATCAGTTTTATTTGAAAAGCAAGTGTGAGGATTTTTCTTAGCTCACATTGCAGATGAAATTCAACACATGAGACATTTTAAAGGGATAAATGAGGAAAATGATTTATTAACTGTTTTGTTAACCTGTCCAACAACCTTCAAAGATTTGTGCACAAACACTGCCAGGTCTCTCTGTTCTTGCTCCCCTCTAACAATCTACCTTTAGCTTGCATTGCCTCTCCCCATTAAATTTTGCACCATTAGTGATCACTCCACTTTCAAAAGTTTCTAAATCCATTATGACAAAAATGTAACTTGTGTGTTTCTTTTTCACAGCAAAATACAAAATGTGATCTCAAAGCACAAACAGAAGCCCTGCAATCCAATTTAATAAAAAGGGATTTAACTTATGAAGTCCCCTTAATGCAGAAGCCTCAGTTCTAAACCTCTCTTCAGGGCTATTTTTCACTTGAAACAATGTTTTTTAAGTCTCCAAACAACTATTTTGAAGCTGTTGGTCAGCTTTTCCACATTTTGTGAGTTTACATGCATGTTACACCCTGATTGGAATTTAGTGATGGTGACGAGGGGCCTAAAAATGACAGTGGCGGGGGTGACAGCTCTGCTTTGGTGGTCAGTGGGGCCTGAGGCTGCGTCTTGTCAGTGGTAGCCAATTAATTTCCTGTTGAGAACTTCCACCCTCTCTCAAAAACTGCCAACCAATATTTGATTTGCCAACCAATCATAGGGCATTGCTGGGGTTGCACCAATGGGGAGATAAGGGCCAGTTAGGCAGGCCAAGAGAAAGGTCCGAATTGTTAAGAAAATATGACAGTGCTTTCCGGGACGAGTCAGACGAAATTAAGAGCTTACACGGCAAAATCTATGTGAAATCTGGAAGCCGCTCCTCAATTTTTCAGAGTGAGACTCATACCATGTGCCCTGCAAGAGAAAGTTGAGGCTGAACTAAAAAGGCTGGAAGAATGAGGTATTATCCAGCTGGTTCAGTTTTCAGAATGGGCTGCACCCATCGTTCCCATTTTGAAGCCCAACAATACTATCCCCATTGCGGTGGTTATGAACAAACCGTCAATCAGGCCACAAAGCTAGTCAAGTATCTTCTTCCACGAATCGAAGATCTTTATGCAAAACTGGCCCAGAACCAGTCATATACCAAGCTGGACGTGAGTCATGCTTATCAACAGCTTGAGTTGGATGACAGTTCCCAAGGGCTTTTTTAGTACACACACTACCTTTTGGTGTCTTGTCGACATGCGCAATATTCCAACGCACAATAAAGAGCCTGCTACAGGGTTTACCACAGGTTTTGGTATACCTTGATGATGTACTCATCAAGGGGTCCACGGAGGCCGAACATCTGGCAAATTTAGAAGGGGTTTCAAAAAGATTTTATCAGGCTGGAGTTTCCCTCAAGAAAGAAAAGTTTTTTCAAGCCATGGAAGTGACTTATCTGGGACACAGGATCAATACTCAAGGGTTACACCCTATCGAGGAGAAAATCAAGGCCATAAAAGAAGCGTCTTCCCCCACTAGCATGTCTGAACTTAAATTGTTTCGAGGAATAGTCAATTATTATGGGTGGTTTTTGCCAAATCGATCCACTGTGCTGACCCCCTTACACACCTTACTAAAGAAGCACCACCGCTGTTTTGGGGAATTCCTCAGGAAACAGCTTTCAACAATGTGAAGCAATTGCTGCAGTCTTCAAGTCTACTTGTACACTTCGACCCATCGAAAGAACTAATACTGACATGTGACACCTCTCCATATGGCGCTGGGGCAGTGTTGTCCCAAGAAATGCTTGATGGCTTGGAAAGGCCGATAGGATATGTGTCAAGAACACTATCAGTAGCTGAAAGAGGCTATTCACAAATTTAAAAAGAGGGCCTAACAATAGTTTTCGGCATCAAAAAGTTCCATCAATATCTACACGGGGGCACTTCACTATTGTTTCAGACCACAAGCTGCTGTTGGGCCTTTTTAAGGAGAACAAGGCTTTTTCACCAATAGCCTCTGCGAGGATTCAGAGGTGGGCATTGATTCTGGCCGCATATGAATATACCTTCAAACACCAACCCGTGGTACATATTGCGAATGCGGACACCCTGAGCCACCTGCCCCTGAGAGAAAGTATTACATGTACACCTATTCCTCAAGAAATTGTCTTAGCCATAAACTTATTGGATACGCTACCAGTCTGTGCGAAACAAGTCAAAACCTGGACCAGTCGGGATCCACTGTTATCCAGAGTACGAGATAAAATCCTTACGGGATGGGGAAATGAGGCAGTTTCAGAGGAATGAAACCCTACTCCATCCATAAACATGAACTTAGTTGTCAAGATGGTATTGTGCTATGGGGAGCACAAGTGGCCATACCTGTGCCGGGCCGGAAGCTACTCCTGATGGAACTACACAGTGGCCACCCTGGTACCTTGAAAATGAAATTGTTAGCCAGGAGTTATGCATGGTGGCCCAGAATCCACACTGATATTGAGAACATGGTAAGGTGCCACCAACAGTGCCAGTTGTAGCAAAGCCTGCCAGCCACAGCTCCACTATGCCCTTGGGAATGGCTTGGGCGTCCTTGGGCCCACATCCATGTCGATTAAGTAGGACCATTTATGGGTATGATGTTTCTCTGCGTGATTGACGCACACTATAAGTGGGTAGAAATTTTTGAGGTGAAAATACCGACATCGATGACGACCATCGAAAAGCTACAGCACTGTTTTAAAACTCATGGTTTGCCTGAAATAATCATATCTGATAATGGGGCAGTGTTCACGGGTGCGGAGTTTCAAAACTTCACCACGCTCAATGGTATAAAACACACAGAGACAGTGTCCTACCACCCAGCATCGAATGGCTTAGCCGAGAGAGCCTTCCAAACTTATAAATCTGGCGTGAAAAATCTATCAGGTGGATCCTTAGCAAGAAGAGTCTCACGTTTTCTGTTGTGTTTCTGTACCGCCCCACACGCAACAGCAGGTGTTCCTTCTGCTGAACTGTTAATGAAACGTCTCAGGACGAGGTTAAATCTTGTGTTTCCAAATTTTCAGGGGAGGGTAGAGTCAAGTCAGTGTAACCAAAAGACAAATCATGATTCTCACAGTAGAGCTAGGAAGTTCTCGACTAATGAAAATGCGTACGTGATAAAATTCAGGTGAATTCCCGGAAAGGTAGTCTCTGAGACCGGACCTCTTTCGTATCAAGCAAGGATAGAAGGATGGATCACCTGAAAACATGTTGACCATTTGAGGGGTAGAGAGGCACTCTCGCAGTCGGTGTTACCACTGAGTGTTGGTGAACCTGTGTACACTGAAGATCCTGGTCAACCTGTGGAAGTTAATGATAATGAATTGTCCATACCAAATGTGGTTGCGAGCCAAGGGCAGCTGGAGCACTCCTCCCCCCATTTTCCCCTTTGATTATTTAGTATTGGAATGCTATAAGTGTCTTCTACTGTGAAGACTGAAACAAAGCATTTATTCAACTCCCCTGCCATTTCCTGGTTCCCCATTATTATTTCCCCAGCCTCATTCTCTAAGGGGCCTATGTTCACTTTGGTCTCTCTTTTCCTTTTTATATATTTAAAGAAGTTCTTACTGTCCGCTATTATATTACTTGTTAGTTTACCCTCAAAGTTTATTTTCTCCCTCTTTACTATTTTTTTGGTCATCTTTTGTTGGTTTTTTAAATTTTCCCAATCCTCTGGCTTGCCACTAATCTTTGCCACATTGTATTTCTTTTCTTTTAATTTGATACTATCCTTAACTTCCTTGGTTAACCATGGTTGGTTTATCCCCTTCCTTGAATCCTTCTTCCTCACTGGGAATATATCTTTGTTGTGAGCCATGAACTATATTCTTAAACATCTGCCATTGTTCATCAATCATTTTTTTCCGCTAAAATCCGATCCCAGTCCACTCCAGCCAACTCTGCCGTCATTCCTTTGTAATTACCCTTATTTAATTTTAGCACAGTTGTTTCTGACCCAAGTTCCTCACTCTCAAACTGAATGCTAAATTCTACCATATTATGGGTACTGTTTCCTGGGTTATGTTTTACTCTGAGGTCATTTATTAAACCTGCCTCATTACACATTACCAGGTCCAAAATAGCCTGATCCCTGGTTGTATCCACAACATATTGTTCTAGGAAACTGTCCCGAATACACTCTATGAATTCTTGCTCATGGCTACCTCTGCCAATTTGATTTTCTCAAACTACATGAAGAATAAAGTCACCCATGATTAATGTACTGCCTTTATTTTATTTAATAAAAGCATTAGGAAACCTCATCCCGCTCATGGATGAGATTTCCTCAAAAACGTGAAGGCTGCTTGGCCTTTTCGCCTGCCTGCCAACCTTAAGATTGGATGGGCGGCGTTTATAATAACCTTAATTAAATCCTTAATGGCCCTAGTAGGCCATTTACATATTGGCTGGCATGCCCACCAACCAAAACATCACTACTCAGCGCAATGACGTCAGGACGAATGCCCGATGTCATCACGCGTCCTTTTACACGTCAGCATGTCAGGCCCAGCCCCGCACACCGACGGAAAAATCCTGCCCATTATTTTACATAATCTCTCCTTGTTCTTCCTACCAAAATGAATCACTTTACAATTTTCTGAATTCTCTGAAATGTCTGCCCATTTCACCAGGGTACGTCCTCTTGAAATTTATCACTATCTTCCTTACAGTTGACAACACTTCCAAGTTTTGTCGGCAAATTTTGAAATCGGGGCCCTGTCCTCAAGTCTAAGTCATTAAAATACGTCAGGAAAAGAAAGGGTCCTAACACCTAACATTAGAACATCGAATGGACTCCTTAGAACAATATGAAGATCAGTTTTATTTGAAAAGCAAGTGTGAGGATTTTTCTTAGCTCACATTGCAGATGAAATTCAACACATGAGACATTTTAAAGGGAAGAATGAGGAGAATGATTTATTAACTGCTTTGTTAACCTGTCCAACAACCTTCAAAGATTTGTGCACAAACACTGCCAGGTCTCTCTGTTCTTGCTCCCCTCTAACAATCTACCTTTAGCTTGCATTGCCTCTCCCCATTAAATTTTGCACCATTAGTGATCACTCCACTTTCAAAAGTTTCTAAATCCATTATGACAAAAATGTAACTTGTGTGTTTCTTTTTCACAGCAAAATACAAAATGTGATCTCAAAACACAAACAGAAGCCCTGTGCAATCCAATTTAATAAAAAGGGATTTAACTTATGAAGTCCCCTTAATGCAGAAGCCTCAGTTCTAAACCTCTCTTCAGGGCTATTTTTCACTTGAAACAATGTTTTTTAAGTCTCCAAACAACTATTTTGAAGCTGTTGGTCAGCTTTTCCACATTTTGTGAGTTTACATGCATGTTACACCCTGATTGGAATTTAGTGATGGTGACGAGGGGCCTAAGAACGACAGTGGCGTGGGTGACAGCTCTGCTTTGGTGGTCGGTGGGGCCTGAGGCCACGTCTTGTCAGTGGTAGCCAATTAATTTCCTATTGAGAACTTCCACCCTCTCTCAAAAACTGCCAACCAATATTTGATTTGCCAACCAATCATAGGGCATTGCTGGGGTTGCACCGATGGGGGGGACAAGGGCCAGTTAGGCAGGCCGTGAGAAAGGTGGGTTCCGGGTGTGCGGGGGGGGGTTGGGGGGTGGGGGGGGGGGGTGGGGGTGGGGGGGTGACGACATTGCCACTGGGTTGTGATTGCTGCTGAGGGGCCGCCCATGGGCCAAATAGTGCCAAAATAAGAGGCTGCCCCTCCTCTCCCCCACCCCCCTAACCCATACCAAAGCCCAACACCAGCTACGTGCCAGTGGAAGCAGAGAGAGGCCCTGAATTGGCTAAAGGAAGGCGGCCCACTGCCTTTCCTGTTGCCGGCAAGATGGTGTGATGGTGGGAAGATGATGGCATGCCACTTGTGCCTTGCTGCACCATTTTATGCCCAGTCCCCATCACCCAGCCCGTCCCCAGAAGGCTGTTAAAACCCAGCCCTCTGTCTTTAATGACAGGGTCTTCCAGTTCTGTCAGTTTGTCCAGCCCTTGTCTCTCAGCAGCTGAGTGGATGATTGGCAGCCAGTATGCTATGAAACCAGTCTAACAGTCTGCCACAATGCACAATGGGTTGGAAGTCTGGGTCACACTGGCTCCCCAAATAGGAAGCAACAGTTTGGGAATTTTTTTTTTCCTTTTACAAGGACCTGTCTCTCTCGTGAACCTTCCAAAGTCGAGCAATTAGTCCCATCATCTTCAACCTCCTATAGAGACAGGAACCATAGATGTGATAGGATAGCCATACAAAGTAACCTTCCCCAACCTCGCAAAGTCTGCAGGCATGAGTAGCAGAGACTCTCTGCAGGTTTTCACGCAATGTCCCCTTTACAAAAAAAAAATCACAATTTTTCTTCTGTTATTTTGTAACTACTTGTGGGCTTATAATAGACACAGGAAATATGCAAAGTAACATAAAGAGAGGTGATGTAATGTAGACAGTGACACAGAATAAGAATATTCCAAGATGTTGCATTTGAAGCATGAAACAAATAATGCAGTATCACACCCGAATCTAATTGTATAGCTTATGAACCAATGGAAATAACTGAGGGAGGAGAGAAGGAACTCTCTTGCTCAGCCTCTCAGCAGCTGGATGGATCATACGAACATATGAAATAGGAGCAGAAGTAGGCCATTTGACCCCTCAAGCCTTCTCTACCAATCAATAAGATTGTGGCTAATCTGTTTGTCTGTGTTTTGAATTCCACATTCCCTTCTGCCTCCGATAACCTTTGATTCCCTTGCTTAACAGGAATCTATCTACCTCTGCTTTAAAAATATTCAATTACCCTGCCTCCACCGCCTTCTGAGGCAGAGTTCCAAAGTTGCACAGCCCCCTGAGAGAAAAAAAATTCTCCTCATCTCTGTCCTAAAATGGTAACCCCTAATTTTAAAACAGTGCCCACTAGGTCTGGACTCGCCCACAAGAGGAAACATCCTTCCCACATCCACCTTTTCAACACCGTTCAGGATCTTATATACTTCAATCAAGTCACCCCTCTTCTAAACTTCAGTGGAAACAAGCCCTGTCTGTCTAACCATTCCTCTGAAGACAACCTGCTCATTTCAGGTATCAATCTAGTAAACCTCCTCTGAACCACCTCCAACACACTTACATCCTTCTTTAAATAAGGAGACCAAAGCTGCACACAATATTCAAGATGTGGTCTCATCAATGCCCTGTATAACTGAAGCATAACATCCTTACTTCTAATTCAATTCCTCTCATAATAAAGGATAATATTCCATTAGCTTTCTTAATTACTTGCTGTACTTGCGTGCTAACATTATGTGACTCGTGCACTAGAACACCTAGATCCCTCTGCACCTCGGAATTCTGAAGCCGTTCTCCATTTAAGTAATACTCTGCTTTTTTATTCTTCCTGCCAAAGTGAACAACTTTACATTTTCCTACATTACACCCCGTCTATCAGATTTTTTGGTGATGCGCGAGGACAGGGTCAGCTTCCCCCAGAGAGAGAGAGAGAGAGAGGAAGGGGGAATTTGGGAGGGGTAATTGGTTCATTTGGGAGGGAGGGATAGGAAGGGAGAAATGGAGGAGGGAAAATCAGAAGGGGGGAGGGAATGCCTCATTGTGTCCTAAACCACTACATCCTCAGCATCTGCTTGTATCCAACAAAATTCTGTACCCAGCAGCATTGACGCAGCTAACACACAAATGTTCTGGTGATTTCCTTCCTGGCTGGTTGAGAGCCCAGAGTCGACAAGAAGAATGTGCAGCAGATGAGGAGAAATGGCTTTGCTAAATCAGAACATCGATGTTTTCTGAAGCTATCCAGGTGCTCACTTAACTCAATGCTAATTGTGGGACCTTGCTGTACACACACTCATCACTGCGTTACAACACTGTCTGCACTCTGAAAGAGATTCATGGTCTGGGAAGGGCTTTTTGATTTCCTGGGGTGGTGAAAGGCTATACAAAAATGGGAGCCTTTTCTTCATTTTAGCTGCTTACAGTTGCTCAGCAGGGAGTGTTTCTCCCCCTCATATCTGTGCCCGAAAGTTGCAAATTCAATTTCCCTTTGAGAAACTCGAGACCCAAGAGCCAAGCCGACACTTGCTGCACTGTCAGAGTGTTGGCATTGAGGGAGAGTTGCACTGTCTCAGCCTGAGTGAGGGAGATAAGAGAGAATGTTCTCTTTCTAGGTTGGATTCCAAGGGTGGAGAGGCCCAAAAATGAAGCTTCACACAGGCCCCCACTAACTCTAAATCCACCACTGCCTTTAGTTATACAGGGTATTGGTGAGACCACCTCTTGAATACTGTGTGCAGTTTTGATCTCCTTACTTAAGGAAGGATGTAAATGCTTTGGAGGCGGTTCAGAGGTTTACTAGATTGATACCTGGTGTAAAGAACATATCATTTTATTTTTGTTGGACTGTGGATTAAAATTACAATGGCTGCAGTTTGAAAGATATGTCCACTGGAACAGTGTGGGGGATATATACAATGGTGCTGCCCTGGAACAGAGTGCGCCATAAAAGACAGGATGGTGCCAAGGAGGAGTATGGTCTAATGGGGAACTGTCTGGTAACAACATTTTAATTAGCTCCTAACCAGATGACCAGACTAGTCCAGTTCAGCTTCTGGTCAATGGTTACCCTCAGGATGTTGATAGCAGGGGATTCCATGATTGTAATGCCATTGAACATCAAGGGACGATGGTTGGATTCTCTCTTGTTGGAGATGATCATTGCCGGACACTTGTGTGATGCGAATGTTATTGCCACTTGTCAGCCCAAGCCTGGTGATTGTCCAGGTCTTGCTGCATTTGGACATGGACGGCTTCAGCATCTGAGGAGCTGCGAATGGTGCTGAACATTGTGCAATCATCAGCGAACATCCCCACTTTTGACCTTATGATGGAAGGAAGGTCATTGGTGAAGCAGCTGAAGATGGTTGGGCTGAGGACACTACCCTAAGGAACTCCTGCGGTGATATCCTAGAGCTGAGATGACTGACCTCCAACAACACCAACAATCTTCCTTTGTGCTAGGTATGACTCCAACCAGCGAAGAGTTTTCCCCCTGATTCCCATTGACTCCAGTTTTGCTAGAGCTCCTTGATGCCACACTCAGTCAAATACTGCCTTGATGTCAAGGGAAGTCACTCTCACCTCACCTCGGGACTTCAGCTCTTTTGTCCATGTTTGAAGTAAGGCTGTAATAACAAACTGTCTCCAATGCAAGTATATTCTTTCTTAAATACGGAGATCTAAAGTGTGCACAGTGAGGTGAATTTTATGGCGGCATAGATTACCTGTGACCGCCCTCTCCCCCTACCACCAAAGTCAAAAAGTCTGTTGGCACCTGGCCAGCATTAATTCCAGCTGGTCCACAGTGATAATACACTAGGGGTGGCCTTAATTACTTGAGACTGGGAGCTCCACCCCTCGGAAATAGGAAGTCCCACATTCGAGAGCTGCTGGCCAATCTACAACCAGTCCCGGGAAGGAAAAGGATGTCTTCCGGACTTGAAGTTATGTCTGGGCATTTTAGTCAGGCAGGGATTGGAGACCCCAGCAACGGGGTGAAAGGGGTCGGGGTGTTGGATTTTAGAGGCTGCAGGGGAGGCACAAAGTGGGTTATCATCTTGGGGGGTTGCCCTCGATAGGCACAGGTGATCGCCCAAAGGAGGTAACTCCCCTTCCTTCCTGACAGCAACCCATGTTATCAAAGCTGCCAGGCTGTTCGCCATTTTTCCATTTTCCCTAGCCTGACGAAAAATTGCAGCAGAGTTGGATTGAGGCGCTTAAGTGGCAGTTAATTGTCCACTTCAGGGCCTCAGTAGACCTAAGGGGCAGGTGGGCTGCCTGATGCCCCACTCATCCCTCCATAATTGGGGGACCAGGCAGGGGTGAGTGGGAAAGTGGTACGCTGGCCACCTGCTTTACTTTACGTGGCCCCCCGCCTTCAAATACACTGGTGAGAAGTTTGTAAAATTCACCCCAGTATTCCAGGTGTGGACTCACTAAAACCCTGTAGAATTATGGCAAGGTTTCTTTCTCCCTGTACTCCAATCTCCTCGCAATAAAAGCCAACATGCCATTTGCCTTCCTAATTACTGGCTGTACCTGCGTGCTAACTTTCCATGTTCCCTGTACAAGCACACTCAAGTCTTTCTGAACGTTTACATTTACATATTTCAGTTTTTGAAAAATATTCTGCTTTTTTTATTCATAAGATCAAAGTGAATAACCTCAAACTTTCCCACATTATAGTCCATCTGCCGCCTGTTGCTCAATCATTTAACCTATCTATATCTCCGCAGCCTCTCTGTGCCTGCATTACAAGCCACAACTTGCAGTTCCACCTAGCTTTGTATTGTCAGTAAACTTCGATACATTACCCTCTGTCTCTTTGCTTGCCATTCATACAGATTGCAAATTGTTGAGGCCCCAGTACTCCTTTAGTCACAGCTTGCCAACTTAAAAATACCCCATTTGTGCCTCCTTTTTGCTTCCTGTCCAGTAACCAATCCTCGACCCATGCTAATATATTGCTCCATGGGGCCTTATCTTGCCTATTAATCTTTTTTGCGCACCATATTGAATGCCTTTTAGAAATCCAAGTATTATCATTCACAATTTCCCTTAAACCATCCGACATTTTCAAAAACATTCTAGTAAATTTGCCAAACTTGATTGCCCTTTTGTAAAACCATGTTGACTTGTATGGGTACAAGGTTGATTAGTTGACTTTTGTTAGGAAAATTGGATGGTTCGATCTTTAAAGTTTGTTTGGAATGTTTGTTTTGCATTAGCTTTAATTTCAGCATTGCGGCAAGAGGCTGCTGTGATGATCAGTAACAGAGGGAAGTGAAGTTTGTGACCGCTGGGAATGGGGAATTGAGGTGACCTCAACTGGCACCACAGTCTGTCCAGAAAGGGGATGTGTTGGTTGCCTCCTCCCCTTCCACACCCGCCCCCGCCTCCTCTTGTTCTGCCTCCTCTTCCTCCTCCTCTTCAGCTGCCCAGTGTATATCTGGTGGCAATTAAAGCTGAGTCCTCATGAAGATGAGGATGTGCGGGATGCAGCAAAACATGACAAATTGTGACACTGGCGAGTAGCACATGGCTTCCCTAGAATGGTCCTGGGAGCAGAAGCACCCCAAAGGAGTGGGTCACATGTGGTCTTGAAGGCCGCAGTGTTAACTGTGTACTAAAGTAAGGAATTAGGTTTCCAGTGGGAAATCTCTCCTAAGTAATTTTCAAACTCAAAATTTATTTTGACATTTAGAATTTGACTTACAGCTTTTAAAACTGGAAAAAGAAACTGCCAGGTGGTAAAGCTACTGTAACTGAAACTTCCTGTCAGTGGCAGTTAATTGTCAATTAGCTGTAAGCTGTGCATACGAATTACGGTGAGCAAGAAGGTGAGTTGGCACTTTTAACTTTGTGACTCAGAAA
This sequence comes from Cetorhinus maximus, assembly GCF_964194155.1. NCBI lineage: Eukaryota > Metazoa > Chordata > Chondrichthyes > Lamniformes > Cetorhinidae > Cetorhinus > Cetorhinus maximus. Next base: position 111,128,865 of record NC_135888.1, on the reverse strand, counting down.
GATTTACATATGTAAACGTTCTTTGTGATGCATAGAATGGTCATGAAATGTGAAATGTCAACTGAGTGACAAAGTTGGGAATTTGGTGCAGAGGGGGAAAAAGGTGCTAATTTTCATGTTCATCTTCAGTAGTTGCAGTAGAAACATAATCAGGCAGTAATTATTTAAAATCCTTGTTCATTGCTTAGCACAAGTAAACTAAAAAATCTAAATATAAATAACTTAGACAAAAGATATAAGCAGCCTATTTGCCTGAACTGCTGTGTGTGGGAGTTTTTAGATCACAAGTCCGTTCCAAGTGAACACGACTGTGGGGGATATATCTGTCTCAAATCATTCTGGCACGGAGTCCACAAGTTGGAGTGTGAATTGGAGACAATGACACATAATGGGGGGGTTTGCTCCAAATTTCAGTCACACTTTGTAGTGAGGGACAGCCTCAGAATGGGGTTGCAGCGACCAATACTGTACATAGTAAGGGGAATATAGGTGACATAAAGAATAAGCAGCCACAAATGCTGATCCTATACGACAAGTACAAGGTACTTGCTACCTGTAAGGATAAGGGCTGGATTGAATGCAATTGATGTGGGTTCAGCCCAACAATTGGAGAATGGGTGGGAAACCTGTTCTACTTCTGAGGAGACCAGGCCCAATCAGATTAAGTGCCTGTTAACCAGCCAGCATCGGGCCTTCACTGGGATTCAGAACCCCAGGCACATAAGTCCCACCTGCTGAGACATGCCAGCCAATTAGAGACAATAGGTAGAATTTTGAGCTCGACGTGTGGGCGCGCACTTGACCCGCTCGAGCGGTCCGTTCCCCAGCCCCTCCCAGGCCTGCCGATCACGCCTGCACGCCGAACTAAAATTTCTGCCCAAACGGCTCTCCATTACAAATAGTGCCATCAGGAGCAGTGACTGCTGCAGGTAATGCACCCAGGGAGAGGCCTAAGATTCCCGGGGCACCTTGGCCAGACGGAGTGACTGTGGGATGGCGGTCATGGGAATGAAGTTGTGGGAGAAGGAGGCAGAGGGTTGGAGGCAAGGGCAGGGTGGCGGCTTTCAGCAGTCACCCCCTAGCCTTGATGCCGTGTCCCTCAATCCAGCACTAAATATGTGACTGCTGAGAATGGGGAATCAGAGTGGTGTTAACCAGCACCACAGTCTGGCGAGAAAGGGCTATCAGATTGGCTGGCAGTATCAGCAGCATCACCGGGAGCAGTGGACACTGCTGTGACCACATCCAATCCCATGGAACAAAGTACAAGTAGCCCAGGGTGGAGGTAAGTCAGGCGGTCTCGCAGCGGGGGCAGGAGAGGAGGAGGTGAGGGACTGGGGGGAAGTGAGGGGGATGGGAGCCAGGGGGGTGCAGATCTTGGGGAGAAGCTCAAAGGGGAAAGGGGCCCATGAGGAATACGTGCCCCTGTTTTCAGCCTGAGGAACAAGCCAGCTAATCTCACCCAACACCTAAAAATTGCAGCCGGTTGGGAAGCAGTCCCTGCTTCGCACAAAGTTTGCAGCTGGAGACTGAGTGCATGTGAAACCAAGTGCTTAAATCTTGGAATTTGTAAGTGAGGGAATTCGGTGCAGTGAGATAGAAGGTGCTGTCTGGCCTTTAAAAAAAAAGGATTGGTCCAAACGAGGGAGCTAGAGACAGTGAGACCTGAGAGCTCAGGTCTGGAGGCATTAATTAGGTAAGGAGGTTGGTAGTTGATGAGTTTTAAGTTTCTTTCACCCTCTAAATTGGAGGAGTAGTTTAAACTGGTCCTGGGAAGATACAAGGATTATATTACATTTATAGCATAATTAGTTAAACACCATAATATAACCAGGAAAATGGTTGAGTGATATTCTAAACTTGAAACCGAATTAGTTAATAAAAACAAAGATGGCAGGATAGGTATTGTGTTGCAACTGCAGCATGTTGGTGCTGGTGGATACCTGTGTGATCCATGGCAACCACATTATTATCAATGACACAAAACAAACTACGGATACAATTTCCACTTTATGTGGAAAGCCTTTATTAACACACGAAGCAATAGTATAAATTTACAACACCAGTTGCTTAGTCAGACCCACATGCAGGAGCTCATCCCCTGGTGGTCCGCCCGCTGAACAAATTCTCCCACATGACTTCCAGTGACTGACCATATCACACTTCCTGGTTGCAGCCCCAATGTCCTTATATAAAAAGCTGTGACTTTATATCCCTTTCTGACCCTGGTCTCTCAGTATATAAGGTAATGTCTTAAATCTAGTTATCTCATTGGATTATCAATCCCACCCTGACCATGCAAAGACAAACTGCTTGTGGTCATTTCCTGCTCTCAGCAGGAGGTGTCTCCAGATACCTGCCAGCAGTGAATGTGATTTCTGAATCTTGGTAAGGCAGGAGGAAAACCATTCATACATACCTGGGAGGCCACTGTCCAGGTCAGCTTCTGTAAACAGGGTGTCTGGTGGTTGTCCGTCACTAAGAGTGGCTCGATAGCAGCATTATAGACCAAGCTGGCTTAGTCCCTAAGGCCATAGTTGCTAGACTGGGTCTGCGGCAGGTGGCGAAGGAACCAACAAGAGGGAAAAACATACTTGACCTCATCCTCACCAACCTGCCTGCCACAGATGTCCATGACAGCATCGGTAGGAGTGGCCACTGCACAGTTCTTGTGGAGACGAAGTCCCATCTTCACATTGAGGATACCCTCCATCGTGTTGTGTGGCACTACCGCCGTGCTAAATGGGATAGATTTCAAACAGATCTAGGAACTCAAGACTGGACATCCATGAGGCGCTGTGGGCCATCAGCAGCAGCAGAATTATACCCATCCACAATCTGTAACCTCATGGCCCGGAATATCCCCCACTCTACCATTACCACCAATCCAGGGGATCAACCCTGGTTCAATGAAGAGTGCAGGAGGGCATGCCAGGAGCAGCACCAGGCACACCTAAAAATTAGGTGTCAACCTGGTGAAGCTACAACACAGGACCAATTGTGTGCCAAACAGCATAAGCAGCAAGTGATAGACAGATCTAAGCGATTCCACAAGCTACAGATCAGATCTAAGCTCTACAGTCCTGCCACATCCAGTCGTGAATGGCAGTGGACAACACTCTGGAGGAAAAGGTTTCACAAGTATCCCCATCCTCAATGTCCCAGAACATCAGTGCAAAAGATAAGGCTCAAGCATTTGCAACAATCTTCAGCCAGAAGTGCCGAAGGTCCCCAGCATCACAGATGCCAGTATTCAGCCAATTCGATTTACTCCATGTGACATCAAAAAATGGTTGAAGGCACTGGATACTGCACAGACTATGGACCCTGACAATATCCCAGCAATAGCACTGAAGACTTGTGCTCTAGAAGTTGCCATGCCCCTAGCCAAGCTGTTCCAGTACAGCTACAGCACTGGCATCTACCTGGCAATATTGAAAATTGCCCAGGTCATCCTGTACACAAAAAGCAGGACAAATCCAACCCAGCCAATTACCGCCCCATTAGTCTACTCTTGATCATCAGTAAAGTGATGGAAGGGGTGAACAACATTGCGGCACTTGCTTAGCAATGACCTGCTTAGGGCCACTCAGCCCCTGACCTCATTACAGCCTTGGTTCAAACATGGTCAAAAAAGCTGAACTCCAGAGGTGAGATGAGTGTAACTGCCCTTGACATCAAGGCAGTTGACTGAGTGTTGCATTAAGGAGCCCTAGTAAAACTGGAGTCAATAGGAATCGGGGGAAAACTCTTCGGTGGTTGGAGTCATACACAGCACAAAGGAAGATGGCTGTGGTTGTTGGAGGTCAATCATCTCAGTTCCAGGACATCACTGCAGAAGTTCCTCACGGTAGTCCCCTAGGCTCAAATATCTTCAGCTAATTCATCAATAACCTTCCCTCCATCATAAGGTCAGAAGTGGGGATGTTCGCGATGATTACACAATGTTCAGCACCATTCACAACTCCTCAGATACTGAAGCAGTCCATGTCCAAATGCAGCAGGAGCTGGGCAATACCCAGGCTTGGGCTGACAAGTGGCAAGTAACTTTCGTGCCACACAAGTGCCAGGCAATGACCATCTCCAACAAGAGGAAATCTAACTATTGTCCCTTGACATTCAATGGCATTACCATTGCTAATTCCCCCGCTATCAACATTCTGGTGGTTAACATTGACCAGAAACTGAGCTGGACTAGCCATTTAAATACTGTGGCTACAAGGGCAGGTCAGAGGCTAAGAATTCTGTAGCAATTAACTCACCTTCTGACACCCCAAAGCCTGTCCATCAGCTACAAGGCACAGGTCAGGAGTGTGTTGGAATACTCTCCACTTGCCAGATGAGTGCAGCTCCAACAACACTCAAGAAGCTTGGCACCATCCAGGTCAAAGCCACTCGCTTGATTGGCACCCCATCCACAAACATTCACTCCCTCCACCACCGAGGTACCACAGTGGTAGCAGTGTGTACTATCTACAAGATGCACTGCAGGAACTCACCAAGGCTCCTTGGGCAGCACCTTCCAAACCCATGACCACCACCATCTAGAAGGGCAAAGACAGTAGATACATAGGAACACCATTGCCTGGAAGATTCCCCCAATCCACTCACCTCCGGACTGGGAAATATTTCACCGTTCCTTCATTGTCGCTGGGTCAAAATCCTGGAACTCTCTCCCTAACAGCAGTGTGGTTGTAGCTACACCACATGAACTGCAGCGGATCAAGAAGGCAACTCACCACCACCTTCTCAAGGGCAATTAGGGATAGGCAATAAATGCTGGCCTAGCCAGTGATGCCCACATCCCATCAATGAATAAATTTAAAAACACTCATGATGTGCATCACACAGTGAACTGCTCCTCTTGTTCATTGATTACATTCTCTGGGATGTCTATTTATAAACTGGTGTGTGAGCTTACATTCGATTGGAAATCTAGGTTATCTGGGAGGAGGTGAATGGGGTAGAACATTGAAAAATGTTTTTTTTTAAATTGCTGCCAATTCCTCAGAAAGGGAAACTGAAAACATTGTAGATGTCTGAACTGGAAGACAATCAGATATATTAAATATCAGGTAGGAAAAGGCTCCAAGCTTTACCACTATCAGTAATTTCATCATTCTGCCAGCAGTGCAATTTGTGATGCCATTCTCAAGGGACATCTGAAACTCACTGTGTTTGGACAGCAGGGGAACTACCAAATGCTGTCCCAAACACTTCCTCCAAGATAAGGTAAATTCCAGGGGGAAGAAAATAACTCCTGCATTGTGGAATGACTGTTCCAATATCGCACACAGCCTACCCCACTACATTTTAAAATTTATTTTCCATTCCTTGTCAATAATCAATATGTAAACAGAATCTTGAGTCTTTGTAATAGTATCTTTTTGAAGTTACAAAAAATAGCAGGATGTTTCTCTTGCCAAAAGAATAAAAACGCTTCAGTTTTGGCAATCAAGTTGTTTGTTAAAAGAACCCCTTTAAGAGTACATTTGGATTGGGAGGAGCTATCAGTGCAGAGTTTGAAACAATTCAAGGCTGCAGTTCCGGTCTACTCTCCAACAGCACATTGCCGCAGCTTGACGAAGAAATTCGCTGCCAGTCCTCTCGCTGTCACTAACCATGCGGGATTACGATGAAATCACCGCTTTTCTCGGAGAATGGGGACCCTACCAGAAAATGATCTTCTTCCTCTTGAGCCTCAGCATCTTTCCCAACGGTTTCTGCGGAATGTCTATTGTTTTTGTCGGGGATGTTCCAGAGCATCGCTGCTCAATTCCCGGGAATCTCAATCTGAGTGAAGCGTGGATGAATCGGACTATCCCTCTGGAGCAAGAGAGAGGCAAACTCCTGTACAGCAAATGTAGACGGTACCGGCTGGATGCGATAGTGAATCTTTCGGAGACATTTCGTGACCCAGATTCTTTCAACATGTCTGAGGTAGAACAGGAGCCCTGTTTGGATGGCTGGGAGTACAGTAAGGATCAGTACATCTCCACCATCGTCAGTGAGGTAAGTGCCGGAAGGGATGCAGTGAATACACCGGCACTAGCCTGAGAATAGGTTATTGTTTTATAATATATTTCGATTTGTAAAACCGAGCCGATGCATTTGAACCCAAACGTGACTTTGCAATTCTTTATCTTGCATGGCCTCGGACCAGACATATTTTAATCTTTTACTCTGGTGTCTTTGGGTTACTCAACATTTGATGCTTGAATTTTAAATCCTGCCTCAGTAGCCTGTGTTTATCCTTCAGGTTGGCATATAAAATCACACAGGATCACAATAGCGTTAAGGAGGTGGACACGTTGAGTTTTAACACAGCGGAAAGGAAACAGCACAATGATACAAAATGGGCTCCCAGCCACCAGAAGGCGATAACATATAGTTGCCGTGACGTCTTTCTTTGTCCCCTGTAGATCAAATTCCCATCTTGTACTAACTAATGATGCACCCCCACACACACACAAAAAATACAGCCAAAATGATTACATGTAACAAAAACAGGAAATGCTGGGGGGAAAAAAACTCTGCAGGTCTGGCAGCATTTGTGGAGGGAGAAAAAAAAAAGAGTTAACGTTTGGAGTCCATGTGACTCCTTCAGAGCTGGACTCTCCACAGATGCTGCTGGACCAGCTGAGTTTTTCCAGCATTTTCTGTTTCGCTTTCAGATTTCCAGCATCCGCAGTACTTTTTCTTTCATCTGAACGCATTTTAAACCGTTTCCTGGCATCAAAATGCGCTCTCAAGTAAAAAAAATGTGTCCATTGAATACAAGATAATAAACATAAGAAACAAAAGTATCTTTGTGAAAGGGAAACCAAACAATTGCAGAGGAATTGCAATAAATGTATACATTGTAGTAGCAGATTTACAGTTAGTTGGGGGCTAGGGTTCCATTTACAATGAAACACATTGTGTGCCGTGGCACGAGACCCCCCCAAACAATAGGGGGGGGGCCTGAAAATGCAGGATGGTGCCAGAGCCTGCCGGAGCACTGCTCCAGTACCTTCAAGCTGACTGGTATGCGATCTGCCAAACTGTTCGTCATTCAAGCGACTGACCTTTGAAAAATGCAGTAAAGCTGCTCATCCAAACATAGGCTGATTTTGCCCTGCATTTGCTGCTGATGGGCCAAGTTTTGAAGAAGGAAAATTTAAAAGGGATAAGCGAGCACCAGGTGCTGTAACGCAGCGGACTCCTGGTGAGGCACTGAGCCCCAGGCGAGGCAGCAGGCCCCAGGTGAGACAACAGAGCCTAGACAAGGTGGATGGGGGCCAGGCGAGGCAGTGGACCCCAGGTGAGGTGAGAGAGAGAGAGAAAATGTGAGGGTGGTGAGGGAGGAGAGAGATTGTAAGGGTAGTGGGGGTAGAGAGAGAGAGAGAGAGAGTTTGAGGGTGATGGGGGAGAGAGAAAGTGTGAGGGTGGTGAGGGAGGAGAGAGAGTGTAAGGGTAGTGGGGGAGAGAGAGAGAGTTTGAGGGTGATGGGGGAGAGAGAAAGTGTGAGGGTGGTGAGGGAGGAGAGAGAGTGTAAGGGTAGTGGGGGAGAGAGAGAGTTTGAGGGTGATGGGGGAGAGAGAAAGTGTGAGGGTGGTTGGGGGACAGGTGTGTGGGTAGTGGGGGGTGGGGTAGAGAATGTGTGAGGCGGTGGGCGGGGGTGTGGGGGGGGGGTGGAGGGAGAGTGTGATAGGAAACCTAAGATCAGAATCACAGCTACATAATTGAAAGATAAATCCTGTTTTTGCAGAGCCTGATAAAAACACAGGATTGACTGTGTGAAACCCTGCCCTGTCAGACATTTTTAATTACCTAAAATCAAGGTCAGTTTTTTGGCAATATGAAGCAACATTGAATCTGTAGTAAAAAACACAAAAAGAATTAGGACGAGGCAAGAAGACAAAAAGAGGCAAAACAGACTGTTTGTCATCTTATTTTAAAAAGCTTGAAGTATTGAATAGTGGGCATTCATCAAAAAGTATGGGTGAGGGAACACCTAAATTATCTGATCACTTGCCGAGTTGTGGGGAAACCACAATGACTGCAAAAGTTGAACACGTGGACTCTGAAGTGACAATGGAACTACAAAATGTTGGTAATTTTGTCAAAGTAAGGGAAGAAACCTACCCCTGAAGACATCGCATTCAGGCTAAAATCTATTTCATTGTATATGGTAGAATATTTCTTACTAAATATACTGAAAAATGTAGGGAATATGGAAAATTTGAGAAAAGAGTATGAGGTTGGAGGCTGAAAGCAACTTAGAGGTTTTCATGAGTCCCATTTTCTGAGGATGAAGAAAAATGAAACGACAGAAATGAGAAATTGATTTTTTCGGAAACCGCTAAAGCAGTCTACTGTTATGTTTGCATATTATTCCCTAAGCATAGTAAAGGAAGACAAACATTCATCAACGGGCACACTAATTGAAGAAACATTGCAAGAGATATTGCTGATCATGAAGCTTCCACAGTTCATACTAATGTTATGTGTAAGTTTGTTCAAAGATGCAAATTATCTGGAAGAATTGATTCTGTTATCGGCTCAGTTTGAAAAGGAATGTTCTTGTTGGAGGGAAGTGCTGTGCTACGTTGTTGCCAGTGTCAAACTGCTGTTTTCTTTGGGATAATATCCAAGAGGACATGATGAGCCGTCATTGTCAAATCGAAAAGGTAATTTTTTAGCCTGCCTTGACCATTTTCTCAAAGAACATTTGAAAAGTTATTAGTATTGTGGCTCAGGGAAGATCAGCTTTTTAAAGCACCAAATCTACGACGAATTCATCACTATAATGGCAGAGCGGCTCAGAAACCAATTCAGTGATGAAGTAAAGGATGCCAAGCACTATTCCATAATAGTCGATTCAACACCAGATGTGAATCATGTAGACCAATTAGCATTACTTTTTAGACATGTGACCAGCGATGATGAAGTTGTAGAGCGATTTCTTTGTTTTGTCCCGCGAAAATCCCACACCTCTGTCTAGAGACAACTGTTTTGGAAATCACTGCAAACTTAGGTTTGGACATCAAAAATTGTCGTGGGCAGAGCTTTCAACTGTGGCAGGGAAATACTCAGGCCTATTGGCAAGACTGAACAATGCAAGTCCCAGCCACTCGTTAAATTTAATCCGCAACGCTGGAGCCAAATCTTGTGAGGGAGCTACTCATTTCTTTGACTTTGTTCAAAACATGTACTCCTTTTATTCGGTTTCCACGCATCAGTAGAGTATAGTTTGCTACAATCGTGCTTGGAGCAGGCAAATGATAAATGATGGACAGTCAAGAGAATTTGTGATACCAGGTGGTCTACTTGTCCAGCTGCTGTTTTGGCTTGAAAATGAGCAATGATGATATAAAGGAAACCTCATTAGACATGGCCGCATCAAATTCAGAAAAACACATGCGAAAACTGAAGCAAAGAAGTTTGAAATGTAGAATATTGCTGTTTTCACTCTTTTGTGGAACCGTTTATTTCAAAGAATTAATGCTGTCAGCAAATCGCTACAACAAGTTGACACAGATTTATTGAATGTTGCACAATTGTTAGCCTCAGTTAAAGGTTTTGTCATGAAAGATTGTAATGATTATAGCCTGGTGGAAACAGCGGCACTAACATTAACAGAAGCAGAAAATATAGGCCCTTCTGATATATCTGATGAGAAACATTACGAAAGCAGCAAGTTATTTTTCGATGAAACTACAGACAATGAAATCAATTTAAAAGAGAAAGAGAAGATCATCGTTGAGTCTCAGATTTATTTGTGACACAATAATGGTGCAATCGCAGAGTAGAGGTGAATCTCTAAAGAACCTGTTGATTTATTTTGCGTGTTTTATGACAGAAGTGTGGACAAAAAAGCTAAAAGCTGCTACAGTGAGAAATTAAGTGAATTCTACCGCGAGGACATAGACACATGTCTTTTTGAAGATGAAGTGAAACATTTCATTCATTTTATCAAAAATGATGAGGTCTGTTCTTCGAGTTCACCAGTTGATTTGTATAGACTTGTATGTGACAGTTTGCAGGCAACCTTTCCAAACGTAGAAACCATTTGGAAAATATTTTCTAATGATACCTGTCACAAATGCTTCTGGTGAACGTTCTTTTTCTGTACTGAAATGAGTTAAAATATTATTTGTAAAATACGATGAGTCAGGAACATTTGACAAGTTTGGCAATATTGACAATTGAAAGTACCTCTTTACAAGATATTAAGATGAAGTAATTTACAATTTTGTAAAGAAAAAGTGAAGGAAAAAAAGCTATCTAAATTGTCGTGCCAATAAGTCATGGAGAAAAAAACATCTTAAAAATCTGTTTCTCTTCCATATTCTCTTGTTGAAATTCTGTTTTTCAAAATGGACAATTGCTGGGCTGATAAAATGGCTGCAGCTGATCACATGTTGGTAGTTCTGGAAGATTCGAAACAGTTCCAATGGACAAAAGGTTAACATATCATCCTCCTGGAGTGTGACTTGTATTGTCTAAACATTCCAGCCAGCTAACAGAAAGGATCTGTAGACAATAAGTCTGCAGCAAACAGCTCTGGACAAAGGCAGCTATTTGGGGCCCATCATCTCCAATGTGGTGGCAATGGCTCTAAACACAATGGGTTTTACCTAGAGCACCTCATTAGCTGAATAGTTTCACCCAAAACTATTCTTTCACATGGCCAAGGTTTGAGCTGTTTGAATTGCTTTAACGATGCAGCTTTTGAATTCCATCTTCAGTCTCTGTTTTAACCTCTGAAGAGAAGCAGGACTCCATGCGATAGCAGCCTGCCTCTCACCATCTCTCTCCAAGACTGGTCTCTAGAAAGAATTCTGTTTTTCTCCTACTAGGTGGACTAATTCCCAGAACACAATAATAACCTGCTGCATCTTCAGCTGCCTCAACCAAGTTCCTAGGACTTCAGAGGAAGTTAACTTTTATTTTTCAAACTAAATGAAAATCTGTGAAATATAGTGAATGGCAGCCTGTGTACCTTGTTGGTTGGAGTATTTGTTCCAGCACAGGCTCAATCCCAATAAATCCTAATTGTGATGGATGAATCTTTGAAAAAAAGAGTTGTTAGGCAATGTTTTTACTAGCTGTACAGATCGTTTGCAACATTTAATTAAAATTATCTAACAAAGGACTTGACCAGTCAGAATGCTTCTATGTGCATAGCCACATAGTTTTCATTTCCTTATATATCATTAAAATCACATATAAAATAAATTGAGCAAATAAGTGCATTTCCAGATTCCTGTGGTACCAGTTTTCTGTAACATTTTGGCCTTGCCGCCTTGGAGCTGCCTATCCTACAGTGATGTCATCGGCTGATTCTTCCATCTTGTTTCTCGTCAGCAAGCTCCCTGTTTGCTCGCCTCTCATTGCAATATTTACCATCTTGCATTCAGACAAGAGGTAAGCTTGGATTTCAACAAGGCAATTATTCATATAGGCATGTTTTTACAAGTGAAGTGAAAGTGACGAAGTGATCAATATGTGTATTTTCCTGGCTTTGGGCTTCGGGCCCCGGGGGTGGGCCCGAAAATGAAGTTGAGCACAGGGCCCCCCTTACTTATATCTGCCACTGAATGGGGCCTTGTGCTTAGCTTCATTTTTGCCCTGCCCACCCATCTGCATCTGGGACCATCCCCGCTCCCTCCAGACACAACCCAAAACTATAGGGCATTGGTTATTTCGCCAGCTGTTTCACGGTCTCATAACTACTTCTGCGCACTATCATATAACCTCAGTTCTCACCACTCAATCGAAAAAACTTAGTGCCTCTAGCGAGATGATACAACTTAACATGTGTATGCAAGTGAGCGCTGCTTTGCTGTCATGCAATCAGTTAGCGCGAGGTACATTAATGGCAGGCGTGTGCAATGCCAAGGTTGTGAGTTCAAGCCAAACCTAGAACAACTTCTGTTGAGCAGCTCATATTGGCAAAAACGTGAGCTTTCGGCTGGCTGTGGAACGGGACGCGGTGCAATCTCGAGCAATAAAATAATTTAATTGGAAGGGACCAATTTCCGTAGATTGAGAATGGATCTGTCCCGGTTACATGTCTCAAGTGTCAACATATATACTGGAAATACTCTGCAGATGAAGCAGCTTCTGTGGAGAGAGAGCTGAAGGCAATGATCCTTCTGATATCGCTGATCCTGTGCTGTGTTTCATCTCGGTATTGACTCTTTAGCTTGTTTCATGTTCAATTTGTTGCCAATTTCTCAGATCGATAAAAGTTGTAGTAATGGTTACTATAATCTAAACCATCTGATGCTTATCGGTAATAGAAGTGTTACGAGCAGGTCAAACATTCAGGATAGAGATTAAAGTCCCTGGTTAAGCTCAATCTTATGAAACAGTTAATTTATACCCAAGCTTTCCTCAAAACTTATTTATTGCCCTTTAAAATGCACCACTATATAAAGTAGGCAATAGAATCCTTGAAGTACATTATAGACGGTGTGGTCGGCGGGGTGGGCGGGTGGGGGGCGGCGGTGGTGGGGTGGTGATCATGTAGTTTCCTGACTAGCGGTCTCTAGGTTAATTTAACCTGTGACTCTCTTTGATCTCTCTCCCCGTCTTTACGCTGCAGTTTTTAAAAGAAAGACTGAAATACAATAATGCTTTGAGACACCCGGTGGTCATGAACAATGACAGACAAAACAGCCAATAAAGTCCAGCCGTGCCAGGTAAGAGTGCCATGGGCTGCTTTGGCATCCCTGATATTTTAGACTGGGGATAAGCTGGCGGGAATCATTCTAATGGGTTCAGACTATTAGCTGGGGAAGAGGGCTATCCAGAAGGTGTCCCTCTGCTCCATGTGTGCAAAGCTGGACCAATAAATCATTCAATTTTAAATCGTTTCTGAGGCATGTTCACACCAATTCAGTTCTGCCTCTTTCATGCTGCATGAAATCGATTGCACAGAATCACATTTGTTTGAAGAGCAACACAGCCTGCTGCAGCAAAAAGGTTATTTTTGAGATGCAATACCGAAATGAATGAACGATTTACGCTGATCACTCACTTTCATCCATGTCCCTGTCACCAAGAAGGTGACAGGTTTAATAAGTTGCCGCTAACCGCATCAAACCACCAGGCTTAGTTACACAGACAAAACCATAAGATGTCAACAGAAAAGTTATACATTCCTTTCTGGTGCAAAAACACAAAGGAAAAAGAGCCCAATCAAGGGTAGAAATTAAGGGTAGTATTAGATCCAAAGAGGAGTCATATCAAGTTGCTAGAAAAATAACAAGCCTGAGGATTGGGAGCAGTTTAGAATTCAGCAAAGGAGGATCGAGATGAATTAAGAGGGGAAAAATAGAGTATGAGAGTAAACTTGCAAGGAACATAAAAGCAGACTGTAGAAGCTTCTATAAGTATGTAAAAAGAAAAAAGGTTAATGAAGACAAATGTAGGTCCCTTATAGTCTAAAACAGGAAAATTCATAATAGAGAACAAGGAAATGGCAGAGCAATCAAACAACTACTTTAGTTCTGTCTCCATGGAGGAAGACACAACTAACTTCCCAGAAATACTAGGGAACCAAGGGTCTCGTGAGAAGGAGGAATTGAAGGAAATTAGCATCAGTTAAAAAAAACTGCGAAAGAAATTAATGGGACTGAAAGCCGATAAATCCCCAGGGCTTGAGAATGTACACCCCAGGGTACTAAAGGAGGTGGTCCTTGTACACCGATCACTGAAAGCAAGCATGCAGGTACAACAAGCAGTTCAGAAGGCAAATGGTATGTTGGCCTTCATTGTGAGAGGATTTGAGTACAGGAGCAAGGATGTCTTACTGCAGCTGTACAGGGCCTAGGTGAGACCACACCTGGAGTATTGTGTGCAGTTTTGGTCCCCTTCCCTAAGAAAGGATATACTTGTCATAGAGGGAGTGCAGTGAAGGTTCACCAGACTGATTCCTGGGATGGCAGGATTGTTGTGTGAGGAGAGATTAGGTCAACTAGGCCTGTATTCATTGGAGTTAAGAAGAATGAGAGGGGATCTCATTGAATGTATAACACTCTGACATGGCTGGACAGACTGAATGCAGGGATGATGTTTCCTTTGGCTGGGCGGCGGGTTGGTCTAGAACAAGGGATCACAGTCTGAGGATACAGAATAATAGAATCATAGAAATGTTACAGTGTAGAAAGAGGCCATTCAGCCTATCATGTCTGCACTAGCCCAAAAAGGGAAAAAAGAAACTAGTCGCTACAGGGTAGGCCATTAGGACTGAGATGAGGAGAAACGTCTTCACTCAGAGGGTGGTGAATCTGTAGAATTCTCTGATACAGAAAGTTGTGGAGGCCAAGTCACTGAATATATTTAAGAAGGAAATAGATTTCTAAACTCTAAAGGCGTCAAGGGGTAAGGGGAGAGAGCAGGAATATGACATTGAGATAGAGGATCAGCCATGATCATATTGAATGATGGAGCAGGCTGAAAGGGCTGAATGAGCTACTCCTGCTCCTATTTTCTATGTTTCTAATCTGAGTGTATGGGGGTGGTGGGGATGGGGTGGGGGTTTTGGTTCTACATTTACTTGATGTAGTCTGATTGTCAATAAATTGCACCCCATATGCTCCTCTCAGCCTTCAGAGGTATTTGCTTGTAAAGGCAATTTAAGATGCAGACTGTGGGAATGCTTGGTGCTTCCTGTGTCTCATATTGCAGTATAATACACCAGTGCTGGCTCTGAAACAGTGGCTGTTAGTTTCTGGGTGAAACTCACTCATCATTTTGGGGCCCCCCTCTCGTTTGGGGGCCGCGTGCCATTGCACGGTGTGTTTCATTGTAAATCCACCTCTGCACAGGGCTGAGCCACCATCTAGCCACTGGGATTTATTCAAGCAGCAATCCAGAAGTATAAAATCTGCTAGATTGTTTAGTGGAAGTCTCTGATGAGTGGAGCATCTTAATGCAGGCATCGAGAGAACAGGGCTAGTGGTACACTTAGATGGCTGACTAGGTGTGCTAAAAGCTGGTGCTATAGGATCGGGAGCTTGGGATGGGGATGCAAGACTGGATCAGATGGCTGCCCCTGAACAGGGGCCTGCGCAGGGGTCTGCAAGACTGGAGTCTTGCTGGTGATAAACACCATGATCCTGGATCAGATATCAGTCCCCCCACATTTGGGGACAGCTCAGGGATCTGCCCCGAAGTCAGTGATTGGGATAGGACTGTGGGACCCATCGTAGGAGTTTGTGTGGTGGTTGATAGGACCATAGCTAGAAGTGGAGCAGATCACAGAGCCATTGCAGAAGGAAAGGACCTTGTGACATTTAGATCTCTTGACTCGATAACTTATGGTACGGAGTTGGGAAGTGATGAAATTTGAGAATATTGCACTAGCCGTCATCAACTAAGGTAATCAAGCAGGCCTGTGCAATCAGCATGGAGTTGACCAGATCACCAACATCAACTGAGATGTGTGTTGGCTGCAGTGTTAGGGGGCCTTGGATTTCTGACTGTATGAGCAGAGCCGATTTTGTGTCTCAATAACCCTGATGTCAGACAGGGAAATCTGCACATCTAAACAGGTCTCTCTGTGTCTATAATCCTCTCTCAGGGAGGCCTTGAGAAACGAAGATGTGAGTTGAATTATGAGGTGGATATGAACAGGACCAAAGATATACTAGGGTCTCCACGTGGTTCATGATGTAGAAACTCATGGTCTAGTTCCCTAACTCCCTTCTTTCCTACCGGGTTTGTATTGGGGTTCTTCAATCTCCTGAGCTCAATGGCAGTATGGTATTCCTGAAGCAGCTTGTCACCTAACATGGCGGAAAATCCAGGGGCAGGATCAGTCTGTATGATAGCCAGGGAATCATGCAGTAGTGGATGAAACTCAATGCACACTGGAGGAGAGCATCCATTAAGGTGTCATGGTGTTCATTGGTAATGATGAAAGCAGCCGTGTAAGAAGTGGCACACTCTTGTGTAACTAAAATGAGTTGTCACTCATGCTTGATAATGTCAACAGAAAATAAGTTGCCAACCACCTCTGGCGGGTCACTCAAAGACTGGGTGCAGATAGTCCGGAGCGCAAGTATGGCAGCTAGCTGTGACCTGGTCAATAGAGGCATCCACGTCAAGCCCATTGAAATGTTGGTGGGTGACAATTTGAGCTGATAACATGATAGATGACCAATATGTAGGTGGAGAGCAGTAATAAGGCCATCCAGAACATCACTGGGAATGATAATGCATTCCCTGGAGGGAGCAAGGGACTCATTGCGACGAACAATGAGCAAACCATCTCATGCAGTGGTAGCAACCCAGAGGTAGCATTTGACACCGCAAATGTTGGTAAGCTTCTTTGAAGGGCTGGTGCCTTACAACAAGTGGGCATGCATGCAGTGAAGGAGGGGACTATCGGACTGGTTAGCTAACCATGCTGGCCACCTGGTGAAAGGGAGTTTCACTGAGCCTGACACAATCATCAACTAGTGATAGGGGGAGGTGGTGGTGTAGTGGTTCTGTCACTAGATTAGTAGTGCAAAGGCCCAGGCTAATGCCCTGGGGGTATAAGTTCAAACCCTAACATGGCAGCTGACAGAGTTTAAATACAATTCATTTAAAAAAAACTGGAATATAAGGCTAGTCTCTGTAATCATGGCCATGAAGCTATCATTGATTGTTAAAAGAAAACTCATCTGGTTCACGAATCCCTTTTAGGGAAGTAAACCTGCCATCCATACCTGGTCCAGCCTACACGTGACTCCAGATCCACAGCAATATAGTTGACTCTTAACTGCCCTCTGAAATGATCTAGCAAAGGCAATCAGTTCAAGGGGACTCAGGGATGGTAACAAATGCTGGCCTTTCCAGCGATGCCCACATCCCATGAAAGAATAAATTTTTTAAAAAGATATCCGGTGGTAACTGAGGGTGTAGCCCCTCTTGCTGTCTATCAGGGGTCATGTGCTGTTCCGTTAAGGCTCCGTCCAGTGGTCCCTTAGTACGGGCAATCTGGGGGTGGTGGGGCTTCCTGACAAGGGTCCTGATGGAGCATGTAGCAGTTAAAAAGCTTTCTGTAATAAAGCTTAGCTGTTTCTTGTTGAAACCTGTCCACTCCGTCGAGTCATTACATTTAATGATGAGGTTAGAATTACTGTGCCTCGCCCTGTTATTGTGAGTACATCAAAATTTAAGGAAAAAAGCTACTCACCAGTCATGCCAACTCTTAGGCAGAATCGATCCATATGATGCGACTGTGGAAGACTGGAGCCAGTATGTAGAGCGCCTCAGATTTTAATTCATAGCCAACAAAATTACCACGGAGGAAAAGCAGAAAGCCATCTTCTTGGGTGTATGTGGCCGTAAAACACACAATCTTATTCGCAAACTGGTGGTCCCGAGCGTGTCTAATTCTAAGTCCTATAATGAATTAGTGGACCTTGTGAAAACGCACTTCCAGCTGAAGCCATTTGTAATAATGCAGCATTTTAAATTTAATTCCAGAGTTAGGGCCCCAGGAGAGTCCTATGTAGCAAACCTCGAGCAGTTAACAGGACACTACGACTTTGGGGACACATTAAATGATATGCCGTGGGACCGATTAGTTTGTGGAGTTGAGGACGATGCCATACAGTGCTGTTTACTCGCTGAGGTCGACATTGACCATAGAAATCTCCCTAACCATGGAAAGTGCTGCAAGATGCTCGCAGGCTTTGTAACACATAGAACATGGCACGGTACATCATTTTGGGCGGGAACCTTACCATTGACCGTGGCGCGGAAACCAGTCCACAGCATCAAGCGCGATGTAATGTCTGCTGTGAGAAACATGAAAAAGCCTAGTAGAAACGCTCCAGCAGCGACTTCAAGATGAAGTTGTTATAGATGTGGTGGTGACTATGGAGTGGACACTTGTAAATTCAAGGAGGCAGAATGTCATTACTGCCATAAGAAAGGTCATGTGGTGAAGCAATGCCGGGCAAAGCTGAAGCAGCCCATAAAACAGCAAACCAACATGATCGAATTAAAGGATAAGCAGAGACTGAAGCTGCCGACACCAATGTTTATTCACTGTATAACATAACAGCTGTGAAAACCGAACCTATCACTGTCACAATCCAAGTTAATGAGAAACCACCAATAATGGAGGTGGATATGGGTGCCTCAACTACAGTAGTGAGAGAACACACTTTCAGGTACCTTAATGAAGGTAGACAGCTAATAAACCTGGAGCGAACGACTGCTATATTAAGGACATACACAAGAGAATCTATTCAGGTAAAGGGCATCACCAAAGTGCCAGTTTCTGACAAGCAACAGACAGCCCAGCTGCCTGTAATAGTTGTGAAAGGAGAAAGACCCAGTCTTTTAGGCTGAGACTGGCTACAGAAGATCAAGCTCGACTAGCCTGAGATATATAACCTCAAATCTAATGGAGTTCCAGAACTGCTAAGAAAATACAACATGGTTTTTCGGGATGAACTCGGGAAGTTAAAAGACATGCAGGCCAAGATACATGTGGAGCCACAGGTGACACCTGGCTTGTTTAAGGTAAGACCTGTGCCTTATACATTAGAAAGAGAATGTTGACGAGGAGCTGTGTCGGGTAGAAAAGCTGGGCATTATCCAACCTGTTCAACTCTCGGAATGGGCTGCGTCCATAGTTCCAGTGGTTAAGCCTGACTGCACCACATGTATCTGCGGAAACTATAAATTGACTGTAAATAAGGCAGCCAAACTAGACAAGTACCCTATCCCATGGATAGATGACTGATATGCCAAACTGGCTGGAGGCAATTCCTAAACGAAATTGGATATGAACCACACTTACCAGCAACTGGAGCTCAATAGCACATCGAAGGAGTATGTAACCATTAATGCACGCAAGGGTCTCTACCAGTACCCTTTGGGGTCTCGTCAGCATGTGCTTTCTTCCAGAGAACAATGGAGAGCCTTTTACAAGGACTTCCATGAGTAATTGTATATCTAGATGATGTCCTCATCACGGGGTTAACTGAGACTGAACACTTAACCAACCTGGCGGAGGTGCTAAGAAGGCTCATGGAAGCTGGTGTATGGTTAAAGAAGGAAAAGTGCACATTTCAGGCACCAGAAGTGACTTATCTTGGCCACAGGGTGGATGCCATGGGACTACACCCAGTAGAAGTCAAAGTTCAGGCAATAAAAGAGGCGCCATCACCATGCAATGCAACAGAACTCAAATCCTTCCTGGGCATGATCAACTACTGTAGCCGCTTCTTGCAAATCTATCAACTGTATTGGCACCATTACACTCGTTACTAAAAAAGAACCGCCATTGGCTTTGGGGGGCACAACTGGAAGAAGCCTTCGTGAAAGCAAAAGAGTTGTTGCATTTGTTGTGTCTATTTGGTACATTATGACCCATCGAAGGAGCTGGTATTAACATGTGATGCCTCTCCCTACGGAGTGGGAGCTGTGTTATCCCATAAAATGGAAAATGGGTCTTAAAGGCCCATTGGCTATGCCTTGAGAATCCCAGCTAGAAAAGGAAGGTTTATCGGTGGTATTCGGGGTGAAGAAATTCCACCAGTACCTGCATGGTCGCCATTTCACTATTGTGCCGGACCATAAGCCATTAATGGGTCTATTCAGCGAGGACAAGGTCATCCTACCAATAGCATCAGCAAGGATACAATGATGGGCTCTGACATTATCTGTGTATGAGTATACTTTTATGTACTGTCCTGCCCTACACATTGCAAATACAGATGCACTCAGTCATCTCCTGTTACCGGACAGTGTTGTGCATACCCCCATTCTGCAGGAATTAGTGCTGTTGTTGAACTTCTTAGATTCTTCGCTTGTGTGCGAAACAAATTAGAAATTGGACAAAGATGCAACATTATTGAAAGTCAGAGACTTTGTCTTAAAAGGATCACCAAACTTGCATATATTTGAAGAATTGAGACCATTCCATGTCAGACAGATGGAATTGAGCTGCCAAATCAGAATTTTGTTGTGGGGGTCAAGAGTGGTGGTCTCACCACAAGGCAGAGAGCGACTCTTGACAGAACTCCATAGTGCCCATCAGGGTATATCAAAATGAAAATACTTATATGAAGCAATGTGTAGTGGCCAGGCATTGATGGAGATATTGAAAACTTGGTCAAGCACTGTCTCAACTGTCAGGAACAACAGAAGTTACCTGTTCCGGCTCCCCTGTGTCCATGGGAGTGGCCTGGTTGACCCTGGGTTCGATAACATATCAATTAAGTAGGGCCATTCTTGGGCACCATGTTCATGTTAATCGTAGATGCACATTCCAAATAGATGGATGTATATGAAGTCGTCGCCAACGTCAAACCCATCTATCAAGAAGCTCCGTCACAGTTTCAGCGTACATGGCCTACCTGAAATTGTCATTTCAGATAATGGCACTGCTTTTACCAGCATAGACAGTAGGAGGGGCTATATCCTCCCTCAATTTCTATTTACAGGGAAACATTTGAACATGCAACAACATATACATATAAACAATTTCAGGTGATTAAGGATCAAGTCTCTGAGGTGCCCACGTTATACGGCTAGAGCAACGTAGCTCTACTAGTGTATGGATCTGAATGGAATCAGATGTATTAAACGCCCCCTTACTACCTCTCATCGAATGGCCTAGCCGAAAGGGCAGTTCAAACTTTTAATCTGGGTATGAAAAAGCTATTGAAGGCACTCCGGAATCTCAACTTTCCTACTTTCTTTTCAGTTATCATATACACCACTTTCAACTATGGGCTCAACATCATCTGAGTTATTGATGAAATGCCACCTACGTACATGGATACACCTGGTATTTCCGAATTTAGAGGGGAAGGTAGAGCATAATCAGAGTAGTCAGGAATTTAACCACAACCTACACAGCAAAGCTCGCACATTCACTGTGGGTGACACGGTATGCGTGTGAAATTTTGGCTTTGGACACTGTTGGATTCCTGGAACCATTGGCTCAGAGACTGGTCCATTATCTTTCCAAGTACAAGTGGGAGATAGAATTATCCGTAAGCACGAAGATCATGTTCATGCCAGAGGGACATTCCAACAACCAACTATTCCGCCTAAGATTAACGTCGAACCGTCAATTCCAGTGGTGACTGATCGACCTAGAATAGACATGCCCAATGTCTCTGTAGAGTTGCCAAACCCTAAACTGCCGATGATGTGTCTCATGCTGCAGTTCCAAATCTTGTTTAGGAACCTCAAGTGGTAGAGCTGCGCTGCTCTAGTCATATAAGGAGAGCACCCCAGTGACTTGATCCTTAATCACCTGAAATTGTATATATGTATATGTTGTTGGATGTTCGGATGTTTCCCTGTAAATAGAAATTGTAAAAAGCTATAGAGGGAGGAAATGTGATAACTGAGGGTATAACCCCCCTACTGGCTATCAGGGATCATGGGACTGAGATTCCGATCAGTGAGCCGTAAGCGTGGGCAATCTGGAGGGGCGGGGCTTCCTGACGAGAGTCCTGATTGAGCATGTAGCACCTAAAAAGCTCTCTGTTATAAAGTTTAGCTGTTCCTTGATGAAACATGTCCACTCTGTTGAGTCATTACATGTACGAAGGAGCAGACTTGGCAAGTGGGGTCCTCACAATCAGCTGCATTGCAGCTTACAAAATCTGATGGAATGTTCACAGATCCAACCAGGTGCCTGACAGAGGCATGGCGGTGACTGAATGTCCTGGTCTGGCCTACATGTGACTCCAGGCCCACAGCAATGTGATTGACTCTTAATTGCCCTCTGAAATGGCACAACAAGGACAGTTAGGGATGGGCAACAAATTCTGGCCTTGCCAGCAATGCCGACATCCCATGAAAGAATAAATTTTAAAAAACAAAAGTATTGACATGGGGACTGGCAGAAAGTTCTCCCCTGCACAATTTCTCAGAGGCCTGCACACAAGGTTCGCTGTCTGTGAGGACACAAGTACAATGCTTGGACTGCACAGTATATGGACTGAAGTGTTTGACAGAAGCTACAATGGGCATAGCTTCAATTTCACAAGGCAACCAGGCGATTTGACAACCGTGCAGTTTGGCAATGAAAGAAACAGCTGGTTTGAGTCTGTTGCCATGGGTAACAAACAGGGTTGATGCAACACCATGCTTCTTAACAACACCGTTTATGACAACCTAGAGCTGATTGTCTGGATGGAGAAGAGTAATGGTTTTAGTGGATGAAAGAGCAGATTGTGCCAATTTAAATCTTTTGTGGAAATTATCTGTCCACTCGATCCTTTCATAGGACCGACAACTGGCAGCATCAGCATCCATGGAGGCTATGTATGAGGCACACTGAGGAAGGATTCTTGAAAGCATCTTACAGGCTCCAATGAAAGATCTGATGCCAGAGTAAGTAGAGAGAATGACCCTGCAGTGGTGGAGAGTAAGTAGAGAGAATGACCCTGCAGTGTGGTCTAGCTTGCAAGGCACCCTGGGACCAAAATCCATCCCAGAATAGTTGTCGTCTTAGGGAAGATGACAGTTTTAGGAGCAGGTAGGCACAGGTCACATCATGACAAAGCATGCAGTACATGCCGTCAGTTGTGTAGAAATTCTTCAGGACTGTTATCACCGCAGTAGAGATCATCTGCAAGTTTGATGACTATGCCCTCTGTTAGAAGATCACCTAGGATACAGCATGTCAATTCCTCAAGGGCAGTTTCAGATTCAAGCATGTCCATGGAGGATGAAGTGTATACACGAACACTTTTTGCAGGATGTGACCACTCCACAGTACTTCATGGAAGATTATACTAATGGAATCTGGTAAAAGGCTTTGGTTAGATCTATTGCAATGATGTGTTTCTGCTGGGCAATCTTATGTAAGGTTGAGTCAACATCTGGCATGAGTGAAGGGTGTGGCTTACTGCCATGCCCAATATCAGCGAATGCTGTGACAAGTTGAAACCCTCCCATTTGACTTTGTCACGATAAATGATGGTTCAAGGTACCCCACAGTGACCCCCGCAACCTTAGGTTGAGAAAAGGTTCCAAGACCTTCAAGGCCATCAAATTTTTAACCTGGAAATGCTGGATCGGAGACTTTTATCATACTCCTGAAGGAATGTGTGGAACTGAGAATATGTGTGCAGAGGCAGGGTGTGATCTTGGGTTCCACAAGAACAGATTTGAAAGCAGCTGATGATAATTATGCATGTGCTGTTTGATAAGTGGCTGTGTCATGTCATCCTGAGATGGCTGAGAATCTTGGTCACTGGGAGTGAAGACATGTCGTATCCGAGCAAAATGCTCATCGCAAGACAGAACTTGCGGTTCAAGGGAGAGGTTCACAATATGAATTTTGTCAATAACACTTGTCAAAATGTGTGGTCGAGGCCAAGTGTTGGGTGGCTTGGTACACTTTGGTCCTGAAGGAAGAGAGGACAGTTCAACCGCAAGCATCGTGAGGTCTGCAAGAGGTAGTGTCATCTCAATAAAATTCCCTGGTTAGTTTGTTGTTAACCTTGAGGAAGTGTGAAGTATGTGGACTCATCTCATTCTGCATGGTCTGAAAAAAGCACAAAATCCGTAAACGTAGACGGTGGAGTCACCCACTAGCATTTGGCCAGTCAAATTGACACATTGTGAACAAGCCACAAGTACTTCAATATCAAAACTGTCCATGACCAGGTCTTTGAAGGCAAGGTTGTGATGGTCTCTGGACAGGGAGAAGTGTATTTCACCAACAACATGTAAATGCCACGAACCATCAGTATGGTGAGCAGACTGAGATGAACTCTTGACTGGGACACCGAGTTTCATAACTATGGAAGCACAGATCATGTTGCCGGTGGCTCCACTGTCAGTGGCTACAGGAATAGCATGGTGCTTGAAGAATGTATTTAAGTAGGGTGCCTGACGGATCTGTACACAGAGTGCAGCTGATTTCAATGAGACATCAGGTTCGTCATCTGCTTCGTCTAAATGAGCATCTGCGACACTATCATTATTATCATCGCCCAAGATAGCAGCTATCTTACAAGCTTTAGCTATATATTGGCAGTCTTGATCTGGCAGAAAATTACAATTGCTGAGAAAATGCTTATCCAGATAGCCCACTTGCTTACATTTTGGGCATGGCACTTGTCACATGTGTGAAGGAGGGAAGTTATGGAATCTGGTCTTGTTAGGTGAGGGTGAAATGATCCGGTGCCTCTGAAAGGAGGAAACAGCAGCACCAAGAGCCTTGGTATCAGCAGACATGTGAATTTCATTTAACAGAGAATCCAAGGCTTGGGAGATCTCTGGCTTGATGTGACCTGAGCTCAGTGCCGTATCTTTGCTTCACCTGGCGTGGTAGGCTAGGGTGAATGAGTTGTTGCCAACATAGAACCACTATGTTCTGCAGTGAGGGTGGCACCTAATCCTCATCAAGAGGTCAACCGTGATGACTGCAAGAGGTTATCCTCAAAGAAGGCCATCAGACATTGATACAGATCCTCATGCCTTTCATTTGATTATAATCTGAAATCAGCCAGGACTAAGAGATGGGCACCTGTGACCTGGAAACCATATTGCAGGCAGGTGGCCTGCCATATCGAAGTGAGTGACAATGCTTTAACTATACAGTTGCGTCGTATAATGGGGCAGTAATTTGTTATCTGCCCTAGTATCAGGACCAATAAGTTTACTTTTTGTTGAGTGGTGAGTCCTAGAAATGTCCATTACCTGAATCCATGAAGAGGGTTATTCTTGGTTCTTTGCTCCCAGATTAAACTGTCAATGAGGAGGGAGGAAAAGTTAGAATCAAGTATCAAAATGTAGTTTAGGTTCTGACGCCAATGATGAAATGAATTGACGATCCTAAGCTTTCCTAAGCACCCCTGCCATAGTTTCCACTGCCACTGTATTGTAATATTGTGGACTAAGTAGAGGTCAATATGCGTATGAGTGCCAAATAATCTCACCAATTTACTTTGCAGATGGATGTGAAAAGGTTCCAACACTGCTACCATGCCAGTAAGCTCTGTTTACCATCAGGTTGGCACAAATACAGGAACACAATACCAACAGTGTTGAGGTGGAAACTGTAGATTAAAGGGTTAACTCTAATGATAGCTACTGAGCATGTGCCTAAGGAGCTATGTCACAGTGGTGTCACTCACTGAGAGAAGATCTGTGAGAACCACCTCAGAGAGTAGCTCTAGCTATGTCTTTATATTCTATAAACTTGTAAATAGTTAGGTTGTAAATAAAGGTATTTTGAACAAAAGACCTGCAGCAAGATCTTTTATAGAGTAAGAAGCCAGTGAATCCCAAGACAAACCCACAATAACAAATGGCGGTGGCAGTGACTACACCCACAGAGGAACAGTAGAAAATGGCGGGAAAAGCCTCAAGTGAAACCCAGCAACAGTGCAGAGCAGCAGCTGAAGGACTCTGAGGCCAACCCAGTAACCACATTAGAGACGACAAAATAACAAGGACAGCCCAGGGACTGCCAAGATAAGCAGTCATGAAGACAACCTCGAATCAGGGTGAGAAATGGCTACTACTTTATCCCTACCAGAATAATTTCAAAATACAGAAGGCCCCAGACAGAACAATGGCAAAATTGGCAAAGATGTTTCACCCAAACTGCAACCCAGTCTTGCAAATAAAAATAACAAAGATCAAGTTAGCACTTTGTTATATGCTGCTGGGAGTATGACAGACAATGTGCTGGACAGACAGGGGGTGAACAAAGAGACATCCTCGATGTCATCGGAGCCTTTGACTCATTCTTCAGTCTTCATAAAATTGTTGTGATAGGGCGAAATATAATCAACACAGTCAAAAAGCAGGGTGAAGGGATCAACTCATTCATCAACAAATTGTACTGCCTAGCTGAAAATTGTGAGTATGGAATACTAAAAGATGACCTGATCGGAAATAGAATAGTCGTTGGCATTTTAGATGAAAATCCCTGACTTCTTACAAACTCAGGAAGATTTAAATTTAAGTAAAGCTGTACAACTGGCCAGACAAGCTGAAGAGCAGAGGCAGAATAAGAGATGTGAGGGAAATTCTCCAAGAACAGCCCGATGAAGTTGTTCAGTTTATGGGTTGTAAAACTGAAAATATAGCAAGCGAGGAAGTGCCCGGAAGTGGTGTTGAGCACCATTTTCCAGTGTCCCCGCTGTCCCTGGGAAGAAGGTCCACAGGCAGGAAGAATGCCCTGCCCGAATTGCACAGTGCTATGGGTGAGGCAAGTTAGGCCATTTTAAAGTGGTCTGCCCTTCCAGGAAACCTGTGTTTACAAGTCAGGAGAAATATGTTAAAGGAACCTCCATTCAAGAAATTCAAGACCTTAACAACCAGGAAATCACCTTCAGCTACGTTTATTAATACACAGGGCCTGTTCTTTGCAGACAGAAAGAACATGTACACACATTGCGCTTGTTTCTGCTAAACAAAATAAGTGACAGCCATTCACTGGTTCAGTTTCCAGGGCAATGTCTTGACCAATCAGAGTCAAACTGCTTGGTTTAAATGGCAAACAAAGCGTGGCAGTTAACTGTCAGCCCCAATCAACTGGTGCATTCGCCATGACAACGCCTCTACCAATCAGAGTCCATTTGCCAACGAATCAGCACTTTCCCCTGACATTGGTATTTTCTTGCGAATTGTCCTGACGAGTGCAAGGCGAAAAGCTTCAACAAAAGTTTCTTCTTTTTCAGCAATATTCAAAATCACCTTCCTAGGAGAAACAAAGGGAAATAGAAGCCAGTATTGGGATGCTGACATTGAAGTAAATGCAATCCTACCAAATTCAAGCTAGACACAGGAGCTGGTGTCTGTTTTACCTGACAGATTTTCATGGCTGAATAAAGTAACTCTGTAATCGGTCTATTCAACTCCAAGGTCTTGGAGGAACCAAGCTAAGTGTTAAAGGTGAGCTTGATACAACACTAAAATACAAATATAGGGAAATTTCTGAAACATTATGCACTATTAAGATTCAAGAATGTTCTTTGTTGAGCCGCAAAGACTGCATAGCTCTGAACCTGCTTATAAAAGTTGAAGTCAATGCACAAACACAAGATAATGAATTTAGAAGAAAATTCTCCACACTCTTCAAAGGCTTAAGTAAACTGAAGATCGTATATCACATTACACTCAAGACAGATGCTAAACCCATTTGCCTATTCACGCCAAGAAAGGTCCCACACCCACTTCTGAGAGGAATCAGGAGTGAGATAGAGGCAATGCTTCAACAAGGGGTCACTTTCTTCAGTCACTAAACCAACCAGGTGGTGCTTTGGTATGGTACCAGTCTCAAAGCCTAATGGTTCCATTCGAATCTCAATTGGTCTAACACACCTCAACAGGGCGGTGGAAAGAGGAATACACCCAATGGCATCGGCAGATGAGAACTTGACCAAACTTGTAAAAAATACAATCTTGACCAAACTTATCATCAGCAGCGGATTCTGGCAGTTTCCCCTGGGTCAGGAGTCAAAACTCTTAACGTCTTTCATTATGCGCCTTGGACAGTACTGTTTTAACCTTCTGCCTTTTGGCATCATGTCCACCCCTGAAATATGCCAAAGGAAAATTGTCAATATACTGCTGGGTATACACAACGTCATATGCCACATGGATGACATCTTGATCCATGGTTCAAAGAAAGAGGAGCACAACAAACGGGTCAGAGATACCTTACTAACGTTGCAAGAGGCTGTCTTGAAAATGAACAAAAAATGTGAGTTTTCTAAGGCTACGATAAAGTTCCTAGGGCATATTATACAAGCACCTGGGATTACCACAGACCCACGGAAAACAAAGGCAATAAAGGAATTTAGAAATAGCAATCTAGGAATATAACAGAGCTACAAAGGTTTATGGACATGGTCAACCATGTAGGTAAATTCCTACCTCGTTTAGCCCAGATAACTAAACCCCTCAGACACCTTGTACAACAGGACCAGGTGTGGTACTAGACTGAGTATCAGCAGCAATCATTTGAACAAATCAAAACAATGCTAGTATCCTCAGAGGTCCTAGCCCACGATGATCCTGAACTTTCCATGATTGTAGTAGCAGATGCATCTGCAATGGTGCTGGGAACAGTGCTATTCCAGGTTCAAAGTGATGGCAAAAAAATACCTGTTTATTATGCATCCAGGTCATTAACTGAGACTGAATAGCGTTATGCTGTCATAGAAAAGAAAGCCCTTACAGCCACTTGGGCATGTGAGAAATTCTCTGATTATGCCCTGGGGGCCTGCAGTTTAAGAATGAGGCCGACCGTAAGCTTTTAGTAACATTGTTAAACATAAAAGAAATCAAAAAGATGTCACCCAGGATTCAGTGATTCAGACTTAGACTCATGTGATATGACCCTACTACAGGGTAGATATCAGACTACGCCACCACACTGTCAAGGATACCCACCACTTACCCAGTACAGGAAGATGATAAAACCTTCATTGAAGATGTTGAAGCCTTCACAGCCTTAACTACAAAATACTTGCCGGCAACAGACCAGAAGGTGCACAAATTTTGTGTAGCCCAAAGGCAAGATGAAGAGTGCATCCAGATTCGGACGTTCTGCCTAGACAGATGGCCACAGTACATTTCAAGCAATCCCGTCTTCAGGCAATATTTTGAACAGCGTCACCACATTAGCATCATAGATGACCTCCTGGTGTACAATGAAAGATTGTTGTTACCACGATCTTTCCACCTGGAAGTCCCCCAGATGATTCACCAAGGAATTTTGGTATTGCTGAGTGTCGAGCCAGAGCACAGCAGCCTTTATGGTGGCCAGGTATTTCACAGTTTATCGAAGACATGGTCTCCAACTGTGTCACCTGTGTCATTCACAGACAGGAGCAGAAAGGGCCACTTCTGCCTTCCTTATTCCCATCAAGGCCTTGGGAATGCCTTGGCATGGATTTGTTTGACTATAAAGAGAAAATATTTCTTGTAGTAGTAGACTTATTTCCGCTGGATAGAGGTGCAAAAGTGACATAGCCTCATCTTTGAAGCCATTATTACCTCCTTGAAGAAAATGTTCTCTACACATGGTGTTCTGGTCACTTTCATCTCTGATAATGGGCCACAATTTGCCAAAAGTGTTTCCAATCCTTCGCAGCATCGTATGGGTTTGTGCATGCCACAGGTTCGCCAAAGTACCCTCAGTCTAACAGAGCAGCTGAGCGAGGCGTACACACTATAAAAGACCTAATAAGGAAGAATGATGACGTTGAGCTCGCTCTGCTTAGGTATCGCTCCCCACCATTGCAGGATGGCTGTACCCCCATGTGAGCTTCTGATGGGCCCTAGGCTAAAAACCCAACTTCCTTTCCTTTCCCACATGTTGCTATCAAATCTCATGCTGGAAGACCATGATTGAGCTACAGAATAGGAAGAAATCTACCAAGCAAACCAGCCCCATACTATTAATCAGAGACACTGGGCTTACGACCTTCCAGCTCTCGGATGAAAAGGTATGCACCAGAAACTGGCAGTGAGAAGATACTGTAATAGAGAAGCTACAGCAGCCAAGCTCATATCTGTTCAAGACGCAGTAGGCAATATTCAAAGGAACAGAGCTGCCCTGATTTCAATGGACAGAAACCATTAGCAGCATGGGTAGAGTACCCTGAATCTCAGGAGAATATCACACTTACAGAACTATAAATAAGGGAAATCAGGCATGATATCTTCAGGAATTGACCTGGGATTCCCAACTACCATTGAAGAAGCTACACACTCGTTAAGTAAGACTGGTGGAACCTTAAAGAGACTATCCCTTTAAATGAACAGATTTTGTGGGGGGGGAAGTGTAAGAGGATGTATACATAATGGCCTGTGCGGGGGGGGTGGAGGGATTCCCGTCAAAGTGCGCTCTTTCGTGCATGTGCACAAAAGAGTGCGCATCTCCCTGAGACTAAGTGCTGTCTCAGGGAGATGACTGACAGTGTCAAAAACGTTAAAAATAGAAAAATAGAAAAATTATTAACATGTCCCCCTCATGAGACAATGTCACACGAGATGGGAAATGTTAATAAAAAGGACATAAACTTCATTAAAGTTTTTAAAAACGGACATGAAACCTCATCCTGCCAGTGGATGAGGTTTCATGTATTATCAGAAGCCCGCTGGGGCTCCTGGCCTGCCCACCAGCCTTAAGGTTGGATGGGCAGGGTCTTCAATTATCTTAATGATCCTGTCAATGGCCTTAATTGGCCATTGACAGGTCGGCAGGTGGACAGCTGATTTCGCTGTCCGCCTACCTTCCTCAATATTTAAATGGACCGGGATGACGTCAGGGGTTCCTCCCGATATCATCCCGTGTCATTTTCCCGTCGGTGAGCGGGCCCCACCCCCAAATCACCGACGGGAAAATTCTGCCCAATAAAATGGAGATAAAGACTCGGGGTGGGGGGAATGTAGAGTAAATTTTTAACTCTTAATGATAGCTACTGAGCATGTACGTGAGGAGCTATGTCACAGTGATGTCACTCACTTAGAGAAGATGAGTGAGAAGCACCTCAGAGAGTAGCTCTAGCTGTGTCTTTATATTCTATAACCTTATAAATAGTTAGGATGTAAATAAAGGTATTTTGAGCAAAAGTCCATTGTCTCCAGCAAGACCTGTTCTAGAGTAAGAAGCCAATGAATCCTGAGACAAACCCACATTAACAGAGAAACATCGAGCTTTAATGGAGTCAGGAAACAGACAGCGCAAAACAATGTTACAAAAAAGGCAGCACCACACAAGGAAACCTGGCTCCCAGTCACCAGAGGGCGATAACATAGAGTAGTGCTGTCTCTAGCTTTGTTACCTGTCATGAAAATATAATAATTTTCATAATATTATTGTAATTTATTGTAAAGGTAGGTTAATAGTGGGGATTGGATTAGTTTCTCTGTGTGTTGTGTGTGTGTGTGTGTGGGTTTCAATTGGATTACAGACAGCTGGTCTGGGTGCTTTGGTGTGTCAGAAGGGAAACTAGGTTTGAAATGCTAAATATGTAAACGTGGCTGAAGTTTTAGAATGTCGGTGTGAAGAACATTTGCATTTTTAGATAAACCAGAGTCGTGAATTTCAAAGAGGTGGTAAGGCGTTACACCTAGCCAACAGAGGCTAAGCCAAACAGTGTGTTTATTTTTCCCAAAGATTACTGTTAATACGATAGAGGAAACATGTTTCACAAATTTATTACAGCTTTTGAGGATATAGCTGGTGGGGTAGATAAATGTGAACCAGTAGATGTAGTAAACTTTGATTTCCAAAAGGCATTCCATACGGTGTCACACAGTATGTTAATATACAAGATAAAGGCTCATGGATTGGGGGTAATATATTGATGGATGGAGGATTGGTTAACAGACAGGAAGCAAAGAGTAGGGATAAATGGGGCATTTTCAAGTTGACGGCTGTAACTAGTGGAGTGCCACAAGGATCAGTGCTGGGGGTCTCATATTTACAATCTATATTAATGACTTAGACCAGGCTTGTTCAATGCACGGCCTGCCAGCCGGATATGACCCATGAAGCGCCCCCCCAATATGGTCCCGAGGCAGTTTTCAAGATGGGATGAGTGGAAGATTCTGAATGAAGTTGCTCCTCCAATCACAGCCCATTCCTCTCCTACATTTATAATACCATAAGACATAGGAGCAGAAGTAGGCCATTCGGCTCATCGAGTATGCTCCGCCCATTCAGTGAGATCATGGCTGATGTGATAATCCTTAGCTCCATTTTCCTGCCTATTCCCCATAACCCTTGATTCCCTTACTGATTACCCGTGACAGCTGTGGCTCAGCTGATGTAACTTTTCCCTGAGTTAGATGGTTCTGAATTCAAGTCCTACGCCAGGACTTGAGCACAAAAATCAAGGCTGATGCCCTAGTGCAGTAATGAGGGAATGCTGCATTGCCAGAGATGCTGTCTTTCAGATGGGATGTAGATTAGGTCAGAACTTCAAATGCTGTTTTGACTCTTATGTAGCGGCCTGATTGACTGTGCCTCTCTGCATCAATTTTGTAGCTTCATTCTTTGCTGCAACCTTCTCTGGCTGCAATCCACCGCTCCCTTAACGCCACGGGCAGAATTTTTCTCTCGTCGGGCAGGCACGCCCCTGACCCGAACGCGTGTAAAACGACACGCAATGACGTTGGACGAGCATCCCGACATCATCGCGCACTCGCGCAATATTTCGGTTGGCGGGTGTGTGTGGGAGTTGGCAGCGCGCCCGCCGACAATTAAGGCCCTTAATCAATTAGTTGACTTGAATTTTTCGCTGCCTGTCCAACCGTTCGGTTGGCGGGTGGGCGAAAAGGCCAAGCGGCCTTTGCATTTTTGGCGAAATCTCATCCATGGGCGGGGTGAGGTTTCAGCCAGCGATTTAAAACACATGATAAACTTTTAACACTCATGCTTAACATGTCTCTGCTTATGTGACAGAGTCACATGAAGGGACGTGTTTTCATTATTTTTAATGTCTTTATTCTTATTATTACAAATCTTCAGATCCCGGAGGCAGCTTTGTTAATTGGCCAGCCAGCATGAAATCCATGTCGGGCCCAATCGCGGGCAGCAGTGGGCTTCGCAGCTGCTCCCAGGCCCGCCCGCCCGACGAGGGCAAAATTCTGCCCCATGTAATCATGAAAAATTAAGAGAAAGTTTCCCTTAAACTGCTTCTCAGCATAATACTGCAATCATGCTGGAGGGCTAGAGAATGCAAGGATATAACAGTAAGGGCTGACGTAATAGAACATTTTCCAATCTTCAGACACCAATTTCACGGAGAAATGCAACCCAGAAAAACTGAAGGAGCTTTATACTTCCTTGAGTGAATCTAAATTGCCAAATATCCGTGAGGAGGCACAGAAAATGTTTGCTTTGTTTAGCTCTATCTATGTGCGCAAACAAAAAACATTGCCCGCTGAAGTACAACAAATCTTGTTACAGATCCCAGTTAGTGGACCAGCATCTTAGCTGATTTCCACAACAAGAATGACACTGGACTTTGATGCCTTTGTGAAGAAGGGTGACAAACTATATTGTTCACATTAAGTCCAGAGGGTGTGAAAAAGGCACTACAAAGACACAACTATTACAATGCAATTTTATGATAGTATGTTATCAATAATAACGGTTTTAGTTTTAATTGTACCAACAATTATCTTTATTTGAATTGTTCAACTCTTGAGCGTTTATGGCCGCCCCCTCCATACAATTTCCATGCCTAGATGTGGCCTTCTGGCCAAAAGGTTGGTCCATCCCTGGCTTGTGCCATGATATCACAATAAGCAAGTAAAGTAGGTAGTCCCCAAGAATTAGCTCAGCTGATACAGGGATTGAACCTGTGTTGACGTTATTCTGCATCACACTCTTAGTCATCTGAGCTAATTGGCTCCATTGCTCATTGGCAAGTTTTGCCTTGTCATTCATCCTGAGCGAAAAAGGCCACTTGCCAAGCAACAACCAAAAATGGTCAACACAGGAAAGGGATGGAAACTAATGTTATTACTGTGGCTCTGCCAACAAAACTTAACAATCTCGTATTGTGTAACACTCTCAATTGCCTAACCTTCTGCAACTGCAAATCATTACAGCTCTCTTCCTAGCACTTATGTACCTATAGTGCAACCCCTCCACCTTCAGCAGAGGTAGAGGTAATTTGCGCAGATCTCTGCTCTGACTGCTGAGATGCTTGTGGCCAATGTCATCTGGGCTTTGGAGCCCACCTGCAGCTGTGAACCGGCAGACTTGGTAATCGCGACGTGAGGTAGTACTGACTGTGGCGGGAGCATGGGTGAGGAGTAGAAGCGTTTTGAGTCAAGTAATCACTTCCACATCAGCTTTCACCATCATCCTTCTCATGGACTAACTGCGCTTCACTGCTGGCAATGAGTTGGAGAGAACTTTGCTGCAGGTCAGCAAGGTGATAGATAGCTATGGCTATAGTTTTATCAATCCAATTGAAGGTGGCATTCATAGTGGGCAAGGCATTGATGAAGGCCTGCATGTATTTGTTTGATTGCCACATTGGATGTATTTATTAAACCTTTAATATTGTAAAACATCCCAAGACACTTCGTAAAACAAAATTTGGTGCCGAGTTACATAAGGAGATCAAAGAGGTAGGCTTTAAGGAGCAACTTAGAGGAGGAAACAGAGGTAGAGAAGAAGAGAGGTTGAGGGAGGGAGAATTCCAGAGCTTAGGCCATGGCTGCCAATGGTAGAGTGAGTAAAATTGGGAACAATCAAGAGGGCAGAATTAGTGGAGCCCAGATATCTCAGATCATTATAAAGTGGAGGAGGTTACAGAGACAGGGAGGGAAAAGGCCATGGAGCCATTTTAAAACGAGGATGAAATTTTTAAATACAAGGCATTGCTTATTCGGGAGCTAAATAAGAGCAATTAGCACAGAATTGATTGGTGAATGGGGTATGGTGTGAATTAAGACATTGCAGCAGAGAATTAGATAAAGCACTAGTTTACAGAGGGTAGAATATGGGAGGCTGGCCAGGAGTGCATTGGAATAGTCATGTCTAGAGGTAACAAAGGCATGAATGAGGGTTTCAGCAGCAGATGAGCTGAGATGGAGTCAGGTGATGTTGCTGGGAACAGGTGGTCTTCGAGGTGGTGTGGAGGTGTGGTCACAAGCTCATCTCAGGGTCAAATATGAAAATAAGGCTGTGAACAACCTGGTTCAGTCTCATACAGTTGCCAAGTAGAGGGAGGTGTTGATGGCTAGGGAAAGCAGTTTGTGGTGGGGACTGAAGACAATGGGCAGAATTCTGTGGAGGTGGGAGGGGTCCCACCACTGGGGGAAAGTGGAGGGCGAGCGCACTTCGGAGGCCAGTGGGACCCAGTGCTGCATTTTCCGGTGGTAGCCAATTGCTCCTCACCTTTACCTTCAATTGGAGATCTCTTATTTTGAAATTACAACCCCTAGTAGAGGAAACATTCTCCTAGCATCTACCTGTCAAGCTCCCTCAGAATCTTATACATTTCAATATGATCACCTCTCATTCTTCTAAACTCCAATGAGCTTAACTCCAACCTGCTTAACCTTCCCTCATCAGATAAACCCTTCATCCCAGGATTCGGCCGAATGAAAAGTTTACTCAAAATTCAAGTCCTCACTTGTAGTTTATGCAAGATTCAAGTTATGAAATGGTTATTCAACAAATTAACTTGTTTTCAGTGGCGAGTGGAATAACAAGCTGGGAACCGATCTTAATCTTAGAAATGCTGAGAGGCAAGCTTGAAGTTTTAGCAACAGTATAGTAGATTTCTTTTCTCCCACAGACATGCAGCATCCTGGAACAGTTTCCTATTAAATTAAATTAAATTCAGGAATGATTAACTTGTTTAGAAATCTTTAGCTCTAGGTTTGGCGGTTCAGTTGGCGAGTGCACTATTTAGTTTGGGATTGAACTGATCAAACCACATATCAATACCAGATTCACTGATCTCAATTAAGTGTCAATGCGCTGAAATAAAAACAAAAAAAACCTAGAAAAACTAGCAGGGCAGGCAGCATCTCCAGAGGGAAACAGAATTAATGTTGTAGGTCGATGACATTCTGTTCTGATGAGATGTCATCGACCTGAAACATTGGCTGGAATTTTCTGCTCCCATTGGTGGCGGGCGTCATGGCGGGCATGAGCGGACAATGTGACGAGAAGGCCAAAAATTGGTTTTACACCGTCGTGAAACCAGTTCGCAGTCGTCCACTCTGCCTGTCAATGGTGGGCGGCGTTTCCCACTGTCCAACGTCGGAAACTTAATTTTTATGTATTTTCATGTCAGCATTGTGCCTGAGCACTGGAACCATCCCCCCATTTCAAATATACCTCCCACATTAGCGTGACTTCAGAACGGCGTGACTTATGACTGCCTTTAAAAGGCACGCACCTGGCGAGCTGAACTTCGAGGGGAACTCGGAGGTGAGTGCACAGAACCTTGCACAGCACTCGCGTGGATCACCCGTAGGACATTAAGGAGGAGGCTATCATGGTTCAAGCTAACAGGGCAGCCTTGCAGTGTGGGTTAGGAAAATGCCTGAGCTGAGACCACACATGCAGTCCAGTGGTCGAAGCCACCGCCAATCACTCCAGCGGAGTGGGGTGAAGGTTGGTGTGGTTTGGACAGCCATGAAGTGTATTACACACTGGCCATCCAAGTGGTGGCCAGCACTCTCTGGCATGCGTGAAGGGGCCTTGAGACATAACCAAGAGAGGTCCTTTGGACACAGATGCTGACATATGCGTCTCTTTCTTTGATCCTGGAGGAGGAGACCATCAGGATCATGGAGCTTGGTGACCTAGTGGTATGCCTCATGGCTTATAGGGAGCAGAGAAGGAGGAAAGAGTGCAACGGAGGCACCTGGCTCACCAATGGGAGGAGCACTGTCCTCAAGATAATGGCGCGGCAGGGCCTCCTGTGCATGCAGCTGAAAATCCACAGTGAGCCGTCGCTCGTGGGTGCCTTGCTAGACCCAGGGTCTCTCGATGGCACTTGTCATTCCTGCAGATAACTGAGAACCAGTGTCGCCGAAGACTGCGCATGTCTAGGGATCTGGTAGGTCACATATACCACCTGCTGCAGGATTTGGCGACATGGAGGACACCCACTGCCAGTGGCCTTGAAAGTGACCGCGGTGCTCAATTTTTATGTCAGTGGCTCATTCCAGGAATCCACAGGTGATCTCGCAAGCCCCCACCCACAAGTGCGTCTAGGAGGTCACAGGCGCCATCTTTGTGAAGGCACAGAACTTTGTGCATTCCGCCTGGGAACAGGAAAGCCAGGAAGCAAGAGCACTGGGATTTGTGGCAATCTCTGGTTTTCCACAGATGCAGGGTGCCATCGACTGCACTCACGCGGCGCTTAGATCTTTGTGGCAACAAGCAGTCAACTACATCAACCGCAAGGGCTTTCACTCGCTGAATGTTCAGCTGGTCTGCGACCACCACAAATGCATCCTACTGGTCTGTGCACAATTCCAAGGGAGTGTCCACGACTCCTACATCCTTGGCAGGTCTCAGATCCCTGACATCTTCCAGGGTCCACATAGGTTGCTGGGTTGGTGCCTAGGTTGGCCCCATGTCCACAGAGGACATGGCTGATGATGCCCATGCGGCGGCCTCAGACTGCAGCAGAGTCGGTATAACAAGGCTCATGCCGCAACCCGGACTTTGGTGGAACAAACGATTGGCATATTGAAAATGAGATTCCAGTGCCTCAAGATGTCTGGTGGGGCACTGCAATACAGTCCCCAGAGGGTGTCGTGCATCATCGTAGCTTGCTGTGCACTGCACAATCTGGTGCAGCAATAGGGGGAGGACCTGGCTGAGGAGGAGATGGAAGAGCTGCAATGAGAAGGATGTCGAAGGCGATGAGGGTGATGAGGTCCTCGAAGGTGAGAATGCCAGTGATGAGGCCATTGCACTGGCCAGACAAGGCAGGCGCACTCATGAAGCCCAAATAGCCGTAGTATTCGTGCAGGAGGATGATGAAATGTATTGAGGACAGTCCTGACATCCACACCTTGCCTCAGTGAACATTTGACTCCTGTGTGACTGATGGTAGCACATATACTCTCAGTGCTCAGGCTCATGTCATGGAGATGCAGTGGAGGCCCCAATAGCCGCAAGATTCCAGGAGGATGATGATGACATGCAGTGTGGACACTTCATAGATCTTCACATTGCCCCTGTGAACACCTGACTCCTGTCTGGCTGAGGGCAGCTCGCTTGTG
The DNA here is from genome assembly GCF_964194155.1 of Cetorhinus maximus. NCBI lineage: Eukaryota > Metazoa > Chordata > Chondrichthyes > Lamniformes > Cetorhinidae > Cetorhinus > Cetorhinus maximus. The sequence goes on along the minus strand of NC_135888.1, from coordinate 111,091,149 downwards.
CTCTGTGATCAGGGTCATATCATGGAGATGCAGCTGTGAAACTTAAGTGCATGCGATCCTTTGGCAGCCTTCAGCACCTGCCCCCTTCAGGAACACAGCGTCACCGGTCACAGGTGCTGAAGAGATGGTGAGCCAACCCCACCTCAAAAGTGCTGAGAGCACATAGAAAGAATGACAGAACTCTGTGACACCTGCCCATAACATTCTGGCAGCAATGACAAGCTCCATCGAGATGCAGGCATCACTAATGTATCCAGTGAGTGTGAAGCTGGACGATCACACCTGCCTTTCTCATGTGCAAGAACTAAGGCTTCAGATCTGAGTGACATGAGCAATGCTCATCATAGCAAGCAGCCATAGACAAGGAAACATTCTTGGAAGTTTATTTACAATAGTGAACATTATGGGCAGGATTTTTCAGCCTGCGTGTGGGGGTGGGCCTGCGCCGACGTGTAAAATGACACGTGATGACGTTGGGCGTGCGTCCCGACGTCATCGCGCAGTCCCGTGATATTTCGTTCGGCAGGCATGCGCCAGAGTCGGCTGCGCGCCCGCCAATATGTAAACGGCTTATTAAGGCCATTAAGGAAGTCATTAATGTATTTGTTTACGCTGCCCATCCAATCTTAAGGTTGGTGGGCAAGGGAAAAGGCCAAGCGGCCTTCACGTTTTTTAGGAAACCTCATCCATGAGCAGGATGGGGTTCCCTAAAGCTTTTATTAATTAAATTTTTAAAATTTCCTAAATATACAAACATGTCACATGAGAGGACATCCATTTATTCTTTAATTACAATAGCGATTCAATCTCCCTGAGGCAGCTCCATTCCTCAGGGAGATTGAAGTGCTCTTTCATGTGCATGCACGAAAGAGCTTTGGCCCTGACTCTCTCTCCTCCTTCCGCCCGCACAGGTAGCGCTGAGCGCTACAGCTCGCATCTTATGCTGGGTGGGCCTTAATCGGCGACTGCCCGCTCCAGCCAAGCCTGCCCGCCAACTGAAAACTTCTGGCCTATGTACAAGTGATTAACATCTGTGCCTACGCGGTGCAACTACATCTTGATAACCCGTGCCCGGTGGGCACCGCGGGGCCTGGGGTGTTTTATTAACCCCTTTAATCGCATTTTGGTTTGATGTTTGTAAGTTTCCTTTAAACTTTGTCCTTGGTTTTACAGCTGACCTGACTTAGGGGCTGTGCTTGATTTATCCCTTATTTTGTTAATTTAGTTTATTGTTTTGACTCAAAAGAGTTACATCTTGATAACCTTCCTAACCCTGCCGTCAAGTCTTGGCACTCCCCCGACACCCACGGAGGTGGAGGCAGCCTGCTGACTGTTGCTCGCCCTGTTGTCTGTGATGACTTTGGCAGATGTCCTCTGGTGGGCCGAGACCTGGAAAGCCCTGGCCTGGTTTGCGTATCCTGCTGTGGGCCAGCTGCACCCTTCTCAGCCTGAGGAGCTGGAGATGATGGGGTCACAGGAAGAGGGGATTTGGATTGGCTGGACATTTCCAGAATCATCTGCGTGGATTGCCCTGGGGTGTCAAGCTGCTGGTTCTCTTCCCAATGGGTGCCCAATGACCCCGGGCTGAAACCTTGAGGAAAAGGGGAAGCTTGAGTGAGATTGAGCTTTCCCGCATCCCTCTCACATTGACACTGTTGGAGGCCAACTATGGCATTGGCAATGGAGGTCATCCTGCGTAGCAGTGCAGGACCGATATTCCGAGCCAAGGTCGCCATTGCAGCCGCCATCCTGTCAATGTTAACCTCGGTGCATCGGAATGCTGGTGCTATCACCTCGGACTAAAGGCGGATGGACTCCTCCATCGTGCCTTGCAATCTGAGGAGTGCACCAGACATCCCTTCCTGATGTTCCCATGATTGTCTTTGCAGCCCCACTAACTGGTTGAGGACAGAGTCCAGAGGCTCATCATCTGACTCGGGTTTAGCAGATTTCTTGCCTCCAGCAGTCCTTCAGGTGCCGGTGATCTCAGGTATCCCTGCCTCTGCCTGCAATTGAACAGATTGTGCGCTGTGCTCACCAGATTGTGATCCTGAGGCTGCTCTATCTCTAGGTCCCACCAATGTGTGTGTTGCTGCGCTGGTGGAGGGTGCAGGTGAGTGCTATGATGGGTCTTCAATGGTGCTGCCCTCAGGGTCCTCATCCAAGGTGCTCTCGGTGCTGAGGTTGGGGTCAAGGTTGTCTGAGGGTAATGTGGCAGATGTGCCTAGGGCAGAAAGTGGAGGTTATTAGTGCTTGGCAGCTGCGTTACACAGAACAGTGGACTAGAGTAGCGATGACAGAGGGATGATCTGGTGTGGGATCCTCATGTGGATGCTTGCATTCGACCTCACCGTTACTGCAGGAATGGTCCACATCCTCTCCGGCCAGCTCCAACGGACTCTCGAACGGAGTGAGAACCTTGATGCTCGGCACTCCACTCCCAGCCTGGGACCTCTCCCGTTAATCGTGCGCGATCTTGTCCTGCATAAAGACAGATGGAGAGAGTGTAAACAAGCGCATTACAGGCCAAATAAGGATGCTGGGCGTGTGTGCATGCTAACTGGATAGGATGAGGAGGCGATCTCCAGAGGAGATGCTGCCTGACCTACTGAGTTTTTCCAGCTTTTTTTGTTCTTATTTCAGTTTTCCAGCATCCACAACAATTTGCTTTTGTGACAATGTGCTAAATTTGGTAGAGGAACAGTCTACTGGGTCTTCAATGTCTGTTTGCTAGTCAGTGACTCCAGCTGGAAAGTATATGTGTAGATCAAGCTCAGCTGTGATGTCTCCTTCGTTGAATAGCCTAATAACTCCCTTATCAAGTTTCACACATGATGAACAGCCAACTGGGCAAGGTAGCAGATAGAACCTGCAAAGCTGCACCTATAGAATCTAAATCAGCATTGGTCAAGGGTCTAGAGATATTTTGATGAAAATCAATGAGGGAAAGACCAAAATAAATGACAAGAGTTGGGTTACAATATGTTCAGGAATAGAACTGATGATTACATGTGTCAGTTTAATATAAGTATAGTTGACATATGGATTATGATTCTCCTAATCTTGCTGTATCTATAAAAGTTCTATCTGTGAAAGCCAGTTGATCAATGTTGACATTGTAGAGTTTTGCTCTATTATTTTCAAGCCATGTGAAAAAATGTCATTGTTCTGCCTTGGAAATTTGACATACAGTTTTATTTGTTTCCCTCAAAAGGTGAAATATAATTGGGAGATTCCACACAATGCAAATTGTCTATTGTCTGTTATAATTAGAAAGAGTTTCCTTTTATATGTCCTTTCATGTCCTTAGTATGTCCCAAAACACTTCACAACTAATGAAACCACAGACAAATTTGGCAGCAACCTACCACAGACAACAATGACACGAACAACCTGATAATCTGCCTGTGTAATGCTGGTTGAGGAATACAGTTGATTGGAAAACTACCCTGCTCTTCTTTATATAGTGCCATGGAATAGTTTACACCTACCTAAGAGGGCAGATGGGATCACACTTGAACAAGTGAAGCAGAATGCTGCACCCCTCAGCATTAAAGTGTCAGCCTAGATTATGTGCTCAAGCCTCTGCATTGGGATTTGAACCCACAGGTTTGGACGTAAGTGTTGCTACTGAGTCCCGGCTGACAGCCTTGGGTCTTTGCAGTCTTGGTGAAACAAATGAGCTTTCTGTGTATCCTGTATCCTTCCATTCTTAGATCTAATGCAGTAAAATGGTTTCTCTGTAATTTTCCCCAAACCACGTATATGGAATTTTTCATTTCTCTTTACATTTCAGTGGGACTTGGTGTGTGACAATGACTGGAAAGGGCCGTTTTCTATGTTAGTTTTCTTCGTGGGAGTGCTGGTTGGTTCTTTTTGTTGTGGACAGTTATCGGACAGGTGAGTTATTTTCTTTATTCAACTTTGGCAAAGTCTTGAGCCCAACTCTTCCACATCTGACAAGAAAAAGGACAGGTGGGGAAGGGATGCTGTTAAGATAGGAACTGAGTACATTACTCACCACATTGCTTCATTTCCAGTGGCCACTATTTTAATTCCTGGGCTTCAGGCAGCATATGAGGTGCTTGCTGCAGGCAGGTGGGGTACTCACATATTTTCATAAGTCTGGGGATGATGAGGTTATTCAAAACGCAAAGTGATTTTAATCTTAGATCATGCAAATTGTGCAGAATACTGACCACACTGGGGAAAGCTATTTCCGCCTGCATCCAGGCCAGACGAGAAACAAGGTAATTTTATTCACAATTTTAATAGATTCCTTGTAAACCAGGAGGTTTACTTTCACCAGTCCCACAAGGAAACCTTAAGCCTCCTCTGGCCCAGACTTTCTCTCCTCTTGACCAGCCATGACCCACTTTAATGCTGAGGACCATTCCCTTGGGGTCCGGACGGTTCCTGCTGCCCGAAATCTCACTTCTACCAGCCGGCATCCACAACCTTCCCCAGGGTTCAGACGGGAGTCAGTTCTGGAATATGGTGACCAGGCCATTGGGTTAGAATGATCCATGACTTATACTGTGGCCATGCAAGCTTGTCATTTGCCCCAACTTTGCACTCGTCCTCCCCCTTCCCTACCTTACATACATGCCCCAATTCTGAGGGTATTATTTACTTGTTAAATTTATTTATCCTTTCACAGGATGTGGGCATTGCTGGCTAGGCCAGCATTTATTGACCGTCCCTAATTGCCCTTGAGAAGGTGGTTGTGAGCCGTCTTCTGAAACAGCTGCAGTCCATGTGCTGTTCGGAGGGGAGCTCCAGGATTTTGACCCGGCGACAGTGAAGGAACAGTGATATAGTTCCAAATGGGGATAGCATGTGGCTTGGAGGGAAACTTGCAAGTGGTGGTGTTCCCATCTATGCCTATATTATACCAGTGACTACAATTCAAAAGTACTTAATTGGCTGTAAAGCAATTTGAGACATTGTGAAAGGTTTTGTATAAATGTAGGTTTTGTCTTTCTTTCATTATACCTACATGCAGTAGGCAGAGTGATTGTAGCAATGGTGAAATTGAAGGCCCAATGCTGATTCTCTAAGGATAATTAATCACAGAGCAATCAACTGTTAGGAAAGTGGCTACGAAGAAACCACTATATTTCACTACAAAACAATTCAACTCTAGCTAATACAACCATGCCATTCTGACTTCTCTGCTGCCAACCCACTGTTATACAATTTGCTGTCCACTGTGAATTTATAGCCTATTCACTGGTTCCATATGATGTTGCATTACATTTGCACTAAATAAAGGTGCAAATAGTATTTTTTAAAATTGTTATTTGAGGTGTGATAGAAACAGGCAAATTAAGTAAAAAATGTTATTAATAAATAAGAAACTCGAACAGCAAGAAAAAGTGCGACAACAAAGTCATTTGTAGAAGCATTTAAGCCTTTATGATAAAAATGCTTTATGCTGTTTCTCTGGGATTTCAATAGATTTTTTTTTGCCAAAGTTACAATGGATGATCCTCAATTCCAGAGAAATCTTAGTCCCACAGTGTGACCACCTTCTGCGAGATTTTAAACAGGAAGGTGCTGGGTGGGGTGAACCTAAAGTAAAATAGAGATTTGTAAAACATTCCTTTAAGCAATCTCTTAGTGACAAATAAGGATTTAATTTCCAGACCTTGCATGAGTAATAGAATGGGCAGTAGTGAGTCAACTCCAGGTTGTGAATCACTCCCGGTTTTTACTTTCCTGGTGTATCATGTCATCGGAATTGTGGCTGCTTCAGGATGTAATGATAATTTAGACAGCTATTTATATGCCGTAATATAAAAGCAAAATGCCGCGGATGCTGGATATATGAAATAAAAACAGAAAATGCTGGAAAAACTCAGCAGGGGTCTGACAGCATCTGTGGAGAGAGAAACAGAGTTAAACAGAGTCCGCACAGCTCTTCTTCAGAGCTAAAGAGAAGTGGAAATGTGATGGAATTTATACTGTTTGGGGTTGGGAGGGTGGGTGTGAGAGGGGCGGCGTGGAGCAGGTAAAGCAGGATAGAAGGTCAGTTTTAATTATATGGGGCGGAATTTTCTGAGCCCACTGATGCGCTGGCGGTGGGCTTGAAAGGTGGGGTGCGCGGAAAATATGGCAGGACCCACTTCACAACGGCGTGAAGGCAAGTCGCGATCTTCTGCTCAGCCTGCCAATGGTGGGCTGCATTTCCCGCTATCGGTCGGCGGGGAACTAATTGTAACACATTAGCATATAATTGAAAGGCCATCCTGCCAGGCTCTTGGAACCCCACTGTATCGTCCGTCCATGTCGGCGGGAAAGTACGCCGATGTGTTTCACAACAGCACACAGGCAATGTGCACTTGGCAGCCTTCACTTTGGGGGAACTGAGGTGAGTGAGCAGCAGCGTTCTCCATAGCTCGTCTGTTGCTTACAGGCCTCAGGGGTGCCAGGGGGTGGGGAAACTGATGCCTGGCCCCCAGGCGACTGCTGAGGGGGGTTGGGGGGGGGAACAAGTGCTGGCCAGCCTCGGAGGCGACTGCTGAGGTAGGGCGGGGGGGTGGGTGGGTGGGTGGAGTGGGGGGTCAGGTGCTCTCCTGGCGCTACATGCCACGCACAGGCAATTGAGGACGGGGAGGGCGCAGGGTAAGTGAGGGAGGGGCCAAGCATAAGGAGCATCTGTGTAAACTGACCATGCCTCTGCAACTGAGACAGATCAGGCACAGCCACAGTGATATGATTGGGGTCAGGGTCCTAGCGTGCCCGACCATGCAAGCAACGCGGAGGCACCAAAGGGCCACCAAGCACTCCCCACCCTCCCCACCCCCGGCACAGACTTCGAGTCCACCACCACTGTATTGGACCGCAGAGCAGTTGGACTGCACACGTTGTACAATCTCCTCGCCAACGCTGGCCATGTAGCAGTCACTGCTGGAGGTGCTCACAGCCCCTTGCAATCTCAGCATCCTGGTTTGGACCAGTGTCCCCCATGTCGCAAGTTGACAGGGCAGCCATGTAGCGCACTCATCTCTGGCCATCTGAGGGGTGACCTGCACTCTCCAGGAAGCATTAAGAGGCAGTCATACAGGGCCAGGAAAGATGCTAAGTACACCCATGATAACCAGGTCTCTCTCTTTCTCTCTTTCATGCTGCAGGAGGATCACATCAGGATCATGGATCCTGGTGACCTAGATGTATGTGTTTTTTTCTATTTGTTCATGAGATACGGGGGTCACTGGCTAGGTCAGCATTTATTACCCATCTCTAGTTGCCCCCTAGTTCAGAGGGCATTTAAGGGTCAACCACATTGCTGTGGATCTGGAGCTAGAGCAGGTAAGGACGACAGATTTCCTTCCCTAAAGGGACATTAGTGAACCAAATGGGTTTTTACAACAATCGACAATGGTTTCATGGTCATCATCAGACTTTTAATTCCAGGTTTTTATTGAATTCAAATTCCACTAACTGCCATGGCAGGATTCAAACCCAGGTCCCCAGAGCATTACCCTGGATCTCTGGATTACTATGGCATCACCTCCCCCTATGCCTGATGGCCAACAGAGACTGTAGAAGATGGAGGAGAGAGTTACTGAGGCACCTGGCTGCACAAAGTCAGGAGCAGCAACCTCACGAAGAAGGGGCAGCAGGGGCATGAAGAAGGGGCAGCAGGGGCTCTCGCACATACTGCCCAGGAGCGACAGTGAGCCGTGGCTGGTCGGCGCCTAACGATACCCAGGGTCGATAGACGCCACCTGCCATTCCTGCAGATGACTGAGAACCAGTGTCGCTGATGACTGCGCATGTCTAGGGACCTGGTGGCTCACATCTGCCACTTACTGCAGGACTTGCTGCCAAGGGGACATGGTGGGCATCCACTGCCAGTAGCTGTGAAAGTGACTGTGGCACTGAAGTGGCTCCTTTCAGGGCTCGACAGGTGACCTCTGTGGGGTTTCACAATCCACCACCCTCAAATGCATCCATGAGGTCACAGATGCCATCTTCTCCATGGCACACAAATTTGTGCATTTCACCCGGGACCAGGAAAGCCAGGAAGCAAGGGCCATTGGATTCACCCTGATCTCGGGATTCCCGCAGGTGCAGGGTGTGATTGACTGTACTCATGTGGTGCTTAGGCCTCGTCGTTACACTCAGTCCATAGAGGGTGTCACGCATCGTCATCTGCTGTGCCCTTTACAACCTGGCCCTGCAATGGGGAAACGAGCTGGCGGAGGAGGAGATGGAGGAGCTGCATGTCTCCTCCAATGAGGAGGACGCCGATGAGGGTGAGGGGGTTCTCGGCAGTGACGATGACGGGGATGAGGCTCTCGTACTGGCTAGGCGAGGCAGGCGCACTCGGGAGGCCCTCATAGCTGCCAGATTTGTGGAGGATGACGACAACATGCAGTGAGGTGTCCCATGGATCCTCACATCGCAGTTGTGAATGTTTGACTCCAGTCTGGCTTTATCACAGCTCAATACCCCCTGTGAGAATGCTCCTGTCATGGAGACGCAGTGGAGGCCCTAATAGTCACTTGATCACAGGAGGATGATGACAACATGCAGTGAGGACACTCCATAAATCTTCACATAGCCTCTGAGAATGTCCGACTCCTGTCTGGCTGAGGACAGCTCGCTTGCGCTCCGTGATCAGGGCTATCTCAGAGGCGGAGCCATGAAACTTTAGATGCATCTAATGCTGTGTCTGCCTTCAGCATCTCAGTCCTTCAGGAGCTGGTGCACAGCATCACTGGTCACAGATGCTGGTGTGATAGGGGCCAGCCCCACCTTAAAGGTGCTGAGAGCACACAGAGAGAAGGAGTGAACACTGTGGCGCCTGCCCATGACATTCTGGCAACAATGACCAGCACCGCCAAGATGCAGGCATCAGTAATGTTTCCAGGCAGTGTGAGGCCAGACCATCATTGTGGTCTGAAGGCCACAAAGAGCACAGGGAAGAGGCCCTGGACTGAGACACCTGCCTTTTATCTTGTGCAGAAAGGTTTCACATCTGAATGACAACAACACTGCTCATTAGAACAAGGAGCCACAGGCAGGGTGACAATCTTAGGAGTTTATTGACATTAGTGAACAGAATATACAAGTGATCAACACCCATGGCCAGGCTGTACAACTACTTTTACCTCACTTTCCTAACCCTGTCTTGGTGCTCCCCGGACATCCACAGCAGAGGTGGAGCAGGCTGCTGACTGTAATGCCCTGTCTGTGATGACTTTGACAGGTGTCCTCTGGAGGGCCAAGACTTGGAGGGCCCAGCCTGCTTTCAGGGTCCCGCTGTGTGGCAGTGACACCCTCCTCGGCCTGAGAAGCTGGATCTGCTGAGTTCACAGGCAGATAGGATTCGGATGGGCCAGTCACTCCCAGAGTCGCCTGGGTGAATGGCCCCGGAGTGTGCACCTGCTGATCCTCCTCCCTATGGGTGCCCGAGGGCCCCTGGCTGACTCCGTGAGCGGAAGGGGTAGCTGGAGTGAGATCAAGCTGCCCAGCATCTCTCTCACATACACACTGTTGGAGGCCAACTATGGCATCAGCGATAGAGTTAGTGCTGCAGTGGAGTGATGTCCTGGACCAAGGTCTCCATAGCAGCCGCCATCCTGCCAGTGTTGACCTCGGTGCTTTGCAATGCCGGCGCTATCACCGCAACCTGAAGATGGACGGACTCCTCCATCATGCCTTGCAATCTGAGGAGTGCAGCAGACATCCCTTCCTGACGTTCCCGAGCTTGCCTTTACAGCTCCAGCAACTGTGACATGACCGAGTCCAGAGGCTCGTCATCTGACTTGGACTCAGCAAATTTCTGGCCTCCAGGAATTCCCTGCCTCCCTATGCTGTGGATCAGAAAGTCTGATGCGCTCACCAGATTGTGACCCCGAGGCTACTCTAAAGCTAGTTCCCACTGAGGTGTGTGTCTCTGTGCTGGTGGAGAGTGTGGGTGAGCCCTGTGATGGGACTTCGGGGAGGCTGCCTTCAGATCCCTCTTCAGAGGTTTCTTCGGAGCTTGTTGGAGGTCCTGGGTCATGGACTCTGTTGGCTGTTTCGCAGATGTGCCTGCGGAAGCAAGGGGAGATAATTAGTGTATAGCAGTGGCCTGTGAAAGAGGACACATCACTCACAGCATGGTTGTCTGATGGATGTTGCACTGCTGGATCCTCACATGGTAGAGCAGCGCCGATCTCACTGTCAGCACAGGACCGGTCCCGGTCATCGCCGGCCAGCTAGATGGCTCTGTTTTCGAATTCTATCAGAACTTTGATTTCCGACATCCCTCCACCTGTCTGCAACCTTTCCCTCCTGTTGTGAGCCAGTTTGTCCCACATGGGTAGAGATGGGGAGAGTGTATCAGGACACCTGCTGGGCCAGATGTTAAGTATGCCTGGCCAGTGTGGGTGGTGAGTGTTCCCATGGTTGGGATGAGGGCAATGACAGTTTGTGTGAAAGAGTAAATGGTGATGTCCCTTGCACTGGCAGCGAATGAGGGCCCGGTGGATCTGTGATGGATTTGTGAGTATGTGAGTTGGGAGTGATGAAAAGACATGACTTACCCTTAATGGAGGAGATCATTCATCCTTTTGCGGCACTGGGTGGCTGTCCTCCTCTGCAGGGCATTCACACTGACCACCGCTGCCACCGCCTCCAAGTCATGTTGGTGATATTGCTACCCATCCTGCAGCCAGAGCGGGGGTAGAGCACATCCCGACGGGCCTCCACGGCATCCAGCAGTCACTCAAGGGACCTGTCATTGAGGCGGGGGCTGCAGTCTTTTTGCCTTTGCTGGCCATGTCTCCCAGGCAGTGGTGGTGAGCTGGTGGCGATGTGCGCTTTGCTGACGGCTGCCTTTTAAAAATGGCGGCTGGCGTGATGCAACAGTGGGGTGATGGCGAGCGGGCGCATTAGGGCCCGCTCGCCATGGAAACAGCGTGTTTCGTAGGAGTGAATAAATAATGAGGCAAGCTCGGGAAGATGTGGCGTGAAAACCTGCCATTTTGTTGGTGGATAGGACTCCATTTCACCCGCCCGCTACTGCACTTAGTGCAATTCTGGGAAAATTCCTCCACATGCTGAGATGTGATTTTGAGATGTGTGCAGTATTTAATTTTTGGTACTAAGACTTGAAGGTTTCCCCCCAACCCCTAAACCCCCTCCAACCCACTCCACCCAGCCCACCCCCCACTCTCCCAACCTCCCAACCCCATTACGCTCCAACCGCCCCAACCTACCCCCAAGCAACCTACCACCCCAACAATCCCTCTAACCTTCCTTGTGCACCCTCCAACTTCCCCTCCACCCAACCTCCCCCACAAAGCTCCCTCCAACCTCCCTTCTAGTCCCGCCCTCCAAACACCCCCCCCACCCCTTCCAAATTTACCTCAAAACACTCTCCCACCTCCAACCCCCAAACCCTCCTCCAACCTTCCCCCACCCTCTCCTCCAAACCCCATCCAAACCCCACTCCAACCTCTCCTTCAATCCCCCCACCCAACTTACCCGCAACCCCCCCAGCCCCCGTCAACCCCCCCACCTACCTCAAACCCTTCACCTCCAAGCTCCCCCCAAACGTCGCCTCTCACCTCCCTCCAACATCCCCCAAAACTCTACTCCAAGTTCCACCGTCCAACCCCCCCATCACGCCCTCCAACCTTCCCAACCTCCCCCAACTCCCCTCCAACCCCCTCCAACCCCCCTCTCCAGCCCCCTTCAACCTCTGCCCCAATTCTCCCTCCTACCAATCCTCAAAACTCCCTCCAACCTTACCCCCAACCCTTCACTCCAACCATTCCCCCCCAACTCCCCATCAGCATCTGCTCCCAAGCCCCCTTCCAACCTCCTCCCAACCCCCCTCGAACCTCCCCCTGACCCCCTCTCCAGCCTTACCTCCACTTCCCCACTCTAACCAACCCCCAATCACCTGCCTAACTGCCCTCCACCCTCCTCCCCAATCCCCCTCCAACCTCCCCGCCAATCTCCCCACCTTCTCTTCGCCAAACTTCCCCTACCCTGAACACCTCCTCACCCTTTCCCCCCACCACCCCTCCACACACACACACTGGCACAAAGTGTCTGATTGGTTCTAAAATGACAGGGATTTCATGTACCATTTTTCAACCGACCGAATTCTCATGACAGTTGCTGTGCTACTGCTGCTGACCTTTGGCCAGCTTCGTGGTTTTCTGGTGGCCTTTTCAAAAAAACAACCAGAACCATTGTTATGACACAGCAGTTTAGTAAAGGCTGAGTTATTTAAAATCCCAGAGGGAAACTTTAAACAACTGCCATAACCTATTTTTTCAATTGGTATGTTTTGAGTTGCAGCTCTAAATTCAGGAATAAGACCACCAAGACTCGAGAGGTTTTTATATCAAACAAAGTGAAACATTTATTAAGTAACAACAAATTAAACACATACACATGGCTACAAATTACTACGATCATAACTTTTAACAAATTCCCAAATTAATCTCCACTAAGGCAACAATAACCAAAAGACTTAAACAGACACCAGACAAAGCATTTCACCGTACAAATTCAAAATGAATTCAATCCTTTCAATTTGGTTCCTTTGCAGATACAGTGGTAGGCTTACAGGCTTAGATCTTACATGCCTCTGACCTGCACACACAAACCCCTTTCTGTTATATCCAACCTTTCTCTTTGAATGCAAATTCTCATTGTATTACCAGGCCTTTGAACCCCTTTCATAGTACCAATTTTATTAGTAATATAAACACTGCTTGGTGTCTCCTAGCTAGGTGCAACATTTCACTCCCAATCTTGAATGCTCTATTCAACAAAATGCAAATGTACCCTCTACCTTACTGTTTACATCTCAAAACTACTATACATCAAAGCACCCAGGCTAGCTGGCTTTAATCCAATTAACACACGCTCAGACTCACAGACACAGACTAAACCTCTATTCATAAAAAAAATAATTTCCAATAACATTATATACATTAATATTCCTTCATGACAACCACAAAGCTGCCTGAAGGTGAGAAGCAGCAGTGCAGCAACTTAGTGAAACTGACCTGACAGACCAGCTTTAAAAAGATCAGAACCTTCCGCCTGACAGTTTTGATTATTTAATTCCGGTCTTTCAGGCTGAAGCTCTGGCTGCCCAGGCTGGAAGACTTGAGAATTCCACTTAAAATGAGCTCGGGCCCCCCTTAACCCTCTGGCCCTTGTGTTTGACACAGCCTGCATCCCCCTCTCCCGGCCATGTGCTGCAGTGCATCTTGTAGATGATACATGCTGTTTCCACTGTGTGTCGGTGGCGGAAGGAGTGAATGTGGTGGATAGGGTGTCAATCAAGTGGGCTGCTTTGTCCTAGGTGGTGTCAAGCTTCTTGAGTGTTGTTGGAGCTGCACTCATCCAGGCAAGTGCAGAGTATTCCTTCTCCTGACTTGTGCCTTGCAGTTGGTTGACAGGTTTGGGGAGCCAGGAGGTGAGTTACTCACCCCAGAATTCCCAGTTTCTCTTGTAGCCACAGTATTTATATGGTTGGTCCAGTTGTTTTTTTTTTGGTCAATGATAACCCTCATGCTGTTGATAGTTGGGGATTTAGCAATGCTAATTCCATTGAATGTCAAGGGGTGATGATTAGATTCTCTCTTGTTGGACATGGTCATTGGCTGGCACTTGTGAGGCGGAAACATTACTTGTCACTTATCAGCCCAAGCCTGAATATTGTCCAGGTCTTGCTGTATATAGACATGGACTGCTTCAGTCTCTGAGGAACTGCGAATGGTTCTGAACATTGTGCAGTCTTCTGCAAACATCCCGACTTCTGACCTTATGATGGAGGGAAGGTCATCGATGAAGCAGCTGAAGATGGTTGGGCCTAGGACACTACGCTGAGGAACTCCTGCAGCAATGTCCCGGGACTGAGATGGTTGACCTCCAAAAATCACAACTACCACAACCATCTTTCTTTGTATTAGGCATGACTCCAACCAGTGGAAAGTTTCCCCCTGATTTCCATTGACTCCAGGTTTGCTAGGGAAATTGCAGAAATAGTTTCTCTACTGCTGACTGATTTTGTACCCCTGTGCTGCAGACATACAGAGGGCACATGAAATGGCTTGAGAGACATGAGTGAAAAGGTGACAACATTCTATATCACATATAATAATACATGTGACTGATATGAGTATTTAAAACCTAATGAACAGATAAAACACTCTAGAGAGTAAAATCACTTTGATTGTAGGAATGCAGTTGTATGTTCTCAATGTTGTGTGTTCGTCACATGTATTTCACCAAATGTGTTAATGCTTTTGTTATCAACACAAAGTGCAATTTCACTTCCTTTAACCCTGTCCTCTGCAATTCACAGTCACATTACAAAATAATTTTTGCATAAGAGTAGAAGAACTGTGAATATTTATTAAAGGCAGAAGGGATATTCTTAATTAATTACAGGCCAGCCAGCCTAACCTTGATGGTGGGTAAGTTATTGGAAAAAATTCTAAGGGAAGGTATAAGGCATAAATTAACCAAGGACAGTCAGTATTCATTTCTTAATGGAAGATTGTGTCTGACTAACCTGATTACGTTTCTTGAGGCAGTAACAAAGGGGGTTATTTGAAGGCATTACATTTGATGCAGGTTACATGATTTTTACCAAAGCCTTTGACAAAGTCCTACAAGGAAGAGTTGTTAGAAAACAAAAGCCAATGAGATTCAAGGGAAAGTGATGAACTGACTCCAAAATTGCCTTTGTGGCAGGGGGCAAGGTTAATGATCGACAGATTTTTTTATGTGATTGGAAGGATGTTACCATTGGTTCAGTATTCAGTCCCTTGCTTTTCATGGTATAATAAATTAGGCTTATGTAAAGTAATATATTTGGGGAGTGCAAACAAGGCAAGGAAATACACAATAAATGGCAGGATTATTTTCTGTACTGCAAACAGTGTTCTTAAATCCTGCTCCCCTATCTCCTCCACCCTCACCTCCAACAATGAACGAGAAGAGCTCATCAATTTCTTTGTCACTAAGATTGAGACCATCCGATTTACAGTCTCTGCCACTTCCCTCCCTTCTAATAGCCCATAAGCCCAAACTTCCTCTAAGGTTCCACCCTCCCTCCAACCACCCCGCCCGCCTGGGTCTTGATTGTGTAATAAAAACAGAAAGTGCTGGAAAGATTCAGCAGGCCTGGCAGCATCCGTGGAGAGAGAAGCAGAGTTAATGTTTCAAATCCAATATGACTTTTCCTTGGAACTGAAGAGAGGTCGAAATGTGATGGGTTTCAGGCTGTTGAAAAAGATGGGAGGGTCAGGTAAAACAAAAGGGAATGTTAGGGATGGGTTAGAGTGCAGGAGAGGTCAAATGTCAAAGATGTCATGGGACAAAAAGCAAAGGGAGTGGTAATGGCTTTAGTAAAGAAATAAAGCATAGGCCCAGAGTAGGCATCAATAACAGAATAAAGGTCAGCTCAGTCTGAAAGCAAAATCAAGATACAGACTGGCTGTTGGCAAAAAACAATTCAAAATGGAGGACAGAGTTCACGGTCTGAAATTGTTAAACACAATATCCTTCCTGGCCCACTCCTCTATCACCCTCAACATCTCATCCCCTTCATGAGGCACCTTCCCTTGCAATCACAGTTGGTGTAAACCTGCCCCTTTACCTCCTCTCTCCCCAATGTCCAAGGCACCAAACACTCCTTCCAGGTGAAACAGTGATTCAATCCTTCAATTTAATATACTGTATTCACTGCTCACCATGCAGTCTCTACATTAGGGAGACCAAATGCAGACTGGGTGACCATTTTGCAAAACGCCTCTGCTCAGTCCACAAGCATGACCCTGACTTTCCTGTCGCTTGCCATTCCAATTCACCATCTTGTTGTCATGGTCACCTTTCTGTCCTCTGCCTGCTACAATGTTCCAGTGAAGCCCAATGCAAGCTGGAAGAACAGTGCCTCCATCTTCAGATCAGGCACTTTAGCCTTCTGGACTCAACATTGACTCTCGTGCCGCACCCCCCACCCCCACCCCACCCTTCTTCAACAGCATAAAACTCATCACAGTTCTACCTCTTCAGTTCTGAAGAATATTCATATTGGACTGGAAACATTAACTCTGTTTCTCTCTCCACAGATGTTGCCATACCTGCTGAGTTTTTACAGCTTTCTGTTTTTATTTTAGATCTCCCATATCCACAGTATTTTACTTTTACCTTGAACTTGTATCCTTTTATGTTTCTCTTCTATGTCCCATCATGCAGTCTCCAAGTTCATCTTGGCCACGAGGCCCGCCTCCTGCTCTCTTGACCTTATTCCCACTAAACTACTGACCAGCCAACTTCTGTTCCTGGCTCCCATGTCAGATGATATATTAATGGTTCTCTCTCCTCAGATGCCGTTTTCTTCTCCTTCAAATCTGCTATCATCAGCCCTATCCTCAAAAAAAAACAAACCTTGATCCCTTCATCATTGTAAATTGCCACTCCATCTTCAACCTCCTTTCCTCTTCAAAGTCTTTGAATGTGTTGTCATCTCCTAAGTCTATGCCTTTCTTTCCTGGATTTCCATGTTTGAATCACTCCAAGCAGGCTTCCGCTGTGCCACAGTACTGAAATGGCTCTATCAAAGGCACAAATGCATCCTATGTGACTGTGGCAAAGGTAAGCTACTGTAAGATTTTTGGATTTGGGGCCATAAATACCTAAGATAGGCAGTCGACCATTCAGAAGTAATTTTAAGATGGTTTATTAAGTTTATTAAGGAGCAACAGTTTAGATATGACGTATTACCTAATTAGACAGAAAATGTATACAACCCGTGACAGTTGAGAGCGGTTTACTGATCCCAGGGGACAAATGACGATTGACACAGAGCATGTGTTGCTCTCAATTGCTTGTGATAACAGCATTCTGTTCCCTAGTCGAATCCCTCGCCCTTCCTCCTCCTCCCCTTCTTCCTCTTCCATCTGAAGAACCGGATGAACACTGCCATCTCACCCTGTCCCTGAGCACTTGTTAATAACCCATTTTCTGGGGGCTGGGAGCTTACCCAGTGTGAATCACCTATTCATACCTTTCTGACCAATGGGTACAGGGCAGGTAGCCAAAATGTTAGGGTGGATACCTCCTTCACTGTTTGCCACTCTGCTCAAGGTCATCTTTGTAGTTTACATCATGCTGAGGGTCATATCCTGGAACTTTCTAAACACTTGCTTAAGGGGGTACACAGCACACGATCCTAGCAGCTTGGAATGTCAACATGGCATCCTGAACCAAGTGTCCTTGCCATTTCCAGGGAATGTTTAGGAGTCAAATTGTTTAGAAATTGCCTTTCCAGATCGAGAATCAATGGTTTTTAGCATAGCTCATAAAAATTCTACACTATGCAAAAAATACCAGTTTATTAAAGACCCCAATTTCTTGCAGATCCCCGCTTTGAGAAGGAAATATCCTTATTGACTTCTCACAACTAATTTTTAGCTCACATAGTTATTTCTAAAATTTCCATAATTTCTTGATTACCTATCTTAGATAACACACAGAAGCTACTAGAATTATCTGATTACGACCGACTTGGCTTGGTGCTCCCCAGCTGCAGATCTTACAGCACCGCATCCCCCCTCCAAAAAACTTTGAGAGGAAAATATCCTTGTTCTTTTGCAGGAGTGCTGTTAAGTTCTGAGCTTTTAGCATATAAATGCATATAATTAAAGCAACTGATTATGATGAACCTAAAAGATTCTCCAGCTCTCCCTTCACCTGTATCCATCCTGTAGATAAGTCTTATTAAGTATTATATCTCCTTTGCCTTCAATTGTCCTAATCCAAAATTACTTTTATTTTTACTTTAATTTTACTTCTGACCGTGACTATCTTAATTGTGTTAAAGTCAGTGTCAGTGCCTTGATCACTTAAAAATGTTTCTTACTCTTCAGGCCATGTTAAACATTTCATGACACGCTGTTTGTCAAATAGCTGAGCAAGTTTGGGACCCATTCTTCAGTCAGCTGCACCATGTATTCTCTCAAGTCAGTAACTTCATAATTTCCCTATCTGTTAGATGTGGTCTTCAGTGATTTTTTTTTCCCCCAAATTTTCTATTTGGGCAGTGTTCCTTCCGCTACACGCCACTTCATCAGGCTTGGTGGTAATCTCTCTGCCCTGTCCCACAAATCCTTGCTTTGCATTTGTGGAAGGTTTATTGTGCTGTTGATTTTTGCCAATCAACTTCATCATCCAGGATTTCATTGTATTTAAAAGGATGCACCAATCGATGATTCTTCCTGACCTTCAGGTTGTCTTCTCAAAGGATCTGTCTCAGCACTTTTGCTTATCTCCCCCTGTATGGTCCGGATGTCTCAGGTGGTGGCCAGACTGTCAAAGTCTTAAAATCTGCATTGATAAAGACACAAATGTCTCCAAGAGATATCACCTTATTTGTCTCATGTACACTTTCCTTTCACTAGAACATACATCAATACCAAATTGATATATTCTGTTGAACTGCACTCAAGGTGAGTTATTCCAATTCCCAATTCCTATCTCCTACCCTCAGTCATTTCCTCATACTGTTTTACACATGCTGTAGTTACCATCTTATCTTGTTCACGAGCCCTGGAGAAACTTTACAGCCCAATAGCATTTTTTTTATATTCACTGATGGGATGTGGGCATCGCTGGCTAGGCCAGCATTCATTGTCCACCCCTAATTGCCTTTGAGAGGGTGGTGGTGAGCTGCCTTCTTGAACCGCTGCAGTCCATGTTTGAGCCAAGGCTGTAATGAGGTCAGGAGCTGAATGACCCTGGCATAACCCAGACTCTGAAGAAGAGTCATGTGGACTTGAAACATTAACTCTGTTTCTCTCTCCATAGATGCTGCCAGACCTGCTGCGTTTTTCCAGCATTTTCTATTATTCCATTTTAAACTTGCTTTATTAGCTTCTTTAGTTAGCTTTTATCCAACTTCCCCAAATTTTAGATTAAATTCCAATTATTTTGAAACAATTTAGAATTTTATAAGCCGTTTCTCTCCCATCTTGTGTTTATCCCTTTTCTCCTTCAAAAAATTTCAAGTTCCGATATTCGCTACTTAACCAAGTTTGAAATAAATAATCAGTCAAATGTATCTTTAATTTCAATGTTTGCCATTTTTCTTTAGCTCGCTCTGATACAAATATTTTGAGAAGTTCAAATTGGATTTCTGCCAGACAGGCTTATCTTTATATTTTGGGAACAAAGTGGCCTTCTCACAGTTCTACAAATACATTTTAAACTCTGTTTTAAAAAATAAATTATTTTCTCAGCACAGATACTCACAGCATTCAAACTATTGCCAGCTGTTTCTAAACTTTATAGCTTCTTCCTCACACCAATTTTTAAAAAAATCTTTGATGTTTGTGAGCAACACCCTGCTTTAACAATCTTGATCAAATATAAGGTATACTCTCAGCTGGGTACTCCCTCATAGATCGGGGTAAGGATCATGGATGATGATGGCGCGGGAGTGAGAGTCTACTGACATTAATAGACTCGAGCTTTCGGTGGGGATCTGTTTGATGCTAACGAGGACCCCGTGAGTGTCCTGGTCCAGGGAGCCTGCAGCCAGGAGGATCTATTTAAAATCATTGCTTTCTAAGTCTGCTTTGGAATCTTCCTGACCCTTGTTTAACTCTGAAAAGAAAGACTCACGTGGCTTCTCTGGAGCCATTTCAACCCTCCTGGGTTCCAGTGTTTGGCCTAATTTTTCAGCTTGTATTGTGTGCCTCCTGTTCACAGCACAACTGATCAAACAGGCCAACCCCTTTTGTAATTTAGTGACCTGTTCCCTTAACTCCTTGAACTTTTTATTCAGCTGTAAGGCAATACACACGATACACCGACTTATTGTGGACGTTTTTCAACGTAGTCTTTCGTTTCTGAACCTTTTAGAAAGTTTATCAAAAATACACTTGTAATCACCATCCCACCCTTTTACACCTCCTTGGGAATCTTGGGAACAAAGTGGCCTTTTCACAGTTCTACAAGTACATTTTAAACTCGGGGGTATTAAAAAAAATCTTTTCTCAGCACAGAAACTCACAAATTAATTAATTAATTCAAATTAATGTCAACTGTTTCTAAACTTTTTAGCTTCTCCCTCACACCGATTTGATGTCAATCATTGCTCCGGGCTCACTTGTTTTCTCAAAAGGCTTGAATCTCCTGGTCGGCATGCGGGGGCGGGCCCTGCTTGCTGACAGGTAAAATGACGCGCGGTAACGTCAGGCGTACGTCCCGATGTCACCATGCGTAATTCCGAACTTCAGTTCGGCGGGGACACACCGGAGTTGGCTGTGCGCCCGCCAAACTGTCAAAGGCCTGTCAAAGGCCATTTAAACACCAAAAGAACTCATTAACAGGGCTGCTCGTACAACCTTCAGGTTGACAGGCAGGCGAAGAGCCCAGGAGGCCTTCACATTTTTCATGGAACCTCATCCACGGGCGGGATGAGGTTTCATGAAGGATGTATAAGTTTTAAAAAAAATTTTCATTAAAATTCATTGACATGTCCCAGCTCATGTGACATGAGGAGATATGTCTGAATAATTTTTTTTATTCTTTACTTCAAATTTTCATAAACAAAGTAATCTCCCTGAGGCAGCTCCGTGCCTCAGAGATTTGTGCGCTTTTTCGTGCGCATGCTTGAAAGAGCACAGGCCCCGACTCTCCCTCACGCTCTTCCCCCCCTTCCCCCCCCGCCCACACAGGGAGCGCTCAGCGCTTCCGGGTGTGCATCACGCTGGGCAGGCTTTAATTGGCCCACCCACGTAAAATGGCGGCCCGCAGCCAATCACGGGCGTCAATCGGCCGCGCGCCCACTCCCGCCCAGCCTTGCACGACGGGGAGAAAATTTTCCCCAAATTCTCTATCAGTTGTTCCCCAGCATACGCCGTTGTGACTCCTGGCTTCACTTATTTAACTACTCCACGTGTTTAACCACAACCTAAGACTTGCTTCACAAATTCCAAGCCAATGATATCTCAACTACTATGGGTCCTAGTCCTGACACCAATCTGTAAGATTTTTGGATTCGGGGCCACAGAAACCTAAGATAGGCACTCGACTATTTGTAAGTAATTTTAAGATAGTTCATTAAGAAGAAACAGTTTAGATATGATTCATTAATTAACTAGACAGAATAAGCGTACGACCTGTGACAGCTGAGAGCAGTTTAGTGATCTCGGAGGTTGAATGGATGGTCGGCACAGAGTGTGTGTTGATCTCAGTAGCTGGTGATAATGGTATTATGCTCTCCAGTAGAAGCCTTCTACTCCCGCCCACTCACTTCTGGTGACTCCCAATCCTTGACCCCATCCTATATCTCGATTACACGCTGCCCCTCGGCGACATTGTAAACACAACATCAGTTTTCACATGTACGCCAATGACACCCAGCTCTACCGCTGCCGACCCTTCCATTATCTCTAAGTCATCAAACTGTTTATCTAAAATCCAGTCCTGGATGAGAAAAATTTCCTTCAATTAAATAATGGAAAAATCAAAGCCATTGAATTTGAACCTCACTAAAAAAAAACGGTTCCCTAGTTACCAACTCCAGAGAATGAACCAGACTTTTTGCAACCTTGGTGCCTTATTTGATCCCGAAATGAGCTTCCAGCCACATATCCACACGATTAGTAAAACTGTCTCTTTCTATCTTCATAACATTGCCCAATTCTGTCCATCCTTCATCCTATCTGCTGACAAAAACCCTCATTCGTGCCTTTTCTACCTCTAATCTTGACTATTTCGAAGCTCTCCTTGCTGGTTTCCCGCATTCTACTCTCCTTAAATGTAAGATAATCCAAAACAGCTGCCCACGGACTAACGTACCAAATTCCATTCACTCATCACCCCTGTACTCACGGACATACACTGGTTCCCATTTAAGCAACACCTCGACTTTAAAATTCTCATCCGTGTTTTCAGGTCCCTTAATTGCCTTACCCCTTCCCTATCTCTGTAAACTCCTCCCGCTACACAAACCTCAGGATTTTTTTTCTTCTTTCCTCGGATGTGGACGTCCCTGGCTAGGCCAGCGTTCATTGCCCATCCCTAATTGCCCCTGAGAAGGTGGTAGTGAGCCGCCTTATTGAACCGCTGCGGGCCATCTGCTGCCAGTACACACACACACTGCTGCTTGGAAGGGAGTTCCAGGATTTTGATCCGGCGACAGTGCAGGAATGGCGATACAGTTCCAAGTCAGGGCAGTGTATGCCTTGGCGGGAAAATTGTAGGTGGTGGTGTTCCCATGAGTCTGCTGCCCTTGTCCTTCCAGATGGCAGATCTTGTGGGTTTGGAAGGTGCTGTCGAAGGAGCCTTGGTGGGGAACCCAGCACATCAGTACAAAAGACAAGGCTGAGAAATCTGCAACTATTTTCAGTCAGTAGCGCAGAGTGGATGATCCACCTTGGCCTCCCCCTGAGATCCTCAGCACCACAGATGCCAGTTTTCAGCCAATTCAGTTAACTCCACATGGTACCAAGAAAGGGCTGAAGGCACTGGATACTTCAAAGGCTATGGGCCCTGACAACATCCTGGCAATAACATTGAAGACTTGGTAAACATCAAGGGAGCTGGTTAGATTCTTTTGTTGGAGACAGTTATTGCCTGGCACATATGTGGCACAAATGTTCCTTGTCAAATATCAAACCAATCCTGAATGTTGTACAGGTCTTTCTGCATCGGAGGTGTTGTGAATGGAACTGAACATTGTGCAATTATCAGTGAACACCCTACTCCTGACCTTATGATGGAGGGAAGGTCATTGATGAGGCAGCTGAAGATGGTTGGACTGAGGACACTACCCTGAGGAACTCCTGCAACGATGTCCTGGGACTGAGATGATTGACCTTCAACAACCACAATCATCTTCCTTTGTGCTAGATATGAATCCAATAAGTGGAGAGTTTTCCCTCAATTCCCATTGGCTTCAATTTTGCCAGAGCTCCTTGATGTCTCGCTCAGTCAAATGCTGCTTTGATGTCAAGGGCAGTCACTCACACCTCTTGAATTCAACTCTTTTGTCCATCATTGGACTAAGACTTAATGAGGTCAGGAGCTGAGTGGCCCTGGAGTCACTGGTGATTATGTTAGGTATGATGTATTAGTAAAAATTGTTATTGTCATCATTGTTGTTGCTGAGGATTGTAAGAAATTTAGAGGAATAGAGGAATTTTGAAGTGTATATCCATAGGTCACTGCAGGTAGCAGGACAGGTCCTTGCTTAATGTTGACTCATTTAACATTGATCCACGTTGTTCGTTAATAAAGTAATGTTAATATATCTATTTAACATTGCCAATTTCACTTTAACGTTGTTTGCCACTGAATACCTCTTCTGTGGCCTACCTGTTGACATCACCTTTCCTGCAGTGCTTCCTCTCTCGCCCTCAGTCCCTCCTTCCTCCCGCTGCCAGCCTTGCCTCCACTCCAGCCTTGCCTCCACTCCAGCCTTGCCTCCTGATCTCCGTTTCTACCTTAGCATCTGAAGTTGGTTCTTCCTACTCCACTCTTGGCTTCGTTCCAACTGCTGAATTTGCACTGAAGTCCTGCGCTCCGTCTAGTGGCAGATGTTGGTCAGTGCAGGTATTCAGGACTTCCGGGGCTACCTGCACTGACCAACATCCTCCACTAGATGGAGCCTGGTCAATCTAAAGGTATTGCAGTGAGGGCATGGAATGTATTCTAGGTGTGGAACTTCAGTGGCCGTCACCAAGAGGCTCAGTAGCACCACTACTGACCAAGCTGCCCGAGTCCTGAAGGACATATCTGCCAGACTAGGTCTGCATCTGAGGTGTTGCGAATTGAACTGAACATTGTGCAATCATCAGTGAACATCCCTACTAATGATCTTATGACGGAGGGAAGGTCATTGATGAAGCAGCTGAAGATGGTTGGACTGAGGATACTACCCTGAAGAACTCCTGCAGCGATGTCCTGGGAGTGAGATGATTGACCTCCAACAACCACAGCCATCTTCCTTTATGCGAGGTATGAATCCAATAAGTGGAAAGTTTTCCCTCAATTCCCATTGGCTTCAATTTTGCCAGAGCTCCTTGATGCCTCGCTCGGTCAAATGCTACCTTGATGTCAGGAGCAGTCACTCTCACCTCACCTCTTGAATTCAGCTCTTCTGTCATGATTGGACTAGGACTTAATGAGTTCAGGAGCTGAGTGGCCTTGGTGCAACAAGATGGAGCATTAGTGAGCAGATTATTGCTGCATAAGTGCAGTTTGATAGCAATGCCAAATATATCTTCCATCAGTTTGCTGAAGATTGAGAGGAGGCTAATGGGGAGGTAATTGACTGGATTGAATTTGTCCTGTCTTTTGTGTACAGGACATACCGGGGCAATTTTCCACATTGTCAAGTCGATGTCATTGTACTGGAACAGCTTGCCGCGGGTTGTTTTTGGAGTACAAGTCTTCGATATTATTGCCAGGATGTTGTCAAGGCCCATAGCCTTTGAAGGATCCAGTGCCTTCAGCCCTTTCTTGATATCATGTGGAGTTAATTGAATTGGCTGAAAACTGGCATCTGTGGCATTGAGGATCTCATGAGGAGGCCAAGATGGATCATCCACTCTGCGCTTCTGACTGAAGATAGTTGCAGATGTTTCAGCCTTGTCTTTTGTGCTGATGTGCTGGGCTCCCCCATCATTGAGTATGAGGATATTTGTGGAGCCTCCTTCTGTTAGTTGTTTAAATCTCCATGCCTATTCATGACTGGATGGGATAGAATTGCAGAGCTTAGATCTGATCCATTAGTTGTGGGATCACTTAGCTGTGTCTATTACAACTGCTTCTGCTGTTAGGCATGAAAGTAGCCCTGTGTTGTAGCTTCACTCGGTCGACATCTCATTTT
Source organism: Cetorhinus maximus (assembly GCF_964194155.1). NCBI lineage: Eukaryota > Metazoa > Chordata > Chondrichthyes > Lamniformes > Cetorhinidae > Cetorhinus > Cetorhinus maximus. The sequence goes on along the minus strand of NC_135888.1, from coordinate 111,066,275 downwards.
TAGGTATCCTTGGTGCTGCTCCTGCACTCTTCATTCATCTAGGGTTGATCCCTTGGCTTGATGACAATGGTAGAGTGGGGGATATGCCAGGCCATGAGGTTACAGGTTGTGTTTGAATACAATTCTGCTGCTGCTGATGGCCCACAGTGCCTCATGATGCCCAGTTTTGAGTTGTTGGAGTGGTTTTGAATCAATCCCATTTAACATGGTGGTAGTGCCACACCACATGATGGTGGTTGTCCTCAGTGTGAAGATGGGACTTTGTCTTTACAGAGGACTTTGTGGTTGTTAAAAAATATCAAGCTCTCATTAACAGTTGCACCTGCAACAGGTAGATTGGTGAAGACAAAGTTTAGTAGGTTCTTCCCTGTTGTTGGTTCCCTCACCATCTGCCACAGGCCCAGTCTGGCAGATATGTCCTTCAGGACTCGGTCAGCTTGGTCAGTAGTGGTGCTACCGAGCCTCTCTTGGTGATAGACATTGAAGTTCCACACCTAGAATACATTCCAGTCTCTCGCTGTCTTCACTGCTTCCTACACATGGTGTTCAACGTGGAGCAGTATTGATTCATCAGATGAGGGAGGGTTTTAGGTGGTAATCAGCATTATTTGACCTGATGCCATGAGCATTCATGGGGTCCGGAGCCTATGTTCAGGACTCCGAGGGCAACTCCCTCCTGGCTGTATACCACCGTGCCACTTCCTCTACTGGGCCTGCCCTGCTGGAGGGACGAGACATATCCAGGGATGGGGATGATGGTGTCTGGGACATGATCTGTAAGGTATGATTCTGTGAGGATGACTATGTCAGGCTGTTGCTTGACTAGTCTGTGAGACAGCTCTCCCAATTTTGGCCTCAACATGTTAGTAAGGCGGACTTTGCAAAGTCCAAGTTGTCATTTTTGGTGCCTAAGTCAATGCCAGGTGGTCCGTCTGGTTATATTCTTTTTTGGTTTTTGATTTTTCTGTAGTGGTTTGGCACGACTGAGTGGCTGGCTGGGCCATTTCAGAGGGCACTTGGGAGTTAACCACATCTGCACTTATCTAATTTTGGCCTCTTGAGCATCCCCAATTTTAATTGCTCCACCATTGATTCTTGTGCCTTCAGCTGCCTTGATTCCAAGCTCTGGCATGACCTTTCTAAGCCTCTCCACCTCTCTACCCAATTTTCCTCCTTGAAGATGCTCCATGAAACCTTCCTCTTCAGCCAAGCTTTTGATCACCTGTCCTATTATATCCTGATGTGGCTGGGTGTATTATTTTTATAATGCCCCCGTGAAAAGCTTTGGGAGGTTTGATTATGTTAGGTATGATGTATTAGTAAAAATTGTTATTGTCATCATTGTTGTTGCTGAGGATTGTAAGAAATTTAGAGGAACTTTAAGTGCATATCCATAGATCCCTGCAGGTAGCAGGTCAGGTACAGTGCGTCCTTGCTTAATGTTGACTCATTTAACGTTGATCCACGTTAACATCATTAATAAAATAGTGTCAATATATCCATTTAACATTGCCAATTTCACTTTAACGTCACGTGCCACTGAATTCCGCATCTGTGGCCTACCTGCTGACATCACCTTTCCCGCAGTGCTTCCTCTCTCGCCCTGAGTCCCTCCTGCTCCCGCTGCCAGCCTTGCCTCCTGATCTCTGTTTCTACCTTAATATCCAAAGTCAGTTCTTCCTGCTCCACTCTTGGCTTCGCTCCAGCTGCTGAATTCGCACTGAAGTCCTGCTCTCCCGTCTGGTTGGTCAGTGCAGGTATTCAGGACTTCAGGGGTTATCTACACCGACCAACTTCCTCCACTAGATGGAGCCTGGTCAACCTAAAGGTATTGTTATGTGGATGAGTCTGCTGTAATTCTTTAAACCATTTAACGTTGTACAGTATTGTATATTGTATTTCTTTTATATTTAGTGATGTATTTTGTTTTGCAAGCCATATCAGTTAGGAATGCACCGTGTTGTACATGTATGATACTGTATTTCAACTTGTACAGTACATTGGTTCTTCCAGGATGGAAATGTCCGAAGGAACCTAACTGTGGCTTTAACATTGATTCCTATGATTTATTGAAAGCAATTTAACTTAAAGTTGCGATTTTCAGGAACACAACCACAACTTTAAGTGAGGACTCCCTGTGGATAATGCGGTTAAGAAACATATGGGGCGGGATTTTCAGTTCAGCGTGAAATAGCGGGCGAGCGTCCTGACATCACCGCGTACTCGCGCGATATTTCCATCGGTAGGTGCATGCGAAAGTCAGCAGCCTGCCCGCCGACAATCAAGAGGGTTATTAAGCCCCTTTATCAGTTAATTAAATTTAATTTTTCGCTGCCTGTCCAACATTACGGTTGGCGAGCGGGCGAATAGGCCAGGCGGCCTTTGCATTTTTTGCGAAATCTCATCCACGGGCGGGATGAGGCTTCAAACAGTGACTTAAAAAAATAACAATTTTTAAAACTCATATTTCACATCTCCCTGCTCACGTGACAGAGTCACATGTGGGGTCATATTTTTCTTATTTTTAAAATCTTTATTTCTCATGTTAACAATCTTCAGCTCCCAGAGGCAGCTCTGTGCCATCATGGAGCTTTCACTGAGCGCGCTCCCACGCATGAGCACACTTCAGTGCTCGCGCTCCTCCTGCCCCCACCCTGGCAGCGCTGAGGTTATCGGCGCACTTTTCGCGGCTGCTGGCTGTTAATTGGTCAGCCAGCATGAAATTGTGGCCGGGGCTGAATTGCTGGGGGTGGACTGTTGCGTGGCTGCTCCCAGGCCCTCCTGCTGTGCCCATCCAACGAGGGGATAATCGTCCCCATGGGATACTTTTGTTTGTTAGCTGCGGCATAAAGTATAAAAATTGGGTGATTATGCTGGAATTGTATAAAACATTAGTTAGGCAACAGCTAATGTACTGCATGCAGTTCTGGTCACTGCATTACAGGAAGGATCACGTGAGAAAATAAGTCTTTTACTTAACACCCCAGAAAACCAAGATCCTCTTCCAACCATCTCTAACAATACAATCTATCCCCTCATTAATTAAAATCAACAGCAAGATCCAGGGAAATGTGGACCTTTTCTGTATCTTGGGAGTGGTGGCAGAATTAAACAACAACACTCATCATCGTCCCCAGTGTGCCAGCTCAGCATTCGGTTTTCTAGAAAAAGAGTATTTGAGGGCCAGGATTTCAAACCCAAGACTAAGGTGAAGGTTAACCAGGAAGCATTGATCCCTGTGCTCCAGATGCTTTGGAGACATGGTCAACCTATAGCAGGCGCCTCAAAGCACTGGAGAAAAACTACCAGCGATGCCTTCGCAAGATCCTCCAAATACATTGGCATTAAAGGCAATCGAACAACAGGGTCCTTTCCCAAGCCAACATGCCCAATATTGAGGCACTAATCACTCCAAACCAGCCCTGCTGGGTAAAGCGTGCCATTCGTATGCCTGACAGAAAACTCCCGTAGCAGCTGCTCTGTTTAGAACTCGGCTGTGGAAGGATACTCCCAAGAAAACAGCAGAAACTCAAAGCATCCCTGAAGTGATCAGACATACCTGCTGAATCATGGGAGCCCTTGGCCTTTGAACAAAATGGAGGAGGTTCATTCAGGAAGGCACCGAATAAATTGAGAGACTTTCTTTGGGAGCAGGCAGGGGCAGCGAAGTCGAGGCTTCGGAGAGAGCACACAAACCTCCAGACAACTCGTCCACCCGACCTTCCAAGGACCACTTGCCCCGCACGTGGCAAAGTCTGCAGGCCGCACAATGGATTTATCGGCCATGTCAGAACTCATCGATCCAGAGGGGAAGCAAGGCTACCCTTGGTCCTAAGGGGCTGCCCAAGAAGAAGAAGAAGAAGGCAGGAAGGATGTGATCACTCTAGAGAGGGTACAAAGGACGTTCAGGTGGATGTTGCCAGAAATGAAACTTTTAGCTATGAGAAAAGATTGGATAGACTAGGGCTGTTTTCTTTAGAACAGAGAAGGCAGCAGAGAGATTTAATTGAAGTTGTCATGAAAACTGAAATATACAAGACAGTTATGTTTCAAAATGTCCCCTTTAACTTAAGGTGAAACAGAACATTCTGAAAAAGGGGAGAGTGAAGTCATGATAAACACCTCAGCTCAGAAACATGCCCATGTGATCTGGTTGCCATGGGGGAGAAACTCAAACAGAAACCTATTGAAATGCAAAGTGACAGTCTCAACACCTTTTCATGGTCTCACAGGAAAAGGACAGCTGCTTTTGAGACAAAGATAAAGAAGATACTGCTGTGGAAAAAGCAGGATGCTGGTGAGAGTTTATTTTCTCTCAGAAAGGAATGGAACCAAGCAGACAACCTCTTTGAGATTTAAAGAACAAGGAGTTGCCAAGGTGGGCCTTGCTAGTGAGAAATCAGATGCTGAAAACTCAGGGCGGAATCGCCTCAGATTTGCACAAAGTGCGGTAGCGGGCGGGATAAAGGACGTTTTACCCATTGGCTGCAATGGCAAGTTTTCGCACCATATTAATCCCTTCCCAAGGAACCACGCTGGATCACTGGTAGGTGGGCTCAGATTTGCCCACCACGGGTGACCTCAGTGTTTCCTTGCACCAGAGCACAGCCTATTTCATGTCTCCAGACCAGGACTGCTCCAGGCGACAGATGGCCCCGAAAGCAAAGAATAAGGCAGCCCCCAAATTTAGTGACGCCTCTCTGGAGCACCTGCTGGTTGCAGTGGAAGGCCCTGGCTCTGGCCACAGCAGGTCCACCAGAGTCAACAATTCGGCCTGGAAGTTGGTGACAGCAGTGGTCAGTGCCACCGGAGAACAGAGGAGGTCAGCCATCCAGTGTAGAAAGAGGATGAATGCTCTCATCCATTCCGCCAGGATAAGTTAACCATCTCATCACTCTCAACTCACACACTCATAAACCCATCACACCTCAAGGGACAACACCACAAATTCACACACACCCTCACATCTCCATCAGGCTCATATCCTCTGGGGTTCACGTCCCCATCCCATCCATGGCTCCACTCACCAGACAAACATTCCATGCAGTGCCATGCATCCTGCTCACACTCCATCTGTTTCCATGCAGGACAAGTTGGCTCACAGCAACAGGGAGAGGTCCCAGATCGGGGGTGGAGTGGCCAACATTAGGCCCCCCCACACACTTTGAGTGTGCCATCACGCTGACTGGTGAAGACGTGGACCGTGCCTGTGGCTATGGTGAGGTCGGCAGCGAAGACCCACATGAGGATTCGGCACCAAATCATCTGTCTCTCAATGTAACTGTGAGTGCTCTCTCTCTTGTTTTTGACTTTGGTGCCATGCACTAATTATCTCTACTTTGGTTCACAGGGAGCTCTGCCAAGGGACCGACACCCTCAGCCAGCCAGTCCCTCAGCTCCATCCACATCCTCACTTCCAGCCAAGAGGACACCTCCTCCATTGAAGAGCTGGAAATAAGCAGCCTGGAAGACCCAACACAGCGCTTACCCACACCCTCCACCAGCGCAGAGACACACACCTCGGTGGGACCTAGATCTGGAGCAGGCTCGGGTTCACAATCTGGTGGTCACCGCATGGAGATGTGAGCTCAGCAGCAGGAGGCAGATTCAGCCGAGCTCCGCAACACTCGGAGGGCTGCTGGGGAAGAGGCACCTGTGAAGTTCAAGTCAAATGGCAAGCCTCTGAATTTGGTCTTCCAACTCATCGTGAAGCATCAGCAGAAGATGGGAAATATCACACACAACTGTTGGAAGCCCTCAACAGAGTAGCACGTGAGTTGGAGGAGTGAGTCTGCTGCTGTCTGATGAAGTGGTGCCCACATGTGTGTGCATGGAGGTCTCCTGGAGACTCTGGTCCAGCAGAACTGCATACAGACCTGCAGGACATTGTGGTAGCCATGGGCGAGTTCCTGCAGTGGCAACACAAGAGGCAAACATGGCATCTCGACGTCCCTCCAGGTGCTCCTTGCCCTCAAGGAGTCAGGCCAGGGCCCTTGGGCACCCGAAGGGAGGAGCAGCAGCAGCTGGACGCCCCTGAGTCATCCACCCAGGATTCTCAGAGGCTGCCTTCCCTCTCCAAGTCCCCTTTAACCCCATCCTCCGTTACTGCAGAGGAAGTAGCTGATCCCAGGAGGACAGCCAAAGCAAGCTGGGGCCTTCAAAGTCATCAGAGGCAACAGGGACAACCATTGCATAGGCTGTCTCCACCCCTGCTGTGGATGTCAGGGCTGCAGCTGGAACAAGATGTAGGCCTAGAAAAGACTCCAGGTCACAAGTGGTTGCATGAGTGAACACATTTTGTCACTTTATAATCTGAGAATGTTTCACTTTCACTGAATAATGTGTAATGTTGTCTTTCAGCTTCAGTGGCAGGCTTCCCGAGTCTTCCCAATGCATCCCCCCCATTAGCAGTTCAGCTGCATGCAGCTGGACCACGAGTGATTCTAGATGGAGGAGTGTATGTGGCAGGGCCTTTTGGAGCCTCGTGCAAGCACTCTCCCAGGAACATGGAGCCTTCATCCATCACAGTCACCTCACTGTCCCAAGCATTTTCAGTGCTGCCTGCTGGGGTTTGCTTTCAGTTGTCCATCTGAGCTGACCTGCATCTCCGCCCGTCCATTGACTGAACTCCCATGCAGCACCTGTACCCGTCCAACACGAGGCTCCGCTTACTTTTCATTTCAAGAATCGTGATCACGCATGTTGTTAGCTCCCCCGCCCTTCCCCCTCCCCCAGTCACCCCTGTCTGTTTCCCACATCACTGTCGACCTCCCCGGCATCACCTTCCACCTCCCCAACGTCACCTACCAACCCGAACCCTTATCTTTCCAGGATGTCCAGGTGAATGTACACGTTCCCTACCTTCCTGTGAATCTCACCCCCATCCACTTTCACCTCCCTGACCTCCTCCCTCCCACCCCCAGGGTCCGTGACTGCCTCCGAATCCCCACCTTTGCCGTCCCTTCTACCGCTACCGAGACACCCTCACCCTTCCACCCTCCCGGCTCCCTCTGTCCCCTCTCACTCACCATTCCCTCCTACCACGCCCGCCCTCAGTTTGCTCCCCAGGAGGCAGTCATTGACTCCACAGACCCTTCCCTTGCTTGTTTACCTGGACACTCCCCCTTATTCCCTCCTCTCCCCACCCGCCCAGACACCTTACCCCCTCCAAACTCCCTGCTTTCCCCAGACACCTTCCCCCTCCAAACTCCCTTCATCCCCCAGACACCTTCCCCCCTCCGAGCTCCCTCCCTTACTCCTTCCTCACCCCTTCCACCTACCTTCCCACTTGCATTCTCTTCTGTTACACCTTCCTCCCCGTTGTACTCTCTCCTCCCCCTCCCCCTCCCAACCTCACTCTCCTGACATCTTTGTTCTCCCCCCCCAAACACACACCGACACTTCCATTTCCCCCCCTCCCAACTTCACCCCCTTCCCGACCTGGTAGACCTTCCTCTCCCAATCAAACCTGTGTCTTCCTCTCCCACCTTCCAAGAGGCCTCTTGCGGCAGAGTCACGTCCATCAGAACCCACCCAGCATGCGATGCACGTGTTCCTCCAGGGTCTGGTAGCTATGGGGCTCCAGCATCTTCCACTCTTCGGATGTCTGCAATCTGAGCAAGGCCCCAGTGATAAGTCCCGACTTCTGCACGTCACAATTGTCCAGACGTGTTCTGAGCCAGCATGCTGTCCCACCGGTGTAACGGTAAATCGGACGTGGGGGGGATGATCCCGGTCAGGTCTTACTTTGTATCCCAATACCAGGATGCAAATTGGGTTCTCGCTGGCCTACAACGGGATTCGCGTTCCGGCATGACGGACACCATCAGATGATGCCACTGCGCTTTCATGCTGGCATGAAGCTAATTTCTGCCACCCCTTCCACCTTGCCCACCATGATGCCCAACGCCAACAGGACCGGACGACTCCACCTTCAGGCTAAGTGGAACAATTTTCGAAGCACACTCAAAGTTTTCACTTAACGTGGTGGAGAGGAATGAGCCTGCTGGAGAGTTGGGAGTTACTGGGGTACTGTTCCTGTAATGCTACATATGTGCCAGAAGTGCAGTACACAGCAAAGGGGTTTCATGAGATGCAGATGCATTAGTTAATGTGAAAGTGCCTTTTCTTTAGTTGGATGTATTAGTTGCCCGTTAATTAACATTTGATCGAAGTTGATTTTAGTTTGTTTGTTGCAGTAAAAGTCTTGAAACGTGAAATCTTGTCCTTCAATAATTTCCGTCAGTCACTGGGAAATTCATTTCTTTTGAAAGGTTAGCGGCCCCTACAAAGATCGTAACAAGGTGTATAAAATTATGAGAGGCCTAGGTAAAGTGGATAGGAAGGACCTATTTCCCTTAACAGAGAGGTCAACAACCAGGAGTTATAGATTTAAAGTAATTGGCAGGAGTAGGGGGAAGTTGAGGAGAATTTTTTTTCACCGAGATGGTGGTGGGATCTGGAACCCTCTGAAATGATGGTAGAGGCAGGAATCTCCATCACGTTTGAGTAATATTTGTTCGTGTACTTGAAGTGACGTAACTATGGACCAAGAGCTGGAAAGCGGGATTTGGTTGCATTGCACTTTTTCAGCCAACAAAGATGCAAAGGGCTGAATGGCTTCCATCTTTGCCAAAACTTTTCTATGTTTCAATGCATTTTATTTCCATATCTCTGACAGTCAGCTTTTCTGGATAGGAACTTGTGAGTGAGTGTTCATGGAAATTTTATGTGTGTTCAAACCTGGATGTTTATATGTGTTTGTGCGGGTGATTGGGTGTTTTTAATTAACAAGCCATCTTGGAATGTGGGCTACAATGACCAGGCTGCATTTATTGCCCTGAGAATATGGTTCTGTGACTGTTCCTTGAACTTTGCAGCTCTTAGAGTGATGGTGTGCCAACAGCATTGTGATGTAAGAAAGTGCAGGATTTTGACCAGTCATGAAGAAGGCTTGGTGATAGATGTACAAATCAGGTGTGTTATTTGGAGGGGAACTTGGAGGTGACAGTGTTCTGAGGACACTGTTGCTTTTGTTCTCCTTTCTGGTAGTGATTGGAGGGGAGGGAGGTGCAGTCAAAACAACCTTCCTGAGTGCACCCTATATATCATACATACTGCATCCACAGTACACTGATGGTGGTGATTGTGTATACTGCAGATACAGTCCACTGGCGTCATTCAAGGGAATTGTTCTGCCCTGAATGTTGTTGAGATTTTGAAATTCTTTTGGGGCTGCCACAATCCAGGTAAGGGGTGAGTATTCCATCTTACTACTGACATGAGCCTGGTTGCGAGGTTTTGAGAAGTTATTGGGTGAGCCACTTGTCAGGGCGTACCCAGCCTCTTCTCCGCTCATAGCCACAGTAACCCGGATCTTCCGAGCAGCGGCAATGAACACGCTGCCCTTTTTATGGCACTAGCTGCCGTATGGTAAGTTTAAAGTTCCAGTCTTTGAATGTTAGTGAATGGGATAGTGAGCGAATGGGTGAATGAGTGAATCGGTCTTTGGATGAGTCCGTAGGTTGATAGTCTGGGTAGGTGGGTGAGGTAGGCAGTTGGGCGAGATGGCTGAGTGAGTAGCTGGGTAGGTGGATGACTGGGTAGTCAGGTGATTGAGGGGGTAGTTGGATAGGGTCGGTGGGGGTTGGTTTTAGTCGGGTAGTTGTGGGGTTAGTCAGGTCAGGCAGCAGCCGGGTGATCAGGGGGTAATTGAGAATTAGTCGGGGGGTGGGGTTGGTGTAGTGACAGTCAGTTGGTCGGGGGCTAATCAGGTCGGGTCAGTGGGGGGGTAGTCAAGTGGACAGGGGGTAGTTGGGCCGGTCAGTGGGGTAGTCGGTTCAGGTGGCAAGTTGGGGGAGATGTGAGGGTGGTCAAACGGGGTAGTCGGGGGTAGGTTCAGGGCGGTGATTGGGGGGGGGCGTTGGTTGTGGGGTTACCCAGGTGTCAGAACAGGTTTTAATCTGTTTAACATTTCATGGGTAACTATTCAGGTAAGCACCGCTAAACTGCCTGTAGTCTCCGACACTAGCTCAGAAATGGAGACACTTGCAGAGGGTCCCAGGGAGCAGGGGAATTGCCCAACAGAAGGTTAAACTTCCCAGGCAATTCCCATGTAGGTCCGTGCCTCAGGGCCTCCACAGGGTCCTGATGCGCATCTCCAGTTGTACGCCTGAACTCCGACAATCCGGAGACCGGAAAGTTGATATGACCAATCCAGTTAATCCTTTGACCAATGGTGACCATCAAGCTGTTTCACTCAGTGATGTTGGTGCCACTCAAGTTTAAGGGAAACTAGTTGTTTTTTCCCTTGTTACAGGTGGTCATTATTTGATACTTGTGCTGCATGAACATTACCGACTGCTTGTTAGCACAATCCTGGGTGTTAACCACATTCTGCTGCAGACCCGGGCATGACCTGCTTCATTGTTGGATGAGTTCTAAGTAGAGCTGCACATGGTAGAATCATCCGCAAACAGCCCCACTCCTTATATTAGGATGGAGGGTAGGTCATTAATGAAGTGTCTGAGGACATTTCCTTGAGGAATTCCTGCAGTGACACCCCATGACTGTGACCACTGGTCTCTTGACAACCACAACCATCTTTTGTGTTAGGTAGCATTTCAGCCACTGAAGGGCTTTCCTGTGGATCCTCATTGACCTCTGTTTTGTGAAGGCTTCTTGGTGGTACAGTCAAATGCTACCTTGATGCTGAGGACAGTTGCTCTCACCTCTCCAAAAGTGAAATACCGCAGATGCTGGAAATCTGAAATAAAAGCAAAAATGCTGGAAATATTCAGCAAGTCAGGCAGCATCCTGCTGAGTATTTCCAGCATTTTTTGCTTTCACTCTCACCTCTTTGTTCACCTCTAGAGCCCATGTCTATAAAAAGGCTGTGATAGGGTCTGAAAACAATTTGTTCTGGTAAAGCATGAACAGTGGGTATATGTTAATTGGTAGCACTATTAATGATTCAATTCATTCCTTTCTGGTGATTACAAGGAGGCTGATAGAACAGCATTTAGTTTTGGAAAGAAATATCCTGTATTTTATGTACAGGATATACCTGGACAATCTTCCGTACTGTTGTTTGCATTCAGGTGTCACAATGTACTGGAACAGTTTAGCTCAAGGATAACAAGCACAGGTGCACGGGTCTTTAGTATTACGACCAAGATGTGGTAGAAAGCCTTTCCTGTGTCCAGTGCGGTCAGACAGTTCTTAATGTCATGTGAGGTGAACTGAATTAGCTGGACGCCGGCAACTATGATTGAAGGGGTCTTACAGGGGAGCCGAATAAAACCGTCCGCATGGAAGTCACAAGGTTAAGATGGAAAATCCACGATGTGGTGCATTGCACTGTAAGTGCTGAATTGCACTTGTCCCAGGGTCTATGCCGCTGACTTTCTCAAGATTCACATGGCGAAAGTGAGATTTCTTCATTACTAAGGCAATGGTGAACACCCTGCCAATAATTGGGGATGATGATGTAGGGGTTATGTTATCGAACTTGGATTCCAGAGGACTTGACTAATAATTCAATAAACCATGAGCTTAAATCTTGCAGCATGAGAATGTGATATTATTTAATAAATGTGGAAATAAGCTGATATCGGTAAAGGTGGAGCTGTCGGATTGTCATCAAAACCTAACTAGTTCACTGATGTCTGTTAGGGAAGGAAACCTGCCATCCTTACCAGGTATGGCTTTTATGCATCTCCAGTCCCATAGGTGGTTGACTCTTAACTTTAGTCTAATAAATCAATCGGTTGTATCAAGTTTTCATTCGGGATAACTATGGGCCGCTAATAATTGCCTGTATTGCCAATGATGGCCATATTCCAAGAGAGCTTTTTTTTTGAAAAGTCACTTGGATAAGACTCAGACACATACCTGCCAAAGCCATGGAAAGAGTGGCTGGCTAGGGAGGGGGCGCTGGGATCTGTCTGAGTAAACATCTTCCAGTTGTTGCTGTGTCCTCTTTTATAAGGTGGGCACAGCATTTAAAAACAAAACTGGAAATCCATTTCTTTGGGGCACAGGGATAGAGAATTCCACCATCTCTAGCCACCCAGGTGAGCCCAAATTCCACTGTTTAGCAGGTAGATATACATAGTATCTCCAATGGTATCTCCACTGATCCGGCACTGGATTTCTTTCAGCGCCAGGGATGTGGGAACTATTGACTGCACCTCCAGGCTTGCTCCTTCTCATACTAATAGTTTTTTTTTCAGGGGAGCAAGTAAAGGGTACACTTCTAACATGCCACCTCAGAATCCCAGAGCTAAGACCTTGCATACCTGGGTCCCAACTTAATTTCTAATCCTTATGGTGAACCCTTGTCAAAGTTATGGTAGGTGTGTGCCGGAAAGATCATAAGATTTTTGATCCCCATTTGTTTTTTCTGTAAATCCAAGTGTGTAAATGTGTATGACTGCTGTATAACTGAGGGAATATAGATATGGTGTGTATACCAGCGTATATTTGTATGTAAAAATGTGTGCCTGGTTTAGGATGTGAATGGAATGAATAGATGCATGAGATTATGTGTATGTTAGTAAGTATGCAGTAGTATATATATTTCAAACTTTATTTGTTTCTGCTTTGCAGGTTTGGGAGGAAGAATGTTCTGTTTGGAACTATGGCTGTACAGACTGGATTTAGCATGATTCAAACGTTATCTCCAAACTGGGAAATATTCTGCCTTCTGAATTTCCTTGTGGGTCTTGGACAGATTTCGAACTGGGTATCTGCCTTTGTTCTTGGTAAGTACCTACAAAATTCAGTATATTTATTAGCCCTTTCCTCAACACCTTTGATGATTTCGTAAACTCTCAGTATAACACCAAGTTCTGCACATTGGATATTGGCCTTGAAGTCTGGTAAAGCACCCATGCAATTTTGAATCCACACTCAAGTCACCAATTTAAGGGATTCTTCCCATCATGGCTAACATTTTACCAGCAGCAGGTGAGCCCTGCATCGTGTGGGGAGACTAGCTGGTCAAGGGATTAAGGTATTAATTACAGCAGTAAGGAGGGATGACATCTTAGAAGGCTCTTCAAATGAAGCCATATGGGTTGAACTGAAAAACAAAAAAGGAGCAATCACATTGTTTGGGGTGTACCACAGGCCCCCAAACAGTCAGACAAAAATAGAAGAGCAGATATGTAGGCAAATTTCAGAGAAGTGTAAAAATAATAGGGTAGTAATAGTGGGGGATTTCAACTTCCCCAACATTAACTGGGTTAGTCATAGTGTGATCGGTTTAGAGGGAGCGGAACTCTTAAAATGCATCCAGGAGGGCTTTTTAAGCCAGCATGTAGAAAGTCCTACAAGAGAGGGGGCAGTCTTGGACTGGAATGAAGCCAGGCGAGTGATAGAGGTATCAGTGGGGGGGCATTTTGCAGATATGATCATAACCCCGTTAGATTCAAGGTTGTTATGGAAAAGGACAAGGATGGGCCGGAAATCAGAGTTCTAAATTGGGGGAAGGCCGATTTTAATAAGATCAGATATGATTTGGCCAGAGTGGACTGGGAGCAGCTACTTTTAGGTAAATCTGGGTCAGAGCAGTGGGACTTATTCACGAAGGAAATAGGGAGAGTACAGGGCCAACATATTTCAGTGAAGACAAAAAGTGGGACCAACAAACCCAGGGAACCCTGGATGTCGAGGGATATACAGGGCTGGATAAAGAGAAAAAGGGAGGCTTATGGCAGAAACTGAGGGCTCAAAACAGCAGAAGCCCGAGAGGTGTATAGAATGTGTAGGGGGGAACTTAAAAAGGAAACTAGGAGAGCAAAAAGGGGCATGAAGAAACATTGGCAGGTAAAGTAAAGGAAAATCCAAAGTTATTTCACAAGTACATTAAGAGTAAGAGGATAACTAGAGAAAGAGTAGGGCCCTTTAAGGACCATAGGGGTAATTTGTGTGTGGAGCCTGAAGACAGAGGTAGGGTTCTAAATGAATACTTTGAGTTGGTGTTCACAAGTGAGAGGGACGGCATGGGTATGGAAATCAGGCAGAAGGACTGTGATATAATTAAAGAAATTAGCATAGAAAGGGAGAAGGTTCTCAGTGGGCTGGCAGGCTTAAAAGTATATGAATCTCCAGGCCCAGATGAAATGTATCCCAGGCTGTTGAATGAGGCAAGGGAGGAGATAGCAGGGGCCCTGGCAATAATTTTCAATACTTCTCTGGCCACAGGAAAGGTGCAGAGGACTGGAGGACAGCCAATGTGGTACTGTTATTCAAGAAGGGAGGAAGGATTAAACCAGGGAACGACAGGCCAGTCAGTCTAACCTCAGTGGTGGGGAAACTATTGGAAGCAATTCTGAGGAACAGAATTAATCTATGCTTGGAGAGGCAGGGATTAATCAAGGACAGTCAGCATGGTTTTGTTAAGGAGAGGTCATGTCTGACCAATTAGATTGAATTTTTCAAAGAGGTGACCAGGTGTGTAGATGAGGGCAATGCATTTGACGTAGTTTACTTGGATTTCAGCGAGGCTTTTGATAAGGTCCCGCATGGGAGGCTGATAATGAAGGTAAGAGCCCATGGGATCCAAGGCAATTTAGCAAATTGGATCCAGAATTGGCTGAGTGGCAGGAAGCAGAGGGTGATGGTTGAGAGGTGTTCTTGTGACTGGATGCCTGTGTCCAGTGGGGTTCCACAGGAATCGGCGTTGGGTCCCTTGCTGTTTGTGGTATATATAAATGACTTAGACTTGAATGTAGGAGGGGTGATCAGTAAGTTTGCGGATGACACAAAAATTGGTGGGGTGGTAAATAGTGAGGAGGATGGCCTTAGATTACAGGAGGATATAGACGGGCTGGTCGGATGGGCTGATCAGTGGCAAATGGAATTTAATCCAGATAAATGTGAGGTGATGCACATGGGCAGGACAAACAAGGCACAGGAATACACGATGAATGGTAGCACCCTGGGAAGTACCAAGGATCAGAGGTCTCACTGCAGTAGAGGAGTGTGGTGATGACAACTGCTCTGTATACTAGGATTTTTGTTGACTGTGGAGGCCTTTGTTATCACATAACGTGCTGCCATAGTTTTCGGAAAGCTGAGCTGGTGCAACTGACCGCTGTTGGGTCTCTTTGTCAATGGTGGCCTTTTGAGAGAGGTATTTTCAGAGGTATGGGAAGTGCTCAACATATTCCAGATTCTCTCCCTCAACATATATAGGAGATGGAATATTTGACTGACCAGGTGTGCTTTTTTTCATGAGGTTTGTTTTGCCAACATTCAAGGACAGGCCGAGTTTCTCGTATGAAGAATGGAAGAGATTGAGAGTGGCTTGCACGTCTGGTGCAGAATAGACAGTGACACTGCAGTCATCCGTAAACTCTAGATCATGTATGTATGGTGGTCAGTTTAGTTTTGGCACGGAGGTGACTGAGGTTAAAGAGTTCTCCATCTAGATGGTATTTAATACTGACGCCAGAGGTCAGTTTATGTTTGAGGAAGTGAATAGTCACTGTCAGGTAGATTGTAAATAGCCTTACTTGACCCCAGTCTAGATTTTGAATACATCTGTTTCAGATGTATTCAAACTCAAGACAATTGCAGTCCTATCATCATGGCGTAATTGCAGGATTGTTATGAAGTTTTTTGGAAATCCAAATCTTTGAAGCACAGAGCCTCAAGATTTACTGAGTCGAATGCTTTGATTAGGTCAATGAATTCATTGAAGAGTTCTTGGTATGTTTGAGGTGAGGGTGCAGTTGAGAAAATCAGCAGCTGCAGAAAGGTTGTGGAGAACAGAGGGCCAAAGGTTAGACAGTTGGGATTTTGAACATGAAGTTTCTAAGTGAATTTGGGGATAATTTTTTATCAAGGGTCAACACAAAAGTAGGTTGGGCTAAGATGAGGAAGAAGGATGAGGGTGGAGAGTGATACAAGGAAGTGATCAGGGATGGCCATATCTGTGATTGTTACAATGGGAGCAGCGAGACTACAAGAAATGGCAAGGAGGTGGCTGTAAATACAGGTTGGGCAGTTTGCGTGGAGGGAGAGATTAACAGAGGATAAGAGGCCATTGTAATCAGAGCAGACCGACATGATGAGTTGAGATGGAGGGTGAAGTCAGTCAGTGCAGAGACTGTGGGAGGAGAGCAGTGAAGATATATCAGTGAGAACATTTTTACGGTACTTAGGTGTGAAGCAGAGAAGGAGGATTTAAATGAAAGGTGAAAGGGTGGAACAAGGTGAAATGCTAAAAGATGGAGAAAATGCCAGATAATTATGCGGACAGACCAAGGTGTGATTTGGTGATAAGAGCCAACATAAAGAGATATCCAGGCAGGGAGGCTTCACTTAGGAAGAAAATGCTATTCTCCCTCAACCAAGTTTCCATTAAGGTCATAGTGTTGATGCAATCATCAACCATAAGTCCATGGATAGCAAGAGCCTTGTTCACAAGTGAACGGGAATTCTGGAGGAAGATACGGAGAGGAGCGGTAAGAGCTGATTCACTGATAGAGTTTACAGGGTCAGTATTAGGAGGGGTGAGTTGGATGAGAAAGAGATGGCAAGATGAGTCACATGCAGTCGCGCTGGATCATAAGATCAGCAAGCGAGTAGAATGAGGCCGTTGGAGTTACTACTCATAATGAGACATCGCCAAGCATCTCAAGGGAACATTCAGAGTTTGCCAAGAGAGTAACAGAGGGAATCTGCAGACTTACCTATGAGAGAGTTAAGCCTGGAACAGCAGCAGGAGAATTAGAAAATTGAGGAATGCTGAATGATTGGGGTTGGGATTTGGGAGGGCACAATACTTGGGAGTGGAGAAAGGACAGGAGCAAAGGGATTAGGAGGGGTAAAGAGAAATAGAGGGAAAAAATGTAGAAATAGAAGTGATGGGCTTGTGTATAGAGCAGCAGCCTAAATGCACACACGAATGAACACAGGAAAAGTCAAGTTCTATAGGCCTACTTGTTGTATGTTTGTTAGTCTAATTTCAGAATAATTACTGAGATGTTGATATGTCCAAATAATAACTGGTTCATTATATACAACTGAACCATGTACAGCTGTCCATGACTAGGTGTTACACTGCTGTAGCCATGAACATTCTCCTTCTCCACTCATCATATGTTCTCTTACACCATCATTATGGGAGATGCTATTTACGCAGTCCCACATATTAACCCTTACAAACCCTAAACTACACACACACACACACACACACACACACACACACCCCCGCCCCCGCAAGTCTTTGTCCATATTTTTTGCATTCATATTTACAAACTACCCCAACTCCCCCGAAATCCCTGACATTACAGATTCAACCTGGCAGGGGGCTTAAAAGCTTCCCTGATCGTGTCCTTGTCAGACTTGGAAGATCAGTCATCTCTCTTTGAACTCCTTTTCCTTGACTTGGATGGTCCTCTTTGAGAGTTGTAGTATCTGGCTCTTTATTCATTTCTGACTCAACATCTGGTTCTTCCAAATGTATGACTGATTGGTGCCTTTGATGAACAGAAATAAAGATTCCTCCAGTTTCTACATCCTTCTGAAGTATGTACTAAATAAGATCTCTGTCGATTGTCATCTCTAACCCTTTTTTCTCTTGATCCCGTACCCATACCTTTTCTCTTTCCATCAGCCCGGGTGGCTTCCTGGTACGGGGGGTGGGTGGGAGGGGGTGGGGGGAGGAGGAGGGCGAACGTGCAAGCTCACACGGGAAAAAGCGGCCAGGAAAAGCTCCCTGAGGCACAGAGCTGCCTCAGGGAGCTTAAGATATAAAAAATCAATAATAAAGATTTTTAAAATGTTACAAAACATGTCCCCTTATGTGACTCTGTCACGTGAGCAGGTACATGTTATTAATGAAAAATTTAAAAATTTTTATTTTATTTTTAATTGCTGTTGGAAACTTCACCCCGCCCGTGGATGAGGCTTCCTGAAAAATGCAAAGACTGCCTGGCCGTTTTGCCTGCCCACCAATCGTAAGGTTGGATGGGCAGTGACAAATTACATTTAGTTGGGACTTTAATGGCCTTAATAGGCCATTTAGTTGTCAGCGGGCACGCCGCCGACTCCCCCGCACGCCCGCTGACGGAAATATCGAGCGAGTGCACGTAGATGTCGGGACGCTCGCCTGACGTCATCGTGCATCATTTTACACTTGTTCGGGTCGAGCGGGCGCCCGCCTGACGAGGTAAAAATTCTGGCCCTGTTGTTTTCGCTAGGGCTTCTCTCATTCTTAAATTCTTTTGATTAATCCTGGACTTCTGGCCCTGGAAGTAATTTTTTGGGCAGGATGGGAATTTGCATTCAGAGCTTCCTGCCCATCAGCAGTTTGGACGCTACCAACCCACATTGCAGTGGAGTAGGTAATTTAGGAGTGCTGTCAGAAAATTCTCAGATGGTGCAGATTTCCCTTTCGGCTTCGCTGTTGGATTGGGATATCTCGGGGAATTTGTGAGATGAGCAAACCCATAGTTATCCACGAAGTGTGTGAAGTAATCGTTGGCAAATTGCGAACCATAATAGGAGACAACCTGGTCTGAATGCCGTGTGTTACAAAGGTTTCCTTTAAAGCCTGAATGGCTGTCTCAGTGGTCGTAGTGTATAGATGTTTGACCTCCGTCCATCGGGAGAAGTAATCAACCACCCTAAGGAATGATTTTCTATTGAACATAAACAGATCCATCCTCAGATGTTTCCATCTGAATTGAGTTGAGATAAGGGGTTCCCTTGTTCTGGTCTGTGCACTGCACACACCTGGCACTGAGAAACCATTTCTTCTATTGACCTCGATATTCCTGGCCACCACATAGAAGACTGAGCCCACGCTCTGCATTTCTTGATACCCATGTGGCCTTGGTGTATTCTTTCCAAGATCTCAGGCCTGAGAAAGACCAGAACCATCAGCCTCTCGTTGTACACCAGCAAATCATCCACCATAGTAAAGTGCTTCCTTTGCTCAAAATAGGTTTTCACTGCTATACCACTGGGACGCTGCTGTGGCCAACCTTGCATGCAGTATTGGCGAATGTGGATGCATTCCCCATCCTGCATCTGCATGTGACGAATTTCTTGAAACTGTTTTGAGCTTGCCAGCAATTGTGCTGCAAAAAACTGAGAACATGACACAATCTCATTAATGAGGTTGACGTCCTGCCGGGCAAGATAGTCAATGGTGGCTCTGGACAATGTGTCCGTTGTCGTTTGCAGCTTGCCCTGGACTTAAACCGTTTCATAGGCAAAGCGCATAAATCTCAACCAGAATCTCTGGATCCTCGGGGGCATTCTGGTGAGATCTTTTTCATCAAGTAAGGAAACTAGGGGTTTGTGGTCTGTCTCTATGATGAGGTTAACCAAATGGTAAATGATTAAAACAAAATCTCCCGAATGGAGTAATGAAGGTTGTTAGTAATTTCGACTTCTCATCCAAAGGCACCTGCCAAAAGCCACTGTTGGCATCCAATTTTGTGAACATGGTACTATTTTATTGCCAAGCTTTTGTCCACTGAGGACATCAGATAAACTTCCCTCGCTATGACCTTGTTAAGTCGAATAATGTCTATACAAATGAGAAAGGATCCGTTAGTTTTGGGAACCGGAACCATTCTGGAGCACCACTTTGTCGGTTTAGCTACTGGAGAGATGGCTCCCATCCTGGTCATCTATTCCAGCTGTAGTTGAACCTGTTTCATTAGTGAGTATGGTATCTTCCTAAGTGTGAAAAGACGCACAGGTTTAGCATCTCTTCGCAAAGTAACGTTATATTTGGTCTTAAGTCTTTCGAAACCTGTAAATAATTTTGGGAAGTCTTTTCTGAAGTCACACTGGATGTGTGCTGATGGACTTCCAATTTCCTGATAACATTGAGGTCTATACAAGCTCTTCTACCTAAAAGAGAAAATTCCTGATTCCGCAGAACATACAATGCTTCCAGTATCTGCTTTCTCTTGTACTGGAGTGTTGCCCATAACTTTCCCTTGACTTTTAGTTCAGTCCCCCCTGGACCATATAGTTGGGCTTCAATTGGCTGCAGGCAATGTGTTGGAAACCACAGTTCATTTTCTGATAAAACCATTATACCCATTCCAGCATCTAGGTTAAAGTTGGTGATATGTCCATTGACTTAGATAACTGCTTTCCAGAATGCATGATTGTGGTCATTGATCTCACCCAGGAAACATTATTGTCCCTCTTCTGGTGGAAATTCTTCAACTTCATTAATAGCCTTATGTGTGAACATTTTTTCTTTTGAAACCTGTGAACTTAGAGGTTTTATCTGGGATTATCTTCCTGAAATGGCCAATTCTTCTGCAGAGAAAGCATTCTGCAATGTTTGTAGGACACTGTTCAAGCCTGTAAGTCTTCTTTTACATTTCTTCTTTTCTCTCCTTTTCTCTTCTGGTTTCTTTTACATTCTTGTGCTTAAGGAGCTGGATGGTCACTGGAAGTTTCCTGAGCCGAGGTTTTTCTTCACCTCTCAATATTGCCCCTGTTCTATTTACAGAACTCTGTATGTCACATCAGCTGTATTGCCTTTGCTAATGTGAGGTCTCCCTTAGATTGCAGTAAGTCTGTTAGGGATCCAGCAGCAACACTGACTACAATGCAAGCCTGTATTAATTCTGTTATTAGGTTTCCATACTTGCATCCTTCAAGAAGCTTATAAAGGTCATTAATAAAACCATCGACTGGTTCACCTGGTTTCTGGCCGTTTTGTTGAATTTGAAAGAGTTATCAAAGGCTTTTAAGGCTCTTCAAATATGTCAGAGGTCTCATTGATTCCCTATCTTACAGTAATGTCATCCGCCACTGTTCCTATGGAGTAATGTGTGGACCTGTTCAACTTCAGACTTACTGTCCAATCCGCAAGCAATTTGGAACCTTAAGAATCTTTTTCTTCAAAGTGCCTGGTTTTGAGTTTGATTTGATCCTTCCATGTGCCCAGACCTCTCAGGTAGCATAAATTTAGGATCCATGGCTTTTCCAAGCTTTTAGGTGATTTACCTTTTCCTTCCCGAATTTGAAGCTTTCCCGTGCTGTTCAGCCTTTCACTGAGACAGACTGCTGTCATTGTCTCTCCCTGAGGGATCTCTCAGATAGGCTTGGCATTTATTTTTTGAATGCTGCAAAGCTGTTAAAACCGCTTTGCTTTAAGTTATTTAAAAAACCTCTTCACTCCCTTTCCCTGGAACATCGAGTATTTGCAGCCACTTCTGTTTTTTTCCTCTCTTTTGTGCTGCCGCAGGGTTACCATATGTAATGGCATTGACCTTGGACCCAGACTGCAGGATTTTCCTTGCTAGGGATCTTGTTTGCCCAGTGCTGCCTGCCCGGTGCACCTTTAAAATGGATCCGTCACCCTTTTTAAGGGTTGCTAACCAGAACTTTGCTTGGCTCTCCGACTCAAAGCCTATGTGCGCTGGATCAGGATTTCCTTCACTGAACACTACGTGCTGTGGTGCAGCCCTGAAGGACTTTAAAAATTGATTTCCTGACTCTTGATGCCTTCACGTCATCTATGGAGCAACTTTAGATTTCTTCAGCTGAGTCTTACAGAGTTCTGCAGTTTAGGTCAGATATTTTATCTTCTTTAAAGTTGAATTTTTAGTGTTTTGGGGTACATCACTGCTGCTACCACGTTGCATGTTGGTTAGTCTAGCTTCGGAATGATTACTGAGACGTTGGTATGTCCAAATGATAACTTGTTTATTATATACAACTGAACTATATACAGCTATCCATGACCAGGTGTTATATTGCTCAAACCATGTACATTCTCCTTCTCCTCTCCTGATCATGTTTCCCCTTACATCATCGTTATGGGAGGTACTATTTATACAGCCCCATTCATTAACCCTTACAATTCCTAATACTACATTGGTTCTTTTTTATTTACCTCATGCTGGAGGCCATTTGCTCGAAATGGGAGTACACAGGGCATGGGAAGGCTTCCTGCTATCGGTTCAGGAATGTTTGTAGAACCTAGTGACCTGAATGCAGGGAGCACAACCTTTGGGACCTTTATCTCTTGTCTTGGTCCTTGACTCCTTAGAATTTTTAATGTATTTTTCAGAGAGAGAGAAAGAAAATTAATTGTGTCAGCTAATTCCGTTTAGAGTTCTATACAATTCTAAAAAAATACAGTTTCTCAAAGATCCCTATTTCTTACAGGAGTGAAATAAAAGTAGAAAATAACTCACAGTACTGTTGTGCTTCACCTGGTTACTCTCTTCTTACAGGATCAGAACTTTTGGGGAAAACCATTCGGGTTATATTCGGTACACTAGGAATTTGCATTTTTTATGCAATCGGCTACACGACCCTGCCTTTGATTGCATACTTCATTCGAAGCTGGCGGATGTTACTTTTCATCTTGTCTCTGCCCAGTGTGCTGTACATTCCTTTGTGGTGGTAGGTAGGAATTAGAACCTTAACCCATGTAATAATCTATATAAGAACTTTTATTGCTGTTAACTTATGTCACTGATTCTGTCCAAGAAAAGAAAATGAGAGTGCATCTTGGATGACAGTAAGTCATCAGCATTGATAGTGTATTAAGGAGACGTAATGATGCTCCCCTAACTGTGATGGGAGGCTGGAGGCTCAGTGCAGATAATTTTCACCTTCACTGCGCAGGAAGTAATTGATTGGAATCAATCGCCAGCCCATTATAATACTCATCCAATTTTGCCAGATTTGAAATCAATGGGTTGAAAATTAAGTAGGTTCTACAATGGGCAAATGACCTGCTCTATCAGCTTACTGCTCGGACCGTAATTGATTCCAACAGCATGATTGAGGCTGGAAGTTAAGTTGCCAAAGAAGACCTTAGCTGTGATAATTGTCACGACTCACTGGGGATAATGAACTGTAATATCAAGCCCCACTCTTCCCCGAGCTGAGACAAATGTGAAAAGTTCGACCAAGCCACCAGATTGCCCCAATTCTACTGAACTGTTAATTTAGGTTAACAGAATACAAGCACCAGGTTTGTAAACTTAATAGATAAATAACTGTTTATTGAGCAAACAGTCGTTAACCAGTGGCAAAAGAAAGAAATATGAACTACTAGTTCCTAATTCTATAACCTAAACTCTACCCCTTCTTAAATCCCTATACATACATATACAAGATACATAACAAAAACATGGATTTTAAGGGTGGGATAAAACAGTTCAACAGCACCAATTCCAGAGTACAGGATTCGATGGGTTGATTTTGATCGATGTCTTCCAAATTTATTTCAGTTCTCGTTGATGACACGAGGTGGTCTTCCCAGCACTTTCAGTATTTAGCTCACTGGTGGAGCACTTGCCTTTCAATGTCTTTAACAGTGATTTTCCCCTTTGCCTCTTGACAAGGGTTTTCAGAGAGAGATCAGGATATAGAGATATGAGGAGAACAAACCAGCTAGCTATTGTGGAATTACTGGAATCTTCCACACACAGGAACAAGAGGTTTTAGGCCTTTTTTCTATTCTGCTGCACTGCCCTCACACAAAACCTGGTCACCTGGTCAGGAGCCAATTAAAGCATTGTTTCCTGGTAGCTCCCTTGGTCGAGGACTCCTTTCCGGTATCATCCTGCCTTTCGTGGCACACTCTGTTCCAGGACTGCAACATTGTATATATCTCATCCTGTTCCTGTGGACGCATCTTTCAAACTGCAGCTATTGTAATTTTAGTGCTGAGCCCAACAAAAATAAAAGGATATGTTCTTTATAACAGTCAAACAGAAGTAAAAAGATATGTTCCTTGCATATCTCCGCCCTTAAAAGGGATGAAACACCATTTCAAAAATGCATTTCATCAAAGGCACGTGACACATGGACAACAAAACACAAGACTTACTTTCATTCGTCCTTCCTCCCTCTTATACAATCTTACACAATCTTCAGTATTTCTTACCCCTTTAACTTATTTTAATATTTAACAACCGGGACCATGCATCTGCGATCACATTATCTTTACTGGCAATGCGAACAATCTTTACCTTGAACGATTGAAACAATAGACTCCATCTAAACAGTCTCACATTTCGAGTTTTAAACTTTGCAATGAACGCCAGCGGATTATGGTCAGTGTAAATCATTGTTTCTTTGTTGTCGCATCGGACATAAACTTCAACGTGTTGAAGAGACAACAACACTGTAGAGTACTGTAGAGTTCTACTGTAGAGTACTTCCTCTGATATTGACTTAGTTTCTTGGAAAAGTATCCCACCGGCTTCTGTATCCGTAATTGATCATCTTGTAATAGCACTGCACCTACCCCCAAGTCGCTAGCATCAGTTGCCATTTTAAAAGATTGAGTAAAGTCAGGGGCGGCCAACACTTGTTCATTTATTAAGATTGCCTTCAGCTTTTCAAAGGCTGCTTGGCATTCTGCCGATCATACCACTTTTGCCTGTTTTCTTAACAAATTGGTGAGAGGTAAAGCTATTGTGCTGAATTCAGGCACAAACTTCCTATAAAACCCACGCATTGCCAAAAAACTCAGGATTTCTTGTCTAGTTTTCGGAATGGGAAATTCTACTAGAGCATTCACTTTTGCTGTTCTTGGCAACACTTGCCCTTGTCCTACAATGTTACCTAGGTAATTTACCCTTGCTTTTGTAAATTCATTTTTGGCCAGATTTATGACTAAGCCAGCCCACTGCAGTTGCTTAAACAGGTCCTCTAATTGCTTCACATGTTACATTAAAAATTTGTGACTCCTACATTGCAGGTGAATGCCCTTGCCACAGCGAAAATGCGGTCTATTTGAACTCAGCACTGAGTGGCCCTGTTGAGCTCAGATTTCCCTCATGTGAGTTACAGCCCACCCTCTTTCCCCTATCGCTAAAAATCAGGCTTGCCAAAAATGGGAGTGGAACTTCCAGATCAGTGCTCCGTCCACCATTTTGGAACCTGTGCGGAGTCTCTGTGAATCCATGAAAATCCAAGCCAATGTTTTAAGTCGATGATCCTTGATCAGAACTCAGATAGCAAAGTTTACTGAGTCAGAAATATCCCTCAGTGTCAAGGAGATACAGTCGAAGAGGTTAGCAAGCCACATATCACAAGACAGATTTAGGGTCTTGGTGTGAGGTTAAATATCCATCTGACCAATGTGAATGTTGGTAGGTTCAAAAAAATGTTTAACAATTTAAAGTTAGCTAACAAATAAAAACAATTGCAGATGCCTTCACGAGCATCTGTAGGGCTACTTAAAAGCAACACTTTGCACCTCAACCTAGCAACTTGCCTCAGAGAACCCGGGCCATGTAACGTAGTTCACAGACTGAATGTGGGAAGTACAGCAATTTGGTGGGAGAAGACCACAAGGTAAGCACATTTTTGCTGTGATGATAACTTGTGTTAAATTATCAGCCACAAAATTTGGCTCCGTGGGCCCAGTTTTTCATAAGAACATAAGAAATAGGGGCAGGAGTAGACCATACTGCCCCTCGAGCCTGCTCCGCTATTCAGTATGATCATGGCCGATCTTCTGCCTCAACTCCACTTTCCAGCCTGCTTCCCATATCCCTTGATTAATTGAGAAACCTAGCTCTAGCTCAACTTTGAATATACTCAACTTTAGGACATCAACAATTGTCTGGCGTAGAGAATTCCAAGATTCACAACCCTTTGAATTAAGGTATTCCTTTCCATCTTCCAGTTTCAAATAATCGAGCCCTGCTCCCGAGCCTATGTTCCTAGATTCCCCAGCCAGGGGAAACAGTCTCTCAACATCTACCCATTACAACCTATCTGTGTCTACCCTGTCAAGCCCCCTCAGAATCTTGTATGCTTCAATGAAATCCCCTCTCATGTTTCTAAACTCTAGAGACTATAAGGCCAATTTACTCAGCCTATCATCATAGGACAACCCTCTCAGCTCAGGAACGAATCCAGTGAACCTTTGCTGTACAGCCTCCAATGCAAGTCTATCCTACCTTAAATATGGAGAGCAAAAGTGCACATAGTACTGCAGGTCTCACCAAAGCCCTATGCAATTTTAGGAAGACTTCCTCATTCTTGTGCTCCAATCCCCTTGCAATAAAGGCCAACATGTCGTTTGTCTTCCTAGTTGCTTGCTGTACCTGCATGCTAACTTTCTGTGGAGAGAGTTTCTGTTAACTTTCTGTGTTCCTTGTACGAATCTACCCAAGTTTCTCTGAACATGAGCAATTAGAACTTCTGTGCCTTTAAAAAAAATGTTTTTCTATTTTTACCATAAAAGTGAAAAACCTCACACTTCCCCACATTATACTCCATCTGCCACTTTACTGCTCACCCACTTTACCAGTTACTTTGCGACCTCTCACCTAGCTTTGGGAAGCAAAATTGGATACACTAAGCTGGATTTCTTTGTCTAAGCCATTAATAGAGATTGTAACTAGTTCAGGTCCCAGCACTGATCCTTGCAGCAGTCCACCAGTTATAGCCTACCAACCTGAAAAAGCACCATTTACCACTACTCTCTGCTTCCTGTCCATTAACCAGTGCTCCATCCATACTAGTGTATTAACCCCAACTCCACGAGCCCTTATCTTCCCATTAACCTTTCTTGTGGCACTTTATTGAATGTGATTTCAAAATCCAAGTGTATTACATAAACTAGTTCTCTTTTATCCACCCTACTAGTTACATCCCCTTTTGTAAAACCATGTCTGATCATACTATGATTTTCTAAATGCATTGTTAAAACTTCCTTAATATAGATTCCAACATTTTCCCCACTATTGATGTCAGGTTAACTGGCCTATATTTCTCTGTTTTCTCTACCGCTCCTTTCTTGAATAGTGGAGTTATAATTGCTAACTTCCAATCTGCTGGGACCATTTTAGGATCCAGGGAATTTTGGAAAGGCATAACTAGTTCATCCACTAACTTTGCAGCTACCTTTTTAGAAGTGTAGTCTGTAGGCCATCAGATCCTAGAGATTTGTCAATTTTTAGTCCCTTAAATTCCTCTAACACCTTTCTCTGCTGTTATTAGTTACTTTAAGTTTCTCACTATTAGCCCCCTGGTTACCCTCTATTCCTGATTATGTAATTTGTATCTCCTTGCTTGAAGGCTAATGTAAAATATTTGTTCAACAACTCTGCTATTTGTCATTCCCCATGATAATTTCTTCTGTCTCTAAGGGACCGATGTTTAATGAACTCTCCTGCCTTTTATATGCTTGTAAAAGCTTTTACAAACTGTTTTTATATTCCTGGTTGGTTTACTCTCAAATTCTATTTTTTTCTCTTTTTATCAACTTTTTGGACACCCTTTGCTAGTTTCTAAAACTCTCCTAATCCTCAGAGTTACTGTTGCACAACATTGTTGGGTTTGCTGAAAAAAGTGCCATGCTGTCAGAGCTTTTCATGTTGTACTCATCAGGACAGATGCAAAAATGCCAAATTTGAAAGAGTGCAACAATTTATAATGCATGAGAAAAGAGTGCTGATCGGCTGGCAAATTGACTCTAATTGGTCAGCATTGTTATGGAGAGTGCATCAGGGAACTATTGTTCCCCATGCTTTTGTTTAAGTCAGAAAAGGTGCAATGGCTAGACGTGTTCCTTTTGCCTGTAGATGACTGGTCCCTGCGTATGAATATATGCAGCTTCTAACAAGTGTCAGCAAGCCTGACTGATCATCTTAAATTGGTTGTTAGTGTTATTCTCAGCACACACAGGATTGTTCATCAGGTGCTGTCCAATCCTAGAATCACTATTAGCCCTATCTCATTACACAGCACTCTATCTAAAATAGCTTTATCCTGAGTTGGTTCCACAACATATTGTTCCAGTAATTTGTCATGAAACTACCAACTCCACCGCCCCAACCCACCCCCTCACCAGTGCTATTTAAAGGGATCATCAACTGCTTTCAGTTTTGTTACTGATCGATTTCTACTGGCTTTTGAGGTGATTATAGAAGTGCTTAATGGTTATCAGAGTTGCTTTATGTTGAATGTACAGGGCGTGGTGTGGCATGTGTTGAAGGATATTGTCTTGAGTCTTTGTTGCAGCAAGCTGAGCTTGCATAGAGAGGCTTAAACATTCGTGACAGTAAGTTAAGTTACATGTCTTCAATCTGAGTTCCAACTGCCGCAACCAGATGTTAGTTGGCTTCTCTATGTGTTACAACTGAAGCTGAGATGTCAACCATCAGACATTGCATCCTGGATAGGTCTGCAAGTGTTCTCATGCAGTTAGCCGCTCCTTCCACTCTGGAGAATATGGGCTCCAGGCTCTGCATAAAGTCATGTGCCAAGTTAATGCCAGACATCTCCAAGCACCTTGGCATTGCACACAGGCTTTCTGGCAGGCCTGTTAATGTATCAAGTATTTCATTGTGCATGCCCCTCAGTCTTCTTCTGTAGGCCACCCCAACAAATTCCTTATCTGAGTGTTCTGCAACAGACCTCACGGAGAACCTTGCCATTCTGATAAGCTGGCACTTGTATTACACTTGTCTCCTACTCAGCATTCTCCATTGCTCCCTGGAAAGCATTCAAAGTTGCACATTAGCAGCGGAATATAAATGCATAATAAAAGCAGGAAATGTTGGAACTACTCAGAAGGGCTGGCAACATCTTTGGAAACAGAGTTACTTGGGTGGAATCTTGTTGAGGTGTCGGGGGCCTCGCTTGCCAGCTGGAGAGCCAGTGAGAGACCCGTGTTGTCTCTCTTCCAGAAAACCGGCTGACCCGCAAGCCAATCAGCAAGTGACAAGGCCAATGGCAGGTCTTCCCCTGGAATCAGGGCCCGATCGGCCATGGAATCACGCGGTATGATGTCGGGCGGGCGTCCCGATGTCACCCCGTGCTCGTGCAATATTTCAGTTAGCGGGCACACGCAAAAGTCGGAAGCACACCCAGTGGCATTTAAGAGGCTAATTAAGGGAATTAAAGTTGTAATTGCCTCCAATTTTTCATGTTCCGTCCAACCTTATGATTGGCGAATGGGTGAATCGGCCAGGCAGCCTTTGCATTTTTCATAAACCTCATCCAAGGGCGGGATGAGGTTTCCATTATTAAATTTAAAAAAAAAATATATGGACAGAATCTTTATCATGTACATGTTCAGGTGACTGATTGTGCTGCGTGGACATTTTTTTCCGGGTTTTAAAAGCTTTATTTATTAGTTTTAAAGTCTTCAGCTCCCTGAGGCAGCTCTCTGCCTTCAGGGAGCTTTCATTCAGTGCTCACCTGTGCCTGTGCCTACGTCAGCGCCCGCCCGCCCCAGCCCCAGCAGCGCAGAGCATTTCAGCGCGCGCTT
Source organism: Cetorhinus maximus (assembly GCF_964194155.1). Classification (NCBI taxonomy): domain Eukaryota; kingdom Metazoa; phylum Chordata; class Chondrichthyes; order Lamniformes; family Cetorhinidae; genus Cetorhinus; species Cetorhinus maximus. Next base: position 111,037,027 of record NC_135888.1, on the reverse strand, counting down.
CACACTGGCTGGCCGTTAATTGGTCAGCCAGTGTGAAATCCCAGTCGGTATCCGATTGTAGTCCGCGGTCCGTTCCCCGGCTGCTCCCGGGCCCACCGATCGTGCCCGCACGATGACCTAAAAATCTCACAGAGTGAGAACTGCCAGCCAATCAGAGGCCGGCAGCTCTCACACTCAATAGTGCCACAGAAGAGGCCATGGCTCTTGCCAGAAGAAAGAACACTTCCTCACTTCCTGGAATTCCAGGCTCGTGAGGCGACCCAGGGCAAAGGTGAGTGATGCGGGGGCGGGGCTGGTTTGCTGTGCGGGATCGCAGGGAAAGGCCCGTAGGTGGTTCAGAAGGCAGGGCAGGAGGTGGCTCTCACACCCCCACCTGCCAATGCCCAATGTCCAGTCCCTCGATCAAAGACACTGCTCCCCCCCTGGCAACTGAGGTGACAAGCCGACCACAGGCTAGCAGCTGTCATGTCGCATGGTAACAGGCCTGCCAGCAACTAGGTTAATCCCAATGGCGGCGGAAGGATGAGGCCCTTAAGTGGTCCTTGATTGGCCACTGAAGTGGGGCGACAGTACTGATTGGGAAAGACGTAGTGTTGGAAATAGAGGATGCCCTTGAAGGGGGCAAGGGCAGAATCTATTTGGTTAGAGCTGAGAAGCAAGAAAGGTGTGATCAGGCTACTGGTGAATTCTATAGGCCTCCAAATGGTGAGAGAGAGGAGTAAATATCTGCAGGAAAATCACAGAGATGGGTAAGTGTTATAAAGTGGTGATATTGGGGGACTTTAATAATCCAGATATCAATACTCATTTCTTATTTCGGCCTGTACAGAGAAAGGAGGCTGAAGAATTTCTGAAGTGAGTTCAGGTGAACTTTCTTAACCAGCATGTTCTTGACCCAAATAAGAAAGAGGCAATGCTGAATCTGTTGCCAGGGAATGAAATAGGCCAAGTATCTGTGGGGGAACGCTTGGGTAAAAGTGCTCATCGTATCATAAGGTTTAGATTAGTAATGGAGAAGGGAAAGGAACAATATAAAGTACAAATTCTAAATTAAAAGAGGGATAACTTCAATAAAATGAGATAGGAGCTGGCCAGAGTAAAATAGAACCAAAGACTGACAGAAAAAATGGTAACATAACATTGGGTGACCTTTAAGGAGAAAATGTTCCAGGCACAAGCTAGCTACATTCCAACAAGGGTAAAAGGTACAGGAGCCAAAGTCAGGGCTCCTTGGATACCGAGGGAGATAGTGAAAAATAGATGAAACAGCAAACAAGAGTGTATGATGCATGACAGGTCAATTCTTCAAGCCAGATCCAGCCAGATACAATTAGTTAAGAGGAGAAGTGAAAAGGAAGATAAGACTGACAAAGAGAGAATAGGAAAATAGAATGCAAGTTAGCATAAAAGGGGGCACAAAATTCTTCTACTGGCACGTACAAAGTAAGCAGGTGGTAAGAGGCGGGATAGGTCTTATTAGGGACAAAGAAGCTGATCTGTGCTTAGAGATGCAGAGCAAGTCCAGAATACTTAACAAGTACTTTTTATCAGTGTTCACTAAGGAGAGGAATTTGACAAAATATCGGTAGAATTGGAGATAGTAGAGGTAATGGGTGGGGTGAAAATTGGTCAGAGAATGCATCGGAAAGGCTGGCCATGCTTAGAGTGCACAAGTCAGCTGGTCCAGATGGCTTGCATCCCAGGTTGCGAAAGCAAATGGGTGGAGATAGTAGAAGGGCTCGCAATAATCTTCCAATCTTCCCTAGATACTAGGGAGGTGCCTAGATTGAGGCCTTTATACATCTCTGCCCAATTCGAGACTGACCCTGGCTCCAGCTCATGTGCCTTCTTAACTCAGTTTGCGGGCAGTACTTTCCTCAGTCCCACGTTAACCTTGTATGTACCAGACCCTGCTACTACACCTCTTCCCAAGTCTTTATCCCATGGATATCCCTGCACCTGAAGTGCTGTAACCTCAAAGGCTACAGACCAGGGACTGGAAGGTGGGATTAGAATGGGTGGCTATTTTTCTTCTCAGCTGACACATACGATGGTCTGAATAGCCTCTTTCTGTGCCATAACTTTTCTGTGGTTCTATGGATATAGAGTTACTTCAGTTTACTTCAAGTCTTGCATTGTTATAAGTCTTGTACATTTACCTTATTGTTATAACCTTAATGCTATTCCAACGTTATTGCTATTAAAATATTAGCATTAAAAATATTCTCGCTACCCCAACTCCCCACTTCAAATTCTTGAAGTTAGAGGTTCCATTGGTCAGCAGGTCTTATAACATTTCTACATCTCGTTCGCCATTCTGCCAGGCAAGTGGTTCTGGTTCTTGTTGTTGGCTTGGAGGTTGGACATCACTGCAGGAGTTCCTCAGGGTAGTGTCCTAGGCCCCACCATCTTCAGCTGCTTCATCAATGACCTTCCTTTCATCATAAGGTCAGAAGTGGGGATGTTCGCTGATGTTTGCACAATGTTCAGCACCATTCATGACTCCTCAGATACTGACGCAGTCCATGTCCAAATGCAGCAAGACCTGGACAATATCCAGGCTTGGGCTGAAAAGTGGCAATTAACATTCGCGTCACACAAGTGACGGGCAATGACCATCTCCAACGAGAGAGAATCCAACCATCGCCCAATGATGTTCAATAGCATTACCATCATTGAATCCCCCATTATCAACATCCTGGGAGTTACCATTGACCAGAAACTGAATTGGACTAGCTATATAAATACTGCGGCTACAAGAGCAGGTCAGAGGCTAGGAATCGTGCAACGAGTAACTCACCTCCTGACTCCCCAAAGCCTGTCCACCATCTACAAGGCACAGGTCAGGAATATGATAGAATACTCCCCACTTGCCTGGATGAGTGCAGCTCCTACAACACTGAAGAAGCTGGACACCGTCCAGGACAAAGCAGTCCACTTGATTGGCACCACATCCACAAACATTTACTCCCTCCATCATCGACACATAGCAGTAGCAGTGTGTACCATCTACAAGATGCACTGCAGGAATTCACCAAGGCTGCTTCAGCAGCACCTTCCAAACCCATGACCGCTACCATCTAGAAGGACAAGGGCAGCAGATAGATGGGAACACCACCACCTGGAAGTTCCCCTTCAAGTTACTCACCACCCTGACTTAGAAATATACCGCCGTTCCTTCATTGTCGCTGGGTCAAAATTCTGGAACTCCTTCCCTAACAGTACTGTGTGTGTACTTACACCACATGGACTACAGCGGTTCAAGAAGGCAGCTCATCACCACCTTCTCAAGGGCAACTAGGGATGGGCAATAAATGCTGGCCCAGCCAGCGAAGTCCACATACCATGAATGAATTTAAAAATATATACAGTAGAGGGTACAGGTATGGATTCCATCCTAGGTCTATACACATCTCTGTCCATCTCTAGTCTGACAGTAGCTCCGGGTCATGTGCCTTCTTACATCAATGTGTGGGCAGTACTGTACTCTGTTCCGCATTACCCCTTGTATGTACCAGACACTATTACTACAATGGGTAAGGTTTTAGGAACATTAATCACGGAAAGAAAGTCAACTAGCACTTGTAGAGGTTTGAGTTAATTAAGGAGAGTCAGCACAGGTTTGTTAAAAGCAGATCATGCTTGACTAACCTGTTTGATCTTTATGATGAAGTATATAAGATCCTGAATGGTATTGACAAGGTGGACGTGGGAAGGATGTTTCCTCTTGTGGGTGAGTCCAGAGCTAGGGGGCACTGTTTTAAAATTAGATGTTGCCCTTTTAGGACAGAAATGAGATATTTTTTCTCGGAGGGTTGTGCGACTTTGGAACTCTGCCTCCAAAGGCAGCGGAGGCGGGATTATTGAATATTTTTAAAGGAAGAGATAGATAGATTCTTGATTAAAGCAAAATACTGCGGATGCTGGAAATCTGAAATAAAAACAAAAATTGCTGAACAAATTCAGCAGGTCTGGCAGCATCTAAAGAAGAGTCTGAAAGCTCTGAAGAAGAGCCATACGGACTCGAAACGTTAACTCTGTTTCTCTCTCCACAGATGCTGCCAGACCTGCTGAGTTTTTCCATCATTTTGTGTAGTTCGATTCTTGTTAGGCACGCGAATTAAAGGTTATTGGAGGTAAATGGGAATGTAGAATTCGAAACACAAACAGATCGGCACAATCTTACTGAATGGCAGAACAGGCTCAAGGGGCTGAATGGCCTACGTCTGCTCCTATTTTGTATGTTCATATGTAGTGTCAACTTGGATAAAAAATTGGTTTCAGGACAGGAGACTGAAGGATGGTGGGCAGTGCTATTTTGTAAAGGTCAGTGCTAGGACCACTGCTTTTTAGTTATATTATAAAGACTTGGATATTGGATTACAGAGTAGAATTTCAAAATTTGCTGATGATTTAAAACTTGGAGGTGCGTCAAATAATGAGGATGATATCAACTAACTGCAGCAGGACATAGATAGGCCAGCAGACTGGGTAGACAAGTGGCAGAATTTAATACAGAGCAAGTGTTGCATTTTGCAGAGGGGATAAGGAGGTATTATGGACTTAATGGCATAGTTCGAGAGTGTGAAGGAACAGAGGTAGCTGGGTGTTCATGTGACTAGATCTTTGAAGGTGGTAGGATATATTGAGTGAATAATTAGCAAAGACGGTGGGATTTTGGGCTTCATTGAACACTTGAGCATTCATTGAGTCAGAAGCATTGAGTTCAAGAGCAGGGAGGTTATGCTGAACATTCATAAAGCTCTGATTAGGCCCCAAGTGTAGAGCATTGTGTTCCATTCTGGATTAGGAAAGATGTAAGAGTCCTTGAGAGAGTGCAGAGGAAATTTCCCAGAATGGTTCTAGGGATGAGGATTTTAGCCACCAGGTTAAGTTGGAGGAGCTGGGCTTGTTCTCCTTAGACAAAGGAAAGTAAGGGAGGATTATATAGAGGTGTACAAGATTATGATAGGTTTAAATAAGGTAAACAAAGAAAAGTTGTTCCCATTAGCTGATGGTACAAGGACTGGGGGACACAGATTTAAGATTTTGGGTAAGAGGAGCAGAAGGGATGTGAGGAAGAAGGTTTTTTTAAAAAAAGTGGTAGTAACCTGGAACTCACTGCCTGTGAGCGTTCTGGAAGTGGATAAGATCAATGATTTCAAAAGGAAATTCAATTGGTACTCGAAGGAAAAAACTTGCGGGTTATGGGGATAAAATGGGGGAATGGGAATGACTAGATTGCTAAACAGAGAGGCAGCATGGACTTGATGAGCGAATGGCCTGCTACTGTGTCCTAACGTCTCTATGCGCAGAAATTAATGGTCTCCTGCTGGGCGATTTGGGAGGCTGGGGGGCATGTGATGTGGGGGTGCGGGGTGGGGATTCTGCCGCCTTCCCGCCTTTGTCCGTTCATGTCCTGGGCAGGAAGGCTTACGGGTGGTCTTCCCACCTGGAGGCCAATTGAGGCCCTTATTGGTCACTTAAGAGCCAATTAAGGGTCTCATCCCACCGCTGCTGGTATTCCACCGGCAGCAGTTGGGGGAATTCCAGCTCGCGAGGCCGCCTGGCAAAACTTGGGGGGTGGGGGTGGTTCCCTCATTTAAGGGGTCTCTTTGCTCAATTGAAGGGCCCAGCTTGGGGAAGGAGGGGTCTGAAGGAAGCCACCCCCGGCCTTTGCTTCCAAGCCCCCTCCCTCCCCTCGCCCATGACTTCCTTTCCGCGACTCACACCCTGCCCACACTCAATTCTACCTGGTGATCCATCAGCAATCCTCCTGGTAGGCCCAACTGTGGTACCAGCAGTGGCGGCTGCTCCCTGTGCTGGTGCCGGTACTCGAGAGCTGCCGGCCTCTGATTGAGCAGCAGTTTTCAGGATGGGATTGCACCCTACTCAGGTCTTAATCAGACGGGAGGTTAATGCCTGATTGGAATGTTATAGCATCAGGCCTCCCAGAGAGACGCGACACAGGGCTCCCGCCAGTTCTCCAAGCAATGGGTGACACCCCCACCACCTACATTAAATCCCGGCCTATGATCCTATGACCTTAATTTTTGCCCCTGGGTCTGGAGTGCAGAGTTGGGAAAATTCCCAGCTTTGCAAAACCAACGCAGGACAATTGAAATTTGGTGTTAGGAGGTCGAATGATAACTGGAGTTGGGCCCGTCTCCCACAGAGGCTGCATAGGGGCAGAAGCGGGCTGGCAAAAGGCCGGCCTCTCTGATCTGGCACTTTGTCCCAGCTGCAAAATAAAACAAAACAAATAACAGCCCTCTAGCCCTCATCCCTTCATACCCGCTGACCCCCATAAAATTTCCATTCCTCATCCATGCTAACCCATGCCATATCATGCCACTCACCCATCTACCCCCATAGCCTCTCATCCCCTCCATGGCAAACTATGCCCCTCTACCAACCCTCCATCACCCTTTATAGCCCCTACGCCAACCTATGTCCCTCCACCAACACCCATGGCCTCCATACCCTCCATGCTAACCGATGCCCATCCACCTACCCCCTTATAGCCCCTATGTCAACTTAGTGCCAACCCATGACCCCCCACACCCATTACCCTTTGCCCTTATACCCTCCATGCTAACTCAGCAGTATCCACCATGGGCAGACCCCAGGACCATGCTGAGAGAAAATAAAATAAAATTCCTAAGTGTCTATTGATGAATTTACTGTTAAAAAACAATCTCATTGATAAAAACTCATTCAGTAGATTTAAATTCTTTCAACAATTTTATCCCTTAAAACAATAAGCATTTATATTCACAGCCCCCAGAGCCAAAACTTTATAACCACATGGAGCTTTCAATGAAACTGAACTGACAAGCACTCCACTACAATAATGATAAGTTGTGAAATCAGTCATACAGCACAAATCCTGTAATGATAATCCTCAGACTTATGACAACAGAGTGAAATAGAAAGCACTGATTTTTTTTAAATCTGCAGACTATGTTCTTTTTATTTTAAGGCCAGGGGATTTAAATCCCTTGACAGCTTGTTTGTTCCAATGAACTTTGATAGCTCACTGAACTGTTGTTCCCTTTACAGTTCCCTTGACAGCTTGATAGTTCCAATGAGTTTATCGACTTTCTACACATATGCATGTCTAATTTTAACAATCCCAAAGGGCACCTTATCTCTCCCAAAGGTGCCCCTGATCTATCCAAATGGGTACCTGACTTCTCCAAAGAACTCTGCTAATTTGAAACTTTCTCTTGATAGGTCTAAAGTGTACAAGTCATGTTTTGGACATCCCACTGGCGAAAATTGGATCCGATTGAAGGCAGCTGCACTTAACATGTGCAGCTGCCTCTGTGAGCCACAGATGTGCAAAGCACAACCTGCCCCTATATTTCTTACCCTGGATTTTTGTTTCCACATGATGCTTAAGAAAATTGGGCGATAAAGATAAAAATCTATCCCAGTTTCTGTTTTCTCTTCAGATCTCCCTCCATATCAAGGTATATATTTAAAATATTTAAATATGTATTTATAATAAAATACTTTATCACAGGTTTATTCCTGAATCTCCACGCTGGCTGCTGTTAAAGGGAAGGGTACAGGAGGCTGAAGCAATACTCCGACATGCTGCAAAGAAAAATCGTGTCGCTCCACCAGCGATGCTCTTCAATGAACTTGAGGTACTGGCACATGTGTTTCTTGTGTGGTTGTTCAACCCGGCAATACAAGCATGCTCTTTTATTACCAATTATTTTAATCCCCCTTCTATTCTGATGCTGTTGACTCTTTACTATGTTGTGCATCTACAGGGGTCAGTCACCTCCCTTGTCCAAGCAACTATTCTTTTTCGTATATGAGCCCAGATAGTGAATGCTATTACGTTACTTAGCCATTAAGGATCTCAAAGCCAATTCTGTCTTCACTCAAAAGCAAGTCTGGTGCATAGCAATTAAGATGAGAAATTTGGCTGATTTGTTTTTGCGTATTAGGACAACTATAGTGCCACCAACTGCACAAACGAGAGATCAAATGTGATTTGTTTGGCTCATTACCACAGTACATGCAGCATTGACTCATTGAACCATTTCACAAATCTATTTTCTTATGGAGGCTGATTATCTTGTCCCAATTGCTACAAATTCAGCACAGCCCCAAGGCTGAACCTTTATGTCTTACCTACTCACTGGATAAAATTGTTGTGCAGGTTGGGAGCCTTTACTTAGTTTAAGTATTTAAGGATGAGGTCACATTTGCACTCCTCCATCAGTTCACAAAGACGTGCATTGTATTAGAGTCGGCCCAGATGACGATTAGATTCTTTGTTTACACTATGCTTTCATCTCACGTCAATTTTTGCAATTTTCTTGTGGCTTTTTCCTCAATAATCTTTATATGAGTGAGTGACTTATACACGATGAAAACTATGGAAAAAAGATTTATTGTTTGTGATCGTGAATAGAAGTGTCCCAGCTTTTGACTCTGGTGTGCATTATTAAGCCACAAATTCCACTCCTGCAGCTGAAAATATTGCCAACATTTTTGCATTAAAATGTGTTCAAAAACAATCAGTGATTATTTGACATCAAATATTCTAATTTGGAATGAGTTTTGCATGAAATCAGCAGTGTTTCGCCATCTTTGACATCAAATGCGATCAAATGGCAAAAGGCATTCAAAGGCATCAAGTGCACTCGAAGCTATCAAATGTGCTCAGCAACCTGCATTGAAAAATACAAGGAAATTAATTACTTAAATAATATCTGAATTTATTCCGTTTTTTCATTTAGTTCAAAAAATCTTTCCATTATATATGCTTGAGAACATCCACAGATCCCCATCGGCTCGTAATTTATTTTAGTCTCAGGATCTATAATTTACACCCCACAACCCCCAGTTTCAGGCTCTATCCTTTCCAGTCTCAAGGCCTATACTGCCCCCACCTCCCCCTCCCCCTTCCAACCTCAGGGCCTGTACTCCTCACTCCCTACAGTCTCAGGATCTAGACTCCCCACCTCTCCAATCTCAGGGTCTTTCCTCCCCATCCCTTCCAGTCTCAGAGCTTGGACTCCCTACCCTGTCAATGTGGCAATCACCTTGTTAAAGACAATTGCTAGTTAAACAGGTGATGGGCATTGATTATCCCACCTAAATAGAATAAAAAGATACAGCTGGAACACTTTGTGTGGAAGCTACTTGGAAGTCAGTAGCACTGAGCAGCTGTCTTGAAAATAAACCAGCTTGAACCAAAAGACCAGCCTGGATTAATTCTTCCACCACAACCTCTTATTGTGAGTAACATGGTAGCAGAGGATGAACTTTAAGCTTGGCTGATTGATTGCTGACTATGAAGATTTCTGCCTCAATCCTCTGAGGGAAAAGAAGTGTACTGTTGCTGACAATTTAAGTTATGGAATGGCAGAAGGACTGTGCAAAATCGCAAGCTTTGACTATCGACCAATTTTTTTCTGACTCTGAACCTTATCAGCAATGGAGGGCTGAAGTTGAAATGTGGACCCGGGTTACTTCTATACCCTGAAAGAAGCAAGGCATGGCTTTGGCATTATCGTTATCAGCCAAAAGTAAGATAAGGTGTAAGGTACTTTCAGAGTGGAAAGTGGATGATTTGGATCATGAAGAGGGATTGAACCTTCTGTTACAATTTTTGGACAAGTTTTGCAAAAAGGATGAGTTATTGGAAGTGTATGAAGCTTGGATGATCTTTGATAGGTTTAGGAAATCAGATGATCAATCTATGGAAGAATATATCATGGATTTTGATAAATGGTACAGGAGACTACAGCGATTTGAACTTGAAATTCCGGATTCAGTCTTGGCACTTAAATTACTGGACTGTGCTCGCATTTCCCATGTTGATAATCTTTTAGTATTAACAGGGGTTCAGTTCAGCGAGAGAGAATCTTTCTTAGATCAAATGGCTGCTGTCCTAAAAGAATTTCTGGGGAAACAGTCGTTCCCTGCCACTTTTTTAGCAAATGCGAACAACTATGCTGTAAAACAAAAGATGGAGGATTCAATAGTGGCCGAATTTCGAGGTCGACCAAATATTAGATGACGGTCCCAATACAAAGATGAGGTTAATGACAAGAGGTCTGAAAATGGTCGTAACCCTAGCCAATTTGAGAGTTGGGACAAAAAGCATGTCTGGGACAGTGACCGTAGATATTTAAACCCAAAAAATGCACAGGAATGGTTAATCGGTGTTTTTGGTGTGATTCCCAGTATCATTATGCGATGAACTGCCCACAACGAAGGAATCGCATTTTTGAAGTGACCCATGAGACGGATTCACCTGAAACTGAAAATAATGATGGTGACTGCCATGCTGGAATTGTATTGATCATTGAGAGTTTGAATCTGGTAATGAGTATTTTGGTGGTAGGTTCCTTCAACTGTGCAGTTCTGTATAGTGGCTGCGCTTCTATGGTGTGTGGCATGGACTGGCTTGACTGTTGTCTGGAGTCCCTCGATGAGGCAGACCGGCGGAAGGTCAAGGAGTATGAAAGCTCTGCCTTGCTTCAGGCTCGGGGATGACAGTACATTAACACCCTCCAAACGGGTGATCCCCCCTTGAGAGATAGCAGGGATCAATCTGTTTATCAGTACTGATGTGGTTTCTAGCGAGATACCGCTATTGTTGAGTCGATCTGCGATGAAGAAGGCTCAGATGATGCTGAACATGAAGAATGATAGAGCAGTCCTGTTTGGAAAAAATGTGGATCTACATTTTATTCGGTCAGGCCATTACTGCTTGCCACTAAGGAAGCCAGAGATTTCTCATCAAAAAGTTCATGAAGTTTTGTTAACTGCTGAGAGTAAGAATTTGGTGGACAAAAAGATCATTTGGAAATTGCATAGTGAGTTTCTGTGGCACAGAAACTGAAGACTCTACATCGAGATGCAGGAGTAGTCGATAAAGTACATGATGACCTTATTGAATAAATCATTGCTCCATGTGAAATTTGCCTTAAATATTGCAAGACACCACCGCGTCCTGTTGTGAGCTTGCCACTAGCCAGGGAGTTTAATGATGCAGTGGCAAAGGACTTGAAAGTTTGGGACAAGGATAGGGTTTTTTTTACTACACTTCATAGATACAGCAACCAGATTTAGCCTATTCACTGTGATACATAGTAAAGACAGAAGGACCATTGTCGATAAGGTCATGGAGAAATGGGTAGGAACAGGACTAGGAACACCTGCGAAGTTCCTCACAGATAATGGTGGTGAATTCTCCAGTGATGAATTTCAAGATATGTGCGAAAATTTAAACATAGTTATGCACACTGCAGCTGAGAGCCTATTTAGTAATGGTCTTCGTGAAAGAAACCATGCAGTAATAGATGACATGTTACATAAAATATTGGCTGATCAACTAGATTGTAAATTGCAAACGGCACTAGCATGGGTGGTGCACGCAAAGAACTCTCTGCAAATGGTTGGGGGGTACAGTCCCTACCAATGGGTGTACAGAAGAAATCCGAAGTTACCTTTGGTGTTGTCAGATGCTCCCCCTGCTCTAGAAGGGACTAGCATTAGCTCCACCTTTTCTGCTCATCTGAACGCTTTGCATGCAGGCAGAAAAGCTTTCATTAAAGCTGAGGTTTCAGAGAAAATTCGGCAAGCCCTACGGCACCACATAAGACCATCGGGAATGCAGTTTAGACAAGGAGGCATGGTATATCATAGAAGGGAAGGCCAGAAAGAGTGGAAAGGACCTGACAAGGTAATAGGGAGTGATGGGAAAGTAGTAATTATGGAACTAGGCAATCAAACTGTTAGGGTGCATTCTGTGTGGTTAATTGGTGCTGACTATACCTTTACAGGTTTTGAACAAGACATAGAACGTGAGGAGGCATCATGCACTTCACATACACACACACACACACACACACACACACACTGGATACTTATGAGGAGCAGAGAACAGCAGATACAGGGTTGACTAACTATGAACAAAGTAACACTGAGGTACAGGATAATGCTATTCGTCCAAAAGGGCAACTTCCCAAAGTAGGAACAAAGGTAACATACATGCCAGAAGGGACCAGTGTGTGGATGGATGCCACTATCATAGGGAGAGCAAATACAAACATTGGCTAAATGTGCAGGATGAAGGACAGGAGACAAGGCCTATCGATTGGCAAACCGAGGTGAAGGTGCGGAAACCCAGAAAGCCTAGTATGAGTTCTGACAATGGACCAGAAAGTGGTTGTGACCGTAGAAAAAAAATCACAGACTTGCAAATGGGGTTCTGCTCGCATGGGAGAAAGATCATATAGTAGTAATCCAGCAGGGAGAGGAATGTGAGTAGAGGCCGTAGCTTAACAAGGACAAGGACTAGAGAGCAAGCTACGAATCTCAATAGGAGTAGAAGTCCTTATGACCGAGAGATTCTAGTAGCTGCTAATAAATTGGAAAATAAGCTGATAAAGGAAGCCAAAAGGAAAGAGTTAGAAAGTTGGGAGGAATTAGGGGTATATTCTGAAATACCTGACATAGGATAGCCAGCTTTATCTCACAGATGGATTTGTACAGAAAAGGTACTCCCAGATGGCACGTATAAGGCCAAAGCGAGATTAGTAGCCCGAGGCTTTGAAGAGAGACTAGGAGATCAGGATGTCAGAGTGGATTTGCCTACTGCGGGGAAAGTGAGTTTGAAGATTTTTTTAGCTATCTTGGCATCCTATTCCTGGGAATGCAAATCGATTGATATAAAGGCTGCGTTTTTATAGGAGAAGTTTCAGAGAAGTTTTTTGAAACCGCCCAAAGAAGCGGGGGATGTAGAAGGAAAGCTGTAGGAATTGAACAAGTGTGTTTATGGATTGAATGATGCGTCAAGAGTGTGGTATTTTTCCGTGAGGTCTGTCCTGTTAAAAACAGGTTGCATTCAGTTAAAGGCAGACCCCGCGATGTTATACTGGTACCACAAGGAGAAACTAGCTGGAATCTTTATCATGCATGTTGATGATTTCCTGTGGGGAGGTTCTGTAGAATTTGAACAATGGGTAATTGAGAAGATAAAGAAGGAATTCCAGGTCAAAAATCAGGCTTTAGGGGCCTTTAAATACATAGGTTTAGACGTTAAGCAGGGCAAGTTAGGAGTGACATTGAATCAACAATCTTATCTAGAAAATGTTAATCATATCGCAATAACTCGTGGTAGATCCTCATAAAAAGAGGATCCTGCTACCAAAAAGAAACGGAACAGTTGAGAAGCTTGATTAAGCAGTTGAACTGATTGTGCACTCAGACTAGGCGTGTTGGAGCTGAGCACCATGAGGAAACATGCTACAGTCGAGCAAGTCTTGAGAGCAAATAAAACACTTAAAAACTCAAGTTTCCAGCCTTGGGCAATCCAGAAGATACAAGATTGGTCATTTTTAGTGATGCTTCACATGCCAATCTTCCAGATGGGTACTCTAGTGCAGCAGGGTTTATCATATTCTTAGTGGGAAAGAATGATGAATGTTGCCTGCTGGCTTAGGAAGCCAAGAAAATAAAAAGGGTAGTGAAAAGCACCTTAGCTGCTGAAATGCTGGCCTTGGTAGAAGCATTAGATATGGGGGTTTACTTATATAATATTTCAGTCAGTTTATCAGATAAGTGGCAATGTGGGAAGAGTTTGCCCATAGAATGTTATGTTGATAACCGGTCTCTTTGGGACAATGTTCATTCCACGAAAAGTGTCACTGAAAAAGGGCTAAGAATAGACCTAGCCAGCATAAAAGAAATCTTAGAGAGGAGAGATCTCTGAGATAAAATGGGTTGACCTAAGTCACCAACTATCAGACTGTTTTATGAAAAGAAGTGCCTGCTCTAAGAAATTATTAATGTGTTGGAAGAGGGGTGTCTAATGTTATAATGATGCAATGAAAAAAAAACTTTGTTTTATAACTGTTTATATATACATATATATATATATATATATATATATATATATATATATATGTGTGTGTGTGTGTGTGTGTGTGTGTGTGTGGTATAAGAAATACAGGAATTATAGATGTGGAAATATGTGACATTATTTCCTTTTAAAAAGAATGTTCTTTAAGTTTTTTTTAAGAGGGGAATATAGCAATAACCTTCTTTAAACCAATTGCTAGTTAAACAGGTGATAGGCATTGATTATCCCATCTAAACAGAATAAAAATATACAGCTGAAACACTTTGTGTGGAAGCCAGTAGTATTGAGGCGTTGTCTTGAAAATAAACCAGCTTGAACCAAAAGACCAACTTCTTATTGTGAGTAACATACTCCTTCAGTCTCAGGGTCTAGGCTCCCCCTCTCCCTCCAGTCTCAGGGTCTCACACACACATACACACTTGCTCCTCTCTCAAACACACTCACCTGTGTCGCACGCACACACACACACACACCCCTCTGTTAGAATCATATCTCTCAAAACTGATTTTTTTCTTTCACAAAATGGAAGGACGTGGCATGATCTGGACACTTGGATTTAACCTGGGATTTTTTTTAAAAGGTCATAAGTTCACCTTGGAACTGTCAGCAAGCAGGCCTCTTCCAGGAAATCACCTGACCTTTATGGTACTTGAAGAAGATCTGGTTGGTTGTTTTGAACTGCAATCATTATAATTGATGGGGAAAAAAACTGAAAAGGAAGTTGGTAACTTGCTGGAAATCACATGGGAGAGAGAAAAAAAAACTTCAGTTGTGAACTTGCGCTGGCTCTAAAGGCAGTCTTGTTGGGGAACAAGCTGAGGAAGGAAGGCTATTCTAGCCGGCTTCCTCTCTCTACCTTGCCTAAAATTGTGTGTGGCTATCAACCTGTAGCCAGAGAACCCCTTGTCTGAGTGTAACTAGTCTGCATTTGGACCTGCAAAGCTGAGAGCAGTCGGTAAGAAATCCCAGCGAGACCAGCAGCCCATATTCACAGGAGGGAACTCCAGCTGAACATGTCGAGACCTGGCGTATTTTATACTTTATTTTCTCACGCCTATCCTCTAAAGCCCATCTCTGCAGAGAAATTCTATTTGTTTGCCCTTTGTCTGTGTGAGTTACTGTGTATGTGCAGGGGGATTCCTTTAGGAAGAGATAGATAGTTTTACTTCCCGATTACAATTGTGTGTTAACCAGTACTTGCAACGTGTTAAAAGAAGTTATTTTTAAAATAAGTTAATCATTCTGAGTTTTTTTTTGAAAGAAGCCTGGACAGAGTCTCTTCTGTGTACTAGAAGTTTCAGTACATAATTGGCCATGTCGGTGAGAAAATTATATATTTAAATTAACGGTATGGCCTGCGAAGTAGTGGGGCTTGATAATTCACACACTCCTCCCATGTTGGTCATAACACCTCTCACATGCGCGCACACACACACACTCACACCTCTCTCTCTCTCACACATACATTTGCACCTCTCTCTCGTGCGCACACAGACACCCTGCTCACACACCCACACCCCTCCCTATCTCTCTCTCACACACGCTCTCACACACACACACACACACATATCTCTCTCTCTCTCACACGCACACACATATCTCTCTCTCACACACGCTCACACACACACACACACATATCTCTCACACACACACACTCTCACACACACATATCTCTCTCTCACATGCTCTCACACACACATATCTCTCACACACACATATATCTCTCTCACACACGCTCACACACACATCTCTCTCACACACACACATCTCTCTCACACACACACATATCTCTCACACACGCTCACACACACACATACCCCTCTCACACACGCTCACACACACACACGTACCCCTCTCTCTCACACACGCTCACACACACACACGTACCCCTCTCTCTCACACACGCTCACACACACATACCCCTCTCTCTCACACACGCTCACACACACACATACCTCTCTCTCAAACACGCTCATACATACACACATACCCCTCTCTCAAACACGCTCATACACACACGCATACCCCTCTCACACACGCTCACACACACACACATACCCCTCTCTCACACATGCTGACACACACACACATACCTCTCTCTCACACACGATCACACACACACATACCTCTCACACACGCTCACACACACACATACCTCTCTCACACACGCTCACACACATACACATACCCCTCTCTCACACACACACACACATACCCCTCTCCCTCACACACACACACATACCCCTCTCTCTCACACACGCTCACACACACACACAAAACCCTCTCTCTCACACACGCTCACACACACACACATACCCCTCTCTCTCACACACACACATACCCCTCTCTCACACACACACACACACACATACCCATCTCTCTCACACACGCTCACACACACATACCCCTCTCTCTCACACACACACACATACCCCTCTCTCACACACACACATACCCCTCTCTCTCTCACACACACACACATACCCCTCTCTCTCACACACGCTCATACACACACACACACCCCTCTCTCTCACACACGCACACACACACACACACACATATCTCTCTCTCGCACACACACACACACACACACATATCTCTCTCTCACACACACTCACACACACATATCTCTCACACACGCTCACACACACATATCTCTCTCTCACACAGGCTCACACACACACATATATCTCTCTCTCACACACGCTCACACACACACACATACCCCTTTCACACACGCTCACACACACACACATACCCCTCTCTCTCACACACGCTCATACACACACACACATACCCCTCTCTCTCACACACGCTCACACACACACAAATACCCCTCTCTCACACACACGCTCACACACACACACATACCCCTCTCTCACAGACACGCTCACACACACACACACACACACATACCCCTCTCTCACAGACACGCTCACACACACACACACATACCCCTCTCTCACACACACGCTCACACACACACACATACCCCTCTCTCTCACACACGTGCACAAACACACACATACCCCTCTCTCTCACACACGCTCACACACACACACATACCCCTCTCTCTCACACACGCTCATACACACACACACATACCCCTCTCTCTCACACACGCTCACACACACATACCCCTCTCTCACACACACGCTCACACACACACACACACACACATACCCCTCTCTCACACACACGCTCACACACATACCCCTCTCTCACACACGTGCACAAACACACACATACCCCTCTCTCTCACGCACGCTCACACACACACACACATACCCCTCTCACACACGCTCACACACACACACATACCCCTCTCTCACACACACACATACCCCTCTCTCTCACACACACACACATACCCCTCTCACACACACACGCGTGCGCACACACACCCTTCTCTCTCTCACGCGCGCACACCCCTTTCTCTCACGCGCACACACCTCCTTCTCGCACACCCTTCTCTCTCGCACGCGCACACCCTTCTCTCTCACGCGTGCGCGCGCACACCCTTCTCTCTCTCACGCGTGCGCGTGCACACCCTTCTCTCACGCGCGCGCACACCCTTCTCTCGCGCGCGCGCGCGCACACCCTTCTCTCGCGCGCGCGCGCACACACCCTTCTCTCGCGCGCGCGCGCACACACCCTTCTCTCGCGCGCGCGCGCACACACCCTTCTCGCGCGCGCGCGCGCACACACCCTTCTCTCACGCGCACGCGCTCACACACCCTTCTCTCGCGCACGCGCGCGCACACCCTTCTCTCACGCGCGCGCGCGCACACCCTTCTCTCACGCGCGCGCGCGCACACACCCTTCTCTCTCACGCGCGCGCGCGCACACACCCTTCTCTCTCACGCGCGCGCGCGCGCACACACCCTTCTCTCACGCGCGCGCACAGACCTTTCTCTCACGCGCGCACACGCCCTTCTCTCTCACACGCGCGCACGCGCACACACACCCTTCTCACACGCGCGCACACACCCTTCTCTCACGCGCACGCGCGCATACACTCTTCTCTCATGCGCCCGCGCACCCTTCTCTCTCACCCGCGCGCACATACACCCTTCTCTCTCACACACGTGCGCACACTCTCTCGCATCTGTCTTACACACACACACACACACCCCTCTCACAGATACACACACTTTTAATTAACATTGTAAGAACGGTCAGTCCTGTATTTGGCTAGGTAATGACAATAAACATTATGTCAGCCAGGTATATGAAATGGATATGTACAGTATAAGTGATGAAGTGATGTCAGTAATCCATATGAATGCTTGCTCAATGCTCCAGTTTTGCTAAGACAGTTTTGATCTGCAACAGGTAATCTTAGTTGAAAATCTACCTACTGCGTGGTTCAGGGACACCGTCTGTGTGCAAACCACTGACTCGCTCGCTCACCCACCCTTGTTCACACCCACTCTCACTCACTCCCCCGCCCTCACTTACCCACCCACCCTCTCACTCAGCTACCCTCAATCACTCCTTCATCCACCCTCACTGACTCACCCACCCTCACTCAACGACCCACCCATCCTTACTCACTTCCTCATCTATCCTTACCCCCTCAATGACTCATCCACCCACCCTCTAAAATGGCCCGGATGGGGTGCGATGAGAGGAGAAGACAGACCTGGACCGAGACCTGAGGCTTAGTGGTACTTGAACACGGGTGTGAGCTGAGATCTTGGGAAAGCGGCGTGAGTGTCAGGAAGCTGGGTGAAGAGCAGCGAGACAGCCAGGGGAAGAGCGGAGAGAGAGCCAGGGAAAGAGCGGCAAAAGCTGGGGGATAACGGAGGGGGCCAAAGGAAAGCAAGGGAAACTGAGGCCCCATGCGGCCCACAGTCACTCCTCCTCCTGAAATCCCCTCCTTTTCCCTCTACATACTCACAGCTGTCAGTGTTCGCTGCTCCTCCAATCACAGCTTACTTTTCTCTCATGTTTGCTGCTGATAGGCTCACTTCAAAAGAAGGAGACATTAACCTGAGCACATAATCCACAGACAGAAGTGAAGAGACCTGGAGATAACTGAGAACTAGTGCCGGAGAAGACTGCAACTCTCTAGGCAGATGGTCACAGGCATCTGTGCCCGCATCAGCTCTGGACCTCTGCACAGGCAGCTGCACACTGATGCATCGCCCCTTTACCAATGCTGGACAACACATCAGAATCACAACTGATAGGGCACTGCGGGCTCAGAGGGCACTGGGTCAGTAAGTGGTGCAGTCAGGCGATGCCTGTGATACCCTACTACAAGGGTCTTGATCATTGTGGTGCACCTGCTGCATGATGAGGCAGCCTCCTCCTGCCAGCATCTGGAAAGGGGACCCCCCTCCTCTCCCTCATGGGTGAAACATAAAAATATAATAAGTAAGAGCAGGAGTTGGCCATTTGGCTTCTCGATTCTCTGACTCTTTCTTGAGGCACTGGGACCTGCGAAGAAAAGCTATTTCCTGTGGACGGGAGGAAACGGGCAAGCCTCTCAGACCAAGCAGGTATGGATGGAAGAGGCTGGGGAAGCAGCAATGTGGTCCCTCAAACCTTGATATTGTGCCGCAAGGGGTTCAATGAACTCATGAGCAATGTTCCCTCTAAACTGCACAGCTGCAATCCATAATTCACACTTAGGCTGTACATAAGTCAGCCCCTTTAAGTTACCACTCATGTGGTTGAGCAAATTAAAATTAAACATATTTGCCTCGTACTACACGTAATACCTTGAGGGTATGTTGCTCACGAGTGTAGGAAAAGTGCCCCACTTTCAGGTGCCAACCCTGACACATCCTCAGCATTCTCCTGTATAACATTCCTCAGGCCAACATCATGCAGCTCCACTCAATCTTCTCTCTTGAGGCACTTTCTTACATCTCTATTTAAACAACCAACATTCATATGCACCCTCATCTTATTGGTATCTCAAATCCATCCCTCACAATCACCCTCCACAAATGTTGCCAAGCCATCCACCTCACAAGATCCACTTTGCATACCCATAACTCTCTGCTTTCTCTCCTTACAGAAGAGAGTGCACAACTCCAGGGAGAGACAGAGAACCGGAGGAGACCATCCCCGATTGACCAAGTCTATACCTGCATAGGTGCAGGTGGGGAGTCTTTGGGAGGGCCCTCACTGGCTGCAAAACTCAGAAGACATCCTCCACAGGCATCACAGCTGTCAGAGCAGGGGAACAAACAGCCTGGGCAGAATTTTTGATTCATGCCAGAGCCGGGCTGGAATTGGAGGCAAAAGGGGTGGTAAATTGGCCTTGGAGAAAGAGACATGCCAATCTGGTGGCATGATTCTGCTTCCGGACCAGTTTAATAGTGAATAGTTGAGTGGGGGATGACGGTGTGACAGCTGACTTAATAGGTGCAAGCAGTGAGTAGCCAATTAAGGCCCTTAAGTGATCTGTTAAGGGCACTGGGGAGACACCAACTGGAATTTCCCAGTCAGCATTCGGGCGCTCCCCCACCAAACCCCTCCGCTGTGGCAGCCAAGAATGAAGGCAGCCTGCTGGTGGCAGATCAGGAGGCCAGCACTCTATATAACTTTCTTAACACCCCTGTCACCCCTCCCCTAGCCAGAGATGCTCACATCCCATGAATGAATTTAAAAAAAGCACAGCAGAGAACTACCATCCTGTGAGTGAGCACTGAAGAGCACCCCAGACCTTCCAGGCACCTGAATTGCATTTTCAGCAACTCAGTGGCTTTCTCTATGATCACCATCATGCTCTTGAGGCTCTGGTTGTATCTTTACACTGCATCAGTGGTACGGCTCTTCACAGGTGTCAACGAGGTCTTTAGAGGGTAAACTTTCCCTCCAAGGAGCCGCTGCAAATCAGCGCGCACGAGTGTGAAATAGCGTGCGACATTCAGCGCGCGGGAGTCGGCAGAGGGCGCGCGGGAGTCGGCAGCGGGCGCGCGCAGGAGTCGGCAGCGGGCGCGCGGGAGTCGACAGCGGGCGCGTGGGAGTCGACAGCGGGCGCGCGGGAGTCGGCAGCGGGCGTGCAGGAGTCGGCAGCGGGCGCACGCGGGAGTAGGCAGCGGGCGTGCAGGAGTCGGCAGAGGCCCCACCTGCAATTAAGAGGGTTGTTAAGCCCATTAATAAATTAATTGAATTGAACGTTTTCCTGCCCATCCAACCATAACGATGGCGGCCAGGCGAATAGGCCAAGCTGCATTTGGATTTTTGAGGATGAGGTTTCCGATTTTAATTAAAAATAAAATAGAAATTTTTAAATCTCATTTCTAACATGTCCCAGAGTCACAGGAGGGGTCATGTTTTCCAGCTCTGTGCTTTCTGTGAGCACGCTCCACACGCATGCGCTGACTTCCGCACTCGCCCTCGCTCCCTACCCCCCACCCAGGCAGTTTCAGCGTGTAATTCACATGAAATCACAGTAAGGGCCCAACGCAGACAGCAGACCGTTACGTGGCCGCTCCCGGGCCCAGCCAACAAGGGGACAATCCTTCCCCCAAGATTTAAAAAATAACAGTGTACTGTGACATGGCTCTTCATTAATAAAATGGGGGTTTATTCACACTGAGTCCCACTTTTCTTATTTACAGGTGGTGCAGGGTCAACACAATAGGTGACGGGTGAGGAAAGAAAGAAACTGCAAATGTGATCATTTACGCGTCACTGTTTGCAAATAAGTTTTCTGGATCATCCCTACCCTATATGACCTGATAGTAATATATAGCAATCTTGATATTTTCTAATAATCAGCAATAATACTGAATCCTCTCTGTTTTCCTTCCAGCTTGAAGATTTGAAGGCTAAAAGTAAACAAACTTATTCGATTATTCACTTGTTTAAAACCCATAATATCCGAACCATCACTATCATAAACCTTCTAGTTTGGTGAGTATTTCACAGGATCATAGCCTAGTACAGCAGAGAAGGAGGCCATTCGGCCCATCAAGTTAAAATTACTCCTGCAATACAAACACCACAAAAATAGATAAAATATTAAGAACAATGAGCAAGATGAGAATTACTTGATACAATTAGTCCCATTTATGTTCACATAATGTCATAAAAACAAAGAATACCTGAGCACTAGTCCTCGTAGGTGGGTTGTCTTGCTTGACTTAAATCCGTGAGACCTTCCTTATTTGTACATTTCACTATTGGACCTTGTGTTATGTTTATGTACGTAGCCATTGGGTAGCACCATATAGATTTTTTTAAACATTTAAAGACAACTAAATGTCATCTGGTATTTGTCTCAAACACTTTGGTTTATTTAGACCATAATACAAAAGTGAATGATCTATTGAACATTTTCTTTCTCTTTCAAAACCCTTTTGGAGAACAATCCGGTTAGTCCCACACCCCACTCTTTCCCCACATCCTTTTTTTCTCAAGTATTTAAGGTTGAGCTTTCCGAAGAACAATGTTGGGAAGCCCGTTTGCACGTGTTAGTGTGTCATGCATGCTCATTAAAAGGCCACTTCACCAGAACTGAGTTCCCCCTTCCAAATTAAGTTCCCCTCCAGCCAGAAATTAGAACATCCACATTCACGGCTGTATAAGTGCGGCATGCGCTTGGCGAGCTTGACTTCTATGATTATGAACTGAGGAGACACTACTTTAGCCTCCTTTTTGAACCATTCACAAATCTCAGCCTCTCGGGTGCCTGTAGGACGAGCTGCGCAAAGGCTGGACAGGACAGGCAGGAGAAAGGTGGAAGGGAGGGTAGGATGGTGCGAAGGCTGGACGTCAGAGGCAGGCGAAGAGTAGAGGGAGGGATAGGGTGGAACAGAGGCTGGACACGGGAGGCATGCTAAGGTTGGAGGGGGGGGTTAGGGTGGAGCGAAGGCTAGGCATAGGAGGCAGGCAAAGGGGGAATAGGGTGGAACGGAGGCTGGATATGGGAGACAGGCTGGGGGTGGAAGGGTGGAGTAGGGTGGAGCAAAGGCTGGACATGGGAAAGGAGGGAGGCTGTCCGGGAAAGGAAGACAGACTGCCAGGGATCGGGAGGGAGGCAGCAAGGGAATGCAAGGATGCAGTGACATGGGATGGAGGGTTGTTGGGTTTGGGAGTCCTGTGGCTGGAGGGGGGTGAGCGGACTTTCTGGGCAGGGATGGTGGTAGAGAGATAGTCCTAGAGGGCGGAGTCGGTGCTGTCGACGGTGGGGTCCTGGGGGTTGAATTGAGAGTACTGGTCAGCGGAGGGAACAGTCACAGTGTGAGGAGGGAATGGGATGCGGTAGTGTGGCAGACCTAGGGTAATAGTTTGGGTAGGTGAAGGTTTCATTGCGGGGTGAGGGGGGTCATGGAAACGGCCAAAACAGCTGGCTTGGATAACAAGAGGGGTCAGGGTGGACAGGGGACAATAATGGGTGCAGGCTTAGAGAGGAGGGAAGGCATGTGGAGGTTGATGGTAATCGGTACAAGCGTAATGGGTGTTGTTCAAGGGTGACAAAGGAGAGAAAAATGGTTATATTGTGTGGATCAAGGGTGATGGGAGGAAGTTGGTGGGTGACAGGGGAGAGTAGAAAGCTGGGGAGTGAGTCTCAAATGTTACATGCACAATTTTGGGAGTCTCGCCTATGCAACGCAGTCGCTATAAAACTGCAATACCTCGAAGTAGGAGGAGGGTCTTTTCAGGTGAGTGGAGTTCAAGGTGAGTACAATTAGCTGATTAAAGGGACACCATAATAATCATGAGGCAACTGGATGACATCCATGCTCAGTGTGTTCTTCTCTCTATGGTGAAGCCCACATGGCAGTAGATTTGCTCCCAACTCATGGATTTCATAACATCGAGATCCAACAAGGTCTGGAGCTGCCGTTCAATCTGTGAAATGTGCCATCTGCTGCTGTCAGAGGCAGGGAAGGAGGGAGGTGGATGCCTTTACGGCTGGTGGGCGGCAGCAAACTCCTGACTCCAAACCTTCATCTCCCTGGCTGACAAGGACTCATGTGGTGAGCCTTTCTATGCTGCCAAGGCAATGGTCTCTTAGAATCTCGAGGGCAGTGGAAGCAAGCTGAATAGTGTCAGAGGGAGGGTTCTTTCACATGGCTTTCATCACCCCAGTCAATGAGCAATGTCTCCATGAGCAGTCATGTATGAATGGGAGGACCACTCATCTCTGGTCCTCCTGGATGTCCTTCAACTGGAAGGGATGCCATGTCTGGATGGAAGCCAGGCACAGGTTTTAGCAATGGCTTGGTAGCTCTGAGATGAAGGCAAACCCTTAAAGAATATGCTCACTAGATTAATTACTTCAATTCGTTCACCAGTCCACTGAAGCCTAGGTGATGCAGGTTCCAGGCAACCCTGACTTTCTAATGGCTCTCATCCAGATGAGGAGGGGGGTTAATCGCAGGTTGACACAGAGCCAAGAGCAGCAATGGCCTGTGCAACAAGAGGCAGTGGGGCTTCAAGAAGGTCAGGATGCTGATGACCAGGAGCTAGTGCGATGGTGAGCATTGACCTGACTATGGGTATATCGCAGGTGGTGCAGCTACCTACAGAGAAGTGAAAGGAGAAGCCAGTGACGCATTAGAATGTCCCGGAATGTGGTTGCATACATCCGCCAGCTTTTCACAACAACCTGAGGCCACAAGAACTTTGAGGCAATCCAGTGCCGGTACCATTAAAGGTCACCGCTGCCTTAAACTTCTTTGCCAGTGGCTGCTTCCAGAGCTCCACTGGCGACCTGTGCGGCATCTCCCAGTCAGCGATACACGAGTGCATCTGGAAGGTGACAGATGCTCAGTTCAGGAGAGCAAACCAATTTGTCTAATTCCCCCTGGATCCCAAAAGCCAGGCTGCAAGAGCGTTGGGTTTTGCAGCAATCTCAAATTTCCTGCAAGTGCAAGGAGCTATTATCTGCACACATGTGGCCTTGAGAGCTCCCTGGCAACAGCCAGTCACATTCATCAGTAGGAAAGGTTTCCACTCTTTGAGCGTGCAGCTGATATATCACAGAAGGCAAATCCTGCATGTTTGTGCTCGATTCCAAGGGAGCTCTCGTGGCACCTACATTCTGACCTACTCCCAGGTGCCACAGGTTTTTGAAGGACCTCTGCAATTGCAAGGCTGGCTTCTTAGGGACAAGGGTACCCACCAAAGGCCTCGTTGATGATGGCCAGTTTGCCATCCGCAGAACGCTGCTGAGGAGATGTACAATGCCGCACATTCCTCCATCAGATCCATGATTGAGCAGATGATAGGCCTCCAAAAGGTGAAATTCAGATGTTTGGACCACTCAGATGCGGTTCTCTAATACTCGCCACATCGTTATCTGCAGCGCCCTGCACAGCCTCACGCTACAAAGGGGGAATGTCTTGGCTGAAGGAGACATGGAGGACTGAGATGTCTGAGGATAAGGGTGGTGAAGGGGATGGATCTGATGAAGGCCAGGTTGTCACCAAGCCAAATGCAGAGGCCATTGCAGGGGTACGAAACAGCAGACAGGCCCGTGACAATCTTATAGCTAACAGATTCCAGACAGAATAAGCTGTCTAGAGATTTCATTTACTGTTTGGTTTTCTATCTTCTGCTGACTGGAAGGCACCAGCTCCTTTTTGGTTACAGACATTATAATTAGCTCTAATGTACCTTGATTTATGATAGCTTAATTAATTTGCACTATTTAACATCTGACCTACTGGTGGTTTGATCCTTTGCGTGTTCCAAACATGCTAATATACAGAGCCCTAGCGCTAAATGCATGCATTAGAACCTGCACAGCACTCTGTTCTCCTGTGAGCTCGGGCACACGCGTGTGGCAATTTGGAAGCAATATCAAATCTAATCTTGGCAGGGATGTACACCTGCTCCCAAGGCGGGGCATCCCTGGCAGAGAGCTCTTTTAGGCAGAACCAGATAGATGGGTTCACAGGGAGGAGCAACATGAGAACATCATTTGGCCCCTCAAGGTCTCTCCTCCATGCAGATTAATCAGGGAAGATCGTATTCCTGCTCCTGGATCGCTACTTGCCCATTGTAAACCCATATCACTTGACATCTTTATCATGCCAAAAGGTTTTGAGGTTACTTTGGAATCCACTCACCGAGAGTGCCTCACCTGCACTATGGGTTGTAGAGTAGCAAGCACCCTGGACCCTCCCATCACAGAGAATCCTACAAGTCTCAGTCGCAGATGATCTTAGTATTAGTGCGAGACTGTGATCTGTCATTGTGGTCACCCAGCCAAGATAAGCATCTTTCCTGCATGGACTCTGTAGAGCTCTGTAAGAGCTGCTGATGCTTCACATGGATAGCCTCACAGCCCTCAGCACAGCCCAGCACATAGGCCAGTTCAACTCTCTGTAACTTCATGCGACCATTGAAGCAACTAGCAGCAAGATGAAATCCTGGAAGCTTCCAAACTGTGCAAGTGAACTCCTATTTACAAGTGCCAGAACTATATACAATGGTTGTACACCCATGCCTCCTGTGTGCCTTCAGAACTTCTTTTTTTTCCCTTTACCTACCGCTACATTTAGGAGCAGCCCTGACATCTGTAGATGAAGAGGAGGCAGCCTGCTTACTGCTATGCCCTGTTGACTGTGATGACTTTGGCTGGCGTCCTCTGGTGGCCTGAGGCCTGGAGGGCCCCAGCCTGCGAAGGATCTCTTGTTTAGGCGCAGGTGCACCCTTCTTGGCCTGACATACTGGAGGCCAGTGGGTCACAGGCAGAGAGGAGCTGGAGCAGCAGAGCACTCTTGGCATGTCCTTTTGCTTAGCCACTGCTGCACTAAACACATGGCTAGAGCGATGGAGTACACGTCCTTGCGCATATCTGACAGCCACTGTGTATTCTGCTGGACCTGGGGCTCCAAGGGAACCTTTCAGTGGACACAGCCAAGCGCTCATATGCTGGAGCCATGATAGTAGACAGAACGTGGGCAGACTCCTCCAGCATTCAGTCCAGTCCGCACATTGCATTTGGAGATTCTGCCTGATATGCCCCTGCCTGTCTCTGCATCTCCAACAGGTCTCTTAGAACCGAGTCCAGAGGCTTGTCATCTGAATGGGGCTGAGCAGGAGCCTGGTCTCCAGCATTCCTCTGACTGTCAGAGATCTAGGTTGTCACTTACTCCACCAGCTGTGGACCCGTGTCAGTGATATTATGTTCACCAGGTTGTGACCCCAAACCTACTCAAGAACATGGACCCACTGAGATGACTGTGTCTGCTCTGCTGGAGTGTGCAGATAAATACCATGACAATGCATCCTCTAAGGCTCCTGTGGCATCCTCCTCAGAGGTCAGGTTGGAGATGGAGCTGTGGGTAGTCTGTGTTGTGGGCCTCCCCCTTTTCTTGCAGATACCTGGAATGGAAAAAAAAAGACTTAGTGGATGCCTAAGAAGGCTCTTTAATTAAACCAATGTGTCACTGTTGGCGCAGCTGACAGCTGTAGAGTGGAGGCATCCTCCCTGGCTTCCTCCGGGAATCCTATCTTGCCTTCAGCAGGGGGATCATTGTGCTCTTCCCCAGCTATGTCGGCGGCCTATTCCTCATGAGGGGTGAGGGCTTTAGTGTCTGGAATGCCGCCTCCCATCTTGCCCCACTCGCACGTATTGTGGACGTTTTTGTCCTACAGAAAGACAGAAGGGTTGACTGTCATCCCAAAGGTTGCATGAGCAGTTCAGGAGTATGCATGCCCATGGCAGCTGCTGAGCCCTCCCAGTGAGTGATTAAGAAGCAGGATGTTCTACAAGTAATAGGAGATTGACTCCTGTCTGACATCCCTGTACACTCTCACATTTAGACTGCCTGATGCCCTTATGAGTGTCACTTTACAGTGAGTATATAGGATCACTTACCCTGGTGGAGCGCAGCAGATCATTCACCCTCTTCCTGCACTGTTGGGCATTTCTCCTTTGGGCCCGACGGGCTTCCTCTGTCCAGGCTGCCATGGTCAGACGGGATGGCGTCCTGCTAAAACCCTGAGAAAACAGCACCTACCCTTTTCTGGATGGCCTGGAGGAGAACCTGTAGGTAGGCTTAGCTGAACTGTGGGGCTGCACATTGTCTGCTCTGGGACATCCTGGTCGATGCAGAGTCTTGAACAACAGCCATACTGAAGTTCATGGCCAGCAGCAAATGAGTGGCTGTCTGGGTTCCCTTTAAATATGGTGCCTGGACCTTCGCCCCATAAGCTAACTGTGCTTGCCCCACCATGAGATTAGCCGAACACCTCGCGGATATATAGGTAATGAGCTGAGCAGAGCAAGATCTCGCGTGGTCAGCTGTCCCACGGCCCCCGCGGAAATCAATGCGACTTCCACTTCCACCACCAAACTTAGACTCCAGGCCAGAGATTCTGGCCAATGTCTCTATTTATAAAGCCCATCACTCCATATACTTTATTCCACAGCTACCATGGTGGGGTTTTTATCTCAAAAACCTGGATCATTTGTCCAAGCCTCTAGATTACTAGTCCAGTAACATAAACGCTATGCTACCACAATACCACATATCTACAATACAATATCATGGATGGTTGTTGTTGGGAGTTCAGAAAGAAAGAATATCTATCAGACAGTTTAATTGGTCAGTACAGGTTGCTTTCCTGTAAAAGAGAAACATTTGGATCTGACCTGTGGAAAGAGATGGATTCTGCAAATCAGTTTTGCATCAAGCCTCCAATGGAGTCCTTAGAATGATAGGAAGATCAGTTTTATTTCATAAGCAAGTCTGAGGATTTTTCTTTGCTCACGTTACAGTTGAAATTCAACACAAAAGTGTGATGAGACATTTTGATGGAAAGAATGAGGAGAGTCCTTCATTAACTTCTTTGTTAGCCTTCCCCGCAACCTTAAAGATTTGTGCATAAATACCCCCAGGTCTCCCTGTTCTTTCTCCCCCTTTACAATGTACCTTTTAACTTTCGTTGTCTCTCTTCATTCAATTTTGCATCATCTGTGCTCGCTTTCCTTTCAAATGTTTCTCAATACATTACCATAAACATTGCACTTTTGTGATTTTTCCGCTTGTAATGCAACTGATGGAAGATTGGGTTTAGCTACAGCTTTAGCTGAAACAAGTTGTCCCACTGTACACTCATTTTAATTACATCTTCCTGTATGTCATATCTGAGACCTTTGAGATTCCTTTTTCACAATAAAATGGAAAGTGATCTCGAAACAGAATTGAAAGTCCTGCAATTAAATGTACTAAAAAGGACAGGAGCTTTCAGCGCTGGAAGTTCTCACATCCCCAGTCTCTCAGCAGCTGGATTGACAATAGGCAGTCACTATGCTGTCAACTGCATTGGAAGCAGAGAATGTCTACCAGACTAATACCTGGAATGGGTGGGTTGTCTTATGACGAAAGGCTGGACAGACTAGGCTTGTATCCGCTGGAGTTTAGAAGAGTAAGAGGCGACTTGATTTAAACATATAAGGTGCTGAGGGGTCCTGACAGGGTGGATGTGGAGAGGATGTTTCCTCTTGTAGGAGAATCTAGAACTAGGGGTCACTGTTTAAAAATAAGGGGTCGCCCATTTAAAACAGAGATGAGACGAAATTTTTCGCTCAGAGGGCCATGTGCCGTTGGAACTCTCTTCCTGAAAAGGTGGTGGAAGCAGAGTCTTTGAATATTTTTAAGGCAGAGGTGGATAGATTCTTGAGAAGTAGGGGGGGTGATAGGTTATCATGGGTAGGTGGAATGCAGATTTCAGGTTGCTATCAGATCAGCCATGATCTTATTAAATGGTGGAGCAGGCTCGAGGGGCTGAATGGCCTACTGCTGTTCCTTGTTCATATGTTTTTATGAAATGCAGTATAACAGTCTGCCAAAATACACTAGTGAGGTCTCTAGGGGTGCAAGCCTGAGTCAGGCTCTCACAAAGATGAAACAACATTTTTAGGAATCTTTGTTCTCCTTACAAGGACATGTCTCCTCACCCCCCTCCCAAAGGGGAGAAATCAGTCCCATAGTCTGCAACCTCCTACACAGATACCATAGATGTGATAGGATTGCCGTACAAAGGAAGGAACCTTCCCTAACCTCACAAAGTCTGCAAGGGTCAATGGCAGAGGTTCTGGGATTTTGCTCTGTGTCCCCTTTACAAAGAACACACACATTTTCGTTCTTTGTTTTATAACTATTTGTGGGATTATTACAGAAATATGTAAAGCCACGTTCAGAGAGGTGATGTAATGTAAAACAGTGCCCCAGAATAGAGATGCTTAAGAACATCACGTTCAAATAATGAAGAAAATAATACAGTATATCAAGTATGTCCAAATGAAAGTATAACACTAAAATCCAGTTGTAGAGAAGTGTGAATCAATGGAAATACTTCAGTAAATTTAAGAGTTAAAAAAAAAAGATACAATTGGCGAAAGAAGCAATGGCCTCATGAAGAAAAACATTTTCATGCAGTAGTAATTAGGATTTGGAATGCACTGCCTGAGAGTGTGATGGAGGAAGGTTTAATAAAATATTGAAAAGGGATTATTATCTGGAAAGTAAGAATATTCGGGGTTATGGGGAAGAAGGCGGGGGAGTGGCACAAGGTAAATTACTCCTTCAGAGAGGCAGCACAGACATCACAGGCCAAATACCCCTTTCTGTGCAGTAATCCTTCAATGCTTATTCTATGATCTGTAACACTGGGGGTAGGAGAGAAGGAACCCGCTTGCTTTGCCTCTCAGCAGCTAGTTGGATCAAAAGCGGAATGGAGTCATGCATACAGATATCTGTACAGCGTTTGTATTTTATAAACAAATTTCAATAGGGATGCTGCTGTTTCTCAATGGAGGGAGGGAGGGAGGTAAATTTAGAAGAGTAGGTTAGCTGAAGGGAATACTTCTGTTCACCTTCTAAAATTTGACATTAATGCAAAACAAAGAGAGCTGATTTTCTGCCTGCCCCCTTGGTGGGAAATGTTAGGTGGAACAGGGTGCGCAGATGAGAGAGAAAGAAAATCCAAAGTAAAAGCAAAGTTGAAAAAGAGAGATGGGAGGAGGAAAGTTTAAAAAATCGTTTTACAAGAATTTTTTTCCATTTTTTTACAGGATGATTCTAACAGCTGAATACTATGGCCTGTCTTTGAACACTCCCAACCTTCACGGTGATGACTATTTGAACTGTTTCTTCGCTGCTGCCATCGAAGTTCCGGCCTACATAGCAGCTTGGCTTTTTCTCCAGAGGTTTTCCCGAAGGTTCAGCCTTGCAGGCTCACTGTTTCTCGGTGGAGTTGTCCTTTTCTTCATCCAACTCATACCTCCAGGTAAATTTTTACAGTGCACTTAAAATTATCAAAACATGTCTTTGTTAAATATTTCAAAGCAGCAATTCATGATAAATTGAAATATTTATGTGGTTTAATCCTTGAGAGATTTTAGCATTCTGGCATGCTGTTCCACAAACTTTGAAAGCCCATTGCAATTTCGCTGATCTTTGTAGTGTTGTAAGGATGAGGTGCTGAGAGGAGAACACTGAGGGAGGGAAAATTGGTTGGTGACTAACTCAGGCCAATTCATTATTTCACATCAACATTGGCAGAAGAGCTGAATTATCAAACCACCTTTTCATCCCTGGTTATACAAAGTGATACAAATTCCTATATTTTACCCAAGAATCATCATATGAAACAACTGAAACTTAACTTATTGTTGCGAAGTGGAGACAAACACGCTCGAATATGACATGCATTGTGCTGTGCACTAAATTTGTCTAGTATACACTTACTGCTACATTCAAACCCCAACATGCACTGCACCTCCATCTACGTGCTATTGATTCACAGCAGCAAGTAGATTGACATCTGTTACCTTGGGAGAATTGAGCTCCATATACAACATGTTCTGGCTTCCATCGAGTTTCATAGTGCTAATGTGCAAGTACAGGCACTGCAATGAGGTGTATAATACAAAAGGTGGAATTCTGCTGGTGGGAAGCCTCACCTATCGTAATTCGCTTCTGACCACCCAACTTTGATTCCAGGCTGCCATGATAACTGACACTGTAAGTAGATCCTCCTCGCTCAGCACAATTCCTCTTCCCTTCAAAATCACCATCGTTAACCCCTTCCTCAAACTTCCATCCTGTTCTCAACTTCTCTTTCCTTCCCCAAAAATTTGAATTTGCTGCAGCTTCCCAAACTTATCCCTATCTCGTGCAATTTTGTGTTTAAATCCCTCCAATCAGATTTTCACTCTGACACTACTAAAACAGTCTTTACAAAAGTCACATCCACTGTGAATGTAACTGATTCATTATCCTTCCTCATCTTTCTCAACCTCTATGTAGCCTCCAGCATCTCTCTGTCAATTAGCTCCATGGAATGATGTACATTTAAAAAGAGGTTGTTTTGATAAATTTAGACTTAGTTTAATTCAGCTGTGCACAGCCTAATTACTGGATCCCAAATTAACCCTTTAAGCTGTTTAGTTCAACAGAGAAATAACCATCAGGAAAAGACTCAGACCAAATTGCAAAAAATGCCAATGTTTATTGAATAAAGGATAAAATAAAACAATACACTTATCACTTGACTAAAAGAGTAAAAGGACAAAAGGTATACTTATCAACAATACACTACATGCTTCTCAACTTAAAATGAATGGCCAATCCAGAAGAAGCAGACATGACCTCAACCCTTCTCGTGCTTACAGGAATTCTGCCCCTGTCCCCAATAAAACACAATCCTTGTAGCACACAAACAAGATGGTTCCCGAAACCCACTTTTATACCTAATTCTGGCATCACCCCACCTTGATCCAAAGTTGTTCTTAATAGCAAAGTGTTGTAAGGATTAATTTAATTTGATAAGTTCATTTTTGCCCTAAAACAGAAAAACAATAGAGTACTTCAAAATGTGTCCTTATCTCAATGTTGTACTTATTTATTAGGTCCAGTATTAGACTAGTCAAGGACAGTTTATTTTGATAGGGATCTCTACTGGATAGTGTAGGTTCCTTTCTGACAACATATTGTCACTGCATGTTCAAGTCCCAGACTTCAATTCTAACATAGGAAGGTTTGTAGAAAAATACAGAAATAGAGATAATCTGACTTCCATTAACTATCTGATTAATTACCTATTCTTCAATTACAGAGCAATTGAGGTACTTCTTCTAATAGTCATCTGTTACTTTACAATACTAGTAATTACTGTACTAAAATATTGCATAATTTTGCAGCATGTGTTCAAATCACAAAATGACATCTTTTCGGTGAGGTGTTAGTCCAAAATGGAGGCTTGGCCTTGTTAACCTTTCGCAGAATACAGCCTCTAAAAATAGTCAAGTTAAGCAGGCAACCTAAATCCTGCCAAAATAAAACCTAAATTCTAGGCCAGCTTATAATGATCCCCAAAATAATTTGTACTGTCACAGTTAATAATTAATTATGTGTTTTGCCACAGTTTTTTCTGTGAAGAAAATGTTGAAGATGTAGATTCTGCCCCTTTATACCCTTTCTTATCAACGTTTTGTGACAAATCTGCTCTAACTCCCTCCCATTTCCCAGTTTTCCCCCCATGAGCTTTTTTTTTATTCATTCATGGGATGTGGGCATCACTGGCTAGGGCATCATTTATTGTCCATCCCTAGTTGCCCTTGTTCAGAGGGCAGTTAAGAGTCAGCCACGTTGTTGTGGGTCTGGAGTCACACTTAGCACCAGGCCAGATAAGGACAGCAGATTTCCTTTCCTAAAGGACATTATTGGACCAGATGGGTTTTTACAACAATTGACAGTCATCATCAGACTTTTAATTGCAGATTTTTAGTAAATTCAAATTTCATCATCTGCCACAGTGGGATTTGAACCCAGGTTCCTAGGGCTTCTAGGAATACCAGTCCAGTGACAATACCACTATGCCACCACCTTTCCCAGAACGAACAATCTGTCTGAACAGATGGCTGTTGATGTCTTTGCAATTTAGCACTTACAAATATCAATATTGGCACAGCATATTCTTTCCCTTTCTGAAAGCTAATGAACTCTAGGAGTCAGCACACATGCATCCCTCTGCATTTTGCAAGGATATTTCCACAAACCCCTTTGTGTTTCCTTCTATTCTTCAAACACAAATTCACCAATCACTCAGGTAAGACTGGTAAACTATATCATGAGTCCTTTATTCAAAGATTGCAGTGGTATATACATGTTGCTTGAGAGTTCTTACGAAGATGTCTTATATGGTCAACTCACAAATACTAATGCTGGGCCACATCAAAGCCTGTCTGTTGACATATACAGATTATGAACATACCCACTTAAAGACATAGTACATCACCACCTTTCTTATTTCTACAGGCTACTTTCTTACGCAAAGCATCTGTTCACCTATTCCAAAACATCCATTAGCTATTTCAAAATATTATGTATTAAAGCTAAATTATTGGCCCAACAATTGCCGTAACCAGTCAACAAACATCACGTTACTTAGAGTTGTCCTTACCTGGTTAATCTCCATGACATTTTGTGCACAAGTTGTTTTAAGTGAGAAATTGAAATGGGACAGTGCCCTCTACAGGGCACCTGGGACCTGAATGAACAACTGTTTATCTCCTTAGCCGATCAGATTGAAGATTCATGAAAAGAACAGCACAACGTCTGAACAAGGAATTTCTATTTTATTTGTTCTTGGGTTGCGAGTGTCACTGGCAAGGCCAGCATTTGTTGCCCATCCTTAATTGCCCTTGAGAAGGTAGTGACAAGCCACCTTCTTGATCTGTTGCAGTCAATGTGGTGTAGATATACCCACAGTGCTGTGGGGTGAGAGTTCCAAGTTTTTGACCCAGCAACAGTGAAGGAAAGGTGATATGGCTCCAAGTCAGGATGGTATGTGACTCGGAGGTGAACTTGCAGGTGGTAGTGTTAGGTGTTATGGATTTGGAAGATACTTTTGAAGGAGCCTTGGTGAGTTCTGTAGTGCATCTTGTAGATGGTACAGACAGCTGCCACTGTGGGCCAGTTGTGGAGGGAGTAATGTTAAGGTGGTGGTTGGGGTGCTGATCAAGTGGCTACTTTATCATGGATGGAATCGAGCTTCTTGAGTGTTATTGGAGCTGCACTCATCCAGGCAAGTGGAGAGTATTCCATCACAATCCTGACTTGTGCTTTGTAGATGGCAGACAGGCTTTGGGGAGGTGGGAGGTGAGGTACTAGCTGCAGAATTATTAGCTTCTGAACTGCTCTTGTAACCAGAGTATTTATATGGCTGGTTCAGTTAAGTTTCTAGTCAATGATGACTCCCAGGGTGTTGATGATAAGAAACTCAGTGGTAGTAATGCCATTGAACATCAAGGGGAGATGGTTAGATTCTCTTTTTGAAAATGGTCATTGTCTGACACTTGAGTGAGGTAAATATTACTTGCCACTTATCAGCCAAAGCCTGAATGTTGCCCAGGTCTTGCTGAATGCTGTCATGAACTGCTTCAGTATTTGAGGAGTTGTGAGTGGTACTGAAAACTGTGCAATCATCAGCGAACATCCGCACTTCTGACCTTATGTTCACTTCCAACAACAATGGAGGAGATCATGAATTTCTTTGTCACTAAGATTGAAACAATCTAATCAGGTACCTATGCCATGTCCCTCCTTTACACTACCCTACCTGGCCAAACTTCATTCAATGTCCTCCCTGCCCTACCTTGAACTCGTATCTTTCTTTGATTTCTCTCCTGTCTCCCCTCACGCCCTCTCTGAGCTCATCTTGTCCCTGAGACTCACCTCCTGTTCCCTCGATCCTATTCCCACTAAACTGCTGATAACCTAACTTACCCGCAGGCCCCCATGTTAGGTGATATTGTAAATGGTTCTTGCTTGTCAGCTGTTGCCCCACTCTCGCCTTTAAATCTGCTGTCATCACTCCTCTCCTCAAACACATAACCGTTGACCCCTCCACCCTTGAAAAGTACCGTCCCATCTCCAACCTCCCTTTCCTCTCCAAAGTCCTCAGATGTGTTCTTGGATCCCAAATCTGCCCCCATCTTTCCTGGAACTGCATGTTTGAATCCCTCCAATCAGGTTTCTGCTCCTGCCAAGGTACCGAAATGGCTCTTATTAAAGTCATAAATGACATCTTATGAGACTGTAACAAAGGTAAACTTTCCCTTCTCGTCCTTCTCCATCTGTCTTCAATCTTTGACACGCTTGCCCACACCATCCTCCTCCAATGCCCCTCCACTGTTGTCCAGATGGATGGGACTGCTCTCACATGGCTCAACTCTTATCAATCTAATTTAGCCAGATAATTCACTTGCAATGGCTTCTCTTCCTGCTCTCGCACCGTTAACTCTGGTGTCCCCCTCGATGATCAATCCTTGGCCCCTCCTATTTTTCATCTACAGGCTGCCCCTTGGTGACATTTTTTATTTTCTTCATTCATAGCATGTGGGCATTGCTGGCTAGGCCAGCATTTATTGCCCATCCCTAATTGCCCTTGAGTTGATGGTGTCTTTTTGAACCGCTACAGTCCATGTGGAAGCAGGGTGTTAGTTTTCACATGTACATTGACAACACCCAGCTCTACCTCACCACCACCTCTCTCGACCCCTCCACTGTTGCTAAATTTTCAGACTGCATCTCCGACATCTAATACTGGATGAGCAGAAATTTCCTCCAAAGAAATATTGGGAAGACCATTGTTTCCAGTCCCCACTTCAAACTCCATTCCCTAACTACCAACTCCATCCCTCTCCCTGATACCAATATGAAATTAAACTACTCTGTTCGTAACTTTGGTGTCACATTTGGTTCTGCGATAAGCTTCGACCCTATATTTGTGCCCTCTCCTAGAACGTATCTTTCCACCTCTGTAACATCTTTCAACTTTGCCCCTGTCTCAGCTCATGTACTGCTGAAACCCTCATCCATGCCTTCACTACCTCTTGACTATTCTAATGCGCTCTAGTCTGGTCTTGATCAGGCGATCACAATGTAACTGTAGAAGAAGGGTCTGGTATATAAAAGGTTAACGTGGGATGGAGTACAGTACTAGCTACACAGTGATGCAAGAAGACACATGACCCAGAGCCAGGGTCAGTCTGGAGATGGACAATTGGGGTAAGACCCAGGATGGGGTCAGCTCCATATCTGTATCTCTACTGTAAATGTGTGCATAGTTATGAGTAGCAAATAAAGATTTGCTGTTAACATACTCCAGACTGGAAGTCTACTTGATAGAGTCCGAAGCAGGATTCTTCATGATGGCAGCGGTGGGATCCTGTCTCTTCATGGTGGCACCCTCGGGATTAAAACCCCCACCCTCATAAGAATGCCGAGGAACTAAGAAAAAGGACACCTTCAATGGATTATGCACTGAACCTAACTCCCAACTTAAGCTGCAGATGTTGAGAAAATTCCCAGAAAGAAAAAGCTCCAGAGATAGAGAGCCTGGAAGCAAACAAGAAAAGGTAGAAGTTTCACTCAGACAGAAGACTCCATTCCATCCTCCTTGGAAGTCCAGCTTCAGCAAGCAGTGCTCGCAGCTGCAAGGGTGACATTTTTTTAAAAAATCCAAACCAGCTAGCCCCGAGAAACCCATTTTAAGTCGTTCAGTGAGAAGTGCCATTTGAAAGCAACTCATCGCTAAACCCGATTCCAGACTCCGAGTCTTGGTGCATAGCTCCCTAGTCCAGCAAGAAAAAAAGTCATAATTAATAATTCATTTTGTTCTCCCTGGGTACCTCACGGCCATCCAGTTAGCCCGCGGTTCCTTTCCAAGAGCCCAAGTCGTAATGTGAAACCACCAAATTAATTAAGCCGGCAGCCAGCCAACCTCCACCACCATTGCAGTCCCTTCTTCTTCAGGCAGAGGCATGCCACCATCATTTTGAAAAGCCCGCCAAAAACTGGCCAGTGAGGGAAGATCCATTGTTTGGCAGTAACCAGCGATTCCATCTTGGAAGCCTATAATCTCTTAAAGCTGTACCCACACTTTTTAAAACCTTCAAAAATGGATTGCGATTCCACACTTACAGCTCCACTGGGATTCATTCACCCATGGCCCGGACCAGGCAATCAATTTGAGTCTTTGGAGAAAAAGGTTTTTAAAATACAGCATTGCTGCAGGCCTCAATAAAAAATCTGAAACAGAACAAGTTAGTACACATTTTTACTCGATTGGGTCAATTGCAGACAACATCCGTTGCACGACATGCTATGATGAATCATCTGCCAAATTTGAGGGTGTTTTGAAATCTTTCGAAGTCCATTTCAACTTGAGATCCAATAAAATACTGGAAGGAGCTAAATTTAATAAGAGTGTCCAGCTCCCTGGGGAACCTTTCGATTTCTTCATTAACAATCTCTATAGGATGACAGAAGGATGTGAAAATGGCAATTTAAGACTGAGCTCATACGAGACAAAACTGTGTTGCGGACGATTGACTCTCTGACCTCCTACAAGCTAAAGATGATCTTACCCTTGACAAGGCTGTCCAGCTAGCTAGGCTGTCTGAACTATGTGAACAACACAGGACCACCCTAAGGGGAGAGAACACTTCATGGGGCAGAAACCAACCCTCAGTGCGCCACATCAGGGACAAAAATGCAAGGACCAAAGACAGGGAAAGCAACACCTGGACCGCACAACAGAACGATCTTGCCAGCGCTGTGGTGCCAAAAGCCCCCACAGGAAAGATCAGTGTCCTGTGAGTACTTCCCAGTGCTTCCATTGCACAGACAAGGACACTTTGGTAAACTGTGCAAGTCAAAACCCCAGGAATGCACAAACACCCCTTGGTAATCCAAGAGGTCGAGACCGAAGACCCAGAAGACGCACAGCCATTTTTCTTAGTTGACACCAGAGAATGTGGTTCTTCATTTCGGAATGCAGATATCCTGGTAAATGGCCATCTAAACAATTTTAAATTAGATTCAGGTGCCAACGTGACAGTCCTGTCAGACGAGGAACCATGGCTCCAAGGCCTTTGGACTCGAACAACGGACACTCCATTTTATGGAGCAGGGGGCGTCCGACTCCCGGTCCTCGGCATGATCCTTGAACCTCAGAGGTATGCTGACAAATAAATTTTTGAGCTATCAGCCTTTCTATCTTCTCAGCAGCGATGCCTGGGTAGCCCTCGATCTTATCCAGCCGGCCGAAGATGGCAAGACTACCATAGTCGTTAGTCGGCCCGAAAAGCACAGTCCTGAGTCCTCAAACACTAAAGAGCACATAGACTCTGATTTCACCTTTGATCTCTTCTCTTTTTGTGAAGCAGGTTTGTCCATCATCATTCCAGGTCCTAGAAATTCCCCATTGGTCAAATCAACCTACCGTACACAAGATTACCATTGCACCATTGGTTGCAGTGGTAGTAGAGATGCATCAACAATCTGAGGAACTTCTACCTCCAACTACAATGGTAGTGCAATCAGTAGACTGACCATCCACTGTGCACACACAGCAGCTTCCAGCCAGTGTGCCAAAACCACAAGGGATGCTGGAACCTGGTAGCAGTTGTGCACCATCAACAACAAAAAGCAGAGGTGAGCATGCTACTCAGCCTTCTTCTTGCCGCAGGAGCACTCTTCCGTCAGCGAGCTTCCAGACGGCCTAAACAGAGAAGGAAGAAGAAAAAACACCGCAAAATAGACAAATACCATTTTCGTCCACCCCACAAGAAAAGGTCACCAACAGCCATATACCAGACATGGTTTAACCTCAAGCAATGGAAGAAACGGATGGAACCATACCCAAACAGCAGTTCAACCACCAATCCAACAACAAGAACAAACAACACCAGACCCTACTTCTCTCCCAACAGAATGGTGAATGAGATGTGGAAGGGTTATAAAGCCTCCAGACCACTTGAATCTCTAACTTCAAGGACTTGGAGGGGGAGATGGGGTAGTGAGAATGTTGTTAATGTTAATACTGTAATAGCAATATTGTTAGAATAGCACCAAAGTTGTAACAATGAGGTTAAAGCACAAGACTTATAACAATGTAAGACTTGGAAGTAAACTAAAGTAACTCTATATCCATAGGATAAAGTCTTGGAGGGAGGTGTAATGGAAGGGTCTTGTACATAAAGGGTTAATGTGGGACTGAGTACAGTGATGTAAGAAGACGCATGGCCCAGAGCCAGAGTAAGTCAAGGGATGGACACGGTTGGGTTAAGACCTAGAATGTGGTCAGCTCCTAACCTATACCTTCTAATGTAAATATGTGCATAGTTATGAGTTGTTCATAAAGATTTGCTGTTCACATACTCCAGACTGGAAGCCTGCTTCATGGTGTCCAAACCAGGATTCTTCACTACCTTCCATACTTCTCCATGGCACATCACCTTGAAGTAGCTGAAGATGGTTGGGACAAGGACGCTACCCTTAGGAATCCATGTAGCAATGTCCTGGAGCTGAGATGATTGGCCTCCAACAACCACAACTGTCTTCCTATTTTGCTCAGTATGACTTCAACCAGTGGAGGATTTTCCTCCTGATTCCGATGAACTTCAATTTCGCTGGGGCTCCAGCAAGGCAGTCAAGTACTGCCTTGATGTGAAGGGCAATCACTCTCATCTCACTTTATGTTAAATTAGTTACAAAAAGAGAAATAAAGAGAGGGAAAGAAAGATTGGATTTAAGAAAAAGCTGGAAGAGAGACAGGAAGAAAGAGCAAAGTTAACATTGGAGCGGTGCATCTCCAACTTCTCATTTCTGTGTTTAATCAAATATCTGCCCTCGGCTGAAGACACTGGCTGTTACACTGAAAAGTAGTCGCTCTGTTATTTTGACAGCAATTTATGGGCCAATGTTCATCTTTCACACAGCTATGGTGTGTAACAGCAATCCAAAGTGTAAACAAAACACCATCAAATTGTGCTGCTAGCCTAATTAACCCTTTCCTTCCTGGTTTCTTACATTCAGCCAGTTGCTATCCAACATTTGTCCCAATCTTACCTATCCAATCATAGCCAGGGAAACCAATGGTTTCTATTCCCACCACCGCACCATTACTTTGGGAATCCCCATGAATTTATCGCTGTTTCCCTCCTCTACGCCTAGAAAGCACAGCTTCAGACTGCGCCTCCTCAGCATGGGGTCAGCTTCCACATGTACACTGATGACACCCAGCTCTAAACTTCTCAATCCCTCCAGTGTCTTTGGATTGTCACACTGTATCCAACAACAATCTTGGATGAACCCCAATTTCCTGATGTTAAACATTAGGATGATCAAAGCCACCATCTTCAGGCCCTGCTGCAAAGTGCAAGCTCTCACCACCAACTGCATCATCCTGCTCAGTCACTGTCACAGACAGAACTGTTCACACCCTTTAGTTTTTTTATTTGACCAAGCCGAATTTCTAACCACAGAATCTCTCCATCGCAAAAATATGGTTCGCTCCACCTCCTTAATATTGCCTATCTTGGCCCTTATGTCAGTCCTTTTGTCAACAATAAGAAGTCTCATCCTTGACATTAAATCTTTCCATGTCTCATCTTTTCCAAACTTTGTAACCTTGTTTAGCTCTAGAGTCCCCACAAATCTTCCATTCAGCTTGTCACAACCTCTTGCCTAAACCCCACCTCTTCGCCTTCCAGTTGGTGACTAGTTATTCAGCCACCAAGGTCTCACATTCTGATGTTCTATCTCTGAACCCCTCTGCTAAGACCCTCCCTAAACCCCACATTTTGACCTATTGTTTGGTCACCCTTCCTAATCTCTTCTTCACCTTGGTGTCTATTTGTTTGATTTACCTCCATACAGCAGCTGGAGACTTTTTCTTTCCCTTTACAAGGTGCTATATATTAAGTTGTTGTGGTTATAGTAGTTGGAACCTGGCCAGAATGGGTGAGGTGGCTTTATTTATTCCACTAGCCCAGTAATTATAACAACAGCATTAAGGCGCCTGCTTCATAAATGCATGCTTTCTGTGCAGAATTTCATCCATTAGGAATATATATTGGAAAATTGTAGATGCGTACTTTTCTACCATTAATCTTAATGGATGGGGATCACCACCAAGAATTCCCAATGTAGACTCTTAATCGGTATGGGTCTGTGCCAATAGCATGTATGTGGAAAATCAGTCCATATATCAAATGTGTTACAGATTTACACAGGCAGGTACTAGTAAACCAATGCACCTTCCATTAAGTTATGATTCTGTTTGTTTTTTCTAGACTTTTCAGCACTTGCCACAGTGCTGGTGATGATTGGAAAATTTGGGACCTCAAGTGCATTCTCCATGGTTTATGTTTTCACTGCCGAGCTGTACCCAACCGCGGTAAGAAACATGGGTGTCGGAGTGGGCTCCACAGCCTCGAGGGTGGGCAGCATCATCTCGCCTTACATTTTTTATCTCGGTAAGTTATCAGTTTAACTTCGGTATGTAATTAGAATCTAACAAATTTTCTTGTATTAACTCAAACCCACTGACCATTCCCAAATCCATACTATTCATGTGCACATCCCATGAATGACTTAGAAAGTCACTGAAGCATACTGGCCTCAAACAGCTCTGGGCATGGAAAGCATAGCTTTAGACTGCGCCCCCTCAGCAGGGCGGCAACAGTCTGAGCTGACTGACTGACAGGCAACAGCAAGGACACTGACAATGTGGCAGTGAAGGGAGGACAAATGCTGTCATTCTGAGAGAAGAATTATGCGCTACAGAACCATCACCAATCCATTGTGGCGATGCCTCAGCAATCAAAATAATCTGCTGGCGTGTATATTGCTGGACTGCTGTGAGAGCCTGTAAGCCCCTTTGTGCATGGAGATCTGCACCCACAACAGCAGCAGTCTGCGCCTGCGTGGCACCAAGCTGGGCTTGCATGACAATAAGCATGGATCTCAGGACCACAGTCTCAGCATCCATTGCAGCATTCAGATGTTGGGTGGCATCTGTCTGTGCTACAATGAAAGGTGAGACTTTGACCATCAGACGCTGCATCACAGCTGCGTCCGCAGGTGCTGTCATGGAGTTGGCGACCACTTCCACACTGGAAAGGATGGGCTCCAAGCTCTATGCAAATCCCTGTGTCAATCCCGTTGGAGCCGGACTCCTCCATGCTCCTTGACAGTGAAAACAGGCTCTGTGGCAAGTCTGCCAATGCACCATGCATGTCTGTGAGCATGCCCAACAGCGTTCTCTGATATGCCATCCCGATGAAGTCCGCGCCTGAATCCTTGGCAGAAGGATTTGTCAATGATATCGCTCTGTAGGAAGCTTGTATCCCTTTACTCCAGTCCAGGGGCTTACATGCTCACTGACTCAACAGGCACAATTTAATAATTCCGCCATCTAGGAGGTGGAAAGCACCATAGAATCAGGAGTGAAGGCAGCAGGGAGGAGTGATAATTGCCTTCCCAACACTTTGCAATTAACTCAGGGGTGGGGAAGGTCAAAGAATTCCAATTGGCCAGCTACTCTTGGAGGTGGGGTCTCCACCCTTAAAGGGGTGGAAGACAGTTAATTGCCTGAGGTGCATAGAATTGCACTGGGGCTCCTGGAAATGGGTGCAGCAGGATTGCCCCCAGTTTTCCAGCCCACCTCCAGGGTCACTGCCGCAACCATTAAATTCAGCCCACCATGTGCCTTTGTACTACTCTCTAAAACAGTGCTTCCTAAACTGTGGGTCCCAACCCCCACTGGGTCCATGAGACGAGATTTTGAGGGCGCGAGATCCAAGGCAGCAATGGCTGCTGTGGAGATGAGACTGAATGCTAACAGCTGCGAGGCCCCTTTAAATCCTCGTGCGTTTTTTCTAATGGTGGGCATGGTGTTAGGGACTGATGTTTGAGGCCGCGTTCCTGCTGTAAAAAAAAGGCTGAAAAAAAGGTAGGTGTTTCTTTTAAAAGGCCCTGCAGTATAAACACTTCCCAGCAGATGAAAGCAGCTGAAGCCCACCACTTGCTCTTCCCTTCCCCACCGCGCGCTCAATGTCTCTCATATCCATCAAATTATCACCCAGGGGTCATGTGACGTCTGTGGCATTAAAATGGTGCCACACTGGGAAAACATTTGGGAAGCACCGCTTTAAAGGCAGTTTCCAGTACCTGAGTTGGTGGCTGCGAGTGTCAGATTGGGTGACGGTGCTTCTTCATCAGATGTCTGCTCTTACTTGCACCTTCATCATGAGGCTGCACTAACTGACTAGGTGGCAAGCGTTGGGTATCTCTAAGCATAAATGCAGAAGGGTGAGGATCAATGTGCGGGATAAGGGTTAGGTAGAAAGTATGGTCACACTGTCTGCAGCTTGCACTTCATGCCAAATAGCGGGATGAGGGTGATGAGATTTGAGCAGGTGCTTAAGGCAGGAATATATCATCATCCTGAATGTTCTCATTGATGCTGGTTTCAACAGCATCAGTCACTGCTAGTCCAATAAT
Source organism: Cetorhinus maximus (assembly GCF_964194155.1). Taxonomy (NCBI): domain Eukaryota; kingdom Metazoa; phylum Chordata; class Chondrichthyes; order Lamniformes; family Cetorhinidae; genus Cetorhinus; species Cetorhinus maximus. The sequence continues at coordinate 110,992,840 of NC_135888.1, read as the reverse complement.
TCACAGCAACATCTGCTGCAAGGGGCCCAAAAGATGCAGGTATGCTTCTCCCCCACTGGTTCAATGCTGCTACCTCCTGTTATGTGTGATCTTGTCCTGCAAGAGAGAGGGAGGTGTGTCAGTGAGTGTGTTGCTCTGTATGATGTGCCTGCCAAAGCCAAATAGCTGGCGATATGTGGAAGCTATTAGATGTGGGTATGAGGCTTGCAACACTGGTAACTGTGTAAGGGTAATGCATGTTAGAATGAGTCCTGATTGTTAGAGATTGCCGATGGGTGAGTGATGGTGATCACAGAATCACAGTGCAGAAGAGGCCCTTCGGCCCATCGAGTCTGCACCGACACGTGAGAAACACCTGACCTACCTACCTAAGCCCACTTACCAGCACTTGGCCCATAGCGTTGAATGTTATGACATGCCAAGTGCTTATCCAAGTACTTTTTAAAGGATGTGAGGCAACCCGCCTCCACCACCCTCCCAGGGAGCGCATTCCAGACCGTCACCACCCTCTGGATAAAAAGGTTTTTCCTCACATCCCCCATAAACCCCCTGCCCCTCACTTTGAACTTATGCCCCCTTGTGACTGACCCTTCAACTAAGGGGAACAGCTGCTCCCAATCCACCCTGTCCATGCCCCTCATAACCTTGTACACCTCGATCAGGTCGCCCCCTCAGTCTTCTCTGCTCCAATGAAAACAACCCAAGTCTATCCAAACTCTCTTCATAACTTAAATGTTTCATCCCAGGCAACATCCTGGTGAATCTCCTCTGCACCCCCTCCAGTGCAATCACATCCTTCCTATAATGTGGCGACCAGAACTGCACACAGTACTCCAGCTGTGGTCTCACCAAGGTTCTATACAACTCATATGGTGCATGTGGTGCATTGAGCACTGTTTATGGTTGACGTAAGAAATGGCATGTGAAAATGCATTCAATGATCTTGACCATTCTTGTGAGATGACTGAACTTTTTGTGGCGCTGCACCAAGTCTTGGATGCCACACTCCTTGGCATGACCTCTGTGACTACCTGCTCCCATTGTTTCAGTGTCTGCCTGGAGGCCCTTCAGGGACCTGCAGAAACATGACTACTCACCTGCTTTCCAATTGTTGGACTAAGGCCTCAGAGAACCTGGGAGCTCTTCCTGGCTGCTCCATTGGTAATCTCGGGTGGAAAAAAAGTCTCTTTCTCAGAAACGCTTTTGATGAGATTCAGCCAATTACTGAAGCCTGATGGCACCTCCTGTCTAAGAGGTGTAGCTGCCCTTAAGAAATACAGGCTAAATTCATGCTAGCCTTCCATGCATCTGGATCCTTTGCTGATCTTGCAGCCAGCCAGTAGCATGTTTAGCACTGAGTTACATGCCATAATTATGATGATGAGGAGGCAGCACAATGTTTGTGTGCTGGTTACATGACCTGACCAGGTACAAGGTCTCATAGTGATCCCCAAACCCACTAATAGATCTATTCAAAATCTATTAAATGGGGTGACAGACTGACGTCAGTATTTAAAACGTGTTGATCAAGTTCCTAGGTCACAGATATAAGGTTCCATAAAGTAAAATCACCTTGATTGTAGGAAAACAATCATATGTGTTCATCACTAATATTTCACCAAATACGTTAACCCTTTTGTTACTATCACAAAGTGCAATTTCACCTCCTTAATCCCTGCCTTTTGTGCTTCACTTTGCAGCATTACAAAATGATTTTTGTATAAGTGTAAAATGGACTGAGTATATTTATCAATGGCATTTTATTTCCATATCTCTGACAGTCATGTTTTCTGCCCATGGATATATGAGTAAGTGTTTGTGTGAACTTAATTGTGTTCAAACCTGCATGGATATAGATTTATATTAATGCAGGTTCATGAGTGGGTATTTCATTAAAAAAAATTTTTGCAAGAGGACAATGATCAGGCTGCATTTGTTGCGCTGAGAAGATGGCTAAGTGATTTTGGCTTGAACTGTTGCAGTCCATATAAGAAATTCCAGATTATTGAACAGTGGTAAAGAAGCGTTGGTGATACTTACCCAATTCAGATGTATTATATGGAGAATAATTGGGAGGTGATGGTGTTCCCAGGATATTATTGTTTTTGTTCTTCTTGGTGGTAGAGGTTGAAGGGAAATTAACATAGGAACAGGAGCAGGCCATTTATTCTGAACCTGTTCCAGCATTCAGAGAAGGCCTGATTTGTGATCTAATTCCATATACCAACCTTTGGTCCATATCCCTCAATACCTTTAATTTAACAAAATCTATCATTCTCAGATTTAAAATTAATAAGTGACCTTGTATCAATTGCCATTTGCAGTAAAGAGTTCCAAACTTCTATCACCCTTTGTGTGTAAGTGCTTTCTAATTTAACTCCTGAATAATCTAAAAATTAGAGCCAGACCATGTCCCCAATGCCTAGTAGAAATAGTTTCCCCCTATCTACTTTATCTGTTCCCCATAATACCTTAACAACTGAGATCAAATCACCACTTAACCCTCTAAATATCAGGGAATATAACCCTAGTTTGTTTAATCTCTCCTGCTAACTTAACCCTTGGAGTCCAGATGTAATTCTGGTAAATTTATGACACATTTTCCCCAAGGCCACTAGATAATAATAATAATCATCATCATGAATAAGAAAAACAGAAAATGCTGGAAATACTCAGCAAGTCTGGCAGCATCTGTGGAGAGAGAAACAGAGTTTACGTTTCAGGTCATGCCCTTTCATCAGAACTGAAAAGTTAGAAATGTAATAGTTTTTAAGGAGGTGAAAAAGGGGAAGGTGCAACAAAAACAAAAGGGAAGGTCTATGATAGGGCAGAAAATGGAAGACATTAAATGACAGAGTTGGTGGGAGTAGCCAAATGGAGCAGTAATGAGACGAGTGGATAAACAAAAGGTGGGTCCAGAGGAGGTTGTAAATGGTAAAACAATGAAAAGCTGCCAACTGAAAGCAAGAAAGCAAAGGATAAGACCAAACGCTGCAAAGGAAAAGAAACAAAATGGGTGTGGGGGGAGGGAGTGGAAGTGGTGAGAGATGGGGCTGAGATTATGGCGTTAAATTGTTGAACTCAACATTGAGTCCAGAAGGCCATGAAGTGCCTAATCGAAAGTTGGAGGTGCTGTTCCTTGAGCCTGTGTTTACCCTAACTGGAACACTGCAGTAGACCAAAGATGTCATTGATGAGAGCAAGGTGGAGAATTAAAATAGCAAGCCATCAGGAGCTCAAGGTCATGCTTGCAGACTGGGCAGAGGTGTTGCACAAAACAGTCACCCTATATCTCTCTTTCTTTCTTTCTCTCTATCAGTTTCTCTCTCTCTCTCTCAATCAGTTTCAAATATGTTGGATCGTGTAAGCTGCTGCTTATTAGCTCTTTCCAAGCCACAACCCACAGCATGAGCAATGATGTTATTGTAAATGAGGCAAGGCTATTTTCTAATTGGCTTAAGGGGTGAATGATCAATCTGTGATTGGCCCCAAGGGTGACGATCATCAATTGATGTCACTTCTCACTATTCCTTGACTGGTTTCTTAAAATGCCAAATACCTGTAGTACCATCATCCTCATTAAAGTTTATTTCTGTTATTTTAATAACTTCTTGCTAAGATAAAATTATGTTTTATGGTATCTTCCTTTGACCATTTGTTTAGGATAGGGGAGACATGCTGTCATGTCCTCGTGAATGATACCTTGAGCTCATCATCTCAGACTACTTAATTGGTACAGCTTCCTCATTAAATCAGAACCTTTATCAATAACTGTCTTTCCTTTGACAGACGTTAAGCTAACTGGCCGATAGTTTCCTGCTTTCTGTCTCCATCCCTTTTTGAATAAAAGAGTTACATTAGCTATTTTCCAATCAAATGGATAGGAGCAGACTGAGGAGATTTAGTGGACAGCCAACTTTCCCCAAAATCTTGTAGAGTCCTGCCCTGCTGATGGTGTTAAATACTTCAATAAAATGCACGAAAGTAAGGTAAAGGGGTACATCCTGTTCTCTACACTTCTCTTGTAGCTGGCATATGGAGATCATAGCTGGCATATGGAGATCATGTCTACGGTGGATTGCCAGCATGGAAACCTCACTGCTTCTGGGTACACTGGGTCTGCAAGGAGATTGAGCCTTTGAAGGATGACCCCCCACGAAGGCCTTTCCCGTGTCACTGAGGAACGAGATGCCTCTGTAGTTGTTGCAGTCTCCTCTGTCACCTTTTTGTATAGCATGATTTTTATGTCACGTATGTCCTGTGGAACTGATCGTACCTTCCAACAGAGAAGGAGAAGGTCATGGGGGTGTGGCAATAGATGGGACTCTCCGTGCTTGAGTGGTTTAGCTGGAATTCCTTCCTTGCCAGGTGCCTGTCTGTTTACTGGGCAATAAATGGCCTTTTCGAGCTCAAGCGATGAAGCTCCTTCAGCTAACTCAACCAGAGGGAGCAAATTTCTGCTCATCCAGAATTGAATATCAGACAATCAACATGACAAGTCAGAGATAGTGGAGGTGTCATGAGAGGTTTACTGGTGAGTTTGAGCTTGGTAGAGTCAGTGTACAAGTGGAATCCAATATTGCGTTTGCGCAATACTCTATTCTTAAAATGACACTAAGAGCAAGGCAATGATTGTATTGGTCTTGGTATGCAGGATATTCTGAAATATGCACAGGAAATAGCCAAAACCATGGCACAACATATTGGTGCTCTAATGCAACGCATCACAGAACGGCAGAGCGTGGGTTAGATCTTGAAATTAGTCACACAATAAATTCCTAATCTATCCATGTTACTTCCACCAGAAATTACAAGGAAAAACCAAAGTAATTCCAACCCAATTCTCCAGATGCTGATTGGGAAATAAGTTTTTTTTACCTTTTCTCTGGGAAATGCTGCCTAACAAAGAGTCAAAAACAGGCAGGAGAAAATTAACCTCAAAAATTGAAATGAAAATATCCCCACATTGTTTAAACATATCTACATTGAATATACATTAAAGGATGCTTATTGACATCAAGACATGTGTTACATATACTGCCTATGAATTTTTGTGCCGGTCTTCATCTTACAATTTATGGTTTATATTTTCACAGGCATTTATCATGAGTTTCTCCCTTTTATTCTGATGGGAAGTTTGACAGTGTTTTCAGCAATTTTGATTTTGTTTCTGCCCGAAACAATCAATATTCCTCTCCCAGAAACAATTGATCAGATGCAGAACATTAAGGGGTAAGTGTGTATAGTCTTTATGATTCAGTCTTCTCAATTTCTGCTCTGAACTACTTGCATTTTTATATTGCTTTTAATGTAGAACATGTCACAAGGTGCTTCACAGAAATGAAAAGGAGCAAATGCCTGTCTTTTGTGAGAGAGTTAGAAGAGGTGATCAAAGACGTGTGTTTTAAGTACTGTGAGATACAGAAAGCCGGTGGTATTTGGAGAAGGAATTCCAAACAGCACTGATGTGGTAGCTGCAGGCTCTGCAAGGGAAGATGGAACAGGGTGTGTTGGGAATGGAAAGGAGACCAGGTCCAGAGGACCAGAGGGTAGGGGAAAGACAAAAGATTGGAGCAGGCTTTAGAGTGAGGAGAAATGAGGCTTTGGAGAGAATTGTGGGCAAGATTGAGAAATTTAATTTCAATTCCCTGGGGGGAAAAGAGCTCAGCAAGGATGGAAGCTGTGGGTGAGTGGGATTTAGTTAGAACAGAATTAGTGGCAGTTTATGGAGAATGGGAGGCTAGCAAGGGTAGTGGAAAATTTGGCTGGAGTTTAATGATCCCCTCCCTAACTACCCGGAATGGGAGGAGAAGGTTGGCCACGGGGTGGAAAGCTCATCAACTTCCCAACTACCCCCAATTAAATCCAGGGTGGGAAGGTTCAAGGATGGCCAGTTAAGGACCTCAGCCCACCACAGCTGGTATCTTCTAGAGGTGGGGGGGGGGGCAGCACACTATATGGTAAAGCCACCAGTTATACCCTCGCTGGCTTGCTAGTTGCCCAGGAGGGAGTCCCTCCTGCTCAGGCAACCTTTGCTCAACAGAGGGACCGGCCTGGGGCAATGGAACACCTCAGCAGGAAGGCGGTCCCACTCTTTAATCTAACTTCTCTGCCCCAACTTCCTCACGGGGCCATGCCTGACTACTTGTAGTCCCAACAAGGCCATCACTCCTAGCGATGCTGCTCGGGCTACAGAGCTGCCCGCCAATCAGTTTGGCCGGCAGCTCTCTGAGATGGGACTTCTAACCATATATGAGGTGGAAGTCTCACATCCAGCCAACTAAAATGTTACTTGGCAGAGAGGAAGCCAGCATCGGCGGGGATACATTCCCCACCCACATTTTGGGTGGCGGGGTGAGAAACCCTGCTACCTGTTAAATTTTGCCCATAGTTTACAGCACAGAAGTTGGACATTCAACCCAAAGGGCCAATAATAATGCTGCATACCAGCCTCCTCCCACACTTCATCATCTAACCCTATCAACATATCCTTACTCCCTCATGTGCTTATATATGCTTCTCTTAAGTACACCTATATTATTCCCCTCAACATCCTCAAAGAATTCAGGGTGTGACTGTGTGGCAGCTGAAGGAGAAACTGTTGCTGAAATTGATTGAGTTGTGACATATAAGAGCGCACTCACTGGAGATGGGTCATGGAGCGAATATAATAAAGGAGATGACATGATTCATCATGTCAAATGTTGAAGTGAGGTCAAAGAGGATGGGAAGAATAACGCCTCAGGATCACTGTCGCAGAGGCAGTGCCTTTGACCGGGGTATTTATGGTGCAGAAACATGGACTGGGATTTTACGGCTTCGATGGCAGCACAGCCAAAAGTCCGTTAACTTTAGGCAGAAGTGGACAATCCCGGCGCCAGGCAGGGCCGGACAATCCCGCCCACAGTGAAAGGAGTCAAATAAGGAATTGTGGGAAAGGTAGTCACTATTACTCAGAAATGACAGCATGTTCAAGGAGCTTAAATAAGGGGAATAGGCCAGAAAATGAGTAGAGGTTGAGGGAAATAAACAGGTAAAGGCTCAATTTTTTGTAATGATGATTTTGAAAGGACAGCGTGTGAACAGAGTGAGCTATTGAACTCTTGAATAGCATTGGCATTAGGAAAGATCGTGGTCAGAAGTATGGAAAGAGAAGATCAAGAGGGAAGGAGATGAGTCTCATAGAAGAGTTAGGGATCCATGAGGCTCACTTTGTTGTAACTTGTGGTAGTGTATTATTTTACCATATGTCATCTCTAGTTTCAGAGCTAAGTGGCCAAGATGTTAAGTGCTGATGGGATATTTTGTTATTGGGGCTTATTTGAATTACACACCGGCACTTTCCAGCATGGAGAACCCTGACGCTACATACATAGCCCTGTGCCCCTGTCACCTTCCAGGTACCATTAGGGTGCCAGTTCTGTTTGGACATAATCCTGGAAGTTTCATTGTATCCTGCCTCCACCTGACCCATTCAGTCAAACACTCTTTCCCCCCCCGCCCATCTCCTATGTTTTTTTTTGTTTTTATTCATTATAAAATGTCAGCTTTGGCTCAGTTGATCGTGCTCTCATCTTTGAGTCAGAAGGATGAGTTCAAGTTGCACCCAGCGACTTGATAGATTACCTGGTTAATATCACATTGCTGTTTGTGGGAGCTTGCTGTGCCCAAATTGGCTGCTGCATCTCCTCTGATCAAAGAAGTGATGACACTCATTGGCTGTAAAGCACTGAGATGTTCTGAGGCCATGAAAAGTGCTATATAAATTGTTTTTCTTTTATGAAAAAATTATTATTTTTTTAATTCTCATATCATTTTGTCCCATGTTTTTCACAGCAGTCACCAGGAATGTAATATTTATTTCATTCCTAGAGGGTTGCCAACTTTAGGAACAGCTGAGGCTAATGGCAGAACCTCCACTGGAGTTTCTAATCATGCAACACGACACAGATCTAGCAGTGAACTTAGGACCTCCTGATCTGTAGGTCTCAATACCACAAGTTACAGCAGCTTTATTTGCAAAACAATGGGCGTTCTGAGTTATAGCAGGAATGAGACATCATCTGGAATTCCATTAACATTGATTTCATAACATATTTCCAGTTCAAACAAGGAAAATGAGCCCAACTTGATGTGTCTTAATGTCTTAACTCTTGACACATTTCCCATTCCTCCTGCTAATTTATTGTTGAACGTGGATAATTTGTGTTTGTGTCTCATGTCAACTGAGTTGAGATTGATTTTTCTGATCAATCTGAGCTTGATTGACGATCTGACAGCTACAAGCTTTGCATTACCATCTTACCTGACATTTCAACATGTTTTATATTTAGCAATCTCTGGCGCAGTAATGCATTGGTACTTTAGCAAACTCCATTATCACATTACCTGACAAACCTTTTTCAATTATGAAATAAAGCCAATCTGGTTGAAATAAGCAACGGTATCTACGCAGTGAAACATGACATAATGTTTCAATTAATTTTCACTCTTAATAATGGTGTTGTTTTTTATTTGATTTCAGGTTCAAATGTAGAAATACTCACAGAAATCACTTCTATGTAAATGGAGAAAACATTACAATGGTCAATAAAAAGGATGAAATTTAACCCAACCGTGGCGACAGATGAGCAGCAATAGAAAAGTGGACAAGCAATCGATTTTTTCCAGTTTATGTAACAGACTAACATTATCTCCTGTTGAAATACCCTTAGCAATGAAATTGATATACTCAGGGAACACCATCAAATACTCAGATCAACAGGAATTTGCACTATTTTATGTTTCTTAAATTTTCTCACTTTCATTTGGAAGCAACAATGTATTCCTATGTAAAACAAAACTTTTTGTGTCTCACTTTGGGTTAGAAGTGTACTATGTGGTCAATTTTGATATTTATACAAGGATCAGTGGAGTACGCTGGTCACCCACAGCGAAGAAGTGTCTGCAATTATGCGGTGCTGACCTCATTTGCGTCCAGTTTGTATGCTGTGGGGCACCAGGGATACAGCTGGCTGGGTTAAGGGCTCGCAATATTGGGCTGTCAGCAAGGTTCTGGGAGTATGGGTCACCATCATAGAGGGTGGATTCCAGGGCAATAACTCAGATTATTTTTGTAAAATCTAGAGGAGTATTCCTGAACCTCTGAACCCGACAAAAATAATGCCAAACTTACTGTCGATGTAAAAGCAAAACACTGCAGTTGCTGGAAATCTGAAATAAAAATAGAAAATGCTGGAAAAACTCAGCAGGTCTGCCAGCATCTGTGAAGAGAGAAACAGAGTTAATGTTTCAAGTCTGTATGACTTCTTCAGAGCTGAAAAGAGGTAGTAATGGGAAACTGTTGAAGAGGGGATGGAGCAGGTGGAACCAAATAGAAGGTCAGCGATAGGTGGGAGCTCAGGAGAGATTTGACAAGGATATCATAGACACAAGACAAAGGGAGTGGTAATGATAGCGTTAAAGACTAAGACAGGTGCTAATAGTGGCATAAAGTTCAGAAAGCTGAATGTGTTAGTAGCAGAACAAGGGTCAGCATTTTCTGAAAGCAAAACATAAGAACAAGTTACAGACTGGCCCTGTTGGGTATGACTCTTCTTCAGAGCTGAAATCAATTTTTTTCCCAACATCCTCCTCCCACTGGACCAGTCTGGAACACATTCTTTTGTTTTGCTTTCAGACAGCGCTGACCCTTGTTCTGCTATTAACACATCTGCTTTCTGACCTTCATGACACTATTAGCACCTTCCTTAGTCTTTAACACTACCGTTACTACTCCCTTTGTCTTATGTCCATGACATCTTTGTCAAATCTCTCCTGAGCTCCCACCTATCCCTGACCTTCTATTTGCTCCACCCTGTCTCTTGAACATTTCTACCTCTTTTTCAGCTCTGAAGAAGAGTCACATGGACTCGAAACATTAACTCTGTTTCTGGCTCCAGAGGTGCTGTCAGAGTTGCTGAGTTTTTCCAGCATTTTCTGTTTTTATTAGTCAGTGTATCTCATCGGCTCTCATCTCCTCTGGCAAATATTTCAACTAGTTCAAATCTAAAATGGAATTTGTGGCCCTCAGATTCCCAGTATACATATGAGAAGGAGCATACCCCAAAAGCATGCAGGAGATTAGGATGCCCAATACTAGGCTCCTTTCAAAATGTCACCAGCCTCCTCGTTGGGCTTAATGGGGCACCAAGGTTACCAGCTCCATTTTGAGTACATCACTGCCCTAATAATGCCAGGCAATAGAGGTGATAGAGCCATGTTGGTCGTATTCTCTCTCTGGTTTTTCTCCTAGAAGGAACAATTTTGCCAAGAACATGAAGCAAACAGCAGCACCAAACCAGTGTCTCCCTTTCAGCTGATAGTGTTAGCTATTCCTCTTAACTGTTACTCCTGCTCCATTCCTCCAACTTCAGTATAAATTCCCACTAAAAGGGAAATAGATCATCAGGTTAGATACAGGAAGAAGAAATGTAAAATCAGCAACAGAGGCTTGAACTGAAATTAAGAGTCAAAGTTATCCTTTAAATAGCACAATATTGGAGAAATGGAGTAATAAGGAATATAAATACTTTTGATTGAAATGATAAAAAATAGAAAATACTGTATTTGTGGATAATGACATGCCAGTGAGAATTTTGATGGGAAGAAAATATTATAATGTTATCTCTTATTCTGGATGGAGGTTTTGGGTTACAAATGGTACAAATTATAAACTAATACTTATGGTTTTATTTTGAACATAAGTCATACTCTGGAACAAGATCTGTCTGCAGCCTTAGTTTGATTGTGAATGTAGTCATTAATGATGTTTGGTTCAGTTATACTGCAATATCATTTTCCTGAAATGATTTTTTTTGTTTGCTGATCTCAGGATTACAATTATTCACCTTATTAGGAAGCATGATTATTGAATCTATGATTGTGGATTGATGAGTGTGATTGATGATTGTCAGCAATAAGGTTGCGTTGGAACTCTCATTCATTCATGTGTGCTTTGCCTGAAGGCAGATCCTTGGCTCATTGCCTGCTGGTGCTTCATTCTGAGCCATTTTCTTGGTAGTTGTTGTCAGTAGCAGTTTGGCATTACCTTCCACTCTCGGGCAGGGCATGGAGTCAGGTCCAAAGTCTACTTCAGCTGGAATGGGAATCAAACAGAATAACAGAATTGTTAAAGCACAGAAGAAGACCATTTGACTCTTCATGTCTATGCAATCTCTCTGAACAATGCCATTCCCCCGTCTCCTGCCCATAGCATTGCACATTCCTCCTTCTCAGATAATAACCCAATTCCCTCTTAACTGCTTCCGCCAGACTCTCGGGCAGTGCATTCCAGATCTTTACCACTTGCTGCATAAAAAAGCATCTTTTCATGTCTGCATTGCTTCGTTTGCTAATTACTTTAAATCTGTGCCCTCTCGATCTCAATCCTTCTACCAATAGGAACAGTTTTTCCTATCTACTCTGTCCAGACCCCTCGTGATTTTGAATAGCTCTATCAAATCTCCTCTCGACCTCCTCTTCTCCATGGAAAACAGCCCTAACTTCTCCAGCCTATCTACGTAACTGAAGTTCCTCATCTCTGGAAACATTCTCCTGAATCTTTTCAGCACTCTCTCTAACACCTTTAAATGTTTCCTAAAGTGTGGCACCCAGAATGGGGTGCAATACTCCAGTTGAAGCCGAACCCATGGTGTTGGCATTAATCTAAATCACATGCTAGCCGTTTACAGGATGTCAGCATTCCGAAATGAAGAACTGCATTCTCTAATGTCACCCATGTGGGAAACCTTTGGCCACATCCGGCCAATTAGAGCACCTGTCCATATCCCTACTCTCTGTCTCCTGCCGCTCAACTAATTCTCTTACCCCAGGTCAATAATTTGCTTTCAATTCCATGATCTTCAAATTTGCCAACAATGTTTCATGAAATACTTTATCAGTTGCCTTCTGGAAGTCCATATAAATAACATCCATAGACATTCCTCTGTCCACCACTTTAGTCACCTCTTCAAAAAATTTAATCAGCTTTATCAGACATGATACACGCTTTACAAATCCATGCTCGTCCTCTTATCGGCTGAAAATTTTCAACATGTTCAGTCACCCTATCCTTAACTATAGACTGGAGCAATTCCCCGACAACAGATTTTAGGCTGGCTAATTGGGGCCTAGAATTCCCTGGTTTCCCACTGTCACATTTTTTACATAACAAAGTAAAATGTACAATTTTCCAATCTAAAGGAATGGTTTCCTGAAAGAAGAGAAATTTGGAAGATTATAGTTAATCTAAAATGTTCTCACCTACTTCTTTTAATCATTGGGATGGAAGCCATAAGACATCATGTCCTGGAGATTTATTGCCCTTTAGTGCCATTATTGTTATCTTGTTTGCATTAATTTTGTTGAGTCCCTGTTCCTGATTCAATAATAGCTTCCTTCACATATCTGGCACACTGACCTCTTCCACTTCTGTGAACACTGACACAAAGTAATTGTTCAGCATGTCCACCATTTCCTAATTATTATTGACAACATCACAGTTATTAGTTTAAGGCGTCCACATTGTTTCTGACCACTCTCTTTTTCCCAATATTATTATAAAAGGTTTTTCTGTTGATTTTGATATCCTTTGAGAGTTTCTTTTCATACTCCTTTTTTATAGCTCTTCTTATCTGGTACTACCTGGTATATTTAGTTCCTAGCCCTGGCCATCTTGCAGTCAAGTATCCAAAATGACTAATGTGTCATACCCTCCAAGTTGAATTTGCACCTGCAATTCATTCACTTCTGTATGTTTGTAGGAAGAATGTTTACTTAGGTCACGCATACTAACATGTCCTTCTACTCCACTGTTTTACTCAGGCATTTCTTATTTCTCCCTTCTGGTTTAATTACTTTATAACTTTTAGTTTTCCTTTCACGTGATATTCTTAAAGCATAATTTTTGACTCATTCTACTCTCTTACCTTTTTCTTTTCAAACTATTTTCCTTCCCACCTATGCCCTCTCCCCCACTTGCTAGTTTAAAGTCCTTTTCACCACCCTATTTATCCTTTCCACTGTAGACCATGGGCCAAAGCCTGTTTTCTTGCCTAGATTTTGAGTTCCATTGCCCCCATCTGGGACGTACCATCTGGGACGTAGAACTAATGTAAATGTGTTTAAAATATGTAACTGAAGCAAAAACTGCATGGCCTGGATTTTCTCGGCGGGGGGCGGGGCCCACTCGCCGACGAGTAAAATGACGCAAAGTGACGTCAGGCGGAACTCCTGACGTCACCGCGCCCCATTTAAATTTTCAGGTAGGCAGGGGCGCAGCAAAATCAGCTGTGCGCCCGTCGATCTGTCAATGGCCAATTGAGGCCATTGACGAGTCATTTAAGTAATTAATGGACCTGTCTGTCCAACCTTAAGGTTGGCGGGCAGACCAGGAGCCCTGGTGGGCATTAGAAAAGCATGAAATCTCACCCACGGGCGGGATGAGGTTTCATGTCGGTTTTTAAAAATTTAATTAGTCTTTTTAAAAGTTATGGACATGTCCCAACTCATGTGACAGTGTCACATGAGGGGACATGTCAGGGATTTTTTTATTTTCCATTTTTAATAATTTTTACAGTAGAGACGATCTCCCTGAGGCTAACTCTTTTGTGCACGTGCGCGAAAGCGCGCATTCTCGGGTTTCGGGATTCCCCCCTGCCTGCACGGAGCGCGCAGTGGCCTTAATTGGCCCACCCATATAAAATGGCGGCGCGCCCCCGATCGGACGCACATCTCCACGCACCCGCTCTTCAATCCCCCCCCCCCACCCCCGATGGGGGAAAAATTCAGCTCCATGTTCCCATGTCTGAAAATTGAGTGTTACCGAGAACCTGCCAAAAACAAAGAATAGCATAAAAATTCTATGGATTTCTTTTCACTGGCACTAACAACATATCACCACTGCTGCTAAACTTTGAACATGGGTAGTGTGTGAAATGGTCAAAAGAATTACCGCTGAGGACATCTCAGACATGGATTTATCTTGTGGTGCATTTATACAAAATTTAAATTATTTTTCATATCCATTGCTAAGAAAAAAATCTACCATAGCACCCATTTATTCCATGCAATATTATTTAGATTTCAGAGGGACGCTCGCACTCATTTATCATCCAACATGCCCACATTTACCCATTTAGCTGTAAATAGTCCTGAGGCCATGAAGCAGAGGGGGCCAGAGATTAGTGGCTGAGGTGTGGGAGGGGAATATCTTTCCCCATATTTTCTTTCATTCATTATTACTTATTTACTTTGCCTAACATTTGCATATCTATGAATTATCATCATCTCCAAATTGAGGGTATCTATTTACTTTACCCTAGAAGTCTCAGGCAAAATTGTATCATTCTCACAATCAATTGTGGTATTAAGATGAGACCACTCCAGTCTGAGAGTTTCCAGTAAGCAAAGGTTTTATTCAAGCATATGCTGGGGGCCCACAGCCTGGTTCTACAGTGTGTCTCTCTGATGCAGAGGCTGTGTAGCATATTTATATCTTTTAGTTATCGCATTTCACAATACTGCCTGGTACAACCTCTGGTTACACACCTAATGAGCAGAATTATTTAGGCTGCAGATGCCCCTGCCATCTCACTGGGAGGCTGGGAAATGCCTTGGCTTTAATGCCCCCTAGCCTGTGCTCTTATCACTCTAACATTTGTTTACCCATCCACGGAAGGTCATTAAGTTTTGTAACTTGTGATTATTGGGTTCCGTACTGCTCAGGATGCCATCAGTTTCTGATAACAGCAAATACAGCAACTAACTATTAAGACCGCAATAGATGCAATGGCAGCTGCCACCCTGCCACCAGTTATACAGCATTCTTACCATCTTGGCCCAATTACTGACTGAGTCCTCCAATCTCCCAGCCGTTCCTGTGGCTAGATTCACCTGCACCCTTTCCTTCATGATTGCTTGATGGCTTTTTTCCATAACCCTCCTGGTAGTGATCAGGGCCCTTTCCACTGCTACCAGAGCCATTTGACCCGGGGCGTTGCCAATGTTTAATGTACCATCCCACCATGGACTGAATACATAGCCAATGAGGGTCCTGCCTGCAAGGTGGAAGTCCCCCACACTAAAGGAGTCGGTGATCTGTAGGCAGAAAGTGTGGTTATTGTCGCACTCTAGTCCTCCAAAGGGGAATCTTCTCCTGTCTGTCAAAAGGCAACACTATGTAGCAGAGGTTTGGACTGCCTTGAAGGCCCCTTCAAGAGGGTTAGCCGACACCAAGAGGGTTAGCCGACACCACGATGGCAGAATCATTACTAATGAGTTTCAGGGTTTGGAGGAGCAGGTGATGTAATGCTGCAATTCAGTACAACATTCTCATGTCATTAGAAGGGTGTCGATCCACCCAGGGACCAAAAAACCCGCGGGATCCTACCTGGTGTACCCAACCATTCTTTACCACTCCCAGGGATTTGAATTTATATGCCCCCCTCCCCATCCTGATATGTTCCGTTAGTATGTTCCTGTGTATTATTCAGCAGAAATTTTTTTGTGTCTCTCTTGCTTCCTGTCATGGGCTGTGTAACTACTAATTCCTGTTGTTCTTCCTGTAAGTTGATATGGTCTAATTTTTCCACAGCTTGATATATGCATCGAGGTTTTGTGCCAAATCTTATAACTTTAATATCTGACCTAACATTATCTATCAAGACCCGAACCAACATGTCACATGCCCTCCTCTTGGAGACTGTGAGTCAGTCGTATTAATGATTTTTAACCCCTCTAGTATACTTGCCCCCCCTGAACGTGTATTGCTGGAATTTTATTTAGTTCCCTGCGCTGCGAATCGCAGTCCTCCTACAGTCTCCTTGGGAGGCCTTAGCACTGTAAATTTTGTTTTGCCCAATCAACCAATAACACCAGTTTGAGGCTGGTCTAGTTGTAGGTCACCTCCAGTGTACCTACTGTAACATCATGAAATGTCACTTTGGGTTTCCCAATTCTAATTATCCCATCCAGGGGCAGTTGCATGGTGGCTAGGCACTTAATGGGTTTCTGATACCCGCAAGTTGACAAATTAAAACATAGCACTACAACCAAGCCGACTAACAACATTTGTACATTTCTCTTGACAATATTGTTTCTCTAATCCTGACTCCTAAACAAATGGGGGCAGATTAGTACATCCCACCATAATGTTCAGTCCTGTGTTGGACTGGCTTGAGCTGTTGCTGTACACTCCCTTTATGTCTACATTTCCAGCCATGTCATTAACATAAAAATCGGGGCAATGTTACCTGAGTCAGACTGTCCCCTTTGGATAATATAACCTGAATAACACGACTATCGGTAGTGACTCTATGAGAAATCCAAACACTCAGTTTCCTTATCCACTCTCTGCTCCCCCTTTAGGTAACTGCATGTATTGTCCTGTATGCAGACAGGTGGCTTTATTGAGGTTTATGGTGGGCGCCTCCCATGCTGCTGTTACTGTTAAGACAGTGATTACTGCTGCTGCTGTCCTCCAGATTGCCATTGCTCTGAGGATTTGTCTGAAACAAAATAGTTAAGCGAGCTGCTGGTTGCTTTCCTGCTGACAGAAACAGACTGTGAGATACTTCCAAACATACACGTGTCACTAGTCATTATCCAGTAAGGGCCTTGCCATCGCAGAGTCACTCCGGTGCCCCCTTAACCATTACCTTATCCCTCACTTCTGGCATGTCCTGGGGAAACTGTTCCCCATCACTTCTTTCCCGGACCGCTACCTCCTGCTGCTGTCTCACCTCGGACCTCAATTCCTTAAGCTGTCTACACAACTCTACAATGCACCTTCTTGTCCTATCTTTCAATGGCTCAATATCTTCACTTCCAGTGTTGGTTCTCTCTGGGAGCCACATAACTCTACCTGTCTAAATGGTGTTAATTCTGTGGCCCTACTTTTTGTAGCTCGCAGGCACATTAATATAGTCAGTAATACATCTAAATATCCTTTTTCCAGCTCTCCCTTTACCTGTATCCATCTTGTGGTAAATTGTTGTTCAGTATTATTTCTCCTTGCCCTTCAATTGCCTCAACCACAGATTCCTTATAATTTTACGTTAATTTCTTTTTCCTGTGACCATGATCATCCAAAGATTCTCTTAATGTCAGTGTCTCTATATTGATTTGATCGTTTTAAAATGTTTCCTTACTCGTTAGGCCATATTAACCATTTCATATCAAAGAGGGCCTCTGTCTCTAGGCCTTTGCTTATCTCCCCCTGTATGGGTCCAATGTCTCAGGTGATGGCCAGATTATCAAATTCAGTAATCTTAAAAAGTTTGTATATTCTGTCCTCTTTCACTAATTCTATTTCCTACCCTTAATCATTTCCTCATAATGTTTTACATGTGCAATAGTTACCATCTTATCTCATTCAGGTTGTCTGGAGAGACTTTACAGTCCAATAAAGTGTTCTCTTGATATTTTTAAAACAGAAATCAAATATTTCTATTTGATTCTAGGCATTAACGTGTTTTGCTTCTTTGTCTTCCCTTAAGCAACATGTTATTTCCTCAAAAGTAACCCACTAGATTGTGTCTGACTTTTTTCTCAGTTAAAAATTATCCCAGATCCAAATTGCAGTATTTTATCAGAAACCAAACTTCAAATCTTTAAACTTTGGGCGGAATTTTCCATGCCTGGCTGAGGAGGAGGTGGACGGGGTGCACTTCTTCTCCGATGAGGAGGACGGCGACGAGTATGAGGCTGAGGTGACGGTGACGGAAATGAGGCCCTCGCACTGGCTAGACGAGGCAGGCTTGCTCAGGAGGGCCTCATAGCTGCTAGATTTGTGGAGGATGATGACAACATTCAGTGAGGTGACCCCTTAGATCCTCCCATCACATGTAAACATTTGACTCCAGTCTGGCTTATGGCAGTGCAAATACCCTCTGTGAGAATGCTCCTGTCATTGAGATGCAGCGGAGGCCCTAATAGTTGCTCGATTGCAGGACTACATAACGACATGCTGTGAGGACACTCCATAAATCTTCACACAGCCTCTCAGAATTCTGACTCATGCCTGGCCGAGGGCAGCTCGCTTGCGCTCCAATCAGAGACACAGCCATGGAACTTTAGATGTATCTGATGCTGTGTCCGCCTTAAGCACCTGAGCCCTTCAGGAGCTAGAGCACAGCATGATTGGTCACAGATGCTGAACACTTGGGGGCCAACCCCTCCTTAAAGGCGCTCAGAGCAAATCGAGAAAATGAGAGAACTCTGTGGTGCCTGCCCACTACATTCTAGCAGCAATGACAAGCACTGTCAAGGTGCAGGCATCACTAATGTTTCCAGGAAGTGTGAGGCTGGACCATCACTTTGGTCTGAAGGCTACACAGAGCACAGGGAAGAGGCCCTAGATTTAGACATGTGCCTTTATCTTGTGCAGAAAGGTTCCACATCTGAGTTACAAGAACACTGCTCATCAGAACAAGGAGCCATAGGCAGGGAGACATTCTTGGGAGTTTAGTTACATTAGTGAACATTATGTACAAGTGATTAACCCGTGCCCAGGCTGTGCAACTAATTCTTCTTACCTTTCCTAACCCTGCCACTACATCTTGTTGCTCCCTGGACATCCACTGCAGAGGTGGAGGCAGCCTGCTGACTGCGACGTCTCATCTGTGATTACTTTGGCTGGTGTCCTCAGGAGGGCCAAGACTTGGAGGGCCCCGGCTGCTTTCAGGGTGCTGCTGTGTAGCAGTGGCACCCTCCTCGGCCTGTGGAGCTGGAGCAGCTGAGTCACAAGAAGAGGAGAGTCGGATTGGCTGGAGTCATCTGGGTGCTTGGGCCCGGAGTGTGCACCTGCTGATCCTCCACCCTATTGGTTCCTGGGGGCCGCAGGCTGTCTCCTTGAGGAGCAGAGGTAGCTGGAGTGAGATCGAGCTGCCCCGCACCCCTCTCGCGTACATCCTGCTGGTGGCCAGCTATGGTATCAGCGATTAAGTTGAGCCCGCCCAACAGTGCAGGAGTGAATTCCTGGACCAAGGTCTCCATGGCGGCTGCCATCTTACCAGTGTTGACCTCGGTGTGTTGGCATGCCGACGCTATCACCTGAGCCTGAAGGTGGATGGACTCCTCCATTGCCCCTTGCAATCTTGAGGAGTGCAGCAGACATCCCTTCCTGATATTCCCAAGCTTGCCTTTGCAACTCCAGCAACTGTGACAGGACCAACTCCAGAGGCTCATCATCTGACTTGGACTCAGCAAATTTCTGGCCTCCAGCAGTCCTTCAAGTGCCGGACACCTGGGAAGTCCCTACCTCCGCCTGCTGCGGATCAGACAGTGCGATGTGCTCACCAGATTGTGATCCCGAGGCTACCATAGGACCATAGAAAAGTTACAGCACGGAAGGAGGCCATTCGGCCCATCTTGTCCATGCCAGCCCGAAGACACCCAGGTGCCCTTTCTAATCCCACCTTCCTGCACCCGGCCCATAGCCCTGCAGCTTACAGCACTTAAGGTGCAGATCCAGGTACTTTTTAAAAGAGTTTAGAGTTTCTGCCTCTACCACCAACTTGGGCAGCGAATTCCAGACACCCACTACCCTCTGCATAAAAAAGTTCTTCCTCATATCCCCCCTACACCTGCCACTTATCTTGAATCTATGTCCCCTGGTTCTAGAATTCTCCACCAAGGGAAACTATTTTATCCTGTCCACTCTATCTATTCCCCTCATAATTTTGTATACCTCAATCAAGTCAAGTGACCTCTCAGCCTTCTTTGTTCTAAGGAAAATAACCTCAACCTCTCCAATCTCTCCTTGTAGCTACACTTTTCTAACCCTGGCAACATTCTTGTAAACCTCCTCTGCACTCTCTCCAGAGCTATTACGTCCTTCCTGTAATGTGGTGACCAGAACTGCTCACAATACTCCAGTTGTGGCCTCACCAGTGTTTTATACAATTCCAACATTATATCCTTACTTTTATATTCTATACCTCTGCCAATGAAGGAGAATATTCCATATGCCTTCTTTACAATGTTGTCTACTTGAACTGCTGCCTTCAGGGACCTGTGTACTTGTAAACCAAGATCTCTCACTTCATCTACCCCTCTTAGTATATTCCCATTTATTGTGTAATCCCTGTAACTGTTTGACCTTCCTAAATGTATGACCTCACACTTCTACCCGAAAGCTAGGTCCCACCGAGGTGTGTGTCTCTGTGCTGGTGGAGGGTGTGATTGAGCGCTGTGACGGGACTTCAGGGAGGGTGCCTCCAGGTTCCTCTCCAGAGATTTTTTCGGGCTTAATAGGAGGCCCTGGGTCATAGACTCTGACGGCTGTTTGGCAGATGTGCCTGTGAAAGCAAGGAGAAATAATTAGTGCATGGCAGTGGCCTGTGAAACAAGAAACATCACTCACAGCATGGATGTTGAACTGCTCGATCCTCACTTGGTAGAGCACCGCCGTCCTCACTGTCAGCACAGGACTGGTCTAGATCCTCGCCGGCCAGTTGGATGGCCCTGTTTTCAAAATCTGTGAGCACCCTGATTTCGGGCATTCCTCCACCGGTCTGCGACCTCTCCCTCTTCTGTGCCAGCTTGTCCTGCATGATTAGAGATGGAGAGTGTGTAAGCAGGATGCCTGCCAGGCCAGATAGTAAGTGTGCCTGGCCTGTGTGAGTGGTGAGTGGTCCCATGGACGGGATGAGGATAATGATGGTGTGTATGAAAGAGTGAATGGTGATGTCCCTTGAACTGGCAGTGAGTGAGGGCCCTGTGGATGAGTGACGGGTTTGTGAGTGTGTGAGTTGAGAATGATGAAAAGAGTGACTCACCCTGGTGGAACAGAAGGATGATCATTCATCCTCTTGCGGCACTGGGTGGCTGCCGTCTTCTGAAGGGCATTGATGCTGACCACCACTGCCACCACCTCCCAAGCTGGATTTGTCACGTTGCTGCCCATCCTGCGACCAGAACAGGGGGTACAGGACATTCTGGTGGACCTCCTCAGCATCCAGCAGTCACTCGAGGGACCCGTTGTTGAAGCAGGGGGGCTGTGGTCTTTTTTCCTTTGCTGGCCAGGTCTTCCATGCAACAGTGGTGAGCTGGAAGCAATGAACGCTGTGCTTGTGGCTGGACTTTAAACATGGCACCCGGCGTGATGCAGCAGCAGGGTGATGGCAGATAGGTAAACGAGAACCCGACCACCATGGAAACTGTTTTTCCCGGGAGTGCGGGTTGGTGGGCCGGCGAAAAGGCCAAGCGGCCTTTGCATTTTATAGGAAACGTCATCCACGGGCGGGATGAGGTTTCCAACCACAATTAAAAATAAAATAAAAGTTTTAACTTTTCATTAATAACGTCCCTGCTCATGTGACAGAGTCATATGAGTGGACATGGTTTTTAACATTTTAAAATTACTTATTTTTTATTTTCATAAATCGTCATCTCCCTCTGTGCCTCACGGATCTTTTCGTGCATGCGCTGCGCCAAGTTCCCCGCTCACCTTCCCATCCCCATCTCCCACCCCCCACCCCGCCCCCACACAGGCAGCGCTGCAGCACGCATTTCACACTGGACAGGACTTTTGGTCCGCCAGTGTGGAAACGCGGTCATGGCCCTGATCGCGGGCGGCGGTTGGCTTCCTGACCGCTCCCACCCACCTCCGCCGAGCCCGCCCAACGAGGGCAAAATCCTGGCCATATTCTTTATCTTAGATGGCATCATAGCTTTTCAAAAGTAACTTGCTGAAAGGTCTGATATTCATTGGTCAGTGTGCTTGTATCAGATCGCCTGGCCTACGTTTGCATTTATCTCGAAATAGAACTACAAGAGTCCATAATACTTGATGTGGAATGGATTAACTCAGCAGCCAGTGGAAAGGGTTAACTCCCTGCTAGTCTGCAAGAGAGTGGTGCAAATGCTGGTTGGTTTCAAACAAAAGAAGATTCTCATTACATTACTTTCAAATTGTGATTTTTGAACAGAAATCACAACTCAAACCTTATAACTTAAAGCATTGGTTTGGTTGATTATACTTTTACCATAATCCAAGGCTTTTCACTCAAAGTGCTGAACTGCACACAAATTACAATTTAGGGAAGAAAACATACTAAAGCATACACACAAATTCTTCAGTCCACACAAATGCGCACATATTTTCTAATGATATGGCAGGTGGTATTTGCCGGGCTGACAAATCACAAAAGCAAGCTTGGCCACACCATTACGTTTTTGCAATTTGTTATCATCAGTGTTACCATTGACCAGAAACTGAACTAGACTAGCCATATAAATACTGTGACTATAAGAGCAGGTCAGAGACTAGGAATCGTGCAACAAGTAACTCACCTCCTGACTGCCCAAAACCTGCCCAACATCTACAGGGCACAAGCCCCAGGAGTGCGATGAAATACTTTCCACTCGCCTGGATGAGTGCAGCTCCTGCAACACTCAAGAAGCTGGACAACATCCAGGACAAAGCGGCCCACTTGATTGCCATCCCTTCCACAAACATTCACTCCCTCCACCACCGATTACAGTAGCAGCAGTGTGTGCCTTCTACAAGATGCAATGCAGGAATTCACCAAGGCTCCTTTGGCAGCACTTTCCAAATCCATGACCACAACCATCTAGGAGAACAAGGGCAGCAGATATATGGGAACACCCACCTGGAAGTTCCCCTCCAAGTCACTCAGCATCCTGACTTGGAAATATATCACCATTCTTTCATTGTTGCTGGGTCAAAATTCTAGAGGTCCCTTCCTAACAACACTATGAGTGCACCTACATCACATGGACTGCAGCGGTTCAAGAAGGCAGCTCACCACCATCTTCTCAAGGACAACTAGGGATGGGCAATAAATGCTGGCTCACCCAGCGAAGCCACATCCCGTGAATGAATAAAAAAAAATTGTATTTATTACGGCAAGGTTTGTGCACTGAAACCAGAAGTAATGAGTCCACTACCACCGTTAGAGATTTTAAAGATTAAATTAAAACATTTATTAACCAAAGAAAACAAAACGCACAAGAATATCGTTACACTGTTAAATTTAGTTTTACAACAATTCTCACAAGATTTCTACCTAACTAGACTCCCAACTACACACCAAACAGTCCAAATAGATTCTTAATCTATTACACATCCAACAATATTACCACAAGCACCCACTGCTGCTATGAGAGAAGTGTGTTTCTCTCTGTCTCTCTCATTCGGCAATGGAACTCCAAAGGCTTTTAACATAACCTAGGTTACTGGAACATCAAACTTCTCCAGGGTGGATTGAGGCTTTTCCCTCAAACCTGTTTCACACAGTGCACCTTTCAAGATCTCACATGGCCATCCCCATACAGCTTTCCATCTTTAAATATATTTCCTCCCTTTTGATCTGTAAATCCCATTGTTTCACCCTTACTTTGGAAGTTACTTTACCCAGAATATAAAAATCTTTCATGTTGTCATTATGGCCAGCATTTAAGGACAAAATAAATTTAATATCTTTGCCTTATTTATCTTGCCAGTTGTAAACATCTTATTATGTGCCTGCATATATTGTCTCTACCTTTAATGCCCATATCCGCCAGTCAAAACTACTTTGTATCACTCTCTTAAACTCAATGTAAGTCTGTCCAGGCTGTTTCCTTGCATTCTGAAATTTCTGTCTATATGCCTCAGGAACCAACTCATTTGCACTCAGAATAGCCTTTTTTACTGCATCATAATCCACAGATACTTCTGACAGTGATGCATATACCTCATGTGCTCTACCTATCAACCTAGACTGTAAAAGCAATGTCCAGATTTCTTGTGGCCATTTCATTTGCTTCGCTATCTTCTCAAATATTTTTTATTAAATGCCTCTACATCCCTTTCCTCAAACTTCAGAAGAGCCTGCACAAATTTAAATATCTCCCCACTGGGTTTTAGGTTGAAAGCGGTTGTTTCCACATCAGCACCTTCCTCAGCATCTGAGATTTTTTTAAGGTCCCGCTTTTTAAGCTGGTATTCTCTTTCTCCCTCTTTTTCTCGTCCCTCCATTGCTAACTTCTCCATTTCCAATTCCCTTTCCTGTTTTCTTTCTCTCTCCTTCCTTTCTGCTTGGTCCCTTTGAAATGCTCATTCTCTTTCCTTTTCCTCCATCTCTCTTTCTCCTTTTTCCTTTTCTTTTTCCTTCATCTCTAATTCAAGTTTTTTTTTTCATTTCCATTGCTTGTTCAAGTTCAAGCTTCATTTGCAACTGAAGTCTCACTACCACCAGCTGTGACTCACTAGTTTCAGGTATCCCTTCCAAATTCAAATGCTGTGCTATTGCTTCAATTATGTTTTCTTTCTTTGCCTCTGTGGTTAATCCTAACTGCAACTCATCCACCAATTCAGTTAACTGAGCCTTAGTTACTTCTTGTAAGCCAATCAGTGCTACAATTTCCACCCCCAGAAAAGTCTTAGCAATAATTAAGGGCACATTTGCAACCTCACCACTTCAAAATCCCTCAACACTAACACTGAGTTCAATGTTCTTCTCGTGCTCGTAGCCTTAAGATTCACCAACCCCAAGCCAATCAAGGAATTTTTAAAATTCCGCAAAGAGCTCCCAATTCTGTTATGACATGGCAGGTCGTATTTGCCAGGCTGACCAAATCCCAAAGGGAAACTTGGCCACGCTACCATAACGATTTTGCAATTTGTATTTATCACAGCAAGGTTTGTGCACTGAAGTCAGAAGTAATGAGTCCACTACCACCTTTAGAGATTTTAAAAATTAAATTAAAACATTTATTAACGAAAGATAACTTAAATGCACAAGACTACAGTTACACTGTTACGTTTAGCTTTATAACAGTCCTCACAAGATTTCTACCTAACTCAACTCCCAACTACACACCCTTTTTAGGAAACAGTCGAAATAGATTCTTAATCTATTACACATCCAGCAATATTACCACAAGGACCCACTGCTGCTATGAGGGAAGTGTGTCAGCTTCTCTCTGTCTCTCTCATTCAACAATGGAACTCCAAAGGCTTTTAACACAACCTTGGTTACAGGGACATCAAACTTCTCCAGGGTGGCTAGACACTTTTCCCACAAACCTGTTTCACACAGTGCACCTTTCAAGATCTCACATGGCCACCCCCATATAGCTTTCCATCTTTAAATATATTCCTCCCTTTTGATCTGTAAATCTCATTGTTTCACCCTTGCTTTGGAAGTTACTTTTCCCAGAATATATAAAATCTTCCATGTTGTCATTATGGCCAGCACTTAAGGACAAAATAAGCTTAATATCTTTGCCTTATTTATCTTGCCAGTTGTAAACATTTTACCATGTCCCTTTGAAAATCAAGCAACTTATTTAAAAATGCAAATTCCATTCACGCTGTATCCATTGAGAATTCATCCAAGCTTACCCAATTCCATTTCAAATGCCTGTTTTACACCTAATCTCTTTTGATGATTCAAACCTTGCAGTCTGACTGTCTGCAGCTTAATTAAACTAGACATACATACATACAGCTTCAGTATCCCACAGTAATATTAAGGGAAAAAATGACATTTCCTTTACAATATAAAGATATGTATATTTCCATACTTATAACATTAATCTTAACAACTTAAAACTTTTATGCTTTAAACAAAACTTCAAGTAGCAATGTGGAGGGGGGGTGAGTGGAGTGGGAAGGAATCTTCAAGACCCATACCGACAGGGACAATCAAAACGACTGAAGCTCACATTTCCTCTGCTTCTGCCTATCACTGCTTATTAACCACCCCACCCCCCACCACAAAACCCACCCCCACCACCCACACCGTCCACCTCTCTCTCTCTCGCTTTCTCTCCCCAGAACAAAAGCTTTAATGATTTAGATCAATTGAAAATTCCCCTTCCACGTATTGTTATTTGTCAAAAATTCAGTGAGTGATCCTTCAGGTCCCCAATCTAAATTTTTATCTGTCATGGCTGATGTTATTTTATAATCCAACTACTACTGGTTAGGAAACAGTCCTTGCCATTTTACCCTGCCAGTTCATTAGAAAATGGTCCCACCCATTTTATCATACCAGTTAGGAAAAGGTCCCACCCATTTACCCTATGGCCATTCATCACGCCTTTAGTTTACCCTGGAAACAATTACAATAATCCTTTCCTTTTGTTTACCCAAAGGAACCAAATTGTGCTTATGGCGCCTTGTTACCTTCAGTTACTACACTCACAAATCTGTATGCTGATTTGGATCCTCAGACTGACCCACTGGCTTCCGGTTTCAAACACTGATTGCCCTATCTAATGAATGGTAAATGAACGTATTCACCCATCCCTTGCTGTCAACATTCGATCCGATGCCGGTGTCCAATATTGCAAGGTTCCTACCGACTGCGCCAAATTGTTCTGTTATTAAGATGAGACCACTCAAGTCTGTGAGTTTCCAGTAAGCAAAGGTGTTATTCAAGCATATGCTGGGGCACACAGCGTGTCCTACAGTGTCTCTCTGATACAAAGGCTGTGTAGCATATTTATATCTTTTAATTATCACATTTCATTATACCACTGAGTATAACCTCTGGTTACATACCTAATGAGCAGATTTATTTAGGCTGCAGATGTCACTCCACCAAGTGACACCCACCTACCCTTTACCCTTTCCCCCTGTGTCTCTCTGTCCTTTACCCCTCTCCCCCCTCTCCTCCCTGTTTCTGTCACCCCAGAGGGGGAGGTTGCACCCTCCTTTCCCTCTCTTCCCAGGGTGGGATATTGTGGAATATAGAGCTTGGGGTGGGTGTGGCGCAGCCCCAGTGACTGCGACAGGGTCGCCTGTAGTCCGGGCGAATATGGAGGCGGTGCTGTCTCAAGGTGACGCTGGTGCATGCTGGTCTTCTGTCCGCGTGTACCCCTATTCGAATGGAATTCCACATTGGCCACAAGCCCTGAACCCTCCATCAGGAGCTAGTGCCCCGCAACTTGAGTCGCCTCGTGGAAATGCCCTCCGTGGCCTTAAGCACTGCGCGGAAGGGTTTCCTGTATGGGCTGCTGCTGCACACCCTTCACTTCCTTGCCCTTGCCCGCCGCCTGGACACACCCTGGCGTGCCTTGTTGTCATCCGGTGGCGGAGGTCCCCAGTGGGGGGCCCTCTACGGGGATGTCCTCCCACTTTCCACTGGGGACCTGGGGTGGAGGGTGTTGCACGCAGCAGTCCCGTACAACCATAGGTTGTGCTGGTTCACGGACTCCTAAGATACCCGCATCTTTTGCGGCCTTGTGGAGTCCGTGGACCATGTCTATGTTAATTGTTGTAGGCTGCACCATCTTTTCAGTTATGTTAAAAATCTTTTAGTGTTGTTTTGCTTGCACTTCAGTCCCACGTTCCTGATCTACGGTCACCCGGTGCGAAGGGGGGCCAGGAGGGAGGAGGACCTCCTCGTGAACCTGCTCCTGGGCCTGGCCAAGTTGGCCATTAACAGGTCCAGGCAGCGGGTGATCGAGGGGATCATCTGACCTGACTGTCTGCCCCTCCTTTGCGGCTATGTTCACAGCCAGGTGTCCCTGGCGAGGGAGCACACGGTGTGTGCCGGCACTGTCGAGACCTTCCATGCTCGGTGGGCAGCGCAGGGACTGGGGTGTTATATTGACCCTGTTAATCACATTTTGGTTTAGTGTTTGCAAGTTTCCTTTAAAATTTGTCTTTGATTTTGAAGTTTCCCTTTATGGGGCTGCCTTTTACTTTGTCCCTAATTTTGTTAATTTAGTTTACTTGGTTAACTCAAAACAGTTACTTTTACCTAACTGTCCTAACCCTGCCGCTACATCTTGGTGCTCCCCGGAATCCACAGCAGAGGTGGAGGCAGCCTGCTGACTAATGCCCTGTCTGTGATGACTTTGGCAGGTGTCCTCTAGGGGGCCAAGACTAGGAGGGCCCCAGCCTCCTTTCGGGGTCCTGCTGTGTGGCAGTGGTACCCTTCTTGGCCTGTGAAGTTGGATCTGTGGAGGTCACAGGAAGAGGGGATTCGGACGGGCTGGCACTCCCAAAGTCACCTGGGTAGATGGTCCCGGAGTGTGCACCTGCTGATCCTCCTCCCTATGGGTGCCTGAGGGCCCCTGGCTGACAATGTGACCGGAAGGGGTAGCTGGAGCGAGATCAAGCTACCCAGCACCCTTTCCATGTACACACTGTTGGAGGCCAACTATGGCATCAGCAATGGAGATAAGCCCGCGCAGCAGTACAGGAGTGATGACCTGGACCAAGATCTCCATGGTGGCCTCCAACCTGCCAGT
Organism: Cetorhinus maximus; assembly: GCF_964194155.1. Lineage (NCBI taxonomy): Eukaryota > Metazoa > Chordata > Chondrichthyes > Lamniformes > Cetorhinidae > Cetorhinus > Cetorhinus maximus. Next base: position 110,964,586 of record NC_135888.1, on the reverse strand, counting down.
GTTGACCTCGGTGCTTTTGCAATGCTGGCGCTATCACCTCAGCCTGAAGATGCATGGGCTCCTCCGTCATGACTTGCAATCTGAGGAGTGCAGCGGACATCCCTTCCTGATGTTCCTGAGCTTGCCTTTGCAGCTCCAGCAACTGTGACATGACCGGGGCTCGTCATCTGACTCGGACTCAGCAATGTTCTGGCCTCCAGGAGTCCTCCGAGTGCTGGGGACGTGGGAAATCCCTGTCTCCGCCTGTTGTGGATCAGAAGGTGCGATGTGTTCGCCAGATTGTGATCCCAAGGCTACTCTAAAGCTAGGTCCCACCGAGGCGTGTGGCTCCGTGCTGGTGGAGAGTGTGGGTAAGCACTGTGACGGTACTTCAGGGAGAGTGCCTTCAGATTCCTCTTCAGAGGTTTCTTTGGGGCTTTATTGGAAGCCCTGGGTCATGGACTCTGTCTGCTGTTTGGCAGATGTGCCTGCGAAAGCAAGGGGAGATAATTAGTGCATGGCAGTGGCCTGTGAAAGAGGACACATCACTCACGGCATGGTTGTCTGATGGATGTTGCACTGCTGGATCCCCACTTGGTAGAGCAGCGCCAACCTCACCGTCAGCACAGGACCGATCCCGGTCATCGCCGGCCAGCTGGATGGCTCTGATTTTAAATTCTGTCAGAACTGTGACTTCCGGCATCCCTCCACCTGTCTGCGACCTTTCCCTCCTGTTTTGTGCCAGTTTGTCCTGCATGGATAGAGATGGGGAGAGTGTATCAGGACGCCTGCCGGGCCAGATGATAAGTGTGCCTGGCCTGTGTGCATTGTGAGTGGTCCCATGGACAGGATGGGGACAATGACAGTGTGTGTGAAAGAGTGAATGGTGATGTCCCTTGCACTGGCAGCGAGTGAGGGCCCTGTGGATGTGTGATGGGTTTGTGAGTTTGTGAGTTGGGAGTGATGAGAAGAGTGATTTATTCTGGCGGAATGGAGGAGATCATTTATCCTTTTGCGGCACTGGGTGGCTGTGCTCCTCTGCAGGGCATTTGCGCTGACCACCGCTGCCATTGCCTCCAAAGCCATCCTGCAGCCAGAGCAGGGGTAGAGAACATCCCTGTGGGCCTCCCCGGCATCCAGCAGTAGATCGAGGGACCCGTCGTTGAAGCAGGGGGCTGCAGTATTTTCCTTTGCTAGCCATGTCTCTCAGGCAGCGTTGGCGAGTTGGTGGCGATGAGCGCTTTGCTGGTGGCTGCCTTTTAAAGATGGTAGCAGGCGTGATGCAACAGCGGGGTGATGGCGGGTGGGCAAATGAGAGCCTGCCCACCATGGAAACAGCATGTTTTGTGGAAGTGAATAAATAATGAGGCGGACTGGGGATGACACAGCGTGAAAACTCGCCATTTTCATTGGCGGGTAGGACTCCATTTTATCCGCCTGCTAATGCACTTACTGCAATTCTGGGAAAATCCCACCCATTAAGTTTAATGACTTGTGATTGTTAGATGGGTTCCCACAGTGTCACACCCATCATGCCTATATATTAGCTCTATTTCCCATTATGCTTAGAAAGAGCTCTTATAACTATATTTGTCTATTCTTAATCTTTTAATACACGTCCATCCTAATCAGTTACCCCATTTCACTACACATGAGCAGATGTTGGTGCAATGTATTTTGCCGAGAAGATGAAGCACTGTCGTGCATATCGTGTCATTAACAATATGCAAGATCCATGACATTTGATGATGCTGGAGGAAGTGTTATCCAGTCTATGACAAGTGGATCATTTTCTGGCTTCCACCTCCATGGTCCTTTGGAGATGGGATTTCTTGCATGTTCTGAAGACATCGCTTGTGTATTGCAGACTGGTAATTGACATGCTGTATATGATTGTATAATGAATCTTTCTTTCCTGGCAAAGGTTTCTCTGCATAACTCTGAGTCCTGAACATTTGACATCTGGCCTCAATTACATCGCTACATCCAACGTTCCCACAGAGTTCACAAGTGTATGCCGCTAGCTCTTCACAGAGATCACGAAACAGCAAATTGTTGGGAGGGTATTGGTTATAGAACAGTGTCTCTTAAAGAAGTCTTCATAGTCTTCAGCAGGTTAACTGTAAGTCTTAACAAGTAGAACTATCTACACATGTACAGTAAAGGGTACAGGCTAGGAGCTGTCTGCATGTTCAGATCTTTACTAATCTCTGCTCAACACCACACTAACCCTGGATCTGGGTCATGTGCCTTCTTACATCACTGTGTGGGCAGTACTTTATTTAGTCCCACATTAATCCAGTATGTGCCAGACCCATATACTACTCCTCCCCCAAGTCTTTATCTAATGTATATGGAGTTACAGTAGTTTGCTTCATGCCTTACATTGATATTAGTCTCATGCATTCACATTGTTGTTACCACATTATTACTGCATTATTGTTATTACTGTATTAGCACTATTACAACATTCTCACCACTCCATCTCCCCCCTTCAAGTCCCTGAATTTACAGGTTCGGGTGATCTGGAGGCCTTATAACCGTTCCATATCTCGTTTGCCATTCTATCGGAGGAGTGGTAGGCTCTGTTGGTTCTGGTTCTTCCTGTTGGCTTGGAGGTTGAACTGGCCTTTGCATATGCATGCATTCTTTTCTTCTATTCCTTTGTGTTAAACTGGATTTGGTCAGTTCTGCTATTGCATTGATCAGTGGTTGCTGCTATTTGAACTCATTTCTTGCGGGGTGGACAAACACTGTATTTGTCTCCTTGATGCTTTTTTCTCTTCTTTTTGCATCACCTTGGTTCTCCCGATGTACATGAACGTTGACGTTTCAACAATGGAACCTTCATTTGCACCTGTTTCACAATTTTACGCAGGGTGGTGACTAATGGGGTAGCGTAGGGATCAGAGCTTGGGCCCCAGCTATCAACAATATATATCAATGATCTGGATGACGGAACCAAATGTAATATTTCCAAGTTTGCTGATGATGTGAAACTTGGTGCGAATGTGAATGGTGAGGAGGATGTTAAGAGGCTTTAAGGCGATTAAAGCTGAGTGGGCAAATTCATGGCAGATGCAGTATACATGGATAAGTGTGAAGTTATCCACTTTGGTCGAAAAAAAAAACAAAATAATAGAGTGCTATCTAAGTGGTGATAGACTGGGAAATGTTGATGTACAAAGGGACCTGGTTGTCCTTGTACACAAGTCACTGAAAACAAGTATGCAGGTGCAGCAAGCAGTTAAAAAGGTAACTGGTATGTTAGCCTTGATTGCGAGAGGATTTGAGTACGGGAGCAAGGATACCTTACTGCAGCTGTACAGGGCCTTAGTGAGACCACACCTGCAGTATTGTGTACAATTTTGGTCTCCTTACCTAAGAAAGGATATACTTGCCATAGAGGGAGCGCAGCAAAGGTTCACCAGACTGATTCCTGGGATGGCAAGATTGTTCTGTGAGGAGAGATTGGCTCAACTAGGCCTGTATTCACTGAAGTTTAGAAGAATGAGAGGAGATCTCATTGTAACGTATAAAATTCTGACAGGGCTGCATAGCTTGGATGCAGGGATGATGTTTCCTCTGGCTCAGGGGTCTAGAACAAGGGGTCACAATCTCAGGATACAGGGTGGGCCATTTAGGACTGAGATGAGGAGAAACATCTTCACTCAGAGGGTGGTGAACCTCTGTAATTCTCTACCACAGAAGGCTGTGCAGGCAAAGTCACTGAATATATTTAAGAAGTAAATAGATAGATTTCTAGACTCTAAAGGCTTCAAGGGGTGTGGAGTGAGAGTGGGAGTATGGCATTGAGATAGAGGATCAGCTATTATCATATTGAATGATGGAGCTGGCTCGAAGGGCTGAATAGCCTACACCTCCTATTTTATATGTTTCTATCTGAAAGGATTAAGCATATTTTGAATGATGCCCATGATATTCCTCACATCCTTTTTATTACGCTCCCTTTTTGTCTTCTCCAGGTCAATGCAAGATCTCATTGACATTCTGTGACCAAACATCCCTTAACAGTCTCTGCTTATAGCAGCCCTCTCATGCTGTGAAAAGATTCATCTTTCTAAAGCTCCCTTATTGAGAGTAAATCCTGTCAAACCTCCCCATGTCTGGGTGTCACAGTTGGCCGTTTGTTCAAAAACCAGATTACATGCAGTCTGAGAAAAATCATACTCCTGTTGGTCTCTGGGCAACAAATTGTCCTGCTTCTAACTCGGTATTGATATCAAGATGACTCTCTTTCAAGCTGCACATCTTAGCCAAATATGCTGAAAGATTCCTGGCACAGTTGACTCGATCATAAGTAAAGAACCACGGCAGCATGGCGAGAACACCTGAAAGATGAAGATCCCAGTTGGCTACCCTGGTTGTTCTGATAAAAAGCAGAAATTCTTTTGCCATATTGATGAAACTGCTGGAAAGTCATGCTGTTTTGACTATTATTAACTAAGTTGTTGTAGCAACTAATGACTGGAGTCTCTGGGAATGAGGATGTCATTGAAATCATCATTGGGGAAGCCAGTCTGAAGTTCAACTGTTAGATTAAGTCAGATCTTGTTCATCATCTTGTATTGTGTCTATGTAAACCTGCCATCGCAATCTCTGTAGAGTTTCACGTACAATCTTGTGAGTTCTAACATTCCTGCTATAAATGATGATCACTTGCAACAACATTAACCTTACCTGCTTCAACCAGTTCGGATTCAATGACAACGCCTGGAAGACCAGCATCTGCAATTTTTTTCTCGATGCAAGGTATAAATGCCATTGCAGTGTGAAACTACCCCATGTAAAGAATATGTCTCTGCATGAAAAATACATTCCTCCAATGAACCTCCTGGCCCTTCGCATAAATTGCCTGTTCCATTACTACAATCTTATCCAGCCTGAGTTTGTCTGCAATATCCAACACTTTGTTGCAAGATTGTATTGAGCTCAGTAGGGCTGCATTGATGACTGGAAAGTAGCCAGTGTTTGACTTCGGTGGGATTGAAGTTCTCTGAAGCAGGGTATTGAAACCAGTTCACCCAGGCAAAACTTCATTGTTCATTTCTGGCAACTTGCTGAGAAAGTGTGTTCATATTCTTGGAAGTGTATATGATTTTCAAGCTCTAATTGTATTCCCTCACCAAACACCTGCAGACCTCTCCTTTGTCCTCCACTGTACAGGTCAATATTTGTAGAGGGTGGTTGTGGGGTCATTTTTTTTTGTTTTCTTCAGAGCAGGTGCTTCTATTTGCATTGTTCTGGCTGACGCAGCCCATTAAATTATTATGCCATTTTTATTGTGAGTTCTGCCCTTTCTTGACAATATCTCATCTCCAAAGTCATTATTCCAGCCCAGCATTGATATTGGGTGGAATATACTGCTCACCTCATCGAATTTGAGGCTCAGACAGTACTGTGTTGTGCTCTAACATCTGAAAGTTTGAAAAACAGTTCCCCTAACCATTTAGAAGCCTGATTAAGGGCACAGTCATGTGTCCAAGAGATATTGCCAGAGCCAAATGTTTTGGCATGAGTCTCCTCCCTTCAATCGCAGGTTCATGATTTCTTGGCACAAGGAAATAATCTTGCAATCATTGATATCATCTACGAGGACCTGTGCGTTATCATCTGGAAGCCCACTTGTTATGCCTGCTGTCCATGCAAGGAAATTGAGCAGCTCATTGGGTACCAAATCCTTCGCTGCATCCTTATGATGAAAGGAAGGCTGTATGAAGCAACTGAAGATGGTTGGACCTAGCACACTACCCTGAGGAACTTCTACAGTGATGTCCTGGAACTGAAATGATTGAACTCCAACCTTGGATGTTAGTGGCTATCTAAGTAGAGGAATGACATCAGACTTGTTTTGAATTGAGACCCTCAGTGCTAGTGCAGCATGATATCAGATAAAAGCAAAATACTGCGGATGCTGGAAATCTGAAACAAAAACAGAAAATGCTGAAAAACTCAGCAGGGCTAGCAGCATCTGTGGAGAGAGAAACAGAGTTAACGTTTCGAGACCATCTGACCCTTCTTCAGAGCTGAAGAGAAGTGGAAATGTGATGAAATTTATACTGTTTAAGGGGGTGGAGCAGGTGGAGCTGGATAGAAAGCCAGCGATAGGTGGGGACAAAGGAGAGATTGACAAAGTTATCATGAACTAAAGGACAAAGGAAGTGTTAATGGTAGTAGCAAGGGTGAAAAAAGGTGCTGATAGTGGCAAGGGTAAGAAAGCAGAATGTGGTAATAGCAGAACAAGGGCCAGCACATGAACAAGTAACAGCTGGCCGTTTTGGGATGGGGTGGGGTGAGGGGTGGTGGTGGGCAAATAATGATAGAAAATGGGACAGAAGGGAGGATAAAAAAGGCGATAAAACCATGGATAAATGAATAAAAATAAAAATAAGTGGATAAAAAATAGAAATGAATGTAGAGAAAGAGGGCATTAAAAAAGGGGTGAGGATAGAAGAGAGAGTTCATGGTCTGAAGTTGTTGAACATAATGTTAAGTCTGGAAAACTGTAAAGTACCTAATTGGAAGATGAGGTGCTGTTCCTCCAGTTTGTGTTGGACTTCACTGGACCATTGCAGCAGGCCAAGGACAGACATGTGGGCATGAGAGCAGGGTGGAGTGTTGAAATGGCAAGCGACAGGGAGGTCTGGGTCATGCTTGTGGACAGACCGAAGGTGTTCTGCAAAGCAGTCACCCAATCTGCGTTTGGTCTCTCCAATGTAGAGACCACATTGGGAGCAGCAGATGCAGTAGACCAAATTGAAGGAGGTGCAAGTGATGTGCTGCTTCACTTGAAAGGAGTGTTTGGGGCCTTGGATGGTGAGGAGGGAGGAGGTAAAGGGGCAGATGTTGCACCTTCTGCGATTGCATGGGAAGGTGCTGTGAGAAGGGATGAGGTGTTGGGGGTGATGGAGGGTATCCCGGAGGGAATGGTCCCTACGGAAGGCTGACAAGGAGGGTGAGGGGAACATGTGTTTGGCGGTGACATCATGCTGGAGTTGGCAGAAATGGCGGAGGATGATCCTTTGAATGTGGAGGCTGGTGGGGTGAAAAGTGAGGATATGGGGGACCTTATCATGGTCTGGGAGGGAGGGGAAGGTGCGAGGGCAGAGGTGCAAGAGATAGGTCAGAGACAGGTGAGGGCCCTGTCAACCACAGTGGGGGGGAAACCCCGGTTAACTAAGAATGAAGACATGTCAGAAGTGACGTTTTGTAAAGTGACATCATCAGAACAGATGCAATGGAGGCGAAGGAACTGAGAGAATGGGATGGAGTCCTCACAGGAAGTAGGGTGTGAGGAGCTGTAGTCGAGGTAGCTGTGGGAGTCAGTGGGCTTGTAATGAATATTGGTGAACAGTCTATCACCAGAAGTGGAGACAGAAAGGTCAAGGGAGGAAAGGGAAGTGCCGGAGATGGACCATGTGAAGGTGATAGAGGGGTGGAAATTGGAAGAAAAATTAATAAATTTTTCCAGGTCCAGACAAGAACATGAAGCAGCACATAAACAGCCATCGATGTACCTAAAGAAGAGTTGTGGGAGGGGGCCTGAGTAGGACTGGAACAATGAATGTTCCACATACCCCATAAAGAGACAGGCATAACTGGGACCCATGTGGGTAACCATAGCCACATTAAAATAAAAGCAAGATACTGCAGATGCTGGAAATCTGAAACAAAAGCAGGAAATGCTAGAAAAACTCAGCAGGTCTAGCAGCATGATATAAGGGTCAGCAATCAGGGTTTAAATCTGATACTCTGTTGGGAAGTGTGGCTCCAGGAGATCCATGTTGGTATCTGTGCCTGAATCAGTGTCACTTATACTCCTGAAGACAAATCTCTGACTGCCTCCTCAACAACTTCATCTGTTGCAATATCCTGAACAAAGACAATACCACTCTGGTTACTGTGAGATGATCTGAGAAATTTTAGGAATGGATGAGGTTTTGCCATTTTTCATGTAAGGAACTCACATTTATATCTTCACCCTGGGTTCCATGCAATTTCTGCATATTTTAAAACAGTATTTTCTACAAAATGCTCACTTTTTGAAGATGGGAACATTGATTTTCCTGATGTGTTCTCTAAACTAATGGTATGAATTTGAAGCATATCCAAGGAGGGCAGGGGGCTATGGAAATGTGTGTTTTCTGAGACTCAACCCATGGCCTACTGGAAACCTGGTCCCAACCTGGTTCAATGCAATTCTTTCCTGTCCCAGTGAGCTGTTTCTTACTCAGCATTGTCCTCCTACTCTTCCACCTGGTTCTCTTTCACTGCTAGCTGGTCAGGTTGCAGTTCTTGGGTGTCTGAAAGGAGAAGGGCAGAAGTGCAGGGTTCTGCTGAAGGGAGCAGGGAAGCAACAGGCACATGCTTACACCATCAGCAGCTTGTAATTTTTTTATTCTTTCATGGGAAGTGGTCACCTCTGGCTAGGCCAGCATTTATTGCCCATCCCTAATTGCCCTTAGAAGGTGGTGATGAGCTGCCTTCTTGAACTATGCAGTCCATATGGTGTAGGTACACCCACAATGCTGTTAGGAAGGGAGTTCCAGGATTTTGACCCAGTGACAGTGAGGGCACGGCGATATATTCCCAAGTCAGGATGGTGAGTTGCTTGGAGGGAAAATTCCAGGTGATAATGTTCCCATGTGTCTTCTACCCTTGTCCTTCTAGATAGTAGTGGTCATGGGTTTGGAAAGTGTTGTCTGAGGGGCCTTGGTGAGTTCCTGCATTGCATTTTGTAGATAGTACACACTGCTGCTACTGTGCATCGGTGGTGGTGGGAGTGAATGTTTGTGGATGGGTTGCCAATCAAGCAGGATGTTTTGTCCTGGATGGTGTTGAGCTTCTTGAGTATTGTTGGAGCTGCAATCATCCAGACAAGTGGAGAGTATTCCATTACACTCCTGATTTGTGCCTTGTAGATGGTGGACAGACTTTGGGGAGTCAGGAGGCGAATTACTTGCCACAGGGTTCCTAGCCTCTGACCTGCTCTTGTAGCCACAATATTCATATGGCTAGTCTAGTTCAGTTTCTGGTCAATATAAGCCTCCGGGATGTTGATAGTGGGGGATTCAGCAATGGTAATGCCATTGAATTTCAAGGGACGATAGTTAGATTCTCTCTTGTTGGAGATGATCATTGCCTGACACTTGTGTGGCGCAAATGTTACTTGTCGCTTGTCAGCCTAAGCCTGGATATTGTCCAGGTCTTGCTGCATTCAGACATGGACCACTTCAGTATCTGAAGAGTCATGAATGGTGCTGAATATTGGGTAACATCAGCAAACATCCCCACTTCTGACCTTATGATGGAAGGCAGGTCATTGATGAAGCATCTGAAGATGATTAAGCCTAGGACACTACTCTGAGGAACATATGCAGTGATGTCCCGGAACTGAGATGATTGACCTCCAACAACCACAACCACCTTCCTTTGTGCTAGGTATGACTCCAACCAGCAAAGAGTTTTCCCCCTGTTTCCCATTGATTACAGTTTTGCTGGGGCTCTATGATGCCATATTCAGTCAAATGCTGCCTTGATGTCAAGTGCAGTCACTCTCACTTCACCTCTGGAGTTCAGGCCCTTTGTCATGTTTGAACCAAGGCTGATTAATCTTGTTGGAACCCAAGCTGGGCGTCAGTGAGCAGATTACTGCTGAGCAAGTGCCGCTTAATAGCACTGTTGATGACCCTTTCCATTACTTTGCACATGATCAAAAGTAGACTGATGAGGCAGTAATTGGCCAGGTTGGATTTGTTCCACTTTTGTGAACAGGACATACCTCGGCAATTTTCCACATTGCCAGGTAGATGCCAGTATTGTAGCTGTGCTGGAACAGCTTGGCTAGGGGCGCGACAAGTTCTGAAGCAAAAGTCTTCAGTACTATTGCTGGAATATTGTCAGGGCTCGTAATCTTTGCAATATCCAGTACCTTTAGCTGTTTCTTAATATCACTTGGAGTGAATCGAATTGGCTGAAGACCGGCATCTGTGATGCTGGTAACCTCCAGGGGAGGCTGAGATGGATCTTTCACTTGGTGCTTCTGAATGAAGCTTGTTGCAAATGCTTCAACCTTTTCATTTGAACTGATGTGCTGGGCTCCCCCTTCATTAAGAATGGCAATAATTGTGGACCCTCCAACTCCAGTTAGTTGTTTAATTGTCCACCACTATTCATGACTGGATGTGGCAGGACTGCAGAGCTGATCTGTTGGTTGTGGGATCACTTAGCTCCGTCTATCGCTCGCTGGTTACACTGTCTGGCATGCAAGTAGTCCTGTGTTGTAGTTTTGTCATGCTGACAACTCACTTTTAGGTATGCCTGGTGCTGCTCCTGGTATGCCCTCCTGCACTCTTCAGTGAACAAGATTGAACAAGATTGTGGGATGAGGGAGAAGTGGGATGTGGGGGTATGATTAGATATGAGCATATCATCTTCAATGGTTTCAGCGATGTCTATTTACATGGCGTCAGTTCCTGTGAGAATGAGCACCATCAATTCTGGGTGTTAAGGACAAGCATACATGATTTTCCTCCATCAGTTAGTTCTTGTTGTCTCTAGTTATACCCAATGTTGTCCAGCAAGAAGGAGGGCAGTGTGTAGTGAGTATGGTGCAATCTGTTTGAACATAGGTACATAGGAAAAGGAGAGGTCATTTAGTGACTCGAGCCGTATCCATCATTCATTGAGATCACAGCTGATATGAAGCCTAACATCATTAACCCACCTTTGACGCATACTTCTTAATACTTTTGGATAACAACAATCTATCAATCTTAGGTTTAAAATTAACAATTGATCTAACATCAATTATCATTGTGGAAGAAAGTTCCAAATTTCTGCCACCCTTTGCTTGAAGAAGTGTTGCTTAATTTCACTCCTGATAGATCTGACTCTAATCTTTTGATTATGTCCCCTTGTACTAAACTCCCCAACTTGCAGCAACAATTTATTTCTATCTATTCTATCTCTTCCCCTTAATATCTTGAAAACTTCAATCAAAGCACTCTTAACCATCTAAATTCCAGGAATTAGATCCCCAGTTTTTGTAACCTTTCCTCAGAATTTAGTCTTTGGAATCCATGCATAATTATGGTGAACATACATCACATTCCCTCCAAAGCCAATAAATCCTTCCTAAGGTACGGTGCCCGGAGCCACTCACAGTACTCCAGGTGTGGCCTAACCATGGCTTTGAATATAAAGTTTGGGAGATGTGTGTTACAATGCGGTTAGGGTCCAGTAACTTTTTGTTTCAAGTATGCAAATTTGAAATCTCAGTTACCCAGTGGGCGAATAAAGCCACAAGATTCCACTGTTTTAAATAAACAAAGTAAATTTTAATATACAGATTCAGAAAAGCAAAGCAATTTACAAACACTCGAACATTCAGAATTAACATGAAGTAAACATGAATTAACAGGCAAACTGTAGTCAAACACACCACACTGCACACTAAATGACAAATGTGACCAAGAAAGATCACACAAATTTCTCAGCAACACATTCAGACATCAGTAACCACTGTGAGTCACAAAATGCTGTTAAAACTGTCTCCCTCAGGATCTAGCCCCTGAATTCCCTGGAAAGCTGCTCCGAATCGCACTGCTTCAGCATACCTTCCAATGGTTCAATTTCATCTCCTGAGACTCCATGGGGGTCACAAAGCTGCACTCACATCTCTAATTACCAGCTCACTAACAACTCTTCTGCAGACTGCTAGTTTCACGAAGCTGGCACCGCCCCTGGGTTCCTCCAAATTCTACTCTCCCAGCTGCAACAAGCTATAAATGGCTTGCAGGGCTTCACTGAGCCCTAACTGCCTCGAGCACAGTACCAGCAACAGTCTGCCACCTTCTCAACTCCCCAGAATTTTTCTGAGCCCTAACTGCCTGGAGCCTGCTAACAGCAGCACCTTTTGGTATAGAGTTTTTTCCCCACCAACAGAACACACTTTCCCAGCAAACACACAGAGATAACCTGAAACCAGAGAACTTTCTTAAGCTCCACCCATCTCCATGACAACTTTCTCAAGGGCAATTAGGGATGGGCAATAAATGCCAGCCTAGCCAGCAACATCCATATCCCCTGAGTGAATTTTTTTTAAAAATCGCCTTTCAGGGTTCACTGAATGCTTTTAAACTAAACAAGACATCTCGCTGGACTGCACATCTTTGTAAGCAGTGTAGACATCATATCTCCAGCTCTCCAACTAAGCAAGCCCACCTGTTGTTTTATAGCTCATACCTTTCTAGCTGTTAATTCCTTAAGTCAACATCCCATTTTCTACTGTTAAACTTTAATCTTCCCAGAACTAAACAATACCTCTAAAATATTAACATGACTCCTGAGCTAGCTAGTCATCACATGTGGCTGTCATGGTTGAGTAATTAGCAGTGCAACCAACGTGTGGGTGTGAGACTTGCAGCAGTGCAAAGTATGTGAGGCATATTAATGTTAGGTTTAAATCATAATTGTTGGTATGTGAATAATGGGGGTGCATGAGCTTGGTGGAGCAATTATTGGGATAAGGCCTTTGGACGTCCACTTACTGGCCTTGACCACTTATATGAGGCCATTAAACTTCTTACGGCACTGCATTCACATCCTTGGAACTACACTCCTGATTGCCACAGTTATCTGCTGCCATTGCCATGTGAGAGTTTGTGTGGAGAGCCTCTTGGCACTCTGAAAGGATGGCATCCCTCCTCCCCTGCACTTCCTCCGCCAAACATTCAGTGCAGTGTTGGACAATCTTGGAGGCCACACTCTGCCATGTCACACATCATTCAATGCTCTTTTAACTCACACAATCTTGCAGCACCTGCTGTGACCTCCCATTTAAGTGGAGGATGCAAGATTGCTTTAAGTAGTGTAGGCCAGTTTTAAGTAGTGCCAGCCACGCACAATTTAGTGCTCTCTGCTCAAGCATGTAGGCACTCTGCAATGCACTTAGCACTGGCTGCCAACAATAATCATTTCAGTAAACAGATAATACAAAGCTTGGGTGCTGCCTGCATCAGTTGCAATGGATACAGATTAATTGCACATCTTGATTCCCATGCCCATTTTGTGGGCCTTATCAAATTTTTCAGCCAAAGAATTTAGGAGCATTTTATGGTCATGTTTCAGTGCCTGCCTGCTTTTACTACAGGTTGGATCTGATGATCTGACCAGGAACCAGTACACATTGGCTACATAAGCAATCTAATGCTAGCTATGAACTTTTGAGCTACAGTTGAAACAACCTACAGGTTATTATTGCAGAGACAGCAATGCTCTTGGCACTTTGCACTTGGATTATAAATTGTTCCTGGTTGGCGCTGATGTTCAAGCTCTGTTGGAATACCATTGTACCTTGTCACCAGGACTGACCTTCAGTGCTTCTGGATCCATGTGTTGAAAAGTGACTGTTAAAAGCCTACAGTAGCATTTGCAAATGATTTAAAAGAGAGTCATTTTAAGATTATTGTCATGAACACTTTAAAAGGTGCTTCCCTAAAGCACTCGTGAACAACATATTTGTATGTGTGTGCATATTTTACCCTTGGAGTAAGTAATTCAATGTAAAAATAACCCCAAAACAAAGACTTTTTACTTGAAAAGGAGGTTAGTTTATTTCACTCTATTGCTCTGGAAGCTACTAAAGACAAGATAAAGTTATCAACACAAAGATTAGTTACATATGAAGGTAAAATGATACTTATAAACATAAATCAAGATTAGTCCATATTCGGTGCAGGCCCGATATGTTTTGACGTCTAGGTGTTGCATTGACTGAAATGAAGGTCTTAAGGTTGTAGAGTTGTCTACCAGTTGTGTTGGCTTCCACTGTCAAATTGCCGGAGGTTGCTTTAACAGGTGAGCTTAGTAGGTGGAATCAGAGTTTACAGGGTGGAGAGACGGTTCCTTACTTCTGTTCTAAAGGTGTGGCACTTTTAGCTGCCTAGTTACTTTACAACAGACCAGGAGCTGTCTTTAGATGACATTTTCCGTCTCTGCCTGGGATGAAGCCTTTTCAAGATATTCCCTGTGGATCTGCCGCTTCCTCCCCTTTTCAATGATTTTTTCCAGGTAAGCCAAGAGAGTTGCTGCTATCATGTGACCTGTACAAAAGGTCATGTCATCTTCCAAAACAGTCTTCGACATTTCAATTAGCCCTTCCCCCACCTGTGGTTCTCAGCTTTTGCCCTGGCCAAGACACGATTTACATTCTTATAATGAGGCATCAACAAAACTTCATTATCTCCTGGACGAGACCACAGTGAACCATAATTAAATGAAGGATTGTGTTTTGTCCTCTCAGAAGAGGAGACCCAGTCTGAAATCCACAATAATATCCAGTAGCTTGGAGCCATTTTGGAACAGTCTTTGACCTAACTTCAAGGTTTATTTTAAGAAAAAGTCACCTTTAAAACAGCTTTTCTAAAAATTTGTAATATCATAACTGTGCACTGTAACACTATTATAATTGGAGCTGCTACAATCAACTCATTTCTGTAATATCTTTCCTTTTTACTCATTTCTTAGTAGCTTTTTCTCATCAACTTTGCTCATGTTCCAAAACACAGACCTCTAAAATAATATAGGGATAACCCTTCTCCATGCTGCTATTGTATGCTTTCAGCCACTCAGCTGAGGGTATCTACCTCCAATGCAGAGCTGACAGCAAGCTGTTCAACTTGGCAAGACTGCACACCAAGACCAAAGTGTGTAAAGGCCTAGCCCATGAGTTGCTGTTTGTTGATGTCACCACACTGGCATCTCATACTGAAGTTCACTTGCAGTAGTTTGTAGATCGGTTCTCCTGGGCCTGCTAGGGGTTTGGACTGACAATCAACGTCAGTTATGGCCCAGGATGTAGAGAATCCACCTTCCATCAACACCGACAACCTCACTCTGTAAATCATCGACAGCTTCACATACCTTGAATCAATAATTGCCAGTATCCTCTGATGCTGAACGCAGCACCAGGATTGCCAAGGCCACCACTGTCTTGTCAAAGTTGAGAAGGCAAATGCGGACCAACAGCAAACTAACTGAAAATAGAAAGCTTCGCGTGCACCAGGCTTGTATTCTCAGTACCCTCCTTTACAGTAGCAAAGCATGGACAACTTATGCAAGCTCAGAAAAGCAGCTGAACAGCTTCCTTCTACACTGCTTCAGGCAAACATTGGGCTTCTCCTGACAAGACAAAGTGCCAAATATGGAAGTGCACCAGCGTGCAGAGCTCCCCGGCATGTTTGCCCTCAAGTCAGAGACAACTCTGTTGGCTGTGTCATGTGAGCCAAATGGATGATGACTACTTGCCCAAAGACATGCTCTGTGATTAGCTTGCTATCGGCACATGACCAACAGGTCAACCACATCTGTGATACAAGGATGCCTACAAACTCAACCTCAAGTTGACCAGGATCAGAGTTGATGCATGGAAAATCCTTGCTGCTGTTGTGGTATAAAAATGAGATCACTCAAGTCTATAGGTTTTCTAGTAAGCAAAGGTTTTATTCAAGCATATGCTGGGAGAGATCATCTTGGTTGCTTTTCCAAGGGTCTCTGATGTAACATATTTATTTCTTTTAGTTATCACATTTCATTATAGTGCCTAGTACAACCTCCAGTTACATACAGTGTGCTTGCACACGAACAGGGGAGAGAGCTCA
Source organism: Cetorhinus maximus (assembly GCF_964194155.1). NCBI lineage: Eukaryota > Metazoa > Chordata > Chondrichthyes > Lamniformes > Cetorhinidae > Cetorhinus > Cetorhinus maximus. The sequence continues at coordinate 110,948,924 of NC_135888.1, read as the reverse complement.
TCCTGAGTGAGGCACAGCCAGAGCGGTATTAGCAATTTGGTGCACAGTGGGAATTTGGTGCATAGAGAACAAGGTGCTCTTTGCACTTTTTCCTTGCTATCCAACTTCTTAAATCTTCAGAGCGTGGATCTTGCCCTGCTGCAGCAGTAGAGGGTACAAGGGAAAGGAATCACTGGTAAGTAGTGGGTAAGGTATTTACTACTTTAATCACTTATTGTTTAAGATCATTTTGTGGCTTATAGTTTGTATATTCTACAGTAATGAGGATCAGGAAAGAAGGGCCCTAGAGTAATTGATTTAAAAGGTTTAATTTAAAGGAGCGCTCAAAGCTGTGGTGTGCTCCTCGTGCTCCATGTGGGAGGCCAGGGACATTTTCAGTGCCCTGGACCAGCAGGAAGTGTGTCCAGCTGCAGCTCCTGGAAGCTCGGGTTTCAGAGCTGGAACGGTGGCTGGAGACACTGTGGAGTATCTGCGAGTCTCAGAGCATCGTTGGAAGCATGTTTAGAGAGGTGGTCGCACGGCAGATGAAGGGACTTGAGGAAAGAAGGGAATGGGTGACCACCAGGCAGTCTAAGAGAAATAGGCAGATAGTTCAGGAGTCCCCTGTGGTCCCGCTCGCAAATTGGTATTCCATTTTGGAGGCTGATGAGGGCGCTGGTTCCTCCAGGGAGTGCGGACAGAGCCAAGCTTCTGAATCCACAAGCAGCCTGTCTGTACAGGAGGGGAGGAAGGGAGGAAGAGCAATAGTAATAGGGGATTGTATAGTCAGGGGAATAGATAGGCGCTACTGTGGCAATCAACGTGACTCCAGTATGGTGTGTTGCCTCCCTGGTGCCAGGGTCCAGGATGTCACTGAACGGCTGCAGGGCATCCTGAAGGGGGAGGGTGATAAGGCAGAGGTCATGGTACATGTTGGTGCCAATGACATAGGTAGAAAGAGGGATGAGGTCTTGCATCAAGAATTCAGGGAGTTAGGCAGTAGACTAAAAAGCAAGCCCTCTTGGGTTGTAATCTCTGGATTACTCCCAGTGCCACGTGATAGCGAGCTCAGAAATAGGAGAATAGCGCAGATGAATATGTGGCTTAAGAGTTGGTGCAGGAGGGAGGGTTTTAGATTCCTGGATCACTGGGACCTTTTCTGGGAAAGGTGGGACCTGTACAAGCGGGACGATCTACATCTGAACCAGAGCAGGACTAACATCCTTGCGGGCGGGTTTGCTAGTGCTGTTGGGAGGAGTTTGAACTAATTCAGCAGGAGGAGGGGACACAGAATGTTAGCAGAATAGGGACACATCATAATACGGTAAAACAATCAAGTCAGAGGGAATACAGCTGCATTAAGTTTCAAGGGAGTAAGGCAAGGCTGGATGGCCTCTACTTTAATGCCAGGAGTATTACAGGTAAAATGGATGAGTTAAGGGTGAGGATTGACACGTGGAATTGTGATATAGTAGCCATCACTGAGACGTGGTTGAGGGAGGGGCAGGATTGGCAGCTCAACATTCCGGGATATAGAAACTTCAGGTGAGACAGGGGAAGGGGTAAAAGAGGAAGAGGTGTTGCATTATTAGTTAAGGAGTCAGTTACTGCAGTAAGGAGAGATGATATCTTGGAGGGGGTATCGAATGAAGCTTTGTGGGTAGAGCTTAGGAATAAAAAAGGGGCAGCCACATTGTTAGGTGTTTATTATAGACCCCAGATAGTCAGCGGGAAATTGAGGAGCAAATATGTGCAGAATTTGCGGATGTGAGTAAAAACAATAACAATAGGGTAATTATATTAGGTGATTTCAACTTTCCCAACATTAATTGGGATAGACATAGTGTTAAGGGCTTGGACGGAGTGGATTTCTTGAAATGTGTACAGGAGAACTTTTTACGTCAAAATGTAGAGGGTCCAACAAGGGACAGCGCAGTGCTGGACCTAATTCTGGGGAATGAAGCCGGACAGGTAGCTAAGGTGGTGGTGGGCGAGCATTTTAGTGATAGCGACCACAACCTGGTACAGTTTAAGTTTGCTATGGACAAAGAAATCGACAAGTTGCAAAAATATGTTTTGGATTGGGGGAGAGTGGATTTTAGTAAAATACGGCAGGATCTGGTCAAGGTAGACTGGGAACAGTTACTTGTGGGGAAATCTACAGAGGAACAGTGGGGGGTGTTCAAAAAGGAAATGGGGAGGGTACAGGCTCAACATGTCCCCTCTAGGGTGATAGGAAGGAGTAACAAGCCCAGAGAACCATGGATGACCAGAGATATTCAGGTTATGAGAGAAGGAAAAGAGAGGCTTTTAGCAGGTACAATGGAAGTAAATCAGCAGAGGCATTAATAGAGTACAGAAAGTGCAGGGTGGAGCTTAAGAAAGAAATTAGGAAAGCAAAGAGGGGATATGAGAAAGCTCTGGCTGGTAAAAGTAGGGAAAATCCCAAGATATCCAATAAGTATATCAATGGGAAGAGGATAACCAAGGAAAGAGTAGGGCCCAAAAGGGACCAAGGGGGAAATCTATGGGTGGAGCCAGAGGTCACCGCTAGAGTGTTGAATGAATACTTCACATCCGTCTTCACCCAAGAGAATGAGGATGAAGGTATCGAACTCGGGGAGAGAGACTGCGAGGTTCTTAAGCAAATTGATAGAGGGAGTGACAAGGTATTGGAGGTGTTGGCAGGCTTAAAACTGGACAAATCTCCAGGTCCGGATGATTTGTGTCCCAGACTGCTGAGGGAGGCAAGGGAGGAGAACGCAGGGGCTCTGACCCAAATTTTTAATTCCTCTCTGGCCACGGGGGAGGTGCCAGAGGTCTGGAGAACAGCTAATGTGGTTCCGCTATTTAAGAAGCGTTGTAGAGATAAGCCAGGGAACTACAGACCAGTGAGTCTCACGTCAGTGGTAGGAAAACTATTGGAGAAAGTGCTGAAGGAGAGTATCTATCTCCACTTGGAGAGGCAAGGTTTGATCAGGGATAGTCAGCATGGCTTTGTCAGAGGGAAGTCATGCCTAACAAATTTGATTGAATTTTTTGAGGAGGTGACCAGGTGTGTAGATGAGGTTAGCACAGTTGATGTAGTTTATATGGATTTCAGCAAAGCCTTTGACAAGGTCCCAAATGGGAGACTTATAAAGAAGGCAAATGCACATGGGACAACAGGGTAATTTGATAAGGTGGATTCAAAATTGGCTTAGTTGTAGGAGACAGAGGGTGATGACAGGAGGATGCTTTAGTGACTGGAAGTGGCGCACCACAGGGATCTGTGCTCAGTCCCCTATTATTTGTCATTTATATAAACGACATAGATGACTATGTGGGGGGTAGGATTAATAAGATTGCGGATGACACAAAGATTGGCCGGGTGGTTAACAGTGAGGTTGAATGTCTTGGGCTAGAGGAAGATATAGATGGGATGGTCAAATGGGCAGATAAGTGGCAGATGGAATTTAACCCTGAAAAGTGTGAGGTGATACACTTTGGAAGGAGTAATTTGACTAGGAAGTATTCAATGAACGGCATGACACTAGGAAGTTCTGAGAAACAAAGGGACCTTGGCATGTGTGTCCATAGATCTCTGAAGGCAGAGGGGCAAGTTAGTGGGGTGGTGAAAAAGGCATATGGGACACTTGCCTTTATCAATCGAGGCATAGATTACAAAAGTAGGGATGTCATGTTGGAGTTGCATAGAACCTGAGTGAGGCCACAGCTGGAGTACTGTGTGCAGTTCTGGTTGCCACATTATAGGAAGGATTTGATTGCACTGAAGGGGGTGCAGAGGAGATTCATCAGGATGTTGCCTGGGATGAAACATTTAAGTTATGAAGAGAGGTTGGATAGACTTGGGTTGTTTTTGTTGGAGCAGAGAAGACTGAGGGGCGACCTGATCGAGGTGTACAAGATTATGAGGGGCATGGACAGGGTGGATAGGGAGCAGCTGTTCCCCTTAGTTGAAGGGTCAGTCACGAGGGGACATAAGTTCAAAGTGAGAGGCAGGAGGTTTAGGGGGGATGTGAGGAAAAACTTTTTTATGGTCTGGAATGCATTGCCTGGGATGGTGGTGGAGGCGGGTTGCCTCGCATCCTTTAAAAAGTACCTGAGTGAGCACTTGGCACATCATAACGTTCAAGGCAATGGGCCAAGTGCTGGTAAATGGGGTTAGGTAGGTCAGGTGTTTCTCATGTGCCGGTGCAGACTCGATGGGCCAAAGGGCCTCTTCTGCACTGTGATTCTGTGATACATAATGAGCAGAATTATTCAGGGTGCAGATGTCTCATTATCTCACTGGGAGGCTGGGAAATGTCTTGGTTCTAACGCCTCCCAGTCTGTGCTCTTATCACTCTAACATTTGTTTAGCCATCCTGTGAAGGTCATTAAGTTTTATGACTTCTGATTGTTAGTTGGGTTCCCACAGTACCATTCCCATCATGCCTATGTGTTGGCCATTTTTCACATCATACTTAGAAAGAGCTCTCACCGCTACACTTAAAGCTATTAATGTGAAGAACTACGTTTGTCTACTTTTAAAGTTGTTAATGCACATCTCAATATTAGTTTTAATATTGAATTATTTCATACCCCACTTCGCCGCTGACCAGAATGCCTGTAGATAAGAAGTCAGGAAGGGCATGGAAAAAATAGAGGGCAAAAAATAAACAACCAGATGGCTGAAAAGAGAACCCAACTGTTGGAAAAAACATCAGTCTAATCATGCCAACTTTATTCAGCTGTTCCAGCTGCGGAAGGGATTGCCACTCACGAGTCAGCCTCTACAGCCATAACAGAGGATGATCAATCCAGAGGTGACTTACACCCAGGGCGCAGTCCATCATCTCCCAAGATGGACAGATGCCATCAACCATCGCTACATAACTCAACATTAAAACTTGTAAAGGTTCCATCTTTGTAATTCTTATTGTTGTGCTTTGAAGAAAGGTCCTTAACCTGAAACAGTTAACTCTGTTTCTCTCCTGCAAGATCTGCTGAGTATTTTCAGCATTTTCTGTTTTTGTCATATTAGTACTTTGTAACGTTAGAATTGCTCTAAAACAAGACCACAGATCTTTAAACTGCAAAAGCAATACCAAGTTTTAGTTGTAGTCTAATTAAAACTATGTGCTTTGAAAAGATCAAATTGATTTACCACTACACAGCATAGCATCTGTAACCTGTAATTCTTCAAGGTACAGTTTTAATAAAAATTATCCCTCTCCTTTTTCAAGATGCACATGTTAACTTAAGTCAAAGCAAGTAAGCAGCAACATTTTTGGGCTGAATTATACACTGAGGGCGGGCTCCCCACACCTCACCATAAATTTTGGGGACGAGCCCACCTCCCCTTAACCAGCTTCAATTTTTCGGGTGATGGCCCTTTAATTAGTGTGAGGTGACACTTATATCCATCTCCTGGAGGATATCCTGCCTCATAGATCTGCCAACCAATTGGAGGTTAATAGCTCTGCACACCTGCAATGCCAACCGGAGCAATGGTCACTGCTGGTGCTTCTAGTTAGGCCAATGAGGTGGCAGTCAACAATGGACCCAGACATTCAGGTAAGTCTGTGATCTTGCTGGGGCTTGTCATCCTCAGGCCTGTCAGAGAGGGGCTGCAGGAATGATGGAATGTGGAAGGGGAGGGTGGACTTGGGGACGCATAACTGTTGGTAGGGGGGCTCTAATTGACCTGGGAAGGAGGCACTCCTCCCCCGTTTCACTGACCAGCAGCCCTCAGGGCTAAACCTGCTGGACGTTGGATACAGGTGTCTCCCGCTGCCCATTATATTGGAGTGGCAGCAGAATGAGGCCCTTAATTGGGCATTAATTGCCCACATGATGGACTTAATTGGACCATGGGCAGGTGACTTATTTGACACCTCCCCAGTCACCCGAAAATCAGGGAGGGGGCTGGAGTGGATGAACTGTGATGGGTACCCCACCGATCGCATGGCACACTAGTTTACAGGTCCATCTGCCTATTTTCCCACCTGCAAGTGGCCAAACGATTCAGCCCTTTAACTTAAAATGTAAATCAGACTTTTCCCCAATTCTGGGTGCACAACCTTAAATTGAAATGAACACACTCTCAACAACCATATTCAACATTTTTTCACCTTAGAAATATTGAATCCTGTCACAGGTTATGAAATCAAAGCACCAAACTTTTATATGATATTCCCAGGCCACAAGTCCAAAGAATATTAACAGGTTAAATGATCATAACTCCAAAACCAAAAACATGATTCAAATGGGGGAATTTTCCAAGGTAAGAGGACACTCATTTGCGTGAATGCAACTAATTAAATTCCCTGAAATGACATTGGTTCAGGATGCTGACATCATCCCTTCCTGTTCCAGCTTTCGATGGTGGTGGGATTGAAGGTGAGTGGGGAACTTTAAATGTCAATTAAGGTCATTTTAAATGCCAATTAAGACCTGTTTTAACCTTCAATTCAGGATTTCCCGACCTGTCGGCAACTTATCAGGGTCACAAAGGCAAGTGCACAGCAGGAAGAGCTTCTTCAGTGAAACTGACAAGCTGGGAAGGCTCAGATAAATGAAACTGAAGAGCTCCAGCCATTGCCATTGAGAGGCTGTTGTTCAAAGTACTTCTTCTCTCAGAGAATGCTCGTAATGTTGACAGGTGATTGCCAACTTCTTGGAGGATGCTTTAACTGTCTAGGACTTCATTTACCCTCAGCTGCAGTTACCTGCTGTCAGCCTTCACCACGGAATGAGAGCAGATTATGCAGCTCAAACTTGCACCTCTGCTGAGGGACAAGAACATGGGCCTCTTCATCACCAGCTATCACTAGCAAAAGCAACAACAGCAGCAGCACTAGCTGACTTCTCCTCAGCCAAATGCCCCTGCACATGCCAGAGGGGTTGGACACCATGATCCACATGGAAGGAAGTGTCTATAGGCATAGGACCAGCTCTCTCACAGCATCCATGACAAAGACCTCCAGCTATTGGAGTAGGTGAGCCTGCACTGCCAATGGCTGAGAAGGCACTTGTCACACTGCAGGGCCACACCCTTCCTCCACCCTTCTCCCCCCCCTTCCCCTTCCCCCACACCCCCCCTTCCCCCACCCAACCAACAACAACCCCTCCCCTTACATCTTCGGGCCTTTGCCTCTCTCCAAGTGGCCTGTTCTCTTCTGCAGGGAGAGAAATCAGGGACATCTGGAATGTTCATAATAGCTTGTTGGAGAGAAGGAATGAACAAAATTTGTGATGGGAGACTGTAAGTCACTGGTGCAAAAGCGCAGTAGGCTGGGGGTGAGTGTTAGCTGTTCAAATGGAGATGTGAAGTGACTAAAGAGAGGAATGAGTGGAGCTGCAAAGCGTGTTCACCCGAGGAATGCTGTGCAGGAGAATGTTGGGCAATTCAGAGTATGGGGCTTGGCATATGAAAGTGTATGACAATCACTGGTCCTGCCTCCTGAGGTGCTGGATCTTTTTGATATACTGTCTTTGCGTTTGAGGGACCACACTCCTGCTGCTCACTTCCTCATCCACTTCCAACCACATTTGCTTGGTTTGAGATGCTGTCCTCTTCCACCCATCCTTGGGAGAGCTCACCTCACTACAGCCCATCAGATCTGCAACAGGATCTCCCGGTAAGAATGAGGCCCGGGAGACAGCTTTCCTAGGTTTCTTCTCCATTCCTACAGCTGGTGCAGCCTAAAAAGTCCAAGAGTTGGTAAGCCATTCTAACACAAGTTGTGGTCCTTTTAATCAGTTAAACAGCCCAATAGAAAATCAGGTTTCTGACCCAGAAATGGTCTCGACATCCGGACAGGGTCTAAGTCCAGAAGGTTCCACTCAAAATATCTCAAAAATAACATGTGTATACATAGGGAAAACAATTAGCAAACTTAAAAAGGCATATGCTCAAAAAAAAGACAGAGCATTCCTGTGGCACATGAGGCAAACAAAGCACATGCTTATGTCTGGTTTCATAGCTAGGTTTTCCTGGAGCAAGTTGCGTGCCTGTCAGCAGAGGCTATTGCTTGAGGAGCACCACTCCAAATCAAGCATGGCTGTCCAGGAGACCCTCCTGCTCTTACCATCTGTCATAGGTGTATTTTACAGGTTGATAGTCTACCTGTTCGGCCACATTAGGAATGTACCTTCTTTGACCATCAAGCTCTGGAGTGGGACTCAAACCTAGGCTCAGGCAGGGACGCTAATAACTGTGCCTCATATAGAAAAGGCATCGATTAAAATCTTAAACTACTTCCAGCATCAAAGGCAGGACCACAGAGGGTTAAACTGCTTAAAGCTTTGTTAAACATTCAAAGGTCAACAAATTCCCACATATTAATTAGCTGAATATTGACTAAGAAATATATCATCTTAAAGGTAGGGGAGGAGAGGATTTTCTATGTGCACAGAAGAATTTCCTTGATTAAAAGTCTCCAGTTCAACAGGGAAGGAAGCAATTTTGGAACTGATTCTGGGAAATGAAAAGGGCAACTTGAATGTGTTACAGTAGAAGATCACTTAGCTAACAATGACAATAGTGTAATTTGCTTTCTAGTAATTGTGAAAAGAGACCAGAAAATTTTAAAGTTAAAAATACTCAAATGGGGATGAGTTAATTTCAGTGATTTAAGAAGGGACCTGCCACAAGTGGATTGGGACAAGTGACTGTAGGGTAAAGCAGTAATGAGGACATTCACAGAAGAGATGGTTCAGGTACAGACTAGGCATATTATTTTGAAGGGGAAAAAGCAGAGCATCCAAAACTAATGCACCCTGGATTTCAGAGGAAATGAAAGCAAAAATGAAACAGAAAAGAGAGGCTTGTCAAAAATGTCAGGAACAAGATTCAGTAAACCAGGAAGATTAAGAAAGGTACAGGAGGTATTGCAGTAGATGAATATATGGACTTTTGGAAGGAATTCAGCAAAGTGTCACAAAGGAGGCTTGTTAAGAAAATGGAAACTCATGGAACTAGGAGGAAAGTGGCAGTATGCATAAGAAATTGGCTCAGTAACTGGGAGCAGACGGCAGTGGTGGATTGATGTTTTCAGACTAGGATGTATGGTAATGCTATTCCCCAAGGGTCAGACTTGGGTTCATCAGCAAAGGATGGCAAGTGTCGTCAACAGTGCTATCAAGTGGCGCTGACTCAACAAAACCTGCTTGTTGATGCTCATTTTGTGTTCTACCAGGGCCATTCAGCTCTTGGCCTCACCTGCAGCCTTGATCCAAATATGGACAAAATAATTGAACTCAAGAGATAAGGTGAGATTGGCTCTCCTTGATATCAAGGCAACATTTGACCGACTGTGGCATCAAGGAGCCCTAGCAAAATTGAAGTCAATGAGAATCCAGGGGAAAGCTCTGCACTGTTTGGAGTCATACCTAGCACAAAGGAAGATGGCTGTGGTTATTGGACGTCAATCATCTCAATCCCGGGACATTGCTGCAGAGGTTCCTCAGGGTAGTGTCCTAGGCCCAACCATCTTCAGCTGTTTCATCAATGACATCCCCTCCGTCATAAGGTCAGAAGCAAAAACAGGAATCTATAGACCAGTTAGCTTGACATCTGTTGTGGGGAAGTTATTAGAATTGATCAATAAGGAGGTTATAGCTGGGCATTTAGAAGAGCTCAAGGCAATAGGGAAGGGTCAGCATGGTTTTGTGAAGGGAAAGTCATGTTTAACCAATATATTGGAGTTTTTTGAAGGAGTAACATGCGCAGTGGATAAAGGGGAGCCTGTAAACGTACTGCGTTTGGATTTCCAGAAGGCATTTGATAAGGTGCCATATCAAAAATTATTACGGAAAATATAAGCGCATGGTGTAGTGGATAACATATTAGCATGGATTAGAAGATTGACTGGCTGATTGGCAGAAAGCGTAGAGTATGCATAAATTGGTCTTTTTCTGATTGGCAGGATGTGACAAGTAGAGTCCGACAGGGGTCTGTACTGGGGCCTTAACTTTTTACGATTTACATTAATGACTTAGATGAGGGGAGTGAAGACATCGTAGCTACATTTGCAGATGACACAAAGATAGGTAGGAAAGTATGTGGTGAAGAGGACATGAGGAGCTTGCAGATGGATATAGATAGGTTAAGTGAGTGGGCAAAGATCTGGCGAATGGAGTTTAATGTGGGAAAATGTGTATTTGTTCACTTTTACAGGAAAAACCAAAAAAGCAGAGTATTACTTAAATGGAGAACAGCTGCATAATTCTGAGGAGAAGGGGGATCTAGGTGTTCATAAGTCACAAAAAGTTAGCATGCAGGTACAGCAAGTAATTAAGAAGGCTAATGGAATGCTATCCTTTATTACGAGAGGGATTCAACATAAAAGTGAGGATATTATGTTTCAGTTATACAGCGCATTGGTGAGACCGCACCTCAAATACTGTGTGCAGTTTTGGTCTCCTTATTTAAGGAACAATGTAAATGCATTGGAGGCGGTTCAAAGGAGGTTTACTATATTGATACCTGAAATGAGTGGGTTGTATGATGAGGAAAGGTTGGACAGACTGGACTTGTTTCCACTGGAGTTTAGAAGAGTGAGGGGTGATTTGATTGAAGTTTTCAAGATCCTGAATGGTCTTGATAAGGTGGACATCGAAAGGATGTTTCCTCCTGTAGGTGAGTCCAGAACTAGGGGGCACTGTTTTAAAATTATGGATCATCCTTTCAGGACAGAGTTGAGGGGAAACTTTTTCTTTCCAACTTTGGAATTCACTGCCTCAGAAGGTGGTGGAGGTGGGGGTCATTGGATATTTTTAAGGCAGGGATTCCTGTTAGGCTAGGAAATCAAAGGTTATCGAGGTTAGATGGAAATGTGGAAACCGAAACACAAGAAGATCAACCATGATCTTATTGAATGGTGGAGCAGGCTCGAGGGCCCCAATGGTCTACTCCTGTTCCTATTTCTTATGTTCTTATATCCAGAAAACTCACTCTAAATTCACTATCATTTTAATTTTGGAGCAATACATATGTGTTCCTTGAACTCATTTCCTCAGCAGTCTGGCCTCGTTTCCAGCGAGAGATAAGCAACCTTTTCTTGACACACAAATAAAAAAGTATAAATTAAACTTAAAGTTATATCTTTTTCCTAACACACACAAATACAAATATAACTAACTTAAAACTATATCTGGTTCCTAACAATGTGTCCCCATGGGGTACTTTTGTTTTGTTCATTCTCGGGATGTGGGCTTCACTGGCTGGGCCAGCATTTATTGCCCATCCCTAGTTGCCCTTGAGAAAGTGGTGGTGAGCTGCCTTCTTGAACTGCTACCATCCATGTGGTGTAGGTACACCCACAGTGTTGTTAGGAAGGGAGTTCCAGGATTTTGACCCAGCGACAGTGAAGGAACAACGATATATTTCCAAGTCAGGATGTTGAGTGACTTGGAGGGGAATTTCCAAGTTCCCATCTATCCTCTGCCCTTGTCCTTCTAGCTGGTAGTGGTCGTAGGTTTGGAAGGTGCTGTCGAAGGAGCCTTGGTGAATTTCTGCAGTGCATCTTGTAGATGGTACACCATACTGTCTTTGTACATTGATGGTGGAGGGAGTGAATATTTGTGGATGTGGCGCCAATCAAGTGGGCTGCTTTGTCCTGGATGGTGTCAAGCTTCTTGAGTGTTGTGGGAACTGCATTCATCCAGGCAAGTGGGGACCATTCCATCACACTCCTGACTTGTGCCTTGTAGACGGTGGACAGACTTTGGGGAGTCAGGAGGTGAGTTATTCGTCACAGGATTCCTAGCCTCTGACCTGCTCTTGTAGCCATAGTGTTTATATGGCTAGTCCAGTTCAGGTTCTGGTCAATGGTAACCCCCAGGATGATGATAGTGGGGGAATCAGCGATGGTAATGCCATTGAACATCAAGGGGCGATGGTTGTGATGGTAGTGTAAGAAAAAGTTTAAAGTCAATGTAAAAGAATGTGCTGCACAAATCATGTCTGCTATTTAAAATGATCTTCTCTTCATATTGCATTAAGCACTTGAATGCTTATGGTCAGGGCTCATGAGGTAATGTGGCACCCTTCACATCTCCAGCCATTGCCTACTCACACTTCCATCTGCTTTCACTCATAAAAGACCTCAAATGGTATGTATGTATGTATTTCCCTATTGTTTGTCCATGTCATCATACCCATTGTGGGCTACATGTAAGAACTGAATTGATGCACGTCATAGTAACAAAGAGTAATTTGGCTATGCTTGCTTTATTTTCTTAGGACAAGATAACCTATAACCACATCATTATATGCAGTAGGTAGTAGAACTCTGTACTTCCAATGTCTTAAGTCTTATCAGGAAAGACACCAAAGAGGTTGTCACAGATAAGAAAGTAGGAGGACATGTTATAGATGCATGCTCAAGTTTGTCTTATGAGGTCTTATTGCATGTCATGTTTGCTTACATTACAAGAGTACTGCACTTCTGCAGTTATTATTTTGCTGGAAATTATTTTAGGGTATCTTTATATATTGGCACTACAGCCAATGCACAGAGGAATATATTGAGATTGAATCATATTTTAATTGAATAGATTGAATTGTATTAGTAGTTTATGATGCCTGATCCCAAAAACAAGCCATTAACTCAGGATAAGTCATCATTAGTAAAGTCTCGAGAAGGTAGAAGTTTTACATTTTAGTATTGCTAGAAAAAGAGACATGCTGTTGAAGTTTATCATCCTGCGCTCATCAGGACAAACATAAGAATGAAAAATTTAAAAGAGTGCAGCAATTCATACTGCTTGAGGAAAGGGTACTGATTGGTTGGCAAGTCGACTCTGATTGGTTGAGGTGTTGCCATGGGGAATGTACCAGGGAACTGTAGTCCCTATGGGAAGAATTTTAAGTTCCCCCACCGGCAGGTTTGTAGGCAGGGGGTGGTCATAAAATTTTTCCAGTGGCTTTCCCACCAGGATTCCCCCCTTTCCCGACCTCTCTGCAATTTTACACTGGATCGAATGAGGCCTAGGCCACCCTTGCCCCAATTGAGGACCCTAAGTGGTCCATTATTGACCACTTCAGGGCCATTTCCTGCCCAGCCTCAATTTTCAGTCTAGCAGGAGGAGTTCAGGGGTGGATGGAAGCCTGGAAATTAATCCTGCTTGGGTCTCAGGTGGAAAGGAGAGGGGGCACCTCCAACAGCAGCCTCCTTTTAACAGGTCTCATTACAAACACACAAACCTAACACCTTTAACTTTTCATCTCTTAGACCTCACAGAAAACCTGTCTCTAGTAACCTTCCCCTTGTTTAATTAGCCCTAGACACACACACTCCCACAGCTGTCTACACAGAAAGCATAATCACAAACACATAAAAATATACATCTCCCATCACAATAAGGAAGAAAGCTGTAAGTTGCAGGGAGATATCAATGGACTGTTCAGGGAGACAGGTAAGTGACAAATGACATTCAATCTAGAAAAGTGTGACATTATGCATTTGGGGAGGGCAAACAAACCAAGAGAATACATAAGAAATCGTGGGAGACTGCGAAGTGTAGAGAAACAGGGACATTGGAGTGAATTTTGTCTTATTTGTTCTTAGGGTGTGGGCATCGCCAGGAAGATCAGCATTTATTGCTCATCCTGAATTGCTCTGGAGCAGTTAGTGGTGACCTGCTCTCTTGAACTGCTGCAGTCCATGTGGTGTCCATAGTACTGTTAGGGAGAGAATTCCAGGATTCTGACCCAGTGACAGTGAAGGAGCTGTGATATAGTTTCAAGACAGGGTGGTGAGTGACTTGGAGGGGAACTTGAAGGTGTTGGTATTCCAATGTATCTTCCCTTGTCTTTCTAGGTGGTAAAAGTTGCAAGTTTGGAAGGTGCTGTTAAGGATCCTAGGTGAGTTGCTGCAGTGCATCTTGTAGATCATGGATACTACTGCCACCATGCACTGGTGGTAGAGGGAGCAAATGTTTAAGATGGTGGATGGGGGTGTCAATCAAGTGAGCTGGTTCTGAATGGTGTCAAGCTTCTTGAGTGTTTTTGGAGGTGCACCCATGCAGATAAATGGATGATATTCCGTCACACTCCTGCTTGTGTTTTGTAGATGATGAACAGGCTTTGGGGAGTCAGGAGATATCCACAGGTTTCCGAATGTAGCAAGACAGGTAGATAAGGTAGTTAAGAGCATACATGATATTTTCCTGTTTTGTTTGAGGAAAGGAGTATAAAGACAGGGAGGTTATGCTAGAATTGTATAAAGCACTAGTTAGGCTACAGCTAGAATACATCACACAGTTCTGATAACCGTATTACAGGAAAAATGTAATTACACTAGAGAGGGTGCAGAGGAGATTCACAAGGAACTTACTAGGATGGAGAATTTTAACAATGAGGAAATATTAGTAGGCTGACTGTAGTAATTATGGCTTCATTTAATGTGTAATGTACCTTTAAGAATAACACTTGTTAGGAGAGATCACATGCTCTGTAGTAACCAACAGGAGAGCAGCACGGACTACCTCAGTTGTCAGTGTAGAGATAGAGTTGGAGTTGAAAGCACATGTGTAGTGGCTGCTGAGTACATTGTAAATAAACATAAAGTTTCCACCCAAGAAGGGTCTGCAGATCAACTCTATCATTAACAGTACAACTTGGCCACCCTACAACAAACTGGCAATGTGGATAAAACAGGATTGAACAGAAAAAAATCAGGTTAAAAAGAAATCTGCACTATACCTCGCCCAGTGACTGTAAGTAGCAAGCTCCATTAGAATTGAAGAAGTTATCCCCTCTCAAAATGCCACAATTTGGGAGAGTTGATCCTTTTGAACCAGCCACGACGATTGGTCTCAATACATAGAACACCTCACGTTCTTTTTTTCAGGCGAATGAGATTACAGGGGAAGAGAAGAGACAAGCAATCCTCTTGTGGGAGAAATACCTACAGTCTGGTTCTAAGTTTGATGGCACCCAGTGCCCCTATTCGATGAATTGTGGACCTCGTGAAAGGTCACTTTCAACCCAAACCCTCGGTCACGATGCAAAGGTTCAGGTTTAATTCACGAAATAGAACCCCGGGTGAGACAATTGCATGCTATGTGGCAAATTTGAAGCAGTTAATGGAACATTGTGAGTTTGGCACGATTCTGAACGACATGCTCAGAGTTCGTTTAGTGTGTGGTGTCAAAGAGGACTGTATTCAGAAAAGATTATTGTCCGAAGTGAATCTGGATTTCAAGAAGGTGCTAGAGATAGTGCTGGCCGTGGAAAGCGCAGTAAGAGATTCAAAAGCAATACAGGGTGCACAAAATGGCGCCAGCTTCCACATTGGGGGGGAAACCTCAGCCAGAAGAGGTGCAAGAAAGTGAGATTCTGCCGAGAAGCAGGAAACAGCCCCACTAGCCAAAGGATAAAGAAAAATAGCTTAGCAGTGAAATTGAAGAATAATTTTAATAGAGGTGGAAACAATCAGTCTTTTGGCAGTTTAAAAAATCAAATGCTACTATTGTCACAGAAATGGATAAATGGCAAACCTGTTAGAATGGAAGTGGACACAGTAGCTTCCATTACAGTCATTGGGAACATACCTTCGGATATTTGAATCATGGTGAACATCAATTAAGTTTAGAAGAAACAGCCACCAAGCTAAAAACATATATAGATGAAGAAATTCAAGTGAAAGGCTTAAGCAGAGTAACTGTCTATTATGGAAGCCAATCAGCAAAGCCACCAGTGTTAGTACTGAGAGGCAGAGGACCAAGCCTTCTAGGGTGAAATTGGCTAAGGGAAATCAACCTTGATCGGCCACTGGGATTCCAAAAAGAAGCTGGAAGTGTTCCTGTTTTGAAAAAATGAGTGTGCAAGGATTTAACAACCTGAAGAAATGCAGGCTGTCTTAAGCCAAAACCTGGAAGAACACCGGAAAGGACTTGAAGAAACCCTGCTTGATGACAGAGTTCAAGACGAGGTGAAAAAGAAAACCAGTTGAAAGTCTTTCACATACTACAAGGTTCCCTTGGGTCAAAGTTTGTGCCTCTAGACAATTGTGAAGAGAAACAGAAAGAAATCAGCAGTTCTCAGAACAAACTGAAGAATAAGTTGGCAGAGAAGACACAACAATGCTCAAATGAAAGGAATAGAGAGACAAATCATCAAGGTATGATTCCACCAGTGATCATGACTGAGTCTACATTTCCTGTTGAGGATACTCAACCCAGGACTGACATGTCTGATGTTCCTGTAAGAGTTGAGGATACAGAACTGCAAGTGCCCACCGAAGCACCTGATATTCAGGCAACTCCGGAAAAGGAGGTTCCTGACAAAGAATCTGACGTTGAGGAGCTGCGACATTCCACACGTGTCAGGAAACCACCTGAAAGACTGAACTTGTAAATTCCTTACCCAGTGTAAATATTATGTTGTCTTTAAAAATATGTACTTTCAAATATAATATGTATAGTCAAGTTAAAGGGGGGGAAATGTAGTAATTATGGTTTTCTTTTGCGTGTAATGTACCTTTAAGAATAATACTTGTTAGGAGAGATCGCATGACCTCGAGTAACCAATAGGAGAGAAGCACAGGCTACCTCAGCAGTCAGTGTAGAGATAGAGTTGGAGTTGCTGTTGAGTACATTGTAAATAACCTTAAAGTTTCTACCCTAGAAGTGTCTGCAGATCAACTCTAACATTAATAGTACAGCTTGACCACCCTACAACACTGACCAAATTGTTTTTGGAACACAGGAGAGCGAGGGAAGGTTTAATTGAGGTTTAAAATTATAAGTGGCCTATAGAAAGTTGGAAAGAACCTACTTTCCTTAACAAAGAGATCAATATACATGGAACTTTGATTTAAAGTAATTGGTAGAAGGATTAGATGTGAGTTGAGGAGAAATTTGTTCACCCAGAGGGTAATGGCAGCCTGGAACTTACTGGCCAGAATATTACGCTGGGCGTGTGCCCAACATGCCCAAGCATGAAATGACACGTGATGATGTCGGGCGTGCGTCCTGACATCATTGTGCACGGGTGATATTTTGTTTGGCGGGCGCATGCCGGAGTCAGCTGTGCGCCCACCGATAATTGAAAGGCCTATTAGGGCTATTAACAAGCTAATTAAAATCAAATTAACGCTGCCCGTCCAACCTTACAGTTGGCGGTCAAGTGAAAAGGCCAAGCGGCCTTTACATTTTTTAGGAATCCTCATCCACGAGCGGGATGAGGTTTCCTAAAGCAAATGACCATTAACTAAAAACTTTATTTTTGAATTAAAAAACATGTCCCAGCTCATGTGACAGAGTCACATGAGGGGATATGTTTTTAAAAAATTTTTACTGTCTTTATTAATTTTTTAAAAATGCATTTCCATCTCCCTGAGGCAGCTCCGTGCCTCAGGGAGAATGAAGTGCTCTTCAGCACGCATGCATGTACTGCGCGCCAGGCCCGGCTCTCCCCCCTCCCCCTGCCCGCACAGGTAGCGCTGAGCGCTGCCGCTCGCAATCCACGCAGGATCATAATGTTATTGGAGTTTATTGTAAATTAGAGTAAAAGTGGGATGTGTCTAAGAGTCTATATGTGTGTGTGTGTGTGTGTGTGCGAGTGTGTGTGTGTGTGTGTGTGTGACTTAATTGAATTAGTCTGGGCGCTTTAATCAAAAAGAGAGGTTAGGTTTGAAATGTTAATTAGGTAAACATGGGGAAGTTTAGAAACATAGGTGTCAAGGGAACATTTGCATTTTGAAATAAACCAGACTAAATTGTTTCAAAGGAGGGATGAAATGTGTTGCCTTGCCAGGTGAACTTTAGAAACACTGGGCAGAATATCCCACTCATTGGGCGGGTATGGACCGGACCCAAACGAGCGTAAAATGATACGCGATGATATTTCAGTTGTCGGCGCGCTGCCGACTCCCATGCATGCAGACAATTAACAGGTCTATTAAGGCCATTGAAGTACCAATTGAATTAAGTTTCTTGCTGCCCATCCAACATTATGGTTGGCGGGCAGGCGAAAAGGCCAAGCGGCCTTTGGATTATTTGCGAAACCTCATCCGCAGGCGGGATGATGTTTTGTTCAGTGATTAAAAAAAATAAAAATTTGCCAAACTAATTTCTGCCCATATGACAGAGTCACATGAGGGGACATGTTATAAACATTTTTAAATTATTTCTTTGCATTGTTCAAATTCTTCATCCCCCTGAGGTAGCTCTGTGCCTCAGGGAGCTTTTCCCATGCGCACATGTGCAAACTTGCGCACTCGCCCTTCTCCCTCCCCCCGCCCCCACACAGGCGGTGCTGAGCGCTGCAGCATGCACTTCACGTTGGGTGGGCCTTAATTGGCCCACCAGTGTAAAACCGCGGTTGGGCCCTGATTGCGGGCAGCGGTCGGCTTCCCGACCGCTCCCGCTCTCCCCCGCCAAGCCTGCCCGCCGAAAGCAAAATTCTGCCCAGTGTGTTTATTTTTCCCAGAGATTACTGGTAAAACTTAGTGCTATGGGAGGGTTTTATTATCAGGGAGATAAAGTCTAAAGGCATAGCAAAACAATGGATATTTGCATTCAGAGGGGAAAATATGTATAAAGGACCAAAGGCTGTGTGTAAGGGTAGGCATTTTAAGAGCTTACAAGTGTGAAAAAGCCTTCAGCATCTATGCCTCAATCTGCTGCCTTCAAAGGACTCTAGTTAAGAAAACTCACTTTGAATTTGACTTGTTCAGGGTATCTTGTTTCTTTGCCTGGGTCTTTTAAAATCTACATGTCTTACTGTTGCCTTAACAAAAGTGTAACGGAGCCAGATTGACTAGGGGATTTAGAAGTTATCATTGTAGTAATTTGTAGATCTATATGTGTAATTAAAATCATTTATATTATTAGTAAATGTTTAATGTAGTTTCGTAAAAACCTATAAGACTTGTTGGTCTTATTATTACCGAATTCAAGGCACGCAGCTCAAAATTTATACAAATTGAAAATTAACTGTGACAGTTATTTCAAGTTTTCCTCTGGGATTTGAACAATTCAGCATTTACCATCTGCTGTGTCATAAGTGATATAAAAAAGTACAAATCTGTGGACAGCATTTTTATCAGGTATATTTTCAGGTGCCTGATTGTGATGCATGGACATTTTTTTTTTTTCTGGTTTTTTAAAACTTTATTTTAAGATTTTCAGGCCTGATACAGCAGTCTGCCCGCAGAAACATGATTGCCCGCCCTCTTCCCGCGCCCCCCAGCTCGGCAGTGCTGAGCTTTTCAGCGCGCGTTTCACATTGGTCATTAATTGGCCAGCTAGAGTGAAATCATGGTGGGGGCTGATCGCAGTCAGAGGTCCATTTCCCAACTGCTCCTGGGCCTGTGGATCGCGCACACCCACCAAGGGTAAAATTCAGGCCTATGTTTCTATGAATAAAACATTTTTAGTACCTTTAACACTCAATTTCAATGTGGAATTGATCTCATGACTTTACATGAATTAATGATAAATGAAAACTATAACACTCTACAATATTTTGGAATTGCTGCTTGCTGGAATATGAATATTGGAAAGATCAAAAGCTACTTTGATGTCACCTGTGGACTTCAGTTCTTTTGTTCATGTTTGGACCAAGGTTAATATGAGATCTGGAGCCAAGTGGTCCTGGCAGAACTCAAACTCAGCACTGGACAGCAGGTCATTTGTGAGTATCACTTGATAGGGCTATTGATAATTGTGTCTATGTTGTTTGCATTAGGCGAAGAGAGGTAGGAGAAGGCTCACACAGAGTATAAACACTGGCATAGACCAGTTGTGCCCTATGGCCTGGAGGAACAGCACCTCATCTTCCGACTAGGCACTTTACAGCCTTCCGGACTCAATACTGAGTTCAACAATTTCAGATCATGAATTCTCTCCTCCATCCCCACCCCCTTTCCGATCCCCCTTTTTCCAATAATTTTTGATTTAAAAAAAAAATCTTTCTTTTCCCACCTATTTTTAAATTTATTTTGTTCTATTGTTTTATCTCCACCTTTTAGCCCATTTCGATCCCTTCCCTCCACCCTACCCCCACTAGGGCTATCTGCCACAAGCTTGTCCTGCTTGCTACCCTTAATGTCACCATTAGTACATTCCTTAGATAATAGCACCACCGTCCTTTGTCCTTTTGTCTATGACATCTTTGGCAATCTCTTCTTTGTCTCCACCTATCACTGGCCCCCTATCCAGCTCCACCTGTCCCACCCCTCTACCAGCTTATATTTCACCTCATTTCTCTATTTCCTTAGTTCTGATGAAGAGTCATTCCAACTCAAAACGTCAACTGTATTCCTCTCCGCAGATGCTGTCAGACCTGCTGAGTTTTTCCAGGTATTTTTGTTTTTGTTTCAAATTTCCAGCATCCGCAGTATTTTGCTTTTATCTTAGTGTGCCCTATGGCCTGTTTATGTGCTCCAGATTCAAAGTAACTTCTATATTGACCATGATACCGTGATGCCCTGAAGCAGAGTAGGAATATTACAATCCTTGTTCTGTTTGAATGTTGAATTCAGTTCTTTTTGTATTTTTACATAGAAATGCTAGTTTGAGATTGTCTGCACCTCAGTATGAGTTTGTGTTCTGTACATAACCTCTATGTGTCTGGTATTGTACACTAGATACCTGTTCAGATTATCTGAAGGATCTCTATCTCATGCATGCTTCTCTGGCATCCAGGTGAGTAGCTGCAGTCACCATGGCCATACCTGGCTCATGCTTCATGGAGGAGAAGTAGGAGGAAGATGGTGATGGGGAGTCAATGACGTAGTGGTATTGTCACTGGACCAGAAACCCAGGGGTTCAATCTGGGTTCAAATCCCACCACAGCAGATGGTGGAATTTGAATCCAATAAAAATCTGGAATTAAAAAATCTAATGATGACCATAAAACCATTGTCGATTGTCGTAAAAACCCATCTGGTTCACTAATGTCCATTAGGGAAGGAAATCTGCTGTCCTTACCTGGTCATGCCTCCAGACTCACAGCAATGTGGTTGACTCTTAAAGGGCATTTGGGATGGCCAATAAATGCTGGCTGAGCCAGTGACACCCACATCCCATGAATGAGTTTAAAAAAATGCTGATCAATTTGAACCTTCCCCTTCCTGTACTGCACTCTTCTCTGCACAGCAAGGCGTGACAGACCACAACAATTCTCGAGATCCCTGAAAGGCACTTCCAGATCTGTCAACATACCTGAACTGAATGGAGTGCTCTATTCTCACCATTGTGGTCATGTGTAGCTCTAGTTGTAGCTCTCCCTTGATTCATTGGCAGAGTTCCTGTTGTGGTATAAAGCTGAAACCACTGAAGTCTGTGAGTTTCCAATAGCAAAGGTTTTATTCAAGCATACGCTGGGAGGACACAGCTTGGTTCTACAGTGTGTCTCTCTGATACAAAGGCTGCATAGCATATTCATATCTTTTAATTATCACATTTCACTATACAGCCTAATACAACCCCCAGTTACTTACCTAATGAGCAGAATTATCCAGGTTGCAGATGTCTCTGTTATCTCACTGGGAGGCTGGGAAATGCTTCAGTTCTAACGCCTCCCTATCTGTGCTCTTATCACCCTAACAGTTGTTTACCCATCCTGTGAAAGTCATTAAGTTTAATGAATTATGATTGTTAGTTGGGTTCCCACAATGTCATACCCATCATGTGTATGTGTTGTCTATATTTTCCTTCATGTCCAGAAAGAGCTCTAATAACTACATTTGTCTATTCTAAAGCTATTAATACATGTCCATCCTAATCAGTTACCCCACTTCAGGTCCTTACAGGAATCATCAGCCAGGCCCTTAGAACTACCCACTGCCACTGTGTGGAAGAAATAAAACCTGTGTTATATGTGACTGCTACAGAATGAATGGGCAGAGTAGTCCCAAATTTGCAGTAAATGCGGTAGTGGGTGGGTAATAGGACGTTTTACCCACTGGCCGCAATGGTGGCTTTTCACGCTGTATCGTCCCAATCCCACCTCATTAATCATGCATTCCCAGTAAACACACTCGGTTGCTGACAGGGCATCCTCTGGTTCAGTCACCCCACCGTCACATCAGGCCTTAAGTAAAACAGGCGCCATATTTAAAGGCCACCCCCGCAAAAAAGCTAGCACCCTTCAAGGGATAGGAAGCTGCTGGGAACTGATGGCTGCCACAGGGAGGAAACATGCTGCCCCAAATTTAGTCACGCCTCCCTAGATGCAGTGAAGGCCCATTGCAAAGTCATCTACCCCAGTTCCAGGCGAAGACCAGCAAGAAAGGTCACCAATCCAGCATGAAAGGCGGTGACAGCGGTGGTCAGTGCCACGACCCTGGAAAAGAGGACAGCCATCCAGTGCCGCTACAGGATGAATGGTCTCATCCGTTTCGCCAAGGCAGCTCACTCTTCTCATCATTCTCAACTCACAGACTCAGACCCATCACACATCCACAGGGATCTCACACCTCAAGGGACAACACCACTAACTCTCACACACACCCTCACATCTCCATCAGGCTCATATCCTCTGGAGCTCATGTCCTTATCCTGTCCAAGGCTCCACTCACCGCACAAACATTCCACACAGCGCCATGTGCCCTGCTAACACTCTCTCCATCTGTTTTCATGCAGGAGAAACTGACTCACATCAGCAGGGAGAGGTGCCAGACCGGAGGTGGAGTGGCCCACATTAGGCCCCTCACTCGCTTTGAGGAGCCTGCCATCGTGCTGACTGGTGAGGACGTGGATCATGCCTGCGGCGACAGTGAGGTCGGTGGCGAACACCGATATGAGGATCCTGCATCACATCATCCCTCTCAACACAAATGTGATTGTTCTCGCTCCTGCTTTTCACTCTGCTGCCATGCACTAATTATCTCTACTTTGGTTCACAGGGAGCTCTGTCCAGTGACCCACACCCTCAGCCAGCCAGTCCCTCAGCTCCATCCAGGTCCTCACCTCCAGCCAAGAGGGCATCTTCTCCATTGAAGAGCTGGAAATAAGCAGCCTGGAAGATCCATCACAGCGCTTACCCACACCCTCCACTAGCGCAGAGACATACAGTTCAGTGGGACCTAGATCTAGAGCAGGCTCGGGTTCACAATTTGGTGGTCACCGCATGGACACATGACCGCGACAGGAGGAGGCAGGTTCAGCTGCACTCCCATGCACTCGGGGGACTGCTGGGGAAGAGGCATCTGAGAGGTCTGAATCAGATGACCAGCCTCTGGATTCGGCCTTCCAACTCATCAAGGAGAGTCAGCAGAAGGTGGAGGAACAAGACGCAGAACTGTTGTAAGCCTTCAATAGAGTGGCACCTGAAGCAGAGGAGGGCCTTCGCCTGCTCTCTGATGAAGTAGTGCCCACATGTGCATAAATGGAGGTCTCCATGAGAATGTTAGTGGACACCCATTGATCGCACTCCCTTGCTGTACCTGCTCCTGCCCACCATGAGGCTCCTTTCAGTTTCGATTTTAGAAGTATGGTACTGTTAATGTTTGTCTTCAGCTCCCCCATCCTTTCCCCTGCCCCAGTCACTGATGTCCTTCCCCCATTACTGTTGACACCCCTGGCATCACCTTCCACCTCCCCACCGTCACCTACCAGCCAGAACCCTTTCCGGGATGTCCAGGTGAATGAGTCTGCTCTAGAGCTAGGTCCCACCGAACTGTGTGTCTCTGCGTACGTCCCCCATCTTCCCGAGAATCTCACGCTCATCCACGTTGACTTCCCCGACCTCCTTCTTCCCACCCCCAGGGTCCATTTGTGTCACCTAGTCCCCACCAACTACCCTCGCCGTCCCTTCTACCGCTACCATCATACCCTCACACTTCCACCCTACCGGCTCACTCTATGCTCTCTCATTCCCACCATTCCCTCCTACCATGTCCACCCTCACTTCGCTCCCCAGGAGGCACTCATCGACCCAACAGACCCCTCCCTTGCATGTTCCCTTGGACATCCCCCCCACCAACCTTTATTCCTTCTTCCACCCTTACTCCTTCCTCCCCCGCCGGACTCCTTCGTCCCCCAGGACTCCTTCCCCACTTTGAACTCCTTCCTCCCTTGGACTCCTTTCTTCCCCTGGACTCCTTCCCCCCCCCAAACTCCTTCCAGACCCCCCGAAGTCCTGCTCCCCCTCCAAACTCATTCCCCTTTCCGAACTCCTTCCCTTACACTTCCTCCCCCCTTACACCTATCTCCCCAGTTGCCGCATCGTCCCCCATTAAACATAGAAACATAGAAAATAGGAGCTGGAGTAGGTCATTCAGCCCTTCGAGCCTGCTCCGCCATTCATCATGATTCATGACTGATCCTCTACATCAACACCATACTCCCGCTCTCTTCCCATATCCCTTGACGCCTTTACAGTCTAGAAACATATTTCCTTCTTAAATATATTCAGCGACTTGGCCTCCACAGATTTCTGTAGGAGAGAATTCCACAGGTTCACCAACCTCCCTCAGTACTCCCTCCCCACTCTCCCAACTCACACCCCCCAAAACCATCGTTATGCCCCCTTCCCAACCTCACTGCCCCCGCTCCCCCGCCAGTACACTTTCCTCTCGCAGTCAAACCTATACCATCTTCTCCACCCGCTCAATGATCATCCACAGCAGACCGTGGCCAAGAAACTGATGTCCCGAAGCAGTTCCTCAATGGTGACTTTCCACCTTCCGTGAACTGCTTCATGGTGGAGCCATGTCCATGAGAATCCACCCAGCATGCAACGCATGTTCCTCCAATGTCCGGTTGCTGTCGGGCTCCAGCATCTTCTGCTCCTTAGGGTCTTGTTCACATCGCAGACATCCAAGGGTAAGCCCCGGCTTCTGCACATCACACTTGTCAAGGCATTTTCCTGCCAACCTGGGCGGTAATTTTGACCTGGGGGGATGATTCCGTCGAGCAGGGTTTAGGATGATATGCAGGTGGTATGAAAATGAATTTCCTGATGCACGGAGGTGGGGAATGCTGCCCGCCATTGGCAGATGGAGCGGATGATTGCAAATTGGTTTCATGATAGTGTAAAACCGATTTTTGACCTTCCCACCATATTGTTCACTCACGCCCGCCATGACACCCGACGCCAACAGGCACAGAAAATTCCACCCAATAAATCACAGCAGCTCCCAGGGTATTTTCTGTTGATGTGCATGACAAGCTGTCAGTAGTCACAAGCTAGCCAAATATTGAGGGAGTTAGGATTGATGAACACTCCAAGGTCGATCTGTTTGCCACATGTATACATTATGTGACTCTCTGTAGTGTGGGAATCCAGCTACTGCAACAGATCCTTTGGGCGGAATTTTCCATCCCTGTTGGCATTAGGTGTCATGCCTGGTGTGAGCAGACAATAAGGCGGGAAGGCCAAAAATTGGCTTCACGGCGTCATGAAACCGGTTTGCAATCGTCCGCTCTGCCCGTCAATGGTGGGCCACGTTTCCTGCCACTGGACATCAGGAATGTCATTTTAATACAGCTACATAACATTATAAGCCCTACTTGTCAGAATTATCCCCCTATGCTGGATCATCCAGGCATGTTGGCATGTTTCACAATTGAACATAAGCGATGTGCACTTGGCGAGCTGCACTTCGCTCGGGACTTTGAGGCTTGTTTCAGGCAGCACTCATGGTCATCAGCGCTAGGCTTCACAGGCAGCACCACATCACTTTTATGGGGGCTCACGGGCAGGCCTTGACCTACCAGACCAGCCGTAAGGTGGGGGTGCCTTTTCAATGGCTGCAGGGCTAGGGCTTGCTTGGGGATGGGGGAGAAGTGGCCTCAGGCAAGGGAAGAGGCTGTAGGGCTAGGGCATTATTGGGGAAGGGGGGTTATCCCAAGGTGTGTGTGGGATCACACATTGATCTGTGCAAGCAGCCTCAAGAGGGTGAGAGCTGAGGAGGAAGTCTCCAGAAGAGATGAGACCAGATGGAGATGTGAGGGTGTGTGTGAGCGAGTGAGTGGTGATGTCCCTTGAGCCGGCAGTGAGCGGGATGCCAGTGAATTTGTGATGAGTTTGTGTGTGTTTGAGTTTAGAGTGAACTTTATCACAGAACCTTATCACAGAATTGCTATGGTGTAGAAGAAGGCCATTAGGCCCATCATGTCTGCACCAGCCCTGAGCATCTTAACTTAGTGTCAATCTCCCGCCTTTTCCCCATAACCCTGCACATTGTTTCTATTTAAGTAGTCATCCAATGCCCTCTTGAATGCCCCAACTGAACCTGCCTCTACCACATTTCCAGGCAGTACATTCCAAACTCTAACTATTCGCTGTGTGAAAAAGAATTTTTCTGACCTCTTTTGTAAAACACTTTAAAACTGTGCCCCCTGGTTCTTGATCTGTTTACAGCGGGAACAGTTTCTCACTATCTACTCTGTCCAGACCCCCCATGATTTTGAAAACTTCTATCAAGTCTCGTCTTAGCCTTCTCCTCGCCAAGGAGAAAACAGTCCCAACTTTCCAAATTTTCCTCATAGCTGAAGTGTCTCAACCCTGGAACCATTCTCATAAACCTCTTCTGCACTTTCTCCAATGCGTTCACATCCTTCCTATAGTGTGGTGCCCAGAACTGTACACAATACTCCAGCTGAGGTCTAACCAGTATCTTATATAAGTTCATTATAACCTCCCTGCCCTTGCACGCTATGCCCCTATTAATGAAGCCTAGAATACTGTATGCTTTAGAAACATAACTTTTTGCTCTTGTATTCTATGCCTCTTATAATAAAGCCAAGGATATTGTATGTTTTATTAACCGCACTCTCAACCTGTCCTGCCACCTTTAATGACTTATGTACATATGCACCCAGGTCTCTCTGCTCCTGCACACCCTTTAGAATAGTATCCTTTATTTTACACTGTCTCTCCATGTTCTTTGTACCAAAGGGTATCACCTCACACTTCTCCGTGTTGAACTTCATCTGCCCTCTCCACCAATGTGTCAATGTCTTTTTTGAAGTTCTACACTGTCCTCCTCACAGTTTACAATTGTGATGAGATGGTTGCCTTACCCCTGGTAGCACACATAAGATTATTCATCCTCTTTCTGATGGCATCTCGCTCATTGCCAGCTCAAAGGACATCACCACTCACTCTCGCACACTCTTCTGTGCAGCATTGGCACTGAACACCTCTGCTGCCGCTGCCTTCCAAGCCAAAGTGGTGACACTAATGGGCCTCCTGTGGCCAGAGCGGGGGTAGAGAACATTGCAATGGACTCCAACAATGTCCAGAAGGCGTCTGCATCACTGAATTGGGGGGCTGCACTCTTCTTGGCTTTTGGAGCCAAATCTTCACCGGTTGCCTCCTGGGCTGGAAGCACTGAGAGGTGTGCATGAGAGCGGTGTGAGGAAGTGGCGAGGTGATGGCATGGCGGGAATGCATGATTAAAGAGTCGGGGTCAGGACAATATGGCACGAAAGTCCGCCATTGCGACCAGCAGGTAAATCATCCTTTTTCCCACTGGCTACCACATTTAGTGCAAATCTGGGACGATTCTGCTCTTTGTTTTTCTGGCCTCATTAAGGTCCAAATTGGCAAACAAGGCATCGATGACCTAGGAGATATACTCATAAGCAACAGATTGTGAGATCCTGGCTAATTCCAAAGGGGCCACAGAAGCAAAGGGGGCCTGTATGTATATGTGTATAAGTCATTGAAGGTGGCAGGACAGGTTGAGAGTGTGGTTAATAAAGCATACAATATCCTTGGCTTTATTATAAGAGGCATAGAATACAAGGGCAAAAAGTTATGTTGAACTTCATAGAGCATAAGTTCAAGGAGATGATGTTGAATTTGGACAAGAATTTGTACTAGTTCAGCCTCAGCTAGAGCTTTGATTCCAGTTCAGCTGCACTTTAGGAAGGATGTGAAGGCATTGGAGAGAGTGCAGAAAAGATTCATGGGAATGGTCCAGGGATAAGGAGCTTCAGTTATGAAGATAGATTGGAAAAATTAGCACTGTTTTCCTTGGAGAAAAGAGCTGAGAGGAGATTTGATGGAGGTATTCAAAATCGTGAAGGTTCTAGACAGAGCAGATAGGGAGAAATTGTTCCCACTCATGAAAGGATTGAGACAGAAGGCACAGATTTAAAGTAATTGGTAAAAAAAAAGCAAAAGCAACATGGGGAAAAACTTTTTCACACAGTGAGTGGTTAAGATCCAGAATGCACTGCCTGCGAGTGTGGTGGAGGCAGGTTCAACTGAAGCATTCAACAGGGAATGTTGGGAAATAGAGATAATTAAGTAAGTTATATTGGTATTTGTAGGTTTTAGGAATGAGTTTTAGCTTTAAAGTTAAGTTTGATTTGTATTTATGTGTCTGTGTGTCAAGAAAGGTCAAATGAAGTTTTGGTTTCACTTTAAAGGGGTGTTTGCATTTCTAGTGAGTTTTTTTATGACTGTTGCAGCTAAGTTAAACAAACAAGGATAGAAAAATTGAACTCTTGCCTAGCAACAGGAGGCCAGAGAGGCAGGTCCCTCCCATACGCATACACACAGAAGAGAAACAGCAGTTTTGGTTTGGAAGCTGTGGAGTTCAGTTGTTTTTTTTTTGAAAGTTGCTGCCAAGAGAGACTGGAGCAAAGGGAACAGATAGCCAGTCCCAAGCTATGGAAAACCCCAAAAGTCCAGGGGAGTGGAAGAGGGGAAAGTCCAAAGAAGACCTCCTAGTCAAAATAAGGACAGGAACCTGGAAAAGATCCTGTTAAGCGAAGTTAAGAGTGAGCAGCAGAGAGAGAGGCTCTGAGCTTCAGAATTAAAGAGACAAAAGCTGCAGAAAGCAGATTTAAAGCGAGATCAGTTTTCAAGAGGTAAGAAAGTCCAAAGAGATGGCTGAAGGTCTGTAACTCTTTGCTATGGACATATGAAACAGTGGTGTACCATTGATAGCTGAGTGGGTGATAGAGAGTGTGTGGGAGGCAGCTTGAATGCATGTGAAATTAGAGAAGAGGAACATCAGAAGCATTCAAAACCCTGCAGGTGAACCCTTGCAGAAGGCTTCCAGGAGAAAGCGTTGGTTTGGGAGAAGATTCTAAAGCGAGTTCTTGGAGAGGGGAGAATGGAAAACCTCATATGAAAGACGGAGTTCAGTGAGACTGGTTGGCTCAAGGTGTGACAAGCATCTAGGGGGAGTTGAGGAGAGATCCATAGCATGTGGTTGAGGTGACATCTGACACTTGGTTTCACAGCATGGTGTGCCTGAGCACAGGGTGCCATAAGTTTACATCAACTGTGTATTTACTGTGAACATTAAAGTATAAGTTAACTTTTGTAACTTGTGTTATCCTTACGAATCTGTATAAATCTGTAAAGGTCTGGTTGTGGGTGAAGGAATATTGTGATATAGTTCATCTTTTCTTGTTGAATAAATGTTTTTTTTGTTAAAAGTTCATCAGCAGTGACTCTGTTCAGTAGCCCCTCTCCACGTATCTAAACAAACAAATAAAAGTTACGATCTATCTATCAAGCTGGGTTCTACCCTGGCATCAGGCTTGTCCAGTGGTAACCTCAGCTGGGGATCGTAACAGGGAATTAGACTGCTATCTGAAGAAGTAGAGTGTGCAGGGTTACGGATAGACGGCGACGGAATTGCTTATTTGGAGAGCCGGTACAGACATGATGGGCCGAATGGCGTCCTTCCGTGCTGTAACAATTCTGTGATTCTATGTCACCAGCATATCCTGGAAGGAGCTGGAGGCAAAGAAATTCAGAGCTGTGCTAACCTTGATAGCCACTGGTAATGTATGCCCACCTGGCCCTGAAAACCCATAGCTGGTTGAACGCTGGGTTAAATCCTCAGTTAATTGACTATTACCACATTTTATTGAATTGCCCAACAGCTCCATGGAGATTTCCCGCTCACCTACACGGGTTAAACCCAGAAGTGGGTGGGATCAGGTTGAGTTCCTAATCTGACACCAGCTTTGGGAATTTAGCCCCACACCCTCACCCGAAATCGTATGCTCCGCCTACACCCACTGCCCTTGGATGTTAAAATTCTGCCCGATATTAATCAGTTTTCAGAGGAATATTGACATTAGGACCTTGCCTGCTTTGGCTCAAAATGTGGAATTTCTTGCACCATTCTTGTCTCACCTGGTTGCTTGTAGTCTTTTATTTGTCTGTCTGTGACCACCCACAGAATAACTGTTGCATAATTTGAGAAGTTATTCACTGTCAAATATTCAAATCAGTTCAAAATCTCAAACAGAAAACAGCAGCAATTCCTGATGGCACAGATGATCAGTTTATAGCATCACCATTAAATTTGCAGACCATTTAGCCAGCAGCAAACCTTCATACTTTCTCACACATTTTCAGAGACTGAAAACAATAGCCAGCAGCATCTTCCTTTTAAAATAAAAACCAAAAATGCTGAAAGCACTTCTTTCTCACAGCAATTTTATGTTTTAGTGTGAGCTTTTAGCTTCCTTCTGTTCCTCCTAACCAATTATTACACTTCAAGTATCTAACCCGGGGATTTTTTTTATATCAAACCCTCTTACAAAGTTTGTGCACTTTGAAAAGCTTGATTTTAACTCCACTGGTATTAACAAGGTTTCCCCGCACAATCCCTTATTAAAATCCTCAGAAGCGGTAGCAGCCATTGACTGCATCTGACCCTCCTCATTCAGTAAGCGGCGTGTAAGGAGACGTGAGACTACACCTGAGTGAAACAGAGACCAAGTAAGAAGTGAATAAGGTTCACGTGGTAAGTCTTTCACAGGTTTAAATATAGATTAAGAATCAAGATCTGACATAGAAGTAAAGACTTTCAAGTAAGTTAGACTAGCTTGTTAAACAGGGAACTGCCTGGTGGTGGCAGCTATCTGTCAATCAGCTGAAAGCAATTGGTTCAATTTGTGTTAATTACCATATTAGGAAGCTAAATTAACTAATGACTCCTCAGAGGGTCTATATATTAATTGGAATTCTTTGAAGAAGTAACATGTGCTGTGGATAAAGGGGAGCCTGTAGACTTACTATATTTGGATTTCTAGAAGGCATTTAATAAGGTTCCACATCAAAGGCTATTGCAGAGAATAAAAGCTCACGGTGTCAGGAAGTAATATATTAGCGTGGATAGAAGATTGGCCGTCTGGCAGAAAACAGAGATAACATAAATGGGTCTTTTTTTGATTGGCAGAATGTCACAAGTGGAGTCCCGCAGGGGTCTGTGCTGGGGCCTCAAGTTTTTACAATTTATATCAATGACTTAGATGAGGGGGACAAAGACATTGTAGCTAAATTTACAGATGACATAATGATCAGTAGGAAAGTATGTTGTGATGTGAGAATGGATTTTTTAAAAAATATTTTGGGAAATATTGCAATATTCTGTAAAGAAGGCTGTGTATGTGTGTGTGTGTGTGTGTGATTTAATTAAGGTGGGCAGAATTTGATAGGAGTCAGGTTGTCTGGTGGTTTGAAACATGAAAAAGGGCTGAGGCATTAAATTTGAGGTACAAGTGAGTAGATTAGATCTAACATTTGCATTTTTAGATAAGTTGAGAGTTTGAATATCAAAGGGGAGCCAGAGGTAGCAAGAAACATATTTGCATTTTGCAGGAGTTCCATAGGTAAACAGTAGTGGGAGTATTACATTTTATCGATCCAAAAGCAAAGACGAGATGGAAACATGAAAGATCTTATATTTGGAAGGGTTTGAGTTTCAAAGACGGGTGAGAACAATAGAACTGAGATGAAAGGAGAAAAAGATATTTTAGAGTTGCTGTTGAGCTGGAGCTATGTAGAGATAGGTGGAGATAGCTGGAGCTGTTTGAGCTGTTGAGGTTTAGCTGGAGCTCTGGGCTGGGAGAGGATGCAGTTTGAATCGCCCATCCAGTCAAGCCAGAAAATCTTGGGCTGCAGCAAGCAGTTTTATTCTGAAGTGGATTCCACCACAGAGTCGAAGAGGGCAAAAGTCATGTGGTACGGTTTTATGGAAGCTACAGCAGTTTGCCTTGTGTAATATTACTGAATTTCATAGTAGACATCTATAATGGTGTGTTGCCTGGAAGGTGTTTACTTGCGGGTTTGACCAAGTAGGGAGTTTTTAGGGGAATGTTTTGAAGGCGAACCTTAATTCTGTAACTGTAATCTTGTGTGTTTAAGTTTTCTTTTATTTTTGTTAATAAAGCTAACTTTTAATTTGTAAAATCCCAGATGTGTTACTGGACCTCTTACTGCTGAGATCAGTACGTCATCTTCTCATTTTCAGAATACAAAAAAAGGGTTATGGCCCGTAAGCCAAGTTTCCCTCTGGGATTTAGTTTGTGTGGCAATCAACATCGGCTGTGGTCATAACAGTGAAGAGAACATAAGGAGGTTGCAGACAGATATATGTAGATTAAGTGAGTGGGCAAAAATTATGCCACATGGAGTACATTGAGGGAAGATGTGAAGTTTTTCACTTTGGCAGGAAGAATGAAAAAGCAGAGTATTACTTAATCGAAGAACAACTACAGAACTCCAAGGTGCAGAAGAATCTAGGTGTGCTAGTGCATGAGTCACAGCAAGTTAGTATGCAGTTACAGCAAGTAATTAAGTAGGCTAATGGAATGCTATCCTTTACTACAAGAGAAATTGAACATAAAAGTGAGGATGCTATACTTCAATTGAACAGGGCATTGGTGAGACCACATCTTGAATACTGTGCGCTGTTTGGGTCTCCTTATTTAAGGAAGAATGTAATGATTTGGAGGCAGTTCAGATGAAATTTACTAGATTGATACCTGGAATGAACGAGCTATCTTATGAGGAAAGGTTGGACAGACTGGACTTGTTTCCATATGGAGAGTGAGGGGTGACTTGATTGAAGTATATAACTGAATGACCTTGATAATCACAGAATCACAGTGCAGAAGAAGCCCTTTGACCCATTGAGTCTGCACCGATACATGAGAAAAACCTGACCAACCTACCCAATCCCATTTACCAGCACTTGGCCCATAGCCTTGAATGTTATGATGTGCCAAGTGCTCATCCAGGTACTTTTTAAAGGATGTGAGGCAACCCGCCTACACCACCCTCCCAGGCAGTGCATTCCAGACCGTCACCACCCTCTGGCTAAAAAAGGTTTTCCTCACATCCCCCTAAGACTCCGGCCCCTCACCTTGAACTTATGCCCCCTTGTGACTGACCCTTCAACCAAGGGGAACAGCTGCTCCCAATCCACCCTGTCCATGTCCCCCATAATCTTATACACCTCAATCAGCTCGCCACCTCAGTCTTCTCTGCTCCAATGAAAACAACCCAAGTCTATCCAACCTCTCTTCATAACTTAAATGTTTCATCCCAGGCAACATCCTGGTGAATCTCCTCTGCACCCCCTCCAGTGCAATCACATCCTTCCTATAATGTGGTGACCAGAACTGCACACAGTGCTCCAGCTGTGGCCTCACTAAGGTTCTATACAATTCCAACATGACCTCCCTACTTTTGTAATCTATGCCTCGATTTATAAAGGCAAGTGTCCAATATGCCTTTTTCACCACCCCACTAACATGCCCCTCCGCCTTCAGAGATCTATGGATACACATGCCAAGGTCCCTTTGTTCCTCAGAACTTCATAGTTCCATGCCATTCATTGAATACTTCCTTGTCAAGGTGGACATGGAAAGGATGTTTCCCCTTGTGGCTGGATCCAGAACTAAGGGACATTGTTTTAAAATTAGGGGTCGCATTTAGGACAGAGATGAGGAGAATTATTTTCACTCAAAGGGTCATGCGACATTCGAACTCTCTGCCTCAGAAGGCAATGGAGGTAGGGTCATTGAATATTTTTAAGGCAGAAGTCGATAGATTATTGTTAGGCAAGGGATTCAAAGGTTATCAGGGATAGATGGGAATGTGGAATTGAAAAAACAAACAGATCAGCCATTTTCTTATTGAATGGTGGAGCAGGCTCAAGAGGCCAAAAGGCCTACGTCTGCTCCTATTTCATATGTTCATATAGACCATAAGACATAGGAGCAGAAATTAGGCTATTCGGCCCATCGAGTCTGCTCTGCCATTCAATCATGGCTGATAAGTTTCTCAACCCCATTCTCCCGCCTTCTCCCCGTAACCTTTGATCCCCTTACCAATCAAGAACCTATATATCTGTCTTAAATACACTCAATGACGTGGCCTCCACAGCCTTCTGTGGCAATGAATTCCATAGATTCACCACTCTCTGGCTAAAGAAGTTTCTCCTCATCTCTGTTCTAAAAGGTCTTCCCTTTACTCTGAGGCTGTGCCCTCGGGTCCTAGTCTCTCCTACTAATGGAAACATCTTCCCCACGTCCACCCTATCCAGGCCTTTCAGTATTCTTTAAGTTTCAATCAGATCCCCCCCTCATCCTTCTAAACTCCAACGAGTATAGAGCCAGGTCCTCAAACGTTCCTCATATGTTAAGCCTTTCATTCCTGGGATCGTTCACGTGAACCTCCTCTGGACCCTCTCCAGGGCCAGAACATCCTTCCTGAGATATGGGGCCCAAAATTGCTCACAATAATCTAAATGTGGTCTGACCAGAGCCTTATAAAGCCTCAGCAGCACATCCCTGCTTTTATATTCTAGTCCTCTCGAAATAAATGCCAACATTGCATTTGCCTTCCTAACCACCGACTCAACCTGCAAGTTAACCTTAAGAGAATCCTGGACTAGGACTCCCAAGTCCCTTTGCACTCCAGATTTCTGAATTCTCTCCCCATTTAGAAAATAGTCTATGCCTCTATTCTTCCTACCAAAGTGCATGACCTCACACTTCCCCACATTGTATTCCATCTGCCACTTCTTTGCCCATTCTCCTAACCTGTCCAAATCCTTCTGCAGCCTCCCCGCCTCCTCAATACTACCTGTCCCTTCACCTATCTTTGTATCATCTGCAAACTTAGCTAGGATGCCCTCAGTTCCTTCATCTAGATCATTAATGTATAAAGTGAAAAGTTGTGGTCCCAACACTGACCCCTGCGGAACTCCACTAGTCACCGGCCGCCATCCTGAGAAGGACCCCCTTATCCCCACTCTCTGCCTCCTGCCAGGCAGCTAATCTTCTATCCATGCTAGTACCTTGCCTCTAACACCATGGGCTCTTATCTTTCTGAGCAGCCTCCTGTGCGGCACCTTGTCAAAGGCCTTCTGGAAGTCCAAGTAGATAACATCCATTGGCTCTCCTTTGTCTAACCTACTCGTTACCTCCTCAAAGAATTCTAACAGATTTCTCAGGCATAACCTGCCCTTGATGAAACCATGCTGACTTTGCCCTATTTTACCATGCACTTCCAAGTATTCTGAAATCTCATCCTTAATAATGGACTCTAAAATCTTACCAATGACCGAGGTCAGGCTAATCGGCCTGTAATTTCCCGTCTTTTGCCTCACTCCTTTCTTAAACAGGGGGGTTACATTAGCGATTTTCAAGTCCTCTGGGACCCTCCTTATCTCCAGTGATTCCTGAAAGATCACCACTAACGCCTCCACTAGCCCTTCAGCTATCTCCTTCAGAACTCTGGGGGTGTAATCCATCTGGTCCAGGTGATTTATCCACCTTCAGACCTTTCAGTTTTCCTAGCACCTTCTCCTTGGTAATGGCCACCATACTCACCTCTGCTCTCCGACTCTCTTGAACTTTGGGGATGTTACTCGTGTCTTCCACCGTGAAGACTAATGCAAAGTATTGATTCAGTCCCTCCACCATTTCTTTGTTCCCCACTACTACTTCTTCAGCGTCAGTTTCCAGCGGCCCAATGTCCACTTTTGCCTCTCTCTTACCCTTTATATATCTAAAAAAAACTCTTGCAATCTTCTTTTATATTTCTGGATAGTTTACTCTCATATTTAATCTTCTCCCTCCTTATTTCTTTTTTAGTTGTCATCTGTCGGTCTTTGTAGGCTTCCCAATCCACTAGTTTCCCATTGCTCTTCGCTGCATTGTATGCTTTCTCTTTAGCTTTTATGCTGTCCCTGACTTCCCTTGTCAGCCACGGTTGCCTCGTCCTCCCTTTAGTATGCTTCTTCTTCCTAGGGATGAATTTTTGCTGTGACTCCCAGATTACTCCCAGAAACTCCTGCCATTGCTGTTCCACTGTCTTTCCTGCTAGGCTCATCTCTCAGTCAATTCTGGCCAGCTCCTCCCTCATGCCTCTGTAGTTTCCTTTATTCAACTGTAATACCATTACATCTGATTCCAGCTTTTTCCTCTCAAATTGTAGGGTAAATTCTATCATATTATGGTCACTTCCTCCGAAGGGTTCCTTCACCTTAAGCTCCCTTATCAAATCTGCCTCATTACACATGACTAAATCTAGAATTGCCTGTTCCCTAGTGGGCTCCACCACAAGCTGCTCCAAAAAGCCATCTCGTAGACATTCCACAAATTCCTTTTCTTGGGATCCACTACCAACCTGATTTTCCCAGTCTACCTGTATATTGAAATCCCCCATGATCACTGTAACCTTGCTTTTCTAACACGCCTTTTCAATCTCCTGGTGTATCTTGTGCCCCACATCCTGACTACTGTTCAGAGGCCTGTACATAACTCCCATTATGGTTTTTTTACCTTTGCGGTTCCTCAACTCTAACCACACAGATTCAACATCATCTGACCCTATGTCATTTCTTGCTTTCGATTTAATTTCATTTCTTACTAACAAAGCAACCCCACCCCTCTGCCAACCTGTCTATCTTTTCGATAGGATGTATATCCTTGGATATTTAGCTCCCAGTCCTGATCCCCTTGCAGCCATGTCTCCGTGATGCCCACCACATCATACCTGCCAATTTCAATCTGCGCCACAAGCTCATTTACCTTATTTCGTATGCTGCGTGCATTCAGATACAACAGCTTCAGTCCTGTATTCCCCGTCCCCTTTCTCATTGTCATCCCTTTATCTGATGTGCTTGAAGATAGATTCCTAGCCCTTTCCAAACACTCTGTCCTATTTTGTGTTCTGGGGACTTTAATAGCATCTCCTGGGCTCTCCTTTCTTTTCAGTTTTTTCATAATTTTCCATGAAGTTGAATCCACCCTCCCAGATGCTAAACTGCTGCTTTGTTTCCCATTAGTCATATTTCTTGGAGTTTTACCCTTCCCTCCCCCCCACTTTCTAGTTGAAAGTCCTGTTGACCACCCTATTTACCCTTTTCGCTAGAACATTGGTCCCAGATCGGTTCAGGTGGAGACCGTCCCAATGGTACAGATCCCTCCTGTTCCAATACTGATGCCAGTGCCCCACGAAATGGAACCCCTCTTTCCCGCACCACTCCTTTAGCCACGTGTTTACTTCCCTTATTCTCACGTCCCTATGCCAATTTGCACATGGCTCAGGTAGTAATCCGAAGATTGTAACCCTTGAGGACTTGTCCTTTAATTTAGTTCCTAGTTCCTGATAATCCCCAAACAGGTCCTCTTTCCTAGTCTTACCTATGTTATTTGTCCCGACATGGACCACAACAACTGAATCCTCCCCCTCCCTCTCCAATATCCTTTCAAGCCGGTCATAGATGTCCCTCACCTTGGCACCGGGCAGGCAACATACCATTCGGGACTCTCGATCCTGCTTACAAAGTATTCTATCAATTCCCCGAATTATAGAATCCCCTACAACTACCACTTGTCTTTTTGCTCCCCCCTCTTGAATGGCCTCCTGTGCCACGGTGCCATGGTCAGCTGGCTCATCCTCCCTACAGCCATGTTCCTCATCCACACAGGGAGCAAGTACCTTGTACCTGTTGGACAAGGTCAAGAGCTGAGGCTCCTCTGTTCCTGAACACAAGATGTCTCTACCTGCCTCACTTGCAGTCACACCCTGCTGACCCTGACCACTGACTGAACTTGAGGTACTTAATCTACCGGGTGTGACCGCCTCCTGAAACAAAGCGTCCAGGTAACTCTCCCCCTCCCAGATGTGGCGCAGAGTCCGGAGCTCGGACTCCAGCTCATCAATTCTGAGCCGGAGTTCCTCCAGCAACCAGCACTTGCTGCAGATGTGGTCACTGTGGCTTGCAATGGGATCTGCCAGCTCCCACAACATACAGCTACAGCACATCACCTGACTAGCCATCTCTAGTTAGATAATTTATTTATTAATTAGCTTTGCAGTGTTTTCTTTTTCAAATTTGGTGCAGATTTCCTACCAACCAATCAGGTCACAGCTTTCCTGTGATGTCACTTTTTCAGTTTTGGCTTCAGTTACTCTGTGCCTCGCACCGGTGCTACTCCCTCCGAGTCTGCTCCCTAGAGACAAGGCTGTGAATCCTCGAGGTAAGCTAGATTTATACTCACCACTCTGGTGCTCCTCCATCCAAGTCTGCTTCCAGAATTTACTCACCAATCAGCTGCTTTTTCTTTAAAATCCACTTTCAGAAGAGTGTCCCTCGCAGGTCTGGTGCACTCCTGAAGGCACTGCCTCTTCCTCTCTCTCTATTTTTTAGATTTGAGGAGGAGGGAGGGATGGAAACACGACAGCAGTGTAATGTTTGGGGCTATTCCGTGCTTTGACAGTGGGTCCTCCTCAATTCCCTCCTGAGTCGCGGTGTCTGCGGTGACTTCTCCCAAAATGGTTCAGTCACTTCCCACCAGCACCCTCTGTTGGATGCTCTTCCTCCTGTTGAGTGCAAGAGCCCTTCTACTCGATTCTCTCCTGAGTGGCAGTGTCTGTGGCGACTTCTCCCTGAATTTTTTTTTTGAAAAATATACTTTATTCATAAAATATCTGGAAGAACATTCCAAAACATTTCAAAATCACCATCACAAAAGTACAATCAGATTCAGCTTTTACACATGTATCACAAGGTGCATCAATACAATCAATGAATATTACAATCATTTCAATATGGTCAATGCAGACAAATAGACAATGGTATTGGAGTTATCAACATATATCATGTTGCACTCTGAGGTGCTTCAATACATTTATAATACAATTAGTATTCAATGCATACATTCATTTTGAGCTGTACAGCCCGAGGGGCTCTCAACAGTTCCCAGCCCCTTGGTTCACTGTGGCAGAAAGGTAATAGACAGCTGCCCCAAGCTTTAGTGCGTCCTTCAGCACGTAGTCCTGGACTTTGGAATGTGCCAGTCTGCAACACTCGGTCAGGGACAGCTCTTTGCGCTAGAAGACCAACAAGTTTCGGGTAGACCAAAGAGCATCTTTCACCGAGTTGATGATCCTCCAGCTGCAATTGATGTTTGTCTCGGTGTGTGTCCCTGGGAACAGCCCGTAGAGCACAGAGTACTGTGTCACAGAAGTGCTCGGGATGAACTTCGACAGAAACCGCTGCATCTCTCTCCAGACCTTCCTTGCAAAGGCACAATCCACAAGGAGATGAACAACGGTCTCATCCCCACCACAGCCACCTCGAGGGCAACGTGCAGAGGGTGCGTTGGAAGGATCTGATGGGGAGGGCCTTTCTCACCACCAGCCAAGCTACGTCTTGGTGCTTGTTGGAAAGTTCTGGCGATGAGGCATTCTGCCAAATGACTTTGACAGTCTGCTCGGGGAACCATCCCACAGGATCCACCCTCTCCTTTTCCCGCAGGGCCTCTAAGATGTTACGTGCCGACCACTGCCTGATGGACTTGTGGTCAAAGGTGTTTCTCTGCATAAATTTTTCCACCAGGGACAGGTGGTACGGCACGGTCCAACTACTTGGAGTGTTCCGCGGCAGCGTGGCCAGACCCATCCTTCGCAACACCGGGGACAGGTAGAACCTCAGCACGTAGTGACACTTGGTGTTTGCGTACCGAGGGTCTACGCACAGCTTGATGCAGCCGCACACAAAGGTGGCCATCAGTATGAGGGCGATGTTGGGCACGTTTTTTCCCCCTTTATCTAAAGGCTTGTACATCGCGTTCCTGTGGACACGATCCATTTTCAACCTCCAGATAAAGCGGAAGATGGCTCGGGTGATCGCCATAGTGCAGGAGTCTGGAGTGGGCCAGACCTGCGCCACATACAGCAACAGCGAGAGAGCCTCACACCTGATGACCAGGTTCTTACCCGCAATGGAGAGGGAGCGTCGCTCCCACATGCCCAGTTTTCTTTTCACCATAGACACTCACTCCTTCCAGTTTCTAACGCATGCCCCGGTCCCTCCGAACCATATCCCCAGCACCTTCAGGCCGTCAGCCCTGACGGTGAAGGGGACAAAGGATCGGCCAGCCCAGTTCCCAAAGAACATGGCCTCACTCTTCCCACGATTTACCTTGGCTCCCGAGGCCAGTTCGAACTGGTCGCAGATGTGGATCAGTCTGCGCACTGGCAGCAGATCTGAGCAGAAGACGGCGACATCGTCCATGTACAGCGAGGCTTTGACCTGAGTGCCTCCACTGCCTGGGATTGTCACTCCTCTTATGCCCAGATCCTTCCTGATGGACTCAGCAATGGGTTCTATGCAACACACAAAAAGGACAGGGGAGAGAAGGCAGCCCTGCCTGACTTCAGATTTAATAGGAAAGCTATCTGATTCCCACCCATTGATTGAGACTGTGCTACTGATGTTAGTGTGGAGCAGTTGGATCCAATTGCAAATTCCCTCCTCAAACCCCATTTTGGAGAGCACATCCACCATGTAGGTGTGCGATATTCTATCAAAGGCCTTCTCCTGATCCAGGTTGATGAGACAGGTGTCCACACCCCTGTCCTGTACATAGGCAATCGTATCCCTGAGCAGCACGAGGCTGTCAGAGATCTTCCTGCCTGGCACAGTGCAGGTCTGGTCAGGGTGGATCACCAATTCCAGAGCGGACTTGACCCGATTGGCGATGACCTTGGACAGAATCTTATGGTCCACATTCAACAGTGAAATGGGTCGTCAATTTCTAATTTCCTCCCTTTCCCCCTTGTGCTTGTAGATGAGGGTGATGTTGCCTTTCCTCATGGATTCTGACATGCTGCCGGCCAGAAGCATACTCTCGTACACTTCTAGCAGGTCTGGGCCAATCCAGTCCCACAGAGCCGAATACAACTCCGCCGGCAAGCCGTCGCTTCCGGGAGTTTTACTCTTCTCGAAGGACTCAAGGGCCTTAGTCAGTTCGTCAGGAGTTAGCGGTTTGTCCAGGCTCTCCCTTGTACTGTCGTCTAAGACCTCCGTGATAGAGGACAGGAAGGACTGGGAGGCCATGCTCTCTGTGGGCTTCACATCATACAATCCGGTATAAAAGGATTTGCTGATCCTCAAATTGTCGGGCTGCGATGACTTTACTGAGCCGTCTTCTTCCCTCAGGCTGCTGATCACAGAGCTCTCTCTGTGTACCTTTTGGAAGAAGAAACATGAGCACGTCTCATCCTGCTCCACAGAGCGGACTCTGGAACGGAAGATGATCTTGGAGGCCCCCGAGGCAAAGAGCAAGGTTTGCTGGCTCTACACCTCTTGGAGTTCCTCCTTGACATCGACCCCCATCGACTGCAGCCGGAGCAGATTCTGCATGTTTTTCTGGAGTCGGGACATTTCCCTCTGTTCCTTTCTAGCTTTCTGGGTGCCTTTGAGGATGAAAAACCTCTTGATGTTTCCCTTGACCGCTTCCCACCAGTGTGTCAGGGACTCAAAGAGGGGTTTCACGGTTCTCCAACCTTTGTAATCCCTCTTGAGCTCCTCAATGTTCTCTGGGGTCAGCAGTTGCACGTTTAGCTTCCATGCCCCCCTGCCCACCCTCTGGTCTTCCTCTAAGTGACAGTCAGCCAGTAGGAGGCAGTGGTCAGAGAAGAACATAGGCTTGACGTCGGTGGATCTGCGAATGCATGGGACACAAATAGGAAGTCTATCCTGGAACAGATGGACCCGTCTGGCCACGACCAGGTTTATCTACGCTGCGCTCCATCTGCAGGGTTGCTGAAGACGTTGTGCAGCTTGGCATCCTTAACTGTTTCCATCAGGGATCTGGACGTAGGGTCCAATCTGCTTTGGCCCCTGCCAGATCGTCCAGCCGCATCGATGATGCAGTTGAAGTCACCGCCCAGAATGACCGGCCTGGAGGTCGCCAGCAGCAGTGGGAGCTGCTGAAAAACCGCCAGCTGCTCGCCCTTTTGTGCCGGGGCGTACACGTTAATTAACCGGAGTGGAGCATTCTTGTACATTACGTCTGCTACGAGGAGGCGCCCGCCCACCACCTCCTTAACCTTGGAGATGGTGAAGTTGCCTCCCCGCAGCAGAATATCCAGGCCGGAGGAATGAGAGTCGTTTCCTCCCGACCAGATCAATGGCCCATGGGACCACCATCATGACCATTGCCTGTAGGAGCTGAGGTGCAGAATCGCACACTCCTGCAGAAACAACAGGTCAGCTTTGACCTTGGAAAGGTAGTCCAAGGTCGCAACACATCGCGTAGTAGATTTAATGCTCCGCACATTTATGGATACAATCTTTACACCCATTTTAAAGCATTTATTCTCTTACCAAACCTGTTGTCTCTGAGAGTTCCAGACCTTTGGTCTGCTCCTGCATACCCATAGTGTTCACAAATTGCCTCACTTTGGATGGGCTGAGGAAACTGTCCTGAACCTCTCCATTGGCAATGTTCTGCTCAGATGGCATCTGGGGGTTCGTGCAGAGAACGGGATTTGAAATGTCCTTTGTTGGAGAAGCTTCTCCAATCCTCTCCCCTCTGGGGCATTGCTGCTCCCGGCTTCCCGGAGCTGGGGTGCGCTGAGCGCTTCACTGCTCCCAGATTCCTGGGGCTGGGGTTCGCTGGCCTCTTCGGGTTGTGGGCAAAGTTGGGGTGCGCTGGTCTCCTCATTTCCTCCAATATTCTGGAGCTCAGGTGTCTCATCCTTTAACTCCCTAGAGCTTTGCCGTTTCTTCTGTAGGTGCTGCCCTTTCCCTTCTTCGTCCGAAGAACAGCTGCCCTTGTCATCCGTGTCGGATGGGAGACACCTCTTGCCACTTGTCTGGGAAGTGGCTTGGTCCCTTCTTAACCCCTTCTTCCTTTTGGCTCTCTTCACCAGCTGCCACTCCCCCTGCTGATTTTCCACTGCTTCCTCCTCCTCCATTGATTCGCTCTCCTGTGGAGTGGGAGGTTCAGGGAGCAGTGCTTTTGATTGGCTGTCTGCTGCCTCAATCTTTTCCTCCACCTTATCTCTCTCTGTGTCCTCCTTTGTCCCGTTGTTCTCACTGGGGGCCCTGGTGGTTGGAGTGTTGAAAGTGTCCTTGGTAGTAGTGACACAAAGCATTTCCTCTGCTTCCCCCTCGTGGGCTTTGGCTGCCTGTTCATAAGTGAGGCAGCGTTTGGGGCAGTTCCTGTAGAGGTGATCTGCCTCGCCACTCAGGTTGCAGCACTTAGTCTGTTTGCAGCCCTTTGTCTGGTGCCCTTCCTGTTTGCAGTTCTTGCAGAGGGTGGCGCTGCAGTTGGCCGCCACATGACCAGACTTGCCGCATGAGCGACAAAGTTTGGGCTGCCCAGCATAGACAAGGTAGCCACGGCTTCCCCCGATAGCGAAGCTGGAAGGAGGGTGGAAGATGGCTCCCTTACCATCGGTCTTGAGCGTGACCTTAACCTGGCGTTTGCATGTCCAAATCCCAAATGCGTCTCTAACCTCGGTGCAGCTCCCAACCTTGTCGACGCACCTGGAGAGGAAGGTGAACACGTCGGCGACTGGGACGTAGGGGTTGTAGAGATGCACAGTCACCACCTGGTCCCGTTGCAATGGCAGAGCAAAGAGCAGCTCCACCGTCAGGATCTTCATCTCCAGCTGGTCTATCTTCTCCTCGAACACCTTCAGGAATTTGACACAAGCTGCCACATGCTTGAAAGTCACTTCGAAACATCCAGCGCTGGGGAAGTCTTGCAGGGAGTAGATCTCCTCCACTTCAAATCCACACGCCTTCAACAGGATCCG
The DNA here is from genome assembly GCF_964194155.1 of Cetorhinus maximus. Lineage (NCBI taxonomy): Eukaryota > Metazoa > Chordata > Chondrichthyes > Lamniformes > Cetorhinidae > Cetorhinus > Cetorhinus maximus. The sequence continues at coordinate 110,905,159 of NC_135888.1, read as the reverse complement.
CTTGATGAAGAAGGCCCGATCCATGGGTGCTCCTCCTTCGCTGTCTTTCACCGTTGCCTGGACAGTGTTAGGTACCCCATGGTATGGGGCTCAACTGGTTATAGCCATCGCTTCATGACTACAATTGATCTTAGCCAAAAGGCCAAGAAGCGACTTCTCCTGGAATGCTTCAGTCACTTCTCACCAGCACCCTCTGTTGGATGTTCTTCCTCCTGTTGAGTGCAAGAGTCCTTCTCCTCGATTCCCTCCTGAGTCGCGGTAGCTGCGGTGACTTCTCCTAGAATGCTTCAGTCACTTCTCACCAGCTGTTGGATCATATATTAGTATTCCAAGAGGAATTTATCCAGTTCCGGACTATTTCATTCCCTAATGAGAATTTTCTGTTCACCAACAGTCCTGGGTTACCTTGCCAAAGTTTTTTGTTGGATTATGACTGACGACGATGAGGAACCAATATGATTTTTCATCTGCGTGTTTCCACTCGAAATTTCAGTGCATATTATAAATGGCTGGTACACAGCACAGATCCCATAAAAATTTTTATGCATGTCTGCCCTGAATATGGGATTTGGGCATCGCTGGCTCGGGCAGCATTTATTGCCCACCCCTAATTACCCTTGATTAGAGGGCAGTTAAGAGCCAACCACATTGCTGTTGGTCTGGAGTCACATGTAGGCCAGATGAGGTAAGGATGGCAGATGTCCTTCCCTAAAGGGGAAGGAACCCAGATGGGTTTTTATGACAATCGGCAATAGTTTTGGGGTCATCATCAGGCTTTTAATTCCAGATTTTTATTGAATTCAAATTTTACCACCTGCCATGGAGGGATTCAAACCCAGGTCCCCAGAGCATTACCCTGGGTCTCTAGAATACTAGTCCAGTGACAATACCACTATGCCACCTCCTCTCCCTATATGATGTTATTATGTGAGAAAAACCAAGAAAATTGAATCCCTTAATGTTTAGGCTGATACCTCAAGCATCGCCAACTTGGGCAAGGTACCGGAAGGCAGTCAACCCCTGATGGAATGTGATATGAAGTGAATGAGTCTTCTACTTCTCTCTCTCCGGACAGCCCTACAGCAAAATAGTGTGAAAAAGCAGGTATTCTGCAAGACAATCTTTGCAACACATCTCAGTAGTAAAATCAAGCACAAATCAAGTTGTGACATGACTTAGTAGTGTTATCCTAGTTGCCTACTGATAATATGCAGAAGTGATTGATTTTTCCATCTTTCTCTTCCTTCTAGATACTAAAGAGCAGTAACCTTCAGGTTCAGATTCACCAACTGCATACTCCTCTCCAAGGGGAGCATCGAATGACACCGCTGAGTCCAGGGTGAGTTTTAGATTTGGCTTGTCCACTCCCTTGTATTGTGTGCTTCTCTTATTGAAACTGTGAAAATATTGTTGAAGTGATGATTCTTTGTGACCTCTGCCACAGTTATGCAAATTAACCATCATGGAAGCAAATTCCCATATTGAGATCTCCCCTCTTATCCACCATAACATTTAGTACTCAAAGACTAGAAGGAGTCAATGCAAAGTTTACTGGGGAGAAAATCATTCACGTAGCATCACTAGCAGACTTGCCTTGATTTAGTGGAGCAAGCAGTACCTCAGGCCACTACCTGCACAGCTCGCATGGAGTACTTTGATGACATCAGTGAAGAAAGTCACATAGGGCACACAGGTAGCAGCCTGTCTTGTTTTTTGTCTCAATGATGCAAAAACATGGTAGCTGAGGTAACTTTATTGATAACACATCTTCCTAACATAAACACATATTTGCAGTAACTGAATTCTGTCAAGACAGGATCCAACATTGCTATCTGACCTTCAACCCCCAGGACAGATGACTCCATTCCTGGTACAGAGTACCATATGGTACCTAATACTGGAGTCCACTACCACAATCAACTATTATCATGACACAGCCCACAACACTGCCTGCGCCTGGAGAATCGATATTATTCTGCGTAGTGGTACTTTAAACAAATTTCTCCCCCACACATTTTATTAGTTACATAAAACCTACAATAAAAGAGGTAAAGTGTTAAAATGCAAAGAGATACAACCTGCCAACATCTACAAGGTTTTGAAATGATCAGTGTCAAGTGACCTTCTGATAACACGTTAGCTTGTCCAGTTCACTCTAAATTCAATCTAACATTCTATGCCTCATATACATCAAATCACTCAATGTAAATTGGAATCTGGAGCTAACTTTCATGCCAGCATGCCAACAGATTGCACTGTTTCCCCAAGCTAGCAATCTCCTCACAACTTCTGCACAGTCCAGACAATATGATCCCATGAACATAAGATAAGCACAGGAGCTAAAACGTCTCCTAATGTATGTGTACAAGGACAGTTAAACAAACTGCTGATAATAGCAACTTTGAATCTAAAAGGCCTATTACTACTGATAAAACTGAAAAACAGAACTTTTCTCACGGTTGCCTCCCCCTCACAGAAGAGAGAGCAAAATGTATAAAGATAAGGAACCATATGAATATGCACTTATTTCAGAGAACAGTCTATGGGCAGAATTTTAGCAGGCAATACATAGTCCCATGTAAAGGTGGAGAGTTAAAGAGCTGAAAAGTGGAGTCAGATTGGGAAACAGACATCACCCCACTGACTTCCAGCTTTGACACGGGTGGGTTTGGAGGTGAGCAGGGAACCCCTGTGCAGCTGTCGGGAAACTATTTAAAATATTCAAAGGGGTCAATAAGTCTCACTTTAGTCCTGCCTTTCAGCTTTAATAGACAGCACTCAAGTTGACCAAGTGCTCTGCATCTTTCCAGGGTCTATGAAGTGAGAGCACAGAGGGGAATGATTGTTTACTGAAATTGCTGGGAAGACTTTAAAGACTGAAATCAGTCATCTTGTAGTTATAGCCACAGTGAAAGGCTTGTTGTGCCCGCAAAATTATTTCTGTCAGCTTCGAATCATTACTTTGCATGTCAATTTCAACTTTTTGGAGTTCCATTTAAGTGCCTTGGATTGATTTCAGACGCATCTCAACTTTCCTGTTGTCAGCCTTCACTGCACCCTGGAAGCAACTTATGCAGCAGTAGCCTGGACTCCTGAGAAGAAGCAGGAGAGAGAGGAGGGTGAGGAGCAGGAAGATTAGGAGGAGGAGTCAGATGTGGCTTTGGTGCCTACAGACACACGCCTGACTGCCAGAAGAGCCTGCAACAGGTATCCAGGCACCCTTCACTTAGTATGTGTGTGTAAAACCATTTGTGAACCCACCCTCCCACAAGACATGCTTCTATCCAACATTCAACCAGTCAACTATCACATTCATACCCTTTCCTCCTCATAACCAGTGTCCATAGCATTCATCTTGAAGCCAAGACTGACCAGGTCAATGGAGGATGCAACAAAATATAGGCCAGGAGATTGAGGAGTTCCAATGAAATCTTTCATTTGTTCCAATAAATAGCGTTATTCAATTAACATTGGTACAAACACTTAACTGAACTACCTTGTGCAGCTAATAGGTCTTTCTCATTTGCTTCCTCTTATACCTGCTTGGTGCAACCCCTGTGGCTTCAGAAAAGCTGGAGGCAGACAGCTTGTTCCCCTGCTCTGCCTGTTGTACATGTCCTCTGAGTTTTGGTGCCCTTAAGGGCTGTATCAATGACAGCCCCATGTGCATCTATGCAGGGGAAGACTTGAGACTTTTTCTGAGGGGGTAGGGGAGGACAAGGGATGAAAAGTGGAACCATTTTGAGAAGAGCCCCTACCGCTATGTCCCCTTTTTCCATTTTCTCTCTCATGACCCACCTGCATTTCCCTGCTGGCCAAGAGCTGGAGATCACTTGCTACAGCTCAGGGAGGCATTGAACCATCAAAGCAAGGCATTCCTCCATCCAATTAAAGTGAGAGATAAAATTTACAGGCCATTGGTCAGGGCGAGCATTTACCAGCTGTGTTTGATTCCCCATGCAGGTGGCCATTCTTTTCAAGGAGGTAGACATCTGTGCAAATGGCTGGGTCATCATGGCATCATGTTGCAAATATGAAGTTTATAAGATTGTTATGTTTTGGGATTGTCTCTTTAATTTAATGTAAAATGGAGGAACGAAAGGGGACATGTGACCTGCTCTGAATTCTGCTCAACCACAAGCCTGAGTGGCTTGGTTGCTATGGGGGCAAGAGGGTCCAAATCAAGAGACTTGCTGAGAAGATGCAAGATATTCCACCTGTGGACAATGACAAGAGCATTTCTTTTCTTCATTCTTTCATGGGATGTGGGCGTCGCTGGCAGGGCCAGCATTTGTTACCCATCCCTAATTCTCCGTGAACTGAATGGCTTGCTATGCCATTTCAGAGGGCAGTTAGGAGTTAACTACATTACTGTGGGTCTGGAGTCACATGTAGGCCAAACCAGGTAAGGATGGCAAATTTCCTTTCCTAAATGACATTAGTGAACCAGATGGTTTTTACCAGGTGGCTTTGAACCAGATGGGCTTCACAGTAACCGATGATAGTTTCACGGACACCATTACTGAAACCAGCTTTATACTCCAAATCTATCAACTGATTTCAAGTTCCACCAGTTGCCATGTCCCCAGAACATTAGCCTGTGCTTCTGGATTACTGATCCAGTGACATTACCACTATGCCACCATCTCTCCACCTATGCTGATTGTGGGTATACTGTTCATCTCCAAGTGTCACAGGGAAGTGTTAGGATTGTCAGGTTTAATAAAAGGTTACATTTAAGACTTTGTTTAACTCCAAGTTAGAATGGAGTTGGCAGTCTAGAGGATAGCTAACTGGCATTTCTACCTCGATACAAGGCCCATGAAGACGACTCGAGGGGCAGAATGGCCTACTCCTGCTCCTAATTTGTTTGTTCATAAAATGGGCTTTGAGAACGAAAGAGTCCATACCAAGCACTTGTAGCATTGGTTTCCTGAGATGTCACTGAACCTCACAGATCAAGTGAGTCTGCAAGGAAGAGAGAGAGCGAGAGAGAGAAAAAAAGAGAGAAAGCAGGATATAGAGGCAGCTCGTCTGGTACCTGAAGCAGAGAAAATGCTAACTCTATTTTTTACCATACATGTTGCAGCTGATAGGATCTGTTCATACTGAAGAAACTGAGTTGCTGAGGACTTAAAGCAGGCTGGAAGGTTTGCCTAGCTTGGGCTAGATAGAAAAGAAAGAAAGGCCACTGTAGTCCTAGAGGAACATAGGCTGCTCTCTCATTAGTGAGAGAGATGACTGGTGATGAGTTTAACCTGAGGGACACCACACCTCAGGCGAGGGGCGAGGTTGAGAAGGCAGGGCCTTCATGGATGACATCAGTGGTACGGGAATTGAATCCACGCTGTTGGCATCACTCTGCACCACAAGCCAGTCGTCCAGCCAACTGAGTTAATGACCCCCAAAAGGGATAAATAGAAGGAATTTCCAGTGTACCCCTCACAGTGAAAGTCAGTCTGGGATTAAAAGTTACCTGGCTGAGAAAGGAAAAAGAACCAAGCAATTGGGAGCGGAAATAGCTTTAGACTGGTTCCAAAAGAATAAAATGTCCATTTAAGAGACAAAGTAAATTATAACCATGGTGGGGCATTTTTGGTTATTTTAAAAGTTAAATGGGGAAACATTTCTGTAGTTTAAGAGTATAAGTTGCCTACAAAAATAGTGTTTAGTCAATGTTATTTTTAGTTTGTTTATTACAGTAGAAGTCTTCAAACTTGAAATCTTGTGTTATCTTTTCAGTCAGTCACTGGAACTCAAATATCTTTTTAAAAGTTATCAGTCTCTATGGAGATTGTAACACCTGCCAGAGACGGACTCCTCCATTCTCTCTCTAAGGGTGTGTGCTGCCTCTGGAAATGCTGACAGAAGTAAACACATTTCCTGTTGTTACTCCACAAGTTCCCTATTCATGCATGACCACCACCAACCCTAACCACATGGCTCAGCATCTATCTATAGCTGAGCAAAGCTTTGAGTGTCCTGCATCCTCCGAAGGGTTTCTCCACTGCTGTCCCTGTCTCTAGCACCTGCTGCTGTGCACATGTGATGTACTTCACAGCCTGTGCCAACCTGGCTATCTGAATTGCAGTACCCATTGAGGTGCACATATTTGCACTGGTACACGGTGCACATGTCTCTTTTGACTGTGCATCTTCAGAGTGCCAGCCCTCCTCTGAGGACTCATCTGCCTGCTCCCTCATCAGATACTCCATCATCCTTGAAGAACCCGTGGAAGATTCATAGGATATAGTCATAGAATGGTTTCACCACAGAAGGAGGCTATTCACACCATCATGTCTGCACCACTTTTCTGTAAGAACCACTCAGCTAGTCAAACTTCCTTGCCTTTACCCTGCAAATGTTTTCTCTTCAGATAATTATCTAATTCCTTGGAAGTCTCAACCGAAGCTGCCTCCACCACATTCCCAAGCAGTGTATTCCAGATCCTAACTATTAGCTGTATAAAAAATATTTTCCTCCTGCACCATTTCTTCTTTTGCCAATCTTCTTAAACCTGCTTCTCGACCCTTCCACTAATGGGAAGAGCTTTTCCCTATCTACCGGTCCAGACCCATCATGATTTTGAACACCTCTATCAAATCTCCTTTTAATCTTCCCTTCTCAAAATAAAAGTCATAGTTTCTTCAGTCTATCCATGTAACTGAAGTATCTCAGCCCTGGGTGAAAGACAAGAGTTAGTGCTTACATTGAGAAAGAATACAAATGCAACATGGTTTTCCCACCCATTACAGGTGCCATTGTTTTGACTCAGACTATCATTGGAAAACTCCGCCCTCCATATGTGTCATAGGCATACAATTACAAAACACTGAAGAAATACCTTTAAGTCACTTAACTTGGGAAAATTATTGAAGATGTTGCATCCCTTCCTCATCTTGGAGGATGACATCTTCATTGCAGAAACTGAATTCACGTTCTCTGACACGAGGGGGAAAAAAAGCAAAATCTGGGAACCTAATGACTCCTCCGGGAGACCCCGGTGTGCAAGGCTGTCAGTGGAAGGGATGATAAGCAGAGATGGCTGTTTACTGTGGACTAACTAAAGACATTAAAACAAATGTAAACAAAGCACCTGTGTTTTACACTGCCTTTTATCACCAGAGCAGGAGATCTCAATTAATTTGTTAATATGAAAACAAAAATAAAATAAAACAAAAACAATATCCCCTGTGATGATGCCAACACATTCAGTGGTGGGTGATATAGCTCACAGTGAATCACACCAAAATAATGATGGATGACAACATGATGCTTGATTTATATGACACAAAAATGTTCACGTAGTGACTGTCGGCAACTTTAATTTTTTCACCTACCCACTATTTTGTGATAGTTTGATATAAATTCTGCACACACCTGAAGCAAGACAGAGCCATCTTATAATTTTAATTTACAATCACTGTATCTAGCTGTTGGAGAAATGAGTGCAGATTGTGAACATTAGCAACATATTGACAGTCACTCAAAAGGTGATATTGTGTAACAGTAAATGAACAAGGGATATTGTAGAAATTATAGTTAATCAGAAACTGGGTAGGGGAAATATATGATCTCATAATTATATGAGTGGGAAGTATTTAATCTCATAATGCTAATCTTAAAACAAAAGTACTGAAATAGCCTAAGGTAAAAGCAAAATACTGCGGATGCTGGAAATCTGAAACAAAAACTGCTGAAAAAACTCAGCAGGTCTGACAGCATCTGTGGAGAAAAAGGCAGAGTTTACGTTTTGAGTCCAGATGACTCTTCTTCAGAACTAAAGAGAAGTAGAAATGTGGTGAAATATATACTGTTTAAGGGGGGATGGGACAGGTGAAGCTGGATAGAAGGCCAGTGATAGGTGGAGGCAAAGGAGAGATTGCAAAAGATGTCATAAACAAAAGGTGGAAGGGGTGTTGATGGTGGTGATACTGGCGAAAGGAGGTGCTAATGGTCTCATTAAGATTCGAAGGCAGGATGAGCAAGTGACAGATGGCCCGAGTGGTGGTGGGGGGGAGAGGATGTGGGAGAAAAGATCAAAATAGGCTAAAAGGTGGGGATAAAACAATGAATGGAAATAAATTTTAAAAATAATAATAGAAATAAGTGGGAAAAATGTATATATAAAAATTTAAAAATAAATATTTGAAAAAAGGGGATCAAAAAGGTGCGAGGATGGAGGAGAGAGTTCATGATCTGAAGTTGTTGAACTCAATGTTAAGTCCAGAAGACTGTAAAGTGTCTAATCGGAAGATGAGGTGCTGTTCCTCCAGTTTGCGTTGAGCTTCACTGGAACATTGCGGTAGGCCAAGGACAGACATGTGGGCATGAGAGCAGGGTGGTGTGTTGAAATGGCAAGCGGCAGGAAGGTCTGGGTCATGCTTGTGGACAGACCGAAGGTGTTCTGCAAAGCAGTCAACCAGTCTGCGTTTGGTCTCTCCAATGTAGAGGAAACCACATTGGGAGCAGCAAATGCAGTAGACTAAATTGAGGGAAGTGCGAGCGAAATGCTGCTTCACTTGAAAGGGGTGTTTGGGCCCTTGGGCGGTGAGGAGGGGGGAAGGAAAGGGGCAGGTGTTGCACCTTCTGTGGTTGCCTGGGACGGTGCTGTGGGAGGGGGTTGAGGTGTAGTGGGTGATGAAGGAGTTGAGCAGGGTGTCTTGAAGGGAACAGTCCCGACGGAATGCTGACGGCCGGGTGGGGTGGGGGGAAGATGTGTTTGGTGGTGGCATCATGCTGGAGTTGGCGGAAATGGCGGAGGATCCTTCGAATGCGAGGCTGGTGGGGTGAAATGTGAGGACACCTTAAACGTATATATTTCACCACATTTCTACTTCTCTTTAGTTCTGAAGAAGAGTCATATGGACTCGAAACGTAAACTCTGTCTTTCTCTCCACAGATGCTGTCAGATCTGCTGAGTTTTACCAGCAATTTTTGTTTTTGTTACTGAAATAACCTTATTTTTTACACCTATCCAATCATGTTGGTTTTAAGGGTGAATTGTGATTGTGGTTGCAAAGTTATTTGTATGAAGTATGAACTTTAAAACTATAGGCAAATAAAGCATTGGTAATCAGTGTATTAGTCATACCTAAGTAGAGATTAGATAATATAGGATTGGTTCTGAAAGACCAGTCCACTAGAAAGTACACATGACTATTCAAGGTTTAGCATTCAGATGTTAAAGCAATTAAAATTACCGTAGAAATTGTGTTTAGCCTCAGGCAGAGAGCTGATTTCACGTAAATATTTTTTTATTTTCATTAGGAGGGCGAAAGTATTGTTTACTGTTGCACTGGAGATAGAAATATAGAAACTCCTTACTCAGTTCAAAAGATAACTATATTGAATACAAAGGTCTATGTATAATGTATGAAGGTGTTGCATGATGTCAGTCTGAATGGTGATTTGATTCACTTTTATTTGAGAACAAGAAATTTAAGTTGGACAGTGAATTTTCAGGCAAGTTTTGAATTGAAGGATCAGAAATTTAGTACTTGTTTTCTGAAAGCACTTTGTGTTGGTCGCGTAATAAGGATTACACATACAAATTTTTACACATCCTTTCTCTACACATGTTTGAAGAGTTGGGGGAAGAAACTTCTGAATTACTTCAGACAGTTTTAGTGCAGTTCCAGGCTAGGTGAGAGAGGGTGCTGCAAGTGTGAGAAGTAGCCTGGATTTATTTTATGGAAACATTGTTTGCTCTTTTCTCTAATAGTTTTAAGTGTTTCAAGTTCAAAGATGCATTATGGGTTTACAGTACCTATTGAAAACTAAAGGTGGAATCATCCCAGATTTGCACTAAGTGTGGTAGCGGGCGAGAGAAAGGACATTTTACCCACTGGCCATAATGGCGGGTTTTTGCATCGTATCATCCCAGTCCCACCTCATTAATCAGGCATTCCCAGGAAACACGCTGTTTCACTGGCGGGCAGCCTCTGATTCACCCACTATGCTGTCACCTCATTGCTTCCTCACAGCGGACGTCATATTTAAAGTAGAGCCACGCGCGCACCTCTCAGCGCTTCCAGCCCAGGAGGGCACTGGTGAAGACATGGCGCCAAAAGCCAAGAAGAGTGCATCCCCCTAACTCAGTGACACATCCCTGGGATGCCTTCTGGACACCGTTGGAGCCCGAAGCAATGTCCTCTATCCCTGCTTAGGCCGCAGGAGGCACACCAGTGTCACCATTCTGGCTTGGGAGACGGTGGCAGAGATGTTCAGTGCCAATGCTGCACAGAAGAGGTTCACCATCCAGTGCAGAAAGAGGGTGAATGATCTAATTTGTGTCAACATGGTAAGCCAACCATCACTCTAAACTCACACACTCACAAGTCCATCACACATCCACTGGCATCTCAATCGCTGCCAGCTCAAGGGACATCACCACTCACTATCTCACTCACACCTTCACATCTCCATCTGGTCTCATATTCTCTGGAAATTGCTTCCTCAGCCCTCATCCTCTTGAGGCCTCATGCACAGATCAACATGTGTCCCCACACACATCCTGGGATACCCCACCTTCCCCAGTAATGCCCTCGCCCTGCAGCATCTTCCCTTGAGAAACTTGGGTCGGAAACAACTATGCTAAACTTAAATAAGGGTAATTACAAAGGAATGAGGGCAGAGTTGGCTGGAGTGGACTGGAAAAGGAGTTTAGCAGAAAAGACGGTTGATGAATAATGGTAGACATTTAAGAATGTAGTTCATGGCTCACAGCAAAGATGTATCACAGTGAGGAAGGGGATAAACCAACAATGGTTAACCAAAGAAGTTAAGCATAGTATCAAATTGAAAGAAAAAAAACATACAATGTAGCAAAGACTAGTTGGGAGCCAGAGGAATGGGAATGTTTTAAAAACCAACAAAAGATGACCAAAAAAAAGAGGGAAAAAATAAACTTTGAGGGTAAACTAACAAGTAATATAAAAATGGACAGTAAGAATGTTTCTAAATACAAAAACAGGAAGCGAGAGGCCAAAGGGAACTTAGGCCCCTTAGAGAATGAGGCTGGGGAAATAACAATGGGGAACCAGGAAATGACAGAGGAGTTAAATAAATACTTTACATCAGTCTTCATGGTGGAAGACACAAATAGTATTCCAAAAATACTAAATAATCAAGGGGCAAATGGGTGGGGGGTAGGGAGGAAATAAATACAGTAATTATCACTAGAGAAAAAGTACTAGTGAAACTAATGGGGCTAAAGGCAGATAAGTCCCCTCGACTTGATGAGTTGCATCCTAGGATATCAAAGGAAGTAGCTACAGAGATAGTGGATGCACTGAAATCCTTAGATTCTGGAAAAGTCCCAGAGGATTGGAAAACTGCCAATGTAACACCCTCATTCAAAAAGGGAGGGAGACAAAAAAAGGTAAGTATAGGCCAGTTAGCTTAACATCCATCATTGGGAAAATGTTGGAGTCTACTATAAAGTATGCAATAGCAGAGCATTTAGAACTGCATAAAATAATCAAGTAGAGTTAGCATGGCTTCATGAAGGGGAAATCATGCCTGACAAATTTATTAGAATTCTTTAAGGAGGTAACAGCCAGGATAGATAAAGGGGAACCAGTGGATGTAATATATTTGGATTTCCAAAAGGTGTTCAATAGGATACCGCACATAAGGATCCTTAATAAGGTAAGAGCCCATGGTGTTAGGGGTAGTATATTAAAATGGTTAGAGGATTGGCTAACTAATAGAAGGCAGAGAGTTGGGTTAAGGGGGGCATTTTCAGAATGGCAACCTGTAACTAATGGGGTGCCACAGGGATCAGTGCTGGGGCCACAATTATTTACAATATCTATTAATGACTTGGATGAGGGAAGTACTACCACCAAGTTTGTGGATGACACAAAAATAGGTGGGAAGGCAAGCGGTGAGGATGACACAAGGAGTCTACAGAGGGATATAGACCGGTTAAGTGAATGGGCAAAAACATGGCAGATGGAATATAATGTGGGAAAATGTGAGGTTATGCACTTTGGCAGGAAGAATAGAGAAGCTGAATATTATTTAAATGGAGAAAGACTGCAGAAAGCTGCACCAGAGATGGATTTAGGGGTCTTCGTCATGAATCACAAAAATATAGCATACAGTTCAGCAGGTGATAGGAAAGGCAAATGGAATGTTGACCCTTATTTCAAAGGGAATGGAGTATAAAAATAAGAAAGTCTTGCTAAAACTATACAAGGCACTAGTTAGAGCAGACCCAGAATACTGTGAATAGTTTTGGTCCTCTTATCTAAGGAAAGTTTTACTGGCATTGGAGGCAGTCCAGAGAAGGTTCACTAGGTTGATCCTGGGTATGGAGGGATTTTCTTATAAGGAGGTTGAGTAGGTTGGGCCTGTACTTGTTCGAGTTTAGAAAATGAGAGGCGACCTTATTGAAACTTATAAGATTTTTAGGGGGCTTCACAGGGTAGATGCTGAGAGGTAGATGTGTGAGAGTCTAGGACCAGAGGGCATAATCTCAGAGTAAGGGGCCACCCATTTAAGACAGAGATGAGGAGGAATTTCTTCTCTCAGAGGGTAGTGAATCTATGGAATTCTTTACCGCAGAGGGCTGTAGAGGCTGGGTCATTAAGTATATTCAAGGTGGAGATAGACAGGTTTTTAATCAGTCAGGGAATCAAGGGCTATGGGGAAAAGGGAGAAAAGTGGAGTTCATGATCATCAGATCAGCCATGATCTCATTGAATGGTGGAGAAGACTTGATGGGCTCAATGGCCTACTTCTGCTCCTGTACCTTATTATGGTATTGCCTGAGGCCACTTCACCCCCTTCCCCAAGGAAGCCCTAGCCCTGCAGCCATTGAAAAGCTACCCCCGCCTTAGGCTTGTCTCATAATAGACACCTGTCTGTGAGCCCCCTTAAAAGTGATGTGGTGCTGCCTGCAATGCCTGGCACTGATGACCACAAGTGCTGCCCGAAGCAAGGTAGGCAAACAAGCCTCAAAGTCCCGAGTGAAGTGCAGGTCACCAGGCGCACGTGTCTTATGTTCAGTTGTGTAACACATCATTGTGCAATCACACTGACGCTTCCGGATGATCCAACGTGGGGGGATGATTCTGGCGAGCTGGGCTTATGCAGATGTATCACAATGAAGTTCACGACATGTGGCAGCGGGAAATGCGGCCCGCCATTGATGAATAGAGTGAACGATTGCAAATTGGTTTCACAACGTCGTGAAACTGATTTTTGGCATTCCCGCCATATTGGCTGCTCACGCCACCAAGCACGTCCACCCCACCCTCAACAGGAGCAGACAATTCCACCCAAAGGCATTTTGTCCAAGATATTCCACAGGGGCAGTCACTGGGCAATGCAAGTTTGTTAAAGTATTTAAAAGTTTATAAAGTGTTTAAAAGAATTTAAAATCATTATAAAACACTCACCAGTCAGACAGCTGAAGTCGACCTTAATGGCTGTGACTTCAGCTCATGATGTCACAGGCTTCGCTCAGAATGCGCCTCGCTGTAAGGCCGCACTGTTCATCATGTCAGCAGACCACGCTGCAGCCAGACTTCTTGCTCCAGTCAACAGATTGGGTAAGTTCACGTTTCTCACCTTCATCAGTGATGAATACTGCCACTTTACCGCTGATTGTAAAATCCGGGCGGTAATATTCCCCACTTCCACTTTTGACGGCTTCTACAATGGTTGTCAGTATTGGCACAGTATACAATGCTTTGCCACCTGTAGATTTAAAATCCCTCCTGGCAAAATAGACACACAATTTGTGCAAAGGTTGCTGGTACACATCGGGATGAATGTTATGGGCCCCCCTCCCCCAGCTGGTGTATTTGCAGGCAGGTGGGACACATAAAATAGGATGGGTGGCTAGTTCACCACCTTCCCACCAACCCCCAAGCTGCACCCCGTAATACAGTGGGTGGGCAAGGCATCAGCCAGCCTGCCCGCCCATAGGCCTATTGAGCTCCAATTGATGGTGAATTAATTTCAGATGAAAAGGCAGGATAGAAGGGGGTTATCTCATCCGAGGGTGCCCTGTGCGCATCAGAGGCACTCTTCTGAACTTCAGTGTAAATGAGCGCAGGCTGTCCAACCTTTCCTCACTAGGCAACCAACTCATTCCAGGTATCAACCCAGTAAACCTCCTCTGAACTGCCTCCAATGCCTTTACAAACTTACTTAAATAAGGAGACCAAAATTGCACACAATATTCGAGGTGCGGTCTTACCGATGCCCTGTGTCACTGAAGCATAACACCCTTACTTTTATGTTCAACTCCTCTCATAATAAAGAATAGCATTCCATTAGCCTTCTTAATTGCTTACTCTACCCGCATACTAACCTTTTGTGACTCATGCACTAGAACATTAGTTCCCTCTGCAGTTCAGAATTCTGCAGTCATTCTCCATTTAAGTAATACTTTATTTTTTTATTCTTCCTGCCAAAATGAACTTCACATTTTCCCACATTATACTCCATCCACTAGATATTTTCCCACTCACTCAAGCTATCTATATCCAATAGGCCATAGTCCAAACATAGAAACATAGAAAATAGGAGCAGGAGTAGGTCATTCGGCCCTTCGAGCCTGCTCCGCAATTCACATGATCACGGCTGATCATCCAACTCAATATCCTGCCCCCGCTTTCTCCCCATACCCTTTGATCCCTTTCGCCCCAAGAGCTATATCTAACTCCTTCTTGAAAACATACAATGTTTTGGCCTCAACTACTTTCTGTGGTAGCGAATTTCACAGGCTCACCACTCTCTGGGTGAAGAAACTTCTCCTCATCTCAGTCCTAAATGGTCTACCCCGTATCCTCAGACTGTGACCCCTGGTTCTGGACTCCCCCACCATCGGGAACATCCTTCCTGCATCTACCCTGTCTAGTCCTGTTTGAATTTTATAGGTTTCTATGAGATCCCCCCTCATTCTTCAAAACTCCAGTGAATATAATCCTAATCGACTCAATCTCTCCTCATATGTCAGTCCTGCCATCCCAGGATGGTAAACCTTCGCTGCACTCCCTCTATAACAAGAACATCCTGCCTCACATAAGGAAACCAAAACTGCACACAATGGCCAGGATTTTCCCCTCGACGTGTTGGGGGCGGGGCCCGGTTGCCGAAGGGAAAACGATGCGGGATGACGTCGGGAGGAATCCCCGAAGTCATCCCAGTCCATTTAAATCTTTAGGAAGGCGGGTGGACAGCGAAATCAGCTGTCCACCCGCCGACCTGTCAATGGCCAATTGAGGCCATTGGCAGGCTGTTTAAAGTAATTAAAGACATGCCCGTCCAACCTTAAGGCTGCCGGGCAGGCCAGGAGCCCCTGTGGGCTCCAGGTTATTCATGCAACTTCATCCACTGGCGGGATGAAGTTTCATGTCCGTATTGTAAAAAATTAATAAAGTTTATGTGGTCTTTATTCACATGAGGGGGACATGTTAATAATTTTTTAATGTTTCTATTTTTAATGTTTTTGACACTGTCAGTATTCTCCCTGAGACAGGACTTTGCCTCAGGGAGAAGTGTGCTCTTTCGCACTTTGACAGCTAAGGATTCGCTCCCCCCCTGCACAGGAAGTGCATAGCACTTCCCGTCGGGGATGCCGCTGGGCCGGCCTTAATTGGCCCGCCCACTCAAAATGGCGGTGGGCCCCGTTTCAGTGGCGGGGGTCGGTTGCCCGCCCGCCGCCGAGCCGGTGGGGCCCGCCCGCCATCCAAGGGCAAGATTCTGCCCAATATTCCAGGTGTGGTCTCACCAGGGCCCTGTATAATTGCAGCAAGACATCCCTGCTTCTGTACTCGAATCCTCTGGCTATGAAGGCCAACATACCATTTGTCTTCTTTACCGCCTGCTGCACCTGCATGCTTACATTCAGCAACTGGTGTATGAGGACATCCAGGTCTCGTTGCACATTCCCCTCTCTCAATTTATAGCCATTCTGTCTTTGCTACCAAATTGGATAACCTCACACTTATCCATATTATACTGCATCTGCAATGCATTTGCCCACTCACTCAGCTTGTCCAAATCACACTGAAGTATCTCTGCATCCTCCTCACAGCTCACCCTCCCACCCAGCTTTGTGTCATTTGCAAATTTGGAGATATTACATTTAGTTCCCTCATCTAAATCATTAATATATATTGTGAATAGCTGGGGTCCCAGCATCGATCTCTGCAGTACCCCACTAGTCACTGCCTGCCATTCGGAAAAAGACCCGTTTATTCCTACTCTTTGTCTCCTGTCTGCCAACCAGTTTTCTAACCATCTCAATACACTACTCCCAGTTCCATGCACTTTAATTTTACACGCTAATCTCTTATGTGGGACTTTGTCGAAAGCCTTCTGAAAGTCCAAATAAACCACATCCACTGGCTCCCCCTCATCAACTCTACTAGTTACATCCTCGAAAAATTCCAGTAGCTTTGTCAAGCATGATTTCCCTTTCATAAATCTATGCTGACTCTGTCCGATTCTACCACTGTTTTCCAAGTGCTCAGCTATTAAATCTTTTATAATGGATTCTAGAATTTTCCCCACTACCGATGTCAGGCTGACTGGTCTATAATTCCCTGTTTTCTCACTACCTCCCTTTGGTCCAATTTGTTTGCAGGGTTTGATAACCAACACCTACCCTAAGTCACTGAATCACCCACAGAACCTCCTGGGACATGGGTTCCACTCGACCATCATCAGGGAGGGTGCACTATTTGACTTGATGTTCCAGCGCCTGACTGTTCCCTCTCTCCCCCTACAATGATATCTATACGTGGCCTTTCCCAATCTTGGTACATGAGTGGGACACAGGTACTCGAGTTGGGCATGGCCCCTCCAGGGTTCCACACTACCTTCCCCAGAACCACATGGATTTTTCCTTCTCACCTCATAATTTCCTCACATATTCTTTCACACACCTGGTAAAGAATTCAGTAAAATCGCCCTGAGTGGGAGTGCTTGATCAGGGTTCAGTTGACATGGGGGACCTCCAACCTCCCCTTCTTTCAGTGTGAGCAGGGAAATGCAAAATGTTATACACCCCACATGCCTGGGTTCCCATTTCAGGGTAGTCCCTCCTTGTTGTCACCTCCGAAGTTGTCCTCTGGTATCAGGTCCCCTTCACTTTGAAGTCCTTGTCTTTCAGCGTGCTTGTTAACCCAGTGTTCTTTTTGCCCACCTGTTGCACCTGGAAGCACAGGTTCATTTCCTTAAGGTACTGGTCTCAGTACCCCTTTCATCATTTGGCTCAAACCCCAACATGGTGGCTTGCAAAGAAGGCAAGCTATGGGAGATCTGGGTGTGGAAGCAGTGATTACTCAGTTGTTCGTCCAGTCCGCTATCGTGCCCCTCCTCTAACTGCATTGTAAGTCGGCCATCGTCTATCGGCAAATGCCTCCAGGTGTGTACATGGGTCTTGTGGCAAGGCCATTGACACCTTAAAAGACTCTCATTCCCATTGTCCTATCACCTGGGTGACCCTCAAATTTAGTACCTCATAACTTTTAGTACCTTTAGTACCCTCAGAACTAACCTCCCCCTTTTCTATTCTTATTGCAACTATTCTTATAGATTTTAAAATCTGTAGAATCCCAGTAATTTTTTACCACACACTGTTTTTTCGGTGGGGTGTCCTCTGAGGCTGACAACAACTGAGTCTTCAGGTCTGGCCTTGTTAACAGTGTCTTCCTGGAGTTCTGTCCAGCTATCCTCCTGTCTTCTGAGAGATCTGACCAGCCACCCCCATCTCAGCATCAGCATTTCCTTAAATACATTCCTTCCCTTTGATCTCTCCATTGTCTCAACCAGTCTCTTTAGAAATGCTTTCTTCCCAGGCTTGATTAGACTATTCTTTATTTTAGCTGTTAGGCTTGTAAAAACAAACTTACCCAATCTTTACCTTACTTACACTTTTACAACCTGCATATATCCCCCTTTTAAGTAAACCAGCTCAACTCAAAAGCACTCCTGTGCTTTCTGTAAAACTCTGATTAAAGTTCCTCTTGGTTCATTAACATATCAAAACCACTTCTTACTGTTGGTTTTAGACGTTTGCAGTCACTCTAGCTCTTATTCCAATTACCATATTTACACCCCCAACAGCCAGACTTCCAATACATAAGAAATATGACAGGGTCATTAACAGGAGAAAAATATTACAATTTCTTGTTTTCTTGACACCTCCCCCTTTTTTAGAAAATGAACTGTCATAATTCAGAAAGACAGTTTCATTTTCTCAACCTTTTTCCTATTAATTACTACTTATCTATATACACTATGTTATTACATTATAAGATGCGTGCATTAACATGATAATATACTCCAGGTTTCAGTAAAAATAGAGTTCATTTTGGCCCTTTTTTCCAGGTTTCACATGTCCAATCTTCCTTACACCTTAAACAATGCATCCACAATTAGGTTTTCTCATCCAGCCACGTGTACAATTTGCAAGTTAAATGGTTGTAACAATAGACTCCATCTAAACAGTCCAGCACTCTGGTTTCGAAACTTTTACAAAAATCTCAATGGTTTATGGTCAGTGTAAATAACTGTTTCTGAATTGTTGGCAACATAAATTTCAAAATGTTGCGACACCATTACCAAATTCAGTGTTGCCTTCTCAACGTAGAGTATTTCTGTTGATGAATATTTAACTTTGAAAAATATCCCACAGGCTTTTCAATATCTGCATCATCTTCCTGCAACAATACAGCACCAATACCCGCATCACCTACGTCAATGGCCAATTTAAACTGCTTAGCATAATTCCATGTCGCTAAAACTGGCGCTGTTGTCAACACGGTTTTCAGATTTTTGAATGCATTTTGGCACTCGGATGCCCAGTTGAACTTCTTGTTCTTTTTTAAGAGTTCACCTAATAGAACAACCACGCTGCTAAAATTTGGCACAAACTTCCTGTAAAAACCACTCATGCCTAGAAATCATAAAACTTCCCTTTTTTTTGAAGGCACTGGGAACTCATCAATTGCCTTTATTTTTACATATCGTGGGGCCATGTTACCATGTCCAACAGTATGGCCTAAATATGGCACCTGTGCTTTTGCAAATTCACTCTTAGCCAAGTTCACCATCAAATTAGCTTATTTTAGATGATCGAATAGTTCTCCTAGATGTTGTAAATGCTCCTCCTATGTTTGACTGATTACCACCAAATCATCAATGTATACAGCACAGTGACTCAGTCCAGCAATAACCTTATTCGTTAGTCTCTGAAAGGTTGTTGATGCCTTTTTCATACCAAACGGCGTGACTTTGAACTGATAGAACCCATTTGGTGTTACAAAAGCTGAAACCTCTTTTGCCCTTTCTGATAGAGGCTCTTGTCAATATCCTTTCAGCAGGTTAATCTTTATAATGAACTTTGATTGTCGCACTTTCTCAATGCAGACTTCCAAACATGGAATAGGATATGAATCCACTTTCATCACTGCAGTCACTTTTCGATAATCTACACAGTCTTTGTGTTTCATTTGCCTTCGGTACCATCAGAATAGGTGAACTCCAAACGCTGCAACTCAACTCAATAATGTCATTCATGAGCATAAATTCAATTTCTTTTTGAACTTGTGATAATTTTACTGGATTCAACCTATAAGGATGCTGCTTGACTGGGACATCATATCTACATCATGTAGACACCTGTGACCTTTGTTTTTCCCAATTTATCCCCACAGATAGTCCTATGTGACTGCAATAGCTCTCTCAAGTCACTTCAATTCTTATCTGGAAGGTAACTCAGTATTTGATTAAAATTTTTAAGCTCTTCCTCATTGTCCAATTGAATTCAAGGAAAGTCAATTTCAGAATCTTCCATCCCTACTTCCTTTTCCTGATTCATCACTACTTATTACTTATTTTTTTTGGTTATCTTCCCTACCGAAGTACTTTTGGAGCATATTAAATGATATACCCTCTGGGTTTTTCTTCTATCTGGAGTTCTTACCAAATAATTCACCTCACTTAATTTCTTTTCAATTTGGTAAGGCCCACTAAACCTGGCTTTTCATGGTTCACCTGATACTGGCAACAAAACTAACAATTCTTCCCCAGCTACAAAGCTACGAGTCTTTGCCTTCCTATCTGCTTCTGTCTTCATCACCTGCTGTGATATTTTTAAATGCTGTTTAGCTAATTCACATGCTCTGTTCAATCTTTCTCTGAACTTTGATACATAGTCCAAGATTGTAGCTTCTGAATTCTTACCCACTAACTTCTCCTCCATTCTCTCTTCCTGAACAATCTTATCAAAGATAGTATCAGCTAATTGGACTTCAGTCTTTTTGCCCTGTCTTCTGGACTCCTCCTGCTCCTGCCTCAACTTATGATAGTCTGTGATCATGTTACCACGCATCTGGAAACAAACCAGGATGTTCTTCCTGCAACACTTCTGTGGGTTGCTTTTCCACATGCTGTTCAACTACAGTAGCCATCACCAACACCTGTGACCCAGCTACATAATTTCCTAAAGGTAAACTGAACCCCTGAAATAGATAATTTCTCCACTACTCCTACAAACATTTCACCTGTTTTCAAGCTACTTTTCAAATTCACCTTACACAATGCAATACCTTTTGTTTCTCCATGAATTCCCATTCATAATATATTTTCCTACAAAATTTCCTTCGACAACAAATATCACCATCCCACAGCATTAAGGATTGATTAGCTCCTGTGTCTCTTAAAGCCTGTATGGGGAGAAATTTTCACTCAGCGGGCGGGCATGCACCCAACGCCCTTCGAGCATGAAATGACGCGCGTTGACGTCGGCCGAGTGTGCCAACGTCAATGCATAGTTGCGCAATAGTTCGGTTGGCGGGTGTGCACCAGAGTCAGCAGCGCATCCGCCGACAGTTAAAAGGCCTGTTAAGGCCATTAAATAATCAATTAACCTAAATTTCTCGCTGCCTGAAAAGGTCAAACGGCCTTTGCATTTTTTTTGGAAACCTTATCCACAGTCAGGATGGGGTTTCCAAAAGCAAATAAAAATAAAATAAAAGTTATACAATTGAATAAAAACATGTCACGGGCAGTGGTTGGCTTCCCGGCCACCCCCACGCCCGCCAAGGGCAAAATTCTGCCCTATAGCATTGCCAACTCCACCTTGTACACATGAAAAGACTTTTCCCTCACAGATGAAATAATTAAACATATTTGCATCCTGCCTTTCATCATTCCTTTGAATAGACTGTGAATCTATTTCCTCCGGTTAATACTTGTACTTACTTTTCTATTTGAACAAATCCAACCAGTTTGTCTTCTTCTAAAGTCTCTGGCTTTATAGCTCGTTTTGTAGCCAACCATTACATTGGATGGGCAGTGGAAAGCCATTTTAGTATATCTTCACAGTTTATAACTAATATTTCAGTAAAGGAGCAGGAGTAGGCCATTCAGTCCCTCGAGCCTGCTCTGCCATTTAATAAGATCATGGCTAATCTGATAGTAACCTGAATTCTGCATCACACCTACCGCTGATAACCTATCATCTCCTTGCTTATGAAGGACTTATCTATCTATCTACATAAATGCCACCATTTACGTGGGCGGGCCAATTAAGGCCCGCCCAGCATGACGTCCGCCAGGAACCGCTCTGCGCTCCCTGTGCAGGCAGTGAAGGGATTCCCTAAGCTGAGAGTGCGCTCTTTCGCGCATGTGCGTGAAAAAGCGTACTCATCTCCCTGAGGATAAGTGCTCAGGGAGATCAGCGCCAAATTCAAATATGTGAAATATAGAAAAATAAAATTTCTCTGACATGTCCATCACTTTTAATTAAACTTTTATTGAATTTTTAAAAACCTACATGAAACCTCACCCTACCCGTGGATGAGGTTTCATGCTTTTTCTGAAGCCCGCCAGGGCTCCCAGCCTGCCCGCCAACCTTCGGGTTGGACAGGCAGGTCCTTAACTACTTCAATTATTTTTTAATGGCCTCAATTGGTCATTGACAGGCTGTTGGGGGCACAGCTGATTCTGCTGTGCCCACCTGAAAATTGAAATGACGCGGGGTGAGGTTGGGAGTTCCGCCCAATGTCATCCTGTGTCAGTGAGCGAGCCCCATCGCCCGCTCGCCGAACTCAATATCCTGCCCCAAGAGTCTAAAACCAACAGTAAGAAGTGGTTTTGATATGTTAATGAACCAAGAGGAGCTTCAATCAGAGTTTTACATGAAGCAAATCAACCATGATCTCATTGAATGGTGGAACAGACTAAATGGACTGCTCATGTTCCAATGTTCCTATGCTTATGTAGTATGTGATCAGTCTCTCTAATTATTAAATTCATTAGCACTACCACATTATGCTTGCCCTCATCACTTTGGACAGCTTTCTGCTCCAAGATATCAAGGCGAACATTCTGAGTGTCCTTCCTACAATCTTCATCCTTATCCTCACATGTAGAAAGTTCAATGTGCCAGTTGCTTCAGATCAGTTACTGTGCACTCTTTCTTTATCTCCTCCGGGCTCTCCTTACTCTGTCCACAACCAGCCACACCAACCTCTCAATGACATGTGAGTGAGGTCAGGGCAAACTTTTCAGACGCTCCTTCCTTCCCTTATGTATTGTGATGTCTACAATTCCCATGCCATCTCAAGTGAAGCAGAGAGTTTCGAGGCAGAGCCATTTACTACAGATGTGTTTCCTTAGGGCAGTCAGACTGTTCAAAAACTCCCACATATACTGAAACCCAGACACATAATCTACACTGCTATATCTTAATCAATATTTATTTATAACTAATGACATTTTAGTTCGTTTTAACTTTTTTTAACCTGCACTGAAAGACTATTGTCCTTACACGGCCTGTCATCAGAATTCAGATAAGTTAGGTATTTCTTTACATTTTAAATGTGCATGTATATACCTTTAAGACAAATGTTGTAACGTAAGATCGCATGATCTTGATACCCACTAGCAGAATAACATTCTGTAGTTAGTAGCCTGGACTAAGAGTCTGAAGAGAAAAGACAGTGGGCGGTATTTTCCCAGCCTGCTGGTGGCAGGCGTGGTATGTGACGTGCACAGGAAATATGGCGGGACCCACGTCATGATGGCGTGAAGGCAGGTCGCGATCTTCCGCTCAGCCCGCCAATGGCAGGCCATGTTCCCCGCCATCGGTCGGTGGGGAGTTAATTGTAATATATTAGCATATAATTAAAAGGTCATCCTGCCAGGCTCTTGGAACCCCACCGTATCACCTGTCCACGGCGACGGAAAGCACAGCGACGCGTTTCACAACAGCACGCAGGCGACATGCACTTGGCAGCCTTCACTTTGGGGGAACTGAGGTGAGTGATCGGCAGCGTTCTCCACAGCTCACCTGTTGTTTACAGGCCTCAGGTGCGCCGGGGTGGGGTGGTGGGGGGCGGGAGAAACTGATGCCTGGCCCTGCAGGTGACTGCTGAGGGGTGGGTGGTGTCTGGGGGCAAATGCTGGCCAGTCTCGGCGGCGACTGCTGAGGGTGGGGGGAGCGGTCAAGTGCTGCCCTGAAGCTACATCCCGCGCACAAGGAATCGAGGTGGGGGGGTGAGGGAATTGGTCATGCCTGTATAAACTGACCATGCCTCTGCAACTGAGACAGATCAGGTGCAGCCAAAGTGATATGGTTGGGGTCAGGCTCCCTAGCCTGCTCACCTATGCAAGCAACACAGAGGCACCAAAGGGCCACCAAGTGCTTCTGTCGGTTGTTTGGCAGATGTGCCTGTGAAAGTAAGGGGAGATAGTTCATGTATGGCAGTGGCTTGTGAAAGAGGACACATCACTCATGACATGGTTGTCTGATGGATGTTGCACTGCTGGATCCTCACTTGGTAGAGCAGCGCCAACCTCACTGTCAGCACAAGAATGGTCCAGATCATCGCCGGCCAGCTGGATGGCTCTGTTTTCGAATTCTGTCAGAACTTTGATCTCCTGTTGTGAGCCAGTTTGTCCTACATGGATAGAGATGGGGAAAGTGTATCAGGACGCCTGCCGGGCCAGATGATAAGTGTGCCTTGCCTGTGTGGGTGGTGAGTGGTCCCATGGAAGGGATGGGGACAATGATGGTCTGTGTGAAAGAGTGAATAGTTATGTCCCTTGCACTGGCAGTGAGTGAGGGCCCTGCGGATGTGTGATGGGTTTGTGAGTGTGTGAATTGGGAGTGATGAAAAGAGTGACTTACCCTGGCAGAACGGAGGAGATCATTCATCCTTTTGCGGCACTGGGTGGCTGCCCTCCTCTGCAGGGCGTTCGCACTGACCACCACTGCCACTGCCTCCCAAGCCAGGTTGGTGCCATTGCTACCCATCCTGCGACCAGAGCGGGGGTAGAGCACATCCCGGTGGGCCTCCACGGCATCCAGGAGTCACTCGAGGGACCCATCATTGAAGCAGGAGGCTGCAGTCTTTTTGCCTTTACTGGCCATCTCTCCAAAGCAGCAGTGGTGAGCTGGTGGCGATGAGTGCTTTGCTGGCAGCTGCCCTTTAAAGATGGCGGCCGGCGTGATACAACAGCGCGGTGATGGCGAGCGGGTGAATGAGAGCCCGCCCGCCATGGAAGCAGCACGTTTTGCTGGAGTGAATCTATAATGAGGTGGGCTCAGGAAGATACGGCGCGAAAGCCCTCAATTTTCACCCGCGGGTAGGACTCCATTTTAACCGCCCGCTACTGCACCTAGTGTAATTCTGGGAAAGTTCTGCACAGTGTTTTGAGTTATAAGCACACAAACATAGCTGCTGAGTTCCTTTTGTAAATAAACAGAATGTGTTTCTTCTAAGAAGGGTCTACTGATCTTCTCTCTCTTGGTACCAACTCAGTCACCCCAAAACAAGTGAGCAACCCGGATCCCTTAGCCCTAACAAACCAGGGCACTGGACCCAACAGGAATATAAATTAGAACAGGGATTGTATTTTGAATTAAAACAGCTTTGGTAGTTGTTCCATGTATAATACACAGGGCTCATATTTCAATGCATATTCTGCCCTCATCAAAAACCTGAGCCACCAAAAACAGTCTTTTTTTTTGCAGTCGTGGGGCCTTGCTCTGTGAAAATTGGCTGTTGGTGTTTGTCTGCCTAAGGTTATTACAATTCAAAATTAATTTATTGACTGCAAGCTGATTTTGGATATTCTGAAGATATGACAGGAGCTATACAAATGTGAGTTCTTTCTTTCATCAAGCCCTGTGAGAAGATTAGTTGCACAGTTTTCTGACCATTTCTCAAACACTTTTCCTGTTGTTTTTTCACTTGTCCACTTAGGTTTTCAGGAATATTTGTGGCAGCTGCGATCCAAAATATCTTTTCCCATGAAAGCATCTTATAGTTGTAATTGGGTCACAATGGATTTCCCGACTACAATTATTTTGCAACACTGAGAAAGAAATACACTTCGGATCAGCACCAATGGTGAGAGACCAAAAAGAAAAGCTTGTGATTTGTGACATCTGTATGTTTTTTTCCCCCTGCTACAGAAATAAAATCCAGGCGGGACCAGCAATTTGGGGTTCAGGGCAGGAGAAGTGGAAGCAATGTAGAAGGAAATCACATCGGTAGTTACCCAGGACACCTCTGCGGCAATAAAAAAATTATAACCTTATCGAAACAGCAAAAGTGGGGCACGTGAGACCTGTAGCCCTTTTCCTGCACTCTCAATATATGCATATTTACATAGAATTTACACGCAGAATTAGGCCCAACTGGCTTCATTTATGCTTCACCCTTCTTTATCTAACCCAATCAGCATTAGCTTCTAGTAGCAGTATATCAGCTTAATGTTACTGACAGCCTCAGTAATGATCCTCAGTACGATGTAAAGAGCATAAACCACATATAATTATCAGCACCCAGCAGAAATTGCAACATTAAGTTAAATCCCCTTGATATGACATACATTAACATGTCTCTCTAAATAGCAACAATTATGCTGTGCAGATATCAGTCAGAAGCTGATGGGTGGGGGTTTTAGAAGACCCACTGAGACAAATTTTCCTCTGGAATGGCTTTTCAATTAGAGGAGAGTTGTAGTGAGATTTCCCCTATCACCCAGAATTTGCTGTGACCCTGACCTATTTCCTAGGTCAATGCTTATTAGTAATCTATTGTCATAAAGCAGAAAGGACTAGCTACAGGGGCCAGAAGCCACTTCGTCAAAGAAGGGTGCCTAAAACTGAGCACAAATTGTAACTGCAGTCTAACCCATAATTTGTATGGGATTAGCATTACCGCTTTCCTTTTATGCATGATGTCCCGATCTAAAACACTTAACTTCCCAAGTGTTTATTTTTTACAACTTGATAAATGCATGTGACATGAATGATGACATTTAACGTGAGAGATGGATTGCTGATCAAGACAACTGGTTTGTTCTGGATGGTGTTGAGCTTTTACAAAGGGATTACATAGGCCATACTGCACAGAAACAGGCTATTTGTCCCAACCATGCCAGTGTTCATTCTCCGTTCAAGCCTCCTCCCGTCTTTTCTCACTTATACCTTAATAACCATCGATTCCTTTTTCTCTTGCATGCTTCCCCTTAAATGCATCTATACTATTCATTTTAACACTCCCTTTGGTAGTGAGTTCCACATTCTGTCCAAGCTCTGGGTGAAGAAGTTTCTTCTGAATTCCCTATTGGATTTCTTGGTGACTGCCTTACATTGACGCCCTCCAGCTATGCTCTTCCCACAAAAGGAAACATTGGGCAGTATTTTACGGGGTCTATAAGAGTGGGAAACGTGGTGGGTAGGATGATCTTATCAGGCAGAATCTGAAATTGGGGCTTCACCACATGGTGTTGAGATGCAGAGGTTAAGTCAGCAGTGTGGCAGTGGCAGGTCCAGTCTCACAGCATCCTGTGGCAGGTTCCCACTTGTAATACATTTGCACACTATGAATATTCATTATATTAAAACCTTTTGTGATTATGTCCTACCTTCAAGATCTAGTCAGCGGCACACAGGAATCTCATGGCACCGGTTCACATTTGTTTAAGGTGGCATGCAATAATCGGCTGTCTGATTCTTTGTTGAACTCAACAGCACTAGCGAGAGGAGAAGGTGATTGGCAACCTGCATGAAGGATCGGAACCAGCAAGGGTCAGTGGAGCAGAGGAGTGCGAATTGGGGTCTGGAGCATGGAGGAGTGGAAGGGGGATCCAAGGGATGACATAGGGTGGGGATGGGGCATGGAGGAGTGAAGTAGGAAGGGCCTGGCATCCTGGGTGTGGTTGGGTGTGGTGGGGACAGTCAAATAAGGTAAAAAAATGAGGGGCCTAAAGGGCGGGGTCAGTACTGTCCACATGTGGATCCATCTCAGAGTGTTGGCTGGCAGAGGAAACATTCACAGTCACAGGGGGAGGTTGATTCGGTAGGGGGTGGTCCAGTCTGAGTTTGGGATAATCAAAGGTCTTGTAAGACGGCTCACAGGATCTAACAAAAATTCTAAGGATGATGCAGGGAGAGTCTAGGATCAGACAGGGACTGTTGTAGGCTCAGGAGGAAGGGATGGCATTTCCAAGTGGAGGGTGACAGGGTTCAGCTGAGGAGAGGTTGAAGGGTTAAAGAGGGAAGGCATAAAGTGATGTTGGGAAAGTCAAGGGTGATGGGGAAAAACATGAAGGTGACAGGAGAAGCATGAAGGGTAACAGGTTCTGACACAAACTTTACAAGTATCATTTTCCCAATGTCTCCAAAAGCATGTGTGGTGCCAGGATTGGTGATTGAAGTGGGAGGAGGCCAGCATCACTGAGTGGAGTTTTGGTTGTGGACAATGGAATGAGTTGAAAATCTCACTGCTTATCAGTTCTGTGAAATCCATGGACACACCTGTTCTCATAACACTGTCTGCCTTCTTCACACAGTTCAATTTCTGAAATACAGATGTGTCTCATACACCGAATATTCCCGCAACTTCAAGAGCAGGAGGAGAGAATGCAACAATGGAGGGCTCTTGCCAGTCAAAAACAGAGGTGGAATGTCATCACCAGAGGAGGAGGCTGCTCAGGATGCAGCCATCCTGAAGACATTGAAGATGACAGGAATTGGTGCATCACCACATCCTCAGGAGAAAAACTAACTACCTGCAGCTGTTGGAGAGGCAATGCCAGGGATGACTGAGGCTGTCCCAGTAAGTGCTCACTGAAATATTTGGGATTGTGGAAGATCTGCAGCCATGTGGACTTGGTGGGAACCCCATGCCACTGGACCTCAAGGTAACAACCATGTTCAATTTTTTTCACCATCAGTGCTTTTCCGGGCTCCACAGGCAGCATATGTGGCATATCACAGGCTGCCACACATAGGTGCATAAAGGATGTGACCAATGCTCTCTTCCATCTTGCAAGTGAATTCATCAATTACTCCGCAGATGGTGTCAGCCACGTAGCAGGGGCATTGGGCTTCAGGGTCCTCACTCATTTCCCTAGAGTGCAAGGAGTCATTGGCTGCACTTATGTGGCCACCTGAGCTCCCTGGGATCAACCAGCACCATTTATGCAACGCAAGGGCATTCACTCTTTGAACGTGCAACAGGTTTGAAAACACAGGCAAAGAATCATGCATGTCTGTGCTTATTTCTGAGGGAGCTCTCATGATTTCTATTTTTTATGCAACTCACAGCTCCCAGAGCTTTTTGAGGCCCCAGCCCAGGTTGACAGCTGGATCCTGGGTGATGGGGCCATCTCCTCCAGACCTGGTTGATGACATCAGTGAGGCATCCCCAGAACACAGCAGAAGAGCACCACAATGCAGCTCACACCTCCACCAGAGCCATCACTGAATAAATCATTAGCTTGTTGAAATTGCACTTCTGCTGCCTTGACCAGTCTGTGGGGGGCACTCTGTGGTATGTACCATATAGCGTATCACGAATAGCCCTGGTCTGCTGTGCACTGCACAATGTGACCATGCAACGCGGGGAACTGTTATAACAGGGATAGTGGGTGGAGCAGCACTCCTCCTCAGCTGAGGATGAATTGGATCTGCCTGAGGAGGAGGCCATGAATGTGCACAAGCATTTACTGTATGCCAGGACTATGAAGAGAAGTGCATGGGAAACCAGGGACAACCTAATATATAGCAGATTCGCCCATGAACTACATGACCATGGTCCCATCGCTGAAACTGCATTACCTGCTTAGAATGTAGACCAACCCCTGCCAGTCTGCCTGATGGAGCTATCTCTGAACCTGCGTCCTTGGCCAGCTAGAAGAGCAAGGGGAGCGGAGCTTTGTCTCACACATTCGCTTGTTAATACTGGTCCCAACAACATCTGTGTCACACTTAATCAGCCTACCATGAGCAAAAAATCAGATCCTGCTCCATCCTTATAGTGCTTTGAGCTCACCTATATCATTTCAGTTATCCCTGCTGAGAATGATCTCGGACAAGCTCCTGCACAACAGGTAAGGCCAGCTGAGCCTGCAAGTTCAGCCATGTCCCACAACACTGAACATTACCATGAACATTCAATGAAGAGTGAAAAAAAACATCATTGTTTCTTCTGCAATAAAGGAAATGTCCATAATTCCCCATCAATATGTAACCATGTGCCAAACAGGAAGTATGCCAATACATTTAGCTCTCTGACTAAGCTAGTATCTACAATTGACAATGATGTATACATGAATAAAGCAAAACCAATGTAATTTGAAATACTTACAAGCTCGCAAGAAGCCTTATGTTAATGCCAATGGAGTTGGGCAGGAAATTTGTAGCCATGATGCACAGCTTCCCTATTTGTCCAGGAGGCTCTTTTAAAGCAAGTTCATACCTGCTGCATTGCCAGCTGATGGTGGGTTTCGCCAATGAAAAGCTACCCCACCGCCTGATCACACGTGTCGTCCATGCCCACTGTTGGCAATTTTAATTAGAATTGGATGGGAGCCAGCTCCTGAGACGACAACAGGAGTGCTGCCTACTTCCGGTTCTGCAGTTGGGAACAGTGCACTACAGATAAAATACCACCCATTTTCTCTATATCTACCCTCTCATGATAATAGTTGATTGTGGTAGTGGACTCCTATATCAAATACTATACGGTAGTCTGTACTAGATAGAGGGTCACCTGACCTGGGAGTTGAAGGTCAGATAGCACATGTTGGAGCCTGTCTTAATATAATTCAGTTACTGTAGCTAAGTGTTTATGTTAGGAAAGTGTGTTATCAATAAGGTTAGCTCAGCTACAATGTTGACAGCCTATGTGCATTTTTGAAACAAAAAACAAGTCATGCTGTCAGAAGTAAACTAAATGTAATAGTGGAGGTTCTGAAACCACTGACAGAGCCCAGTTTGGAGGGAAATCTCACTGAAAACTGGAGGCGGTTCTGGCAGCAATTCGAGCTGTACCTCACAGTGGCAGCCAGTGATAAAAAGACCCTCAGGTCCAGTCTTCCATCTTTCTTCATGTAGCAGGGGAAGAAGCCCTCGAAGTCTATAACACATTGATGTTTGAAAGTGATGAGAAACGAAATGACTTGAAAGAAATTATGGAAAAATTCAAAGCCTACTGCAGCCTTAAGCTAAATGTCACATATGAAAGATACTGATTTTTTACGTGCAAGCAAAACAGTGACAATGTTAGTCGGTATATAGCTGAGCTGAGAAAATGAGCTAAATCATGTGAATTTGGAGAGCTTGAAGAATCACTCATCCAAGATAGAATAATTTGCGGAATCGCAAATGCCACTCTGAGAGAACGACTTTTTGAGAAAAGTTGATCTCACGTTGGAGAAAGCAATAAATATCTGCAGAGACAACAAAATGCCAGATTAAAGAGTTGACAGAAGATGATAAGCTGCACATGGTCAAGTAGTTAGATGCAGTTAAACAGAAACAGCCCTGAGAAACAACAAATAGACAGACTGAACGTAAAAAGAACAAAACTGCTATTGAAACATTTAAATGCAGCTGATGCAGAATAGAGAATTTACCATGTAGTTGTCCAGCCTACGGAAAGCAGTGTAAGAACTGGGATAAACTAAATCACTTTGCTCAGATGTGTAAATTGAAGAAAGTGCACACAATTGCAGATGATGACACAGACACTGAAACTGAACTTTTCGTTGGTGCAATAAATTCCAAAGAAGACAAATGGAAGGTTGATTTAAAAATTGCCAACATGATGGTGAATTTCAAGCTTGACACAGGTGCCCAAGCAAATGTCATTCTCATAAGCCTGTATTGTAAAATAAACAAAGAAAAACAGCTAACTGAAACAAAAGTGACGCTGTCTGCTTATACAGGTGAAAAAATTGCTGTAAAAGGCAAGTGCACACTTAAAGTGAATTACAAAAAACAGTCTCAAGCACTTCCATTCATAGTGGTGAAAACTGATGCAAAACCCATTCTTGGAATCAAAGCTTGTGAAAATCTGAAGCTAATCAAGAAAATAATGACTGTCACCACTGATGACATCTTGAGCAAGTATAAAGATGTGTTCCAGGGGATTGGTTGCTTAAAAGGAGAACACACCATTAAGATTGACAAAACTGTGGCAGCCAAAATACACCCGCCCAGGAAAATACCAGTAATGCTGAGAGACTGACTGAAAGCAGAGTTGGACAGTATGGAGAAACTTCACATCATCAAGAAGATTGAAGAACTGACAAAGTGGGTTAATCTAATTGTAATTGTAGAAAAATCGGATGGGAATCTGCAAGTCTGTCTGGATCCCAGAGACCTAAGCCAGGCAGTACAAAGAGAGCATTACCAGCTGCCCATAGTAGAAGAGATCACGTGTAAGCTAGCTGATGTTAAATACTATTCAGTCTTGGATGCGAGTTCAGGCTGCTGGCAGGTCTAGCTGGATGAACGCCGCTCCTATCTCTGTACCTTCAACAACACCATACAGGCGATATTGGTTTTTATGTTTACCATTTGGTATTAATTAAGCTCCAGAGGTGTGCCACAGAACAGTGAAGCAGCTGTTTGAAGGGTTAGAGGGTGTGGAAACCTATATTGAAGATATGCTGGTCTGGGGAGCCTCACAAGAAGGACACGACCACAGTCTGAGGCAGGCGCTGGCCAGAGCGAGAGAAAGGATCCTGAGGTTGAAGAAGGAAAAGTGCAAAATAGGTCTTCATGAAATCAAGTACTTGGGACATGTGCTAACAAGTGAGGGACTGAAGCCAGACCCAAGTAAAATTGAAGCAGTCGTGAACATGGCACCCCAAGAATGTAAGAAAGGCTTCATTCAAAACATATCAGAACTGACAGCACCTCTCAGAGAACTTCTACAAAATGATGTGGAATGGCACTAGGAACAAAGTCACCAGGGAGCTTTGACCAGTCTGAAGAGAACACTGACCCAGGCACCAGTGTTGAAGTATTACGATGTCAGTCAGCTGGTCAGGATCTCAGAGGATGCTGCAAAGACTGACCTGGGAGCTGTCCTCTTGCAAAATGAGGCACCAGTGGCATAGGCTTCAAAGGCAATGACTGAAACACAGCAGCGGTATGCCCAAATAGAGAAAGAAATGCTAGCAATTGTGTTTGGTCTAGGACGCTTCCACCAGTTTGTCTATGGCAAAGACGTAGAGATAGAGTCTGACCATAAGCCTTTGGAAGCTATACTTAAAAAGATCTGAACTGTGCACCACCAAGAATCCAAAGATTACTAATGTGTCTGCAGAAGTACCAGGTCAGAATTAAATGCAAACCAGGCAAGGAAATGTACATCGCGGATTCTCTGTCACCATTCAGAACATCCAGTGGCAGAATCAGCGGGGAGGTGGTGGGGGTAGTGGTATTGTCATTGGAACTAGTAATCCAGAAACCCAGGGTAATGCTCTGGGGCCAGGGCCAGGGTTCGAATCCCACCACAGCAGATGGCGGAATTTGAATGCAATAAAAATCTGGAATTATAAATCTGATGATGCCCACTGTCATAAAAACCCCAACTGGTTTACTCATGTCCTTTAGTTGACTCTTAAATGCCCTCTACAATTAGGGATGGGCAATAAATGCTGGCCTAGTCAGTGATGCACATCCCAAAAAAATTATGAAAAAAACACAAACAAAATGGAGCGAGAAAGAATAGATAAGAGACTTTGTGTACCTGTATAAAAGTTCCCTTCTTAAAAAGGGAAACGTCATGAGAATAGTTGATTATGGTAGATTCTATATGGTACTCTTTTCTAGATGGGGGTCACCTGACCTGGGAGTTGAAGGTCAGATAGCAAAGATTGGAACCTGTCTTGATAGAACTCAGTTACTGCAGATATGTGTTTATGTTAGGAAAATGTGCTATTAATAAAGTTAGTTCAGCTACAATGTCGATGCCCTGTGTGCATCAATGAAACAAACAACAAGACACACCCTACCAAAACCACAGAACCATAGAAAAGTTACAGCACAGAAGGAGGCCATTCAGCCCATCTTGTCCATGCCAGCCCGAGGACACCCAGGTGCCCTTTCTAATCCCACCTTCCTGCACCCGGCCCATAGCCCTGCAGCTTACAGCACTTAAGGTGCAGATCTTTTTAAAAGAGTTTAGAGTTTCTGCCTCAACCACCAACTTGGGCAGCGAATTCCAGACACCCGCTATCCTCTGCGTAAAAAACTTCTTCCTCATGTCCCCCCTACACCTTCTGCCACTTATCTTGAATCTATGTCCCCTGGTTCTAGAATTCTCCACCAAGGGAAACAATTTTATCCTGCCCACTCTATCTATTCCCCTCATAATTTTGTATGCCTCAATCAAGTCACCTCTCAGCCTTCTTTGTTCTAAGGAAAACAACCCCAACCTATCCAATCTCTCCTCGTAGCTACTCTTTTCCAACCCTGGCAACATTCTTGTAAACCTCCTCTGCACTCTCTCCAGAGCTATTACGTCCTTCCTGTAATGTGGTGACCAGAACTGCACACAATACCCCAGTTGTGGCCTCACCAGTGTTTTATACAATTCCAACATTATATCCTTACTTTTATATTCTATACCTCTGCCAATGAAGGAGAGCATTCCACATGCCTTCTTTACAACCTTGTCTACTTAAACTGCTGCCTTCAAGGACCTGTGTACTTGTACGCCAAGATCTCTCACTTCATCTACCCCTCTTAGATTATTCCCATTTATTGTGTAATCCCTCTAACTGTTTGACCTCCCTAAATGTATGACCTCACACTTCTCTATGTTAAAATCCATCTGCCACTTTACCGCCCACTCCACCAACCCACCTATATCGTTTTGAAGATTATGGCTATCCTCTACACTATCCACTACTCGGCCAATCTTTGTGTCATCTGCAAGTTTCCCAATGGTGCCCCCCACATTCACATCCAAATCATTAATATATAATACAAACAGCAAGGGTCCCAACACCGAGCCCTGTGGAACACCATTTGAGACAACTTTCCAAGTGCAAGGGTATCCATCGACCATTACCCTTTGTTTCCTGTTACAAAGCCAACCTTTCATTCAGTTTACCACATTACCCTGAATCCCATGGGCTTTTACTTTCCCGACCAATCTGCCATGTGGGACCTTGTCAAATGCCTTGTTAAAATCTATGCACACAATATCCACTGTACTACCTTCATCAACCCTTCTTGACACTTCCTCAAAGAATTCAATCAAATTTGTGAGGCAAGACCTTCCTTTAACAAATCCATGCTGACCATCCCTGACTAGTCCATGCCTTTCCACATGACAGTTAATCCTATCTCTCAGGATTGATTCTACTAATTTGCTCACCACTGATGTAAGACTAACTGGCCTATAATTGTTTGGCATTTCCTTTGATCCCTTTTTAAACAATGGAACTACGTTTGCATTTCTCCAGTCCTCCAGTACCTCCCCTGTATCTCGTGAAGTTTGGAAAATCATCCTTAGAGCATCTGCTATCTCCTCCCTGACTTCCTTCAGCAGCTTCGGAAACAATCCATTTGGCCCTGGTGACTTATCAACTTTCAAGGATTTCAACCCTTGGAGTACTTCCTCTCTCTTTATGACTATCCCGTCCAATATCTCGCAGTGTTCCCCCTGGACTACTATATCTACATCCTCCCTTTCCTTTGTAAACACGGAGACAAAATATTCATTCAAAACCCTTTCCACAGCCTCTGCATCTACACACAAGTTTCCATCTTCATCTCTGATAGGTCCCACTTGTTCTTTAATTAACCTTTTAGCATTAATGTATTGGTAAAACATCTTTGGGTTATTTTTAACTTTACTTGCTAATCTTTTTTCATGCCCTCTCTTTGATTTCCTTATTTCCTTTTTTACTTCATCCCTGCACTTCCTTTATTCGTCTAGGCTATCTCCAGTATTTAGTTCTTTGTGCCTATCGGGGGGAAGTTCACGAGCGGGCACATGCGGGTGCGCCTCCGATCGGCACCCCCAATTGGGGGCGCGCCGCCATTTTACATGCTCCCTGTGCGGGCAAGGGGGATTCCCTAAGCCAAGAGTGTGCTCTTTCACTCATGCGCACAAAAGAGTGCACTCATCTCCCTGAGGCTAAGTGCTGCCTCAGGGAGACCGGCACCAAATTCAAAAATGTTAAATATAGAAAAATAAAATTTCCCTGGCATGTCCCCTCATGTGATACTGTCACATGAGTTGGAACATGTCCATCATTTTTAATTAGACTTTTATTCAATTTTTAAAAACCTACATGAAACCTCATCCCGCCCGTGGATGAGGTTTCATGCTTTTTCTGAAGCTCGCCAGGACTCCCGGCCTGCCCGCCAACCTTAAGGTTGGACGGGTAGGTCCTTTAACAAGTTCAATTACTTTTTAAATGGCCTCAATTGACCATTGACAGGTCGGCGGGTGCACAGCTGTTTCGGCTGCGCCCCCACCGACCTGAAAATTGAAATGACGCGGGGTGACATCGGGAGTTCCGCCCAACGTCAACCCGTGTCATTTTACGCATCGGCAAGTGGGCCCCGCCCCCTGTTCACCAACCTCAATATCCTGCCCCCATACTTTTTAATTCTATCCGTCAGGAAATGAAGCCTATCACGCTTGGATTGCTATTTTCAGAGCCAGGTTAATCTTTGGTGCAACCTTTATTGATTGATGTATTTGTACTCTGAAATCCTTTTGTTCCCCTACTTCACCTGGACTTGCACCTTCTAAGTAATAAGTAACCTCCCTATCCTTCCTGCCAAAATGTACAACCTCATATTTATCAGTTCCAACGAAAGGTCTCTTGATCTGAAATGTTGGCTCTGCTTCTCTCCATTGATGCTGCTATAACCTGCTGAGTTTTTTATTTTATTTCAGACTCCCAGCATCTGAAGTATTTTGTTTTTGTGTCACATTTATCTGTGTTCATTTGTCAATTATTTGCCCATTTTGCAAGTTTCTGAATATCCTCCCGTAATTTGTTACACTCCTCCTCAGTATTGACTTTGTTCCTCAATTTGGTGTCATCTGCAAATTTAGGAATTGTGTTTTTGATTCCAATGTCCAGATTGTTAATGTAAATTGTGAACACAATGGTCCCAGCACTGATCCTTGTGAAACACCGCTTCCCAACTTCTACCACTCTGAATAACTACCCTTTATTCCCACTGTCTTCTTATTGTCCTGAAGCCAGCATGTCCCCTCTCTCCACATTCACTGACCTGATTCACTCGTCTTTTGTCTTACATTCTCCATGAAGGAATCATAAACCAAAATAAACAAACTTATTAAATGACTCCCAAAGAAGAAGTTACCAAGATTTCATGTTTACAACTTGAATCCAAGTCAACATAAATTAAACACGAATTAACCAGCAAATGATACACCAAAAAGGTAAATTTCACTTTAATAGTTGATACAACAAAGATATGTCTTACTTACTATAAGCATTCTCATCTCTCCCCAGACAAATGTGGCACAATGTAACTACACAGTTTCACAATATGGTGTTCATCCTTCATGTAGGGCGGGTCAGATGTCCTATCCAACAACAGCTTTCACCTCAAGTTTCACAGGTATGATTATCATCAGCAAGGCAACATTTCTACAAGCCCTCTCTCCCTCAAGTCATCACAGTCCTGATGGTTTTCCAGAGTTCCTTTTCAATCAACCAACCAATAAGACTGGTTCATGGTTTGACAACTTCTCGGAAAACATCAGCTCTTTAGCGTCTCTGAGCCATTCACACAGCCTTCAGGGT
The DNA here is from genome assembly GCF_964194155.1 of Cetorhinus maximus. Taxonomy (NCBI): domain Eukaryota; kingdom Metazoa; phylum Chordata; class Chondrichthyes; order Lamniformes; family Cetorhinidae; genus Cetorhinus; species Cetorhinus maximus. The sequence continues at coordinate 110,868,067 of NC_135888.1, read as the reverse complement.
TTTAAACCTATTTAGCCAGCTTGCACATTACCTCCAAGAGCTCCTGTCTTTTTTTCTGCCAAACAGAAAAACTGACCTCTTCCTGAGAATGATTTGCTTCTTCTCCTCACAAGATTTCTCTATGTTCCTCTTTCTGTCTCTGTCTGCTTCCTCTTTATGTCTGCACATGTGCGCTGATCACATTCCCCCAACCACCTCCTCTGCTTGTAGCTTTCTTTTGTGTCTGCAACTCTCCCTTATGTCTGCAGGTCTACTTTTTGATGGCCAGCCACATGGCTTCTTTCTTAACTTCCTTCCTGTTTGGTACTGCTTCCAGGTCAAGGTTTGCCAGGTCACATAGAAAAGTATTTCTTATTATCCAAGAAAGGTACAACTGATCCCTTTACAATTGATGCAAACTCTTAAAAGTCCTTTTCAAACATTATTAGAAACAATTACAGATTCCACAGACATTTGACAGAAATTACAAATTTTCCTTATTGTTCTGTAAAGGTTGTCACACCTTCTTGAACATTATTGGAGCTGCAATCGTCTATGGAAGTGGAGAGTATTGCATCAGACTTCTGACTTATGCCTCATGATCAGAGTCACTTGCCACAGAATAACTAACCTCAGAGTTGTGCTAGTTGGCATGGTACTTATATGGTAGCTCCAGTTGAATTTTTGGTCACTGGCAACTCCCAGGATGTTGATGGTGGAGAATGTGGTGATGGCAATACCATTGAATGCAAAGGGAAGGTGATTAGGCATTTGCTTGCTGGCGATGGCCATTACTTGGCACTTATGTGGTCCTTGCATTTGCCAGATATTCATATCAAGAGGAATAGAATGCAAGGGAGTCATGCTCCTATGTCCTTGGTATCCTATTTGATCCTGAGATGAGCAATTCAATATCCGCTCCATCACCAAGACCATGTACTTCCTCCTCCATAACATTAGCCATCTCAGCCCCTGCGTCAGCATATCTGCTGCTGAGATCCACATTTATGCCTTCAATTGTTACCTCTAAACTGCCCCTCAGCTGTTTACATCCTAAACCAGGGGTGGGAAACCCCCGGCCCGGGGGCCAGATCCAGCCTGTTGCACGTTTTCATCTGGCCCATGTACATACAATGCATATATCTCCACCATTTTAGGTCTTGCATCTCCCAATAGCTGTTGAAACCTGGCCCCCTCGCTCCCCCCTCCAACCCACATACTGAACTCTGGACCTGCCCCTGCCATGTCTGCTGCCCGAGCCTCGGCTGCAGTCACCAGACGCCCAGGCCCTGCGGAGAGTGCGGGGCCTGAGATCCGAGAGCAGGAGTGCAGGCAGGGACGGGGAGCTGCTGGCTGCCAATTGGATGGTGAAGTGTGAGTAACCTGGGGAGGGGGGGGAGAAAGGGAGCAGGACACCAGGCCCCATCAACGCCATTAACCCCCCTCTGCCTTCCAGCTCCACTGGTGTTCATGGACAGGGGCTCAGCCCCTGCAGACTGAGGAAGATGCCCAGTGTTGGGTCCTAGTCACCAGTTTGGTTGGACTTATGGGTCCGGGTTGCATGTTTGTTTTGGGACGGCTGAGTTGGTACCATAGATAGAGTGGATCAGCAGACAGTTCTTAGGTAGAACACATTCTACCTAAGGAACTCAGCAGCTACACTTGTATGCTTACAATTCAAACTCTGTCTCTACATTACAGACTGTAACTATAGACAACTGACTACTGAGGCAGCCCACACTACTCTGCTACTGGATGCCTGCTTCCACCTCTGTTACCATTATTTCATGTTTTTGCTGCAAAGTCATTTCTTTTTATTTGTCTGCTAGTGGTGGCTGTTTCCCACTTCTCAGCAGAGTCTTGCATTTTCACGCTCTTTCTGGCTGGAGCTTCTCGCCCAACATGAAAGATGGCGCCATTTTGTGCTCCCTGTATGGCTCCCGGATCCCTTACTACGTTTTCCATGGCCATTGCTATCTCTAGCACCTTCTCAAAATCCAAATTTGTTTCAGTCAGTAATCTCTTCTGCATCGTATCTTCATTTTCACCTCGCACCAAACAATCTCTAAGCATATAATGTATAGATGAACCAAACTTGCAATATTCTATTAACTGTTTCAGACTTGCCACATGACAAGCAATTGTCCCCCCAACCCGACCAAACGCAAAATGATGCATGACGGTGTCGGGCAAGTGTCCCAACGTCATCGCAAACTCACGCGATAGTTCGGTTGGCAGGCGCGCACTGGAGTCGGCAGCACGCCCAACGACAATTAAAAGGCCTATTAAAGCCATCGAAAAGGTAATTTAATTAATTTATTTAAAAATACATTTTTTTGCTGCCCGTTCAACCTTACAGTTGGTGGGCAGGCGAAAAGGCCAAGCAGCCTTTGCATTTTTTAGGAAACCTCATTAAGCGGGCAGGATGAGGTTTCCAACAGCAAATAAAAATAAAATAAAAATTTTGAAATTTAATTAACACCATGTCCCTGCGCATGTCACAGTCAAATGAGGGGACATGTTTTATAACATTTTAGAAATCTTTATTCTTAATGTTTTAAACTGTTCATTTCCCTGAGGCAGCTCTGTGCCTTTGGGAGCTTTCCCAGCGCACACCCACACGCATGCACAAAGTTGGCGCTCGCCCTCCTCACACAGGCAGCGCTGAGTGCTGCCACCCATGCTTCATGCTGGGCGGGCCTTAATTGGCCCATCAGCATGAAATTGTGGCCCGGTCCCAATCACGGGCTGTGAATCCGGGGCACTGGAGGAGGTGGGGAGGGGGGGGGGGCGGTATCGTCAAACTTCGAATCAATCCCTAGGTCTTAGCCCCACAAATGGATAAGAGGATCGCTCGCCTCTTCTCCTCCCCTGCAATGTCGCTTACTTGGAAAAAGAACATGAGGCATTCAACATAATACGACCAATCGTCTGTGGCTGGTTCAAAAGAATCAATCCTTAAACTGTGAGGGGACTGGTTCAATGATTAGGATGGAAATTCTATTTACAATTACCGTGTGAGGCATGGCCTGATTTTGTTTCCCTTGATTTCCTTCATTCTTCCTTGCTTTTTCTTGGTTTTTCCTCATCGCCACTTTGCTGGATCTGAGTCACTAGTTTGGTTTGACTAGTGGATCCGGGTTGCATGCTTGTTTCAGGATTGGCAAGTTGGTACCTTAGACAGAGTAGACCAGCAGACAGTTCTTATGTGGCTGGTTTTGGGGTGAGGCAGATCAGGAAAGGAGAGGAAGAGAGAGTTGGAGATACAGAGTGGGAAAGGAGAAAGAGAGAGAAAGAGTGAGACAAAGTGGGAAAGGAGAGAGAGACAGAGTGGGATCGGGGAGAGAGAGAGTGGGAATCGGAGAGAGATAGGCAGATGTAAAGGAGAGAGAGATAGACAGACAGAGTGGGAAAGGAGAGAGAGAGAAAGAGAGAGATGAAGTGGGAAAGGAGAGAGAGGGACAGAGAGTAAAGCCAGTTACCAGTAGCAACATCATCAGTGCCAGCGGACATAACAAGGCTCATTAAGGAAAAGGAAAGGCAGCCATCCCATTAAAACAATGGCTGGTTGAACATTTCTGTATTCAGGCTAAAAAAAAAATTAAGTTGATTTTTAAGTGTGTGTAGCCCGCTACTGATTTTGTCCATGTGTGAGTGTCCCTTGATAATAAAAAAGTTCCCCACCTCTGCCCTAAACTCTGGAACTCCCTTCCTAAATCTCACCCCACTCTACATCCTTTAAAATGCTCTTTAAAATCTACATCTTGACGAAGCTTTTGGTCACCCATCCTAATATTTCCTCACTTGGCTCCATGTCAAATTTTGTTTGAAATGTTTCTATTGTCCTGGTACGTCCATTAACGGCGCTATATAAATGTAAGCTGTTTTATGGGTATATCAGTAATGATGCAATGATTGGGCTGCTCGCATATCCCATGCAAACTGCGTCCAATACATATGTTTAATGCAGCAAACACGTAACTGAATAAAGTTTTGTGAGTATTAAACAAAATTTGGACTGGGTGGTTCTGAATCATAAGGGAAAAATGTTTCTCCTGCCAAAAGAATTGGAAATTTTCAGTTATAAGGGAATCCGCTTTAAGAGTATAGGGACAGTGTCAGGGGAAGATCAGACTACTTTCAAACGATCTAGAATTATTTAGAGTTTGAAATAATGCAATTCTGCAAATTTGTGGTCCGCCCTCCAACGGCCAGTTGCTGCAGTTTTACAGAAGAAATTCGCTGCCAGTCCTCCCGCTGTCACTAACATGCGGGATTACGATGAAATCGCCGCTTTCCTCGGAGAATGGGGACCCTACCAGAAGCTTGTCTTCTTTGTTTTGAGCCTTAGTGTCTTTCCCAATGGCTTCGGTGGTCTGTCCATAGTTTTTGTCGGGGATGTGCCAGAGCATCGCTGCTCAATTCCCGGGAATCTCAATCTGAGTGAAGCGTGGATGAATCGGACTATCCCTCTGGAGCAAGAGAGAGGCAAACTCCTGTACAGCAAATGTAGACGGTACCGGCTGGATGCGATAGTGAATCTTTCGGAGACCTTTCCCAACCCAGATTCCTGCAACATGTCTGAGGTAGAACAGGAGCCCTGTTTGGATGGTTGGGAGTACAGTAAGGATCAGTACATCTCCACCATCGTCAGTGAGGTAAGTTACTAGTGAGTCTGATTGTGAAGGTATATGTTTCCAAAATCAAAGGGACACATGCACTTGAATCCAAACATGACCAAGTGAGTGTATTCTTTATTCTGCATGGCCTGGGGCCAGACAGGTTTTATTATTTTACCTTAATGTTTTTCAGTCTATATGAAATTTGAACCATAACATCTGTCTTTAACTTTGTACCCCTCTGGCCAAAGTCTTGCTCCAGTTCTAAAAGATTTGTTCTAATTTATGTAATTTTCCAACATCAACCTCAATTTGTTTAACATAAACAAAGGTTCTACAACTAGAGGGCATTGTCTCAAATTCAGGAAGTGCACGGTGAAGACAGTTTAAGTCAAACTATTTGAAAGTGGCGAGTTGCCAAGGGAAGCAGTGAGGTTGACTGGAGTAGGACTGTACATTTAAGACATAGTTGGATATAGAAACATAGAAACTAGGAGCAGGAGTAGGCCATCTGGCCCTTCGACCCTGCTCCAATATTCATTATGATTCTCTATCTCAATGCTAAATTCTCGCTTTCACTCCATGTCCCTTGATGCCCCTAACAACCAAAAAATTATCAATTTCTTTCTTGAATATACTCAGTGACCTGCTAGAGAATTCCACAGATTGACCACCCTCTGAGTGAAGAAATTTTTCCTCATCTCAGTCCCAAATGGCCTGCCCCGTATCCTGAGACTGTGGCCCTGGTTCTAGACTCCCCAACCAGGGGAAACGTCCTCCCTGCATCTAGTCTGTCTAGCCCTTTATATATTTCAATCAGATTCCCTCTCATTCTTCTAAACTCAAGTGAATAAAGGCACAGTCAAACCAATCTCTCTTCATGCAACAGCCCTGCCGTTCCTGGTATCAGCCTAGTGAACCTTCGCCTCTCTCCCTCTATGGTAAGTATATCCTTCCTTAAGTAGGGAGACCAAAACTGCATGCAATACTCCAGGCGTGGCCTCACCAAGGCCCAGTATAATTGCAGTAAGACATCCCAATTTTGAACTCAAATCCTCTTGCAATGAAGGCCAACATACCATTTGTCTTCCTAATTGCTTGCTACACCTGTCCACTTTCATTGACTGGTGTACAAGGACACTTAGATCCCTTTGTACATCCACATTTCCCAATATATCACCATTTAAATAACACTCTGCCTTTCTGTTTTTCACACCGGAGCACATAACTTCACATTTATCCACGTTATATTGCATCTGCCATGTGTTTGCCCACACACACAACTTGTTTAAATCACCCTGAAGCTTCCTTGCATACTCCTCACAACTCACAACCCGCCCAGTTTTATGTCGTTAGCAAACTTGGAAATATTGCATTTGGTTTCTTCATCCAAGTCATTTATATATATCGTGAATAGCTGGGGCTCAAGCACTGATCCCTGCGTACACCACTATTCACCGCCTGTCACCCAGGAAAAAACATATTTATTCTCACTCTCTGTTTCCGGTCTGCCAACCAATTCTCAATCCATGCCAGTATATTACCTCCGATCCCATGTGCTTTAATTTTGCCCACTAGCCTCTTATGTGGGACCTTATCAAAAGCCTTCTTGAAATCCAAATACACCACATCCACTGGTTCTGTCTTATCTATTCTACTAGTTACATCTTCAGAAAACTCCAGTAGATTAGTTAAGCATGATTTCCCTTTCATAAACCCATGCTGACTTTGCCTAATCCTGTTAATGCTTTCCAAGTGCTCTGTTGCCACATCTTTTATAATAGACTCTAGAATTTCCCCACTACTGACGTTAGGCTAACTGGTCTGTAATTCTCCATTTTTTCTCTCCCTCCTTTTTTAAATAGTGGGGTTACACTTGCCACCCTCCAATCTGTAGGAACTGCTCCAGAATCTATAGAATTTTGGAAGATGGCCACATCCAATATTTCCAGGGCCACTTCCTTTAGTACTCTGGGATGTGGATTTTTAGGCCCTGGGGATTTTTCAGCTTTTAACCCCATTAATTTCTCTAGCACCATTTTTTTACTAATACTGATTTTCTTCAATTCCTCCCTCTCTCTAGACCCTTGGTTCCTGGGAAATTATTTGTGTCCTCTTTTGTGGAGACAGAGCCAAAATATGTGTTCAATTCTTCTGCCATTCCTTTGTTCCCATTATAATTTCACCCATTTCTGACATTTGCCTTTGCTAATCTTTTTCTCTTCACATATTGATCGAAGCTTTTACAATCAGTTTTTATGTTCCCTGCAAGTTTACTCTCATACTCCATTTTCCTCTTCTTGATCAATCTTTTTGTCCACTTTTGCTGAATTCTAAACTGTTCCCAATCCTCAGGCTTGCTGCTTTTTCTGGCAATTTTATATGTCTCCTCTTTGGATCTAATACTATCCCTAATTTCTTTTGTAATCCATGGTTGAGCCACCTTTCCTGTTTTATTTTTGCGCCAGACAGGAATGAATAATTGTTGTCATTCATGCAGATGTTCCTTAAATATTAGCCATTGCCTATCCACTGTCAACCCTTTTAGTGAGCTTCCCCAATCCATCATTGCCAACTCGCGCCTCATACCCTCGTAGTTCCCTTTATTTAGATTCAGGGCCCTAGTTTCAGATTTAACTTCTTCACTCTCCATCTTAATGAACAATTCTTTAATTTTATGGTCACTCTTCCCCAAGGGAACAACAAGATTGTTAATTAATCCTTTCTCATTGCACAATACCCAGTCTAGGATAGCCTGCTCTCTAGTTGGTTCCTCAACGTATTGGTCTAAAAAAACCATCACGTACACGCTCCAAGAAATCCTCCTCCACAGTATTATCGCGAGTTTGGTTTGTCCAATCTGTTTGTAGATTAAAGTCACCCACGATTCATCTCTGTTACTGTTTAGGGACCTATAGACAACCCCCACCAATGTTTTCTGCCCCTTGGTGATCCTTATCTCCACCCAAACAGAATCCACATCATGATTTTCCAAGCCAATATCCTTCCTCACTATTGCTTTGATTTCTTCATTTACTAACAGTGCTACCCCATCGCCTTTCCCTATTTGTCTGTCGTTCCAAAATATTGGGTACTCCTGGATGTTCAGTTCCCATCATTGGTCACCCTGCAGCCATGTCTCTGTAATTGCAACTATTTCATAACCGTTTATATCTATTTGCGCTGTTAATTCATCTGCCTCATTGTGAATGCTCCATGCATTAAGATACAATGCCTTTAGACTTATCTTTTTAACCTTGTTAGTCATCTTAGCTTTATTTTGCACTATGACCCCATTTGTTTCTCGCCCTTGTTTTTTCTGCCTTGCACTTTTGCTTCTTACTTTTCTGACTTTCATTTCTATCTTTGTTTCGCCCTCCTCTGTCTCCCTGCTCATGCTCCCACCCCCCTGCCATTTTAGTTTAACCCCTCCCCGACAGCACTAGCAAACACTCCACCGAGGGCATTGGTCCCGGTCCTGACCAGACACAACCTGTCTTGTTTGTACTGGTCCCACCTTCCCCAGAACCAGTCCCAATGTCCCAGTAATTTGAATCCCTCCCCTCCACACCATTTCTTCGGCCACGTATTCATCTGATATATCCTGTTATTTCTATTTTCGCTAGCACATGGCACTGGAAGTAATCCTGAGATTACTACCTTTGAGGTCCTACTTTTTAATTTATGTCCTAAATCCCGATATTCAGCTTGTAGGGCCTCATCCCTTTTTTTTACCTATGTCGTTGGTACCAATATGTACCATGACCACTGGCTGTTCACCCGTCCCCTTCAGAATGCCCTGCAGCCTCTCCGAGACATCCTTGAGCATGGCACCAGGGAGGCAACATACCATTCTAGAGTCTCTTTGCGGCTGCAGAAACGCCTGTCTGTTCCCCTTACTATTGAATCCCCTATCACTATAGCCCTGCCAGTCTTCTTCCTCCCCTCTTGTGCAGCAGAGCCACCCATGGTGCCATGGACTTGGCTGCTGCTGCTTTCCCCTGAGAAGTCATCTCCCCCAACAATATCCAAAAAGGTATATCTGTTAGAGAGGGGACGGCCACAGGGGACTCCTGCACTACCTGCCTTCCTCAACTTTGCCTGGTGGTCACCCATCCCCTTTCTGCCTGTTCAGTCTTTACCTGCGTTCACTGAACATGCTGTCCACAACAATCTCAGATTGCTCCACAGCGAATCCACCCGTAGCTCCAGCTCCAAAATACAGTTAGCCAGTAGCTGCAACTGGACACACTTCCTGCACACATGGCCACCAGGGACATAGGAAGTGTCCATGACTTCCCACATAGCGCAGGAGGAGCATATTGCAGGTGCGAGCTTTGCTGCCATGACTTCCCTTTAGATTAAGCTTGTTAGTTACTCCCTTTAAAGAATCCTAACTATGCTAGGGGCCTTATTCCACTCCAAACACTCCTGCTACAGTCCAAAGTCCTCACGTTATTTTATTCAAGCTAATGGACTGCAGCAGTTTAATTAGTGGAAAAGGTAGAAGTAGAAGTACTCACCTGATCCTACTTACCAATCAGCTGCCTCCCCTGTGTCTCGTCATTTTTTGAATCCTGATGTCACTTCGAACTCCACCGCCTGAAGTTCCTGAGGGTACGCCTCTCCTCTCCGGTCTCAGCCTCTGTTTTTTGCGCCCTTTTATACTGCTCTCACTGACCGCTCACATTACACTCAGCCATGTCAGGCACGCGCCCGCATGCCGAATGTAAAATTCTGCCCTAGATGTCACAAAGATAACAAAAAGACTAAACTAAAGGCTCTGTAGGTAGAACTAGGAAAGGGGTTCTGCATGGAGAGTATGTGGAGCTAGGCACTAAATTGAAAAGCAGGACCTCAAAGGTTATTTCGTTTGGTGGGCTATGCGCCTGCCAATAACTGAAGGGCCTATTAAGGCCATTAATGAGCTAATTAACTTGAAATTTATGCTGCCTGTCCAACCTAACGGTTGGTGGGCATAGGAAACCTCAACCACGAGCGGATGAGGTTTCCTAAAGCTAATACTAATTCAATAAAACTTTTATTTTGAAATTAAAAACATGTCCCATCTCATTTGACACATTCATTAAAATTTTATTGCATTTATTAATTTTTTGAAAAAGTGCTTCAATCTCTCTGAGGCAGCTCCGTGCCTCAGGGAGATTGAAGCCCTCTTTCGCACGCTTCCTGATCCACCTTGCCCGCTCCAGTCGAGTCCGCCCGATGAAGGAAAAATTCTGGCCTTAGTCTTGATTATTTGTGCAACCTTAGATTTTTCCCCTCTTACCCTTCCTGCCATTCTCCGACCCTCATTTCCCATATTACTATTTTCTTCTCTTACCTTGTCTCTACTCTTTGATTGACCACATCTTTCCACCTATTAACCTTTGCTCCCACTATTTAGTCAAAACTCTCTCTACTTCCCTAGTGATGCAGTTTGGATAATCAGTTCAGGTGTAGACCATCCCAACGTTACAGCCCCCACCCAGTACTGGTGCCAATGCCCCACAAACTAGAACCCACTTCTCCCAAACCAGTCTTTGAGCCACGTATCACCCTCTCTAATTTTATATACCCTATGCCAATTTGCACATGGCTCGGGTAATAATCCAGAGATTATAGCCTTTGAGGTTCTGCTTTCCAATTGAGTTCTTAGCCCCACGTACTCTCTATGCAAGACCTCTTTCCTATTTCTACCTATGTCATTGGTACCTACATAGACCACAACAATTGGATCCTCCCCCTCCCACTGCAAATTCCACTCCAGCCCTGAGCAGATGTCCCAAACCCTGGCATCAGGCAGACAACACAGCTGTATGGACTCTCACCCTTTGCTGCAGGGAACAGTGTTAATCCCCCCCACAGGTAAACTGATGAGCCAAGTAATATTATGGAGGTAGAAGCAAGGGGTCTTTGGGATGGAGAGGATATGGATTTGGAAGGTTGAACAGGATGTCTGAAGATATGGCTTTGGTCTTCCCAATGTTTAATTGGAGAAAATTGCAATTCATCTAGGGCTAGATATCGGATAAGCAGTCTGAAAACTGGAAAGGTTGAGAGAGGTAGTGGTAATGTAGAATTGTGTAAGATTTTAGGGTTTTGAGGTATAAAACCCTTCAAATTAAAATCTTTTAAGTTCCAAATTTTTAATTTCTGCAACTGGGGTCCCCAGTTGTGCTTGACCGAACAAGGTACGAATAATTAGTATTTATGAATCAAGTAGAATTTAATAAGCAAGATTTTACATATACTTAATAAAAAACAGTGAAGACAACAAGGAAGATCTTTATCCCTCAAGTTCCTAGGATTCCTTGCGTGCTACCAGCACAGGCGATGTCTTTCTCTCCTTCTATCTCTGAAGTGATGTTGAAGTGAGCCCAGAAGAATCATACCCCAGAAGTAAAGCTGTGCCAACAAAGACTCCTATTTTCCAACTTTTATCCCCAGTTCTCGTTATTCTAGAATCTCTTATTTGGAAATAGCCTAGATTCACCTCTTTCATTGGCTGGGGCTGAGTCATCTTGTGTCACCCACCTATGAAACTAGAGTCATGTAGACTAAAGACAAATGTCCACCCCTTGTCCCGTGGGCCTCCAGAGTTTACATTCCATTACAAACAAATTATGCATTTCCTTTAGATACAGGACAGTTACAACAATGTCACATCCTCTTGTCAATAGTACACTAGTTGTAAACAGTCACATCAACTAATCTAACATATTCCCACAAATTCTAAAGCCATTAAGAACAAATAAATTATAAACACTTCCTATCGTAATGTCAGAAAAGAAAAGCTTCCCTCCAATTCAGATGTTCTGCCCTACAGGCCAATTAAATCAATGCATGCATTTTGTTCAAAGATAGCTTAAACTGAGGATGGCACTACTTTTCAGCCATTTCTTCAAATATAGAGCTGCTGAATCTCAGGTAACTTAGAGCCATAAAACCATTAAGTGAAATTTCTGCCATCCTGTAAAATATCCCAACTGCCCTGCCTGCCCATTGTCTCACTAACAGAATTTCAAACTGAACTAATTAAAAAGTGTTAAAAATAAAATCCATGGATATTAGCTAGACCAACAACAAACCCTAAAAATGAGCAGCATCATCAAAATCTTACAATTGGATGTCAATAGTGTACATATGGAATCTGATGTCATATATTCAGAAGATGCCATCAAGGAACTTCATGTAGATGAGAAATTGGAAGGAACAAAGGATTGATCCTTGAGGAACTCCAATGGTAATAATGCAGGTGCGAAGAAAAGCCTTTGCAATATATTTGCTCGCAATGACTGGATAAGTAACAGTGAAACAGGGCGAGGGAAGTTCCACTCAGCTAGATGATAGACAGAAAGCATTGGAGGAGGGTGGTGTGGTCAGTCATATCAAAGGCTGCAGAAAAGTTGAGAAGCGTAAGGTGGAGCATAAATGGTACATCATGGTCACAATCATAGAGGGTGTTACTTGTGTCCCTGTTTAGGGCATGTCAATACTGTGACACGGAGGAAACTTGATTGGAGAGGTTCAAACATGGAGTTGAGGGAAAGATGGATTTGAGATTTGAGAACACGTTCAAGGATTTGGAGAGAAAGGGATGCTAAAGGTGGAGTGATAGTTTGCCAAGAGAGAGGATTCAAGGGTACTTTTTGAAGGTGGAAAGCGATCACTGAAGTTTTGAATAGGATGAGGTAGTAATTGAGGAGAAGGAACCATTTACAATATCAGCCAACAAGGGGGCAAGGAAGTAAAAAGCAAAACACTGCGGATGCTGGAAGTCCAAAACAAAAACAAAAGTAAAAATACCTGGAAAAACTCAGCAGGTCTGACAGCATCTGCGGAGAGGATAACAATTAACGTTTCAAGTCCGTATGACTCTTCAACAGAACAAAGGAAAAATAGAAGAGAGGTGAAATATAAGCTGGTTTAAGGGGGGGTGGGACAAGTAGAGCTGGATAGAGGGCCAGTGATAGGTGGAGATTGCCAAAAGATGTCATAGACAAAAGAACAAAGAGGTCTTGACGGTGGTGATATTAACTAAGAAATGTGCTAATAGGTGATATTAAGGGTAGAAAGCAGGACGAGCAAGGTACAGATAGCTCTAGCAGGGGTGGGGTGGGGTGAAGGGATCGAAATAGGCTAAAAGGTAGAGATAAAACAATGGATGGAAATACATTTAAAAATAATGGAAATAGGTGGGAAAAGAAAAATCTATATAAATTATTGGGAAAAAGGGGGTGGGGAGGAGGAGAGAGTTCATGATCTAAAATTGTTGAACTCAATATTCAGTCCAGAAGGCTGTAAAGTGCCTAGTCGGAAGATGAGGTGCTGTTCCCCCAGTTTGCATTGAGCTTCACTGGAACATTGCAGCAGGCCAAGGACGGACATGTGGGCATAAGAGCAGGGTGGAGTGTTGAAATGGCAAGCGAACAGATAGCCCCAATCTTGGTGACAAACAAGCCCATGTTCTTCTCACACTTATTGTTGGAGGTGAGGGTGGACAATGTCAAAGAGAAAGAGGGCCCAATAGTGCTAGATGCGATATTGCCTGATCAGGCAATGAATGGCTAACCTAATTGTGTGCCTTATAAACTATGTATACTGTGAGGCAGACATCACAGGCAAACCTGTCCCCAGTCAATGTCCATGCACACGCTTTGCAGTCGAGTCACTGTATCTCAATCAGTAGTCAGAATGCTGGCTGATTTATCTCTTCCTTAGCTCAATCAGTAAGAAAGCTCTTGCATTTATATACCACCTTTCACAACCTCAGGACATCCAAAATCCAAATTAAGTACTTTTTGAAGTGTAGTCAGTTTTGTAAGGTAAAGAAGCGACAGCCAATATATGCAAAGCAAGATCCCGCAACCAGCAATTTTTGAACAAAAGTGATAGTGGTTGAAGGATTACCTGAGACCAAGAAAACTCTCCTATTCACCAAGTGCAGAGCATGGGTTCAATCCATTGTCTGGTGGTCAGGCATTTCAAAGGCGATTGAAGACAACATTGCAAATTGCCAGTTGTGTGCAATTTTTTTTTTCGTTGACGGGATGTGGGCGACGCTGGCTAGGCCAGTATTTATTGCCCATCACTAATTGCCCTTGAGAAGGTGGTGGTGAGCTCCCTTCTTGAATCACTGCAATCCCTGTGGTGTAGGTACACCTACAATGTTATTAGTGGGGGGGAGTTCCAGGATTTTGACCCAGTGACAGTGAAGGAATGGTGATATATTTCCAAGTCAGGACAGTGAGTAGCTTGGAGGAGAACTTGAAGTGGTGGTGTTCCCATGTATCTGCTGCTCTTGTCCTTCTAGAGGGTAGCAGTCATGGGTTTGGGAGGTGCTACCTAAGGAGCCTTGATGAGTTTCTGCAGTGCATCTTGTAAATGGTACTGTTCGTCGGTGATGGAGGGAGTGCATAGGCAGGACCAAAGAGAGGCATACCTCCGCACACAGTTCCCTACCAGGACATGGGACAGGCTAGGTGTTGACTTATTTGTCTTCAACAGCAAATCATTCTTTATATTGGTGGGCTACTTCTTCAGATGGGTTGAGGTGAAGCAACCACATATAACTACCGCAGAGGCAGTAATTAAGGCACTAAAGGAGATGTTTGTGAGCCACAGCATCCTGCACGAGATCATGGCCGATAATGGCCCACAATTTTCAAATGAGTACTTTGCGCACTTTGCCACCACATTGGGCTTCCACCACCGCACCAGATCCCCGAGATATCCACAGTCAAATGGGAGGGCTGAAAGAAGCGTCCGTACAGTAAAAGCCCTCCAAAAAAAACAAATGAGGATTTCCCAACAGCACTACTCAAAAACAGGTCAACTCCTTTACAGTGTAGCCTGTCCCCATCCAAATTCCTGATGTGCAGAAAATTCCGCAAACAACTTCCAATCCTGCCAAAAAAACTCATACCAAGTGTTACCAGGGCATGAAAGCAAGAGAGCAGTCTTACAGGCAGAAGCAGGCTTCCGCCTACAACAGAAGGTACTGCACTAGGCACTTGCCACAATTAAAGGTGACAAGGTCTGGATTAAAGACCCCAAGAAAGAAGGTACCATTATTAGAAAGAATGAGGACCAACTTCACTCCGACCTGGTTGGCACCACAAAGGACACAGTCAGGAGAAACAGGAGGAGTCTCCCCAGACTGCCTGTCCCCACTGTGCAATGGAGGGACATCAAGGAACATACCCAGATGCCAGGACAACGTCTAAACCTACAGGAAGAACCAGCAATGACAGAGACTACCGCTCCTCCGACAGTAGTGCGAGCAAGGGTTATAATGCCTCCAGGCCACCTGAACCTTTGAATTCATGGACATGAAGGAGGGAGATGAGGTAATGGGAATATAGTAATGACAATGTAAATGTATGATAGCACTAACAATGTAAGATATGGTAATATATAATCACTTAAAATACATTGGTTGAAGACTTGTGGGGAGATGTATTATAAGGGTCTGGCACATATAGGGTTATTGTGGGACTGAGTACAGTACCACCCACACAGTGATGTAAGAGAGTGCATGGCCTACGCCCAGGGTCAGTCTAGTGTTGGACAGAGCCATGTGCAAGTATCAAGACAGCTCCTAGCTTGTAACCTTTACTGTATATTTGTAAATAGTTCTAAGAGTCAATAAAGATTTATAGTTAATCTACCTTTGATTACGAAGACTTCTTCAAACCCTCCGAACTGTCACCATTACCCTACAACAGCAACATCTTGAGATGAAGGAGGTTTCAAAATGTGAAATATGAAAGAAGCAATACAGATTTTTTTGAGTTCTAGTGGGGTCTGGCTTGGGTGGATCAGAATCCAAGTCCATCATAAGCATATTTGCAGCAAGACTTGGACAATATGCAGGTTTGGGCTGACAAGCGACAAGTAACATTTGCGCCACACAAGTGCCAGTCAATGACCAATTCCAAAAGGAGAGATTCTAACCATCGCCCCATGGCATTCAATGGCATACCTTCCCCACCATCAACATCCTGGGGGTTACCATTGACCAGAAACTAAACTAGATTAGCCATATAAATACTGTGAATACAAGAACAGGCTACAAGCTAGGAATCCTGCAGCAAGTAACTCACCTGACTCTCCAAAGCATGTCCACCATCTACAAGGCACAAGTCAGGAGCATGATGGAATACTCTCCACTTGTCTGGATGAGTGCAGCTCCAACAACAATTAAGAAGCTTAACACCATCCAAGGCAAAGCAGCCCGCTTGATTGGCACCCCATCCACAAACATTCACTCCCTCCACCAGTGACACAGTAGCAGCAGTGTGTACCATCTACAAGATGCACTGCAGGAACCCACCAAGGCTCCTTAGATAGCACCTTCCAAACCTATGAATTCTACCATCTAGGAGGGCAAAGGCAGCAGATAGTTGGGAACACCACCACCTGGAAGTTCCCCTCCAAGCCACTCACCATCCTGACTAGGAAATATATTGTCATTCCTTCACTGTCACTGGGTCAAGCTCCTGGTACTCCCTCCCGAACGGCACTGTGGATGTACCTAAACCAGGGACTGCAGGGATTCAAGAAGGCAGTTCACCAGCAGCTTCTCAAGGGCAATTATGGGTGGGCAATAAATGCTGGCCCAGCTAGCAATGCCCACATCCCATGAATGAATAAAAAAAATCTTAGCTTTTCATAATTTTATACACCTCAATTAAACCTTCCCCTAGCCTCCTGTGTTTAAAGGAAAACAACCCCAGCCAATCCAATCTTTCCTCATAGCTAAAATTCTTCATTCCTGACAACATCCTTGTAAATCTGGCCTGGAACCAATCTAGTGCAATCATATCCTTTGTGTGGTGACCAGAACTGTACACAGTAATCTGACTGTGGCCTAACTAGTGTTTTATGTGATTCCAGCATAATCTCCCCCCACCCCACCTTAAATTCTATGCCTCAACTAATAAAGGAAAGCATCCTATATGCCTTCTTAACCACCTTAGCTACCTGTTCTGCTACGTTCAGGGCTATGTGGACATGTCCTCCAAGGTCCCTCTGTTCTTCTACGCTTCTCAGCATCCTACCATTTCTTCTGTATTCCTTTGCCATGTTTGCCCTTCCCAAATGTATTACCTCACATTTCTCTAAATTGAATTCTATTTGCCACTTTTCTGCCTATCTGATCAGACCATTGATAACTTCCAGCAGTCTACAGTTTGCTTCCTCTCTATCAATCACATGACCAATTTTTGTATTATCTGCAAACTACTGTATCATGCACTGTAGTAACTGAAGGTATTGCCTCTCCTGCTGTCTATCAAGGGTCACATGATGTTCTTGAAGGCTCTGACCAATGGGCCCTAAACTTGCATAATTCATTGTGGGGGGGGTGGGGGGGGTGGGGGGGGCTTCCTGATGAGGGTCCTGATTGAGCATGAAGCATCTAAAAAGCTCGCTGTAATAAAGTTTATCTGTTTTTTGTTGAAACCTGTCTGGTCCGTCAAGTCATTACATTTGGCGATGAGGGTAAAATAGCTCTAGTGCTGCACCTCACCTTGTTAATGTGAGTACATCGAATCTTAAAAAAAAAGCAGAGCATTCACCAGTCATGCCATTCTTCGGCAGAATCGATCCTTACGATGTGACTATGGAAGACTGGAGCCAGTGTGTAGAGCGCCTCGGATTTTATTTTGTCACAAACAAAATTGCCACTGAGGAAAAGCAGAAAGCAATCCTTTTGAGCATATGTGGTAGCAGGATATACAATCTCATCTTCAGCCTGACGGTCCCGGATGTGCCCAAGTCCTTTAATCAATTAGCGGACCTCGTGAAAAAGCATTTCCAGCTGAAGCCACCTGTAATAATGTAGTCGTTTAAGTTTAAATCCAGAGTTAGGGCTTCCGGGAGAGTCTATGCAACGAAGTTGAAGCAGTTGACAGAACACTGCGACTTTGGAGACACATTAAATGATATGCAGTGGGACCAATCAGTTTGTGGAGTTCACGATGACGCCGTTCAACGCCATTTGCTTGCAAAGGTTGACATTGACTTGAAGAGCGCCCTGGAAATATCACTTGCCATGGAAAGTGCTGCTAGAGATTAGCAGGCTTTGCAAAATATACAACATGGCACTGTTCTTCATGTGGGGCGGGAATCTACTACCGGGAGTGCAGCAAAGACCAGAGACACAGCATCGAAGTGAGAGACAATGTCCACTGTTAGAAACATGAAAAGGCCTAGGAGGAACACTTCAGCAGCGACTCCAAGGTTAATCTGTGTGATGTTAGATGTGGGGGTGACCACAGACCGGAGACCTGCAGATTCAAGGAGGCAGAATGCCATTACCGCTATAAGAAAGGTCACTTAAAGTAATGCAGGGCAAAGTCAAAACAGCCCATAAAGCAGAAAGCCAACATGACTGAATTGAAAAATACAGTAGAACCTGAAGTTATCGATACCGACATCTATTCCCTGCATAACATCAGCGCTGTGAAAACCGAGCCTATCTTTGTCAATCCAAGTTAATGGGAAGCCACTAATAATGGAGGTAGATATGGGAGCCTCAACCACAGTGGTGGGAGAGCACACATTTAAATACCTAAATGAAGGTACCCAGCCACTGAATCTGCAGCAGACAACTGCTAAGTTGAAGACATACATTAGAGAATCTATACAGGTAAAAGGCATCACCACAGTACCATTGTCTTATAGGCAACAGACAGCTCAGCTTCCAACGACAATAGTCAACGACAATAGTTAGACAATGACCTGTCGGAGGAGGACTTAGTCTTCTGGGCCAAGACTGGTTACAGAAAATCAAATTCGACTGGTCCAAAATATTTCACCTGAAAACAGGAGGAGTTCCTGAACTGTTAAGGAAGTACAACAGCAAATTTTGGGATGAATTAGGGAAGTTAAAAGTATATGTGGATCCTCAGGCGACACCACATTTCTTTAAGGCCAGACCTGTACCTTCTGCATTGAAGGAGAAGGTAGATGCAGAACTGTGCTGGTTAGAAAAGCTGGGCATCATTCAGCCTGTCCAATTATCAGAATGGGCAGCACCCATAGTTCCAGTGGTTAAGCCTGACCAAACTGTATGCGTTTGTGGGGACAATAAATTAAACATAAACAAGGCAGCCAAACTAGATAAGCACCCCATTCCAAGGATAGACGACTTATATGCAAAGCTAGCTGGAGGCAAACCCTATACAAAATAGGATATGAGCCATGCTTACCAACAATTAGAGCTGGATAGCACATCTAGAGAATACCTGACTATCAACACACCCAAGGGTCTTTCTCAGTATGCTTGCCTACCCTTTGGAGTATCAGCTGCATGTGCAATCTTCCAAAGGACAATGGAGAGTCTTTTGCAAGGACTTCCCTGAGTAGTAGTATACTTAGATGATGTTCTGATCACAGGTCAACCGAGACCGAACATTTGGCCAACCTGGAGGAGGTGCTAAGAAGATTCATGGAAGAAAGGAAGAACAGCGGTCTTTGTGTCGAAAGTCACTTACCTAGGTCACAGGGTGGTCGCCTTGGGTTTGCATCCAGTAGAAGAGAAAGTTAGAGCAATCAAAGATGCGCCCTCACCATCCAATATAACCGAAATTAAGTCTTTCCTGGGTATGATCAACTACTATATCCGCGTCTTGCTAAACTTTTCAACAGTGTTAGCACCATTACACTTGTTGTTAAAAAAAATCATTGTTGGTCGTGGACGTCACAACAGGGAGAAGCCTTTGTGAAAGTAAAGAAACTATTGCATTTGTTGTGTTTATTGGTACACTATGTCCCATCGAAAGAATTGGTATTAACATGCGATGCTTCTCCTTATGGTGTAGGAGCTGTGTTATCACATAGAATGGAAGATGGATCAGAAAGGCCCATTGCCTATGTCCCAAGAACCCTTTCCACAGCCGAGAAGGGTTATTCCCAGCTAGAAAAGGAGGGTTTATCGGTGGTATTCAGAGTGAAGAAGCTCCACCAGTACCTGCATGGATAATTTTTCACCATTGTGTCGGACCATAAACCATTAATGGGGTTATTCAGTGAGGATAAAGCCATTCTGCCAATAGCATCAGCAAGAATTCAAAGTTGGGCTTTGATATCATCTGTGTATGAGTATACCTTTATGCACCATCCTGGCTTACACATTGCAAATGCGGACGCACTCAGTCATCTCCCATTACCAGAAAGTGTTGTACATGCTCTTGTGCCACAAGAAGTTGTGCTAGTACTGAATTTCTTGGATTCTTCGCCTGTGTGTGCGAAGCAAATTAGAAATTGGATGAACAGAGATTCAATTTTGCCGGAAGTCAGGGACTTTGTTTTGGAAGGATCGTCAAATTCACCTGTATCTGAAGAGAGGAGACAATTCTATGTCTGAAGAACTGAGTTAAGCTGTCAAGATGGAATTTCGTTGTGGGGATCAAGAGTCATCGTCCCATCGCAAGGAAGAGAACCACTCTTGACGGAGCTTCACAGTGCGCATCCATTCATATCAAAGATGAAAATGCTTGTGCAAAGCCATGTCTGGTGGCCAAGCATTGACAGTGACATTGAAACCATGGTCAAGTACTGTCTCCATTGTCAGCAACAACAGAATTTGCCTGTTTGAGCTCCACTGCATCCATGGAAGTGACCTGGTTGACCCTGGGTTAGACTACATGTTGATTATGTAGGACCATTCTTAGGTACCATGTTTTTGTTGATCGTAGATGCACATTCTAAATGGATGGATGTATATGAAGTCAGATCACCAACATTGAGCACAACTATCGAGAAGCTGCATCACTGTTTTAGCATACATGGCCTACCGGAAATCATCGTGTCTGCAAACGGTACAGTCTTTGCCAGTGCAAAGTTTCAGAGATTTATGAATTTAAATGGTATCAGACATATTAAAACAGCCTCATACCATCCTTCATCAAATAGTTTAGCTGAGAGAGCTGTGCAAACTTTCAAATCTGGAATGAAGAGATTATCAGAAGGTACTCTAGGAACTCGACTTTCCCACTTTCTTCTGTTATACAATGCCTCATTCGACTACAGGTTCAACACTGTCTGAATTATTGATGAAATGCAGCCTACATACAAGGTTAATCCTGGTGATTCCAAACTATAGTAAACGTAAGTTAAATCTTTTCTTACTGTTATAGGGATCATGTGACTCAGCCTAAGCGCAGGGAATCTTAGGGGTGGAGCTTTCTAGTCTTGGTCTTGGAACAAGCATGTAGCTTCATCAGGAGTTCTGTAAATAAAGTTTACTGTTTACTGTTTCTTACAAAAATGGGGTGCTTATCTAGTTTGGCTGCCTTGTTTATGGTCAATTTACATTCCCCACAAATGCATATGGTTTGGTCAGGCTTAACCACTGGAACTATGGGTGCTGCCCATTCTGAGAATTGGACAGGTTGAATGATGCCCAGCTTTTCTAACCAGCACAGTTCTGCCCTATACTCCAAGTTTATTACAATTGGCAACAAGGATAAATAGCTCCAGCGCTGCACCTCGCCTCTTGACTGTTTCAATTTTTAGGGGAAGAAAAAGAAAAAAGTATACTCACCAGCAATGCCTCTCTTCGGCAGAATTGACCCGTATGACTCATCTATCGAGGATCAGAGTCAGTACATAGGGTGCCTAGGTTTCTACTTTGTGGTAAACAAAATAACAAAATAAGCAGAGGAGAAACAAAAGACAATTTTCCTAAGTGTCTGTGGGAGCAAAACATATAACCTAATCCGTAGTCTGATCGCTCTGAAGGCCCCAAATTCCAGATCCTTCACCGAGCTAGTAGACCTCGTGAAGGCACATTTTCAACCTAAACCATCGGTGATTAAGCAAAGATTCAATTTCAACTTGAGAGTAAGTGCCTCCAGTGAATCGATCGCAACATACATCATGAAGTTAAAACAGTTAATGGAGCACTGTGACTTCGGTGAAATTCTAAACAACATGCTTCGAAATTGTTTAGTTTGCAGCATAAGCAACAACGCCATTCAGCGCCGTTAACTTGCAGAAATTGGTATAGACCTGAAGAGCACCATGGAGATAGTGCTGAGAGGGACTCGCAAGCTTTGCAGAGTGTGCAACATAGTGCCGTTTCGCAGTTAGGGCGGGAACCTGCCGACGGGCATGGCGTGAAAACCAAGGAGGCTACCGCGAAGGGGGACACAGTCCCTACCGCTAGAAAAAAAGAAATACTGGAAACAGCTCACCAGTAATTCTGAAATTAAAGTGCTACTGATGTGGGGGTAATCATGTAACCGAAACATGCAGATACTATCACAAAAAAGGGCATGTTGGAGAACATTGCAGGGCAAGATCAAGACAGCCATTCAAACAGCAGGTCAAGTTAAATGAAGTGCACAATATAGATGAACTAGAAACTGCTGGTACTGAGATCTATTCCCTACATAATCTGCAGGCCAAGAAAACTGAACCAAGCACTGTTACCCTTCAAGTAAATGGGAAGCCTTTGGTCATGGAGGTTGACACAGGAACATCTACCACGGTGGTGGGAGAACACGACCAGAATTTTCCCATCAGCAATTTGGGGGTGGGGCCTGCTCGCCGACGGGAAAGTGACGGGGGATGAAATTGGGAGGAATCCCCGACGTCATCCCGGTCCATTTAAATATTGAGGAAGGTGGGCGGACAGCGAAATCAGCTGTCCGCCCACCGACCTGTCAATGGCCAATTGAGGCCATTGACAGGCTAATTAAGATCACTAAAGACCCTGCCCGTCCAACCTTAAGGTTGGCGGGCAGGCCAGGAGCCCCAGCAGGCTCCTGATAATACAGGAAACCTCATCCACTGGCGGGATGAGGTTTCATGTCCGTTTTTTAAAAGTTTAATAAAGTTTATGTCCTTTTTATTAACATGTCCCATCTCGTGTAACATTGTCACATGAGGGGGACATGTTAATAATTTTTATATTTTTCTATTTTTAATGTTTTTTACAATATCAGTGATCTCCCTGAGACAGCACTTAGTCTCAGGGAGATGTGCGCTCTTTCGCGCGCATGCGTGAGGGAGCGCACTTTGACAGATGGGGAATCCCGCCACCCCCCACACAGGAAGCGCATAGCACTTCCTGTCGGGGAGGCTGCTGGGTGACCCTTAATTGGCCTGCCCACTCAAAATGGCGGCGGGCCCCGTTTCGGCGGCAGAGTTCAGCTGCCCACCCGCCGACAAGCCGGTGGGGCCCGCCTGCCCATCAAGGTAAGAATTCTGGCCCACATCTTTAAATACCTCGGAAAAGGTACCCAGCCATTGAGTTTGGAGCAAACCACTGCCCAGCTAAAAACGTATACAGGAGAGGCAATACAGATGAAAGGCATCGCCTCTGTACCTGTATTCTACAGGCAACAGACAGCCCAGAAGGTCCTAGCCTTCTGGGCCATGGTTGGTTGAAAGAAATTAAACTCAGCTGGTCAGAAATTTTTCAAGTCAGAACAGGAGGAATTCCTTAGTTGTTAAAAAAAGTGTGACAGAGTATTCCGAGATGAGTTGGGGAAAATAAAAGGCCTACAAACTAAAATATACGCGGAGTCAGAAGCAACAACCCGGTTTTTTAAGGCAACATCTGTGCCTTATGCTCTAAAGGAAAAGGAATTGTGCCATTTGGAGAAGTTAGGAATAATCCAGCCAATCCAATTTTCAGAATGAGCAGCAACCATAGTCCCTGTGATGAAACCAGATCAAACCATTCACATCTGCAGAGATTATAAATTAACTGCGAGCAAGGCTGTGGAATTAGGCAAATACCCAATCCCAAGGATTGAAGATCTGTACGCTAAACTTGCAAGATGAAAACCTACACTAAACTGTATATGAGCCAAGCATACAACAGCTAGAACTGGACAACACATCATGGAGGTATGTCATCATAAACACTCACAAGGGCCTGCACCAGTATACAGGCCTACCCTTTGGTGCGTCATTTGCCTGTGCGAATTTCCAAAGAAACAGCATCCCTTGTACAAGGACTAAAAGGACTTCCCCAAGTTATAGTGTACCGGGACGATGTCCTGATCACAGAATCCATGGAAGCAGAACATTTGGCCAACTAAAAGAGGTTCTGAAGAGATTTTTGGAGGCTGGCGATAGTTTGATAGAAGAGAAGTGCACTTTCCAAGCAATTGAAGTCATGTATTTGGATCATCAAGTGGATTCCCAAGGGTTGCATCCATTAGAGGAGAAAGTCAGGGCAATCAAGGAAGTGCCCACTCCTACCAACGTCACAGAGCTCAAGTCTTTTTTAGGCATGGTAAGTTATTAATCTTGATTAATCCATCTAAAGTGTTAGCCCCTTTACGCTTATTATTAAAGAAGAACCACAGAAGGCACAGCAAGAAAAAGCCTTTATAAAAGTCAAGAAGCTTTTACACTCATCGTGTCTGCTAGTGCACTATGGCCCGTCTAAGGAATTGATAGTCACTTGTGGTGCATCTGCCTTTGGAATGGGAGCAGTACTGTCACACAAGATGGAGAGTAGTTATGAAAGATCAATAAGATATGTCTCCAGAACCCTTTCTGTAGCTGATAAGGGTTACTCACAAATTGAAAAAGAAGGCTTATCTGTCATATTTGGAGTAAAGGAGTTCCATCAATATTGTCCATTCACCATAGTGTCAGATCACAAGCCACTGTTGGGTTTATTTAGAGAAAATAATGCAATCCCATCGATAGCCTCTACTAGAATTCAAGGATGGGCTTTAATTTTGTTGGCATATGAGTACGTTTTTATGCACCGTCCAAGTGTATTATAGCAAATGCTGGTGCCCTCAGTCATCTTTTGCTAGATAGCATTACACATGCTCCAGTACCTCATTTGTGTTGAATTTCCTGGACTCCTCACCAGTCTGCATGAGATAGATAAACAATTGGACAAATCAGGATTGAATTTTATAAAGAGTCCATGAACAGGTATCGTAAGAATGGTCAAATGCACAAGTCTCTGAATAATTAAAACCATTCTATGTTCATAAATCTGAACTGAGTTGTCAGGATGGTACCTTGTTATGGGGAACAAGAGTCGTCGTCCCTTTACAAGGAAGGGAATCACTATTGACAGAGCTTCATAGTGTGTATCCTGGCATTTCAAAAATGAAAATGCTCGCACAAAGTTATATTTGGTGGCCAGGTATAGACATTAAATAGAAAAAATGGTTAAACACTGTCTCCAGTGTCAGCAACAGCAGAAGTTGCCCGTTTCAGCTCCACTGCATCCGTGGGAGTGGCCTCATCAACCCTGGGTTAGACTACACGTAGGGTAAAATTTTTAGCTCGGCGGGTGGGCGCGTGCCTGACCTACTCAGGCTTAAAATGACGCGCATTGACGTTGGGCAAGTGTCCCAACGTCAACACACAGTCATGCAATATTTTGTTCGGCGGACATGCGCTGAAGTTGGCAGCGCACCTACCAACAATCAAAAGGCCTGTTAAGGCCATTAAATTATCAATTAATTTGAACTTTTCACTGCCTGTCCTACCTTACAGCTCTGTGCCTCAGGGAGATTATGAAGCGTGCACTTGTGCGCGTGTACGAAGGTCGCAGTCACCCAGCTTGTACTCCACCTCCCCACCCGCACAGGCAGCGCTGAGCGGGCCTTAATTGGCCTTCCAGCGTGAAATCACCTTCTGGCCCTGATTGCAGGCGGCAGTCGGCTTCCCAACTGCCCACATCCACCAAGCCCACCCGACATGGGTGAAATTCTGCCCATAGACTATGTAGGTCCATTTTTAGGTGTCATGTTTCTTGTGCCCATTGACGCACATTCAAAGTGGATGGATGTGTATGAAGTGAAATCACATACATCACGTGCAACTATTGAAACGCTACGCCAGTGTTTCAGTGTACATGGTCTACCTGAAGTTATTGTGTCATATAGTGATACAGCTTTCACTAGTACTGAATTACAAAGATTCATGCACATAAATGGGTTTAAACACATCAGAGTAGCACTGTATCATCCCTCATCCAATGGTTTAGCAGAAAGAGCAGTACAAACCTTTAAAACAGGCATGAAGAAACTATCAGAGGCAACATTAGAGACACGAATTTCAAGATTTATGTTCAACTATCGCACAACTCCTCGTGCAACCACTGGTTCAACACCTTCTGAATTGCTAATGAAATGCTAACTTCGTACAAGGTTGAGTCTAGTGTTCCCTAATTTAGAGGGAAGGGTGGATAAAAACCAGAGGAGTCAGAAAGTGAATCATATGTTCACAGTAAAAGTCGAGAATTTACTGTGGGAGAGAGTTTACTGTACGAAATTTTGCAAGTGAGCCAAGATGTGTTCCTGGTACAATTGTCTCTGAAACAGGATCATTATTTTATCAAGTGGACGTGGAAAACAGGATTGTTAGGAAACACGTGGATCATCTCAGAAGTTGAGGCACATTCCAACAACCAGTTAATCCATCTGAAATCAAAGTCGAACCTTTGATCCCTGAGGTGCCGGATCAACAAAAAATAGACATACCTGCTGTCTCTGTTGAAGTAAATAATTCTGAACTGCCATTATCTAAAGATGTTCCAGACATTGTAGTTCCCAGTCAAATCGATCCAATGGAAGAGCCTCCAGTTGTAGAGTTGTGTCACTCGAATCCGAAAACCTCCTCAAAGACTAAATCTCTAATTCCATGAACTGTATATATTAAGACTAAGTCTATAATTGCTTGAACTGCATATATTTGTATTTGCTATGAGTTAAGATATTTTTGTAAATAAGAGAGGTAAAACAAAATTAAAGGGGGAGGAATGTAGTAATTGTAAATTAAACCTTTTCATACTGAAATGGGGATCATGTGACTGTATAGACAAATCAGCCCTAAGCGTGGGGAATCTTAGGTGCGGAGATTTCTAGCCTTGATCTTGGGACAAGCATGTAGCTCCATCAGGAGCTCTGTAAATAAAGTTTATTGTTTTTTACAAGCAACCCATCCTGCACTCGAGGTTTATTACACAAGCTTAGAGGGGAAGGTAGAGAAGGATCAGAGTAATCAAAAATTGAATCACAATATTTATAGCAAAGCTCGCACATTCACTGTCGGAGGCGCAATATTCATGCGGAATTTCAGAAGAAGACCTTGTTAGGTTCCTAGAACCATTGTCTCAGAGACTGGTCCCTTATCCTTCCAAGTGGAAGACAGAATCATTCAAAAACATGTGACCATATTTGTGACTGAGAGCCATTCCAGCAACCAACTATTCTGCCTGTTATTAACGTCGAACCATTAATCCCTAAGGTGACAGATAAACCTAGAATAGACATGCCCGATGTCTTTGTAGAGTTGCCTAACCCTGATCTGCCACTTTCTAATGAAATATCTTGTGCTGCAGTTCCTGATTCATGTCAACCCTGTCGATCCTGTGGAAGAACCTCAAGTGGTAGAGCTACGCTGCTCTAACCAAATAAGGAAAGCACCTCATTAATCTTTAATCACCTGAAGTTGTATAAATGTATTTGTTGTTGGATATTCAAATGTTCTCTGTAAATAGAAACTGTAAAGAACTAAAGGGGGAGGAAATGTAGTAACTGAAGATATAGCCTCTCCTGCTGTCTTTTATTTGATTCGTTCATGGGATATGGATATGGGCATTGCTGCTTAGGCCAGCATTTATTGCCCATCCCTAATTGCCCTTGTTCAGAGGGCACTTAAGAGTCAACCACATTGCTGTGGGCCTGGACTTACATGTAGGCCAGACCAGCTAAGGGTGGCAGATTTCCTTCCCTTGAGGACATTAGTAAACCAGATGGGTTTTAGTGACAATCAGCAATGGTTTTGTGGTCATCATCAGACTTTTAATTCCAGATTTTTACTGAATTCAAATTTCACTATCTGGTGAGATTTGGTGGGATTCTAACCCGGGTCTCCAGAGCATTACCCTGGGTCTCTGGAATACTAGTCCAGTGACAATACCACTATGCCATGTAGGGGTGACGTGATGTTCTTGGAGATTCCAACCAATGAGTCCTAAGTGTGGGTAATCTGGCGGGGGCAGGGCTTCCTGGCAAGGATCCTGATCAAGCATCAAACATCTAAAAAGCTCTCTGCACTAAAGTTTATCTGTTTCTTGTTGAAACCTGTCCGGTCTGTCAAGTCATTACATGTACCTACATTTATGTCCACCACATGGAAGGACAAGGGCAACAGGTACTTGGAACACCATCACCACCAGGTTGTCCTCTAAGCCACACACCATTCCAACTTGAACATATATTGCCATTTCTTCAGGGTCACTGTGTCAAAAATCTGGAATGCCCTATCTGACAGCACTTTGGGCATACTTCAGCACAAGTTCTGTAATGGTTCAAGAAGGCAACTCACAAGCACCTTTTCAGGAACAACTAAGTATGGGAAACAAATACTTGCCTTGTCAGTGAGGCCCATATCACCAGAATGAATTTTTAAAAACTAACAAGACAAAATCATTACGAGGAACTTCCTGCTGTCTTTACAATAACTGTAATTTTGGAAACTCCTCGAAACAAATGGCTCGGACTCTCACTGAAAGTTGTCAGGAACTTAATAATGGCATGCAAATCAGTGACATCTGGCTTTTATAGTACCTTGCTTGATGTAATTTTGAATTGAAAATACATAGCTCCATCTAATAACACAGAGTTTGTGGTGGCCAAATTAGCAACGCTTAAAGGGATTGTTGCATGTCACTCACAGAAGGTCAAAATTCATGTTTGTGGAGGATTTTTTCAGGGGGGTCAGAATGAGCATGATAGATCTGCTTGCACCTCCACAAAAATTCTCCTGACTGGTGTTTAACTTTAAGCTGCCTCTCTCCGCTTCAGCCTGGCCATTTGTTGAAATGTCCTTAGCTGACTAAGCTCTATTTATTTCCCTCCCACAATTGGCAAGCTAATTTTCATTGCTGGAAATGTGGACAGCTCACCAGTTCCATGTGAATGAGACCCGACCATTAGAATGATCCAGGCCTTCACTTAGCAACTTGATCCAGATATTCTGCTTGTCCTGCCCACCATCCAACTGATGTAGCTGAGAATGAAAATCATCTACTTTGGTTAATAATAACAAAAAGAATTAGCAAATAATGACAGACCTGTAATATTGATTGCAAAGCAATCACTGATTCACTTAACTGGCATAAATAGTGACAAGTTTGTTCCTGCATCTATTGAATGTGAAATTATGGTAGGAAAAAGAGGTATCCCAGCAGAGAAAAGTGTGGTTTATCTTCAAGTCCTTGCTTGCAGTCCTGATTTCCCTCATTAAAATGCTTTCAAGTCAGTGCAGGCAGTTTCTAATAGTTGACAATGGTAACAATATTTAGGTAACCCTGAACAAAATATTTTAGGCAGTATATTACAGTCTGAAATACAATACTTTCATTGAATACTTCATTTTCCGGTAGAATAAATGTGCAATATAAAAGCTCCATGTGCATAATATATATTCGGTAATAATAACATTGTTACACAATGCAGTTGTAAGTTAAAGAAAAACTATTTCCAAAGGTTGATAATATATCATTTGAAAAACCTTTATACATATTATGTTGCTTGCTTAACAAGTTTTCTCTGTTATTGACTTCCTCTTGTCTATAGTAAATATACTTAATGTATATTATTCCATAATATGGAGATCAAACTTGATTTGTAGCTTAGATCATTTGCAGTTGACTCATTGAATTGATGTCAGGATTTTGAAGAGCAGTTTTTGTTTATCAGGACAAGAAATGAGATGGCTAAAGGTTCGACTACCCCAGTCTTTAACATGATCTCCGGGATTGGGTGTCCCCATAATGATTTGGCAAAGAGAAATTTACCAAATTCAAGCACCTTTGTGCTGGTGAAAGTTTTACAGAAGCATCAAGCAATCATTTCTGCAGATGCTCTTATTTTCTTTGATAAAACAGGGGAATACTTTGAACAAAATTATTCCTTCTCAGCTTTCTTTTCCTTTTAAAAAAATGCATTTTCACGAGGACAGGTATAAATTTCAGCAATAGTTTCAAAGGCGAGTTCATGAAATATATACAAGGGTTAATTAATAACCTTGTAGTAAAGATGTCACTAGGGAAGAGTGATCATAACATGAAATAATTTTATATTGAGTTTGAAAATGATTTAATTAAGTATAAAAATAGGGTCTTAAATCTGAGCAAAGCAAATTACATCGGTCTGAGGCACTAATTAGCTAAGATAGGGAAAGTACATTAGAAGCTATGACAGCAGACAGACTAGCATTTAAAGAATTAACATACAATATTTAACAAATGTGAATGCCTTTAAAGCACAAAAACCAGAAAAAGTAGTTTAACCATGGCTTACAAGAGGAGCTAAAGATGGTATTACATCAAAGCAAGAGGTTTATAAGGTTGCCAAAAAGAGTGGTAAGCCTGGGAATTGGGAGGATTTTAGAATTCATCAAAGGATGTCCAAGAAATTGAAAAGGAAAGAGAAAATAAATTATGAGAGTAGACTAGCAGCAAACATAAAAACATATTGGCCAGAATTTTTCCGTCGGCGAGTTGGGGGCGGGGTCCGCTCGCCGACGGGAAACCGACGCGGTATGACATCGGGAGGAACCCCTGATGTCATCCCGCCCCATTTAAATCTTCAGGAAGGCGGGCAGACAGCCAAATCAGCTGTCCGCCCGCCGACCCGTTACTGGCCAATTGAGGCCATTGACAGGATAATTAAGACAATTGAAGGCCCTGCGTGTCCAACCTTAAGGCTGGCGGGCAGGCCAGGAGCCCCAGCGGGTTTCTGAAAAAACATGAAACCTCATCCACTGGCGGGATGAGGTTTCATGTCTGTTTTAAAAAACTTTAGTAAATTTTATGTGATAATTATGAACATGTCCCATCTCGTGTGACATTGTCACTTGAGGGGGACATGTTCATCATTTTTTTAGTTTTCTATTTTTTAAGTTTATAAAACTTTCAGCGTTTTCCCTGAGACAGCACTTAGTCTCAGGGAGATGTGCGCTCTTTCGTGCGCATGCGCTAAAAAGCGCACTTTCACAGTTGGGGAATCCCTCCCCTCCCTGCACAGGAAGCACATAGCGCTTCCCATCGGGCAGGCCGCTGGGCGGGCCTTAATTGGCCTGCCCATTCAAAATGGCTGCGGGGCCCGATTCAGCGGCGGCGATCGGCTGCCTGCCCGCCGCCAAGCCGGTGGGGCCCGCCCGCCCATCAAGGGCAAAATTCTGCCCATTGTAAATGTTTCCATAGGTATGTAAATGGGGAGATATTAATGAAAGCAAATGTGGGCTCATTAGAGACAAAGGCAGGGGAAATGAGAAAAGGGAATAAGGAAATAGTAGGGGTATTAAACAAATACTTTATATCTGTCTTCATGTTAGAAATAATGGAAAACCAAGGGTTTAGCATGAGTGAGGAACTTGAATAAAAAAAAGACTGTTCTTTTATTTGCGGATGTGGGCATCACTGGCTAGGCCAACATTTATTGCCCATCCCTAATTGCCCTTGTTCAGAGGGCACATAAGAGTCAACCACATTGCTGTGGGCCTGGACTTACATGTAGGCCAGACCAGCTAAGGGTGGCAGATTTCCTTCCCTTGAGGACATTAGTAAACCAGATGGGTTTTAGTGACAATCAGCAATGGTTTTGTGGTCATCATCAGACTTTTAATTCCAGATTTTTATTAAAATCAGATTCCACCATCTGTCATAGTGGGATTCAAACCTAGGTCCCCAGAGCATTAGTTAACATTTCGAGTCCATATGACCCTTCTTCAGAGCTGAAGAGAAGTGGAAATGTGATTAAATTTATACTGTTTAAGAGGGGTGAGGCAGGTGGAGCTGGATAGAAGGCCCACAATAGTGGGGACAAAGGAGGGATTGACAAAGATGTCATGAACTGAAGGACAAAGGGAGTGTTAATGGTAGTGGTTAGTGCTAAAATGCTACCTTTGTTCTGCTATAATCACATTCAGCTTTCTTACCTTTACGTCTCTATCTGAACCTTTTTTTAGCATTTACCACTCTCATTAACATCCCCTTTGTCCTTTAGTTCATGACATCTTTGGCAATCTCTCCTTTGTCCCCATCTATCGCTGGGCTTCTATCCAGCTCCACCCACCCCAGCCCCTAACCACAGATGCTGCTAGACCTGCTGAGTTTTTCCAGCATTTTCTGTTTTTGTTTCAGATTTCCAGCATCTGCGGTATTTTGCTTTAATCCCCAGAGCATTACCCTGGGTCTCTGGATTACCAGTCCAGTGACACTACCACTGCGCCACCGCCTCCCCATAAGTACAGAAATAGCAGAGCAGGAAGTATTGGAATTAAGTGGCAACAAATCCCCTGAACCTGGCGACCTGTATCCTAGGGTTTTAAAAGAAGTAGCTGCAGAAATAGTGGATACATTGGTTTTCATCTTGTGGAATTTCTTAGGGCAGGATTTTCCCGTTGGCGAGCGGGGGGCGGGGCCCACTCGCCGACATGTAAAATGACGTGTGGTGATGTTGAGTGGAACCCCCGACGTCACCGTGCCCAATTTAAATTTTCAGGTAGGTGGGGGCGCAGCAAAATCAGCTGTGCACCCGCCGACTTGTCAATGGCCAATTGAGGCCGTTGACAGAGTCATTTAGCTAATTAATGGACCTGCCCGTCCAACCTTAGGGTTAGTGGGCAGGCCAGGAGCCCCGGCGGGAATTAGAAAAAGCATGAAACCTCATCCATGGGCGGGATGAGGTTTCATGTAGGTTTTTAAAAATTTTAATAAAGGTTTTGTTAAAATTATGGACATGTCCCAACTCATGTGACAGTGTCACATGAGGGGACATGTCAGGAATTTTTTTTTCTATTTTTAATTTCTGTCACAGAAAAACCGATCTCCCTGAGACAGCACTTAGCCTCAGGGCGATGAGTGTGCTCTTTCCTGCGCGTGCATGAAAGAGCATACTCTCGGGTTTCGGGAATCCCCCCCCCTCCACCTGCACAGGGAGCGCATAGCGCTTCTGTGCGGATGTCACGCCAGGCAGGCCTTAATTGGCCTACCCACGTAAAATGGCGCCGCACCCCCGATTGGGAGCGCCGATCAGAGGCGCGCCTGTGCACACCCGCTGTTCAACTTCGCCCCTGACAGGGGGAAATTCCTGCCCTTAGATTCTAGAACAGTTCCCAAAGAATGGGTTGAGGCAAACGTAACCCTGCTATTTAAGAAAGGAGGAAGAGAAAAAATTGTGGTCGATAGGCCAGTAGAAGGCAAAATGCTAGAATCTGTTATTGGTAACATGGTAACCCTACACTTAGAAAACCATAACGTGACTAATCAGAATCAGTGAAGATTTATGAAAAGGAAATCATGTTTGACAAATCTGTTAGAGTTTTTCAAGCATGTAGCTAATGAGATGGATAATGGAATACGACTACATTTAATGTATTTGGATCTGAAAAAGCATTCGATAAGGTGCCACACAAGAGGTTATTACACAAAATTGGAATTTATGGGATTGGGACAATATATTATCATAGATTGAGGATTGGTTAATGGACAGAAAACAGAGAGTAGGAATAAATGGTGCATTTTGTAGTTGGCAGGCATTCCTAGAGGGAAAACACAAGTACCCATACATGGGGATCAGGCATTTCCAATTTATATTAATGACTTAGATGAGGGAACTGTATGTAATGTATCCAAGTTTGCTGACCATACAAAGTTAGGTGAGAAAATAAACGGTAAGGAGGATGCAAATAGACTGCAGAGGGATACATAAAGGTTGGTTGAGTGGGCAAGGCCATGCCAGATGGAAAAGAATGTAGCAAAGTGCAAAGGTATCCATTTTGGTAGGAAAAATAAAAAAGCATATTTTGCGAATGTTGAGAGACTGGGAAATGTTTGCATTCAAAGGAACCTGGGTGTCCTTGTTAATAATCAGGTACAGGAAGCAATTAAGAAAGCAAAAAAGTGTGTTAGCTTTTGTTACAAAGGATTTGGAATATAAGGGTAAATAAATCTTAGAACAATTTCATGAGCATTGATGAGGGCACGCTTGGAGTACTGTATGCAGTTTTGTTCTCCTTACAAGGAAGGATATACTCCCCTCGAGTGGGTGCTACAAAGGTTCCCTCGACTGGTTCCTGGGATGACAGGATTGTCCTATGAGGAGAGATAAGTAGACTTGGCCTATATTTCCAGAGTTAGAAGAATGAGAGCTGATCTAATTTAAACATGTAGGCCAGAATTTTGACCTTGATGGGCGGGTGGGCGGGCGGGCCTCACCGGGTCGGCGGCTGGCGGGCAGCCGAACTCTGCGGCCAAAATGGGGCCCGCCGCCATTTTACATGGACGGGCCAATTAAGGCTGGCCCAAAGGCCTGCCCGACAGGAAGCGCATAGCCGGCCTCCCGCCAGTGGACGAGGTTTTATATTTTTTCAGAAGCCCGCTGGGGCTCCTGGCCTGCCCGCCACCCTTAAGGTTGGACGGGCAGGTCTTTCAATGAGCTTAATGATCCTGTCAATGGCCTTAATTGGCCATTGACAGGTTGGCAGGCAGACAGCTGATTTCGCTGTCCGCCCGCCTTAATATTTAAATGGACTGGGACGACATCGGGGCTTCCTCCTGACGTCATCCAGCGTCATTTTCCCATTAGCGAGCGGGCCCCACCCCCAAATCGCCAATGGGAAAATTCTGGCCATAAACCTCTTAAAGGGCTTGACAGGTTGAATGCTGAGAAAATGTTTTCCCTGGTTTGAGAATCTAGAACACAGGGTTACTTGTCTTAGATTAAGTCATCAACCATTTAAGGCTGAAATGAGGAGTCATTTCTTCATCCCAAGGATCATGAATCTTTGGAATTCTCTACCCAGAGAGCTGTTGATGCTCAGTTATTGAGTACATTCAAGATAGAACTTGATAGATTTTTAGTGACTAAGAAGATAAAGGGATTTGAGGATATGCAGGAAGGTGCAGTTTGAGTTGGAAGATCAGCCAAGAAGGGTTACTCCACCTCCTCCTTCTTATGCTCCCAGGTCCTTATGTTAAATAAGAACTTTTTGTGAGTATATCAGAAGATAAATTTAAGCCATTGTTTCTTATTTTAAATGTCAAAGGCATTTACAGATTTGAAAATTAACTAAGTTACATTTGATCTTGTGATGACCTTTGACCTGGAAGCAGTCCAGTAAGAAAAATTTGTAGTCTCTTTAAAATGTCTGTGGAATCTGTGATTGGTTTTGTGAATGTTTGAAAAGGACTTTTAAGAGTTTGCAATAATTGTAAAAGGTTCAATTTTCTTCACTAATACCTGGAGTAAAATTTTTAGCTTGGTGGGCGGATGTGTGCCCAACTCAACCAAGCGTAAAATGACGTGCGATGACGTCGGGCGAGCGTCCCGACGTCATTGTGCACTCGTGCGATATTTTGGTTGGCAGGCGTGCCGGAGTCGGCAGTGCGCCCGCCGAACATTAAAAGGCCTATTGAGGCCATTAGAAAGTTAATTAAAAGAAACTTTTCGCTGCCTGTCCAACCTTACGGTTGGCAGGCAGGTGAAAAGGCCAAGTGGCTTTTGTGCTTTTTTGGAAACCTCATCCACGGGCGAGATGAGGTTCCCTAAAACCAAATAAAAATAAAAACTTAAATTTTTCATTAATAACATGTCCCTGCTCATGTGACAAAGTCACATGAGGGGACATGTTTCATGACATTTTTATTTTTTATTATTCTTTTTCAAATCTCTTCATCTCCCTGAGGCAGCTCTGTGCACTCGCGCGCATGCACGGAGGTCACACTCGTCTGGCTCGCACTCCTACCCGCACATGCAGCGCTGAGCGCTGCCGCTTGCAGTCCACACTGGGTGGGCCTTAATTGGCCGTCAGCGTGAAGTTGCCTTCCAGCCCCAATCGCAGGTGGTAGTTGACTTCCTCACACCTCCCCGCCCACCCAGCCCGACATGGGTGGGGGGGTGTGTATGTGTGTGTGTGTGTGCGCGTGTATGTGTGTGTGCGTGTAAAACATAGTTAAACAGACAGGACTAGAACAGGAATTGTGAACTGAACAATATTTCTTGCTGCTGCTTCAATTGTGCAAGACCTGACCCAACCATTTAACAGGGTTTATTAAGGGAATAGGATAAAGCAGTCTCAATCTGTGCCATCAAGACTGCCATGAGTCTAGCTAAGGCTAGGAAGGTGGAGTTGAGTTAGAAGATCAGCATGATCTTACTGAATAGCAAAACAGCCAAGGAGGGCGATTTTGCAAGACTGCGCCATTTGAATGATGACCATCTCCAGGGATCTCAGATGGAATATGGTTGCCAGTCAACACAACTTGATGGCTAAATTAATGAAGTGAGAAAGCGAGGGATCCTATGCACCAGAGACCAAGTTAGAGAACTTTGGAACTGCATGTGGTCCCATCCGTCTGCGGGAAGTGATGCAGGTGCTTGTGCTTATGTAAGATATACCTTTGTTGTATAAACTATTTAATTTGAGATTTATCTTTTTATTTAAAGTATCATTTGCCTATTAATTAATTTTAAATTTACTTTGATTCTCTTTTATGTTAAAGTAAAACTAACAAAAAAGTGAAATCTTATTGGTAATTTCCTCGTTTGGGGAGTCATTCAATAGATTTGATTATTTTGGTTTATGGTTCCTCACGGGGATTGTAACAAAACTGGGGGCTTGAGTCTGGGATCATCCCGTATTAACCTTGGCATCAGAAATGACAAGGGCATACCCTGCCCTGTCGACCCTGGGAGATCTGTCTCACAGACTAGTCAAACAACAGCCTGACACAGTCATACTCACGGAATCATATCTTGCGGCCATTTTCCAGGCTCCTCCATCAGCATTCTTGAATATGCCCCATCACATGCCACATTCCATGGATGAATCAAAAAAAGATTGTGTATTGTCTTTCATTTTTCCAACAGTGGTGCTGATGAACTCTGGAGTGCTGTGTTTTTGAAGAGCGAAAGTTCACGATCGCTATGAGAAAATATAATGGCCTTGCCTCCAAAATGCTGGACGAATGCATCACCTCCATGAAATAAATCTAACACGTTCAACAATTGCATCTTTCTTAGCTTCCTGTGCCCCACAAAGCCCCAGGTGTTAGTGAGGAGGAATTTGCAGGGTCGAAAGAGCAAGGTATGCCTTTATCATTCCCAGTGCGAAGGTTTATATCGGGTGATCCCGGACATGAGCCCCCAATTTTTGAGGTGCAGATTGGTGCCTCTGAGTTTAGGCTTACATCATTGTAGGCTAGGTGAGGTGAATGGGCTTTCCTAGTATCATGTTTCCATCCATTCTGATGATGTAGCTTGCACATTCTTAGATGCAATGCAGTAAAATTGTTTACCTGTAATTTATCTCAAGTCCATGTATTTGGAGCTTTTCATTTCTTTTTGTATTTCAGTGGGATTTGGTGTGTAACAATGACTGGAAAATGCCGTTTTCTATGTCAATATACTTCCTGGGAGTGCTGACGGGTTCCTTGTTTTCTGGAATGTTGTCAGATGGGTGAGTTATTTCCTTTATTTAACTCTGTTAGATAGACAATTTATTGTAAAATAAATATTCAACTGTTGCCTGTTGGTTGTGTATTTTCATGCTTGGGAAAGATAAAATGACATAAGAGGTGAATATCTTCCACCAAGGCCAGTCAGTTCCTGACCTCATTACAGCCTTGGTCCAAACATGGACAAAAGAACTGAACTCACCTCTTGATTCTCCAAACATTGTCCACCATCTACAAGGCTCAAGTCAGGAGTGTGATGGAATACTCTCCACTTGCCTGGAGGAGTGCAGTTCCAACAACAAGCTTAACACCATCCAGAACACAGAATCCTGCTTGATTGGCACTCCATCCACCATCTTCAACATTCACTCCCTCCATCACCAACATACAACAGCAGTGCATGTGTACTATCTACAAGATGCACTGCAGCAACTCACCAAGGCTCTTTCGACAGCACCTCCAAACGCGAACCTCTACCACCTAGAAGGACAAGGGCAGCAGATGCATGGGAACACCACAACCTGCAAGCTCCCCTCCAAGTCACTCACCATCCTGACTTTGAACTATATTGCCATTCCTTCACTGTCGCTGGGTAAAAATCCTGGAACTGCCTTCCTAACAGCACTGTGAGTGTACCTACACCACAGGGATTGCAGTGGTTC
Organism: Cetorhinus maximus; assembly: GCF_964194155.1. Classification (NCBI taxonomy): domain Eukaryota; kingdom Metazoa; phylum Chordata; class Chondrichthyes; order Lamniformes; family Cetorhinidae; genus Cetorhinus; species Cetorhinus maximus. The sequence continues at coordinate 110,830,340 of NC_135888.1, read as the reverse complement.
AAGGCAGCTCAGCACCACCTTCTCAAGGGCAATTAGGGATGGGCAATAAATCCTGGCCTAGCCTGCGACACCCTCATCCCATGAACAAATTTTTAAAAAACAATGTAGTAAAGGAGATAACTGTCTGAAAATGTATTTAAAATTTCATCAACAATTTCATAGGTTACAAATATAACGATCCGTCGTGTAAATTCACCTTGATTGTGGAAATGCAATTGTATGAAGTTCCTTTCTGTCCCACTTACTATTACTATCACAATGTAGGATTTCACCTCTCAAATCCTGTTCTTTCATGGGGTATGGGCAACACTGGCAAGGCCAGCATTTATTGCCCATCCTTAAGAACTGTCACGATGAGAATAGATTGGAGAGGTTAGGACTGTTTTCCTTGGAGAAAAGAAGGCTGAGATGAGATTTGATCGAGGTATTCAAGATTCTGAGAGGTATGGACAGGGTAAATAGTGAGAAACTGTTCCCACTCAAGGGAGCATCAAGAACTAGAGGGCACAAATTCAAAATAATTGGCAAAAGGAATAAATGTGATGTTAGGAAAATTTTTTTCACCCAGAGGGCGGTTGGAGTCTGGAACAAACTTCCTGAGAGGGTGGTGGAGGGAGGTTCGATTGAGGTAGTCAGAAGGGAATTGGATGGATATCTGAAAAGAAAGAATGTGAAGGTTACAGGGATAGGGCAGGGGAGTGGGACTAGGTAGAATGCTCTTTCAGAGAGCCAATGCAGATTTGATAGGCTGAATGGCCTCCTTCTGCACTGTAAATATTTTGCGATTCTGTTAATTGCCCTTAAGAAGGTGGTGGTAAGCCGTCTCCTTGGATCAGTATAATCTGGGTGCTACTACGTCACATTACAAAATAATTTGTGTTTATGCTTAAAAGCATAGAGAGACTAATTTTATTTACATTAAAGGTAATTGACAAGGCCCCGCTGACAGGTTTGCAGCCATGGATGGCCTTTCAAATTATGCGGGTGACCTCCCCACCACCTCCCGCCTACCTTTGACCTGTTCACAATTTTATGGGGGGGTTGAGGGAGGATGAAAGGGATAGGAGAGGCCCACCCGCTCCCCAATTGAGGCCCTTAGGTTGTCAATTAATGACCTAATGGTCACTTCCTTCCCTGGCCTCAATTTTGAGGCCAGCAGAAGGAGTTCAGGAATGGGGAGAGGAAGCTCAACAGCCCTGTTCAGACTGCAGGCAAGAAGGCGGGGGAAGGGATGGGTGGCAACTCCACTCTGTCCCCCTTTCCAGATCGGGCACCCCCTCCCATACCCTAAGGCCTGACGCCCAGGTGCTCCTTCCCACCTGGCCCAGCCATCAAGTTTCCTACACCCCTAACATCCCCCTCCCTTGGATCCCTGTTCCCTTCCTCGTCATGAGATCCCATACTTACCTGGACATTGGTGAGACTCCTTGTAGTCCCAGCATTGGCCCCCAATCTCAGTGGCACTGATAGGATACAGAGCTACCAGCCAATCATATTGGTCAGCAGCTCTCTGAGGCAGTACCTCCTCCCGAGTGAATAGCAGAGGTCTCATCTCCACCCAGTTATCGCAACTCAAAGCATTAAATGGCTGAGAAGCGGCTGTGATCAGGGGGATGCATTCCCTGCTGACTCTTTGCATGGCAGGACAGGAAACCCCACCAGCCGTTAAATTCTGTCCCATATCTCTGACAGACAGCTTTTCTGGATATGGATATGTGAGCAAGTATTTATATGAACCTATGTGTTTATATGGAATTTAATCTGCATTAAAGAGTGTGTGAATGAATGAGTGTATGTGCTTGATGAGAACAGAACACAGGAAATAGGAGCAGGAGTGGACCACATGGTCGGTCGAGCCTGTACCGCTGATCTTAGGCTTCAACTCCATTTTCCCACCCTCTTCCAATATCCCTTCATTTCCGTGAGACCAAAAATCTGTCTAACACAGCCTTATATGTATTCAGTGATGGAGCATCCAGAACCCTTTGGGGTAGAGAGTTCCAAAGATTCACAACTCTTTGAGTGAAGTAATTTCTCCTCACCTCAGTCATGATTGGTCCCATATCCTGTGACTGTGCCCCTATGTTTTAGATTCCCCAACCAGCAGAAACAATCTCTCAGCATCAACCCTGTCAAGCTCCCTCAGAATTTTGTAGGTTTCAGTGAGATCACCTCTCATTCTTCTAAACTCCAGAGAATATAAGCCCGATTTACTTAGCCTCTCATCATAGGACAGCCCCCTCATCCCAGGGACCAATTTGGTGAACCTTCGCTGTATCACCTTCAATATAAGTATATCCTTTCTTAAATGTGCAGACCAAAACTGCACACAGTATTCCAGATGTGGTCTCGCCAAACCCTGTACAACTGTACTTGTTTGTCCATGTTTAAGTAACTGTGGGGGTAATTTTAACTTTCTGCAATGGTGTAAACCAGGTAATAACAGATCAGCCACCCATTATAATTGTAGTATAAGGGTCTGTCACATATAGGGTTAACATGGGGCTGAGTGCAGTCATGCCCACAGTGATGTAAGAGAACACATGACCTGCACCTAGGGGTCAATCTAGTGTTGGACAGAGCCGTGTGCACAAGCAAGCATGGAAACAGCTCCAAATTTGAACCTTTTACTCTCTATATATATGTATATATATATAGTTCCTGTAGTTAATAAATACATCCTGTTAGCCTACTTATGACTATGAAGACTCCATTAAGATCAATTGAACGGTATCCAACACCCTTAAAAATAAACACCTCCCAAATTTCCCACCCTTTGAGGTCAGGTAAGATTTATCCGTTTTTCAAAAGAACATACCTAGCTAATATTCCACACCAGAATCATAGGCTGGGATTTAGGTCCCATGAGGGGGTCCCTCTCCGACCGGTTGGGAAACCAGTGGGAGCCCAGCGTTACGTCCATGAGAGGGCAATTTAAGTGCCCTCAGGCACCCTGAGAGCTGCTGGTCAATCAAAGACCAGAGGCTTTCCATTGCCGGCAGTGCCACCAGGAACGGTTCCAGTAATGCTCCAAGGCCCAGCCCAACGATCGCTGCTGGATCCCTGGATGAGTAGGACGGGATGAGAGTTGCCAGAGAGGGGATACAGGAGGGCCTGAGACAAGGGCACGACGGTGGCTTTTAACGCACCTCCCGCAACCCCCGCCCCCCACCGGCCAACTTCATGATGCCAGGTCCTTAAATCGAGCACTGAACACGTAACAACGAGGGACCAGCTCTATGAGGCCACAGGCAAATCTGGCAGGGTTTGCTGGGCGGCTTTCGGGACAGCTTTCCCGATTCTAAGGGCAGAATTATCCCACCCCCCCCGTCGGTGGGGATTGTGCGGGGTTGGGCAGGAGCGGGCCCGAACCCGGTCGGCGCCCCCGATCGGTTCCGCGTCGTCATTTTACGTGGGCAGGCCGATGAAGGCCCACCCAGCGTGACGCACACCTGGAAGCCCTGAGCCGGGTCCTGCGCACTTTCGCGCATGCAGAGGTGCCTCTGGGAGATTAGTCAAAGTTTTTGAAAGCTAAATACAGAAAAGAAAATATTATAAGACATGTCCCCTCATGTGATAGTGTCACATGAGCTGGGACATGTCAAAGAACAGTAATGGAAAACTTTATTTAATTTATAAAAACTTCATGAAACCTCATCCCGCCCGTGAATGAGGTTTCATGAAAAATGCGAAGGCCGCCTGGGCTCTTTGCCTACCCGCCAGCCTTAAGGTTGGACGGGCAGCTCATTTAACTATTTTAATTAGATTTTAACAGGTCTTAATAGGCCTTTGACAGTTTGGTGGGTGTGCAGCCGACTTGTCTGCGTGCCTGCCGAACTGAAAATCTAAATGACGCCTGCCTGACGTCACCGCGCGTCGTTTTATGTGTCGGCGATGGGGCCCCGCCCCCACTCACTGACTGGAAAATTCTCCCATAAGAATCTGATGAGGGTACTTCCACCTGATTCTCCCGACTACCCCGCCATCATGCCTACTCTGGCGGGCTCAATTAAATTCTGTCCATAGAATCTTACAGCAAAGAAGGAAGCCATTCAACCTGTCATACCAGTGCAGGCGAGCTGCCCAATTTAGGCCTACACCCTGGCTTTTTCCCCATACTCTGCAAATTAGTTCAAGTACATGTCATAGAAACATAGAAACATAGAAAATAGAAGCAGGAGTAGGCCATTCGGCCCTTCGAGCCTGCTCCGCCATTCGTTATGATCATGGCTGATCATCCAACTCAATAGCCTGCTCCTGCTTTCTCCCCACAACCTTTGGTCCCTTTCACCTCAAGGGCTATATCTAACTCCTTCTTGAAAACATACAATGTTTTGCCCTCAACTATTTTCTGTAGTAGCGAATTCCACAGGCTCACCACTCTCTCTTGGTGAAGAAATTTCTCCTCATCTCAGTCCTAAATGGTCTACCCCGTATCCTCAGACTGTGACCCCTGGTTCTGGACTTCCCCACCATCGGGAACACCCTTCCTGCATCTACCCTGTCTAGTCCTGTTAGAATTTTATAGGTTTCTATGAGATCCGCCCTCATTCTTCTGAACTCCAGCGAATATAATCGTAACCGACTCAATCTTTCCTCATATGTCAGTTCCGCCATCCCAGGAATCAGTCGGGTAAACCTTCACTGCACTCCCTCTATAGCAAGAACATCCTTCCTCAGATAAGGAGACCAAAACTGCACACAGTATTCCAGGTGTGGTCTCATAATATACCCTGTATAATTGCAGTTTGACATCCCTGCTCCTGTACTCGAATCCTCTCATTATGAAGGCCAACATACTATTTGCCTTCTTTACCGCCTGCTGCACCTGCATGCTTACCTTCAGCGACTGGTGTACGAGGACATCCAGGTCTCGTTGCACATTCCCCTTTCTCAACTTATAGCCATTCAGATAATAATCTGCCTTCCTGTTTTTGCTACCAAAGTGGATCACCTTACGTTCATCCACATTATACTGCATCTGCCATGCATTTGCCCATTCACTCAGCTTGTCCAAATCACACTGAAGCATCTCTGCATCCTCCTCACAGCTCACCCTCCCACCCAGCTTTGTGTCATCTGTAAATTTGGAGATATTACATTTAGTTCCCTCATCTAAATCATTAATATATATTGTGAATAACTGGGGTCCCAGCACTGATCCCTGCGGTACCCCACTAGTCACTGCCTGCCATTCGGAAAAAGATCTGTTTATTCCTACTCTTCGTTTCCTGTCTGCCAACCAGTTTTCTATCCATCTCAATGCACTACCCCCAATCCCATGCAGTTTAATTTTACACGCTAATCTCTTATGTGGAACTTTGTCGAAAGCCTTCTGAAAGTCCAAATAAACCACATCCACTGGCTCCCCCTCATCAACTGAACTGGTTACATTCTCGAAAAATTCCAGTAGATTTGTCAAGTATGATTTCCCTTTCCATAAGACCATAAGACATAGGAGCAGAAATTAGGCAAATCAGCCCATCGAGTCTGCTCCGCCATTCAATCATGGCTGAGAAGTTTCTCAACCCCATTCTCCCCGTAACCTTTGATCCCCTTACCAATCAAGAACGTAAATTCATGCTGACTCTGTCTGATTTTGCCACTGTTTTCCAAGTGCTCAGCTATTAAATCATTTATAATGGACTCTGGGATTTTCCCCACTACCAACGTCAGGCTGACTGGTCTATAATTCCCAGTTTTCTCTCTACCTCCCTTTTTAAATAGTGGGGTTACATTAGCTACCCTCCAATCTGTAGGAACTGTTCCAGAGTTTATAGAATCTCGGAAGATGACCACCAATGCATCCACTATTTCTAGGGCCACTTCCTTAAGTACTCTGGGATGTAGATTATCAGGCCCTGGGGATTTATCGGCCTTCAATCCCATCAATTTCTTCAACACTATTTCCTTACTAATACTGATTTCTTTCAGCTCCTCCCTCTCGCTAAACCCTGTGTTCCCCAACATTTCTGGTATGTTATTTGTGTCCTCCTTTATGAAGACAGAACCAAAGTATGTATTTAGTTGGTCAGCCATTTCTTTGTTCCCCATTATAAATTCCTGTGTTTCAGACTCTAAGGGACCTACATTTGTCTTCACCAATCTTTTTCTCTTCACATACCCATAGAAACCTTTACAGTCAGTTTTTATGTTCCCCGCAAGCTTACTCTCATACTCTATTTTCCCCTTCTTAATCAATCCGTTGGCCCTCCTTTGCTGAATTCTAAAGTGCTCCCAATCCTCAGGTCTGTTGTTTTTTCTGGCCAATTTGTATGCCTCTTCCTTGGATCTAATACTATCTCTAATTTTCCTTGTAAGCCATGGTTTGGCCACCTTTCCTGTTTTACTTTTGCGCCAGACAGGAATAAACAATTGTTGCAGTTCACTCATGCACTCTTTGAACATTTGCCATTGCCTAACCATATTCATGTCAAATTGCTTTTTGAAATTTTCTATGGAATCCGATTCCATAGCTTCTCTCCACTTGCTCTATCAAAAACCCCCATATTTTGAATACTTCTATCAGGTCTCCCCCCTTAAACTGCTCTGTTCTGAGGCAAACAATCGCAGATCCTCCAAACTCTCCACATAACTGAACTCACTCATGCCTGCTAACATGCTAGTAAACCTCCTCCGTACCATCTGTGGGGCTTTGACATCCTTCCTAAGGTGTGGTTCCCAGAATGGTGCAAGATACTCTAGTTAGGACCTAACCAGTAATTTTGTAATTGTGTAGCATGATTTCCTTGTTTTTTTGTTCAATACCTCTATTTACAAAGCCAAGTATCCCATACACTTTCCTAACAAAAATTGCTGGAAAAACTCAGCAGTTCTGACAGCATCTGTGGAGAGAAAGACAGAGTTAACATTTCGAATCCATATGATTCTTCTTCAGCACTAAAGGGAGTTAAAAATGTGGTGAAATATATATTGTTTAAGTGGGGGTGGGACAGGTGAAGCTAGATAGAAGGCCAGTGATAGGTGGAGGCAAAGGAGATATTGCAAAAGATGTCATAAACAAAAGGTGGACAGGGTGTTGAAGGTGGTGATACTGGCTAAAGGAGGTGCTAAATGGTGACACTAAAAGTAGAAAGCAGAATGAGCAAGTGACAGATGGCCTGAGTGGGGGTGGGGGGAGGGGATGGTGTGGGAAAAAAGATCGAAATAGGCGAAAAGGTGGGGATAAAACAATGAATGGAAATAATTTTTTTAAAATAATAATAGAAATTGGTCAGAAAAAATATATATAAAAATTTTAAAATAAATATTTGAAAAAAGGGGATCAAAAAGGGGTGAGGATGGAGGAGAGAGTCCATGATCTGAAGCTGTTGAACTCAATGTTAAATCCGGAAGGCTGTAAAGTGCCTAATTGGAAGATGAGGTGCTGTTCCTCCAGTTTGCATTGAGCTTCACTGGAACATTGCAGCAGGCCAAGGACGGAGACGTGGGCATGAGAGCAGGGTGGTGTGTTGAAATGGCAAGCGACAGGGAGGTCTGGGTCATGCTTGCGGACAGACCGATGGTGTTCCACAAAGCAGTCACCCCAGTCAGCTAACAACTTTATCAACTTGCCCTTCCAACTTCTAAGATTGGTGAACATGCACCCTGGTCTTGCATTTCCCCCCTCCCTCCCCCAAAATAGTACCATTTATATTATGCTGCTTTTCCACTTTGCTTCTCCCAAAGTACATGATTTAACATTTATCCACATTAAAATGCAGCCGCCATGTATCTGTCCATTTCACAGGCTGCCTATATCCTCCTGAAGTCTGCAACCATGCTGTTCACTATTTACCACATTGCCAAGTTTTGTATTATCCACAAACTTCAAAATTGTACTCCCTATACCCAAGTCCAGATCATTTATATATAACAGGAAACATAATTTCATAATACTGATCCCTGGGAATACCCTCATATTTTCTTCCAGTCAGAAAAACATCAGTTAACCACTACTCTCAATCTCCTATCCCTTAGGCAATTTTGTATCCAAGTTATCGCCATTTCTTTAATACCATGTGCTTCTATTTTCCAAATTAGTCTGTTCTGCACAGCTTCATTAAGTTCCTTTGGTCAGTCCATATATACATCATCAGCTGCATTACCTTCATCATTCCTCTCTGTTGCTTGAGAAAAGAACTAAATCAGTGTAGTCAGAAACAATTTGGCTTTAACAATTCCTTGCTGGCCATCCCTTATTAACCCATATTTCTCCATGTGTGAATCCATTTTGTCTTTGACAATATATTCTTTAGTCTTTAATAGCTTTCTCACCCATTAGATGGATGGTCTGCAGTTAGCAGGTTTAACCTTCTACCTTTTCTCTAACAGGCATACAACATTTTTAACCCTTCATTCTTGTAGCACTATTCCTAAGTACAGAAAAATTGAAAAATTGTTGTCAGAGTTTCTTCGCTCCAAGTAACGTAAGATGCATTCTATCTGGACCATGTGACTTATTAACTTTGAATGATTCAACCTATTTGGTATTTGTCTATTTGTATCCTATCCAATATATCTCTGCAAACCACTCCGCTATTGCAACATTAACATCATCCTCTTCATTGCTGGGTAGATATAATGCCATAGTTGTACTGAAACAATTTAGTTCAGGGATCCATTAACACTGGTGCATAGATTGTCAGCATTACAACCAGAACATTGTCTCAGTCCATAATCTTTGCTGTGTCCAGTGCAGTCAGATATTCCTTAATGCCTCATGGAGTGAACTAAATTGTATGGACCCTGCCATCTACGATGGTGGGGAGATGAGGGAGGCTGAATAAGATCACATTTGGCTAAAAGAAAATACTTGCCTGACGTTGAAAATTAGCGAGGGTGTGTATCCTAGAGTAAATGCCAACTAGTACCTGTCCAAAAGCTCCATTACTGACTCTGTGAAAGTTTGTATGGCCAGAGTGCAATCCCTTTGTTATCAATGCCCACGCTATTGGTGCGCATTATGGCACCCCAGTTCACCAACGTGGCCAGAAGGCAAGAAGATAAGTAACCGATGGGAATGGCAATGTATTGGGAGGAGACAGGTGTGCTGGGTTCCTAAAACATAAGCATATTCAAGTTTCCAGAGTGACCCCTTAAGTAAGGGGTTGGGGGTCGGGGAGGGTGTGGAAACAATGAAGTATAGATTTTAATTTGAAATTCTTTTCTTCTGGGTACAAACTGGAAACCCTGCCTCGGACCTTAGGTGGGGCCCCACCTCCACTGTTGACAGATAGGTAGGCTTAATCTCACCAAATGTAGCTCTACTGAGTCTACACTGGGTCTCTTTGAGAGATAAAGTTGAGGGAATTCATGACTAGGGTAATCAAACCTCCAGCCTCACTTCATTTTATGCCACTGGCTTTTTTTTTGGAGAAAGACGAGGTTATCCTTCCCTGATCAATACCTCTCAGAAACCCACTTAATGTCCAGCTTTTCCCAGTGCATGCTCATCAAAGTTATATCGTGAGTGTGTTAGCTGCATTTTGGCTTTTCAATCTCAGTAGAGTTTTATGTAAATAAAAGCATTAATTGGATACATCTGTGTTTGTGTTTGACAGCTTATGTAACTTTGGGAATATATATCTAGCATGTACATTAGTGTATATGTACAAATGCATGTGCATTTATGTGCAGCATGTGTATACTAAGTACATGCAATAATTTATGTGCATGTTTGTCAGTAAATGTGCAATACTGTCAGTATTTGAAACATGGTTGATTCTGTTTTGCAGGTTTGGTAGAAAGACAGTTCTGTTTGGGACCATGGCTGTACAGACTGGATTTAATATGCTTCAAGTATTCTCACCAAATTGGGAAATATTCTGCCTGATTAATTTCCTTATAGGTTTTGGACAAGTTTCAAACTATGTGGCTGCCTATGTTCTTGGTAAGTATCCATACCATTCAGTCCTATTAGCCCTTTTCTCTCTACCTTTGATGATTTTGTCACTCCCTGTATGACACAGTCCTGGTTATTACATGTTAGCTTGTATTTTCATTCAATAGTTAGTTTGAAAACATACAATGTGAATCTAGCTGTTTGTAACTTGTTCCAAATTTTGCTGGTTTTCTAATTAGAATGTACCACAGCAAGCATAGCGGCGAATCAGGCATTCAGCACCAACCTAAGAGCTGAAGTGACACGCATTTACTATATGCAGCTATATGGGATGGATTGGACAGGGGTGGGGTAGGAGTGGGGTGGTAAGTAAATAGAAGTCTCGCTGCAGAATATCAATTAGCAATCGATATTTGTATTAATTACTGATGTTAAAATGTTTTCAGTGAGCTTAATTATGGAACGACACAAGGGTCCCAGGAAAATATGGAGTGGAATAATGAGTGGCAGGAATTACATCAAATCCAAAACTCTACAATAGTCACTAATAAATCCATTAAGAAATTCAGCTGAATCTTTTTTTACTCCGAGAGTGGTTCAGATGTGGAACTTGCTACACCTGGAGTAATTGAGGCATATAGTGTAGGTGCATTTAAGGAGAAGCTGGATAGTGTAGTATAAAGGATTAATGTTAAATATGGAAATAGTCTACATCATCAATGATATAAGATCATGTGACAACAAAGAATGCTGAGGGATAGTTCTAGGTGGAGCCTCATGCTAAGCCCTGCACTATACATTGCTAGTAGGATGATCAATAAAAGGTAAACTTTCCAAGCAGTCTAGCCTCCAGCAATCTCAGTCAACCGAGAACAAGGATAACTTCATTAAGACCCACAGTGATGATAACAGATGGTGACAGTGGAAAACACGGTGGAGAAAGCACCAAGTAAGGAACCCAGTGAGTGGAGGAAGCAGCAAGAGAAATGATTGCGGGACAAAGACACTGCGGGAAAAAGGCAACAGAACTTGAAGAAAGGATAGAGCAAAGAAAAGCCATGGAGAAAATCTTACCCTTACCAGAGTGTTTTGGCCACGTAGAAGGCCCGGATAAAGCCAAGAAGTGGCAGAACTCACATCATAGGTTTACCAAGTACAGAACAGCTTCAGGACTAGCAGGGAAGACTAGCAAGGAACTAACAAGAACATAAAAGTAAGGATGTTATGCTTCAGTTATACAGGGCATTGGTGAGACCATGTCTCAAATATTGGGCAGAATTTAACGACAGTGGGATTTTACGTTCCCGCTGTCGTCAATGGCATTTATAATGGCTCGCCGCATTTTACGGCCCCGTCCCCGCTGAAACGGGGCCATAACATTCTGTCCATTGTGTGCAGCTTTGGTCTCCTTATTTAAAGAAGGATGTAAATGCGTTGGAGGTGGTTCAGAGGAGGTTTATTAGATTGATACCTGGAATGAGCGGATTGTCTTGTGAGGAAAGATTAGACAGACGGGTCTTGTTTCCACTGGAGTTTAGAACAGTGAGGGGTGACTTTATTGCAATATATAAGATCCTGAGTAGTATTGACAAGGTGGACGTGGAAAGGACGTTTCCTCTGGTGGCTGCGTCCAGAACTGGGGCACTGTTTTAAAATTTTGGGTTGCCCTTTTAGGACAGAGATGAGGAGAAAATTTTTCTCTCAGAGGGTTGTGTGACTTTGGAACCCTCTACCTACAAAGGCTGTGGAGGCGGGGTCATTGAATATTCTTGTTAGGCAGGAGAATCAAAGGTTATCGGGGTAGATGGGAAGGTGGAATTTGAAACACAAACAAATCAGCCATGATCTTATGGATAGGCGGAGCAGGCTCAAGGGGCCGAATGATCTACTTCTGCTCCTATTTCATATGTTCATATGTAGGTCAGTACCCTTCTCTATGCCATAGGTAGTAGTGCAGATGACATAATGGTTAGACAGGGCATAAATGAAAGAATGGCAACATACAAAGAGGTTATAAAAGCCTTAGAAGGAACACCATTATGGAAAGGGCGAAGTTCAATAGATGTACCCAAAGACCGGGAGAGAGCATAGATTCCTTCATTAACAATTCATATTGACTAGCTAAGAATTGCGAATATAGAGCCCTGAAAGATTAATTAATTCAGGATCATATTGTTGTAGGAGTTTTACAGGAGACTTTATCATATTTTCTGCAGTCGAGGGAGGATTTGATGATGTCGAAAGCTGTACAGTTAACAAGGTAGGCAGAAGTTAGAAAGCAAAATTGTATATTTATTTGAGGCAACAAGGGGATCGTGTGGAGAAAAACGACTGCCAGTGCAGTTTGTAGGACATAAAAGTAGCAGCACACCTACTCAAAAACAGGGATAAAGCAAAGAGGGCAGAGTAACCGCCATTACTTAGTGTTCTCACCATGACGGGAAAAGGCTGCGCCGGCGTAAGAAATGCCCCACCAAAATTGTGGCATGCCATTCCTGTAAGAGGAGAGGACATTTTAAATCTGTATGCCACAGCAAAATACTCATAATACAGAAAGTCAAAGAGAAACCAATTGAAGTGTGGGGTATTCAGGAAATTGAAGGTGAAAAAGACAATGATGTGCCATTCTTGGGAGAAGCTACAGGATTGAATGGGAAGTATTGGAGCTCAGACATTATGGTCAATGGACATAAAACAAACTTCAAATTAGACACTAGAGCAGGAGTTTCAGTTCTTTCAGACACAGAAGTGAAATTATCATCGATTGACGTAAAAACCCATCTGGTTCTCTAATGTCCTTTAGGGAAGGAAATCTGTCATCTGGTCTGGTCTACATGTGACTCCAGATCAACAGCAATGTGGCTGACTCTTAACTGCCCTGAAATGGCCTAGCAAGCTGCTCGGTTTCAAGGGAATTTGGGAATGAGCAACAAATGCTGGCCTTAGCAGTGATACCCTGTGAATGAATAAAGAAAAAATAAATCACAGAAACTTTGTATATGATCCAAAACCAAGAGTGTTCACTGTTAAGCCAGCAAGCTTGCACAGATCAACAACTCATCTGTAAAGCAGATGAATTGAAAAGCCATCAAAAGCCTAAAGAATTCAGGACAGAATTTCCACAATTATTTAGAGATCTGAGGAAACTGAAAACAGCCTAACACATCACATTGAGACCAGATGCAAAACCAGTGCGTTTGTTCACCCCAAAGAAAGTTCCACACCGGCTTTTACACAAGGTGAAACAGGAAATTAAGTCAATACTGCATCAAGGAATCATCTCACCTGTGACCAAAGCAACAAGTTGGTGTTCAGGTATGGTTCCATTACCGAAACTAAATGGCTTAATACGAATCTGTGTTGTCCTCACACAGTTAAACAAAGGAGTGGAAAGGGAGATCCACCCAATGGCGCCTGTGGATGAGGGTCTGGAAAAGCTAGCAAAAAGCACAATTTTTACAAAACTGTATGCAAACAGTGGGTTCTGGCAACTACCTTTGGATGAGGAATCCAACTACATCACACTATTTAGGAGATATTTCAATCGACTACCCTTTTTAATTTAATTGTCACCAGAAATTTTTCAGAGGACGATAACGAGAATTTTAGGAGGATTAGAAGGGATCATTTGCCACATGGGTGACATCCTGATCTGCGGGTCCGAGGGTGAGAGCAGTATTAGAACACTTGCAAGAAGCCAGCCTGACTCGCAATAATAAATGTGAGCCCTCACAACCAACCATTACATTTTTAGGACACATCGTTCACGCATCAGACATCTGAGCTGATCCCCAAAAGACCTAGGTAATTAAAGATTTTCCACCACCTCGTAACATTATGGAGCTTCATGGGGATCGTCAATCAACTAGGGAAGTTTCCAACTAATCTGGCACATGTAAATGAACCACTGCAACAATTGTTTAGACCAAGCATAGTGTTGGGAAGAACATCAACAGATTTTGTTTCAAAAGATAAAAAAGGTACTCGTTTCACCAGACATATTGGCTCATCATGATCTGGAACTGCCCACAGCAGTTGTTGCAGATGCATGAACTGGACTAGGAGCAGTATTCTTTCAAATCCAGAAAGATGAGAAACACAGACCAGTATATATGCATCTCAATCATTGACTGAAATGGAACAAAGACATGCTGTGATTGAAAAAGAGGCATTAGCAGCCACATGGCCCTGTGAAATGTTTACCGACTATGTCTTAAGCATAAAGTTTATGATTGAGACAGATCAGAAACCATTGGTTACCTTATTAAATACTAAAGAGTTAGCAAAGATACTGCCAAGATACTCTGGCTACAGCTCATGAAATCCGATGCCACAACTGAAAATGTCCAAGGAAAACAACAAACAACTGTAGATGCATTGTGACGTATTCCTGTCAAAAATCTGCACAAGAAAACATAAATTTCATCGAAGATGTAGAGTCCTACATTGACCAGAAAACTTCTACCAGGAACAAGGGCGAGAGGTGGGATGATGTAAATAATATATTCAATTGAGTTAGTGACTTGGGGAAGATGTAAATAAAGGATTAAATATGTTAATAGACAGTCTACATCAGCATTGGCATAGGGTAAATAAGATTAGAGTGTTAAATGCGTGGCTTAAAGATTGGTGTGGGAGAAATGGGTTTTGATTCCTGGGGCACTGGCACCAATACTGGCTAAAGTAGGAGCTGTACCGTTGTGATGGGCTTTAGCTGAACTGCACTGGGACTGGTGTTCTGGCGAGTCATATAACTAGGGTGATAGAGAAGGCTTTAAAATAAGTAGTGGGGGCAAGGGATCATTTGAGTAGAAGTGTAGTAAATCAAAGGGTAACAAACAGGTACTAGAGCAGGGTAGCGATTTGGGTAAAGATAACCAGAGTGTGACAGGAAGGGACAGAGAGTACAAATTTAAGAGTGCACCAGCAGATAAGGCTAGAGATTGAAAAAAATGGTGAAAAGACAGAGTTTAAGGCTCTGTATCTGAATGTGTGCAGCATTCATAACAAAATGGGCATATTGTTAGCACAGATAGAGATAAATATGTATGACCTGATAGCCATCACTGAGACATGGTTACAGAGTGACAAAGGCTGGGACCTGAATTTTAAAGGGTGTTTCACATTTCAAAAAGATAGGAAGCTAGGAAAGGGTGGTGGAGTAGTTCTTTTAATTAAGGATTTCATTAGTGCAGTAGTGGGAGATGACCTTAGCTCAAATGAGCAAGATGTAGAATCAGTTTTGGTAGAGATAAGAAATAGGAAAGGTAAGAGGTCACTTGTGGAAGTAGTTTATAGACCTCCTAACAGTGGTTACACTGTAGGACAGAGAATGCAGGAAGAAATAAATGGGGCATATAAGAAAGGTACTGCAATAGTTATGGGTGACTTCAATATACATATTGATTGGATGAATCAATCAGTAAAGATAGCCTGGAAAATTAGTTCATAGTGTGTATTGTTATGACCCTTGGCCAGACCCTGGTATGTGGGTGAGATCCGGTTCGGAACCTATGACATTCTGTTTAAAGTAGACAAAGTTTGAGATTTAAGACACTTACTAAGTGAATAAAGCCACAAGATTCCATGGGGTTGTGAACAAACAAAAATAAACTTTATTATACAAGCTCAGAAAGATAAAACAATTTATAATATATATTTTATATAACATTCGGGATAAGTATGAGGGACATATGATTTAACAGGCAAACTGTGGTTGGACACAACGTACTACACAATAAATGAAAGATGTAACCAAAACAGATTCCATGGATTTCTCAACAACCCACCCAGATGGTAGCCATACTGTGAGTCAACCAATCTCACTGAAACTCCATCTCTGTCACGAGAGTTTCTTCACATTCGAAAATCCAACCTTGGAATTCTTGCCATCAGTCACTCCAACTCGGACAACTTTAACAACAGCCTACCTCGCAGGGTTTCAATCTCGCCTTCCAAGATTCCATTCCCCTTGGTTTCCAAGTACACTCAAGCATCAACTTACAAGCACAGTTTTGACTCTATGTATTTTGTGCCTGTCTTCACTGTAGAAGACTTAGAAAACTTCCCAAAGATACTTGAAAATCAAAAGGTGAACAGGAGGAAGAAACTTAAAAAAATCACCATCACTAGGAGAAAGGGAAAACTATTAGACCTAAAGGCTGACAAGCCCACAGGAGCAGATGGCCTGCATCCTAGGGTCTTAAAAGAAGTGGCTGCAGAGATAATAGATGCATTGGTTATAATCTTCCAAAATTACTTAGATTCTGGAAGGGTTCCAGTGGATTGGAGAATAGCTAATGTGACACCTTCATTCAAGAAAGGAGGGAGTCAGAAAGCAGGAAACTACAGACCAGTTAGCCTAACATCTGTCATAGGGATAAAAGCAAAATACTGCGGATGTTGGAAATCTGAAACAAAAACAAAAATAGCTGGAAAAACTCAGCAGGCCTGACAGCATTTGCGGAGAGGAATACAGTTAACGTTTCAATTCCGTATGACTCTTCATCAGAACTAAGGAAATATTTCACCTCATTTCTATATTTCCTTAGCTCTGATGAAGAGTCATACGGACTTGAAACAGTAATTGTATTCCTCTCCGCAGATGCTGTCAGACTTGCTGAGTTTTTCCAGCTATTTTTGTATCTGTCATAGGGAAATTGCTGGAATCCATTATTAAGGAGGTTACAGCAGGATGCTTAGAAAATTGTAATGTGACCGGGCAGAGTCAACATAGTTTTTTGAAAAGGAAATCTTGTTTTACTAATTTATTAGTTTTTTGAGGAAGTAACAAGCAAGGTGGATTTGTTCAGCACTAGCTTTTGTTTTGTTTGCCCTGGAATCTAATTGCACTGAGTGAAGTTTGAAACTAACTTCCTGAATTTACAACAGGCCATTTGGCCCAACTGGTCTATGCCAGTATTTATGCTCGAGCCTTTACTTCATCTAATCCTATCAGCATATCCTCCAAATCCTTTCTCCCACATGCACTAATCTAGCCTCCCCTTAAATGCATTCCACAAGTGGAAACAGTTTCTCTACATAGATACTACCGAACCCCATCCTAATTTTAAAGATCTCTAATAATTTTCCCCTTAGCTTTCTCTTTTTGTGGAGAAAAGAGCCCCAGCCTTTTGGTCTTTCCTGACAGTTATAAACTTTCAGTTCTGGTATCATCCTTGTAAATTTTTTTTTTGCATTCTGGCTAGGGTTAGGTTTAGGGTTTATGTTAGTATTAGGGTTAGCTTCTTCATTGCCTCTGTATCCTTTTTGCAATATGTGATCTAGCCAAGACTCTATACAAGTTTAACTTAACCTCCTTGCTTATCAATTCTATTCATCTGGAGGAATTTTTCATTTCTTACTGAAACATTATCTGTTTCATTTTTATGCTAACAGGTACTTAAGTTAAAATATTAAATTTTAATAATGAACAGGGAAACAAGCCAATCCCCACCCTCCACCTCCCAGCACTGCTATTATTGTAACATCACAGGCCATAAGATATCTACTGTACTGCTTCATATAAAACTTTACTAAACCTACATACAGAAATTCCCCGATGGTTAAATGCAGTAGTAAATCACATAAGCTCCTAAATTTCAAGCATTTTGCTCCAACAATGTAAGTGCAACAGCAAGGAAAGAAAGCCTCATCCACCATAACTGTTCAAAACTCCATCCCAAATTGTAGGGACACTGGAATGGCCAATGTAGATGCCTTGCTGCTGCAAGGGTACTTCAGCAATACAAGCCCCAAACCACCTAGCAGATGGCAGATTGGCAGCAGGCACTTTTGATGGCAAAGAAGAGGCTCACCTAGGACCCAATTAAACATTTCTTTTGTCATTTTAATGCTCCTGATACAGCAAGTAGGCATCTGGGGTTTATCAACTTTCCCTAATGTAACGTTGGGACGTTCTCAAGGCCCTTAATGGGACCAACATTAGTTTTTAGCTAGATAAGTGCTGATGAACCTTTATAAGACTGAAATAGGTAAAATTTCCTGAGGGAGAACTGGGGTCTCCCAAACACAACCCCTTGGCATTGTGGAGGGTGGAAAGGGGATGGTGTCTGGTGGGGTCAGGTGGTGAAGAATCAGCGCTAGTCCTGACCTTTCCCTTTCAGACAGAAGTATGCCATTTACCGGTCTGCAGTCCAGGAATTTCAGTGTCATATGAAACAATCGAGATGCGGGGCTGAATTTTTGCCAAGCCAGGATTATTCAGGTGCTCTTTAAAAATGGCGAGCAGGTCCCAGTTCTGGGCTTCCCTACCCCATTCCCAGGGTTTACGATTTTCAGAAATGCCTTTTTAAGGGTGTGGGCTGGTTCGGGTCATGAGCCCGCACCCTGCACTCCCAACGTGGCCAGCTCCATTGCAGGAAAGGACATGCCCTAACCCTCTGCAATTTTCATATAGTCGGGCCAGCTTTTGAAAAGATTTGGTTCATGGCACCCCAGAGGAGTTGTGAACCATAGTCTGCCTCACAGAACCTTTTGAAATGTAAGTTCAAAAGGTCCTCCTCATACCCCTTATGCCAAGCATGCCCCCAAACAACCATGATGGTCCCTCGTGCCCCCATGCCCTATTTTTCTGACTCACACTACCCACCTCGAGGATGGAAATCTAGCCCGTGATATCTAGTTTATGTTGAATTACCGAATCTCACTTGTGGCAGTTGGTCAAATGGTACAATTGACCTGGTTCTCTCATGCAGCATCTGGACCGGGAACAAAGAAATTCTGCAAGAAATCCTATGCCTCGTTGCTGACAGTTGAACTGGTAGAAACTTATGGTCTCTCAGAAAGGCAACAGGGCATGACTTCCAGCTACCAGTCTACCTGGCATTGACCCAGCCTGAGATCCCAGAATGGCATCATTTGCAAAGGGACTTCAGAGTGTCCGACCCATGTAGAACCAAAGCATATCAGAATGACACTTTCGCAGGTCAACTGGAGAGTAGGGGAGGATATTCTGGCCAAAGCGCGAACATTTGTTACTGTTGTATTTCAAACTTCACTTTGTTGTCAATTGATTTCCAAATGTGTTGTACTCTTTTCCTTCTCCTCCCTGTCATGTGCCATGCTCCATCTTTTATCTCATCTTTGTTTATGCTGCTCAATCACTGGCCTCTGGGAGGTGCATAAAATGGGATAAGGTGGCATTCAGCAGCCTTCACACAGCCTGATTTGTGGATAAAGTTTCGAGAGAATTCAACATAATTAATGTAAGCTTTTATAACAAGCACAAAGTAACGTTTCTTTCTGAGTGGCAATAATAGGCAGTAAAATAAATTTAGGAAATAACTCACAACAACTGTTGTTCTTGAGCTCATTATTCTCTTCTTATAGGATCAGAACTTCTTGGGGGAAAATCCATTCGGGTTACATACTCCACACTGGGAGTTGGCATTTCTTATGCATGCGGCTATATGTTCCTGCCTTTGGTTGCATACTTCATACGACGTTGGTGGATGTTGCTTTTCACACTGTCTCTCGTTGGCCTGCTATACATTCCTTTATGGTGGTAAGTGGAATTGGAACCTTACAGATTTAATCAGAATTGGGAACTTTTATTATATTTAAAACCTGGGGCTGATTCCAACAAAGATAAAGAAAATTCGAAGCCTTCTTGGATGAGGGTAGGAATGGGGATCAGCATTGTATTGGGGTGTAGCAGCATCTTCTTCAGTGTGCTGAGAGGCTGGATGTTCAGTGTAGTCATTTTCACCTTCAATGCCTGGGCAATACAGTTCCCACCGCCTTATAGGCCACACAAATCAAGTGTGGCACGGTTTCCAGCAGAGTAAAGCTCCATTTGTGATCTTCCATTAAGCTCCCTCTAATTTGCTCCACCAATATTCCTTAATCCCACTCTGAGAAGAGCACCATCTACTGTTCTGTCCTATTTCCATACCTGTCATGGTATCTCAGGGTGAGGTTTTCATTTTTTTGTTAATTTTGTATCATAATATAGTAATTTTGTGTGATGGAATCATGCCCATTAGTAAGTGTGTTTCAACAACTCTGAAGTCATCTCACTCAGTACCCATAGAACCAGGAAATACTTTCATCCCTCTGTGCTGGGATTGACTCCAAGCATAATTCTGAGGTAAAGAAATGATCATCACATAGAACTTAATCAATTTCTTAAGTGGATTAAGTCCTGAAAAAATACCTTTTAACAAAAGTCTTCAAAGATACAGAGCTTACTTCTATGGGTAAATTGAACCAAGTTATTGTAAAGCATTTCTTTAGTGCTGACAATACCTAAAAAAAAACTTATCAATGGTGGGAAACAGTCAAGGGTCAGACAAGAAAATGAGGCCTTGAGGAAAATGGAATCATGTCTGTGAGGGGGTGTGATGGGGAAGTCAAAGTGATGGAATACAGCAGGGCAAAGGCATGAGCTTGGAACACAGGAGGAGAACCGCAAATGATGCGGTGGGAATGCGACTAAAAACATAAGAGAGAACACGAGAGATAGATACAGTTAATAGAAAGACCAAATCCTCTAACTTTGCACAAGCAGTGGGACAGAAGGTCAACAAATAGCATAATAAATGTCTTACATATGACATGTAATTCCTATCCATTTTAATTTTACTTTAGTGTCAATTTGAATTGTTCTTTTGATATCAACGTTTACAAAGGTTAGGCCTTTCTTAACATGTTAATGGAGCATATTTAACCCTACTTGCCCAGTGGAAGCTGGAGTGTGGGGTTGATGGTTGGGCATTTAAAATGCCCCATAGTAAATATCCATTGGAAAGCCAACCTGTACATTCTTGGTCGCCTGTTCAGAAGCCTGAGGCCGGAATTTTCCAGCCCTGTTGGCGCCGGGCGTCATGGCAGGCGGGTGGGGAACAATATGGCGGGAAGGCCAAAAATCGGTTCTACACCATCATGAAACTAGTTTGCGATCATCCACTCCACTCGTCAATGGTGGGCCACATTTCCCACCACCGCACAACAGTGTGCTTCACAACCACTTTTAAAAGGCATGCACCTGGCAACCTGAACCTCGAGAGGAACTCAGAGGTGAGTGCACACAACCTTGCACAATGCTCACAAGCATTGCCCGTAGGACATCAAGAAAGAGGCACTGCACATTTGCAGGATCACAGGCAAGCTGCTTTTTCCCGGCTGGCTTCCGGTGCGGTGCCTGGGAAAGGGCTTCAGTGCGGATCAGACTGGGGGCAGGGGGGAGTGCTGGGCAAGATAGCACAGACAGCCTGAAGGAAAGACTCAAGCACATGCTGGGTGGATGGGGAGGTTGTGGGGGTGAAGGAAGCGGCCACACCCTTGCAAAAGCTTGTCAAAAGTGAGCATACCAAGCAGCTGAGACCTTTTAGCTGCAGCTCCGTTCACATGCTTGGAGTCGGGCTCTGAAGCTTTTCTGTCCACTCAAGCAATGCAAAAGCATGAAAGTGACACCAAATGCACCAGAAATTTTCACCCCTCAGGCACAAATTGCAAATTAATATGCATTTCAGGGGGCAGCTGAGCAATTGGCCAACTGGGCAAGTTGTAGAATGCCCTTCTGGAAGGTGGCCATGGTGCAGTCATTGGTGGAGACGCTCACAGCCCCTTGCAATGTCTTTATTAAGGTTTGGACCTGTATCCATCATGGTTCAAGCTAACAGCGCAGCCTTGCAGTGCAGGTTAGGAGAATGCCTGTGCCTGAGCTGAGAGCACAACATGCATTCTAGTGCCCGAAGCTGCCGCCAGTCGATCAAATGGCGTGGGACGGAGGTGGGTAGGGTTTTGGACAGCCAATGAGCGCACTGCACACTAGCCTTCCAAGTGGTGGCTAGCACTCTCCTGCATGCATGAAGGGGCCTTCAGACTTAACCAATAGAGGTTCTCAGTACACCCATGCGAACCCACGTGTCTCTCTCTTTGATCCTGTAGGAGAACATCAGGATTATGGAGCCTGGTGATTTAGCAGCATACCTCATGACTTACAGAGAGCAGAGAAGAAGAGGAAGTAAGTGCCAGAGGCACTTGCCTCGGCAAAGGGAGGAGTACCTCCCTCAAGATGAATGGACGGCAGGGCTGCTACACACGAAGCTGAAGATCCACAGTGGACCGTCGCTCATAGCTACCTCACTAGACCCAGGGTCTATAGACGGCACCTGTCATTCCTGCAAATAACCGAAAACTAGTGTCACCAGTGCATGTCTAGGGAACTGGTCGTTCACATATACCATCAGCTGCAGGATTTGCCGCCATGGGGACATGGAGGGCATCACTGCCAGTGCGGGATCTTGCAAGCCTCCACGCACAATTGTACCCAGGAGGTCATGGGCGCCTTCAAGCAAAGGCACAATACTTTGTGCATTTCTCCCGGGATCAGGAAGCAAGAGCACTAGGATTTGTGCAGATCTGTAGCTTTCCACAGGTGCAGGGTGCCATCGACTGCACTCACGTGACACTTAGATCTCCATGGCAACACGCAGCCAACTATGTTAACCGTAAGGGCTTCCATTCACTGAATGTTCAGCTGGTGTGTGATCACCATAAACACATTCCTGCAGGTCTGTGCACGATTCCTCGGGAGCATCCATGACTCCTACATCCTTAGCAGGTCTCAGATCCCTGACATCTTCCAGGGTCCAGCGAGGCTGCAGGGTTGGCTTGTCGGGGACAAGGGCTACCCACAGAGGATGTGGCTGAAGACACCTGTGCGGCGGCCTCAGACTGCAGCAGAGACTCATGTACAATGAGGCTTATGCTATGACCCAGACTTTGGTGGAGCAAACGATGGGCATTTTGAAAATGAGGTTCCGGTGCCTCAACAGATCCAGTGAAGCACTGCAATACAGTCCACAGAGGGTGTTGGGCATCGTCGTTGCTTGCTGCGCACTCCACAACCTGGTGCTGCAACTGTGGGAGGACCTGGCTGAGGAGGAGATGGAGGATCTGCATGTATCCTCCGAAGAGAAGGACGTTAAAGGGGATGATGATGATGGGGTCCTCATATTGGTGAGACAAGGCAGACGCGCTCAGGAGGCCCTCATAGCCACAAGATTTATCAAGGATAATAACAAGAGGCAATGAGGACATCCTTACTTTGCATCTGTGAACTTTTGACTCCTGTGTGTCTGATGGCAGCGCACATACCCTCAGCGCTCAGGCTCATGTTATGGAAAAGCAGCGGAGGCCCTAATAGTTGCTAGGTTCCAAGAGGATGATGATGACATGCAGTAAGATCTTCACATTGCCTCTGTGAATGTCTGACTCCTGTCTGGCTGAGGGCAGCTCGGTGCGCTCTGTGATCAAGGTCATATCATGGATATGCGGCCGCAAAACTTTAAATGCACCTGATCCTTTATCAGCCTTCAGCACCTGACCCCTTCAGGAGCACAGAGTCACTGGTCACAGATGCTGAAGAGATGGGGGGCCAGCCCCACCTCAAAGGTACTGAGAGCACAAAGAGAGAATGATGGAACTCTGTGACACCTGCCCATAACATTCTGGCAGCAATAACAAGCACCATCGAGGTACAGGCATCCCTAATGTGTCCGTTCAGTGTGAAGCTGGACCATCACTTTGGTCTGAAGTTTGCACACTGCACAGGGAAGAGGCCCTGGACTAAGACACCTGCCTTTATCTTGTACAGGAACAAAAGCTTCACATCTGAGTGACATGAACACTGCTTATCACAACAAGGAGCCATAGGCAAGGAGACATTCTTGGGAGTTTATTTACAATAGTGAACAATAAGTGCAGGTGATTAACACCCGTGCACAGGCTGTGCGACTATACTCTTAGGGATCATTTCTATAGTTTTTCTCTTGAGAAGTGTGTTTCTAAAGTGTTTGGTCTCACAAACCATGAAGAAGATTTATAGTGTTCTCTTCTGAGCAGGAAGCAGACATTGAGCGTTGCCTTTTAGCAGCTGCTCTTTGTCATTGATGAGTGTTCCTGCTCTCTCTCTTATAGAGAGGAGGAAGAGAATACATCTTCTGAAACTCCTTAACCCTGATGCTTCATCTAGGTGCTCCCCCGACATCCACAGTGCAGGTGGAGGCAGCCTGCTGACTGCTACACCCTGTCTCTAATGGCCTTTGGAGGGCCGTGACCTGGAGGGACCCTGCCTGCTTTCAGGTTCCTGCTGTGTGGCAGTGGCACCCATCTTGGCCTGTGGAGCTGGAGCTGCTGGGGTCAGGGGAAAAGGGGATTCGGATGGGTCGGACATTCACCTGGGTGGATGACCCCAGGGTGTGCACCTGCTGATCCTCCTCCCTACACGTGTCCCAGGGCCACTGGCTGACCCCTTGAGGAGAAGGGGAAGCTGGAGTGAGATCGAGCTGCCCCACACCCCTCTCACATTGGTACTGTTAAAGGCCAATTATGGCGTCAGCGATGGAGTTCAGCCTGTGCAGGACCAATGTCGTGGACCCCCCCCTACCAGTGTTGACCTTAGTGTGTTAGCATGCTGGCGCTAACACCTCAGACTTAAGGTGGATGGACTCCTCCATCATGTCTTGCAATCTGAGAAGAGCAGCGGATGCTCCTGATGTTCCCGAGCTGGTCTTTGCAGCTTCAGTAACTGAGGTATGTACGAGTCCAGAGGCTGGTTGTCTGACTTAAACTCAGCAGATTTCTGGCCTCCAGAAGTTCCCCGAGTGCCAGAAACCTGGAAAGTCTCTGGTGCCACCTGCTGTGGATCAGACAGTGCAATGTGCTCACCAAGTTGTGACCCCAAGGCTAGTCTAGAAATAGGTCCCACCAAGGTCTGTGCCTCTGTGCTGGTGGAGGGTGTGGGCAAGTGCTGTGATGGGTTTTTAGTGAGGATGTCATCAGATTCTTCTTCCGAGGTGTGTTTGGGGCTTGAGTCAAGGACCTGGGTCGTGGATCCCTCAGCTGCTTCCCAGATGTGCCTGCGAAAGCAAGGAGAGATAATTTGTGCATGGCAGGGGACTGTGGAACAGGGAGCTGACTCACAGCATGGTTGTCTGATGGATGTTGCACTGCTGAATCCTCGCTTGGTTGAGCACCGTTGATCTCAGCATCAGCACAGGAATGGTCCAGATCATTGCTGGCCAGTTGGGTGGCTCTGTTTTCAAAGTCTGTGAGAACCTTGATGTTAGGAATCCCGCCACCAGTCTGCAACCTCTCCCTTTTGTTGTGTGCCAATTTGTCCTGCCTGAATACAGATGGAGAGAATGTAAGCAGGACTCCTGCCAGGCCAGATGATAAGGATGCCTGGCATATGTGGGTGGTGTGTGGTGCCATGGGTAGGATGAGGACAGATGAAGTTGTGTGAGAGAGTGAATGGTGATGTCCCTTGAGCTGGTGGTGATGTCCCTTGAGCTGGTGGTGAGTGAGATCCCTGCGATGTGTGATGGGTTTGTGGGTGTGTGATTTGAGAGTGATGATAAGAGTGGCTTACCCTGGAGGAATGGAGGAGATCATTCATCCTCTATCGGCACTGGGTGGCAGTCCCCTTTTTGCAGGGCATTGACGCTGAAGACCGCTGCCACCACCTCCCATGCTGGATTGGTGACCTTGCTTGCTAGTCTTTGTCCAGAACAGGTGTAGAGGACTTCACGGCAGGCCTCCACTGCATCCAGTAGACACCCAAGTGAGGTGTCACTAAATTTGGGGGCAACGTGTTTCCTCCCTTTGGCAGCCGTGGCTTTGCAGCAGCTTCAGATCCCTTAGAGAGAGCTAGCTCTGTACAGGGACACTCTTTAAATATGACGCCCGAATTACTGAAGGCCTGAGGTGAGAGCTGGGTGGGCAAATCAGAGGCTGCCTGCCAGCGATCCACCATGTTTCCCGGGAATGCATTATTAATGAGGCGGGGTGCGTGGGCATGGGACAATACCGCACATAAACCCACTATTGCGGCAAGTTGGTAAAACGTCCTTTTTCCTGCCCGCTACTGCACTTTGTGCACATCTGGGGCAAATTCATCTGAGGCTAAGCTAGCCACCCAAAGCTAGTGGAGTCCTTTGTTAAAAATGAGGAAGATGCCATTTGAATTGTGGTTTTAGTTCAGACCTGAATGGGGAAATTCCTGCAGTATTCCAGCTAGGCTTTTTATATTTTATTCATTCATTGGTTGTGGGTATCACCGCAATTCCAGCATTTGTTGCCCTTGAGAAGATGGTGCTAAGCTACCTTCCTGAACTGCTGCAGTCCATGCGGTGTAGTTAAACCTGTGGTGCTGTTAATATCTTTACAGCACAAAAGGAGGCCATTCAGCCCATCAAGTCTGCACTGGCTCGCTGAAAGAGCGCTCGTCCTAATACCACTCCCCTGCCTAATCCCCGTAACCTTGCACAATTTCTTTTCAATGAGCAATCTAATCCCCTTTTGAATACCTTGATCAAACCTGCCTCCACCACCCTTGCAGGGAGTTTGTTCCACACTCCAACCACCCCCTAGGTGAATTTTTTTTTTTCTGACATCATTTCTACTCTTTTTGCCCATTATTTGGAATCTCTGCCCTCTAGTCCTTGATGTTCTCTTGAGTGGGAACAAGTTCTCACTATTTGCCCTGTCCATACTCCTCAAGATCTTGAATACCTCTATCAAGTCTCCTCACAGCCTTCTTTTCTCCAAGAAAAACAGACCCAGCCTCTCCAATCTATCAGCATAGCTACAGTTGTTTATCCCTGGAATCATTCTTGTGAATCTCCTCTATACTCTCTCCAATGCCTTCACATCCATCCTCAAGATTGGCGCCCAGAACTGGATGCAGTACTCCAGATGAGGCCTAACTAGTGTCTTATACAAGTTTAATATGACCTCCTTACTCTTGTATTCAATGCTCCTATTAATAAAACCTAGGATACCATATACTTTATTAACGGCTCTCTCAACATGCCCTTCCACCTTCAATGACTTATGTACATACACACCTCTGTTCCTGCACCTCCTTTAGAATTTCTCCCTTTATATTATCGTCTCTCCACATTCTTCCTGCCAAAATGAATCACCTCACACTTCCCTGCATTGAAATTCATCTGCCATTTGGCTGCCCAATCCGCCAATATGTCTATGTCCTTTTGAAGTTCAGGACTATCTTCATCACAGTCGACAATGTTTCCAGTCTTCGTATCATCTGCAAATTTTGAAATCGTACCCTGCACACCACAGTCTAGGTCATTAATATATATCAAGAAGAGCAAGGGTCCCATCACTATCCACTGGGGAACTCCACTACAGACCTTCATCCAATCTGAAAATCAACTGTTTATCACAACTCTCAGTTTCCTGTCATTCAGCCAATTTCTTATCCAAGTGCCTACTTACCCTTTTATTCCATTAGCTAGAATTTTGCTCACAAGTCTATTGTGTGGCATTGTATCAAATGCCTTTTGAAAATCCATATACACCACATCAACAGCATTGGCCTTATCAACCCTCTCTGTCACTTCCTCAAAATACTCCAGCAAATTAGTAAAACATGATTTTCCCTTAATGAATCCATGCTGCCTTTCCTTAATTATCCTTCACCTGTCTAAGTGGCTATTGATTTCATATAGTTTCCAGAGGTTTCCCTACCACTGAAGTCAAACTGGCTGGCCTGTAGTTGCCGGCATTATCCTTGCACCCCTTTTTGAACAAGGGTGTAATATTCACAATTCTCCAGTCCTCCAGCACCACCCCTGTGTCTAAGGAAGACTGGAAGATTATTACCAATGCCTCTGAAATTTCCACTCTCACCTCCCTCAGTATCCTCGGATGCATCTAATCTGGTCGTAAGGAGATATTTCCTGACACTTAGCAAAGATACATTCCAGTGAGAAAGAAAGACTCTGAGATGGATGCACCATTCATGGCTAACTAAGGCAGTCAACGATGGTTTCAAATTGAAAGAAAAAGCATTAAATTCTGTGAAGATTAATGGGGTACGTTAGAAGATTGGGCAGAATTTTGAAAACTGGCAAAGAATGACTAAAAAATGAGGAGTGAGAAATTAGAATATGAGAGAAAGTTAGCTAGAAATATAAAACACAGGCAGTAAGAGTTTCTACAAGTATTTAGAAAGGGAAAGAGTAACTAAAGTGAGTGTTGGTCCACTGCAGAGTGAGTTTGGGGAATTAATAACGGGAAATAAGGAAATGTCGGAAGCTTTAAACAGATATTTTATGTCTGTCTTCACTGCAGAAGACACAAATAACACCTCAGAAATAGTTGTAAATCAAAGGTGAAAGGGAGTGAGGAACTAAAACAATTACAATCACCAGAGAAAGGGTACTGCAAAAACTATTAGAATTAAAGGCTGACAAGTCCCAGGACCTGATAGGCTGCATCCTAGGGTCTAAAAGGAAGTAACTGCTGAGATAGTGGATGCATTGGTTGTATTTTTCCAAACTTCCCTAGATTCTGGAAAGGCTCCAACAGATTGGGAACTAGCAAATGTGACTCCTCTATTCAAGAAAGGAGGAAGACAGAAAGCAAGAAACTACAGGCCAGTTAGCTTCAAATCTATCATGGAGAAAATGCTAGAATCAATGAAGAGGTTACATCAGTCTTCCTCCAATTCAGTAACATCCTGCTTTTCTATTCTTTGAGCCAAAGTGAACAACATCACATTTTCCCACACTATGGGCAGAATATTGCACTCGTCAGGCGGGCACGCGCCCAACCCAAATGAGTGTAAAATAATGCGTAATGACGTCAGGCAAGCGTCCTTTATATATCATCACGCACTCGCGCAATATTTCGGTTGACGGGCACACGCGGGAGTTGGCAGTGCGCCCCTCCGCAGCTAACAGGCCTATATAGGCCATTAAAGATCTAATTTAATGAAATTTTTCACGGAAAGGCCAAGCGGTCTTTGGATTTTTTGCGAAAGCCCATCCACAGGTGTGATCAGGTTTCAATCAGTCATTAAAAAAAGATCTTAAACATTTCAAACTAATTTCTAACATGTCCCTGCTCATGTGACGGAGTTATTAACATTTTAAAAATCTTCCTTTT
The DNA here is from genome assembly GCF_964194155.1 of Cetorhinus maximus. Classification (NCBI taxonomy): domain Eukaryota; kingdom Metazoa; phylum Chordata; class Chondrichthyes; order Lamniformes; family Cetorhinidae; genus Cetorhinus; species Cetorhinus maximus. Next base: position 110,801,551 of record NC_135888.1, on the reverse strand, counting down.
TTATTTTCAGAAATCTTCATCTCCCTAAGGCAGCTCTGTGCCTCAGGGAGCTATTCCAGCGTGCACCCGCGTGCATGTGCAAACATCCATGCTCGCCCACCAGGGTAAAATTACCATCGAGCCCCGAGCGCGGGTAGAGGTCGCTTTCGCGGCGTCCTCCGGGCCCGCCCGCCACGCCCACCCAGCAACGGCAAATTTCTGCTCTTTATGTCACCTGCCAAGTCTATGCCCACCCACTTAACACATCCATATCCATTTGGAGACTCACTTTGTCTTCCTCAACCTGCTTTCCTAGCCATCTTTGTATCGTCAACAAACCCGACACAATACATCCAGTCCCTCCGTCCAAGCCATCAAAATGGATCGCAAATAATTAAGGTCCTTGCACTGATCCCTGTGGCACCCCACGAGACACAGCCCACCGACCTGAAAATACCCATTTATCCGTATTCTGTTCTTTTTTTAATTCTTTCACGGGATATGGGCGTCGCTGGCTAGGCCAGCATCTTTATTGCCTCTCCCTAGCTGCCCTTGAGAAGATGGTGGCGAGCTGCCTCCTTCAACCACTGCAGTCTTCACAATCTCCCAAAGCAGTCAAGCAGAGTCAACATGGTCTTGTGAAAGGGAAATTGTGTTTGACTATTTATTAGAGTTCTTTGAGGAGGTAACAAGCAATGGGAAACTACTGAATTTCCAAAAGAAATTTGATAAGGTGCCACATCAAAGACTAATACACAAAATGAGAGCTCATGGTGTAAGGGGTAATATATTAGCATGGATACAGGATTGGTTCGCTAACAGAAAGCAGAGTAGGGATAAATTAGGCTATTTTGTTTTGCAAGCTATAACCAGTAGAGTACCACAGGGATCAGCGCTGGGGCATCAGTCATCCACAATCCATTATAATGACTTGGACGAAGGGACTGAATGCATGGTTGCCAAATCTGCGTTAGGGAGTTCCACATTTTTGCTCCACAGATAGTAAAAGAACAATGAAGTGGTTCCAGTTCAGGATGCTATGTGATTTTGCAGGTAAGGTGCAAGCAGTAGTGTTAGCTTACACCTGGTGCACTATCCTTCTAGTTGATAAAGGCAGATTTGGAAGATGTTATCGAAGGAGCCTTTGCAAGTTGCTGCAGTACACCCTGTAGCTGGTGCACACTGCTGCCACTGTGTGTTGGTGGTAAATGGAGTGAACGTTCAGAGTAGTGGACAGAGTGCTAATCAAGGAGGTTGCTTTGTCCTGGATAGTGTTGAAAATCTCGAGTGTTGCTGGAACTGTGTTCATCCAGGCAAGTGGAGAATATTCCATCACTCTCCTCTTGTAGATTGTGGTCAGGCTTTGGGGAGTCAGAAGGTGCGTTTTTTGCCATAGAATTCCCAGCCTTTGCCCTGCTCTTATGGCCACAGTATTTATATATCTGGTCCAGTTAAGTTCCCAGTCAATGGTGAGCACAGGTTGTTGATAGTGGGGGATTTTGCAATGGTAATGCTATTGATTGACAAGGGGAGGTGTTAGATTCTTTCTTGTTGGAGGTGGTCATTGTCAGGTTCGAGTGTGGTATGAATGTTACTTGCCACTTATCTCAAACCAGAACACAGGCATGAACTGCTTCATTATCTGAGGAGTTGTAAATGGTACTGAACACTGTGGAATCATCAATGACCATTGTTATGTTTTACTATGGGGTTGCTTTGCTCGAAATCCAGTTGCACGCTTACCTGTTATCGGGTGAGTCGATTACAATAAACTGCAGATGTAGAGACCAATATGAAATGAAGCACATGCTGTTTATTTACACAAACAACAGAGCACTAACATGAAGTGTGCCTCTCCAACCAGACCCTACTCTAGACTAACATTAACATGGCAGCCTGTGCTACACAGCTATTGGGTCTTACAGTCACATGGTCAATCTGCTGACATTCTCTTAAAGGTGTACTACACCTCAGATTACCACATCCCTCCCCCTTTACTTGAAAGTACATTTTACAATATATTAACTGTTTACATAAATAAACTATTCACAAATTAATTCTCTCAGGAGGCTTTTTCAAACGTGTCAACCATCGTAGTTCTATGACTTCGGATGGTTTATCTGAGGCCTCTCTCTCAGGAGTTATCTGTCCACTGGGCTCCCCAGTAGGAACCTGTAAAGTTGCCTCTTTGACTCACTCAGGCTCAATGGGTCCTACAGGTACTTCCAAAGCAAGAGGAGTTCCTTCTACCTGTGGTGTAGACTCCACCGGGAATGTTTGGTACACCTTTTCTTGTGGATCTTTTTCCCTTTTCCTGAGGTGATCTACATGTCTCCTGGTTATCTGACCTTCAACCGATATATGGTAGGACAGGGGTCCTGTCACTGCACTGACTTCACCTGATAGCCATTTGGGCCTATCTCCAAAGCTCTTTGCAAAAACTGCTTTTCCTACAGTGAAATTTCTTTCACGACTATGGTAATCGTGTTCATTTTTCTGAGCCTCCTGCCTACTCTCTACCCTCCACCCTAAATTCGGCCTTATGAGGCTCAAACGTGTCCTGAGACATCTCTTCGTTAATAACTCTGCGGGGTCAATACCGGTAGTCGTTTGTGGCGTAGTCTTATAGCTGAGCAGGAAACGTGATAAATTCATTGCTATAGAGTCACCATCTAGTTTTTTCATTCCGGCCTCGAAGGTCTGGACTGCCCTCTCAGCCAGACAATTGGATGCAGGGTGGTATGATGATGTCTTGACATGTGTTATGCCATTGAAACTTGTAAATCTTTGGAATTCTCCACCAGTGAATGCGCTTCCTGTGCGGGGGAGGGGGATTCCCCAACTGTCAGAGTGCGCTCTTTCACGCATGCGCACGAAAGAGCGCCCATCTCCCTGAGGCAAAGTGCTGCCTCAGGGAGATCGCTGAAAGGCTGGCAAATATAAAAAAATAGAACAATAAAAGATTCATTAACATGTCCCCCTCATATGAAAATGTCAAACGAGATGGGCCATGTTAATGAAATAAACAAAAACTTTATTAAACATTTTTAAAACTGCTATCAAACCTCATCCCGCCACTGGATGAGGTTTGTAAAAAAAATCACCTACCCGCCTGCCCGTTGGGCCCGTGCGCTGAGCCAAAGTTCTCACGGGCCCCTCAAAATCATCAACGGTTGGCAAGTTCAGGGCCTTAACGAGGCCTTTAATTAATGGTGGGCGCGTGTCCCACTGCATAGCGCGCCTGCCGACCGAAATATCGCGATGCCGCGCACTGACATCGGGACGCTCACGCGACATTTTAAGCGCTGGCGTGCGGGCTCCACCACCCACACGCCAGCCAGAAGATTCTGCCCTAGGACATCATCAAGATAAACCACCAGATGGGGGTAGAACTTGAAGTAAATTTTCTATAGTCCATTGGAAAATGGCACAAGCCAATGAGACACCAAAGGGTAACCTGTTATACTGGTACAAACTCCTGTGTGTGTTGATAATCACAAAATCCGAAGAGGCCTTTTCTAGCTTGACTTGCTGGTAAGTGTGGCTCATATCAATTTCGTATATGCGTTTCCCTCTGCCAGCTTGGAGTGCAATTCATTAGTTTTTGGTACAGGGTGCCTATCAAGTCTGGCCACTTTGTTGACGGTCAACTTGTAGTCCCTGCATGTTCGCACACTCTGATCAGGCTTTAGAACGGGAACTATGGGTGCTGCCTATTTGGAAAATTGTACAGGTTGTAAGACTCCCAACCTTTCCAGCCTGTCCAATTCAATATCCACTTTTTCCTCATAATGCATAGGGGACTGGCCTCACCTTCAAATATCTGGGGTTGCTCCAGGATCTATGTGGATTTTAGCTTGCAGCCCCTGAATCTTCCTGAGCTCTGCCCTGAATACAGGGGCATAATTCTCCAATAATTCTTGTTTGATCTTTCATTCTGAATTGGAAAATCTCAGTCCACTCCAACTTTATTTCCCTAAGCCAATTCCAACCAAGTAGAGTTGGACCCTCCCCTGCTACCACTATCAGGGGTAGGTTAGCAGACTGGCTTCTTTATTGCACCGGAGCCTTGCATATACTTTTTACTCAAATGTCTTTGCCAGCATATATCTTTAATCTGGCATCTGAGTTTTCCAGTTTTAGTGAGTGGCCCCCTCCATTCAGATACTTAAACGTGTGTTTCCCTAAGACTGTTGTGTATGAACCTGTATCCACCCCCATTCGAATGGGTTTTCTGTTGACTTCTACTGTCACATAGATTGGCTGTTTTATCCATTTTTAAGTTGTGTAGCGAGTAAATATCTGACTCTGTTTCTTCTAGCTCCTCCATTATATAAATTTCATGACTTCTGCCTTTTTGTTTGAAATTTTGCCTCAATCTCTCTTTATAATATCGCATAAAGTGCCCATTGCGATGGCAGTAGAAACACTCGGTTTTTCTAAATTGTCATTCATTTGCATGCTGTCTGGTTCCAATTCTGCTATTATTAATGTGGTTTTTAACTGTTAAGCCATTGCTTTTTGCTGCCCTGTTAATGGCGGCTGTTTCCCACCTTTCTGTGGAGTCCTGCACTGCTGAACCATTTCTAACTGGTGCCTCCCTCCCAATGTGAAGAACGGGGCCATTTTGTACTCCCTTGATTTATTCTGAGTCCCTGACTGCGCTTTCCATTGCAAGCGCCAACTCCAGCGCCTTGCTGAAGTCTAAATTTGTTTCTGACAATAACCTTTTTTCAATGGCATCTTTGTTAACCCCACACATTAATCGGTCTCTTAACATGTCATTAATCGACATCGATGACTAAGATGAGGGCTGTACTTACAATCGGCCGGCAAGGCACGGTTGATTCATTTCAGTTGAGTTTTTGCAGCTTCCTTGGTGTCATCAACTGGTTGTATTTTGCCTCGTCACCAGTTGTTATGTTCTACTATGGAGTCGCTGAGCTCACAAACCAGTTGCAAGCTAATCTGTCAGCATGTGAATCGATTACAATATACTGCAGACACAGAGATCAATATGACATGAAGTACGTGCCATTTATTTGCACAAACAACAGAGCACTAATATGATGTGTGCTTCTCCAACCAGGCCCTACTCTAGACTAACATTAACATGATAGCCTGCGCTACACAGCTATTGGATCTTACAGTCACATGGTCAATCTGCTCACATACTTTTAAAGGCTTATTACACCTCAAATTACCACAACCATCCCCACCTCTGACCTAACAAGGCTCTCGTATACTCTTCGTTGAACCAGGATTGATCACCCAACTTGATGCTACTGTAGAGCGAGAGATATGCCAATAAGTTACAGATTGTGGTGGAAAACAGTTCTGCTGCTGATAGACCATACAGTTCATGAATGGCCAGTTTTGAACTGCTTGATCTGTTCTGAATCAATCCCGTTGAGTATGATGGTACCTGCCACATCACATGATAGACTGTCCTCAGTGTGAAGAGAAGACTTAGTCTCCACAAGGACTTTGCAGTGGTCACTTCCTCCAATACTGCCATGAACAGATGCATCTGCGACAGATAGATTGGCGAAACAAGGTAAAATAGGTTTTCCCTCTCACTACCTGCTGCAGTACCAGTCTGTCAGCTATTTAGGACTGGACCAGTTCGGTCAGTATTGGTGCTACCGAGCCTGTAGGTGATGAACACCGAAGTCCCCCCATCGAGAGTACATTCATGCCCTTGCTACCCTTAGTGTTTCTTCAAAATAGTGTTCAACATAGAATATTCAGTCATCAGCTGAGGGAGTGTGGTAGGTGGTAATCTACAGGAGGTTCCCTTGTCAGTGTTTGACCTGGTGCCATGATAGCTCATGGAATCCAGAGTTAATGTTGAGGACTCCAAGGCCACACCCTCCAGACTCTATACAACTGTGCTGCCACCTCTGGTGGAGCTGGCCCATAGGTGGGATAGGACACAATCAGGGCTGGTGGTTGTGGAGTTTGGGGTACTGGCTGAAAGTAAGTTATTCTGTGTGTTGTATTAGGCTGTTGCTTGAGCAGACTATGCGATAGTCCTCACAATTTTGACATAAGCTCACAGGAATTAGAGGAAGACTTTGCAGAGCCAGCTAGGAATGGTCTGTCTGTGTCGTTTCTAATGCCAAGGTCAATGTCGGGTGATTGAGTATAGCGATGATCTGCTGGAAAGAGGAAAAAGCCTTAACTTTCCTTTGTGGGGCCAGAGAGTGCTACTTCCCCTGTTCCCATTTCTCCATTTACCCTTCTCTTTTGTGAGAGGCTCCCAGAACCGTTTTCCCTACCTTGACAGCAATAGGCAGCCCCTGGACTCCTGATTTTCCATTCTTATTCATGGTTTTGTGATTTCCTGCAGTTAAAATAACCTGTGTCGCAAATATTCTCCAACAAGTGTCATTCCCCATCCTTCAGTAGCAATGGTGTCATCTTCTCATTCATCATGATTGGGCCTTGCTCTATTGCCTTGTACGTTGCAATCTCCATCATGTCTATGCTAGTTAGGCCACAGCTGGAGTACTGTGTGCAGTTCTGGCCACCACACTATAGGGAGGATATGATTGCACTGGAGAGGGTGCAGAGGAGATTCACCAAGATGTTGCCTGGGCTGGAGCGTTTCAGCTATGAAGAGAGACTGGATAGGCTAGGGTTGTTTTCCTTGGAGCAGGGAAGGCTGAGGGGGGACCTGATAGAGGTATACAAAATTATGAGGGGCATAGATAGGGTAGATTGGAAGAAACTTTTCCCCTTAGCAGAGGTGTCAATAACCAGGGGCCATAGATTAAAGGTAAGGGGCAGGAGGTTTAGAGGGGCTTTGAGGAAAATTTTTTTCACCCAGAGGGTGGTTGGAATCTGGAACACACGGTCTGACGGGGTGGTAGAGGCAGGAACCCTCACAATATTTAAGAAGTATTTAGATGAGCACCATAGCATACAGGGCCACGGGCCAAGTTCTGGAAAATACGATTAGAATAGATAGGTGCTTGATGGCCGGCACAGACATGATGGGCTGAAGGGCCTGTCCCTGTGCTGTATAACTCTATGGCCAGGACCTTTAGGTCGGCAAGCGGGGGGGAGGGGCCTGCTCATCGACACGTAAAATAACGTGGGATGACGTCGGGTGGAACTCCGCGTCATTTCAATTTTCAGCCCAATCAGCTGTGCGCCCGCCGACCTGTCAACAGCCAATTGGGGCCATTTAAAAAGTAATTGAGATCATTAATGGACCTGCCTGTCCAACCTTAAGGCTAAATTTGGCGCCGATCTCCCTGAGGCAGCACTTAGCCTCAGGGAGATGAGTGCACACTTTCGCGCACATGCGCAAAAGAGCGCACTCTCGGCTAAGGGATTTCCCCCCCTCCCCCACCCACACAGGGAGAGCATAGCACCTCCTGGTGGACATCACGCTGGGCGGGCCTTAATTGGCCCACCCACGTAAAATGACGGCGTGCCCCCTCGGCGGTGCGCCCGCTCCTGCACTTTCCCCCCCCGCCCCGACCGATGGGGGGAAAATTCTTCCCCATGACTCCATTAGTGCTGAGCCTCTGATCTGGAATTGCACTTAAGTATGACCTCTTCATTACTCCAATCCAACGAGCAGCCTTTTCACTTTGATACTATCTTACACATTTCCATATCCCCCAGAACTATCTACTGAGCAACCCTGGCTTCATGTTGGCGAAACCGGCACTGAACCCGCGCAACACTATTTCCTACCCCCTTTCTGCCCCAGTACTGGACTGGAGCAGCACACCTGGAGTACACTGCTCCTTCCAAATCCAGATCCACTTGTATTAGCCATCCTGCACAATTAACATAGTGTAGTCCAGGTATCACTGAGCCTTGAAAAGCTTGGAGAAAATGTGGGCCCCAATTTTAAATCTGGGCATCTTCTGAGCGTATCCACGTTGAGGGGAGTTGGTAACCTAACTTCTGCTGCAGAAATTAGACATAGGCTAATTTATCTCTGAGGCCATCTTAGCGTGCCACCATTTCACTTCCCATCTGTTTCAGTTGGGTGGGAACAGCAGAAAATGCCCCACCCAATGACCAACACAAGGTAGGTGGTGGGTGCCATTGTTATGGTGCAGAAATTTCAGGAAATTATGGCTGAGTGATTTTTGACATTATGAATGCCACGCCAAAAAATGCTGGAAGTTTGTGCTGCTCCATGAAAACCCTCAATGAATAAATTGTCATTACTTACAATGAGTAATAAAAGAAGTGTTTTGTCAGTTGCTATGTTCTAATTTTCCCTCAACTAGTTTTATTTTTATATTAATATTTATTCAGCTTGTGCTTTAACTAATGGATTGCAACCAATAATTAAATGTATATAGGGTTCATGGCAGTCCTAGAGACAACTGTAAACATAAGAGTCCCTTAATGCTAAATCATATATTTATACTGCTCAAGTCCAACATCACTGATCAAATTAAATCTAACATGGGCATTCTGCCTGTAGATACTGCGACCCATTCCTGTGTTATCTAATGAGAACCATTGATTCTAAACATGTCTGTGTTGACCAACCTATTGGCCCAGATTTTGCAATCCCAATAGTGGTGAACACTGAGACTTTCGCCACTATTGAGGGTCGCAACAGTAGCGCAACTTCTGACATGCACACGTGTTTGCCGAAAATGGGATCCACTCTGTAAAGCTGATTGCCTACAAGTAACACCTAGGACAAATATCTTGCTCATGGTTCATGTAAATATTTTAGAGATAATGTTCAGTTCTGGGAAGATAAAAGTTTAGCTGTAGAAAATGGGATAAAGGCAACTAAAGCAGCTTTGAGCCTATTACATTTGAAAGATTGGGTCCGTGTTGACTTGAGGGCCGGAACTATAAAACTTACTTAGCTGGAGAAATCATAACGGAGGGAGAATTGACTTGGAGGTCAGTTTGAGGATACATCAGAGCAGGCTATGTTGTCATGGACAGAAACAGAAATACCCCCTGGAAAAACTCAGCAGGTCTGGCATCCACAGTTTTTTGCTTTTATCTCTATGTTGTCATGCAGGTGGATGGAGCTTAAGAAGGTTCCCTGGTTTCAATTTATCTGTGTGTTTGCTGGGAGGGTGAGTGTTCTGGAGTAGGGAAAGAGGCTGGATACTGAAAAGGTGCTACTTTTAGCAGGCTCCAGGCAGTTAGGGCTCAGGGGTCATGGGAAGCTGAGGTGGTGGTGGAAGGTTGCTAGTTCTGTGCTGGAGGCAGCTGGGACTTAGAAGAGGCCCTGGGAGCCATTTATAGCTTGGTGCAGCTGGGAGACTGGATTTCAGAGAAACCCAGGGGCAGTTCCATCTTGGTGAAGCCAGCGGTCTGCAAAGGAGCTGGAATTCTACTGATAAATAGAGGCAGGAGTGCAGCTTTGTGAATCCCATGGAACATCATCTCAGGAAAAGAGATTGAATCATCAGGAGGTGTGCAGACGTTGAGGCAGCCTGAGTCTGAGTGGCTTTTGGGAAATTCAGAGCCTAAATCTTCGAAAGTGAAGAGTTGAAATTCTTCATGAAGGAGACAGAGTTTTAGCAAGATTTTGTGACGTGGTCACTGTTGTCTGGGTGGGTTGCTGTGAAATCTGTGGGACCTGTCTTGGTCACATCTACCATTTAATGTGTGGTGTATTGCACTCAACCACTGTTATTTCATGTTTACCTCATTAATTTTGAACATTAGAGTATAAAATAGATATTGAAGATTGTTTTACTTTTCTGATGTTGTATACTAAAGTTTATTTTGTTTATTTAAAATAATGGAATCTTGTGGCTTTATTTTCTTCATGGGTAACTGGGATTTCAAACTTGGTCTACTTTAAACAAAAAGTTACTGGTCCCTAACATTCCAGATTTCATGTAGATTATCTTAGGGTTGATAGTAGCAGGCATAGAGCCAGTTTGCAATGTTATCAGTGGAAAGGTGGAGACAGCTCTTTATTGTGGACTTAATAAAAGGACATTTTGAAACAAAAACAAACAAAGCATCTGTATTTTTTCACTGCCTTCTTTTACCACAGTGGAAGATCACACTCAATTTGCTAAAATAAAAAACAATTGTATCCCCTGTGGAAGCATGATGCCAACATTGCCAACATTTCCAGTAGTAGAAGATGCAACTCAATGAATCACTCCAAAATAGAGATGGCTGGATAACGTGACCCTTGACTTATACTATAAAAAAACATTCACGTTAGGAGTCATCAGCTAGGCTAATTTTGTCAGCTACCTATGGCTTTAAGATAGTTTCACGTAAATTCCACTCACATCTGAAGCAAGGCAGAGACCAGCACTGAAATTTTAATTAAAAACCAGAGTATAACTCTGAGAAATGAGTGCAGGTTGTAGCATAACAGCAATATTCACAGAAACTCAAACCATGCATCATTAAATGAACAAAGCTCTGATGAAATGTTATTGTAGAAATTATAATTAATCAGAAAGTCGGTGGGGAAAATAAGTCATCTCATAGGGCTGGATTTTACCGTCTGCGAGCGGGGGTGGGGCCCGTTCGCTGATGTGTAAAATGATGCGCGGTGATGTCGGGAGGAACTCCCGACGTCACCGGACCCCATTTAAATTTTCAGGAAGGCGGGGGTGCAGCAAAATCAGCTGCGCGCCCGCCGGCCTGTCAATGGCCAATTGAGGCCATTGGCAGAGCAATTAAAATAATTAGTGGACCTGCCCGTCCAACCTTAAGGCTGGCGGGCAGGCCAGGAGCCCCGGTGCGAACTAGAAAAAGCATGAAACCTCATCCACAGGCGGGATGAGGTTTCATGTAGCGTTTTAAGAATTTTAATAAAGTTTTTTTGGAAATTATGAACATATCCCAACTCATGTGACATTGTCACATGAGGGGAGATGTTAGGGAAATTTTATTTTTCTATTTTGAGCTTTTCCACATTTAGAACCAATCTCCCCGAGGCTGCACTTAGCCTCAGGGAGATGAGTGCGCTCTTTCGTGCACATACACGAAACAGCGCACTCTCGATTTTAGGAATCCCCCCGCCCGCACAGGGACCGCATAGCGCTTCCTTGATTGGCCCACCCATGTAAAATGGCGCCGTGCCTCCAATCGGGGGCGCCGATCGGAAGCACGCCCAAACACGCCCGCCCATCAACTTCCCCCCCCCAATATGGGGAAAATTCAGCCCATAACGTTGGTTCATAGTAATAGATACTGAAATAAGCTTAATTTTTTTACACATATTCCATCATGATGGTTTTAAGGGTAAATTCTGATCATGATTACAAAGTTATTTGCAAATTGAAATTATCTTTAAAAACACAAGCACACAAAGCATTGCTATTCAGCGTGTCAGTCATACCTAACTAGAGATTACATTAAAATGGAATAGTTCTGAGAGATTAGCCTACTAGAAAATATACAGGAGTATTTAAACTTTAAGGTTTTGCATTCAGATATTAAAGCACTCTAATTTAGAAATGGTGTTCAGCCTCAGGCAGAGAATTGATTTCTCAGAACTATTTTTTAATATTCGTCAGGAGGAAGGAATTAGTGTATTAGTGTTTACTGTTGCACTGGAGATAGAAATATAGAAACTCCTTGTCTAGTTCAACAAATAACTATGTCAAATACAAAGAGCTATGTACAATGTATGAAGGTGTTATATTATGTCACACTGAATGGTCCATTTGATCCACTTTTATTTGAGAACAAGACATGCATTTTAGATAATGAGGTTTCAATCAAATTCCAAATCCAAGGATTACAAATTTTTCGTTACATATTTTACTAACCCTCGATTAGGTTACCCTCAAAGCGCTTTGAAGGTGTTTAACTCTTTTTTTTGCCAAATTGTCAAGGAGGCAGCCAGACAACAAGTCATGCACTAAATAGTAAAGTTAGGGTTGGGGATATGAACGTTTAATAGTTGTGCATAAGTGTAATCAGTTATTTCCGGGTTGAACAGCAAATCATAATGGGCAGTGTTACTTAATAAAACTAGCAATAAATGTTACACAGGCAAGTCAGTGTAATTCAGCACTGACTGTAACTGCAAACAGGATATATATATTACTGAGATTAGTTTTACAGTAGTTCATTTAATGGATGGTAAGTTAACAGATTTGAATGGTCAGTCCACTCTTTTCCTTCTTAGGCAGTCCCTCATGATTGACAATGACTTGCTTCCACTCTGGTCTGATGGGTTCTCACATAGCTGATAAGTCCAATGTGTGATCTGCAGACTCTTCCACTTACAGGACATGTGGTGCTTGGAGGATTGGGTAGCTGGGTTGTTTACAGGATTGTGCACTCCTTCTCCCTTCGCCTCTGCATGTTGCTGATGAAGTCTCTTGATGCGTTCGGTGCCTTCCCGAATGAACCTTCTCTATTTAGTTGGTCACAAGCCAGGGACTCCCATCTTTGACCTCTTCAAGGCTGCTTTGAGGACACTCCTAAAGCATTTCCACTGTCTCCCTGGGAGCATCCTGCTGCGACCAAGCTCCAAGTAGCGCAGCAGCTTTGGGATTCTGGTGTCAGCATACAAACAAAGTGTCCCGCCCAGCAGAGCTGGTTTTGAGTAATTAGTGCCTCTGCTGAGCAAGTTGGCTTGGGGGAGGATGCTGGTTTGGACCACCTTTCTTGCTATGAGATTTGGAGGATTTTGCGAAGGCACCACTGGCACAGTGTGAGAGGACGGTGGCACAGTGGGTCAGAGATGCCACTGGAAGGTGCATTCATTGACCTTGACCACACATGTAAAGGTATGGGTGTTCAATGCTAGACTCTGAGAATTCATCTCCTTGGAACCTGCTCCTATTCTCTGTATGCCTTGAAGGTGAGGAACCGTTCAGTGACTTCACAGACAGTGTGGAGTTAAATATTCACAGCCTGTGGGCAAATGCCAAATTTCCAATGATTTTCTGACTGACCGGCTCCCTGTGGGTGAGGTAAGTAAAAATCCAGCCCCATGCTCCAGCAACTCATTGTCATGCCATAGAACTCCACATTGATCAAGTTTTATTGGCAAGCGGACAAGGCCTTCTAGATGCCTGTCAGCCCAGTTGGTTAAGGGAGAACCCCTTTTAAAATTAAAGTATGAAATAGAGAGCTCTCCATTGTTCAAGCTCAGATATTATCACTGTGCTTGAGGTATTAATTGGCAATGCTTTGAGGTACCTGCTGTAGATTGTTTGAGTCTCCAAAGCAAATCAGAGCACAGCATTCACTACTGCCCAGTATAACTATTATTCTCTGGTTTGAGATCCTGGTCCTCAAATTCTCTCCCACAATCAGCCGAAGGTTAAGCTGGCACAATGGAGGCAATGATGGATTTTATCATGTGTTTACCTTCGTCTGGAGGAAGCTTCTAAGATATGGAAAATGGTTCCCATTTTCTAGGATCTGTAGTCGAAGGCTGCATCGCATGATTAAGTTCAGAGTTTATATGAGAGGTTATTATGAACAACACGAATGAGTCAATTTCCTTTCTCACTGGATTGAAGCATTAGTTCAGGAATGTTGAATTGGTTAAACCCACTTTCAGCAGCAAGATTAATAATTTCCATTTGAAACTTTATTTGCCAATTAATACCTCAGGCACAGTGATAATATCTGTGGGCTTGAACAATGGTGCTAGTGCATGCAATTGGCTGGTACAACCTCAAAAGATAATTGTTTTATTCCTGCCCTAACACACTGTACTTGCATATCAGCTAGGTAAATGTTGTTACTCAACAAAGAGAATCTAAGTGAACAAGCAGAGACTGTTCTTTCTACAAAGACAAAGAGACAGCTTATGCTCTCCATAAAAAAAAGAACGGCAACAAAAATCAGCTGCTACTGACTACCAGTTGTCCAACACTGATCAATGATAGAGATAAAGAGCTCTCTATTTCATATTTTAATTTTAAAAGGGGTTCTCCCTTAACCAACCAGGCTGACAGGCTTCCAGAAGGCCTTGTCCCCTTACCAATAAAACTTGATCAATATGGAATTCTATGGTATGACAATGAGTTGCTGGAGCATGGGGCTGGATTTTTTTTACTTACCTCACCCACAGGGAGTTGGTCAGTCAGAAAATCACTGGAAATTTGGGATTTGCCCATAGGCTGTGGACATTTAACTCCGCATAGTATATGTAAAGTCACTGTGCCTTCAAGACACAAGAGAATGGGAGCAGGTAGCCAAGGAGGTCAATTCTCAGAGTCTAGCACTGAACACGTGGCTTCAGTGGCAGAGAGAGTTCAATACCCTCATATGTGTGGTCAAGGTCAGTGAGTGCATCTTCCAGTGAGATCTCCAACCCACTGTGCCACCGTCTTCTCACACTGCACATTCCCATCACTCACCCATCAGCAATCAAACATGCCTAACGTTCAGATGCTTGACCTTAGCCTCACACCTAACAAGCTGCCAGATTCGCACGTACCTCCAGCTATTCAACTATGGCAAGCTGATCACCCAAACACATTGCAATGTACTCACTGACATTCTCCTCCCGCTTGTGCAGAACAAGATCACACATAACAGGAGGGTGCAAGGAGAATCCACGGGGCAGAAGGCTGCATGCCCGCCTCTCCCATCTGTTTGGAGGTGATGATGTTCCACACTGTAGAGTTAGCATTTAGCTTTTATGGTACCAAGACTTGCTACCACGTCTGCCAGTGCAACCTCACCATGAATGGTATAAGCAACAGCAGATCCCTAAAGAAACACAGACACTTCATCCGACATTCAGAGCCAGCAGATCAAATTCTGCCACTGTGCATACATTAGAAGGTCGGTTAGAGTTCTAGGGTCAGCCTGTTGTGAGTGAATCACCATGCAGGAGCATGCCACAACCAGGGAAGGACAGTTCAGGTGGAATTTGACGAGGACAGTAGAGGGGGGAAGATATCCATCATAAAAACTGGTGGCACCCCACCAACCTGATCTCCAGGAGCCCTGAGGGAATTAAATCCCTAAATGGCAGCAGGAACCATATCGCCGGGAGACATTTAATTGCAGGACTTCTTCTAGTACGGTGCAAAACCTGTCCCCAAGATTTGCCGCCCAATCACAGGCTGGCAGTTCTTCATTAACAACAGCGGGCACAGTGGCTGCTGCCGGATACATTTGGGCCTTTACCGAGATTCATCGTAGAATCCCTGGAGAGAGGCAAGTGACAGCAGAATGAGAGGTGGGGGGTGGGGGGGGGGGGCGGGGGGCGGGAGTTGGTCACAGGATAGGGGCACTGGCAAGGGGTGGAGGGAGGTGTCAGTGGAAAGGGGAAGGGGGATGCTCTCAGCCGGCATTAATTGCCCACTTAAGGGCTTCAATTGGCATTCGGGTGATAAGGCCACCTATAAGTCTTTCCACCTCAGTCTCAATTGGGGGGGAGGCAGAGAGGGGGCAGGGTCTGCCCCCACACCTCCCGCCCAATCAAACAGCCCCCGACTCAGAATGTGCCTCGAGGGGGCGTTAAATTTTTTCCTTCATGTGCCAGCTCTCCAGAGGAGAAAGTCGCAGATGAGTCCTGCTGTAGCAGCCTAGGATGGAAGATTTTGATGGAGTGGTTGGGAGGAGAGCTGTGGGCATGAGTGCCATTGGCATGCACAACGAGATGCTTGGTGCATTCTCAGGCCTGCCACACACTCAGAGAATTTCTCCTCATCTCAGTCCTAAATGATCGACCCCCTATCCTGAGACTGTGCCCCTGTGTTCTAGATTCCCCAACCTGGGAAACAACTTCTCTTTGTCTATCCTGTCAAGCCCCTTCAAAAAACCTTGTATGTTTCAATGAGATCACCTCTCATTCTTCTAATCTCCAGAGAGTATAGGCTCAATTTACTCAGCCTTTCATCAGAGGCCAGCCCTCTCATCCCAGGAACCAAGGTGATGAACCTTTGACATGCTGACTTTTCAGTGAAATAGCCATTCACTTCTTTGAAACAAAATTAATGTTTTCCTTCCAAGCTTTTAAGTGCTACGTCCAAGTCTTTGGCATGCTACAGATCTTCCTTCCTTCCTTTCTTCCAAAGCCTATTAAAAATCTCTCTTCAAGTATGACTTTGTTCTCCAGCCCCATGCCCCTCACCTCCCCCCCCAACCCCTCCCAACAACCCACCCCATTTCATAAAAGCAAATAACTGCGGATGCTGGAAATCCAAAACAAAAATAAAAATACCTGGAAAAACTCAGCAGGTTTCATCCTCTGTTTCCTGCTCCATATTCTCTGGGGTCCCCTGGAAAGCACGCAAAGATAAGTTACTATAAATATAAAACTTCACACGCAAAAGCTTTGTAAAGTTCAGCTGTATTCCAGCAGAGGGTGCTAGAACTGTGTTCACTCACTCACTTCATTCACTTTTCCAGAACTACTTCATCCAATTCAGGACCACAGGGAGTCGAAGCCTAGCCCGACAGACAATGGGCGCTAGGCGGGATACACCCAGGACGGGACACCAGTCCATCACAGGGCACACACACACACAGACACACACAATTTACCGTAGCCAATCCATCTAGCCAGCACGTCTTTGGACGGTGCAAGGAAACCGGAGCACCCAGCAGAACCCCACGCAGACACGGGGAGAATGTGCAAACTCCACACAGACAGACACCCGAGGTCGGGTCAAAACCGGGACCCTGGAGCTGTGAGGCAGCAGCGCTAACCGCTGCCACACCCTGTGTTCACTCAAATGCTAAAAATTCTCAGCTGGATTTTTTGATCATTTTGTTTATATCTAACTAATTATCCTTAACTAAAGACTCTAAAATATTCCCTACAATTGATGTTAAGCCAGCTGGAATGTAATTACCTGAACCATCTCGGCCTCCCTTATTAACAATGGTTACAACGTTGGACATTCTCCTGTTTTTGGCATACAGTTTTGGCACCTGGTGCGGTAGCGGGCAGGAAAAAGGACATTTTACCCGCTGGCTGCAATGGCAAGTGTCCCTGCTGCATCGTCCCAATCCCACCTAATTAATCAGGCAATCCCAGGAACCACACCGTCTCGCTGGCGGATGGCCTCTGATTCGCCCACCACACCATCAGCTCACTGCTTCCTCACGCTGGGTGCCATATTTAAAGTGCAGCTGCGCGCACAGACCTCTTAGTGCTTCCAGCCCACAAGGGAACCAGCGAAGACGTGGCCCCAAAAGCCAAGAGGAGTGCAGCCCCCCCCACCCCCCGCCACCCCGATTCAGTGACGGATCCCTGGGATGCCTTCTGGACACCGTTGGAGCCCGCAGTGTCCCCTAACACCGCTATGGCTGCAGGAGGCCCATCAGTGTCACCATTCTGGCTTGGGAGGCAGTGGCAGAGGTGGTCAGTGCCAACGCTGCACAGAATAGGTTGGCCATCTAGTGCAAAAAGTGGATGAATGACCTGATCCGTGCCGCCAGGGTAAGGCAACCATGTCCTCACTCTAAACTCACACACTCAAGCCCAGCACACATTCACTGGCATCTCACTCACTGCCAGCTCAAGGGACATCACCACTCACTCCCTCATACACACCCTCACATCTCTACCTGGCCCCATCTCCTCTGGAGACTTCCCCTTCAGCCCTCACCCTCTTGAGGCCACTTGCACAGATTAACACATGTCCCCACACACACCCTGTGATACCCTCCTTCCCTAGTAGTGTCCTCGCCCTGCAGCCTCTTCCCTCCCCAGAGGTTACTTCTCCCCCTCCTCCAAGCAAGCCATAGCCCTGCAGCCTTTAAAAAGCCACCCCTGCCTTACAGCTGGTCTCATAAGTAGAGACCTGACCACGAGTCCCCTTAAAAGCGGTGTGGTGTTGCCTACGAAACCTGGCGCTGATGACCGCAAATGCTCTCCGAAGCAAGGTAAGCAAACAAGCCTCAAAGTGCCGAATGATGTGCAGCTCGCCAAGTGCACATAGCTTATATTCAGTTGTGGAACACGGTGCTCAGATAATTCAGCATGGCGGGATCATTCCAGCCAGCAGGGCTTATAATGATATGCAGATGTATTAAAATAATGTTTCTGACATTCGGCGGCAGGAAACGCAGCCGCCATTGACAGGCGGAGCGGATGATTGCAAACTGGTTTCTTGATAGTGTGAAACCAATTTTTGGCCTTCCCGCCACATTGTCCGCTCACGCCAGCCCTGATGCCCAATGCCAATGGGGACGGAAAATTCTGTCCCCAAGATTGCCAATCCTCCAGGGTTGGCCTGGAGCAGGCTTGACCAACCTTGTCGCGTAGGAGGCCACATTTCAATTTTTCTCACACTCGGGGGGCCAAAGAGCAAATTTCGGGAAGGTGTGTTTTGCCACAACATTAAACATGAATTTCAAAAAGAAAGCTGATGTATGAAAAGAAACAACTTGCTGAGCAAAAAAAAAATCACAACAATAAATTGATGATTAAAGAAATTAGTAATAAAGATGACCATTAGAGTGTGAAAGGGTGAGAGTGTGTGTGTCAGCTCAATCCCAGTCTCAGGGCGTTCACTCACTCACCCTCACCCCTGTGAGCGTGGCTGAGAGTGCCTATTGGTGCGTGGAGGTGATTCTTTTTCATTCGTTCATGGGATGTGGGCGTCACTGGCTAGGCCAGCATTTATTGCCCATCCCTAATTGCCATTGAGAACTGAATGGCTTGCTAGACCATTTCATAGGTCATTTAAGAGTCAGCCACAATGCTGATGGTCTGGAGTCACATATAGGCCAGACCAGGTAAGGACGGCAGATTTCCTTCCCTAAAGGACATCAGTGAACCAAATGTTTTTTTTCCCCTCACACACAGGCACTCACTCAGCCAGCCACCCTCACACACAGGCACTCACTCAGCCAGCCACCCTCACACACAGGCACTCACTCAGCCAGCCACCCTCACACACACTCACGCACCCATCCTCGCACACATTCACCCTCATTCACTAAATCAACTGGGAGGGGTTGGGGGTGTGTGGTAGGCATAATGAGAGCGGAGGAAAGACCTGGAGCGAGGCCTGAGGCCTAGCAGCATCTGAACGTGGGTGCCTGCTGAGAGGAGTGCCAGCAGTCAGGCGGGACATGGCCTTTTGCTTTCCAATTGGCGTAGGAAGGGAGTGTGTCATGAGGATGGATGTGTTGACCAACAAATGACTGGAGCGTAGAGGCAAGTCATGAGATGAAACCTCCAGTAATACATTTAATCACAGTTGGCAACCACATAGACACTTGAAGTGTAGGCCAGAATTTTATTCTCCTCTAGAGCAGGTGGTAGGCCAGGGTTGGTGCTGTGGGGGGTGGTGAAGGGGTGGAAAGGCCAGGGAGGGCATAAGATTGAGCACCATGGCAGAAGTGCAATCCCATCACTTGCCCCTGCCCCAGTGGGTACTTTGCCCGCACAGTGGGAGGCATTGGATGGCCCGCTTGCCTATGGGCCAATTGAGGCCCTTAGGTGGCCAATTATTGGCAGTGGAGGAGGCCAGGGCCAAGTGTCCAGGCCACCTAGTGAAACCTGTGGAGCCTTGTGGCTCAAGATCAGACACCCTGTGCCCATCAGAACCCCACCACCACCACCACAAATATTCCAAGGTATTTCACCTACCCACCACCCATGTTTCACATCTTTCTAAAATATGCTCCAATATGATGTTCTCATATTTTTAATAGCTTTTTACTTTTATAGTTGGATCTTAATTTAAACTTTATGTTATGGTCACTACTCCCTAGGGGCTCGCTCACATTTAAGTCATCCACCTGACTTATTTCATCTTATAGAACATATACAGAGTTAACACTGCAGTTCTGGTGAAAGGTCATCGACCTGAAACGTTGGGCCGAATTTACAGATGGACATGGAGCCGGGAGTGGAGGTAGAGGGGTCCACAATTTCCCACAACTGGTTAGCATTCCGGTCTCCTGCCATTGTACCATCTCTGGTTCATTTTCATTCCGGGAGGATCGGAGGGGCATGATCAATATGTGGGACCCCTGTTGAGGCTGTAACGTGGACGAGAGATTGAAGCAGCCTCCTGCCGGCAGATTGGGAGGGCCTGCACCCCATCCACAGTTAGGAGAGGGGCACAGCTGCGGCCCCTGGCGTCTTGTGAAGGGGTTCCAGAAAATAATGAGAGTTCAGCAGCTGTGGCCTCTTTGCAAATTTAAGCGGATGCTAC
Source organism: Cetorhinus maximus (assembly GCF_964194155.1). Classification (NCBI taxonomy): domain Eukaryota; kingdom Metazoa; phylum Chordata; class Chondrichthyes; order Lamniformes; family Cetorhinidae; genus Cetorhinus; species Cetorhinus maximus. The sequence goes on along the minus strand of NC_135888.1, from coordinate 110,781,491 downwards.
CACCTTCATTTTGAGGTGTTCTTTCATTCTCCACTGTACATTGGAAGGTCCCACCTCTGATGCCCCACCAGCCTCGGGAGTCTGTTCACTGTACTTCACTGGACAGTGAGCATGCACCTTGCCCATTAATTGGCCTACAAGTCAGCAATTGCATTGGGCATCAGGCGCTGATGTAGGTTCTGGGCCCCGAAACATTGGGGGTTCCAACTCCAAACAAAATCCATTACCTCTGTTTGTATCTCCACAGCTGCTACCAGACCTACAAGCATTTCTAGCATTTTCTGTTCTTTTTGTGCCGTTCTTGTTTGTTGCAGGTCAGAATCAGTTGTAGAATGGCTTCCAGCACCTGCTCCTTGCAGACACAATGCACCGCCCCATTAAGAGGTGCAGGCTGGCATTAACTGGTGCTAGCCTCTCACAATTTTATGTCCCCTACTGAGGCCACATTTCGAGCTGGCTGCATGCAGCAATCATGCTAATTTAAAGGCAGCACAAAGTTGATGCGTTGCCTATATTAGAAGCAACAGTCGCAGATTAATTGTGCATCACAATTCCCAAGCCTGTTTTCGAAGGCTATGAAATATAACCCCCACTATTTTCTGACATATTTATTTCCCATTCTTGACCAGTTTGCAGCAAAGCTTCTGTTGATGCAATTGTCCACATCTTCCTGTAAAACAATACTTTCTGGTTCTGCACATTTATTACCACATTCTGTACCTTTTTAACTGATATTTTTAACACTGTTCATTTTCTCAATTTTTTTTTGCCGAAGCTATCTCCTATATTCTCTGGTCTTTCACTTGTTTATATCAATCCATTGGACATTGTTCAATTTAATGTTCCTCTTGGTAAATTCTTTTTTTCCCCATAATATCGTCATCTATTTGTTCCTTAGCTGATTCAGACTGTTCTCATTTACCAAGCCACAACACCACCAAACGCCACCCACACCACCTTCCACCCTCCCTATTTGTTGCTGCTCTTTAGATCTCCCTGCACCAAACATAATTTAATCCAGCCTGTCGTGGTCAGGAAACAAGGCACCAGGCTCACTAAATCACAGGAGAGGCTGTGCATCAGCCTGCCAGTGGCAGCAAAACCTCTTGCGATTAAATCGGAGGCGGAAAGGAGCTAATGTGCACAACTTGCCTGCTCACAGCAGGATGTCAATTAGGCTCATTAAAGAACCACTTAACACCAGTTATCCCTGAATGTAGTAGAAGTTAGTGGTGGCTCAGGGATTAAATGGGAGTCACACAGCTCTCCCATGCCTTCCAAAGGCCACCCAGCAAACCCTATTGGCTTTGCCCGTGGCCTCAGAGGGAGGTGTTTACTGTTCACAGGCACTCAGTGCCTGATTGAAGGGACCTAGCACATGGAAAAGAGGACTGCCAGAGGCCACCCTCCTGCCTTTGCCTCTGACTCCTGGACCCCTTCTCTGGTGACCTGCTCCCCTTGACTCATTCTGTCCCACTCACCAGTGTCCATCTGGCAACGATGCCTGTGAAGTCCTTACAGCATTTCCATCAGCAGCCACTGCTCCTGGTGGTACTACCAGCAGTGAAGAGCTGCCAGCTGCTGATTGGCCAGCAGCTCTTGGCTGGCGGGATTTCTAACCCCGATCCTAAATCTCGGGAAAGTCCAACGCTAGTCAGCTAAGTGTCTAACAGGAACATCATTTGATCATCCCTCCCCCATGGAAGCAACAGGGGTCACCACCCATCCTGCAGCCGGAGGGTGAGACACCCATTGTCTACATTAAATCCTGCTAATGTCATGGTGAGAGTGCTTCCAAAATTTAGAATCGAGCAGCTCAAGACTGGGCATCCGTGAGCCACTGTGGGCCATCAGCAGCAGCAGAATTGTACTCAACCACAATTTGTAACCTCATGGCCCAGCATATCCCCCACTCTACCATTACCATCAAACTAGGGGATCAACCCTGATTCAATGAAGAGTGCAGGAGGGCATGCCAGGAGCAGCACCAGGCATACCTAAAAATGAGGTGTCAACCTGGTGAAGCTACAACAAAGAACTACATGCATTCCACACAGCAGAAGCAGCATGCAATAGAAAGAGCTAAGCGAGTCCAGTGTGGCATTAAGGAGCCCTAGCAAAACTGGAGTCAATGGGAATGGGGGGGAAAACTTTCTGCTGGTGGAGTCATATCTAGCACAAAGGAAGATGGTTGTGGTTTTTGGGGGTCAATCGATTCAGTCCTCAGGATAGTGTCCTATGTCCAGCTACCTTCAGCTGCTTCATCAATGACCTTCCCTCCTTCATAAGGTCAGAAGTGGAGATGTTCACAGATGATTGAACAATGTTCAGCACCATTCACAACTGCCCAGATACTGAAGCAGTCAGTGTCCATATGCAGCAAGACCTAGACAATATTCAGTGATATAAAAGCAAAATACTGCGGATTCTGGAAATCTGAAATATAACCAGAAAATGCTGGAAAAACTCATCACGTCTGGTAGCATCTGTGGAGAGAGAAGCTGAGTTAACATTGAGTCTGTATGACTGTTCTTCAGAGCTGAACAATACTCAAGCTTGGGCTGATGAATGGCAAGTAACATTTGTGTCACATATGTGCCAAACAATGACCATAGATTCATAGAAGCATAGAGAACTACAGCACAGAAAGAGGCCCTTCGGCCTATCGAGTCTGCGCTGGTCAAACAAGTGCCTAACTATTCTAATCCCTTTTTCCAGCACTAGGCCCATAGCCTTGTATGACATGGCATCACAAGTGCACATCCAAATACTTCTTAAACGTTATGAGGGTTTCTGCCTCTACCACCCTTTCAGGCAGTGAGTTCCAGATTCCCACCACCCTCTGGGTGAAAAAAATCTTTCCTCACATCCCCTCTAAACCTCCTGCCCCTTACGTTAAATCTAAGCCCCCGATTATTGATCCCTCCACCAAGGGGAAAAGTTCCTTCCTGTCTACCCTATCTATGCCCCTCATAATTTTATACACCTCAATCATGTCCCCCCCTCAATCTCCTCTGCTCCAGGGAAAATAACCCCAGTCTATCCAATCTCTCCTCAAAACTAAAACTCTCCAGCCCAGGCAACATCCTGGTAAATCTCCTCTGCACTCTCTCTAGTGCAATCACATCCTTCCTATAATGCGGATTCCAGAACTTCATGCAATACTCTAGCTGTGGCCTAACCAGTGTTTGATACAGTTCCGAAATAACCTCCCTGCTCTTATATTCTATGCTTTGGCTAATAAAGGCAAGTATCCCATATGCTTTCTTAATCACCTTATCTACCTGTCCTGCTACCTTAAGGGACCGGTGGACATGCACACCAAGGTCCCTCTGATCCTCAGTACTTCCCAGGGCCCTACCAATCATCGTGTATTCCCGTGCCATGTTTGTCCTGCCCAAGTGTATCACCTCACCGGATTAAATTCCATTTGCCACTGAGCAGCGCATCTGACCAGCCTGTCTATATCCTCCTGTAATCTAAGGCTATCCTCCTCGCTATTTACTACCCCACCAATTTTCAGGTCATTCGCGAACTTACTGATCAACCCTCCTACCTTCAAGTCTAAATTGTTTGTATATACCACAAACAGCAAGGGACCCAACACCAATCCCTGTGGAACCCCACTCGAAACAGGCATCCAGTCATAAAAACACCCCTCAACCATCACCCTCCGCTTCCTGCCACTCAGCCAATTCTGGATCCAATTTGCCAAATTGCTTTGGATCCCATGGGCTCTTACCTTTGTTATCAGTCTCCCATGTGGGAAATTATCAAAAGCCTTGCTGAAGTCCAAGAAGACTACGTCAAATGCATTGCCCTCATCTATACACCTGGTCACCTCTTCAAAAAATTCAATCAAATTGGTCAGACATGACCTCCCCTTAACAAAACCATGCTGACTGTCCTTGATTAATCCCTGCCTCTCCAAGTGTAGATTAATTCTGTCCCTCACAATTGCTTCCAATAGTTTCCCCACTACTGAGGTTAGACTGACTGGCCTGTAGTTCCCTGGTTTATCTCTTCCACCCTTCTTGAATAACGTTACCACATTGGCTGTCCTCCAGTCCTCTCCTGTGGCCAGAGAGGTATTGAAAATTATTGCCAGCATCCCTGCTATCTCCTCCTTTGCCTCACTCAACTGTATGGGATACATTTCATCCAGACCTGGAGATTTATCTACTTTTAAGCCTGCCAGGCCACTTAGAACCTCCTCCCTTTCTATGCTAATTTCTTTAATTATATCACAGTCCTTCTGCCTGATTTCCATACCCATGTCATTCCTCTCACTCGTGAATACCGACAAAGTACTCATTTAGAACCCTACCTACGTCTTCTGACTCAACACACAAATTACCACTATGGTCCTTAATGGGCCCTACTCTTTCCCTAGTTATCCTCTTACTCTTAATGTACTTGTGAAATAACTTTGGGTTTTCCTTTGTTTTACCTGCCAATGGTTTTTCATGCCCCCTTCTTGCCCTCCTAAATTCCTTTTTTAGTTCCCCCCTACACATTCTATACTCCTCTAGGGCTTCTGCTGTTTTGAGTCCTCGGTATCTGCCATAAGCCTCCCTTTATCTCTTTATCCAATCCTGTATATCCCTCAACATCCAGGGTTCCCTGGATTTGTTGGTCCCACCCTTTACCTTTACTGGAATATGTTGGCCCTCCCTATTTCCTTCTTGAATGAGTCCCACTGCTCTGACTCATATTTACCTAAAAGTAGCTGCTCATAGTCCACTCTGGCCAAATCATATCTGATCTTATCAAAATCGGCCTTCCCTCAATTTAGAACTCTGATTTCTGACCCACCCTTGTCCTTTTCCATAACAACCTTGAAACTTACGGAGTTATGTTCATTATCTACAAAATGCTCTCCCACTGATACCTCTACCACTTGCCCAGCTTCATTCCCTAAAATTAAGCCCAGGACCGCCTCCTCTCTTGTAGGACCTTCTATGTACTGGCTTAAAAAGCTCTCCTGGATGCATTTTAATAATTCCGCTCCCTCTAAACCTATCACACTATGACTAACCCAGTTAATGTTGGGGAAGTTGAAATCCCCCACTATTACTACCCTATTGTTTTTACACTTCTCTGAAATTTGCCTACACATCTGCTCTCCTATTTCTCTGTTTGGGTACCTATAGTACACTTATCTCCAACAAGAGAGAATCTAACCATAGCCCCTTGACATTCAACGGCATTACCATCACTGAATCCCCCACCATCAACATCCTGGGGGTTACCACTGACCAGCACCTGAACTGGAGCAGCCGTATGAATGCTGTGTCTACAAGAGCAGGTCAGAGACTAGGAATCCTGCGATCCTGCCTAACTCCCCAAAGCCTGTTCACCATCTACAAGGTAGAAGTCAGGAGTGTGGTGGAACACTTCCCAAGTGCCTGGATGAGTGCAGCTCCTACAACACTAAGGAAGCTGAACACCATCCAGGATAATGCAGCACAATTGATTTACACCCCATTCACCACTTTCAACATTCACTTCATCCACCACCAATGGACAGTGGCAGCAGTGTATACCAACTGCAAGATGAATGCAACAACATCAAGGGCCCTTCGACAGCGTCTTCCAAATCCAAAACCTCTACCACCCAGAAGGACAAGGGCAGCAGACACATTGGAACACCACCACTTGCAAGTTCCCCACCAAGTCACACACCATCCTGACTTGGAACTACATTGCTGTCGCTGGATCAAAATCCTGGAATTCCCTTCTTAACAGCACTGTGGGTGTTCCTACAACACATGGACTGCAACAGTTCAGGAAGGTAGCATAGCACCACCTTCTCCAGGGCAATTAGGAATGGGCAATAAATGCAGCGAAGCCCACATACCATGAGCGAGTTGAAAACAAAACAATTCAGTGATTTATGTAAGCATGTTAAAACTCATATGAAATACCATTCACACCAGCCTAGACCCTGGTTCTGAATTTGAATACAATTGCATGTTAATGTCTGTTACTAAAGACAATTTTAATTTTATTATTTGCCAAAGTCCTTTGTGCAACCTTACTGTTCTTTTCTTAAAGTAACACTTTTAATCCCAGGTATATTCCTGAATCTCCACGCTGGCTGCTGTTAAAAGGGAGGGTACAAGAGGCTAAAGCAATACTCCGACATGCTGCAAAGAAAAATGGTGTCACTCTACCAGAGATGCTCTTCAATGATGTTGAGGTATTGGCACACACAATAGCGTATTTGCTGCCTGTTTATTTATTTAACCCTGTAATATAGGTCTGCTCTTTAAATATCAATTCTTCTCAGCCTCCTTCTCCTCTGAAAGCATTGACTCTTTGCTATGTTGCGGTTCTATGGATGTCTGTCATCTCTCTTTTCCAAGTGACTATCCTTTTTCCTGGGCCTTTCCATTCTTTCTGCCCTGCCATTTTATAATACACCACGTCCCCAGGCTTAAAATTCAATTCCATTGGCCTGATTTGATGCCTCAAAGCTCTCCTGATTTTTTTCTGAAACCTCCACCCTAATAAATGCTCTCCTACCTGCATGCGTCGCATTCACAAGCTTTGCAAAAATTGAACTAATGGTAGTTCCCTGCAAAGCTGGGGTATGGTCCCACATTATTGAAGTTTTCTTTCCATAAACTAATTGATAGGGGCTGTAGCCCCCAACCATCTGGAGTGTGATTTATGCATGAACTGCCCATGCTAGAATAGTTGTCAATTTACACTTTGGGTAGTCAGCTAAAATTTTTCATCAAATTTTGTCAATCATAGTGTGATTTCTCTCACATATTCCATTGCTAAAAGGACTTTCTGCTGCTGTATGCATTGCTACAATATTCAAATTTTCACACATACTCCTGAATTCCTCACTGGCAAATCCTCCCCCATTGCCTGTTAAGAATTTAGCTGGTGCTCCCAGCCCCATGCCTATCCATCTTTCCATTATCTTATCAATAATTACTTTTTTGCCTTTACTATAAATTACTGTTGACAGACTACAGTTGGTCACTACGTCTACAAAATGTAGAAGAAAATTATTTTTTTCTTTATCCCATGCTTTGAGGTCCATCGCTATGGTTTCATTAAAGTCTCTCACCAATGGAAGACTTACTACTGGTCGCAATGGCATTCTCCTGTACTTCTTACAAATATCACATCTTTCACTAATATCATCGACAAATCTAGTGTATTCCTCATCCAGTACCCCTCCATCCTTTAACAGAATCTTCAGCCTATGGCCAGAGGGATGTGCAAATTGTCAGTATAGTTTTGTAATAATTTGCTTCCTCTCTCTTAAATCTTATACCAGCTGCCACTAGTACCTCTTTAACATTCTGTATAGAGATGATAGACCTTAAAGGAATACAATAATGTCCTGACTGCGTAAATTGCAAATCTACAGATCTCCCAAACATGATCGCTTTATCATGCTCCATGTCCAACTTCATTTGAGTCTTTTTCATTGGAGGCTTACTTAATAGTAAAAGTATTGCACATGATACAACATCAGTACTGATAAAGCAATTCACCCCTGCTATTTTACAAGAATTACTATTTTTAGCGATTTAAATGTGTTACCATCACAAAATTTGAAACAAGTAGAACTGTCATATTCTTTGATTTTACTTCAGTCTTCCTTCCTTAAAGAATCTATGTAACACTTTAGCCAATTCGCTCTACATACCACGGATGTACACCCACTAACTAGAACTATGCAGTTGAACAAATCTGCAACTAGGATACACATTACCGGACTGAAGCTTCTGGTGACCAATCCGATTTCTTCTGACTGGTCAGTATCGTCCTCCTCACATTCCATACCTTCCATGTCATGTGTTGCCTCAAAAACACCGTTTTCCATTTTTGGGCAATTTTCCAGCCCCCTTTCCCCCTCCGCAGTGGGTTTCCCCACGGGAGGGGCCAGCGAGCCATTGAAAATCTCTATTCACAGTGGCAGGACCGGAAGATCCCACTGACGTAAGAGGCTGGAAAATTCCAGCCTTAGTCTCCAATCTTGACTTTCAGGCAACCATCCTCTGCTACCAAATGTCAGAGAAACTCCCAAGCCTGGTTATGAAGAAGACACTGAGACTTTGGTGGAGGCTGTTTATTGCTCGCCACAGAGCTTACTTCTCCACTCTAACGCAATCTACCACCAGTGCTGGCTGACTCTTCATTATACACACATCTGAGCATAATTAACTAATCAATACCTAATACCTGTTCACCTTATTACCTTAAACTACCAGGTATTTAACATCCATCAACTGAACCTATTAGATGCTAACAATTAGGGATGGGCAACAAATGCTGGCCTTGCCAGTGCCCACATCCCGTGAAAGAATAAAAAAAATGTCAAATAACTCAGGAAGTTACAAGTCGGTTAGTCTCTAGTGTCGGTAAACTATCAGAGTTTCTAATGCAACATTAAATTACTAAGAGGAACATTGCTTAGAGAAACATAGTTAATCATTTCAGCTTACATGGATTTCTTAAAGACTGTTTGGGAAAATAATTCTCAGGAACAAGCAGGAAAGGTCAAGGTCAGATCAACCTATGATCTTATTGAATGGCAGAGCAGGCTCAAGGGGTTATATGGCCTACTCCTGTACCTATACATTCTCATGTCGACATGGTTAGCGAGGTTAACATTTATTATACATCCTTATTTGACATCAAGAAGGTGGTGTTGAGTCTTAACTGCCGCAGGCCATGTGGTAAAGGTGCTGCAACAGTGCTAATTAGGGAGTTCCAGGATTTTGACAAGCAACAGTGAAGGAACAGTGATCCAGTTCCTAGACAAAATGGTGTGTGTCTTGGAGGGGCACTTTGAGGTGATAGTATTGCCCAGCTGTGTTTAACTTACCATAGAAATTCCTTTGAAGAACTAAATATAGTGCACATAACTTATATGGATTTCTAAAAGCATTTAACAAGGTACTAGGTATCATTTAAGAGACTTATGGCAAATGGAATTAAGGGGAATTTATCCACATGGATAGAGAGAAGGTTGATGGGCAGAAACAATGAGTCTGGATAAAATATATTGGAAAGTTGTGATGAATGGTATCCTATAAGGTTCTGTATTCGGGTGATTCTAATTTACCAAGCCATGAAATTCCATGGAATCGCCACCGGAATATCAGGGCCTGTATGTACATAACTGACCAGTGCATACTGATCTAAGATAATTGGCAAAATAAATCCAGGGGAAAAAATGGCAAGTCATGTTTTTTATGCAGTGATTTATTATGATCTGGAATGCACGGCCTGAAAAGATGGTGGAAGCAGACTTAGCAGTAACTTTTGAAAAGGAGAAATTCGTATAATGAGGGGAAAGAGCAGGGCAATAGCCATGTAAGTGATCAATTAAGGGCCTCTTATTGCTGCCATTGGTATCTGCGCAGATGGATCTTCAGGTGGAGACCACCTGGAGAACCCTAGTGGTCTCCATGGAGGCTTGGGCTGGGCCTTCCTATTCATGTACTCAGTAGCCCCTGGAGGTGCCACCAGTAGCAAGGCCACCCCCATGGCAGCCCTTGTATGCTGTGGCATCGCAAGTGCACATCCAAATACTTCTTAAACGTTATGAGGGTTTCTGCCTCTACCACCCCCTCAGGCAGTGAGTTCCAGATTCCCACCACCCTCTGGGTGAAAAAATCTTTCTTCACATGCCCTCTAAACCTCCTGCCCCTTACGTTAAATCTATGCCCCCGGTTATTGATCCCTCCACCAAGGGGAAAAGTTCCTTCCTGTCTACCCTATCTATGCCCCTCATAATTTTATACACCTCAATCATGTCCCCCCTCAATCTCCTCTGCTCCAGGGAAAATAACCCCAGTCTATCCAATCTCTCCTCAAAACTAAAACTCTCCAGCCCAGGTAACAGGCAACATCCTGGTAAATCTCCTCTGCATTCTCTCGAGTGCAATCACATCCTTCCTATTATGCAGGTTCCAGAACTGCATGCAATACTCTAGCTCTAGCCTTACAGTTCCAGCATAACCTCCATGCTCTTATATTCTATGCCTTGGCTAATAAAGGCATGCATCCCATATGCCTTCTTAATCACCTTATCTACCTGTCCTGCTACCTTAAGGGACCAGTGGACATGGACACCAAGGTCCATCTGATCCTCAGTACTTCCCAGGGTCCTACCATTCATCGGGTATTCCCGTGCCTTGTTTGTCCTGCCCAAGTGCATCACCTCACCGGATTAAATTCCATTTGCCACCGAGCAGCCCATCTAAATCCTCCTGTAATCTAAGGCAATCCTCCTCACTGTTTACCACCCCACCAATTTTCAGGTCATCTGCGAACTTACTGATCAACCCTCCTACATTCAAGTCTAAATCATTTTTTATACCACGAACAGCAATTCTGGATCCAATTTGCCAAATTGCCTTGGATCCCAACGGCTCTTATCTTTGTTATCAGTCTCCCATGTGGGACATTATCAAAAGCCTTGCTGAAGTCCAAGTATACTACGTCAAATGCATTGCCCTCGTCTACACACCTGGTCACCTCTTCAAAAAATTCAATCAAATAGGTCAGACATGACCTCCCCTTAACAAAACCATGCTGACTGTCCTTGATTAATCCCTGCCTCTCCAATTCTGTCCCTCAGAATTGCTTCCAATAGTTTCCCCAACACTGAGGTTAGACTGACTGGTCTGTCATTCCCTGGTTTATCCCTTCCTCCCTTCTTGAATAACAGTACCACATTGGCTGTCCTTCAGTCCTCTGGCACCACTCTTGTGGCCAGAGAGGTATTGAAAATTATTGCCAGCGCCCCTGCTATCTCCTCCCTTGCCTCCCTTAACAGCCTGGGAGACATTTCATCTGGGCCTGGGGATTTATCTACTTTTAAGCCTGCCAGGCCACTTAGAACCTTCTCCCTTTCTATGCTAATTTCTTTAATTATATCACAGTCCTTCTGCCTGATTTCCATACCCACGTCGTCCCTCTCACTTGTGAACACTGGCACAAAGTATTCATTTAGAAACCTACCTAAGTCTTCCGGCTCCACACACAAATTGCCACAATGGTCCTTAACGAGCCCGACTCTTTCCCTAAATATCCTCTTACTCTTAATATACTTGTAAAATAACTTTGGATTTTCCTTTATTTTACCTGCCAATGATTTTTCATGCCCTCTTTTTGCTCTCCTAATTTCCTCTTTAAGTTCTCCCCCACACATCCTATACTACTCTAGAGCTTCTGCTGTTTTGAGCCCTCGGTATCTGCCATAAGCCTCCCTTTTTCACTTTATTAGATCCTGTATATCCCACAACATTCAGGGTTCCAGGAATGTGTTGGTCCCACCCTTTACCTTTACTGGGATATATTGCTCTGTACTCTCCCTATTTCCTTCTTGAATGACTTCCACTGCCCTGACTCAGATTTACCTAAAAGTAGCTGCTCCCAGTCCACTCTGGCCAAATCTGATCTTATCAAAATCGGCCTTCCCGCAATTTAGAACTCTGATTTCTGGCCCATCCTTGTTCTTTTCCATAACAACCTTGAAACTAATGGAGTTATGATCACCATTTGCAAAATGATCCCCCACTGATACCTCTACCACTTGTCCAGCTTCATTCCCTAATATTAAGTCCAGGGCCGCCCCCTTTCTTGTAGGACCTTCTACGTACTGGCTTAAAAAGCTCTCCTGGATGCATTTTAAGAATTCCGCTCCCTCTAAACCTATCACACTATGACTAACCCAGTTAAAGTTGGGGAAGTTGAAATCCCCCACTATTACTACCCTATTATTTTTACACTTCTCTGAAATTTGCCTACATATCTGCTCTTCTATTTCTCTCTGACTGTTTGGCAGCCTATAGTACAGTCAGTCCTTATGGCACTACTGAACTGCTGGCTCTCCCATTGGCCAGCAGCTCCTGGGAGACAGTCAGCCATTGTTTACAGGGTCAGCAGCCCCGAAGGTAACTAATTAGTTGCCTAAACCCTGAAAATGTGGGCAGGGTCCCGCAAACGGTCGAGGCAGGGCCAACTCCAGATTTGTGGCCCATCATCAGAAATTTGTCGCAATGATGAAATTCATCCTTTAAATTTGAAGAGTTTAGTTCAGCCTCAGACACTGGCCAGGGAGGGGGATGGAGTTAGTGTCCATTGTTGAGTTGAGCTTATCAGTAATATAGAAATGAAGTAATGGATTAATTTTTCGTGGTCCAGCCTCTTTCGACAGGTGCAGAGCATAATACACTTGGATTGTGCATAAATTAAGGTACAAACCAATTTCTGGACCACCAGATTCGAGCTACCCAAAATACTCTTCTTGATCTGACAGGCTGCTTCCAAACAGCTGCAACTTATTTTTTGATCTGATGAAAGGTCATCAACCCAAAACTTCTATTCTGTGGGCTGAATTTTCAGGCCCTGCCAAGATCAGAGGCAGCTTGCCAGTTTTGCAATGCTATTGCCAGCACCAGCTGTATTTACCTCAGCTAGATGGCAATCTGTCCGAACCTCAATTGAGGGCAGTTAAGCTGCTTAAATATTTCATTAAGAGCTTGTTAATTGCAGAGGTGGGGGAGGGGGTGGGGGTGGTGTTCAGAGTTCCACAGGGGCACATGGTTTCCCTGTGTTGTCTGGGGCAGGCTAGGTAAACGGAGATGGCTACAGAGTGGGAAGCCAGTCATGGCCGCCCCAGGGAATTACCCCAGAGCCATAAAAATTTCAACAGCAAGCAGGGGTCTTGGACATTGGGAAATGTGCCCTTGGCACAGCATAGGTGGTGGGGACAGTGGGCAGTCAGTGCTTGGTATTGTTTGTTTCCCTCCTGGCATTGCAGGGCAGAAGACAGGGGAAAGGAAGCCAAGGCCAATTTGCAAGCCAAGCCTGAGCAGAAGGAAGGCAGCATCTGCAATAGAGGCATAGCTCTTGGATTTTGGGCCCAGTGGCATTGAGAGGAAGCACCCTTCACAGGAAGGACAGAGTCCCAGATATCGAGGGACAGTGAAGAGGGATGAGGAATAAGGCAGACACAAGCGCCATACCCTCCACATAGGATCTATCTCCGAAGCTGGAGCTGCATGGAGATGACTGAGACCCAGTGCACAGAAAACTGCAGGCAGTCTCCAGGCAGATGGTCACAGAGATATGTGCCCACATCACTGAAGACCTCGCACATTGCTGCATCGGTCACTGTTCCCTGCCGGTATCCAGCAGTCACTGTAGCCTTGAACTTCTTCAGTTCTGGCTCCTTCCAAGGATCAGCTGTTGATTATGGTGGCATATCGCAAATGGCTACACACAACCACATCTCGTTGCTCACTGATGCCGTATATGCTAGAGCCAGAAAATACATTAATTTCACGACAGATGAGGCCTCACAGACACAGAAGACAATAGGTTTTGCCACCATTGCTGGATTCCTCCAGATGCAGAGCATCAATGATTGTACCAATGTGATCATCAAAGTACCCAGTGACTAGCCAGTGAGCTGCATCAACAGGACAAACCTCTGCTCCTTCAATGTTCATCTGGCCTGAGACCATAACAAGAGCTTCCTCCATTTGTGCATTCGCTTTTTGATATCTGCCATGATTCATTCATCCTTTAACAGTCCAGGCTGCCCCAGATCTTTACTCCAACCCCGAGGTCCGCTGACAGATCCAAGGGGACAAAGGATATCCCTTAGAGATGGTTATTCACTATTTCACAAGAGCCTCTGACAGAGGTACTGTGGCGATACAACCAATGCCACCTGCTCATTAGGACAACCATGGAGCAGCCCGTCGGCTTCTGAAGATGTGATATTGGTGCTTGGACCCAGTCAGCTGGCTCGCTCCAGTACCCTCCTGTAAAGGTCTCGATCGTTACAGTGGTCTGTTGTGCTCTCCATAATGTGGCCCTCCAGAGAGGTATGGAGCTTGAGGATGGTGGGACCTTGGAATAACATAGCTCATTCGAGAAAGAGGGAAAGTCAGAGGTGGGAGACGAGGAGGCAGTGGATGCAGAGGTGGAGGGTGCAGAATATCGAGGTGCTCCAACTGTACAAGAAGATGGCCAGGCACAGTGCAAGTTGGAATGTTTCATCAGAATGCCATCAGAATCAGAGATTTTCTCATTCAGGAATGCTTCAGTCCCTCTGAGCCAGGCTAAAGATCATGGGTTGCAAGTCACTGTGAGGTGCCCATCCGAACACATCCATTGAAGGCACAGCCTGGAACATCTAAACTCTTACTGCCAGGAAAAATACACATCTACCCTGACCCTTTGCCCTCATCTTGGATGACCCCTTGATCTCTTTCACCACCTCAGATCACTTTTTCATCATGTTAGCAATAAAATGAGTCTCAGACGTGCGCCAGGATGTGTTATTATTTATAAAATAAAAAGATAGAGAAACATTGCACAGAGACCCACTCAGTGCACCACGTGACACGGTAACCTCAGTAGTGTTCTCATGGAGTTGGCCACCACTTCCACTCTGGAAAGAATGATCCCCAATCTCTGCCCAAAGCTCTGTGTCAAGTTGGAACTGGAATTTTGCATGTTCCTTGTCAGCGACAACAGGCTTTCTGGTAGGCCTGCCAATATACCAAGCATTTCTATTTGCCTGCCCATCTGCCTTTCACTGTATGCCACCACATCAAAGTCCTCATCTGAGCCCTCTCGCCTATTTCGTCATTTCCACTTGTCCTTCTGCTCATAAACCTTTCCACAACACCTTCCACCACCAGCTGCAGGCAGAATGCACCCCATCTTTAACAAGTGCCATCTAGCTTTAAGTGGCACAGACGTGGGGCCACTGCTAAGGTGTGCGTGCAGCCACTCAGCAGCATGTTTAGCACTAAGCTACGTGCAGCTATCATTATAATTAGCAGGCTGCCTGCATAGCTTTGAGCAGGTGTGTGTTAATTATACATTATGCTCTGAGGAAAACAAACTTTTAGCCCTGTGTGTTTTATACATTTTCTTTGAACACCTTTTGTTTATTTATATAAATATTGGAGAAGACTGTTTGACTAGGCAAGAGATTAAAGGCAGGAGGTTATCAGATGAAATCTCCAAACATATGTCCAGAGTGGGTGATTCTAATTATATCCCCCTGTTGTAACAAGGTCATTGCAAGTTTTAAATTTTTGTAAATGATTGCCAGCCCTGCCTTGAGACATGCTGTGCACTGCATACAAGGTGAAAGCTATTACTGGAAAAAGAGTACTGGGCCGGCATCCAAAAGGCAAGCCTTCAAATCGGCACATGATTTACAGGAATAGGCTGGGCACTGCACAGTTGTCAGGGACTTTCCTCTCGCTTTGTAATACATTGCTTTCATACTTTCATACAAATTTTCTAGTGGAGGTTTATATTAATCTAATACTTTAATTGTGGTTTTATGGTTTGAATTTAAAGGAGCAAAATTTTAACCTCGGTGGGCGGGCACGCACCCGACCCGCTTGAGCGTAAAATGATGTGCGTTGACATCGGGCGTGCGTCCCAACGTCAACGCACAGTCACACGATATTTTGGTCTACGGGCATGCGCCAGAGCTGGCAGCGCGCCCGCCAACAATTAAAGTGCCTATTAAGGCCATTAACAAGGTAGTTAAAATAAATTTTTCACTTCCCGTCTAACCATACAGTTGGTGGGCAGGCGAAAAGGCCAAGCGGCCTTTGCACTTTTTAGATCCCGTGGGTGGGATGAGGTTTCCCAAAGCAAATAAAAATAAAATTAAAATGTTTAAATTTAATTAATAACATGTCCCTGCTGAGGTGACCGAGTCACATGAGGAGGACATGTTTTATTGCATTTTTCATTTCTTTATTTTTTGTTTAAACTCTTCACCTCCCTGAGGTAACTCTGTGCCTCTGGGAGATTATCAAGCACATGCTCGCCCTGCTCGCCCTCCTCTCCCCGCCCACTCAGGCAGCGCTGAGCGCTGCTGCCTGCATTTTACGCTGGGCGGGTCTTAATTGGCCGTCCAGCATGAAATCGCCTTCCAGCCTCGATCGCGGGCGGCGGTCAGCTTCCCGACCACCCCCATCGAGCACTCCTGTAAAGGGCTAAATTCTGCCCAAGGATGCATTTTTTCAATCAATTTCACAAAATCTTCCTTCCAAATAATTTCTCCCAGCGGTACAGAAACTATTTCTAGTCCCCAATATTATCCTAAGATCAGCTAAATGACCCACAGAGTAGGGAACTGAACCTGAGACATTTCTCATTTTTATTGCTCAATACGTCATCGAATGGTACGTTTATTTATGTGGATATTAGGATAGCTAATTTATTGTCTAAAAAAAGAGAAGCAAATTTGGCCTCATGTTTGACCCTATCATTTACATCATATTGATAAAGAAAGAGTATTGTGGCGATTTTCTGTCTGATGCCTAGAACAGTCCACAACAAACACAGTGCTACCAAGTTGCTGCCACTGCAAACAGCAACTTCAATATACTTCTTGCCATGTTAATTTACAATGTTTATTGATTCCCTCCCCCATGTTTATAAAAACTAGGATTTAAAAATATATATATGCTAATGTTATTGTGGTGCTGATCACACCAATACATTCTTATCTCTACAGTTACAAAGTTAGAAAGGATATCACCATGACAACAGAGAACTTTAAACAAATGTAAAAAGTGTCCAAAACATTCCTATTTTCTCAAGCCAGTTAAGATCAATTTATTGTTCTCAAACTACACAAAATGTTAATACTTCCCGCCCTCTTCCCTCTACATGTTCAGCTCTGTAGGAAACTGGATGAAGACCTATAATACATAACTTGATTACAATTTCTATTACCCACGAAAACATTTTACCTACTCAAGCATAGACTAGAGTGATATAATATAAATAAGAATTAAGCCAGTATCATGAATTTTGACATGTCACTGCATCAATAAAATGGAGGTTTTATCATGTATATTTATACTGAGCCCCACTTTTCTTATCTCCAGGTGGTGCAGGGGCAACACAGTAGGTGACAAAGGGAGGGGAAAGAAAGAAGTCACAATAAGGGTAGTATATAATGTTCATTTTCAATTAGCACTGATTCTAATGGCAGAATTTATGGAATTCACACTTTGTCAAAGTTCAGATTTTGGATCTGTCCAGAGTCTATTTTGAACTGAAATGCAGAATAAGAGAACATTCAGCTCATTGTATATTCCTCATGAATTGTAATTTTTCCTAGTCTGAGATATGACATTATCACACACAAGTGACACAGCATTTTCTAAAACATCTTTGCAATGTGCATGGCACTTTTCTATAAACCTCTGATCAATTAATTCACAGACTAATGGTGTTTCTTTCAAATAGGTTTTCATGGATCATCCATGCCGAAAACAAATTAATAATAACAGATACTATTGATATTTTCTAATAATATTGAATCTTCTGTTTTTCTTCCAGCTCGATGATATAAAGGATAAAAATGTAAAATCTTTTACAATTACTCGCTTGGTAAAAACCCGTAATATTCGAGGCATCACTATTATAAACCTTATAGTGTGGTAAGTAATAGAGCTAAGGAAAGCCATGAAATGTGTTTCTCAAGGAAATATGAGCTTCTTATCCATTGTCTTCAGGATGTTATTAGAGTTATACCGCACAGCTGGTTTGCAGTATCCGCCTATTTTCCACAAATCAGATCAGATTGGTGGGAAATCTGTGGCAATGGGGATTTTGACGATGATCACCTGAAGTAGCACCGTTGATTACCTTGATCCCCAGCACCAATCCAAAGCCAAAATATGCTGTGAAACCCAAAATCAAACATTGCAGTGATGATAGCAAAGGCCTAAAGAGCTTTGACAGGGTGCTATGCTCAGAAACTGACCAATTCATGTGTACACAGGTCAGTTTTATTTGAAGACAACAGCCCAATGCTGTCTTAGTGCAACTTATAAAATAGAAGAAAGTGTGAAAGAGAAAGAAAGAATATAAAACGCAGAAGGAGACCATTTGTCCCATTGTGCCTGTGCTGGCCCTTTGTAAGAGCTATTCAATTAGCCTCACTTCATCTCCTCTTCTCTTATAGCCCAGTGCATTTTTTCTGTTTCACATATTTATCCTGTTTCTTTTTGAAAATTATTCTTGAATTGTCTTCCACCAGCCTTTCAGACAGTGCATTCCAGATTATAACTTGCTGTGAAAAAAAATGTTTTCACCTCTCCTTTTGAACATTTCTATCAAATCCCCCCCTTAACCTTATCTGCTGTAGAAGAACAGTTCAGTTTTTCCAGTCTCTCCACGTAACTGAAGTTCCTCATCCCTCGTACTATTCTTCTAAACCTCCTCTGTGCCCTCGCTAAGACCTTAACATCCTTCTTAAAATGTAGTGTCCAGGATTGGCCTTAAAAATCCAGCTGTGGCCTAAGCAGTGTTTGATAGTATAGCATAACTTCCTTGCTTTTGTATTCCATGCCTCTACTTGTAAAGCCAAAGATCTCGTATGCTTTCTCGACAGCCTTCTCAACTTATCTGCTAACTTTAAACACTTGTGTTACTATGCCCCAGGTTACTCTGTTCCTGCACCTCCTTTAAAATTGTATCACTTAGTTCATATTTGCCTCCCCTTTTTCTTCCTACTAGTGTTCCCAGAGACTTTATGTGTTCATCTGAGAGTGAAGATGGGCCCTTGGTATAATGTCTCAACTGAAAGACGGTGCAGCACTCCTTCAGTACAGCACTGAAGAGCTAGCCTAGATTATGTGTTCACATCTCTGGAGGGGGGCTTGCACTCACAACCTTCTGACACATGTGAGAGTGCTACATCTTAACCAAAGCAGACACCAAAAGAGTTAAACAATTCATGCAAGTTTTGTGTTTTTAGATTTTAAACATCTTTATCCCTTTACCTAAGTTAATTAGCATAAATAGCTTTAGTCTTTTCTTATTTTGCAGTTACCGATCATATTTTAATCTGTTTCAATTCACCATTATTGATCTGTTTTATCAGATGACAATGGGGATTTCAATATTTAGAAGTTTACAATAATAACACGCCTATAGGGTCTAACTGACTTCATTTGGGTGAAAGGGCCAGCTCTGATTTTGAATAAGGTCAGGCTGAATGCCTTGGTATATCTTAAGTAAGTTTGTTCAAATGCTTAATTTCTTCCATTCTTCCACAGAATAATCCAGCATTAGCTGGCACACAAATAAATTGACCATATGGTGAAGATTTCACCAAACTCCAAACAAGCATGAACTCCAAGGAAGTGTTGGATAAATGGAGGACTCAAAGGAGGTGTTAGCTTTTCTCCCTGCAAGAATGTACTCTGGATGAAGGACTTCAATGTCCATCACAAAAAGTGACTTGGTAGCACTACTACTGACCAAGCTGGCCAAGTTCCAAAGGACATAGCTACTTGACTGGGCCTACAGCAGGTAGTGAGGCAACAGACGAGAGGGAAAAACCCGCTGTACCTCATCCTCAGAAAACTGCCTGTTACAGATTCATCCATCCATAACAGTATTGATGGCCACACACAATCCTGTGGAGACAAAGTCCCATCTTCACACGGAGGATACCCTCCATCATGTTCTGTGGTACCATCACCATACTAAATGGGATAGATTCAGAACAGACCATAAGACGTAGGAGCAAAAGTAGGCCATTCGGCCCATTGAGTCTGCTTCGCTATTCAATGAGATCATGGCTGATCTGATAATCCTTAACTCCACTTTCCTGCCTTTTCCCCATAACCCTTGATTCACTTACTGATTAAAAATCTGTCTATCTCAGCCTTGAATATACTTAATGACCCAGTCTCTACAGCCCTCTGTGGTAAAGAATTCCACAGATTCACTACCCTCTGTGAGAAGAAATTCCTCCTCATCTCTGCTTTAAATGGGCACCCCCTTACTCTGAGATTATGCTCTCTGGTCCTAGACTCTCCCACAAGTGGAAACAACCTCTCAGCATCTACCCTGTCAAGCCCCCTAAGAATCTTATATGTTTCAATAAGGTCGCCTCTCATTCTTCTAAACTCCAATGAGTACAGGCCCAACCGACTCAACCTCTCCACATAAGAAAATCCCTCCAACCATGGGATCAACCTAGTGAACCTCCTCTGGACTGCCTCCAATGCCAGTATATCTTTCCTTAGGTAAGGGGACCAAAACTGTTCATAGTATTCTAGATGTGGTCTAACTAGTGCCTTGTATAGTTTTAGCAAGACTTTATACTCCATTCCCTTTGAAATAAAGGATAACATTCCACTTGCCTTCCCTATTACCTGCTGAACTTGTAGGCTAGCTTTTTGGGATTCATGCATGAGGACCGCCAAATCCCTCTGTGCTGCAGCTTTCTGCAGTTTTTCTCTATTTAAATAATATTCAGCTCCTCTATTCTTCCTGCCAAAGCGCATAACCTCACACTTTCCCACATTATATTCCATCTGCCACATTTTTGCCCACTCATTTAACCTGTCTATATCCCTCTGTAGACTCTTTGTGTCATCCTTACCACTTGCCTTCTCATGTATTTTGTGTCATCCGCAAACTTGGTGATAGTACATTAATTTCCCTCATCCAAGTCATTAATATATATTGTAAATAATTGTGACCCCAGTGCTGATCTCTGTGGCACTCCACTAGTTACAGGTTGCCATCCTGAAAACGCCTTGCATATCCCAACTCTCTGTCACCTATTAGTTAGCCAGTCCTCTATCCATGTTAACATACTACCCCCAACACCATGGGCTCTTATCTTATTAAGTAGCCTCATGTGTGGTACCTTATCAAAATCCTTTTGGAAATCCAAATATATTACATCTACTGGTTCCCCTTTATCTATCCTGGTTGTTACCTCCTCAAAGAATTTTAATAAATTTGTCAGGCATGATTTCCCCTTCATGAAGCCATACTGACTCTGCTTGATTAGATTATACATTTCTAAATGCTCTGCTATTACATCCTTTATAATAGACTCCAATATTTTCCCAACGACAGGTGTTAAGCTAACTGGCCTATAGTTACCTGTTTTTTATTTCCCTCCCTTTTTGAATAAGGAAGTTAGAATGGCAGTTTTCCAATCCTCTGGGACTTTTCCAGAATCTAAGAACTCTTGGAAGATTACTACCAGTGCATCCACTATCTCTGCAGCTATTTCCTTTAATATCCTAGGATGTAACCCATCAGGTCCAGGTGACTTATCGGCCTTTAGCCCCATTAGTTACCTTAGTACTTTTCTCTACTGATAGTTATTGTATTTATTTCCTCCCCCTCTTTTGCCCCGTGACTATTTAGTATTTTTGGTATGCTATTAGTGTCATCTACTGTGAAGACTGATGCAAAGTATTTATTCAACTCCTCTGCCATTTCCTGGTTCCCCATTATTATTTCCCCAGCCTCATTCTCTAAGGGGCCCATACTGACTTTGGCCTCTCTCTTCCTTTTTATATATTTAATGAAGGCCTTACTGTCCATTTTTTATATTACTTGCTAGTTTACCCTCAAAGTTTATTTTCTACCTCTTCATTTTTTTTTGATCATCTTCTGTTGGTTTTTAAAACTTTCCCAATCCTCTGGCTTATCACTAATCTTTGCCACATTGTATGTTTTTTTCTTTCACTTTGATACTATCCTTAACTTCCTTGGTTAACCATAGTTGGTTTATCCCCTTCCTACAATCCTTCTTCCTCACTGGGATATATCTTTGTTGTGAGTCATGAACTATTTTCTCAAACGTCTGCCATTGTTCATCAACTGTCTTTTCTTCTAAACTCCTTCCCCAGTCCATTGCAGCCAACAATGCCCTCATTTCTTTATAATTACCCTTATTTAACAGATCCTGCAGCTCAAAACTGGGAATCCATGAGGTGCTGTGAACCATCAGCAGCAGCAGAATTGTATTCAACCACAATCTGTAACCTCATGTAATCTGGCATATCCTTCACTCTACCATTACCATCAAGCTAGGGGCTCAACCAGCTTTAATAAGCGGTGCAGGAGGGCATGCCAGGAGCAGCACCAAGCACACTTAAAAATGAGGTGCTAACCTGATGAAGTTACAACACAGGAATACATGCATGATAATCAGCGGAAGCAGCATGCAATACAGCTAAACAATCTCACAACCAACAGATCAGTTCAAAGCTCAGCAATCCTGCACATCCAGTCATGAATGATGATGGTCAATTAAACAACTAAGCGGAGGAAGAGGCTCCACAAACATTCCCATCCTCAGTGATAGGGGAGCCCAGCATGTCAGTGCAAAAGACAAGGTTGAAGCATTTGCAAACATTTTCAGCCAGAAGTGCCAGGTGGATGATCCATTCTGGGCCCCTTCTGAGGTTGAAGGTGGGAGTTACAGACTCTGGGGTCTGCAATCCTTCAAGGAAGCCAGGAATGGCACGGCAGCTGCCTGGAAAGTGAGCTGACACTGGCACTTAATGCTAATTACCTCAACCCCAGTATTGCAGAACAATGTTGAAGGAAATTCAACAATTTGACCAGGGCTAGCAAAGTAACACATGCATCATGCTCTTCATTTCTTGTCTGGGAACCACCTGGAGGAAGGTGGGGAACTGGAGCTTTTCTCCCTCTGAGTAGCTTATGTAGATGATGATGAAGAGCAGGTGTATGGTAACCAACTCAATTCAGTAATAGTACTGAAGACTTGTGTACCAGAACTAGCTGCGCCCCTAGCCAAGCTGTGCCAGTCCAGCTACAACACTGGCATCTACCCAGCAAGGTGGAAATTTGCCCATCTAGGCCCTGTCCACAAAAAGCAGGACAAATCCAACCTGGCTAATTACTGCCACATCAGTCTACTCGATCATCAGCAAAATGATTGATGGGGTCGTCGACAGTGCTATCAAGCAGCATTTACTCAGCAATAACCTGCTCACTGACGCTCAGTTTGGGTTCCGTCAGGGTCACTCAGCTCCTGACCTCATTACAGCCTTGGTCCAAACATGGACAAAAGAGCTGAACTCCAGAGGTGAGGTGAGAGTGACTGTCCTTGACATCAAGGCAGCATTTGACCGAGTGTGGCATCAAGGAGCCCTAGCAAAACTGAAGTCAATGGGAATCAGGGGGAAAGCTCTCCGCTAGTTGGAGCCATAGCTAGCACAAAGGAAGATGGTTGTGGTTGCTGGAGTTCAATCATCTTAGTCCCAGGACATCACTGCAGGAGTTCCTCAGGGTAATGTCCCAGGCCCAAGCATTTTCAGCTGTTTATTCAATGACCTTCCCTCCATCATGAGGTCAGAAATGAGGATGTTCATTGATGATTTCACAATGTTCATGACTCCTCAGATACTGAAGCAGCACATGTCCATATGCAGCAAGAGCTGGTCAACATTCAGGCTTGGGCTATTAGGCGGCAAGTAAGGTTCATGCTACACAAGTGCCAGGCAATGACCATCTCCAACAAGAGAAAATCTAATCATCTTGCCTTGACATTCAATGGCATTACCATTGCTGAATTCCCCCACTATCAACATCCTGGAGGTTACCATTGACCAGAAACTGAACTGGACCAGCCATATAAATACTGTGGCTACTAGAGCAGGTGAGAGGATGGGAATTCTGTGACAAGTAACTCACCTCCTGACTCCTCAAAGCCTGTCCAACATCTACAAGGCGCAAGTCAGGAATGTGATGGAATACTGTCAAGTTGCCCAGATGAATGCAGCTCCAACAACACTCAAGAAGCTTGACACCATCCAGGACAAAGTAACTCACTTGATTGGCACTCCATCCACCACATAAAATATTCATTTCCTCCACCACCAGCACACTGGCAGCAGTGTGTACCATCCACAGTATGTTCTGCAGCAACTCACCAGGGCTTCTTTGACAATACCTTTGAAACCTACAACCTGTACCAACTCGAAGGACAAGGGCAGCAAATGCATGGGAACACCACCACCTGCAAGTTCCTCTCCAAGCCATACACCATCCTGATTTGTAACTATATTGCTGGTCCTTCACTGACACTGGGTCAAAATCCTGGAACTCGTTTCCTAAAAGCACTGTGGGTGTGCCTACACCACGTAGACTGTAAAGGTTTAAGAAGGTGCTTCACCACCACCTTCTCAAGGGCAATTAGGGATGGGCAATAAATTCTGGCTTAGCCAGCAATGCCCACACCCCATGAAAGAATAAAAATAAACCCAGACCACACTTTCACCACATCCCACCACATCTATCTCTGCCCCAACATCCTCACCCCATAAATAGCCACCCGCATTATTTGCATCATCCCTCCTAGACACCAAGTCAGGGAATTCCATCAGACAGAATTGGTTAGTGATGGTTTGGATATGACACCAAGTGACTCATGGAGCTTGGGGGAACTGGAGGAATAGTAAGTGGGTGAAAACGTGTCCTCATTCCAGCAGAAGCTGCAAAGAAAGATGTCTCCAACTTTATAGAGTTGTAGGACTCAAAACACATTGACACTTGTCTGAAAAGAAAGGTGTTTGTGCAGGCTCTGAGGACAATCATCCAGCATGTACAGCAATTGGCAGGTATAAATCTCAAGTCTACAGCTGCAATTTCCATATCTTGTTCTTGGCCCTTCTTTGCCTCCTTTGGTTAACTTTTTTTCTGAGATGCTTGACATGAATTGTTCGTATTACTAAAAGCTGATTTGTCAAAACAGTATCATTTGTGTACCACATGATAATTTACCACTGATGGTATTTAAGATCAGAATACGTTGCAATAATTAAATAATCAACTCAACAAACCAGAATTGAGGACCTTGAGCTAGAAATGTTTCACCTCATAATGTCAACATTATCACAGACCATTACTACATGCATTGTTAACTCATTCACCTATGGCACATGAATACATATAGGCCTGCTTTTATGCTCAGTTGTGACACATAATAATATGTATTTTTATTTTAATATTTAACATATGCTGCAAAATACACTAAAAATTCAGAAATTAAAATTTCCTGATTTGGGTTGTTCCCACCCTGCAGCTAGAAAATCCATTTTGTACCATTAGTTCTCATCACCCCCCACCTCCTTCAAAAGTTTCTAAATCCACTACTACAAAAATTGTGGATTTCATGTTTTTTTCCTCTAAGTCAACTGATGGAATATTCAGTTTGCTACAGTTTTAGCCATGCAAGTTAGGGTCCCAATGTAGTCTCATTTTAATTACTTTCTGTATGTCATATGTAAAACTTCTGGAATTCAGTTTTCACAGACAAATGCAAAATGGGATCTCAACACAAATAAGAATCCTGAAATAACCTAGCAGCAATCTTGGTCCTAAGCATTTATTCAGGGCTGCGTTTCCACTGTACAGTGCTTTATTAAATGGCCCGCATCTTAGGGGCTGTGTTTTGTAAATTCACATGCATATTGCACTGTCTTTGTTTTCAGTTTATCTTTAATCCCATTCGCACTTATCCCTTTGCACCTCATGACAGTACCCAGTACGGGACCCAAAAGAAAAGTAGACAAAGCAATTGCTTCATTACATTGCTCTGATCCAGCCATATATGTTACTATATCCTAGTTGACCTTTGAAGCTGGAATCTCACTGTCATTGAAACGTAAATGGCAATATCAGCTTTGGCTTTGGGGCATTTCTGAGTCTGACAGTATGTATGAGTATATTTTCTGTAGAAATAACTATGAACCCCAGAGATTTCAGGTGCCCTCTTATTTCAGCTCTCCAGGTTTTATTCATTTGCTTTCATTGTAGCCCTCAATAACTCCTTTTTGCATGTAATCCCCAGCAAGGCGACCGGCATTCAATATGTAAGAAGCACTATATTTATGAAAATGTTTGTCCATCCTTTTCTCATCTGGAGAGGCAGAGGAACTGTCCATTGTGTTATGATGGCAATGTAAAATGAGGCAATCATGCATTCAAGCACAATTTATTTAATTCAACTTATTAATACAGTTAGAGTTTGCATACACAGTAGATCAGAGAATGCAACTTTATAAAAGCAAATGGTGGCTTTGGCAGAGAGAACCACCACCAATTCAAATTATTGTGTGGTGCACTTATAAGCCATGGCATGGATGTAAATGAATGTACACTACGATTGTATAATGTTTCCATTTTATTAATATTCAATTTAATGGAATCTTTCACAGCTGTTAAGTTAGAACAAACAATTTGGTGACCAACACAAGGTGACACCGTAGGGACTCATTTTTATCTTAACCATCTGTAAGAATGCATTGTACATTTTCTAAATTAATTGTGCTACTGTAATAAGAAATGTTCTACTAATATTAGTGGATGAAACAGTGTCACAGTAGCAACATGTATGACTGGTCTGCAATTTCAATTGGATTACACTAACATTAAGTGAAAGAGAAAATCCAGTAAATCAAAACTGGAGAAAGTGGGGAGCAATTCTTAAGAACAGATTTACAAGAATTTACAATTTTATTGCAGGATGATTTTAGCAGTTGGATACTATGGTCTATCTTTGAACACACCCAATCTCGATGGTGATGACTATTTGAACTGTTTCTTCGCTGGTGCCATCGAGATTCCGGCCAACGTAGCAGCTTGGCTTTTTCTTCGGAGGCTTCCCCGCAAGTTCAGCCTCTCGGGCTCACTTTTTTTTGGTGGAATTGTCCTGTTCTTCATCCAGTTCATACCTCCAAGTAAATGTTTTCAGTGCATCTGGAATTATCCTAGCCTGGCATTTGTTAACATTTTAAAGCAGCGTTTCATGATAAATTGAAATAGATAGGTGATGAAATCCCAGCAAAGGTTTTAACCTGCTGGCATACTGTGGCACGTTTGCAAAACAATGAAGAATCCCTCCACCCTTTCTCACCCATCACAACTTCACTGTTCATAGCAGTATTGTAAGAATGAGCTACAGGGCCAAATTTTAAGCCCTTTGACCTAGCAGAAACATAATGGCACTATCCCAAAAATGGTGGGCAATGGCCTGCCCACATCATTATGTGCACCAGGGCCAACCATTTGGCACTAACAGCAGTCAAATATTGGGCCTACTTAAAATGGAAATTGGGATCCTAACATACCAATGGACTCCAAATGCCATTCTTGGTTTGAACTAGCTAGAGTGTGCCTCTTTCATGCTCTGACCATTATCTTCAAGGGGCTTGGCTAAAGAGGATCCATGTGAAGCAGCTGACACTCACTTTGTGCTTGTGTAACATGCTTTTAGAATATGGGCTTGGATTTTTTGGCCTCGCGCGTGGCGTGTCTCCCCCCAGCAGATGCAGCAAGCCCTTTAAATCTCCATTCAGTTCAGCAGGACCGTAATATCGCGTCGAGTGGAAGGGGCCACAAAATCCTGGTCACGGTGTTTATTATGTTGTGCATTTTATCTATCCTGTGTGAATTTAATGATGTATCCACAACTCCCCCAATGCTACCTGTGCTATTGGCTCACACCAGTAAATAGATGCAGCATCTGTTTTCTGGGAAGAATTGAGCGCCAAGCACAAAGTGCTCTGACTTCACTGAGTTTAAGAGGAACAATGCTTAAGTACAGGCACTATTATAAAAGGTATAATGCATTCGGTAGAATTCTACTGTGTGGAAGCCTTGCCTGTCAATTTATACATGGCCACAAACAACTTGACCAGACAGTTTTGCTTCCTGGCCTTCAGTTCCTTCTCCCTATGTATTGCCCCCTTCAAAATCACAATTATTATCCTTTTTTTTTCAAAACTCACCTAGAAGCTCTCGGCCCTTGGAAATTACCATCTAATCTTCAACTGCTCTTTTCCTCATCAAATACCTTGAATGTATTCTGGCCTCCAGGATTTGCGACCATCTCTCTGCAACTCTGTTTGAATCCATCTAGTCAGGTTGTAATCTCTGCTACAGCATCAAAATTGCCCTAAGCAAAGTTACGTTCAACATTCACTGTGAGTGCAACCACGGTGCATTATTCTTCCTTATCCTCCTCAGCCTTTGTGCAGTCTTTAACACAGCCAAACATACCATTATCCATCAACGTCTTTCATATGTTGTTGAGCTTCAAGGGACTTCCTTTACTAATCTGATCATAGCCTGAATACTTCCACCATTGGATTCCCTTTCCACCTCACAGCATGACCTTGAGAGACACCAAGGTTTCACCCTCCTCACTGCCTCATGGTTGACATAATCCACAAACATGGGGTCAGCTTTCATATCTATACAAATGACACTAGCCTTAACCCTGCCACTGGCTTTTATACTGTCAGGCTCTTTATTAAATAACTAATCTTGGATGAGTCACAAGTTCTCCAAGTAATTATTAGGAAGATCAAAGTAATCATTTTCCACCTTTATCACATTTCCATACTCTCAGTGCTGACTCCACCCTCCTTCTTGGTCATTGCCTCAGGTTGAACCTTCAATTTCTTAAGATCTAGAGCTGGGATTCTGAACACATGTTTCTCCATCATAAGGACCAGTTATTTCATTGTATGTGTATGACATTGTCCATCTCTGCCCCTACCTCAGCCCTTCTGCCGCTGAAACCCTCATTTGTGTGCTTGTTGCTGGCAGACTTAAATACTTCACTTAGTCCTGAGTAGCTTCCCATTTTATAATGTCCATAAACTTCAGTTCATCCAAATTTTTTCTGCCCGTATCCTTTATCAAAACAAGCCCATCAATCACCCTTGTCCTTGCTGATTGGCTCCCAGCCCTCAATACCTCAAAGCTAAAACTCTCATCTTTGTGATTAAATCCTTCTTTCATCTCACCATTCCCTCACTTTGTAACCTTCTCCAGTTATACAACCTCCCATTCGCAATTCCCACACCTCTGTTCATTTGGCCACAGCCTCTTATGCACCACTCCAACTCTTCAGTCCATCATTGGCAGCTGCACCTTCAGCCACCTAGGCCCGCATTCTGAAATTTGTTCCCTAAACCCTGCTGCTTCTCCACTTGACCTTTCATACTTTAGGACCTTGCTTAAAACTCACTTGTTTGACAACTTTTTTTCTCTAATCTCTCCCTTATCAGATTGGTGTCTATTTTTTTGATGTGTCTCTGTGAAGCAGCTTGAGATTTTTTCTTTCTCTTTCCAAGATGCTATATAAATTTATGTTGTGGTGGTTATAGTTGTTGTTGAAACCTGGTCAGAATGGGTGAGGTGCCTTTATTCAATGTGCTTCACTTCCACCAGTCAAGTAATTATAACACCGACATTAAGGGACCTGTTTTGTGAAATTCACTTTGAAAGAATCATAGAATGGCTGCAGGACAGAAGGAGGCCAATCAGCTCATCAAGCCTGAGCTTGCTCTCTGCAACAATTGTATTAGTCCTAGTCCATGAGTCTTTTTCCGTAACCCTGCAAATGTTTTACTCTCAGGTGCTTATCCAATTCTCTTTTGAAAGCCAGTGCATAAACTTTGCCATTAGCAACATATATCGGAAATTGTAGGTGCTTGCTTTTCCATTCATTAATTTTAGTGGATGGGGAGCACTAGCACGAATTTCCAGTATGTATTCCTAATTGTTGAGGCTCCACACTGGAAGCGTGTATTTGAAAAATCAGCCCGTGTGTCAAGTGTTTGACCAGATTATACAGACAGACATTTGTAAATCAATGTAACTTTCACCAAGTTTACTGTTGCGTATGGTTTTTCTAGATCTTTCAATTCTTGCTACAGTGCTGGTGATGGTTGGAAAATTAGCAAACACATGTGCCTTTGCCATCATTTATGCCTATACTGCTGAACTCTACCCAACCGTGGTAAGGAATACAGGTGTCGGAGTGTGTTTGATGGCCTCCAGGCTGGGCAGCATCATCTCATCTTACTTTTTTTTCCTTGGTAAGATAACAGTTTAAATTCTATGTTTAGGTAGAATATAAGGAATTTTGGTACTATTCTGATAGCCACATTGTGAATGCCACAGGGCATTCCCAAATTATTGGCATATGCTTTGCGCCATCAGTTCTAGCACTCTTTCATATGATCATCAGATTCAATTGAATGCACCTTTCTTTTATCTATTCTGAATTCCTATGCAGACCTAGATTTCTCGGACTCTAGAGTTCAATAACTTTATCTATATTAGTGGTGGCCCAGTAGCAGTTCTCTCACTTTTCAGTCTGAAGGTTATAGGTTCATAGTCCCACTCCAGACGCTTATGCCAGGGATTTAAAGACAGCGCCGGCCCTATTCACTGGCTTAAAAGGCAACCCTACCTTGGCCGATCACAGAAGCTCCAACAGAATTTAACGTTAATTAAGCAGTTATTTGCCTCCAGTCATGCTTCTGCCCCTGTAATGTAAGATGTCCCACCTCAAAGAACTATAAGCTAATTGGATGGCCGGCAGCACTTCAGTACCAGCAGCAACACCAGGAGTGATGGCCATTACTGCAACTGCAGCAGTCCTGGACCAGCCACAATGGGAGAAGGTCCCAAAGTGCAAGTGGGCTTAGGGCTCACCAGGACTAGTCAGGTAGGGCCCAGCTAGAGCGGGGGATGTGGATCACAAGGATAAGGGATGGCTTTCAGTGGGAAAGGCCCTTGCCGCTGGGAGGGCCCTCCATGGGCCACAGGTGCCTGGTGGTGGTTTCCCCAGTTGGTCAAGCACCCATCCACCTGCTGGTAAGATATCGGTGGCAGAAGGGAGAAGCCTTTCGGTGCCTCTTAATTGGCCACTTAAGGGTCTCAATTGGCCTAATTGAACCAAATTGGGCCTACCCTGCCTCTGGTAAATTACAGCAGCAGGAAGGCAAATGGAACCAGATCATCTGCTATGCCACCCAATTTATGATGGCCTCACCTCCCAGCATGCTTCCTGGCACCCCGTAAAAAATTGCTCTTGAGCACAAAATCTAGGCTAGAGTACTGAAGGAGTGCTACACTGTCAGAGATGCTGTCTTTCAATTGAGACATTAAACTAATTCCCTCTCTTCCCTCTCAAGTGGAAGTAAAAATCCAAATGGATCTATTATATGGAGTAGGAGATTTCTCCCATTGCCAATAGATATCCTTCAACCAACATCATGAAAACAGATCATCTGATCATTATTCTATTGCTGACTGTAGGAATTTTCTGTGTGCAATTTGGCAGACCACAGTGACTGCATTGCAAAATTACTTAACTGGCTGTAAAGTGCTTTGGGCCATTTTGAGGTTGTGAAAGGTGCTATATAAATCCTTCCATGACAACGCTGTCACAATTGCTGCAGTTTTACAATAGTGTACAGTAACACTGGCTCTATATTTTCTGAAATTGTGTTTATATTAGAGATCTTAATGTTTTAATGATGTTCACGCAACAGACAACTTGGCCTCGGTTTTTATTGGCCCACCAGAAGCATGTTGGGCAGGGTTTCCACCTACTCACATGACCTCCATTAGCAGCTGTTGCAACAGCAAGGGATGGGGGAAGGACGGGTAATTAGCTAGGCAGGACAAATTCCTGGTGATCTGGCTGCTAAATGATTGGGAAGGAGAGAAATGCACAGTAGCTGTAGCAAAGAAAAGGCCACCACAGCTTAAAGAGCCAAAAGGCAAAGCAAGTGTTTTTGATGCAAAGACAAAGGCAAAAGCGCATCAAGGAAAGGAGGACAAAAGGTGGATCAGAATTGCAGATGTCTGGGAGGGGCAAGGTCTCAATATTCTAAAGTTTTGTACAGGTAATGTTGTAAGGAGACAAATACTGCTTAGAATCAAAGAAAGGAAGCCTCAAAAGAGGGTTATAAGGCCTTATGGAGAGAAGTTACATGAAGAGCAATGGCACAGGCAGTCAGTGCACATTGACTATTTGCTGAATGGAAATATCACGTAGAAAAAGCTTAACTGACCTCACAAGATTGGCTAAAGTAATTTAATGCATTTATATCCATGCAGATATTGAAACAGTCCACATGATTCATGTCCACATGGTGTAAATGAAGGGAATGAGAAATAATTATATTAAATAATTATAAGTACCTCATCCCACTACACCCTTCCTACAGCAATATATCTCTTTCCCACCATTCATTGTTCATTATCCCACTTTCTGAGACCAACAGCAGTTATCACAATTAATTATTGCAAGAACCTGGCTGATTTTTTAAACAAGTATACCTTCATGTTGTGATTAAGAAGAACTATACAATGATAGAAGTAATTTCAATTAATCAGAATGTCTGAACATTGTAATAACTCACAATACTCGAGGTAGAACACCTCATTTCCAACCTGAACCTGGTAACTCTCTTTAAACATCTCCTTCTCCAACCACCTCCAGGTGTGGCTGTCCAGGAGTTGTAGAGCTTCCTCCTCAGGTATATTGATGGCCTGTTGTTTGCCATCCCTCTGTCCCTGTTATTTTATTACACTTTTATGGATCATCTTTCAATTTATAAAGAAACAAAGTATTAGAAAAACTAGAGATCAATTCAGAATTGCATTACACCCAGATATCTTCAGACACTCCCATTATTAAAATATTTTAAAGTGCAGGCAATGCAGCAAACTCTTCACTTTTCAGTCAAAAAATTACCACCCTGTTCAACTGGTCAAGTCTGCCCTGCCAGGAGATCTGTATTTTAACTTCATTTACCCTCCTCAGCCCATATGACTATATACCCTTTTTTATTTATTCTTTCACAGAATGTGCATGTCACTGGACAGGCCAGCATTCATTGCCCATCCCTAATTGCCCTTGAGAAGGTGATGGTGAGCCGCCTTCCTGAGCTGATGCAGTCCATGTGGTGTAAGTACACCTACAGTGCTGTTAAAGAGTTCCAGGATTTTTATTCCGTTACAGTGAAGGAACGGTAATATTATTTCAAGTCAGGATGATGTGTGGCTTGGAAGGGAACTTGCAGGTGATGGTGCTTCTATGCATCTGCTGCACTGTCCTTCTTGGTGATAGCGGCCATGGATTTGGAAGGTGCTGTTGAAGGCGCCTTGGTGAGTTGCTGCAGTGTATCTTGTAAATGATACACTACTGCCACTGCACGTCGGCTGGTGGAGGGGATGAATGTTTAAGGTGGTGAATGGGGTGCCAATCAAGTGGACTGCTTTGTCCTAGATGGTGTCAAGCTTCTTGAATGTTGTAGGAGCTGCAGTCATCCAGGCAAGTGGAGCGTATTCCATCACACTCCTGACTTGTGCCTTGTAGATGGTAAACAGGCTATGAGGAGTCAGCAGGTGAGTTACTCACTTAGAATTCCCACATCTGACCTGCTTTTATAGCCACAGTATTCACAACCAACTAACTACAGCCTATCAATCTCAGTTTTGAAATTCGGAATAGACCTAACCCCAGCAGTTTTGTAGGCGGAGAGAGTTCCAGATTTCCACAGCTCATTGAGAGAATAATGTTTCCTGATTTTATGCCTGAACTGCCTAACTCTCATTTTAATATTACATCCCCCTTATCTGGACTCACTGACCTGAAGAAATAGTGTCTCTTGCTATCTACCTTATCAAATCCTTTAATTAAGCCCCTCAAGTAATTCACCCTTAATCTTCAATAGTTAAGGGTTTCTCAAACTTGCTGATGCAATTTGTCCTCATAAGTTAACCCTTTTAGCCCTGATATAATTCTAGTGAATCTGCACTGCAGTCCTGCCGTTGCAACGATATCCTTCCCAGGGTGTGGTATCCAGAACTGAATGTACTACTGCAGATGGGGTCAAAGCAAAGCTTTATACAACTATAGCATAACATCCACCACTTTGTATTCCAGCCCTCTTCCTCATTTCTCACCATTTAGAAAACACTCTGATCTATCTTTCTTAAGCTCAAAATAGATGACCTCGCACTGACCTAAACTGTTATTCACCTGCCACAGTTTTGCCAACTTCCTTAATCTATCAATCTCCCTTTGCAACTTCTTATCTGTATTCCTTGCTGTGCCATCTAACTTACTGTTGTCAGCGAATGTGGATATATACCCCTCTGTCCTTTATCTAAGTCATTTAGAAATATAGTGAAAGACTGAAATCTAGTACAGGTATCTGAGGGCATCAATAGTCACATATGCCAATTCGGATATACATCCATTATCCTTACTCTCCGCCTCCTATCATAACAAATTTCCTGCCCATTTCAATAGGTTGATTTAACTTCCACATTCTTTCATTTTTTCTAACAGATCTCTTACATAGAACTTAATAAAATGTCTATTCAAAGTCCATATAAATAACATTCATGGACACTCCTTTATGAAACCTTCCTCGGGTGTCGCCATCTCACAACTTAAGTCATCTCTTGGAATTTTCTTCAATGCCATTCATCTCTACCAAATCTCCTCTTAGTCTTCTTCTCTCCAAAATACCTTTGTGACTCGTTAGATCTCAACTACAATGTTGTGTACAGTTCTGGGCACCACATTATAAAAAGGATGCGAACGCCTTGCAGAGAGGTTTCCTGTACAGGCTGCACCTGTACTCGCCTCTCCATCATTCTTGTCTTCTGTCACGACACACCCTGGCATTTCATCTTGCTGTCCAACAGAGGTGTGGGTCCCCAGTGGAGTGCATTCTACATGGGAGTCCTTCCATGTTTCATTGGGGATCTGGTATGGAGAGTCTTGCATGGAGCAGCCCCATCCAATGTGTTTTTAAGCAGATCACAGAATCACAGAATTGTTACGGCGCATAAGAAGGCCATTCGGCCCATTGTGTCTGCATTGTCTCCCCAAATGTGCATCATGACTTAGTGCCATTCTCCTGATTTTTTTCCCTTGCACAATGTTTCTATTCAAATAATTATCAATTGTCCTCTTGAATGCCTTGATTGAACCTGCCTCCACCACACTTCCAGGCAGTGCATTCCATACTTGAACCGCTCGCTGTGTGAAAACGTTTTTTCTCACATCACATTTGCTTCTTTTGCAAATCACTTTAAATCTGTGGCTTCTCATTTTCGATCCTTTTACAAGTGGAAACACTTTCTCCCTATCTACTCTATCCAGCTCCCTCATGATTTTGAACACCTCTATCAAATCTCCTCTTAGCCTTCTCCTCTCCAAGAAGAACAGTCTCAACCTCTACAACCTATCTTCACAAACCAAGTTTCTCATCCCAGGAACAATTTTCGTAAACCTCTTCTGTACTCTTTCCAAGGCATTTGCATCCTTCCTATAATGTGGTGCCCAGAACTGTACACAACACTGCAGTTGAGGTCTGACGAGTTACAAAGATAGTTTGGAGAGGTTGGGACTGTTCTCCTTGGAGAGAAGACTAAGAGGAGATTTGATAGAGATGTTTGAAATCATGAGGGGGCTGGATAGTGTAGATGGGGAGAAGCTGTTCCCACTCGTAAAAGGATCAAAAGGGCACAGATTTAAAGTGATTTGCAAAAGAAGCAAATGTGACGTGAGAAAAACTTTTTAACACAACGAGTTATTCGGGTCTGGAATGCACTGCCTGGAAGTGTAGTGGAGGCAGGTTCAATCGAGGCATTCAAAAGGGCATTAGATGATTAGTTGAATAGAAACAATGTGCAGAGATATGGAGAAAAGGCAGGGCAATGGCACTAGGTCATAATGCTCATTTGAAGACCTGGTGCAGACACGATGGGCTGAATGGCCTACTTCTGTGCCATTAAAATTCTGTGATTCTGAGATTATATAAGCTCAGCATGACCTCCCTGCTCTTGTACTCTATGCCCCCTATCAATAAAGCCCAGGATACTGTATGCTTTATTAACTGCTCTCTGCACCTGTCCTGCCACCTTCAATGATCTATGCACATATACAGAAAATGCTGGAAAAACTCAGCAGGTCTAACAGCATCTGTGGAGAGAAAGACAGAGTTAACGTTTCGAGTGCGTATGACTCTTCTTCAGAGACCTCCTTGGACCTGCTGAGTTTTTCCAGCATTTTCTGTATTTATTTCTGATTTCCAGCATCTGCAGTATTTTGCTTTTATGCATTTACACACCCAGGTCTCTCTGCTCCTGCACACCGTTAAGAATTGTACCCCTTATTTTATATTGTCTCTCAATGTTCTTCCTACCAAAATGAATCACCTCACACTTCTCCGCATTGAACTTCACCTGTCACCTATGCATTGCAGGCTGCTCTACCCAAACAGAGGGCACCAGTGAGACTGAAGTGCATAATTGACAGCTGGAATAATATTCTGAGTTAATAAGTCACTATTTGTTTTATTTGGATTTTATTATCTTGCACCCTTTCATTTAAATGGAATTAAATAAGGGAGTGACTGTAACAATGTTTCAAATCCAAGGGGTCATTCCCTGAATCAAGAAAACTTTGGAAGATCAAAGTTTGGAAAATCAGCAATTTCCTCATTTATTTATGTTAATACCCTGAAGAAGGAATGAGTTGCACAGTAATTGGTTAATATTGAAATTGTTTGCCTTGTGGAGACACTTATGCTCTACAGGAGGATGACTTCATAATTTGATGGATGACAACTTCCTGAAATGCACTCCCTTACTTGGCTTGTTGGGTCACCGTATCATCCCTATAGTGTGTTAGATGACTTTGATACATTGAAGAGTTCAGCTGGTTTATTTTGTGCATGGAATAATACCTAATCTTTTGTGCATTACAAGGCAGTGACCTGTAGAAGACTTGAGATGATTTGTCTTATATTTAGGAAACAACATTCAAGAGTCTGTTATAAGACAAAGACACGAGGCGCTGAGACCATTTTTTGGGGCTGAAAAGGGTTAATGGCATTTTGTTGTCGATTAATACTTGGATACACGCTAAAGTCAGGAGTGGCAGATTCTGGATCCATACTCTCGAATGAAATCAAGAACAAGGCCATGACTGCATTTGCTTGGTATTCAGGACATTCTGTAGCAAATGCTGCAACCAGCATGCTGGTGCCCCAGTAGACTGCATCACAGAATGATAGGACATGAATTTGATCTGATAATTACCCTTGCGTTAATTTTCTAATCTATCCAGGCCTATCAGGTTGCTTGCCTGGAAATTGCCAGGAAAAATCAAAGTAATTCTAAACTAATTTTCTGACATCTCAAGCTGCTCATTGGAACCAGTTACCTAACTCATCACTGAGAATGGTGCCTGGCAACAGGTTAAAACAGGCAGGAAAAAAAACCCTCAAAAATGGAAATAAACAAAAAATTTCCCACATTATTTGAATGTACCTATATTGAAAAGACATTAAAAGGTGGTTATTGGCTACAAGATTTGTGTTTGTTGTACTTGCTATGGGTTTATGTTGATGCACTGGTGTTCACCTTATAATGTATGCACTATATTTTCACAGGAGTTTATTATGAGTTTCTGCCTTATATTCTGATGGGGAGTTTGGCAGTGTTTTCAGCAACTCTGGTTTTGTTACTGCCTGAAACAGTCAATATTGCTCTCCCAGACACCATTGACCAGGTGCAGAAAATGAAGGGGTAAGTCTGTAGTCTTTATGATTCAGTCTTCCTTATTAATTTTCTGCCCTAAACAACAATGCGATGCTTTAATCTTGAAAATGCCCCCAAGCTGCTTCACAGAGACAAAAGAGCAAGCATCCATTCTTCATGAGAGGATGATAAAATGGTGAAAAGACTGGGAAAAGAGATATGTTCCACATATAGGGAGAGGGGAAAAGAGGTGGGGGTATTTGGGGAGAGATTGGCAGGGTGTGAGGGATGGAGAGAAGGTTAAGTTTGGATAACCAGAGATGGTGAGAGGATATGTTGGATTGGAGAAGATTATGAAGATATGGTGCAGAGAAGCTGTGGAGAAATTTGTAAAAAAAGATTGAGAATATTAACTTCAATCTACTATGGCACAAAGAGCCAATATATCTCAGTAAGGAGGGGAGGTTATGGATGGGTGAGGTGTAGTACAGAAAAGAATGCATACAGCAGAGCTTGAGATGACTTGGAGTTTATGGATGGTGCAGGATAGGGGACTGGCAAAGATTGCATTGGAAAAGTCGATTAGAGACCAAATTCTGGATAGGTTTTACGGTGACAGTGAGAGTTAGGTAGAGGTGGAGGTAGGCAATGTTGCAAAGGCTGAAATAAGCAGTTTTATTAATGGATAGGCCAACCCATTTGAAACACTCTTCTGCATCAAACAAAATATGAGGCTTGAATGCGGTTTGATTCAGTCTGGACAAGCTGACAGGGCAGTGGAACTAAACAATGGCTTCACTCTGCCCGATGTTTAAATGCAAAGAATTTTGATTCATTCATGAAGTAATATCAGACAGCCAGAATAACATAATAATGCCGAGGTCATGGAGTTACAAGAAGTGGTAGAAAAGAGAAACTGGGTGCATCAACATCCACATAGAATCTAGCTCCATGATATGGATGATATCACCCAGAAGAAACATGCAAATAAGGAAGGGGAGAGGGCCAATAATGGATCCTCAGGAAATTCTGGAGGTGACTGGATAGGAGAAGCCATGATTTGATTGAGTCAATACAGGTAGCAGCACAAACACTGGAGCAGGAACCTGAAGGTGGATCATGGAGGGAAGATAGTAACAGAAATGACATGATTTATTATGTCAAATGTTGTAGTGAAGTTGAGGAAGATAAGGAACAATAATGCCTTTTGATTTAGTTACCGATGCAGTGACTTTGACTAAGGTGATGTCAGTGCTAGGGTCAGCACAGAAAACATACTAAAACAAATTAAAAAGGGAATTGTGGGAAAGGGAACCTCTGTTGCTGTAAGAGGACAGCACATTTTTGGACAAAGGAACATTTACAATGTCAATGAGCTTTGGTGCCAGGAAAAATAGTAGGTAGGAGCAAGATAAAATCATCAAGAAGGCATTGGATGCATCTCATACAAGAGTTGAGCCTCTATGAAACCAACTCCTTGTAAAGCGCATGGGATTGGGGGTAGTGTATTGAGATGGATAGAAAACTGGTTGGCAGACAGGAAACAAAGAGTAGGAATAAACGGGTCTTTTTCCAAATGGCAGGCAGTGACTAGTGGGGTACCGCAGGGATCGGTGCTGGGGCCCCAGTTATTCACAATATATATTAATGATTTAGATGAGGGAATTAAATGTAATATCTCCAAATTTGCAGATGACACAAAGCTGGGTGGGAGGGTGAGCTGTGAGGAGGATGCAGAGATGCTTCAGTATGATTTGGACAAGCTGAGTGAGTGGGCAAATGCATGGCAGATGCAGTATAATGTGGATAAATGTGAGGTTATCCATTTTGGTTGCAAAAACAGGAAGGCAGATTATTATATGAATGGCTATAAACTGAGAGAGGGGAATGTGCAATGAGACCTGGATGTCCTAGTACACCAGTTGCTGAAGGTAAGCATGCAGGTGCAGCAGGCGGTAAAGAAGGCAAATGGTATGTCGGCCTTCATAGCCAGAGGATTCGAGTACAGGAACAGGGATGTCTTGCTGCAATTGTTCAGGGCCTTGGTGAGACCACACCTGGAATATTGTGTGCAGTTTTGGTCTCCTTATCTGAGGAATGATGTACTTGCTATAGAGGGAGTGCAGCGAAGGTTTACCCGACTGATTCCTGGGATGGCAGGACTGACATATGAGGAGAGATTGAGTCGATTAGGATTATATTCGCTGGAGTTCAGAAGAATGAGGGGGGATCTCATAGAAACCTATAAAATTCTAACAGGACTAGACAGGGTAGATGCAGGAAGGATGTTCCTGATGGTGGGGGAGTCCAGAACCAGGGGTTACAGTCTGTGGATATGGGGTAGACCATTTAGGACTAAGATGAGGAAAAATTTCTTCACCCGGTTCTTCAGCGGTGAGCCTGTGGAATTCATTACCACAGAAAATATTTGAGACCAAAACATTGTATGTTTTCAAGAAAGAGTTAGATATAGCTCTTGGGGCAAAAGGGGTCAAAGGATATGGGGAGAAAGCAGGAGCAGGCTATTGAGTTGGATGATCAGCCATGATCATAATGAATGGCGGAGCAGGCTCGAAGGGCCGAATGGCCTACTCCTGCTTCTAGTTTCGATGTAACTTCATATAGAGTATGTATTTACCATATACCAACCTTAGTTTCAGAGCTAATGGCCTTTTCTCATATCTGACGCAAGGTAATAAGTGACGATCAGGTATTTAAACATTGGTTCTCGCTCAACAACCAAATCTACACTTTTCATTGCATAGCAATCAGGACCAAAAACACTGGCTAATAACACCTCCAGCACTGTTTCACTTTACCTAACTCAGCACCAATCCAGTGCACCAAAGAACTCCCAACCTGTGAGTCTTAATACCACAACCAACAGTGGATTTACTTGTAGAACAACATGCATTATCTATTATTTGCAGCAACTAGGTGCTTTCTGAAGTTTACTTAATGCTGCTTCCCAACATGTTGACTGTCCCAAGAAGGAAAATAAGCCTAGCACGTATGCTAGCCTGATGATCCTATTTAATGTTGAACGCAGATGGTTTGTGCTTGCATTCGCTCTCATTTGGGTTGAGATTTCCTATCATCCTGAACTTGATTGAAGAGTGCAGGTCACACAAGTGTAAAGTCTGAATTGCCATCTTCCCTCCAAACCCATGGTGTTTTTTTTATTATTTTCTGGCTACATAATTGAACCAAAGTTCCATAGAACTTTCTAGATGTTAGAGGCACTATATAAATGTAAGTTGTTGTCATTGTATTTGAATTTTACAGGTGTAAAAAACCATGTATACGTTGCTGAAAAACTGAATGTGCCAAGGTCCCACTACTGAATAAAATCATTAAAAATTAAGCTTCTTGGGCAATCACTAACATCCGTTTTCAGTATTGCAACTCCACAATGCAGGAAACTAGATCAGAGTGGCTCAGCATATGATTACTTAGTATTGTGAAAACCTTGGGCTGGATTTTACAGCCCTCGATTGGTGGCAGAATCTTTCATCCCGCAGGCGGCCAAACGGCTGACCCGAACGGGAGTGAGCGTCCTGACGTCATCGCGTACTCGCACAATATTTTGCTCGGCGGGTGCACACGTGTCCCAATACAGTTTCCAGGGGAGGGAACTGTGGGAGGAGAGGCACAGGCAGAAGGGGTGCAGGACCAGCAGGTAGTCCAAGGTGGAAGGGGCCACAGAAGACGCCAATATCCTGCTGCCAGCGTTTATAGGCGGCGATGCAACTATCTCAATATGTCCGAGGTGCAATGCTGAAGGAGGCTGCGCCTCTCAAGGGAGACTGTGACCTCCATTTGCCAGATGATTGGGCCTGAGATCCGCTCTGACTGTGTGGGTGGACAGCCCCTGCCAGTGGCTCTGAAGGTCACAATGGCCCTCAACTTCTATGCCTCCAGCTCTTTACGGGGTCAGTGGGGGATCTGTGTGGAGTCTCCCAATCAGCTGCCCACATTTGCGCCAAGCTGGTGATAGAAGCTCTGTTCAGGTGGGTCCTGAACTTTATTCTTTACCGTACGGAAGAGGCCAGCTAGGCTGAACGAGCCAGAGGCTTTACAGTGATTGCTGGGTTCCCCACATCCACGGTGCCATGAACTGCACACATGTGGGCACCAAGGCACCAGCAGGTCAGCTGGGTACCTTCGTTAACAGGAAGGGATTCCACTCCGTGAACGTGCAGATAGTGTGTGATCACAGGATGTAGATTCTGCAAGTCTGTGCAAAGTATCCTGACAGCTCCCATGACGCAAACATCCTAAGACACAGATGTTAAGTCCAGTAGTGAATCAGAAGAGGAGCACAGTGAGGAGAACACCGAGGGCATGGATCCAGACCTCAGTAACCTCCAGGGAGACAGGGACACCACAGACATCTTATTCCAATGCTCCTTCAGCTATACTACCAAAGATCAGCTTCAAACGCAGGCCAGGGCTGCCTCCTCCATCCCAGATGACTGAAAGGATCCTTTCATTTGAACACAAAAAAACTCAATGCCAGTGCAATAAAGTTCAGAGCCACATATGTCCAACATTACATACTGGTGTTCCCCGCACCAATAAAATAAAAAGGTGAAGCATGCTCAGGCCGTGACGACAAAAACAAAATTTATCTCATTTTGACAATTCCAAACTATTTACATAAACTTCTTTGGTCTTCATTCCCAGACCAGTATACATAAATTAAACATAAATGAACTTAAAACCACCCATGACCTGCCCCTCTTGTGCCCATGGTGCCTTTAACTTAGGTTTGCAAGTGCTACGTCTAAATCTCCCCCCTTCTTGGCAGCAGCATTGGAGACAGCCTGGTTACTCTGCTGTCTTGTTGGCCTTGAAGTCCTTGGCAGTTGTCCTCTGGCCAGTGGAGCCTGTGCTGGCCCCACCTGGGAGGGAGCGGCCAGTGCCACGGCTGGCACCTCCACAGTTGTTGCAGCGTCATAAGATACCACGGTCACTGCAGAGAGGCGGACGAGCGGCTAGCATCATACAGAGCACCCTGAGAGGAGCCCGCAGAAACGACAGACAGCTCCTGCACCAACGTGAGGTTGCTCAGGACCTCCCTGCTCACCATTGATGGATGGGCATCTAGCTGGGATACTGGGTGTCC
This sequence comes from Cetorhinus maximus, assembly GCF_964194155.1. Classification (NCBI taxonomy): domain Eukaryota; kingdom Metazoa; phylum Chordata; class Chondrichthyes; order Lamniformes; family Cetorhinidae; genus Cetorhinus; species Cetorhinus maximus. Next base: position 110,739,157 of record NC_135888.1, on the reverse strand, counting down.
CATCCATATCCCACACTGACACTGACCACCTGAGGTCAGTGCCTGTGTGAGGGCTTGCAGGTCCAAGCGCAACCCCAGGAACCCCTGATTCTGTCCCTGGAGCTGTCTCTCCATGAGAATCGCCATTCTCTCAATGGAGGAGGCAGTGTACTCGGCCATGAGGGTCAATGCAGTGCTCATGCTCTGCATGGACTCCCCCATAATGGAGACCATGGCACGCAGACCCTCATGGATCTCCGCCAGATCCTTCCGCAAATCTCACATCCAGCATCTGCCGCCTAATGGACGACTCGATAGCCTCATCATCAGCCTTTGCTGTTCTGGTGCCTAGCATTTCTCCAACTGCCAGTGCCCTGGGCACTCTCTGCGTCTGCCTGCACCTCAAGCGACTGTGAAGTGCCCTCGCCAATGTGCACCAAGATACTAGTCGCCGATCTAATGCCCATGGAGGTGCTGGTATCTGCACTAGTTCCTGCTTCAGAGTACGAGTGTGACGCAGGTGAAAATGATGCCCAGTAGTCCTCTGGTATCAGGAGTGGTCCTTTGGGGTCTGCAGATCGGATGCTTGCTGGTGAACCTAAAAGGGAGAAGAAGGACATGTCACTAGTTAAAGTCATCACACTGTCACTGTGCATGCCAGGCACCCTGGTGAGACAATGGCGATCTGCATCGCGATGCCATCGTCTTTCAATGGTTAATGGGGACTCCAGGTTCAAGGCTCACATCATTAAAGAGACTACACTGGAATGGTTACACAATCTGAGAGTCTCACCTCTGTGCACTGTGCTCTTACCTTCATCTGGCACCCCCTTCTCTCCACACCTGGTTGCACATGGAGCATGCTGGCTCTCCAGCTCCAGGGCATCTTGCTCGAACTGAGAGAGCAGCAGCAGGTTGGGGGGGCCTCCGCCTCTACGTGCCTTTTCGGCTTGATTATGGCTTGTCTTCTCCTGAAAGGACAGAGGAGCATTGATTAGTCTACTCTCTACCTGCAGCGCCATTGCAGCCTGGTCAACCCCAGCTGGGGAACACATCGCCGGGCACATCCGAGTTGTGCCCTCGAGCCACAAGGCACTCAGTCCAAGCAGCCAGGGCTCACCCCCTTGGCCAGCTCCAGCATCACTGACATTTGGCATTCAGAATCTAGCACCCCTGAGGACCACGGGAGGGTGGCCACACCTTAACACTTCTGCACACTGACCCATGCTAACACAGTACTCACCCTGAACACTGCAGGTTACTGAAGCGCTTTCAGCACTGCACCCATGTCCGCTGCACCATATCATGGCAGCTCACCAGGGTTGCCGTCTCCTCCCATTCCCTCTTGGTGAGGTGCGGTGGCCTCCTCCTCCCACCTCTGGGGACAAAGACGTCCATCCTGGCAGCCACCACCCGATCTGCCTGCTGCCTAGCATTTGCTGCTGCGCTCAAGTCCATCTTCAGAATGGCAGACAGACACCCTTCCTGGCAGCCTTTCTGGGGTTGCCTGGGCCGTTTATAAACCGGCCGCTGGGTCGCCATTGGACCCGATGGCCGACAAGCCCCCTGCCCCCGCTTGGCTCTTCCCGGCCAGCGATGAGCCGCGTTTAACGCTGGGTGGGCCTTAATTAGCCCGCCAGCATGAAATCGCGGTTGGGGCCCGATCACAGGCACCGGTCAATTTCACAGTCACTCCCAGCCTGCTCGCCGCACCCGCCCGGCGAGGGCAAAGTCCTGCTCCAGGTATTTTTTCAGCGGGTGTGGGGGGGCACATAAAATACGAGGGGTGGCAAACCCACTCCCTTCATGCCCATCCCCAAGCTTTTTAAAATATATAATTAACAGTCAATTAAGCTTGTTACCAAGCCAATTGACTGGAATATAACACTGCCTATACCATAATACAGTTGGCGTGGGCAGGAGGCAGATGGTGGAAGTTGGCAGGATATTTTTTAAACATAAGTTGTAAAAAGGCATGAAGGAAGTGGGGTGTCCTTCCCTGTGCACATCGGGGGCACTCCCCAAGATGCTACTCCCCCTCCCCCTGCTTTGTTCCTCCCCGTCTAGCCGCCAAAGTCCATCCCCCCATCCCCCTACCCCTTCTCTCCCCATCCTATAAAGCAAAGGAGTTACCTTGTTCCAGGATCCACTGAAGTTCCACTACTAAGATCGACTGAGTTCACCTCTCTTCTATTTTTACTTAGTTCTGTTGAAGAGTCATGCGGACTCGAAACGTTAACTGTGTTTCTCTCCGCTGCCAGACCTACTGAGTTTTTCCAGGTATTTTTTATTTTTGTTTTGAGTTCTGACGCTGCTGGGGCTGCTAGAGCTGTCAGCCAATCAGATTGACTGGCAGCTCTCGAGGGTGGGACTCCCTCGCTCTGAGAGGCAGAGGTCCCACTCTCAGCTTGCCGGCAGCATGTTGTGGCTGCAGGACAGGCTTTTTTAAAGTGTGCCAGCTGCTGGCTGACACTTGCAATGGTGGGCGGAATGGGGGAGGGGGTGGGTGGGCAGTGGTGGCGGACGAGCAATTCATTTCCCCCCAACCCATGAAACCCAGCACCTTATGTATGTGGGTGACCCACCTCCTAGTAGTCTGTAGCACAGTAATGTACTAGTGCATTAACACACTCCATTGCCTTACCTTCTGACGCTGAACATTTTTGAATTACTGAAATGAAGCCAGTCTGGTACGAATAAAGTGACTATATCTACCCAGTGAAATCTGATGCGAAAGTTTCATTTTGTGTGCATTCCTTAAGACAGTGTTTTTGTTTTTGCAGGTTCAAAAGTGTTTGCTGCAATCACTACTATTTTAAGAAAAATGAAACAGCTGGAGAAAACAGTATGGTGGTGATTTAAAAAGAGGAAATTTGACCCGGTTCTGACCATAGGTCTGCAGCAATGGAGAAATGGACTTTCACCATTTCTTTCCAGTTTATGCCACAGGGCTAATGATATCTACTCTTAAAGTATATTTAACAATGCAACATAGATACTCAGGGACCTCTACAAATGTTCAAACCACCAGCATGCAGTACTATTTGATGCTTTAGGTTTTAAAAAAACAAATTTACTGGACTTTTTTTCAAAGTCTTAGGCAAAGAGTTTGGAACATTTTTTGCTAACTTATATCTCTTTGCTCAGTGGATAGGTTTCTCCTCACAGCGAAATTTTGCTAAAGACATTGCACCAAACATCAAGCACTAGACAAGTACAATTCCTTCATTTGTGCTTTTTGCAATTGCTGTCAACTGTTCCATTCAACCAACTTCAGTCTAAACTCCCACAGTTAGTGTAAAATTAGAAATAGATCATCAGTTTAGGAACTTGGAATAAGAATGTTAATCATCCCTTCAAGCCTCAATGTGAGATCATGGCTGGTGTGTGTTTTAATTCCATCTAACCGCCTGGTTCTATATACCTTATTCCTCTTGCTTAAATAAAATCCATCAATTTCAGTTTTAAAATTTTCAATTGGTCTAGCCTGTGGGAGAGAGTTCAAGGTTTCCACTAATTTTTCTATCATTCATTTATGAGTTTCACTAGCAAAGCCAGCATTTATTGCTCGTCCCTAACTCTCCTTGAGAAGATGGCAGTGGATGACAAGTCTATATAATCTGGCCTCATAATTTTAGTACTTTTAGCTCTGATATATTTATACTGCAGTCCATATGGTGCAGGTGTGCCCACGGTGCTGTTAGGGAAGGTGTTCTGGGATTTTGACCCAGCAAACAGTTCCAAATCAGGATTCCTTTTTCATTCATTCATGGGACGTGGGCATCGCTGGCTAGGCCAGCATTTATGGCCCATCCCTAATTGCCCTTGTTCGGAATGCATTTAAGAGTCAACCACATTGCTGTGGGTCTGGAGTCACATATAGGCCAGACCAGGTAAGGATGGCAGATTTCCTTCCCTAAAGGACATTAGTGAACCAGATAGGAATATGTGTCACCTGCAGGTGGTGGTGTTCCAATGTGTCTGCCCTTGTTCTTCCAAGTGGTAGGGGTTGTGGGTTTGGAAGGAGGCATGTCAAGTTGCTGTAGTGCATCTAGTAGATGGTACATACTGCTGCCACTGTTCAGCAATGTTGGAGGGAGTGAATGTTTAAGGTCAGCACCTTAAGGTGCTGATTTAGCGGGCTGCTTTGTCCTAGAGGGTGTAGAGTTTCTTGAGGGTTGTTGGAGCTGCACTCATCCAGGCAAGTGGAGAGTATTCCATAACACTCCTTACTTGCGCCCTGTAGATGGTCTGACAGGCTTTGGAAAGTCAGAAAGTGAGCGACTCAGCACTGAATTCCCAGCCTCTGCCCTTTATGGGAAGAAGTTCTTCCTGACATCACCACATAGGCCTGACTAGCTCTAACTTTAAGCTAATGCCCCCCTGTTCTGGACTCTCCCAGATAGTTGCTCTCTATCTACATTATTAAATTATTTAATCATTTTGAACATCTCACTTAGATCACCCCTTAATCTTTAATACTAAAGAGAATACAAGCCTAATCTATACAGTCTGGCCTCAGCGGTTTAGTCATTTTAGCTCTGGTATATTTGTGCTTTGGGGTCTTCAGGTAACTCCCACCAATGTTTTGCATCTTTTTCTATTCCAAATCTATCCAGAAATTTTCTACCACCCGCTCACCCTTACTCTTTCTCATGTTATAACAGATTCTTTTATCAATTTTGCAGCTCCTCAGCTTTTTTCAAATCCCCTGTCCTTTTAAAGATTTTATAATTTGGATTATCTATCTCCTAATTATGTCCATCTTGTAGCCAGGTCTCAATGAGTGCAAGGCCTCAGTGATAGCTACAACATTCTACCCTATAAGTTGAATTTGTGCTTCTAATTCATTTGTTTTATCCCTAATGCTGTGTGCATTTGTGATTCTCATTTCAGGAACAGAATCTTTGACCTCATGCCATTTTTCTCACACTTTTGACTATCACAATTATTGCGTTTCATCATTTCTGTTGCATTTTTATCAGTTCTTTTGTTGTTATTTGCTTTACTTTCTCTGAACCTGAATTATTTCTATTATCATTAACACTATTTATGACCCAAAGTTTGCTTTCATCCAAAGTTCCATCTAAGCTGCGCAACCATGCAGCCATGTAGCAATCTAAAAGTCCCCGTGCAGGTTATTGTGCATGCATGCAGCACAAAATAATTTAAAAGGGCCGATGCACTTAAGCAAGGAATAAAAAGGGTACATTGCCCTCACCCCTTTTTCTCAACATTAGGCAATTTTTACTTTACTTTTTATTTCTTCCTGAGCCCTCTCACCTCTTCATTGACCGGGTTTTACAGTCAGTGGCAAAGTGACACACTGGCCTCAAAGAAACCTGCCCACTATGATGTTGCGATCTCTGTGACAGACATTTCACTCTCCCTACCATTCTAATTTGAATATGACATCAAGTCAAGGGGATGTCCAAGTGTCCAGCAATAGTGATATCAACAAACTAATTACATTGAAGAGTTCTCACAGACAGCAAACCAGGAAGTAAAATGTACCAATTTTTCTTCATTTTTATAAAATTTAGAGGGAGCAAAATAAATATTGGGTCATACAACTTAGAACCTGAAATATCATAAACAAGCTTTTTTTAAAAGAAAATCGTGTTAAAAATCTATGGACTTTTTATCATAATGGAAAAAATGGTAGAAAACTAATTTTATACTTACAAACAATGGGCAGAGAGGTTATTCCGCAGTAAGTTGACTTAGTACACCATTAAGAACTCAGTTACAACTCATTAACAAGGTAGTAACCTTTACAGGGGATTTTAACTTGGGGGCCAGGAGTTAATGGAACCCACCAGAGAGGGTTAGTTGGCTGGAGGTCCCGCATAATTACAGGGGAAAATGTGCGGCTCATTCCCACCAGCGGGAAAACTGAGCCCCGTGTAGTTAGCACATGGATGAGCCAACACAGGGAACCCACTCATTGGTTATTTAGGCTCATTATTGATCCACTTAAAGGCTATTATTCCTGAGACCACAGGATTTAGTAGTGGCTCAGGAATTCATCTGAATTCCCATGAGTCTCCCTTGCCTCCAGAAGAATGCCTACCAACCACTGTTGAGTTTGCCAGTGGCCTCTCGGGGTGTCCCTCTTTCAAAGGCATGCAGTGTCAATTGAGGGACCTGGCATTGTGAGCCACCCCCTGCCTTTTCCTCAAACGTCCATCCCTCCCTTGCCAGCAACCTGTTTCCGTTGGCTCCCAACCTGTCCGCCCTCACCTTTGTCCAGGGATCCATCAATGATCTCCGGGACCAATGAAGGTCTCAGTGCATTATATGGCAGCCACTGTTCCCATTAGCGTTGCCTGTAATGTAGAGGCCGGTAGTTCTCGGGACAGCATTTCCACCCTACTGTGGACTTAATTCTGTGGGAGGCCCAATGATGCTCTGATTGCACTTAAATAGTGTCGGGCGCATCTTTGGAGAGGTGACACAGGATTCGCACTAGTTCCATACCAGTGAGCTGAACCTACATCACCTGCATTAAATTCCACCCAAGATTCCAGTGTAAAAGGGGAAATTCAAATCCATTCAGTGATTTCTAAAGATTGCCACCTACGGGACTTCAGCAGTGCATCCTATGGAAGAGCAGGGAACCACTGACAGCAGCTTCTGGGTTTCTGCACTTAACTGCACATGTGCAGATGCCAAAAGTTTCTGTCAGTTTCATAAGGTAATGATGGTGAACACCCACCATTTTGCTGTCTATACGATGCAAAATCTGGGTCACTGGTTTAAAGTCCATTCTAAAACCCTAGTTCTCCTTTCAGCAACCTATCCAAATAGTGTAGTTCCTTCCTGCTCCATGTGATGGCGCCCTCTTTCCCACACCAGTCCTTCAGCCACATATTTACTGTCCTGATTTGTTTGTCCCAAAGGCAATTACCATGTGATAAGATCATTGCCCTCAAAATCGTGCTTTTTGATTTAACGCTTTAACGCCAGCTCCTGATGCTCCCTTATTAGGACCTCATCCTGTTCTTCCTATATCATTTGTTCCAACATGAACCACAAGCACTGGATTTTCCCTTTCCAATTCCCTCTCCAATTGCTCTGAAATCGCCTTTACTTTGGAATCAAGTATGCAATACACTCTCCTGGACTCTCAGTCACAACTGCAAAGGATGATATCACCCAAATTTATTAAATCCCCTATGACTGGACTCTTTCAACTCTGGAAATTCTCTCCTCAGAATTCCTCTTGCTCCATTGTGCTGTGGTTACCATTCTGGAATTCCCCAGGACTGAAGCTAAAAAACATAGGTGTTCTTTGATTTAACACAGTATTAGAGAATTGGAGTAACAATAAATGCAAATATTCTGGATGAGATGAGAAAGAACAGAAAAAATTATATTCATGGATAATGACATGAAGGTGATCATTTTGATGAATAGAAGCATGATAATTCTATGTATTCATCTTATACAAAAAGATTGTAAATATTTTGGGTGGAGGTTTGGAGATTACCTTAGACATGGCGCAAGTTATAAACCAATATTTATAGTGCCTCTCTTTGAACAAAAATCATACTCCAGAACAAGACTTGGACATATGCCTGCATTATTTGATTATTAATTATGAATGCAGTCATTGATAATGTTCAATTCATTTGTATTGCATTTTACTGAATTTATCCTTTCAAACAATTCTTTTGCCATTGATCTCAAGATGATGATTTATTCTCCTTGTTAGAAAGTGTGATTATTAAATCTACAATCATGGATTTATGACTCTAAATAATAATTGGGCTGCTATCAAGGGCTACAATTATTAATCTCAATTATAGGAGTGAGACATGAATGATGTATGGAATTCATTGAAACCTCTTGATTTTTTTCAGCCCAGTATCTAAATTTCACCATTAACCTGGTCTCAACAACAATACTAATTGAAGATCACATGGGATTATTGTAAAGTTAATATTGTCAGAGAATTCATACTTGAGTTCAAAAATGCCTAGTTTTTAAAATGTATTCATTGATGGGATATTGGTTCCACTGGCAAGGCCAGCACTTGTTGTCCATCCCCAATTGTCCTTGAACTGACTGGTTTGCCACACCATTTCAGAGGGCAGCTAAGAGTCAACCACATTGCTGTGGGTCTGGTGTCACATGTAGGCCAGACCAGGTAAAACCAGCAGTTCCCTCAGTTAGTGAACCAGACGTGTTTTTACGAAAATTGACAATGGTTTCATGGTTACCATTACTGAGACTAGCTTTTCAGTTCCAGATTATTAATTGACATTAGATTCCACTAGCTGCCATGGTTAGATTTGAACCCTGTCCCCAGAACATTAGCCTGGCCTTCTGGGTTACTAGCAGTGACATTACAACTATGCAAAAATCTCCCTCTAAATTATGCCGCTTTAGGTGAAAGGTTTTTATGTCTGTACATTCTCTTATTCTGTATAAGAAAATATCACAGTTCACAGTTTTGAGGCAAAGTTATAGAGCTCATGTAACCATATTAGTGTTTGCTCCAAGTAATTTCCACATAAGTGGCTATACCTCATTTATGAATAAACAATGAAATCCTCTTCAATTAAAATAAATGTGGTTTACCAATAAATGATGTTTCTTCTTACTCATATGAAATTAAGCACTGTACAGAAACATTTCTATCTTTATTCCAGCTGTGTTTAGTTATTGTTCAGGTTGTTGGTTAATGTGCACTCCCCACTCTGCAAATGCTAAACTTAGTCATTTCAATACAATTCTCTGTTTGTTGATACACAGACATGCCTTTGTGAATCATCTAATCTGTTCATTTCAATTCCATATAAACCACAAATGCTTCTTTCTGTTCTCATAGTAAGACACTGTTGTCCCAAAGCAACAATGCCGGGACCACTGCTCATCAGATGCTGCATGCATCTGCATTGTAATAAGGTGGCCTTGTGCTGTAATGCAAGGTGGGCTCATTGATATATCATGGCGCTCCTGGGGTTGGGCGGGTAGGCACCTGGACTGGGTCACTAGCGTAGCAGCCAATTTTATGGCCCTGCCCCCTGCCTGCCATCCTGCCCCTGTGGAGGCTGGGGGGGGGAGCATAAAATTCCAGTCCAGTGTTCACATGAGCCCTGAGATCCCTCTGGCCCTGTGCATTCTTTATTACCCCTCCCTGTATTACCTCTCCCTATCCGTTCTGCCAAAATGCATCACCTCATATCTCTCTGTATTAAATTCCATTTACCACTTGCCTGCACATTGCTAGTCTATTACCTTTTGGAGTTGATTGATATCATCCTCAACATTTGCCATACCTCCAAGTTTGGTGTCATCGTTAAATTTTGAAATTTTACTCTATTCCAATAACCAAATAATTGAAATATATTTCATAAAATGCTGTGGTCCATCACTAACCGTTGTGGAACATTACTATTTACCATTCTCCAGCCTGAAAAAACAACCATTTGCCATGACTCCTTGTTTCCTGTCCTTAAGCCAATTTTGTTTTATTGAAACTGACACTGACCCTCCTATTCCATGAGCCTCAGTTTTCTTAACCAGTATTTGATGTGGTACTTTTCCAAAGGCTTTTGTAAAATCAGTACAGACAACATTCATTGCAGGAATGCTATCCTTTATTACAAGAAGAGTTGAACATAAAAGTAAGGATGTTATGCTTCAGTTATACGGGGCATTGGTGAGACCACATCTCAAATATTGTTTGCAGTTTTGGTCTCTTTACTTTAGGAAGGATGCAAATGCACTGGTGGCAGTTCAGACGGAGTTTACTAGATTTATGCCTGGAATGAGAGGGTTGCCTTATGATGAAAGGTTAGACAGACTGGACTTGTTTCTACTGGAGTTTAAAAGAGTGAGGGATGGCTTGACTGAAATACATAAGATCCTGAACGGCATTGACAAGGTGGATGTGGAAAGGATGTTTCCTCTTGTGGGTGAGTCCAGAACAAGGGGGCACTGTTTTAAAATTAGGGGTTCCCTTTTAGGACAGAGATGAGGAGAAATTTTTTCTCTCAGAGGGTTGTGTGACTTTGGAACTCTCTGCCTCAGAAGGTGGTGGAGGTGGGGTCATTGAATATTTTTAAGGCAGAGGTAGATAGATTCTTGTTAGGCGAAAGGATCAAAGGTTCTGGGAGCTAGATGGGAATGTGGAACTCAAAACGCAAACAGATCAGCCATGATCTTATTGAATGGCGGAGCAGGCTCGAGGGACCGATTAGCCTAGCTCTATTCCTATTTTGTATGTTCGTATGTATTCCCTTCATCGACCTTCTCTGTTTCATCTTCAAAAAGTTCAATTAAATTAGTCACCCATGGTGTGCCTTTTACAAATCTATGCTGGTTCACCGTAATTAACTCAAAGCTCTCCAAGTGCCTGTTAAATATTTCCCTGATTATTGTCTTTAAAACGTAACCCACCACTGATGTTAAACTGAGTGACCTGTCATTACTAGGAATTCCTTTTACATCCTTTTTTGAACAAGGCTGTCACATTTTCCACTTTTCAATGCTTTGGAACGTCCCCTTTCCCCAGGAAAGATTGCAAGGTTATGACAAGCCCTTCCATTCTCTCCACCCCAATCCAGGTTGCCATCAACTGCACGTATGTGGCCATCAAGGCGCCAGCAGGTGAGCCGAGTGCCTTCGGGAAGGGCTTCCACTCCATGAACGTGCTGATAGTGTCTGACCACAGGATGCAAATTCTGCAAGTGTGCACAAGGTACTCTGGCAGCTCCCATGATTCTTACATCCTCAGACACTCCCAGGTGCCGAGGCTTTTCAGGGGGAGCACTACAATACCCCCCAGAGCGGGTGTCACTGATCATAGTTCCATGCTGCGCCCTCCGCAATCTGGCGCTGGCAAGGAGGAACCCACCGGAGGAAGAGGATCTTAACACAGCTGCACAGGTCACAAATGATGAGTCCAGTGGCGAGTCAGAAGAGGAACCCGGTGAGGAGAACGCTGAGGACATGGATCCAGACCTCGGTAACCTCCAGGGAGGCAGGGACACCAGGGACACCTTGATCCAACGCTCCTTCAGCTAGGCTACCAAAGATCAGCTTCAAACGCATGCCAGGGCTGCCTCCTCCATCCCAGATGTCTGAAAAGACTCTTTCATTTGAGCACAAAGAACATTCAATGCCTGTGCAATAAAGCTCAGAGCCACTTACATCCAGCATTACATATTGGCGTTCCCCGCACCAATAAAATAAAAAGGTAAGCATACTCAGGCCATGGTGACAAAAATAAAATGTATCTAATTTTAACAATTCCAAACTTCTCTGGACTTCATTCCCAGACCAGTAGAGATAAAGTAAATATAAATGAACATAAAATCACCTGTGACCTGTCCCTCTTGTGCTCATGGTGACTTTAACTTAAGCTTGCGAGTGCTACGTCTTGGTGCCAGCCCCTCCCCCTCCACTCCCCCCACCCCCGGCTTTGCTGGCACTGGCTGCTGACTCCGTTGTCTTTTTGGCCTTGATGACCTTGGCAGTTGTCCTCTGGCCAGTGGAGCCTGTGCTGGCCCCATCTGTGAGAGCGCGGCCAGTGCCACGGCTGGCATCTCTCCAGTCATCGCAGCCTCATCAGATACCACCGTCACTAGCAGAGGGGCGGAGGAGCTGCTGCTGTCATCCTGAGCATCCTGAGAGGAGCCCACAGAGACGACAAGCAGATCGTGTGCCAACATGAGGTCGCTCTGGACCTCCCTGCTCACCATTGATGGACCAGCACCTAGCTGGGATACTGGGTGCCTTATCCATCTCCCACACTGGCACTGACCACCTGAGCTCAGTGCCTGTGTGAGGGCTTGCAGGTCCGAGCAGAACCTCAGGAACCCCTGATTCTGTCCCTGGAGCTGCCTCTCCAAGAGAGTCACCAATCTCTCAATGGAGGAGGCAGTACACTTGGCCATGAGGGTCAACGCAGTGCTCATGCCCCGCATGGACTCCTTCACAATGAAGACCCTCATGGATCTCCACCAGATCCTCACGCACATCCCGCTGGACATCCAGCATCTGCTGCTTAATAGACGACTCCAGAGGCTTAACATCTGCCTTCAACTGAGCATCATCCTGGTCCCCAGCAGTCCTCCGACTGCCAGCGCCCTGGGTACACTCTGTCTCCACATGTACCTCAAGCGAGTGTGGAGTACCCTCACCAATGTGCACTGAGATACTAGCCGCCAACTAATGCCCACCGAAGTGCTGATATCTGCGCTGGCACCTGCTTCAGAGTGCAGGTGTGATGTAGGTGCAACAGAAGCACAGTGGTCCTCCGGCGTCAGGGGTGGCCCTTCGGGGTCTGCAGAGCGAACGCCTGCTGGCGAACCTAAAAAGGAGAACAAGGATATGTCACTAGTTACAGTCATCACACTGTCACTGTGCATGCCAGGCACCCTGGTGAGACAATGAGGATCTGCATCATGGTGCCATTGTCTTTCAATGATCAATGGGGACTCCAGGTTCGAGGCTCCCATCAGTGAGGAGACTACACTAGAATGGTTGCACAATCTGAAACTCTCACCTCTGTGTACTGTGCTCTTACCTTCATCTGGCATCCCCGCCTCTCCAAGCTCGGTTGCACGTGGAGCCTGCCAGCTCTCAACTCCAGGGCATCTTGCTCGAGCCTGCTGAGCAGCAGGAGGTTGGGCTGCCCTCCGCCTGTATGTGACTTCCCTGCTTGGTTTTGGCTTGTCTTCTCCTGAAAGGACAGGGGAGCATTGATTAGTCCACTCTCTACCTGCAGCGCCATTTTAGCCTGGTCAACTCACCTGAGGAACACCTCACAGGGTACATCTGAGATGTGGCCCTCGAACTGCAAGGCACTCAGTCCAAGCGGCCAGGGCTCACCCCCTTGGCCAGCTCCGGTGTGATTGACAGTTGGCGCTCAGACTCTAGCACCCCTGAGGTCCACGGGGAGACTGCCACACCTTTGCACTTCTGCACACTGACCCATGCCAACACGGTACTCACCCTTTCTGAGTGCAGCTGGTCATTGAAGCGCTTCCGGTACTGCACTCGTGTGCCACACCACATCTTGGCTGCTCACCCAGGCTGCCACCTCCTCCCATGCCCTCTTGATGAGGTGCGGTGACCTCCTCCTCCCATCCTTGGGGACGAGGGTGTCCATCCTGTCAGCCACCTCCTCGAGGGGGACTGCGAGGCACTCATCGGAAAGTGGGGTCGGGGGTGGGGGGTGGGTGGCGGGGGGCGGCTGCCCACCCAACCTGCACTCCCGCCTGCCATGTCCAGCCGCACTCGACTCCGTTGGGAACGCTGAACACACTTCCTTCCAGAGGCTGCCTGTGCCGTTTTTAAACTGGCTGCCGGGTCGCCATTGGATCTGATGGCCAATCGGCCACTGCCCCCGCTCACCCCTTCCTAGCTAGTGCGGAGCCTTAATTGGGCCGCCAGCGTGAAATCGCGGTTGGGGGCCGATCGCAGGCAGCGGACCTTTTACCAGCTGCTTTCGTGTCCGCCCACTGTGCCCACCCGACAACCTCAACATCCTGCCCTATGCTTTTTGTGTTCCTTTTTCAATTGTTAGCTGTAACAATGCAGTATTATATCCACTAGGTGGCAATGTTGTACCCTGCTCATTTTTCGGTCATTGACCTGTTTCCTCACCCTGGTGGTGTGCTGGCCTATCTACTGCCTGCTCTACACTTGTGCCGCCTTGCTCTCAATTCCTCCACCAGAGGAAAAGGATTCTCTGGGGATTAAGTTGGGTCACGCCAAAAATAGGCGCAAAGGTTGTGATGTGTAATTAACCTTTGCCCAATCAGTGCAACATGGGCAGGGCAGTAAATTCATGCTGCCTGTTCATTTGAAAGATTGATGTGTGCAGCCAGCACTAACCATGCCGTTCCTTGGCTGCATGCAAAGTTATAAGCTGTCTGACATATTGGGCTTAATTTTACCAGCCCCCGCATGCCTGTAGCGGAGACCAGAAGTGGTGGGGCGGGGAGAGGGGGGACAGAAAAATAGCACACAGCCTTGACGGGATGGCTCCTGACATTGTCCCACCATCGGGAAAGTTTCCCAGAGACAGGCAGGAGGTGGGCTGGGGTGCGGTTCAGCTGCCCACTCCGTGGATGCAGACCATTTGCATAATTTAAGCGACCAGAGGGGTTTTAAGTGGGGCCACTGGTATTTCACTAACAGCAGGGTGACCTCCCAGCCCATGGGGAGGCTGCCGTCCTCATGGGGACAGCCTCCCTTTAGCAGCCTGGCGGGCCATCTGTATATACCCCATCAAATCATTTTCTCATTTTAGGAACCTTGATTAGGTCACCCTTCAACCTTCAACCTGGGAATGCAAGCCAAGCTTATACAACCTGTTCTCAGAATATAACCCTTTGAGCTCCAGTATCATTCTGGCGAATCTGCACTGTAACCCTCCATGGACAATATATTCTTTCTATTGGTGTGTTGTGAAGAACTTTACACAGTTCTCCAATTGGAGTCTGACCAAAGTACTAATAAAGCCCTCCCCTTTTTATGCCAGCTCTCTCAAGAAAAAGGTCAACATTTCATTCACATTTCTGAAAACTCTATACATGTCTACCAGTTTTTAATGATGTGTGCTTGGACACCCACATCTCTTGGCTCTTCCTTAATTTCTAGTTTCTCACCATTAAGAATACATTCCGATTTGTCTTTCTTGGATTCAAAATGGATGACCTCATACTACACATTGAACTCCATCTTCCACAGCTTTGCCCATTCATTTTATCTGCCTACGTCCTTTTGTAACTTTGTTACTCCCATCTTCTCAACTTACTATGACACCTAGCTCAGTGATATTGGCAATTGTGGATATATAACTCTGTATTCCTTTATGAAAGTCATTGATAAATATGGTGAAAAACAAGGCATCTGTAAGTTCCCCAAGGTCACCACTTTTTACACCCCACCAATCAGAGTGTACCCGTTTATCTCTTCTGTCTCCATTCTCCCACGCAAGTTTCCATTGCCTCCATATGTTTTCAATTTTAATAACAATCATTGGTACTGAAACTTATCAAATGCTTTCTGCAAATTCATATATGTAATATACACAGACACTCCTTTATATATTATGTTAGTGACCTCTTCAATGGATTCAACTAAATTAGTCAGATATGATTCACCCTTCACAAATCCCTGTTGACTTTCCCTAATTGTTCATAATGAACAACAAATATATATTAACTCTTCGGGTGCCTTAGCAAACTTAGTCTTTTTCTTTACTTCAATTACCCTTAACAGGCTTTTAGTTTGTTTAACTTATTTTACCCACTGGTGTGGGTAGCACAATGAAGTTTTTCATGGACATTATAAACTTAAAATCATTCAAATATATAGTATTCAACTTTTATGTGCATGAACAAAACAAGAAGTTTTTAAACCTCAATAATCTTAGGCATCATTTTCTTTAGCTTCCAATGTTGGTGACACAGTGAAATCTGCCAAGAGTGAGCCTTTTATATCATCACAGAGGCAGCCTTTAGTCTTCCCCTCACAGCTCCCTGTCGCCTCCTCAGCATCCTCCCTTGTAAGGAACACAGACATATTCTGCATCAGCTGAGGCGCATAGATGCATATGCTGTTCTCACTGGACACACTCAGCAGGTGACGAGAACAGAAAACTAACATTTCAACTATAGAATTAGCATCCGATGGAATGCCTACACTTGACAATTTTTAACTTACTGGTTCAATCAACAGATACTGACTGCTCAGCAGAATATTTCCAGCAGTGTCTATTTTTATTTCGGGTTTCGGGCACGTGTTACTTTTCACACGCTTTTGACATGTGAAGTTAAATTAAATTCCTGCAGAGGGTGCTGTACCATAATTCAATTTTAAAATTCAAGCATCAGCTCACCACCACCACCACCATCTCAAGGGCAATTAGGGATGGGCAATAAATGCTGACCTAGCCAGTGATGCCCATATCCCACGAATGAATTTAAAAGAAGCTTTCAAAAATGTCAGCAAGAATTTCTAATCGGATATCAGGAATGGTTAATTAATCTAGTATTCCAAAGCAGGCTGCTTCGTGCCCTAGAGGTTCAAAAAGAAATGCTCAGACTATGAGCTTTTATCTTTAGTTTTTGACGTTGAACGGCACTTATCCATGGTTCTTTCAACTTTTATTTTTCCTTGCCCTTTCTGTGCTGTGTTATTTGTGATGCTCATTTTCCCTTGACATTTTTAAAAAGTTGTTTTTTTTTTAAATTTCTCTTCACAATTCACTGTGCCATGTGCCATATCACAGTGACAGTATCCAGGCCTTTCTAGACTTCTGTCAATAGAGCTGGTGATCCAGGAAACCATTTCCAAAACCTGCCAAAACCCAGGTTAAATTTAGCCTTTGTCATTGTCATTTCTGAATCAACTCCTAGATTTTAATGCAACTACATGCCTGTCATTAAAAAAAATGTCTTAATACTTCTCGTGCCCTTTGTGTGATTATAATGCTCATTTCTTAAAAGAGGTGGTTTCCCATTGCCTTCTTCATCAGATGAGCTTCTGGGGTTACAACCATGGCTAAGGTGCCACAGCTATCCTTTACAATGGGAAACGCCTACCAGCACCCTTCTGCTGCAAATAATGCCATTGGGTGTCAATCCAGCATTGAGAAGTTGTGAGGGCCTGCTCACCAGTGCCATCTGGAGTGGGCTCAAGCCCAACTCTTCAGACTCAGAAGCACAAATACTATCACTCGAGTCAGAAACTCCAGCCAGATATCAACCCAATATTTATGGACCACATTTTAATTTCCACTTGACTAGGCTGCCTGGTGTGGGACTCAAACGCTTCACCGTCTAACATAGGGGCAGGAATGTTAACACTAAATGAAAGGCTGACTCTCTTGGTTTCGTATGTAGAAGCATAAAATACAAAGCCAAGGAGATAATGGTCAACTTGTACAGAAGGCCTTCATTAGGTTGCATTTTGAACACTCTGTTGATCTTTTGAGCAGCCTCATTATAGGAAGCATATCAATGAAAAATTTGCAATACATGTTAACTAGGATTTAACCAGGGATGGGGAATTGCAGCTGTGAAAAGATTCACAATGTAAGGTTTTTTTCACTGGAGTTGAGAATGTTTAGGTGTGATAGAGATCATCAAGCCTACGAATGTTCATGATAAAATAAATAGTGGCAAAGTATTTCCATTGATCGGCAAGACAGTTAACTAGACAACACACATTCAAGATAAGGGCAGAAAGAATTAAAGGGGAGATTAAGGTGAAAATTTCACACACTCTTTTGGGAAGATGGATGAATGTACATTGTGAAGGAGCTTTATCTGCCATTTTCCCTGTTTTGATTCAATCCTAAAGCCTGAGGACAGGGTCATTAGACTATTTAGGTCAGAAGCTTTAATATAATAAAGGTGCTCATTTCATTGAGGACGGTCAGAGCAACACACCTTGCCATTCCAAAATGAGTTTTAAAGGGAGCTCCAGAAATTAGCCCGCTATATTTTTAAATATCCCTCAAATACCAGAGATCTAGTTTTGGAAAGGTAATCCATCCCAGGTGGATGGATGACCTTTTTGTTTTCTTCTTAGGGATTTCAATAAGCCCACAACTGCTCAGGCTTAAGTTCCACTGGGGCTCTCAGGGGCAGCTGAGCAGATACTATCGGTGTAGCCCAGGAACTCCCTCAGACATGCCCCAAGAGCTGGTTTTCAACGTAACTGGAGTAGGCAGAGAAAACGCCTGCCCAACCACCTCTCTAAGCTTAACTCATGAGAAAGTTTGAGAGGGATAGAAGCCTGGCGGATCTGGGCTCGATCTACACCACATTGCACACTCCTAGATCAGAATTACACCCCTGTTCCACCCCTGAGGTGGCAAAATATCTAGATTCTACTGCAGTTTGTCTGGCTAAAACAACCTGCTGTGAAACAGCTTCAACCAATTCAAATTCAACCCCAATTCCAGTATGAACCCCATTTAGCTTAATATTGAAAATATAGCCAGTCTCTTGCTGTCCACAGTGTAAAACTCTCTAATGTAACACAGTTATTGCAAGTATTCAGTAAATGATTGCCAGCAGTTGTGTCATGCTGGGAGACGTGCTGTAGCACTGCATACAGAGTGAAGGCTGCTACTAGAAAAAAAAAATTGGACTCGTGCCCAAAAGGCAAGCCTTCTGAAAGACATGTGATTTACAGGAATAGGCTGAGCTCTGCGTAGCTTTCAGGGGCTTTCCTCTTGTTATAATACGTTGCTCTCATACTTTCATGGGAAGTTTTTTCTGAGCACTTATATACTCAATACAATCATTAAAATTATGGTTTGATGGTTTGAAATTTGTTTTCAAGGATGAATTTCCCAATCCACCAATTACATAAAAGCATTTTTAGAAAAAAATTGTTAGTGAGCAAAGGCTCATAACATTGTTAGATAAACAATTGTAAGCCCACTGCTCCCCCATTTTTCCCCTCCTATCCTGGAGGTGTTGACTCACACTGGGATACCATCCCAAGAGTGACATTAACTCGCATAATGTATTTTTCATACATAAAGTAAGTGTTGACAGGCTATTCGATTGTAGGAATCATCACAGTTGAAGCTTATCCAATTCTGATTGAAGCAAAGAGTATGCATGTTCCAGCAAGCATTCAGTAGTGATCAAGAAGAGATTCTCAGCTGGTTTTGCTTGTGCCCTTGCTCAGCACCATTGAAATCAATTGGAGTTCCTATTATTGTAGTCTTGACTGAGATCTGATACTTGACCATAGGATTGCAAATTGAACCTGAGGCCTACCTTATTGGTAAGGTTCAATATTGTACAAGGCAATGCTTTTATCTGCCTAGTCATTTGGGTAGTAACACAATATTTAAGATAAATTAAGTCTGATATTCAATTCATGCCCATTATCTCACGTAGATCGTGATAAGCAAAATTGTTGAGTTATTCAGTCACTGTGATGGCCTAGAACAATCTGCAACGTAGCCACTAATGCAATGTCACAAAGTTGTTTGCCAGAGCAAATATGCACATACAATGCAGTTTTTCTATATTCATATGGCTGGGGAAGCAGATATAGTTTGATGTCGAGGTTAACAATCAATTCATTGGCTTCAGCTGGTGCAGTATGAATGGTTGTGATGCCACCATGAATCGATCTCTCACGGCAGAAGTTCAGAATATGGAGAAGAAGAGCACAGTCGACATTTCGAGTCCTCATGACCCTTCAACAGAACTAAGTAAAAATAGGAAAGGGGTGAAATATAAGCTGGTTTAAGGGGGCGGGCATTGTTAGGACAAGCAGCCAGTAATAGGTGGAGATAATCAAAAGATGTCACAGACAAAAGGACAAAGGGGTGTTGAAGGTGGTGATATTATCTAAAGGAATGTGCTAATTAAGAGTAGAGAGCAGGACAGACAAGGTACAGATAGCTCTAGTGGGGGTGGGGTGAAATAATACTAAAAGGGCGTAAAAGGTAGAGATAAACAATGGGTGGAAATACATTTAAAAATAATGGAAATATGTGGGAAAAGAAAAATCTATATAAATTATTGGAAAAAATCAAAAAGGAGGGGGAAGAAACGGAAAGGGGGTGGAGATGGAGGAGAGAGTTCAAGATCTAAAATTGTTGAACTCAATATTCAGTCCGGAAGGCTGTAAAGTGCCTAGTCGGAAGATGAGGTGCTGTTCCTCCAGTTTGTGTTGAGCTTCACTGTAACAATGCAGCAAGCCAAGGACAGACACGTGGGCAAGAGAGCAGGGTGGAGTGATGAAATGGCAAGCGACAGGGAGGTCTGGGTAATGCTTACAGACAGACCAAAGGTGTTCTGCAAAGCGGTCACCCAGTCTGCGTTTGGTCTCTCCAATGTAGAGGAAACCGCATTGGGAGCAATGGATGCAGTAGACTAAGTTGAGGGAAGTGCAAGTGAAATGCTGCTTCACTTGAAAGGAGTATTTGGGCCTTTGGACGGTGAGGAGAGAGGAAGTGAAGGGGCAGGTGTTGCATCTTCTGCATTTGCATGGGAAGGTGCCATGGGAGGGGGTTGAGGAGTAGGGGGTGATGGAGGAGTGGACCAGGGTGTCACGGAGGGAACGATTCCTACGGAATGCTGCCAGGGGGGGTGAAGGGAAGATGTGTTTGGTGGTGGCATCATGCTGGAGTTGGCGGAAATGGCGGAGGATGATCCTTTGAATGCGGAGGCTGGTGGGGTGATAAGTGAGGACAAGAGGGACCCTATCATGTTTCTGGGAGGGAGGAGAAGGCGTGAGGGCGGATGCGCGGGAGATAGGCGGACACGGTTGCGGGCTCTGTCAACTACCATGGGTGGAAAACCTCGGTTAAGGAAGAAGGAGGACATGTCAGAGGAACTGTTTTTGCAAGTGGCATCATCAGAACAGACGCGACGGAGGCGAAGGAACTGAGAGAATGGGATGGAGTCCTTACAGGAAGCGGGGTGTGAGGAGCTGTAGTCGAGGTAGCTGTGGGAGTCGGTAGGCTTCTGATGGGTATTGGTGGACAGTCTATCACCAGAAATTGAGACAGAGAGGTCAAGGAAGGGAAGGGAAGTGTCAGAGATGGACCATGTGAAAATGATGGACCTCCCTGTCGCTTGCCATTTCAACACTCCACCCTGCTCTCATGCCCACATGTCTGTCCTTGGCTTGCTGCATTGTTCCAGTGAAGCTCAACGCAAACTGAAGGAACAGCACCTCATCTTCCAACAAGGCACTTTACAGTCTTCCAGACTGAATATTGAGTTCAACAATTTTAGATCACGAACTCTCTCCTCCATCCCTACCCCCTTTCCGTTTCTTCCCCCTCCTTTTTGTTTTTTTCCTTTAATTTATATAGATTTTTATTTTCCCACCTATTTCCATTATTTTTAAATGTATTTCCACCCATTGTTTATCTCTACCTTTTATGACCTTTTAGTATTATTTCACCCCACCCCCACTAGAGCTATCTGTACCTTGTCTGGCCTGCTCTCTACACTTAATTAGCACATTCCTTTAGATAATATCACCACCTTCAACACCTCTTTGACCTTTTGTCTGTGACATCTTTTGGTTATCTCCACCTATTACTGGCTGCTTGTCCTAACAACCACACCTCGCCCCCCACCCCCCCCCGCCCTCCCCGCCTCCCCAAACCAGCTTATATTTCACCCCTTTCCTATTTTTACTTAGTTCTGTTGAAGGGTCATGAGGACTCGAAACGTCAACTGTGCTCTTCTCCGCCAATGCTGCCAGATCTGCTGAGTTTTTGCAGGTATTTCTGTTTCTGTTTTTGTTTTGGATTTCCAGCATCCGCAGTTTTTTGCTTTTATCTCTGTGTTTAATTGACTGCCACCTCTCTTCAAGAAATGCCTACCTTGAAGAAGTTTTGTACTACTCTCCGTCAGGATTTTCGTATCTCTCTTTTGCCTTGTTCACGTTCATTGCTTTCCATTTCTCTCCTGGTGTTTGACAAGGTGTTTGCTAAAACCCGCTTTCACAGCCATATTTCCTTTCTCAGTGACTGTCTCCGTCTCCGACTTACCCTATGTGGGTTTCAACTGAAATTCCATCCCTCATGTTTCGAACCCACCCAGGATTACAGGTATCTCCGGGACATACAACGTTCCTCGGACTGCTGTTCCTGTCGCATTCTGAGATCCACACTCTGTGCCATGCGCCGCCATATAGCCACACTCGACCCCTCCCTCCAGCAGCACCCCCGCAGCCTTTTTCAAAGCTACGCGTGCCCCCAGTTTCATTTTATTCTTCGTCTCATCCGACGCCTCAACAAGAAACTTTTTCTCTTCCTCTCAAGTGCTAAGGAACGCAAACTCCAACAACTCATCGACACCAACACCCATCCAAGACCCTCCACCCCTGCTTGTCCCTCCATCCCCACCCCGTCTTCCAATCCCAGCCCCGGCCGTGTATTCACTATACCCCTGACCTTCCCCTCTCCAATGCTGAACGTTCAGTGCTCAGCAAAGGACTTAGTTTCATACCCTTACACCCTCATCTCAATGAATTTTGGGCTCGGCACGATGCTCTTCTTCCGCCGCCTTCGTCTCCGTGCTCACTTCTTTGGGCAGGAGTCCTCTCCCCATTCAACGAATCCTTTTACCCACCTCCAATATTCTCCCTCGACCTGGACCCCTCCCTCTGGATTCTTATCTTCTCTTGATCTTTTCATTGAGAACTGTCGGTGTGACATTAGTCGTCTCAATTTCTCTGCTCCTCTCACCCATTCTAACCTGTCTCTCTCTGAACTTACTGCACTCCGTTCTCTAAGGTCCAACCCTAATATTGTCATCAAACCTGCTGACAAGGGTGGTGCTGTTGTTGTCTGGTGCACTGACCTCTACCTCGCAGAGGCTGAGCGTCAACTCGTAGACACTTCCTCCTACCTCTCCCTGGACCATGACCCCACCACTGAACATCAAACCATTGTTTCCAGGACTGTCACTGACCTCATCTCCTCTGGAGATCTTCCTCCCACAGCTTCCAACCTGATAGTCGCCCAACCTCGGACGGTCCGCTTCTACCTCCTACCCAAAATCCACAAACAGAACTGTCCCGGCAGACCGATTGTGTCAGCCTGTTCCTGCCCCACGAAACTCATTTCTCGTTATCTTGACTCCCTTCTCTCTCCCCTTGTCCAGTCCCTTCCCACCTACATCCGTGATTCCTCTGACATCTTAAGTCACATCAACAATTTCCAGTTTCCTGGCCCTAACCGCCTCCTCTTCACTATGGATGTCCAATCCCTGTACACCTCCATCCCCCACCAGGATGGTCTGAGGGCCCTTAGCTTCTTCCTTGAACAGAGGCCCGAACAATCCCCATCCACCACTACTCTCCTCCGTCTGGCTGAACTTGTTCTCACACTGAACAATCTCTCCTTTAACTCCTCTCACTTCCTCCAAATAAAAGGTGTGGCTATGGGTACCCGCATGGGCCCCAGCTATGCCTGTCTCTTTATGGGGTATGTGGAATATTCCTTGTTTCAGTCCTACTCCGGCCCCCTCCCACAACTCTTTCTCCGGTACATCGATGATTACTTCGGTGCTGCTTCACGCTCTCGTCGGGACCTGGAAAAATTTATTAATTTTGCTTCCAATCTCCACCCCTCCATCATTTTCACATGGTCCATCTCTGACACTTCCCTTCCCTTCCTTGACCTCTCTGTCTCAATTTCTGGTGATAGACTGTCCATCAATATTCATTACAAGCCTACCGACTCCCAAAGCTACCTCGACTACAGCTGCTCACACCCCGCTTCCTGCAAGGACTCCATCCCATTCTCTCAGTTCCTTCGCCTCCGTCGTATCTGTTCTGATGATGCCACTTGCAAAAACAGTTCCTCTGACATGGCCTCCTTCTTCCTTAACCGAGGTTTTCCACCCATGGTAGTTGACAGGGCCCTCAACCGTGTCTGGCCCATCTCCCGCGCATCCGCCCTCACGCCTTCTCCTCCCACCCAGAAACATGATAGGGTCCCCCTTGTCCTCACTTATCACTACACCAGCCTCCGCATTCAAAGGATCATCCTCCGCCATTTCCGCCAACTCCAGCATGATGCCACCACCAAACACATCTTCCCTTCACCCCCCCTGGCGGCATTCCATAGGGACCGTTCCTTCCGTGACACCCTGGTCCACTCCTCCATCACCCCCTACCCCTCAACCCCCTCCCATGGCACCTTCCCATGCAAACGCAGAAGATGCAACACCTGCCCCTTCACTTCCTCTCTCCTCACCGTCCAAGGGCCCAAACACTCCTTTCAAGTGAAGCAGCATTTCACTTGCACTTCCCTCAACTTAGTCTACTGCATTCATTGCTCCCAATGCGGTTTCCTCTACATTGGAGAGACCAAACGCAGACTGGGTGACCGCTTTGCAGAACACCTTCGGTCTGTCTGCAAGCATTACCCAGACCTCCCTGTCGCTTGCCATTTCATCACTCCACCCTGCTCTCTTGCCCACGTGTCTGTCCTTGGCTTGCTGCATTGTTCCAGTGAAGCTCAACGCAAACTGGAGGAACAGCACCTCATCTTCCGACTAGGCACTTTACAGCCTTCCGGACTGACTATTGAGTTCAACAATTTTATATCTTGAACTCTCTCCTCCATCCCCACCCCCTTTCCATTTCTTCCCCCTCCTTTTTGTTTTTTCCAATAATTTATATAGATTTTTATTTTCCCACCTATTTCCATTATTTTTAAATGTATTTCCACCCATTGTTTTTCTCGACCTTTTATGCCTTTTTAGTATTATTTCACCCCACCCCCACTAGAGCTATCTGTACCTTGTCTGTCCTGCTCTCTACTCTTAATTAGCACATTCCTTTAGATAATATCACCACGTTCAACACCTCTTTTGTCTGTGACATCTTTTGGTTATCTCCACCTATTACTGGCTGCTTGTCCTAACCCCCACCCCAGCTTATATTTCACCCCTTTCCAATTTTTACTTAGTTCTGTTGAAGGGTCATGAGGACTCGAAACGTCAACTGTGCTCTTCTCCGCTGATGCTGCCTGACCTGCTGAGTTTTTCCAGGTATTTCTGTTTTTGTTTTGGATTTCCAGCATCCGCAGTTTTTTGCTTTTACCTTCAGAATATGGACGATGGTCCAACTTAGATGGCCATAGTCACAATTTGAGCCATTTCTCATGTTCCACTTGTGGAGCAAGTGGCCACATCTTCCCTGGCCCATCCTCAAATGGTTGAGGGTTGTCCAGATATTCTGTTGAAGGTTGAAACCTGGCACTTCATCATTTGAATCCATTACCAGATTGTGGTTGGTGATGTCTGCAGTCAAGCAGTAAATTTGTCATCGGGGGATGGGGCTGTCGTCAGTTTGCAGGATGTGGAGATGTAGGAACTACAGGATTTAAAGACAAGTGTGTGGGTTTGTTTCTTTGAGGCCCTGTGTCAATGGGATTGCTTTATCAAGATAGATTTTCAACCACCTCAGCGTTAATCTGACAGAAAGGATCTCACGCCCTTTATAAGACCTGCCCAAATTTTACTCCATGACCCGTTCAAGCAATTTCATTGGAAAGGCTAAAATGGAAAGGAAAAGCCTTAGGCCAATTTAGAATAAAAGCTGGGAAATATCTCTCCAACCACCAAAGGCTATCAAACAAGTTCCAAGAGACTGCAATGGCTGACACATGTTTCCCAATACTCATTTACCTTCCATGTGCAGCACCTTTGAAAGAATATTACTGACAACAAATATAAATAGAATCTGTAGAATGTCAATGTATCAGTAATCACATTGCATAGCAATTACATTGTTAAAGACAATTGCTAGTTGAAACAGGTGTTGGACATTGGTTCTCTCATCAAAAAACAGTATAAATAGATACAGCTGGAGCACTCTGGTCTGGGAGTATGTTACATTTAAGAGCTATCTCAAGAATAAACCAGCTTGAGGAAAAAGACTAGCTTTGGACTTATTCTTCCAGCACAAGCACTTATTGTGAGTAACATAGAACTCCAGTCCTTGTGCTCAAAATGAACAAAAAGTTAGTAAGTCCTGCTTGATACTCTCCAACTACTCAGCTCTAATGGGGATGAAATAGAGCTGCAATGCAATTCAGTTAAATTCCTATGTAATAAAAACCTTGTGCATAGTCATTGCAAATACACTTTCCATTCAAGTATTGACTGGGAGTAGTCTGGTGTGAAAAACACTTCTCTTTGAGGACTAAGCCAGTATCATGACTTGTGGCATAACAAAGCATCAAGAAGATGGGGTCTATATTGTTCATACCGAGAGCCATGATAATTATCAATTCTCTGTAGACAGAGCAGTGGATGAGCAGACTGTGCAATGCTGTGCATTTATCAAACAGCCACAAGTGAAAATGATCTTTGTTTGGAGGTGCATGTGTGCTGACATGACAGTACACGTTCAGTACCATGCAAACAATTTTTCTTATCTACAAGTGGTCCAGGGTCAGCACAGCAGATTGAAGTAGGGACAGGAGGGAAAGAAACCACAAATGTGATAGCTTATACTGTCCTGTTTTGAAAATATTGCTATGCCCTAAGCACTTGTACCCTGAACCAATTTTTGAGTAAAGTTAGGTGTGCCTGGAATTTAAATAGGGTTCCTCCCTATTTCCCGAGTTAACTTTGGCTGTTGATCAGAAGAAAGTCTGCAGAAATCGTGTAAGCTGCTCTTTACGCCATTTCTGTGTGGTTTCCACCAAAGTTATGGCAGGGATTTGGAAAACTCATGTGGAATTTTACCCCATTAAATTTACACTGCTAGTCAAATTGCAGATTTGAGATCTGTGCAGAGCCCATATCAAATTTAAATAGAAAATGGTAGAGTATCCAGTTCATTGCGCATTTTACATGGAAAACCGTGAAATCCATTAAGTGTCGAATTCAATTTCCAGCAAACAGAAGTTGTTGGTATTTTGAAGAAGAGTGAAGAAATTCCTCAGATGCAAAGAAAGGTGACATAATTTTTCCTACTCTGTGGCACAACAACACATTTAAGGGACACAATATTTTTCAGGACAAGTGGTGAAGTTCTATAAATTTCTACCCAAACAATAACAGAATTATGAAGAAAGCAAAATACTATGGATGATGGAAATCTGAAATAAAAACAGAAAATGCTGGACAAAATCACCAGGTCTGGCAGCATCTGTGGAGAGAGAAACAGAGTTAACATTTTGAGTCCGTATGACTCGAATTAATAATAGTCCTTTGAAATAGGTTATCCATACCCGGCAGGAACTAACAATATTAGATAATAATACCGATATTTTCTAATATCAGCTGTCGTCCACATGAGACTAAGGTCATTGTTTATGGGGCAGCAGTGATCCTTGCACTCCTATATACGTTAGAGGCTTGGACAAACTACTGCAGGCACCTCAAAGCACTAGAGAAGCACCATCAGCGGTGCTTCCATAGAACTGTTGACAAGAAAGGCTGTCTAACAGCAGTGTACCCTCTCAAGCCAACATGTCCAGCTTTGAGGTGCTAATCACGCTAAATTAGCTCTGCTGGGCAGGACATTTCTTTCATTTGCCTGACACCAGACTCTCAGAGCAACTGGTCTACTCAGAACTCAGTTGCAGAAAGACACTCCAAGGAGGACAATGGAAATGCTTTAGGGTGTCTTCAAAGCATCCCCGAGAAGGCCAAACAGCCCCACCGACTCATGGGAGTCTCTGGCTTGTGACCGACTAAGATGAAGAAGGTTCTTTTGGGAAGGCAGCGAACACCTTGAGGCTGTGCCAGGAGCACGGCGAAGTCAAGGCATCTTCGGAAGCTTCTGAAGATCAGATGGTAGGACAAAATGCCAGACACTGAGGTGCTCACCCGAGCTGACATGCCAAGCATCCATAACGTATTGAGACAGTTACAACTAAGCTGATCATGTAGCCAGAATGCTTGACACTCACTCACCAAAGTGAATCTCCAAGGGGAGTCTGAGTTTGGGGTGCAGTCTCATGGTGGTCAAAGGAAGCACTACAAGGACACTCTGAAGGTTTCACTTAAGAGTTCTGATTTGCCTTCGAGTCCTGGGAGAAGCTGGCCCAGGATCACTGCATCTGACGCAACAAAATAAAAAATAATGTGGCTTCCTTGAAAAACAAGCAAATATCAGAAACAGGGAGAAAATGCAGGGAGAGGAAATCCCAACCCAGCAACTCATCCAAAGCTCGATCATTTTCAGTATCCTGTCCTATATGAAGTATAACTTTTCGAACACAGATCGGCCTTAGCAATCATTTACGTACCCATCAGAACCCTATCAAATATTTCAGATGATGAACATAGTCACCTTCGTCCTGAAGGATGAACAAGATAATAATGCTCTGCACTATATCATACCTTTATTTGAGGAATCTAAGAGACCACTCCAACTGGTTCAAACTGCTGCTTCAATTCGTCACATGTCAATCTAGGAAAAGAATTTCATGAATTGTTTACCAGCAAGTGTTTGGTACAATGCATTACGTTTATTTGATCTTTTTTATTGTCCATGGAATGTGCCTAACTCAGTGAGTCTGTTGCTGATGTTACCGCTAAAAGCTGGTCTTTGATTTGAGAGTAGAGGCTATGGTTTGCTCAGATTCCATTATGGGCAGTTTCACCAGAAAAGTTCACTACCTCCATGTGCTCAAAGCAACTGTTTTATTGATCATTTCCATTGTTGATGAAGAAGATAACCTGCACTGAGGGCCCTAGGTCCATTTCGAATCCTCTTCTGTTGTAGGAACATAGAAATATTGGAATTGGAGTAGGCCATTTAGCCCCTCGATCCTGTCCCACCATTCAATGAGGTCATGCTGATCTGCGCCCTAACTCCATATACCCACCTTTGCCCCATATTTCTAAATGCCTTTGGTTAACAAAAATCTATCAATCTCAGATTTAAAATTAATTGATCTAGGAGCCATTAATGGGAACAGAAGAGACTTCCAGACTTCTACTGCCCTTTGCATTTGAAAGTGTTTCCTAGGGAAGTATTTTAGGGAAGATGGGCTTTCCCGCATCGCCACCCAAAGAGTCGGCGGGGAACACACAAACAGTCCCTAGATTCCAAGTTCCAGTGTCCAGGACCAGGTAAGTGCAGGGGCGTATCATGGTGGGGAAGGGAGGGAGGTGAGGCAAAAAGGGTGTAGGGAGGGGTGGTGGTCTTGATGAAGAGGCCAAAGAGGAGGGAGCACCTGTGCGGGGCAGGCATTGTTGATGAGGGGAGGGTGCCCGATGTGGAAAGGAAGCCGTTGAAGTGGTAGGGGGGAGGGGTGGGGGGGGGGGTCTCTGCCCTGCCTGCCCGAGGCTTGGGCAGGGTAACGTCCTTGAACTCCTCCTGCCAGTCTCAAAATGGAGGCCGGACAGGAAACAACAATAAATGGTGATTAATTGCCCACTTAAGGGGCTCAACTGAGGAAAGGGTGGGCTAACCGACCTAGGCCTCGCCCATTATACTGTAAAATTGCAGAGAGGTCGGGGAGGGCGGGAGCTCAGTGGGAAGACCATCAGGAGATTTTTACAGGCCCTCTCCACCAGTGGGAGAGCAAAAAATTCAGCCCCTAATTTCACTCCAGAAAGTTCTGGCTCCATTTTTTTGACAATGCCTCCTAATCCTAGACACCCCAACCAGCAGAAATAGTTTCTATCTACCCTATCGCTTCCCCTTAACTGCTTCAAAATTTTGAGCAATCACCCCTTAGCCTTCTAAATTCTAGGAAATACAGTCCCAGTTTGTTCTCTCCTTGTAATTTAACCTGTGGAATTTTTTTTAATTCATTCATGGGATTTGGGCATCGCTGGCTAGGCTAGTATTTATTGCCCTTGAGAGGGTGCAGTAAGCCATGTTCTTGAGCCACTACAGTTCATCTGGTGTAAGTACATCCACAGTGCTGTTAGGAAGGGAGTTCCAGGATTTTGACCCAGTGATAGTGAAGGAACAATGATATAGTTCCAAGTCAGGATGGTGAGTGACATGGACAGTGTGCTACTTATGGTTTTATCTAATGTGTAATATACCTTTAAGAAGAATGTTATAAAGGAAGATCACATGATCTTGAGTAACCAATAGAGGGGTAGCATGGGCTACCTCTGTAGTTAGTGGTCAGTGGTGTAGAGATACGGTTGGGAGTGAAAGCACACGAGTTGCTGCTGAGTATCTTTGTAAATAAACATAATGTTTTCCAACTAAGAAGTGTTTGCTGATCAACTCTATTTATTGTACCAACTCGGCCATCACTTACAATAAACGTGTGACTAGGATCCACAAGATCCAAGAAACTGGTGATGAGAGTAAAACCAGTTAACGGAAGAAATCAAGAGAAACAAAATTGGGCTGTACCTCACACAGTAATTGTAAGTAGAAGTTCCGTTCAAATGGATGAAATGACTACCTCACAGAATGCTGCACTTTAGAAGAATTGATCCTTTCAATCCAGCCACGGACGATTGGCCTCACTACATTGAATGCCTCAAGTTCTTTTTCCAAGCGAGCGAGATTACGGGAGAGGAGAAGAGGCGAGCGATCCTCTTATCTTCCTGTGGGGATAAAGCCTACGGCTTGATTCAAAGTTTGACAGCAACAAGTGCCCCAGATTCAAAAAATTTTGATGAATTGGTGGACCTTCTGAAGGGTCATTACCAGCCAAAGCCCTCAGCAATGATGCAACAGTTCAAGTTTACCTCGAGAAATAGAGCCCCGGGGGAGGCAGTTGCTTCTTGTGTGGAAAGTTTGAAGCAGTTAATGGAACATTGTGAGTTTGGTACATGTCTAAGCGACATGCTCAGAGATCGTTTAGTGTGCGGTGTGAATGAGGACACGATTCAGAAGGGTATATTGTCCGAAACAAATTTGGACTTTAAGAAGGCACTGGCCATGGAAAGTGCAGTAAGGGATTCAAAAGCCAGCGAGGGAGCACAAAATGATGCTGTGCTCCACATTGGGTGGGAAACCCCAGCCAAAAAGGGTGCAAAAATGCAAGACTTTGCCGAGAAGCGGGAGCAGCCCCCACTAGCCAGAAAATGAGAAAAAATGACTTAGCAGCAAAAATTAGGAATAATTTCAATAGAGGTGGAAACTAGCAGTCTTATAACGATTGGCAGTTTAAAAAATTAGAATGCTTTTGTTGTCACAGAAAAGGACACATAATGAGACTGCAAGGAAAGAGTCAGGCAAACTTTCAAACAAAAGAAAACACCCCGCAATATCTACAATGTAGAGAAGAGTCTGAAGCAACTAATTCAGATATTTATTCATTATTTAATTTGAAGGTTGGAAAGACAGAGCCAATATATGTAACAGTAAAAGTAAATGGCAGACCTGTTAGAATGGAAGGGGACACAGGAGCTTCCACTACAGTAATTGGGGAACATGCCTTCAGATATCTGAATAATGGGGAACATCAATTAAATTTAGAAGAAACTGATGCCAAGCTAAAAAGATACACGGGTGAAGACATTCAAGTCAAAGGCATAAACAGAGTCCATTATGGAAGCCAATTGGTAAAGCTGCCCTTGATGGTGGTAGCAGGTGAGGGGCCAAGCCTCCTGGGGCGAAGCTAAAGGAGATTAAGTTGGAAAGGGCCGAAATTTTCCAGCTGAGAGCAGGTGGCTTACCAGAGCTACTACAAAAGTACACCACAGTCTTCAAGGACGAACTTGAGAAGACCCAGGGGCTGCAAGCAAAAATTCATGCAGATCCAGAGGCAACCACCCCAATTCATGAAGGCGAGACCAGTACTATACGCACCACGAGAGAAGGTCAACAACAAACTGGACAGACTAGAAAAATTGGGTGTTATACAACCTCTGCAGTTCTCAGAATGGGCAGCGCCCATAGTCCCTGTCCTTAAACCCCACCAAAGCTTCCGAATTTGTGGAGACTACAAATTGATGGTTAATTAAGTAGCCAAGTTAGACAGACACTCCATACTAAAAATCGAAGACCTGTATGCCAAGCTGGCAGGTGGAACCGTCTGAACAAAGCTTGATATGAGTCATGCTTATCAACAACTAGAGTTAGGGAAGGCCTCCCAGGAATTTATCATAATTAATACTCACAAGGGATTGTGCCAAAATACTCAATTGCCTTTCAGTGTCTCCTCAGCTTGTGCCATCTTCCAGAGAACAATGGAAAGTTTACTGCAGGGACTGCCCCATGCTGTAGTTCATTTAAACGATGTTATGGCAACAGGACTCACTGATAAGGAGCATTTGATGAACTTAGAAGAAGCCTTAAAACATTTCTTGCGGGCTGGAGTGCATTTAAAAAAAAGAAAAGTGCACATTCCAAGCAAGGGAGGTAATCTATTTGGGTCACTGGGTTGATTCACAGGGCCTCCATCCAGTTGAGGAGAAAGTGAGAGCCATAAGAGAGGCACCTGCACCAAAGAATGCCTCAGAGCTCAAATCATTCCTAGGAATGATCAATTATTATGGGCAGTTCTTGCCCAATTTGTCAACCGAACTGGCACCCTGACATTATCTAATCAGAAAGAACCAACGTTGGTCTTGGGAAACACCCCAGAAAGAAGATTTCATTAAGGTGAAGCAATTGTTGCACTCGTCCAACCTATTAGTACATTTTGACCAGAGAAAAGAATTGGTTTTGACATGTGATGCATCTCCCTACAGAGTGGGAGCAATGCTCTCCCATCAGATGGATGATGGCACGGAATGGCCTATAGGATATGTATCAAGAATGCTCACCACAGCGGAAAAAGGATATTCACAGGTAGAAAAAGGACTGCCAATCATCTTTGGTATCAAGAAATTTCACCAGTATGTACACAGCGTCATTTTACTATTGTTTCAGACTACAAGGCATTGCTAGGATTGTTCAGCGAGGACATGGCTATACCACCCATAGCCTCAGCAAGAATAGAACGATGGGCTTTAATCCTGGCAGCATGCAAGTACATTTTTGTACATAGGCCTGGAAATCAAATTGCAAACGCCAATGCACTTAATTGTTTGCCTTTTCAAGAAAATAATGAGGCCATCCCAGTTCCACAGGAATTTGTTTTACTGTTATATTTTTTAGATTCTTTGCTGGTATGTGCTCGACAGATCAGAGATTGGACAAATAGGGACACAGTCCTATCTCAAGTATGAGAACAAGTGCTTCATGGTTGGTCACAAGAGCCCATATCTGACAAAATGAAACCGTACTTCAACAGAAGACATAAATTAACCAGCCAGGATGGCGTCTTATTGTGGGGAACACGTGTGATAGTTCCTCCAAAGGGAAGAGAGCCACTGCTAATTGAACTTTGCAACGCACATCCAAGAATTTCCCGAATGAAGGCCATAGCACGCAGCTATCTATGGTGGCCTGGGATGGATGGTGAAATAGAGAGTTTAGTGAAGAATTGTGTGCAATGTCAACAATTGCAAAAGTTGCCTTCAACAGCTCCATTACACCCTTGGGAGTGGCCAGGAAGGCCGTGGGTGCGATTACACATTGACTATGTGGGACCTTTCATGGGGACAATGTTTCTGCTCACTGTCGATGCCCACTCAAAATGAATGGCCATATGAGGTGAAGTCACCAACGTCTTCTGCTACAGTTGAGAAGCTACCTCAAAGTTTTGCCATTAACGGACTACCAGAAGTAGTCGTTTCTGATAACAGTACAGAATTTATAAGTGGTGAGTTTCAGCAGCTTATCAATTGTTTCACTCATGTAAAAACTGCACTATACCATCCTTCCTCAAAAGGACTGGCCGAAAGGGCGGTTCAAACGTTCAAGGCAGGCATGAAAATGTTAACTGAAGATTCCTTAGCAACCAAGCTAGCACACTTTCCTTTTCATTATAGGACCACCCCTCAAACAACAACAGGTGTCACACCTGCAGAGTTATTGATGAAACGCCATCTCGGGATGAGATTGAGCTTAATAATGCCAAATTTAGGGGGGAAGGTGGGAAGGAGTCAGGGAAGTCAGAAAACCAGACACGGCTGGCATAGTCGGGAGAGGAGATTTACGGTGGAAGAGACGGTATACGTGAAGAACTTTGGAGAAGGACAAAAATGGTTACTGGGTGAAATAAGCACAGTGGCCAGACCTCTTTCTTACCATGTGAAGGTGGAAGGCCAAGTCATACGGGGACTTGTGGATCATCTCGGGAAGAGAGAAACAAATCACCAAGAATTGATTCCACCAGTGTTCACAACCGGGTGAACATTTCCTGTTGAGAGAACTCAACCCAGTACAGACATGTCTGATGTGTCTGATGTACCTGCAAGAGTTGAGGGTACAGATCTGCGGATGCCCGCCGAAGCACCTGATGTTCAGACAGCTCCAGGAAAGGAGGTTCCTGACAAAGCATCTGCAGTTGTAGAGCTGAGATGTTCTACATGCCTAAGAAAATCCCCAGAAAGACTGTATTTGTAAATTGCTTACCAATGTAAATAATTTGCTATCTTGAGAAAATTGTAATTGTTAATATAAAATGTATTCCCGGGTAAAGGGGGAGGGATGTGGTAATTATGGTTTTATCTAATGTGCAATATATGTTTAAGAAGAATGTTATAAAGGAAGATCACATGTCTTTGAATAACCAATAGAAGAGTAGCGCGGGCTACCTCTGTAGTTAGTGGTCAGCAGTGTAGAGATACGGTTTGAAGTGAAAGCACACGAGTAGCTGCTGAGTATCTTTGTAAATAAACATAATGTTTTCCACCTAGGTGTCTGCTGATCAACTCTATCTATAATACCAACTTGGCCACCACTTACAACAAGCATGCAACTAGGATCCACAAGATCTAACAGATGGAAACCTGCAGGTGGTGGCGTTCCCATACATCTGCTGCCCCTGTCCTCCTAGGTGCTGGAGGTTGTGGGTTTGGAAGGTGCTGTAGCGCATCTTGTAGATGGCACACACTGCTGCCAAGGTGCGTTTGTTTTGGAGAGAGTGAATGTTTAAGGTGGTGGATGGGGTGCCAATCAAGCAGACTGCATTATCCTGAATGGTATTGAGTTTCTTGAGTGTTGCTGGAGCTGCACTCATCCAGGAAAGTGGAGAGTATTCCATTGCAATCCTGACTTGTGCCATGTAGATATTAAGCAGGCTTTGGGGACTTAGGAAGTGAGTTATTTGTGGCAGAATTCCCAGCTTCTGACCTGCTCTTGTAGCCACAGTATTTATATGGTTAATCCAGTTCAGTTTCTGGTCAATGGTAACCCAAACATCCCCATTTCTGACCTTCTTATGGAAGGAAGGTCATTGATGAATCAGATGAAGATGGTTGTTCCCAGGACACTACCCCAAGGAACTCCTGCAGTGATGTCCTGGAACTGAGATGAATCACCTCCAACAACCACAACCATCTTCCTTTGTGCTAGGTATGACTCCAACCAGTTTTCTCCTATTCCCATTGACTTATTTTTTTCTAGGGCTCCTTGATGCCACACTAAGCCAAATGCGGCCTTGATGTCAAGGGCAGTCACTCTCACCTCACACCTGGAGTTCAGCTCTTTTCTTCATTTTTGGACCAAGGCTGTAATGAGATCGGGAGCTGAGTAGCCCTGGTGGAACCCAAACTGAGCATCAGTGAGCAGGTTATTTCTGAGGAACTGCTGCTCGATAGCACTGTTGACCACTCCTTCCATCACTTTGCTGATGATCAAGAGTAGACTGATAGGGCGATAATTGGCCAGGTTGGATTAATCTTGCTTTTTGTGTACAGAACATATCTGGGCAATGTTCCATTTTTAACAATTCATTCATGGGATTTGGGCTTTGCGGGGCTAGGCCAGCATTTATTGCCGATCCCTAGGTGCCATTGAGAAGGTGGTAAGCCGCCTTCTTAAACCGCTGCAGTCTATGTGGTGTGGCTACAACCACAGTGCTGTTAGGAAGGGAGTTCCAGGATTTTGACCCAGCGACAGTGAGGGAACGGCAATATATTTCCAAGTCAGGATAATGAGTGACTTGGAGGGGAACTTCCAAGTGGTGGTGTTCCCATCTATCTGCTGCCCTTTTCCTTCTAGATGGTAATGGTTGTGGGTTTGGAAGGTGCTGTTGTAGGCACCTTGGTAAATTCCTGCAATGCACCTTGTGAATGGTGCACTCTGCTGCTACTGTGCATCAGTGGTGGAGGGAGTGAATGTTTGTGGATGCGCTACCAATCAGGCGGGCTGCTTTTGCCTGGATGGTGTCAAACTTCTTGAGTGTTGTGGATGCTGCACTCATCCAGGCAAGTGGGTAGTATTCCATCACATTCCTGACTTGTGCCTTGTAGATGGTGGACAGGCTTTGGGGATTCAGGGGGTGAGTTACTCGTCGCACGATTCCTAACCCCTGACCTGCTCTTGTAGCCACAGTATTTATATGGCTAGTCCAGTTCAGTTTCTGGTCAATGGTAACCCCCAGGATGTTGATAGTGGGGGATTCAGTGATGGTAGTGCCATTGAACGTCAAGGGGCGATGGTTGGATTCTCTCTTGTTGGAGATGGTCATTGCCTACCACTTGTATGGCATGAATGTTACTTGCCACTGATTAGCCCAAGCCTGGATATTGTCCAGGTCTTGCTGCATTTGGACATGGACTGCTTCAGTATCTGAGGAGTCGCGAATGGTGATGAACATCGTGCAATCGTCAGCGAACATCCCCACTCCTGACCTTATGATGGAAGGAAGGATGAAGCAGCTGAAGATGGTTGGGCTGAGGACATTACCCTGAGGAACTCCTGCAATGATGTCCTGCAGCTGAGATGACTGATCTCCAACAACCACAACCATCTTCCTTTGAGCTAGGTATGACTCCAACCAGCAGAGAGTTTTCCCCCTGATTCCCATTGATTCAAGTTTTGCTAGGGCTTCTTGATGCCACACTCTGTCAAATGTGGCCTTGATGTCAAGGGCAGTCACTCTCGCCTCACCTCGGGAGTTCAGCTCTTTTGTCCATGTTTGCACCAGGGCTGTAATGAGGTCAGGAGCTGAGTGCTCCTGGCGGAACCCAAACTGGGCATCAGTAAGCAGGTTATTGCTAAGCAAGTGCTGCTTGATATTACTGTTCAGGACCCCTTCCATTACTTTACTGATGCTGCAGAGTAGACTGAAGGGGCAGTAATTGGCCGGGTTGGATTTGTCCTGCTTATTGTGTACAGGACATACCTGGGCAATTTTCCTCATAGCCGGGTAGATGCCAGTGTTGCAGCTGTACTGGAACTGCTTGGCTAGGGGCGCGGCAAGTTCTGGAGCACAAGTCTTCAGTACTATTGCTGGAATATTGTCAGGGCCTATAGCCTTTGCACTACCCAGTGCCTTCAGCCATTTCTTGATGTCACATGGAATGAATCGAATTGGCTGAAGACTGGCATCTGTGATGCGGGGACCTCCGAAGGAGGCCAAGATGGATCATCCACTCGGAAATTCTGGCTGAAGATTGTAGCAAATGCTTCAGCCTTATCTTTTGCATTGATGTGCTGGGCCCTTCCATCATTGAGGATGGGGATATTTGTGGAGCCTCCTCCTCCAGTTAGTTGTTTAATTGTCCACCACCATTCACGTTTGGATGTGGCAGGTCTGCGGAGCTTAAATCTGATCCATTGGTTGTGTGATCACTTAGCTCTGCCTATCACTTACTGCTTATGCTGTTTGCAAGTAGTCCTGTGTTATAGCTTCACCAGGCTGACACCTCATTTTTAGGTATGCCCGGTGCTGCTCCTGGCATGCTCTCCTGCACTCTTTATAGAACCAGGGCTGATCCCCTGGCTTGATGGTAAGTGGGGGATATGCCGGGTTATGAGGTTACAGATTGTGGTTGTATATAATTCTGCTGCTGCTGATGGCCCACAGCGCCTCATAGATGCCCAGTCTTGAGTTGCTAGATATGCTCAAAATCTGTCCCACTTAGCATGGTGGTAATAGAACAAAGAACAAAGAAAAGTACAGCACAGGAACAGGTCCTTCGGCCCTCCAAGCCTGTGCCGATCATATTGCCCGTCAACTAAAACATTTTGCACTTCCGGGGTCCATATCCCTCTATTCCCATCCTATTCATGTATTTGTCAAGCTGCCTCCTAAACACCACTATCGTACCTGCTTCCACCACCTCCTCTGGCAGCGAATTCCAGACACTCACTACCCTCTGCGTAAAAAACTTGCCCCACACATCTCCTCTATAGTTTTCTCCTCTCACCTTAAATCTATGTCCCCTAGTAATTGACTCTTCCACCCTGGGAAAAAGCTTCTGACTATCTACTCTGTCCATGCCACTCATAATTTTGTAAACTTCTATCAAGTCACCCCTCAATCTCCGTCGCTCTAGTGAGAACAATCCGAGTTTCTCCAACCTCTCCTCATAGCTAATAACCTCTAGCCCAGGCAGCATCCTGGTAAACCTCCTCTGCACCCTCTCCAATGCCTCCATATCCTTCTGGTAATGTAGCGACCAGAATTGCACGCAATATTCCAAGTGTGGCCTAACCAAGGTTCTATACAGCTACAGCATGACTTCCCAGCTTTTATACTCAATACAATAATGATGGAGGGTATCCTCAATGTGAAGGCAGGACTTCGTCTCCACAATAACTGTGTGGTCACTCCTACCAATATTATCATGGACAGGTGCATCTGCGGCAGGCAGTTGGTGACGATGAGGTCAAGTATGTATTTCCCTCTTGTTGGTTCCCTCACCACCTACTGCAGACCCAGTCTAGCAGCTATGTCATTTAGGACTCGGTCAGCTTGGTTAGTAGTGGTGCTACCGAGCCACTCTTGGTGATAGACATTGAAGTCCCCCACCCAGAGTACATTCTGCACCCTTGCCACCCTCAGTGCTTCCTGCAAGTAATATTCAGCATGGAGGAGAACTGATTCATCAGCTGAGGGAGGGCAGTGCTTGGTAATCAGCAGGAGGTTTCCTTGCCTATGTTTGACCTGATGCCATGAGGCTTCATGGGATTTGGAGTCGATGTTGAGGACTCCCAGGGCAACTCACTCTTGACCGTATACCACTGTGCCACCACCTCTGCTGGGCCTGTCCTGCCGGTGGGACAGGACATATCCAGGGATGGTGATGGTGGTGTCTGGGATATTATCTGTAACATATGATTCCGTGAGGATGACTATGTCAGGCTGTTGCTTAACCAGTCTGTGAGACTGCTCTCCCAATGGTGAAGTGGTAATATCACTGGATAAGTATTCCAGAGGCCCAGGCTAATGCTTTTGGGTTCAAATCCCACTGCAGCTGGTGGAATTTAAATTTAATTAGTAAATCTGGAATTAAAAGCTGGTGACCATGAAACCATTGTCAATTCTCATAAATACACTAACCTGACCTTCACCTCTGAAGTTTTACTCACACATATCTTATTTCTATTTCCTGGTATCATCACTTTATTTCTTTTAATTTTCCTTTTCCTTAGTTTTACCTTTACCTGTAGTGCCTAAAGCATAACTTCTGACTATTACTCTCCTTTCTCCCCTCTCATTTGTTTTTGAACTGTTATTAATACTGCTTATTCAACCTGAGCACTCTTCCCACCCCTCCAACCCCATTTACTTGTTTAAATTCCTTATAACAACCCTATTTAACCTTTCGGCTAGGACTCTGGACCCAGCTTGATTCAGGTGAGACCCATCCCAACAGTGCAGTTTCCTTTCTGGCCCAATACTGGTGCCCGTCCCCCATGAATTGGAACCCCCTTTCCCACACCATTCCTTCAACTATGTCTTCACCTCATTAATTTGCTTGTCCCATGCCAATTTGCACATTGGTCAGGTAATAATCCAGAGATTAACACCCTTGAGGTCCTGTTCTTTAATTTAGCTCCTTGTTTTTGGTACTTACCAACAGGACCTCTTGACTATTATTTATTTTGTTGGTCCCAACACTGATTGCATTGAGGGGGCCCTCACCCTGCCTTTCCAATGCCCTATCAAGCCAGTTTGAGATTTTCCTCACTCTGGGACCAGGCAGACAACATACAACGTGGAGCTCTCGATCCTCCATAGAAAGAAATGCTATCTTTCACCTAATTATTGAATTCCTAACAATTACTTCATTACACTTCCCCTCTTCTTCTTGCTCCTCCCCAACTCAGATGACCACCTGCTCCAAGGTGCCATGGCCCGCACTCTGGCTGTCCTCGCGACAGTCTTTATCCTTATCCTTAAGGTAGCAAATACATTATACCTGTTGGATAGGATTGGTTTCTGCAGATTTTCGTTGCCTATGCCAGCTGAGTTCCTCTTGCTCCACTATCAGTCATAACAGCCCCATTCTGAAACTATGCTTCTTTATGAGGTGTGAATGAAGTCTGGAATAAATGGTCCAGATATGGCTTCCTCTCCCTTAGGTGTTGGACTATCTCCAACTCACACTCTAGCTCAATGACTCTGAGTTGGAGAGATTTGAGACAGAGATATCTCCTGCCGGTGTGCTCGTTTGGTGCTGCCTGGCTGTGCACAAACTTCCACATATTGCAGTCCATTCACCTCCTCTACCATCTCTTAATCTATATTATTTAAATCTACTTTTTAACTTGTTGCAAGTTTTCTTTTCCTTTTCTACAAATTAATTTACATTGAGCACTAAATCACTGGGCAAAATTTTAAATATTTATTGCCTCAGGCTTACACAAACCAAAATAAGTGTTGGAAGCAAAAAAAAAAGCAGCATTTCCTTCCCTCTCTACACAAAGCCCCCATTTGCACCCCAAATTCTCAACTTTTGCTCTTAGCTTACGATGCACTCTGTTCTGAGATCACCCTGTGCCAACCACAATTTCATTCTAAATGTGTGCAAATTTTGTGAAACTTTCAGCCTCAATATAGGGGTGGGAAGCAAAATAAAAACTGGCAGATTTTCCAAAGAATTGCCTCCAAAAATGTACTTCCTCCCAGCGAATTAAAATCAGATCGACAGTTTTACTCCACAGAGGATGGTGGTTCCAAGAATGATGAGGAGAAGGGATAGAGGGTCAAGTGGTTATGTTACTTGAAGCTTGAAATCTTCACTGGTCTGATACTAATCACTAAATTGTGAGCTCTATTGTATATAGAAAGGCACAGAAAAGAAGCGGCGAATTGTCCTTTTTTTGCTACATTTACTAAGTCTTCAAAGGAAATTAAAAACTTGTTGGTTCTGTTCAAAGGATGAGATCCCATAAGTGGGGCTGATGCTGAGGTGATTTAGCCTCTGGAATAATTTCATCTGCTGACAACTCCACCCATGAAAGAAGTCAGAGCAATATGAAGATGTCAGTTTACTCCATGGAAATTAAGGTATGGGAATATTTTTCACCAAGAATCCATCTCACAGTCTGACAGCCAGGTGCAGAACAGTGAGTTCACATTAAACTTCCAGTGGGATGTTTCCCACAACCAAGTTACTTCATGCAATTAAATGTGCTGATATATATTCAACTGAACATTCCTGGCATTCCTGCCAAGCTGAGGATTGCAGAAAAGCAACAGGAGGTAGAAGTACTGAGAAATACAGGCAGTTGGGAGTAACTAATCTGTTCGTTTTGGTGTCTTTATGATTTTATGGGGTTTGATAAGGCCCCTGTGAATTCTAAAATAAAAATAACCATCCTCCCCACAGTACCTAAAGAAAATTAATTCCTCTTTTAGCTCTTTAGCCAAAAAGTAAATATGATTTGTATATTCATTCATCGATGGGGGCATCACTGGCAAGGTCAGCATTTATTGTTCTTCCCCAACAGCCCTTGAGAAGGTAGTGGTGAGCTGACTCCTCAAAGCACTGCACAGTGCTACTACAGAGGGGGCTCCAGGATTTTAAACCAGCAAAGATGAAGAAATGGTAATATGTTTCCAAGTCAGGATGGTCTTTGATTTGGAGGAGAGCTTACAGGTGGTGGTGTTCCCACGCACCTGCTGCTTTCCCCCAGCTAGATGGTAAAGGTCACAAGTTTGGAAGGTGTTGTTAATTAAGCCTTGGTGAATTATTGCAGTGCATCTTGTAGATGTTACACACCGCAGCCATAATGCATTGGTAGTGAAGGAAGTGAATATTTAAGGCAGTAGATGAGGTCCCGATGTAGAAAGGTACGTTGTCCTGAATGGCGTCAAAGCTTCTTGGGTGTTGTTGGAGCTGTGTGCATTCAGGAAGGTGGAGATATTCCATTACAGTCCTGATCTGTGCCTTGTAGATGATGGACAGGCTTTGGGGAGTCAGGATATGAGCTACAAGCCACAGAATTCCCAGCCTCTGTCCTGCTCTTGTAAGCACAGTATTTATGTGACTAGTCCAGTTTACATTTTTATGTTCTAAGGTTAAGAACTGGTGATATATATTGAAGAAGTCCATTCCTTTACAAATCAAAAACAATAATTTAATTGAATATGAAAGCAGGTATCTCATTGCAAATACCATTCTATTTATAATTTGTGGGACGCTTCTATTATT
Source organism: Cetorhinus maximus (assembly GCF_964194155.1). Classification (NCBI taxonomy): domain Eukaryota; kingdom Metazoa; phylum Chordata; class Chondrichthyes; order Lamniformes; family Cetorhinidae; genus Cetorhinus; species Cetorhinus maximus. The sequence continues at coordinate 110,697,320 of NC_135888.1, read as the reverse complement.
TATCTATAGTTAAATATGTTCTTCCTTTAACGACATGAATAACATTGTGTGTTACATCAGTTGCTACATCTGTACACATTTATTGCTATGGTTATTACACAATAGACTGCTACCAGTAAATAATGTTTAAGGTGTGTAATCTTTTATGAGTTTAGATATAATGTAAAAAAGTCAAATCTTCCTCACTGAATTTCTGACATTGGAGCCCCTTTCAAGATCTTCAACTTTTGAAATAAAGCCTCTAGACACACCCCATCTGCATGATACATAAATCAAAACAGGAGGGTTACATTTTTTTTTTGCTCATGGGATGTGAGCATTGCAGGCAAAAGCAGCATTTGTTACCCATCACTAATTGCCTTTGAGAAAGTGGTGGCTTCTTGAACTGCGGCAGTCCATGTGGTGCAGATACACCCACAGTGCTGTTAGGAAGGGAGTTCCAAGATTTTGACCCAACAACTGTGAAAGAATGCTGATATAGGTCCAAGTCAGGATGGCTTGGAGGCAAACCTGCATGTAGTAATGTTCCCATGCATCTGCTGCCCTTGTCCTTCTAGGTGGTAGCAGTCATGGGTTTGGAAAGTGCTGTTGAAGGAGACTTGGTGTGTTGCTCAATTCATCTTGTAGGTAGCACACATTGCAGCCGCTGTGTATTGGTGGTGGAGGGATTGAATGATTAAGGCAGCAGATGGGATGCCAATAAATCAGGCCGTTTTGTCCTGGAAGTTGTCAAGCTTCTGTTTTTGGAGCTGCACTAATCCAGGCAAGTGGAGAGTATTCCATCACATTCCTGACTTGTAGAAGGTTGATGGGCTTTGGGGAGTCAGATTGTGAGTCACTTGCTGCAGAATTCCCAGCTTCTGACCTGCCCTTGTAGCCACAGTATTTATGCGGCTGGTCCAGTTAAGCTTCTGATAAAAAGTAAACCCCAGGGTATTGATGGTGGGGGGATTCGATGATAGTAAGGCCATTGAACATCAGGGGAAGATGGTTGGGTTCTCTCTTGTTGGAGATGGTCAATGCCTGGCACTTCTGCGGCATGAATGTTACTTTCCCCTTATTAGCCCAAGCCTAAATGTTAACCAGGTCTAGCTGCATATGGGTGCAGACTGCTTCAGTATCTAAGGTGTCACAAATGGTACTGAGCACTGTCAATCATCAGTGAATATTCCCACTTCTGACCTTATGCTGAAGGGAAGGTTATTGATGAAGCAGCTGCAGATGGTTTGGCCTAGGAAACAACATTGAGGAACTCCTGCAGTGATGTCCTGGGACCGAGACAATTGGCCTCCAACAACCACAAGCACCTTCCTTTGTGCTAGGTATGACTCCAACTAGTGGAGAGCTGTCCTCCTGATTTACATTGACTTCAATTTTACTAAGGCTCCTGGGTGTCACACTCGGCCAAATGCTGCCTTGATGCCAAGGACAGTCGTTCTCACTTCACCTCTGTATTCCAGCTCTTTTGACCATGTTTTGACTAAGGCTATAAAGAGATCTGGAGCCTCGTGGCCCAGTTGGAACCCAAGCTAAGTATTGTCGAGCATATTATTGCTGAGTAAATGCCACTCAAAAGCACTATCAATGACACTTTCCATCATTTTGCTGATGATCAATAGTAGACTCTTCTTCTTCTTCTTCTTCTTCTTCTTAGGCCTCTCTCGGGACCAAGCATGCCTGACTTGATTCCACACTGGTTCGGTAAATCCAAAGCATGATCTGAAGTCTTTGCCACATGTAAGGCAGGTGGTGCTTGGAGGGTCGGGTAGATGAGCTGTTTGGAGGTTTGCACACATTCTCCAAAGTCTCTACCTCATCTCTGCATGTTCCTGACAAAATTTCTAGTGTTCGGTGCCTTCCCAAATGAACCTTGCCCATTTTGGTTGGTCACAAGCCAGGACTCCCCTGAGACACTGGGGATGCTTGGCCTCTTCAGAGATGCTTTGAGGATATCTCTAAAGCGTTTCTCCTGTCCTCCTTAGAGTCTTCTGCTGCGACCAAGTTCCGAGTGGAGCAGTTGCTTTGAGAATCAGCATACAAATGACACATCCTGCCCAGTGGAAGTGGTTTTGGGTAATTAGCACCTTGATGTTGGGCATGTTGGATTGGGAGAGGACGCTGCTATTGGACCATCTTTCATGCCACTGGATTTGCTGGATCTTGCGAAGGTACCGCTGGTGATACTTCTCAAGTGCTTGGAGGTGCCTGATGTAGGTTGCCAAAGAAAACAAGAGTGCAAGGAACACTGCTACCCAGTAAACCATGACCTTAGTCGCATTAGTTTGAGATCCTGGTCCTCAAATACTCTTTTCCTCAGTCAGCTGAAGGTTGAGGTGTTACACTGAGGCAATGATGATTTTTGTCGTCTATGTCAGCCTTTGTCCAGAGGAGGTTACCAAGATATGGGAAATGGTCCATATTTTCCTGGATCTCACCATTGATGGGGGGAGGTGTGGTGATGTGGAAGCTAGCTGAAAGGAGATCTTTGTTTTCTGGGTATTTAGTGAATGATCCATTCTCGTACAAGCTTTGGAGAATGAGTCAACAATGTCCTGGAGCTCAGTTTCTGAGTGAGCACACACACAAGCATCATCTACATACTAGAGTTCAATGAATGAAGTTGGAATGATTTTGGTTTTGGATTGAAGACGATATAGGTTAAACAGTTTCCCATCTGTTCTGTAGATTATCCCAATACCTGTGGATAATATGCCGGAGGTGAAGTTCAGTTTTTCAGCAAGGAAGATGGAGAAGAGGATTAGTGTGATGACACAGCCTTATTTGACCTTAGCCTTCACTGAGATAGGTTCTGTGTCTTGCATGTCATTGTGGACTCGATGGAATTTGGTGACAAATTTCTGAGGGCAGTCAAATTTGAGGTGAATACTCCATAAGCCATAACATAATCAAAGGTTTTTATGAGTAGACTGATGGGGCAGTAATTGGCCATATTGGATTTGCCCTGCTTCCTATGGACAAGATATACCTGGACAGTTTTGCACATTTGGGTAGATGCCAGTGTTGTATCTATACTGGCATAGCTTTGCTAGGGATGCATCTAGTTTGGAGCACAAGTCTTCAGTACTATAGCCAGGATGTTGTCAGGGCCCATAGTCTTTGCTATGTCCAGTGCCTTCAGCTATTTCTTGTTATGATATGGAGTGAATTAAATTGAATGAAGCATAGTTTCCATGATACTGTAGGCCTTAGGAGAAGGCCAAGATGTATCACTCATGCAGCACTTGTAACTGAAGATGATTGCAAATTGCAGCCTTGTCTTCTCCACTGACATGCTGGGATCCTTCATCATTGAGGATGGGGATGTTAGTGAAGCCTCTTCCCATTAGTTGCTTAATTGTCCACCACCATTTAAGGCCGGAAGAACTTTGGTTTGATTTGTTAGTTTGGGGATTGCCTTGCTCTGCTGATTCCACTGTTTATTAAGCATATAGTCCTGCACTGGAGCTTCACTAGGTTGGCACCTCATTTTAGGTATGCCTGGTGGAGCTCCTGGTTTGCTCTTCAGCACCCCTCATTGAATCAGGGTTGATCCCCTGGCTTGATGTTAACGGTAGAGTGAGGGATATGTCAGGTCATGAAGTTACAGATTGTGGTTGAATACAATCTTTCTGCGGTTGATGGCCTGCAGCGCCTCATGGATGTCCAGTTTTGAGCTGCTAGATCTGTTCTGAATCTATCTCAGTTAGCACAGCGGTAGTGTCACACAGCGCAATAGAGGTTATCCTCCAGGGGAAGGCGGGACTTCATCTCCACAAGGATTGTGTGGTGGTCATTCTTACCAATACTGCCATTTCCAAATGCATCTGCGATAGGTAGTTTGATGAGTGTAAGGAACTTTTTACTTCTGTTGGACTGTTGTAAAGAACATATCTTTTTATTTTTGTTGGACTGTGAATTAAAATTACCATAGCTGCAGTCTGAAAAACATATCCACTGGAACAGGATGAGAGATATATACAATGTTGCAGTCCTGGAACAAAACGTACCATGAAGGACAGGATGGTGCTGGAAAGGAGTTCTGGACCAAGGGAGCTGCCTGAAAACAGCATTTTAATTGGCTCCTGTCCAGGTGACAAGAGTTTGTGTGAAAAGCAGTGTAGCTGAATAGCTCCTATCCTGAAAGGATCAAGATCTAAAACCTCTTTCTCCTGTGTGTAGGAGACTTCAGTAATTCCACAATAATAGTTAGCTGGCTTTTTCTCCCCATATCTCTATAACCTGTTCTCTTTCTGAAAACCCCTGTCAAGAAGCAAAAGGGGAAGACATTGTTTGAGATATTGAAAGGCGAATGCTCAACAAGTGAACTAAATACTGAAAGTGCTGGAAGATCACCTCGTGTCATCAACAAGAACTGAAAGGGATTTGGAAGACATCAATCAAAATCAATCCATCGAATCCTGTACTCCAGAATTGGTGCTATTGAATTGTTTTATCCCACCTTTAAAATCCATGTTTTTGTGCATCTTATGTGTCTTGTATGGTGTGTGTATAGGGATTTAAGAAGAAGTAGTGTTTAGTTTATAGAATTAGAAATTAGCAATTCATATTTCTTTCTTTTGCCACTAGTTAACAACAGTTTGCTCAATAAACAGTTGTTTACTTATTAAGTTTACAAACCCGGTGCTTGTATTCTATTAACCTAAATTAAACAGTTAGGTAGAATTGGTGCAATCTAGTGGTTTGATCAATTTTTTTTCACATTTGTCGTGGCCTGGGGCTTGATATTACAGCACACTATCCCCAGTGGGTCGTGACAGCAGTTTAATTAATCTAGACACACACACACATACACACGCACACAAACATATATATACACAGTCCCCATAAGCCTGTTTCAGTATCTCAGAACAATATTAGGGGGAAAAAATGATATTTCCTTTACATCATACCCTCTGATTGGTATCCCTTTTGCATGTTTAAAAATGTACTCTTTCCCTCTACTTAAAGGTCTCCCCAAGTACAACACCAACATTTTGCCTAAAATTGGCCTGGCCTATATGCTACTCCTAAACCAGGCATGAGGATATTCATACTCTTTCACATGTAGAAGTGTAAATTATGGTGTTCATGCCTCTAATTTGAACTTTCTTTGTGTGAAAAATATCAGAAATATGAATAATGGACACACTGATATAAAAGAATCCAATGGCATTCATATTCAGTTCTACTGTCTGGTGCTAATCATTCATACAAGCACTGAGATAACCTTAAGCATTAGTGTCAGCATGTGCTTCTCTTGAAATCTATGCAAAAAATTTTAACAACCTCTTGTGTATGATTGGAAATATTTTCTGTCAGTACATAGTCAAACTTCATAATGTATGTGGAATTTGTAGCATGTGTAATTGATGTTTACCATTTTCCTGCTCAAATTGTGCATCGCAAGTTGTAACAAAAAGACAGTGAATAAATATAACAAATGCCACTCTCACAGATGTATCTTTTGTTTTACTTCAGAATTGCATGAAACCTTTTTCTTGCCATAAGCCAAGTAAACACTATACATAGAGGTAATGAGCCTTGTTATACACACTGATGTCTTAATCACAAAACCATACCTTAACATGTTCTTAATGTTTTCTTTGTGTTCTTCCAATCTGTATAAAGTATTTAACAAGTAGGAACAACTTTTAACCAAATATGTAGCCACAATTTATTGGAGACTAGTACTCTCTTGAACTAAACACTCGTATGAGAGTACAACTCGTGAGAATTGCTTTTCTTCTAATCTGTGCCCAAAGAGTGCCCAGAAGATAGATGCTATTTCTCTGATCCTATTCTGAACTTGAATATCACTACATTCAAACATTCCCTATTGGTTTTCTGAAGAATGCACAGCAATGTAAATTTCATGCAAATGAATGTCAGTGAACTACACACCCAGATTTTCTCTAACTGCACCTGGAATAAAACAAGAAGCCTTAAATTCAAATAAACAGCCTCTTCCTACTCTTGCATTAACATTCTTCAAACAAACAATGGTTTTCCTTATTCCTACAAACCACTGCTTGGAATCAACTACTTACTAGCTGCCCCCCAAGGCAGATTGAGCAAGACCCTCAATGACAGCTTGGGCTGCAGCTGCCACCAGCCATGGCACAGCAGCACAAACTCATTCACAGCAGATAGTCCCTTTGAAAACATAGGAAAACCACTAGCATGCAAATCACACTTCTAGCGTATTGAGTGAAAAACATTCACAAGTCAATAAAAGCCTCCATTATAAAACTCCAGCCCATGTACAAAAACAAGGAGTTGCAAATATAAAACACATTAATGTAGTAAAATGTCCCAAGGTACTTCATATGAGCATTATCAGACAAAATTTGACACCAAGCTACAATGAGGAGATAATAGGACAAATGGCCAAATATTTGATCAGATAAGTTTTAAAGAGCATGTTATAGGAGGAAAGAGAGAAGGAGAGATTTAGGGAGGAAGTTCCAGAGTTTGGGCCTCTGCAGCTGAAAGAACCTGAAGGAGTTACTAAAATCGGGGATGTGCTAGTGCCGAGAATCGGAGGAGTGCTGGCATCCGAAGGAGGTTACAGAGATAGGGAATGGGTAGGGCAGGAAGGGATTTGAAACAAGGATGATAGTTTTAAAATTGAGACATTGCTTGACCAGGAGTCAACATAGGTCAGCAAGCACAGGATTGGGGTGAATGGGATGTGATGGAAGGCAGGATTGAGGCAGCAGAGATTTTGATGAGGTCAACTTAATGGATGATATAACATTGTAGGACGGCCAGAGAGTACTGAAATGGTCAAGTCTAGAGGTAACAAAACCATGGTTGAGGGTTTCAGCAGCCCTTGAGACAGAGGCATAGTCGGGCGATGTTATTGAGTTGGGAGTAGGTGGTCTTGCTGATGGAGTGGATATGTAGGCCAAAGCTCATCTCAGGGTCAATTACAGCATCGATGAGTTTGACAAATAATTGAGCAGCTCGTTGACTGTTTCAGAAATGCAAAACTGGCAGTCAGTACAGGTCTGATTAGATAGTTTCTACCAGGTAAGAGTAGCACATGTGTGAGGTACATATCCGATCAGTGGAAATCCAAGACTTCCAACAGTTTGACAGATGACAGTAGTGAACTTCCTGAATTATTTCTCAAGTATGGAAATAGTGGTCAATCTATTGATATGCCATCATATAACATTGAATTACATTAAATTGACAGCTCTAACACAGGCCATTCAGCCCAACAGATCAATGCTGATACATATGCTCTGCTCAAGCATCCTCCCACCTTTTTCATCTCAGCCTATCAGCATATACTCTTATTCTTTTCTCCCTCATGCACTTGTTGAGCTTCTCTTGATCCATTGCTTCCTGTCAGTATTTTCTTTCCTTCAATGGTGAAATTGAGAAACCTATATATTCATAATCCTGAACGAGAAATGGATTACTAATAAATAAGGAGAAGGCACTACTAGAGTTGCTGTGACTCTTACGAAACTCTCCTAAAACTAATCTTTACATATTTCAATGTTTGAGCACTGACTTTGATATAAAGTTAATCATTAGAGGGTACTCCATCTCAAGGGTCTGCATATGAAACTTTGTACACCTGATGAGTTTCCATTTTTATTGACCATCCCCAAGGTCTTTCCCTGTCCTCTTCTGGAGGAGGCTGTTCCTACTGCTGCATGTCTCCATGGTTACTGGAATCAAGTTGCCACTCACCAGGTTTTAGTCCAGGCGGTCAGGCCTCTGATCCCATCATGAGGCCACCGCACCCTGCAGCGCCCTACAAACACCACCCCCCACCCCCACCCCCTGCCATCACCAGGCCCCAATTTCCCAACCACCACCAGGCCTCGAATCCAAACCCCCTTCCGACCCCCCACCTAAAGTTTCTGATCCCCTTCTGAAGACCTCTGCTTTACCCCACCCACCCCGAGGACTCTGACCAACCCCCCCACCACAGGCTTCTGACTCCAACTCTCAACACCCAGGATTGGCAGCCCACCCAATCGACCCACCTCCTCCTCCCCTCCGTCAACCCCGGTTCCTCCCTCCTCCAATAAAACCAGCCTCCTTGCCTCCTCTGATTGACCGCCTTCACCACCAGCTCCCATGCCATTCACCCATCTTCCCCAATCCCAATGCACATTTACCTGCTGCTGCAGCCATCACTGATCGACTCACCGCCTCACTGGAGACCCAGCTTTTCACTCAAGATAACCTACAGGCAGGGAACTGATCAGTTATATTAATGACACTCTGTGGAATTAAAGCTCTGCATTGTGTGGGGAAATCCTTAATTGCAGGTTCCAGATAAATTTCTGACCAACTCACATCCTGCAAGTCAAGTCGGTAAAGATCCTACCCATAGTGTCTATTTATTCATGAGGAATACTGAACCAAAAGCAATCTGTTCTCACCTGACATCCATGCAGGCACATTTTTCAGCACTATTTACTTGAAGGGGCTCTGGATAGCTATGCAATTTAATCCAGTGAGCCAAACAGACTGGGCAAGTTCTTGGGGCAGAATTTTACATCCCGCAGGCGGGCACGCGCTCGACCCGACCAGGCGTTAAATAGTGCGAGATGACTTCGGGTGACGTCCCGACGTCATTGTGCACTTGCACGATATTTCGCTCGGTGGGCGAGCGCAAATGTCGGAAGCACGCCCTCTGACAATTAAGTGGGCAATTAAACCCATTAACGCCGCAATTGTCTTTTCATTTTTGTGGCCTGTCCAACCTTACGATTGGCGGACGGACCAATCGGCCAGGGGGGCCTTTACATTTTTCATGAAACCTCATTCAAGGGCGAGGCAAAATATCTGTTATGAAATGAAATAAAAAGAAATATCTGGGGACAGCATTTTTATGAGGTATGCTTTCAAGTGCTTGATTGTGATGCATGGACTTCTTTTGCAGCTTTTTGGAGTTTATATTTCATTACTTGCTGGTCTGCAGCTCCCTGAGGCAGCTATGCACCTTCAGGGGACTCTCTCTCAGCACTCACCCATGCCCGCAGTGATTCATCTTCCTGCCCCCACCCCGGCATCGCTGAGCTTTTCACCCCACGTTTCACACTGGCTGGCCGGTAATTGACCAGCCAGCGTGAAATTGCAGTCAGGGGCCAATCGTGTTCAAGGGTCCATTTCCCAGCTTCTCCCGGGCCCACTGATTGCGCGCGCCTGACGACCAAACAATTCAGGCCTTGGCTTAATTCTCAGTTAATGCTGGGTTAACTAACCTCAGGCAAAGACTGCAACAAATTACAATACCTTTAGATTAGGCCACTTCTGATCAATCTTTGGACAACCTGAGCGTGTAGTACATGCGCGTGCATGCCAGATCAGTTACAGGCAAGATTGAGCTCAGCTATAATCTCTCTTCCGGTTCAATGGCCTGCACAAAATTCAATATTTACAGTCAACTAACACACAAGACAAGCGACCACTTGGATAAGGTACCGAAGAGGAAAACCCTGCAGCGCTCGCAACAACATATATATTATATATATATATTATACCGAGGAAAAAGGAACTCAAGGATAGATCAAAGGGAAAAAATAAGAAAGTGTGGAAGGTAGAGGTAAATTTGGCATGATCTTCACGTTCCTAAACTTGTCAAGTCCTGGGCTGCTTTTGACCTCTACTGCTCCCTTCCTCCCACCTCATAAATATTAGGGCCTGTAAATCTGATGGGAAATAGTGTTAATTCTTATGTTTCACTGCTTGCCATAGTATTGCCTGTCAGTAGATGGACATTCCATCTAGATAGAGCACCTGTACTTCTAACTGGTGAACAGCAGTGAACCTATTATCTTGTCATAATTTATTCAGTTTATTTCTGTGATTTATGTATTTATTGCCATTTAACAACCATGAAATGCTTCTTATGTCTAGTGCTACACGAGTGGTGAGCTTTGTGCCATCCACGGGGGAAAATTGATTGTGAATTTCTCACCATAAACCAACTTGCAGCAGCCAGTCCCTCTTTCTCCGCTTAAAGAAGGGAACTTATGCTGAATCTCTCTCCATTTTCTGCACCCAATGCCAAATTAGTATCCCCATCGATACCCTAACTGAGAGCAGCTAAATCAGTAGATACAAGAAATCAAGCCTAGGAACTTTTATTCACTGTTTTTAACTTATTGAGCCTTGATAGTGTTGTTTAATATATTAGCCACTGCGGCTGTTGGGAATTTACATGGCATTTTTGGTTTGTAAATAAAAAATGATTCATAGACACTATCAATGTACATGTGACCTCAATATCATTGTCATATTTGTACAGTGTATGCATGTGTACTTTAATATTTTTGTGCATTTGTTGGTGAAATGGTAATACATATTTCAGAGTGCACGAGTGTTTCATGATCTTTATGTGTGTTTTTCTTTCTTAGTCCCTGCTTTTAGTTATCTGCTAAAATGGTGTGTAACATGAGTGATGCTGCTGGACTTCAGCAGTATGCAAATACCAATAGCATTGTAAGGAGAGTGGAGCTGTCTTTGGGGCCAGCTTAACCATCAGAATAACCACTTCAGGCCAGCATAAAGCAGACCAAGCCAATAATGAGCGGCTCCGTCGGTGTTTGCTATGGCAAGTGGTGAGCAGTGGCTGTTCTGGCACGTCTACTTGTGAGAGTCAACATTCTCAGCAAAGCACCATGATAAAGTCGAAGTGCAACATCTGGACTAACAGGTGCACTAAGATCTGCTGTATCTGATAAGGCAATTCCAGAAATGCAAATTTTGGCAAAAAGATTGCAATGAATGACAGTAGATATTTGTTCAGTAAATATACACAAAGTGTAATTTCCTGTATTGTGCCTAATGTATTTCAATTAAAATTAGTGCATGTGGCTAAAATGGTGTCACTAGTCAACAGGCGAGATTTTCTGACCCCACCCACCGCCAGGATCATCTGGTCCCACTGAAAGTCAATGGACTTTTGGCTGGGCTGCTGAATCTCCCACGGCAGGCCCTGCCAAGACAGGGCCAGAAAATCCCTGCCAAGACAGGGCCAGAAAATCCCTGCCAAGACAGGGCCAGAAAACCCCTGCCGATGACTTCCAAGGGATAACACTGTCTGAGTGAGCAGGGTAGGGGAATGAGTGATGGGAAAGGAGCAGAAGTTTTCAGTTTTACATTATTCACAGTCCATTTTTCTGAATGCTTACCCCATTATATCACTGATGAATTGAATTATGTGTCAACAGTGAAGTGTAGAAAGCTCCTTGGCCTTCTGACTTGTAAGTTGTTTACTTGAATGATGTCTGCAGTGTGTAGTTAAGATTGTGAAGGTAATGGGCATGTTTATTTATCTCTGAAGTTTTTATCATTTATGACTGACAATATTAATCTATAAACAGGACAGCCTTGTCAGGTTAAAGTGACCTGGTGAAAAGGGTGTATCAGAACCAGTTTGTCTACATACTTTCTTTCAGCTGGAAACCATGTTCACCTGATTTATCGGAAAACACAACAGAATAATACACAACATTACAATAACACAGTTTAGACCCTCCCCACAAAAATATTGGACCCTATTGTCTTTGACTGGAACTCACTAGTTAAGAAAGAACAGCTTCTTGAAATATGAGTCATAGGACCCACCCATTTGCAGGAAAAGCTCAAGCTTTTACAATGAAACAGCTCTTTGCATTGCAAATGGTGCAGAAGTTGCATTTTCCTCACCAAGCATATTGCTTGTATTTCAGTTAATGATAACTGGCATTGTTGTGAATTCCTCCTAGCACAAAAGGCAATAGCATTCATTGTAAAATATCTTATAGATCCTGCCTCCGACATGGAACTTAGTATTGAGAGGAATATTGAGCATCTGGAGCAGATAGATCCTTTTTTTTTAAAGAGTCAATAGAGATATATATATATATATATATATATATCTCTATCTACTGGAAAATTTGTCACGTGTTCCAGCCCAGACGTTGCTGCAGATTAGAATATCCATCTATATCACAGGGTCCGATTTAGTGCACTAAACTCCAAGGAAATTATAGCATTCAGCCAATACTCATGGCACTCAATGCTTTTTTCACAGCTTCCTTCATCGAAAATTGAATAGCAAATGATCATATCCCCATTAAAATGATTGTAAGGTCAAGTTTTCTAAACTAATGCAACTCCAATGATTCCAGAATGGCACTAGTGGGCTCAAAATATTTGGTGTGTTCACAGGGATTGTAGATTACACTTTGAATTAAGAAATCATCATATTGCCCTTGTTAGGTGCTTAATTCATTGGTGTAGTTCTGACATTTTGGTAAATTAAGGCACATGAGACAAAAATGGTGTTACAATCCAGCTAGGGGACTTTTTATTAAAGTAGCTTTTTGTTAAAATAGCCGAAACTTGAAATCCCTGGCGTTTATTGAGAGAATAAAACACAAGGTTTCGCAGTTTTAAACAAATAGAAGAATTTCTGCTATACAAGAGTCAACCAAGCAAACCAAGTCAATACTATCTATCTTATACACTAATAATCAAGATTAACATAAGGCAAACATGAAGGCAAATTGTGGTTGAACACAAACAACAAACAGCACACCAAATGGCAGACAGGTCTCACAAATTTATCAGCAATCCACCGAGGTGTCAGTGATCTCTGAGTCACAAAATCCTTCCAACTCTGTCTTCCTCACAAAGGATTTGAGCTCCTCCCTTTCAAGGAATTTGCTTCTGATTTCTCTTCAGCAGCAATGCCAACTCAGCCTGGAGGCTCTCTTGCTTCTTCTGCCTGCGATGAGTTGTCAAGCAACAGGACTCCTGCTCAAATTGCCCCAACAAATGCTCACCTCCCAGTAGCACAATCTCTTCTCCCAAGACTGTGTCCCACTGCGGTTACAAGATTGCACGGAAATGATTCCCGCTCCCCAGTGTACTGAGCAGATAAACACTGCTCCTGGGCTGCACTGAGCAGACAACCATGACTCACGGACTTTTCTTTGCAGCTTTTCTTTCCCCCAACTGCAGCTTCACAGAGCAGAAAACCACTTCAGCTTCAATGAGCTGACACTTCTTCAGCTTCATTGAGCTGACACTGCTCCCCACTACTGCTTGAACTGATCTGTGTCCTGTTAAATCTTACACTATAGGTCAGCCTCTGTTCTGAGGCAGGCTCTGATGTACCAAATCTTGGTACATTCTGCACCATAAATCTTACAATCTCCAGTCAACTAATGGTCACTCCTACAATTGCTAACTTTCAATAGCTCCAAACCCTCACAACAGGTATATGGAGGTAGATCACAGATTAGCACTAGCTATATCCCAGCAGAGCCCTGGAAGTATCCAAAGGTGGGAAAGTTGAGGATGATGTTGACAATGGCAGCCTTTGGTAATATGTGGCCATTGAGTCCAGCGGGCAGGTCTTCTTCTAGGAGGCTACAGATATCTGCCACCACTTGACACTACAATCTGAGCCTGTGTACATGTTATGTCGCCTGTAGTAGCTCCTGCAAGGCACACCCTTCTGCTGCTTCCCTCTCTGCTGCTGCCTTCTGTGCTGCTTTACTCCCTGCTGCTGTCCTCTCTGCTGCTTCCCTCTCTGCTGTCCAGCTACAAGTCCCTGAACATCGGGCTGGTGCTGATGCGGGTGATGTTCACCTTTGTCTGAGGTCCAATCTAAAGCAGCCATGGGGCCTCCAGATATCTATGATTCAGAAAACCACCAAAGCACAGAAGGAAAACTCTTAACAAAAGGGCTGTGAACAAACCTTTTCCAACTGGTAACTAAGAAAGCAGCTGCAAGTACTGATTATTGCAGTATTTCCATGAGATTGATTCAGCCCCTTCAATTGCCATCATCTTCCCATCTTGCTTTCACTGGTGAGCTATAGGGAGTGAGTCAATGAAACATGTGGAACTCTTTCGAGTTATCAACAGTCACAGATTGCAACTCTTTCGAGTACAATCACAGTTCTTGGTTTCCAGGAGTGGGACGTGAACCCACAACCCTCTGATTCAAAGGCGAGGGTGCTATGAACTGAGCCACAGCTGACACCTCATGAAACATGTGGATGTGCAGTCAAATTTAGAAGTCTGCTGAACTACCCCTCCCATTGAGCAATTAGCATATGTTAATAGGCAACCTTCCTCTCTCAAGGGGGTTGCAAGCAATCTAATGAGCTCCAGTTAAATGCAGAAGTGAATGGATTGGAGCTGGCTTCCTGATGTGCTGACATTTTTGCCAGTTTTAATCCCCCAGTATCTTGGATGGCAGCACAAGTATGAGATTGATGTGTCCTGAGGCAGTCACCAGCACTCAGGAAAATCAAGTTTGTGCGCAACTTAATTAGCAGTTCTTAAAGGGCTTTAAACACAGCGTAAAATAAAATAACATGCAATTCATTACCCTTAATAATACAATATTCATTATGATTGGATTCAAAAAGCTGAATAGGAGTTAATGAGCTAGTCACAGTTCATAACTTAAATGTTGAAACATGAGAACAATCTGGATTAGCAACGTTGTCTGATGCACTGAAATACAGCACTGTCGCATTCTTTCAATGGGTGAGTAGTTGGCTTGCACGCTCTCATTCTTGTGGGACTAATATGCTTTGTCAAGATAATAGGAATTTCCTTGGCAGGGAATGTTGAGGTTAGATTTTCTCTAATACTGTATTTAGCAGATAATTGCTTGCTGGTGAATTATTCTCAGGAACCACAAGGAAGCAGTGTTGCTGCCAGAATATGCACCTAATGTCCTGTGCAACACATAACTCAAAAACATCACCAGGAAACAGATAAAGCTAGAATGGTGAAATTATTCATTTCCACACTTTAAAGTTTCAGAATAACAATTGAAGCCAAGGCAGAAAATGAATACAATGCAACAAAGATTAATTTGTATGCATAAAAGATGTATTCTTATGGATTTATTAAGAGTTATAAACCTAATGTTTATGATTGTTCTTATTTATTTGCAAAATATCGATTCTTATCTTTTGTGGTTGTGAGATGCTGCACTCTAATCATTCCTAAGTCAACGACTAGAATCCTTGAACACTGTCTGTGCTATTTCAGTTGAATGCCAGACAGTAAACAAGAACAGCCATAGTTAATTTTTAAGAATTCTTTTTGGAGAATTTCTTGCAGTCTTGATTTATCTATGCTGCAAACAGCAACAACCATTTGCATTTATATAATGCCTTTAAGGTTCACAGCAGAATCAGAGCCAGTGCAAGAGTATTAGGTGCCCTAGCAACCCCCAAACCACCCTGCCACCAAAAATTAATTTTCAAAAATGAATGTTGTGCATTAGAATTAATAAAAATTCTGCATTTATAATTACCAATTCATTTTACATGAAAAAGGACAATATTATACTAATTTATCAAGAAGATAGCTCACCACCACCTTCTCAAGAGCAAATAGGGATGGGCAATAAATGCTGGCTGAGCCAGCGGTGCCCACATCCTGTGAAAGAATCAAAAAAATTGGACAATCTCATTGTTCTACACTTTCCACAGGGTATGTACAAAGAAGAATGGCATCTCTCTCTCTCACTCTCACCCACACACTCCCCTCTCTCTCACTCGCACACCCCTCACTCTCTCTGAGCATGCTCAGGAAGAGTACTTGGGTCAGGTTGGGGTGTTGGTCAGGGGGTGGTCAGGGGGTCAGGTGTAGTCAAGAGGTCGGGGGTTGGTGGTGGTAGTTGGGTGGTTGGGGGCCAAGTGTGGTTCTTTCTGGTTGCTAGGTATGAACGTTCAACATGCCTTGCATTTCTTCATAGTCTTTTTGAAGTCTTGGTGGAATCCTAGCCCATGTGCCATCTCTCTGGCCAATCTTCTGGTTCAATCAATTCCCATGTGGGTCCAGTGCAAGTCGCATGGACCCAGAGATGACAACTTGATTTCCCTTAAAGATGACTCTTTGAGATATCCCAAGTTCATCTTGATGGGACCAAAATGGTCTTATAGCCTCTGGGACTTCCTGGAAGGACTCTGGCCATCCGCCAATCACTGTCTTCCATAGTTGCTGCAGTTCAGGATCATAGGGCGTTTCCTGCTGCAATGCTTGGCACTTAGATTGGCCAAAATAAGGTCAGCATGCAGAATGTCTTTTATTTCAATGTCCACACGGTCTGCTTGCAGATCTAGGGAGATGCCTGCAGTTTTTGA
Organism: Cetorhinus maximus; assembly: GCF_964194155.1. NCBI lineage: Eukaryota > Metazoa > Chordata > Chondrichthyes > Lamniformes > Cetorhinidae > Cetorhinus > Cetorhinus maximus. Next base: position 110,681,184 of record NC_135888.1, on the reverse strand, counting down.
CGGGTTAGGTAGATGGCTTAGGGTATCCGATGTGACGATGGAACGGCCCAGCTTGTAGCGTGAGTCACAATTGTAGCCTTGTATTTTGACCAGTAGGTGCTGTAATCTTGGTGGTGCACAGGTTAGGGGTTTGCACCAGATCATTTCAAACAGCTTATCGTCAGTTTCCACAATGAACTTCTTTCCAAATGAGTAAGTATGGAACTGCTGGATGCCAAATACCAGTGCTGAGATTTTGCATTCTATATTTGAATAATTAGGCTGGGCAATGGACAAACTCTTGGGGGCAAAAGCTATAGGCTCCCTTTCTGGAGAAGACACGTTCCAAGTCCTATTTGGGGTGCATCAACCTCAAGCGCAGTTGGGGTGTCTAACTGTGGAGTCGATGGTCCTTCAGTTAAAGACTTTTTAAAACAATTAAAAATGTGTTGGTAATCCTCCTGCCAAACAAAAGTTACTTCTTTCTTCAGAAGTTCATGAAGAGATGAGGCTTTCTGGGAAAAGTTAGGTAAATAGGCTGAAAGGAAACTAAACAAACTGATGCAATGGTCCAGATTATTTTTGTCTTGTGGGGTGAGCATTGCACTTACATCTTCTAGGTTGCTAGGGTCAGGGAGGGTAACTGTGTCAGAATAGATGGATCCAAAACAGTTGAACTGTCTTGTATTGATGGAGCATCTCTGGCCATTAAAAACAAGACTTTCTCTGAGTGCAGCTTTCATTGAAGGTGCAAATTTCGATCATGCTCCTGTTTTGTTGCTCCAACAATGGCAATGTCGTCTGCTCTGCAGGCGCATCCTGGGATCTCACACGTGATCCTGTCCATGACCAGAATTTTTGGCTCAGCGAGCGGGGACAGGGCCCACTCGCCAAGGTGTAAAATGACGCGGTATGGCATCAGGCGTGTGTCCCGACATCTCCACACGTCATTTAGATTTTCAGTTCAGCGGGCGCGCAGCTGAGTTGGCTGCACGCCCACCAAACTGTTAAAGACCTATTAAGGCCATTTAAAAACTAATTAAAGTAATAAACTGAGCTGCCCATCCAACCTTAATGTTGGCGGGCAGGCGAAGAGCCCAGGCGGCCTTCACATTTTTCATGGAACCTCATCCACAGGCAGGATGAGGTTTCATGAAGTGTTTAAAAATTGAATTAAAAATTTTTTGAAATTAATTAACATGTTCCAGCTCATTTGGCACTGTCACATGAGGGGACATGTGTAAAAAAATTTTAATTTCTTTATTTAAATTTTGAAGTACCTCAGGGAGATTTGTGTTCTTTTGCGCACACGCGCGCATGCCCTGACTCAGGGAATGCCCCACCCCCACACCCCACCCACCCACCCCAGGCCTGCACAGGGCAAGCACAGTGCCTCCAGCTGCATGTCACCCTGGGCAGGCCATATGCAGACAGCCCAATCGGGGGCGCTGATCGGGTTCACGCCCGCCCTCACCCACCTCCGCACAGCCCCCCGACAGGGGGAAAATTCTCCCCCATATGTTGTTGGAAAACATCCTGGCTTACAGAAACCCCGAACCTTTGGAAACAGTATCTCCCAAAAGGAGTACAGAATGTCATTACCTCCTGAGATGTCTTCTGCAGATGCACCAACAAGTAGCCATTTTTAGCATCGAGTTTAGAGAATTATTTGGCATTCGCAAACTCAGGGGTCAGCTCCTTAAGTGTGGGAATCTTACGAGAGCATCATTTTAGAGCCACATCCAGATGCCTTGGGTCCAAGCAAATGTGTATAGAACCACCTTTCTTAATGACACTCATAAAGGAGATACACCAATCTGCATAGTGCTGGACTTTTCAGACTATGCCATCTCTCTCTTTATTTTGTTTTCTGTACGTGACTTGATATTCAAATTGTTTTTATTCGTTCATGGGGCGTGAGCGTCAGTGGTTATGCCAGCATTTATTGCCCATCCCTAATTGCCCATGAGAAGGTGGTGGTGAACTGCCTTCTTGAACCGCTGCAGTCCATGTGATGTAGGTGCACCCACAATGCTGTTAGGGAGGGAGTTCCAGGATTTTGACCCAGCGACAGTGAAGGAACGGCGATATATATCCAAGTCAGGATGGTGAGTGGCTTGGAAGGGAACTTCCAGGAGGTGGTATTCCTATCTATCTGCTGCCCTTGTCCTTCTAGATGGTAGTGGTCTTGGGTTTGGAAGTTGCTAAGGATGCTTGGTGAGTTCCTGCAGTGCACCTTGCAGATGGTACACACTGCTGCCGCATCGGTGGTGGAGGGAGTGAATGTTTGTGGATGGGATGCCAGTCAAGTGGGCTGCTTTGTCCTGGATGGTGTTGAGCTTCTTGATTGTTGTTGGAGCTGCACTCACCCATACAAGTGAAGAGTATTCCATCACACTCCTGACTTGTGCCTTGTAGATGGTGAACAGGCTTTGGGGAGTCAGGAGGTGAGTTACTCACCACAGGATTCTTAGCCTCTGACATATTTCTTGGTTCAGTTCAATCTGATTTGTTAAGGGGATACAAAGTTGCTTGCCTTTTTTCACGTATGTCCCAGATCCCTGTTGAGGTTGCTGCAATATTTCAATCTCCCATTTAAAACAACTTGGTGTGTAATGTCTCATGGAAATTAAACAGGCAAGATGAGTCTAACAAACAGCACGTGCCATTTGTTTGCTGTAAATTATGGCCCCATGACTTTGGTTTCTCCAATATTTACTGGAGCAAATTGTGACTTATCCAAGACTGGAGGGTGGACAAGCAGTCTGGTGGCGTAGAGGCAGTGGAGGGGTTGATGGAGCTAGCATAGAGACAGTATATCAATGAGGGTTTCAGTGGCTCTTTCTGTCCCTATAAAACCCCTAAAATATTTATCTTGGCATTTTTCTGAGTATCCTGCAGTGATCCCTATAAGGACGGCTGGTCAGGTTTCTCTATACTTCGACCCAACGGTTGGGGGATGGTGGTGGTGGGTGGGAGGGTGGTTTTGCAAGCCACACATTACATCCATTGGTGCCTGGAAATAGGACTCTGATATCCATCACTTACATACCTGAAACATGCAGACGCTCCAGCAGTTTTTCACAAGAGCATCAATGAAATGGCAACAAGCAGATCAGGAGTGAAAATAAAGCTCTCAGTGCAGCTTGAAATACTGTACTTGAATTTTAACTGCTCTATTCCTGTCCAGTATCAGTAGCAAAAACCAGCCCCAAAATTTTGTTGAATCCTACAGGGATGCAGTTAATTAATTTAGAAGGCTAGTCATTAACTTAAAGGAGCGAAGAAAGCTTTACTGAATTTTCGAATCTGATTAAATAGAGGGTTAGAGATTTACTTACTCGACTTGAAGTTGTTGACTGTGCTTTCAGCTGAAGTCCCTAACAGTTACCATAATATTGGGGGCAATGTGAAGTGAAGAGCAGATGCTAAAAGAACGACGTTAGTTTTAGCCACCTGCTAGGCTGGAAGCAGTGTTAAATGAATACCATTCTTGCTATTTTGATCCATATTAATATTTACCTTTAGGTCATTCATCTAATTACTAATTGATTTTATTTGTTTGGCTGGGGAAGCGGTTATAGTTTGAATTTGAGGCTAACAATCGATTCAATGGCTTCAGTTGACAAAGTGTGAATGGTTGTGATGTCACCCGGAATGGATTCCTCTGGGCAAAAGTTCAGTCTGTGGGTGATGGTCTGAATTGGATGGCCACAGTCTCAATTTGAGCTGCTCCTCATATTCCACTTGTGGCCAAATCTTCGCTGGAGCGGTTGAGGGTTGACCAGATTTTCCATGGAAGGCTGAAACCTGGGACTTCACCACTTGGGTCAATTATGAGGTTGTGGTTGCTGATGTTTGCAGTCAACCGGGAGGTGTGCCATCAAGAGATAGGGTTGTCATCAGTTTGTAGGGTGTGGAGTGTGTTCCAATAGGGACTGTGGCATTCAAAAAAATGTGTGCAGTATTTTTGAGGTCTTATGTCAATGGGTGTGCTTCATTAGCTATTCGCCAGTGGTGTTCTTTGAGGAGGGTGTTATCCTTGCGGACATCAGGAGGTTCAATATGTGCTAAATAGACTGAGCTTCATCGGTCTCAACTTCCCAGGTATAATCTTCATGGCTTCCTGGAGGTGGATATCTACCACGTTTGTGTGGTGGCTCCAGAGCCAGGTTGAGCAGCAGTACTCTGCTGGAAGGTACACCAGGGCGAGTGAAGTGGTATGTAGTGTGTTAGCTCTGATGCCCCAGGTGGTACCCACCATCTTCTGTATGAGAACAAAAACAAAAACAGAAATACCTGGAAAAACTCAGCAGGTCTGGCAGCATCGGTGGAGAATAACACAGTTGATGTTTCGAGTCCTCATGACCCTTCAACAGATCTAGTTCTGTTGAAGGGTCATGAGGACTCGAAACGTCAACTGTGCTCTTCTCCACCGATGCTGCCAGACCTGCTGAGTTTTTCCAGGTATTTCTGTTTTTGTTTTTATTTTGGATTTCCAGCATCCGCAGTTCTTTGCTTTTATCTTCTGTATGAGATTCCCTCTCATCTTAACCTTGGCTCCAGTGTTCCAGAAAGGTTGGCAGCAGGTCATTGTTCAGTCAAGAATGATGCCAATGTATTTTAGCGTTGGGTTGTGGGTGAGTGGTCGGCCACAGAACTGGGCATGAAGTTCTTCCCGGGTTGTTCAGGTGAAAAGCTGAAACAACAGACTAGGCAGTGTTTGGCTAAGTCTCTATTTTCTGAACCAGGCTTACAAAGAACATAAATTTTCAGTGAGTGTTTTCTCAATGTCCTGAAGTTCTGTAACCTGGAAAGCCAGAGCCAAGTTGTCAGCATTTGTGAAAAACAGTGACTTTGTGGGAGGGAGGTCATTGATATATATGTTGCAGAGAGCTGGTGCAAGGACTGATCCCGGTGGGAGCCTGTTGTTGGTTATGCATGGATGGCTGATTTGATCTCCAAGGTACACACAAAACTGTTGGTTCTGGTCATGGAATTGATTAGTTATAGGGTTTTCACATAGCAACTAGTTTTGGAGAGTTTCACCAGCATGTCTGTATGCTGCAGTATGTCATAGACACAGGATAAATCACCAAAGGAGGTTCCTGTTTTGGGGCCTTTCTTGATACCAACCTCGATATGTGAGGTCAGTGTCATGACCTGCTCGGTCTAATTATAGCCTTTGTGAAAACCTATTACTGGGGGGGCATTACTGCTTCCACGGTGGGACTCAGTCTGTTTATCAGCAGACATTCCAGGACCTTATATGTTATTAAGAGCAGGGTGTGGGGCGGGAGCTGTATGGGTCATCAAGTGGCTTCCCGTGGTTGGCAATGGCCACAATCTTGGATTGGCACCAGATGTTAGGAATGTTGCCTGCGCTATGGATGTTGGTAAACAGCTTTGCCAGCCACTTCCTTCCCTGAAATCCTATGTACCTCAGGAATTCTGGATAAATCCCATCAACTCCTGTGCACTTTGCCTGACTTGGTTGCTGTCAGCGTGCTATCCATTTCCTCTTGCGTGTAAGAGCTTGGGAAGTCTGTCTGCTCTAATTGATAATTAAATTTGTATAATATAACTAAGGTTTTTTTTCTAACTAGAGGTCAGAAGTGATTTTACCATTCTACTTGTGCAATGCCAATATAGAACGATATGGTGTCATACAGTAATTTACAGCACAGAATGAGACCATTAAGTCTGTGTCGGCTCTCCAGAGAGCAATGCAGTTAGTCCCAACCCCCCCACTCTATCCCCATAGCCCTGCAAGTTTATTTCCTTCAAGTGCCCATCCGAATTCCTTTTGAAGCAATTGATCATCTCCACTTCTACCATCTTGTGGGCAGTGAGTTCCAGGTCATTACCACTCAATGTGTAAAAATATTCATCCTCCTATTCTCCCTACCTTTCTTGTCCAAAATCTTAAATCCGTGACCCCCCCCCCTTGTCCTTGTACAATCGGCTAATGGGAAGAGCTTTTCCTTGTCTACCTTATCTGGCATAATCTTGTACACCTCTATCACATCTCCCCTCAATCTCCTTTGCTCAATGAAAACATCAGCTTCTCCAGCCTAACCTTGTAGCTAAAATATCCCATCTCTGGAACCATTCTGCTGAATCTCCTCTACACCATCTCAAGGACCCTTAAATCCTTCTTAAAGCCCGGTGACAGAGCTGGATGCAATACCCTGAACTTTACTGGGTGCAGTACCCTGGGAGTGAATGAGTGAGTGTGTGTCTGGGAGGACTGAGTATGTGTGAGAGAAAGTGAGTAAATGACTGAGTGTGTGTGCTTTATAAAGGTTCAGCATTATTTCCCTGCCTTTGTACTCAATACCTCTATTTATAAAAGCAAAATACTGCGGATGCTGGAAATCTGAAATAAAAACAAAAATAGCAGGAAAAACTCAGCAGGTCTGACAGCATCTGCGGAGAGGAACACAGTTGGCGTATCGAGTCCATATGACTCTTCATCAGAACTAAGGAAATAGAGAAATGAGGTGAAATATAAGCATGTAGAGGGGGGTGGGACAGGTAGAGCTGGATAGAGGGCCAATGATAGGTGGAGGCAAAGAAGAGATTGCCAAAGATGTCATAGACAAAAGGACAAAGGGGTGTTGACGGGTGTTGATATTATCTAAGGAATGTGCTAATGGGGACATTAAGGGTAGCAAGCAGGACAAGCAAGTGGCAGATGGCCCTAGTGGGGGTGGGGTGGGCGGAAGGGATCAAAATGGGCTAAAAGGTGGTGATAAAACAATAGATCAAAATAAATTTAAAAATAGGTGGGAAAAGAAAAAAAAAATTTTTAAAATTATAATTATTGGAAAAAGGGGGATCAGAAAGGGGGCAGGGATGGAGGAGAGATCATGATCATGAACTATCTCCTCCATCTCCTCAAAGTCAAAAGAGCGAAAGCATCACCTGGCATGTCTGATACAGACACATAGGCCAGAATTGTCTCACTGGTGTGTAAAATGACCCGCGATGACATCGAGCGAGCGTCCCGATGTCACTGCGTGCCATCACGATATTTAGGTGGGCGGGCGCACAATGTTCTTGGATGCGCGCCTGCCATTAATTAATCAGGTATTTAAGGCCCTTGAGGCAGCAATTATCTGTAATTTTTCAGGGCTCGTGCTACCTTCAGGATGTTGCATAGGGTAGGAGACATTTTTATAAACCTCATCCACGGACAGGATAAGAGAGGTGAGTGGGGTCGCGAATGGTATCTGTTAGATATTTAATTGTGAAAGTTACTGATACTTGCCTGTGTGAGCAGGAATACTTCAAAGCTCATACCAGCTGCTTGGACAGGAGTAACAGCCTTCAGGTCAGGACTCTACAGTAAAGATCATTTTTAGGGCCTGCAGGTTTCAGGAAGCCTTCCCTTAGCCTGGGAATCGGAGTTGTGGTATCCACTGGAGGCACCTCCTCTGAGGAGGAAGGGAGGGCCAGAAAGGGGAGGAGGCCAGGAGTCCACAATCACCCTCCAGGGGAGCCACCTTTGGGAGGAAGTGTGCAGGCACAAGGGGCACAGGGCCAATAGGAAGTCCAAGGTGCAAGGGTCCGCAGAAGACGCCACTATCCTGCTGCCAGGATATACAGGCAGCGAAGCAGCTACCTGAATATGTCTGAGGTGCTTCGTCTCTCAAGGGAGACAGTCACCTCCATTTGTCAGATGATAGGCCCTGAGATCTGCGCCAACTGTGTGGGTGGACACCCCATGCCAGTGGCGCTAAAGCACACAGCTGCCCTCAACTTCTATGCCTCCAGCTCTTTCCAGGGGTCGGTGGGTGATCTTTGCGGAGTCTCCCAGTCAGCTGTCCACACTTGTGTCAAGCAGGTGACAGACGCTCTTTTGAGGCGTGCATTGACCTTCATCCACTACCACTGGGACAAGGCCAGCCAGAGACAGCGAGCCAAAGGCTTCACGGCCATTGCTGGCTTCCCCCGTGTCCAGGGTGCAATTTACTGTACACATGTGGCCATCAAGGCGCCAGCAGGTGAGCCCGGTGCCTTCGTCAACAGGAAGGGCTTCCACTCCATGAACGTGCAGATAGTGTGTGATCACAGGATGCAGGTTCTGCAAGTCTGTGCAAGGTACCCAGGGAGCTCACACAACACTTACATACTCAGACACTCCCAGGTGCCGAGGATCTTCAGTGCTCCAGCCCAGCTGGATGTATGGCTGCTGGGTGACAAAAGGTGGCTCATGACGTCTCTCTGCCATCCAAGAACAGAGGCTGAGCAGCGGTACGATAGGAGCCACAGCACCACAAGGGCTGTGATGGAGAGGCCTTCTCAACATGTGCTTCCGATGCCTAGACTGTTCAGGGGGCGCACTCCAATACCCCCCAGATCGTGTGTCGCTGATAGTGGTTGCACGCTGTGCTCTCCACAATCTGGCGCTGGAAAGGGGGGACGCAGTGGACGAAGAAGATGTAGATGCAGTTGCTCCAGCTGCACACGATGAGTCCAGCAGTGAATCCGAGGATGAGCACACACAGGGAAATGCTGAGGGGGTAGACGCTAACCTGGGCATACTCCTGGAAGGTAGGGACACCTGGGAGGCTTTAAAAAAGAACCTTCAGCTAGCACACCACAGGTGGACCTTCAACACACACCAGGGCTGCAGGCTCCATACTCAATACCTGAGTGTTAAATCAGCCTGGATAGGAACATTAACTAAGGCCCTTGTCAATAAAGCTCAATGTCAAACAACTCACTTATAACATCATGGGTTCCCATCCACCTGCAGAGGTAAGGAATCATCCTGAGCCATGGTTACATATCAAAATTTAATGCGATTACAAAATTAACTTCAGAAACTAAACAAAAGTTTTGCACATCGCACCAAGTCTTAATGAACTAATATGTTGCAACATAAAAGCACCAGTGAGAAACCCGTGGTGTGTCTAAGGTGCCTTAAATTTACACTTACGGGTGCTATGTCTAGGTGCTGTCCCCTCACTGGCACTGGCATCTGAGACAGCCTGCTCACTGTGCTGTCCTGTTGGCCTCGATGACCTTGGCAGCTGTCTTCTGGCCCGTGGAGCCTTTGATGGCCCCGCCTTGGAGGGAGTGGCCAGTTCCACAGCTGGCATCTCCCCAGTCGCCACAGCCTCATTGGATGCCACAGTCACTGGCAGAGGGGCGGAGGAGCTGCTGCCCTCATCCAGAGCTGCTGCCCTCATCCGGAGCACTCTGAGAGGAGCCCGCAAAGACGACAGGCAGCTGCTACGCTGACGTGAGGTTACTTCGGACCTCCCTGCTCACTGTAGGTGGATGGGCACCTAGCTGGGATACTTGGTACCCAAACCATCTCCCACACTGGCACTGACCAGCTGAGGTCAATGCCGCTGTGAGGGCTTTCAGGTCCGAGCGCAACCCCAGGAGGTCCTGATTGTTCTCCTGGAGGAGCCTCTCCACAAGAGTCGCCACTCTCTCCATGGCGGAAGCATGGCGCTCGGCCATGAGGCTCATTGAATCGGTGATGCTCGTGTGGGGTCCTCCAGCATGGCACTGTGCCATGCATTGCTTCATGTATCTCCGCCAGATCCTCCTGCATACCCTGCTGCAATTCCAGTGTTCGCTGCCTCACGGACGACTCCAGAGGCACATCATCAGCCACTGACCGAGCATGAGCCTGGTCCCCAACAGTCCTCCGATTGTCGACGCCCTGGGCACTCTGTCTCTGCCCGCACCTGAAGCGAATGTAAAATGCCCTCACCGCTGTGCCCTGGGACACTAGCCAAAGATCTAATTCCCACTGAGGTGCTAGAATCTGCGCTGGTGCCTGCCTGGCAGAGGTGGTGTGACGCTGGTGAGTCAATATGTTCAGGGCCCTCAGGTGTGAGATGTGGCCTCTCTGCCTCCTCCTCCTGGCCCTGCTTCGGTGATGCCAAAAGGAAGAACAAGAACATTTGATTAGTTACAGTGCAGACAGTGTCAATTTGCATGCCTGTCCCCCAGATCATTATGCGCTCATCCTTCCATAATCAACGGTCAACCCATGTTGCAAACTTCAATCACTGAGCATTCAGCAGTGCCATGGCTTTTGGGACACACATGGTGACACCCTGTGGCACCCCAGCCTCACTGCCACCAGTGGACCTGGGAGCATGACGCTTCTCCAGATCCATGGCCTGCTGCTCAAAAGGAGTCAAGATGGCCAGCTGGGCCTGGCCTCTGCCAGTCCGCATCCACTCAGTAGAATTGTGTGCAGTCTTCTCCTGAAAAGAAGAGAAGAGCGTTGATTAGTCCAGCTTGTACTTGGATCCCCATCGCATCCCTGCCAACCCAGCCAGAGTGGGCTCGCGTTCTTCGTTACCCCGCAGCTCCCACACACTAACGTAAAGAAGCCAGGGCTGACACCCCCTTGCCCAAATGCTGCATACATCACATTTGACAGCTCAAGGCGTAACCTTTTAAGCAAGGAGGCACAGGCACGTGGAACACAAAGGCCAGCAGATGGATTGGTGCCCCGCCACCTGGAAGCTCCCCTCCCAGCATGTTAGCGCCCTGACTTTGCCATGCTTCTCAGTTCCAGCGCTAGGGCTAGGTGCAGATCCTTGAGTTTCACCCCCATTCTATACTCTGGGTGTCAGTGTCATACTTGCTGCAGGTGCAGAACACATCTTAGCTCAACCCTCTCAGGGTGAACTGGGCATGGGCAATATCTGCTGGCCCACCCAGCGAGGGATACATGCCGTGAAGGATTCAATGCCGTTACTGTACTCAGAGTTGCTGTGAGGGCGGGCGGGGGCGGAATTGGGGGGAAAGGGTGACGGCTGCATTAAGTGACCTCAGCCAACATGGTGGTACTCGCCCTTCCTGAGCGCAGGAGGTCATTGAATTTTTTTCGGCACTGGACCCATGTGCGTCACACCACATCATGGGAGCTCACACTCTCGGCCACTTCCTCCCATGTACGTTTGGTCAGGTGGGGAGGCCTCCGCCTCCCGTCCTTCAGAAGCAGGACCTCCCGTCGTGCTGCCACCTCCTCCAGGAGGGCAGCTAGGCACTCATCCAGGAACCGAGGGGCACAATGCCCCACTGTCCTACCCACCGGCCTGGCCTGCTCCGCTGGCCTATCCACAGGCCTGGCCTGCTCCACTGGCCTACCCACCGGCCTGGCCTGCTCCACTGGCCTACCCACAGGCCTGGCCTGCTCTGTTGGCCTACCCTGCTCACCAGAAGCCCTCTGATGAGCCCTTCTACTGGCCATTGTGTGCAGCCTTGCAAAGGCTGCCAGTGCTTCATATAAACAGGCCGCCGGGTCGCCATTGGACCCAGTGGTCTGTGCACTCCGGCCGCCGGCCGCCCACTCCCACTATCCCCAGGAGTCGAGAAATATGCTGGGTGGGCCTTAATTGGCCGGCCCGCATAAAATGGTGGCACGGGCCCGATTGCGGGTGGTGATCGTGTCCATGCCCACCTGCGCCCGCTCCCACTCAGCCCTCCTGACATGGGGAAAAATCTCCCCATAAAGAAAGAAAGACTTGAACTTATGTGGTGCTTTACACAACCACCAGATATCCCAAAGTGCTTTACAGCCAATGAGGTACTTGTTGAATTGTAGTCATGGGGTAATGTAGGAAATGTGGCAGCTAATTTACTGCACAGCAAACTCCCACAAACAGCAATGTGATAATGACCAGGTAACCTGTTTTTTGGGTTGTTGATTGAGTGATATTAGTCAGCACACCAAGGATAATTCCCCTGCTCTTCTTCAAAATAGTACTATGGGACCTTTCCCATCCATCAAAGTAGGCAGATGGGGCTTCAGTTTAATGTCTCATCTGAAAGACATAATTAATCAGAAGTCATTCAGAATACTGGCAAAGTTGTGTAAGGTGTCTGATACAGAAATGGGGCAAACTCTCCTACCATGTGTCGCTTAGATTGGTCAGTGGAATTGACATGGTTTCATTAAAATTGAAAGACATAGAAAATGTGGATAAAAATTCAATAGTGTTGGTTTTCAGGCTCCAGGATGACAATGCATGGTTATCCCAAGCCTACCTTAGCTGATGTAGTTAGCACACAAACTTTGTGTTTCATCCTCATCACTATGATTGTGGTGTGCATAAAGAGGAAGTGCATTCAGGCTACAGCAGCTGGTGGAACTGTGTCGAAAAATGTTTCAGAGCAGGATTAAGACTACCATTGGAGCAGCAAGTTAAGGAGATGCAGGGCTGGAGGACTTAACCCAGGAGGTGGAAAGGAGGAGAGAGATCATGTTTTCTCAGGAAGCAAGGAGGCCCCCCAGATACACATTGTAGGACTCCTTGGATCTGGCTTCAGTTTGACAGTTCAATGATCTTGCACAAATGGTCCAGGTCAATGAATGAATATTCAAATGCTATCTCTACTCAGCACACCACCAAATTTACACTCAATGCACTACACCCAATACTCACCCATCAAAAATTTTTAGCACTCAGGACTCTTGCCTAACATTCAGATGCTTTACCTCATCTGCATACACCTACCAATGATGCAAGCCTTAAACCCACATCTTGCTGTTTCCACATTCTTCCAGCCATTTAGCTATGACAGGTACATCACACAAACACATTGCAACACATTGTCCAATGCTCTTCCTCTCTCTCTTGCAAAACAAGGTCACATATAACATAGGACAGCAGCAAAGAATAGGCAGGAACTGGCACATCTGCATTTCCTCAGCCTTTTAGAGAAGGTGGTTTGGCCAAATATTGGGCTAGCAGAGGCAAAGGGCATTGCAACCAGCATCACCAAGAAAAGTTCAGGATGATGGTTTGTTCCTGCCTTTGCACCTTCTCAAATTCCACTTCACCCTCATCCTGTTATCTAGAATCAAGTGCAAGCTGCAGATGGAGTAATCATGGGCCACATGTTTTGCACCTCACCTCCTTCCCTCACCCCACCCATATAAGCTTCCAGTTACCAGAACACCTGCCTGACCAGCCACAACAACCACACGATGAATGGTGTGAGCAAGAGCATACATCTAATAGAGAAGCTTCGTCATTTGATCTGACACTTGCAGCCACCAGCTCCGATACACGCACTGGGTTGAATTTTATGCTGATTGGGTGGGCGGGCGCGCGCCCAACCCGATCGGGTGTGAAATCACATGAAATGATGTCAGAAGCGCTCCCGCCGACAATTAAGAAGGCAATTAAGCCCATTAATGGCGCAATTGTCAGTCATTTTATATAGCCTGTCCAACCTTACAGTTGGCCAATGGGTCAATCGGCCAGGCGGCCTTTACATTTTTCAGCAAACCACATCCAAGGGCGGGAAGAGATTTCCATTATTAAATAAATTAAAAATAGAAACCTGTGGACCCCATTTTTATAATCTATATGTTCAGGTGCCTGATTGTGATGCATGGACATTTCTTTCCAGATTTTAAAAACTTCATTTCCTGGGTTTCGGGCCTTTAGCTCCCTGAGGCAGCTCTCTACCTTCAGGGAGCTTTCTGTTAACACTCATCCACGCTCGCATTGACGTCATTGCCAGCTGTCCTCCCTCCCCCACCCCACAGCACTGAGATTTTCAGCGCGCGCTTAACACTGGCTGGCCGTTAATTGGCCAGCCAGTGTGAAATCGCGGTCAGGGGCCAATCCCCGTCGGTGGTCCGTTTCCCAACCTCTCCCAGGCCCGCCGATCAAACCCGCCTACCGAGCTGAAAATTCAGGCCACTGTGTGCAGTTTAGAGGGTAGTATAGAGGCAGATAAAACTGAGCATGTGTGGGCTGCAGCCAACCCTGTGGAAAGGGTGGCATGTGTGCCAGCTCCCTAGGGGATGAGGTTGCAGAGAGATTCTGGTGCAGAGGACCCAGATAAAGACTTTGATGAGGCAATGTACAAGAGAATGCTGATGGGGATGCAGGTATATTTGGTGCAAGCGTAGGCCTGCCAAAAAGCCTATTGTCACTGTCAAGGAACGTGGAGGAATCCAGCTCCAATTTGGCAAAGGACTTCTCATAGACCTCGGAACCAATCTTTTCCACCTCAGAAGTGTTGGACAACTCTATGACAGTACTTACATATCCAACTGTGATGTAGAGCCACAAAGATAATCTCTAGATCACTACCTGAGTCATGAGCAATTTGAGATAGAGTAAATAGAAGCATTGAATGTGTGGCTCAAAGATTGGTGTGGGAGAAATAGGTTCTGATTCATGGGACACTAGCACCAGTGTCTGGACTACTGGACTGGAAAAAGAGGAAGGCTCACCTGAAGCACACTGGGACCAGTGTTCTGATGAGTTACATAACTGGGGCTGTAGAGAGGTTTTTAATAAAATAGAGGGGGGAGGGAAGGGTTCACACGAGAGGAGATTTCAAAAGTTAAGGAGAAAAAACAAGTTAATACTAAAGGATACTAGTAATGGTAACCAGGGTGTGACAGGAACGGTCAGAGCATACAAACATAAAAGTGCACCAACAAGTATGGTCAGAGTAGGGAAAAATGGCTTTAAACTAACAGAGGTGGAGGAGGGTTCAGGTGAAGGGAGATTTAGAAATCCAACAATAATAGTTGAGGCAATAGAAAAGTTTATTGCTATGGATAAAGACAACTGGAGTGGGACAGGAAGGCACAGAGAGTTTAACGGCAATAATGCATCGGAGAGCAAGGTCCATACAGGGAATGGTAGTTAAAAAAAAAACTGAAAACACTTTATCTGAATGTATGGAACATCCATAATGAGATAGATAAATGCATAGTACAACTAAAGATAAATCGTTCAGATCTAATCGCCATTATAGACAAATGGTTTCAAGGTTGGTAAATAAATATTCCAAGTGCAAAACGTTTCAAAAAGATGGGCAGAATGGAAAAGAAGGGGGGTGGGCTATTTCTGATAATAAAAAATCACATAAAAACATCAGTGAAAAGGATCAGGAAGTAGAATCGGTATGGAAGATTAGGAATAGCTAGGGTCAGAAAACACTTGTGGGAGTAGTTTATAGGCTCCCTTGCAGTAGTTATACCATTGGACATAACATTAAACAACAAATTATTGGAGTTTAAAACAAAGACAATGTAATAATTGTAGGAGACTTTAATCTTCAAATAGACTCAGTCTAAAATTAGATATGATTCCACAATTGGACAGCATTAGCTGAACAATCATGAGTGTGCTAAGAATTACACTAATAACCAATTTAAGATTATTAGTCAGTCTGACAATGTGGCTCAATTATGCTTGTAGAAGCTATATATATTCATATGCAGGGTCCTGTCTCTACAGACAAAAGGAACATGTCCATGCATTGTGTCTTTTTTGAAATAAACATGGTGAGAATAGTTCCCTGGTGCATTCTCCATGGCAACACCTCAACCAATCAGAGTCGATTTGCCAACCAATTGGCACCCTCTTTATGCAGTATAAATTGTTGCTGCCTTTGAAATTTAGCATTCTTGCATCTATCTGATGAGTGCAAGATGAAAAGCTTTGACAATACGTTTTGTTTTTAGAAATACTTAAGTTCTGTACTACCAAGCAACGATTTGTATACTTGGATTTCCAAAAGGCATTCAAAAAGTTACCACACAAAAGGTTAATGCACAAGATAAGGGTTTATGGAGTTAGGGTGACATATTAGCATAGATAGAGGACAGGTTAATGGACAGGAAGCAAAGGGTAGGGATAAATGCGGCATTTTCAAGTTGGCAGGCTGTGACTGGTAGAGTGCCACAAGGATCAGCACTGGGGCTTCAGCTATTTACAATCTGTATTAGTGGTTTAGATGAAGAGACAGAGGGCAGAATTGTCCCAGAAATGGCAAAGTCTGCTTTCAAACAGGAAAATCAGCGTATGATCCACCAACAACAATGTTGGCCTTTTCCGCCATATTGTGCGCCGCTTTGTTTAAAAAATTGAGAGGCACGAGTTTTATGTCAGATCACTGGCAGGGTGGCCTCTGATTCCCCAACCCCGCTGTGACCTCAGGCCTTCAGTAAACCAGGTGCCATATTTAAAAGCCACCCCTACACAGAGCCAGCACTCTTCAAGGGATAGGAAGCTGCTGGGAAATGATTGCTGCCAAAGAAAGGAAACATATTGCCCGCAAATTTAGCGATGCCTCCCTCGAGCACCTACTCAATGCAGTGGAAGCCTGCCGCGATGTCTTCTACCTCCGCTCTAGGCAAAGAACCTCATCCAAGGTGACAAATCCAGCATGGGAGGCAGTGGCAGCAGTGGTCAATACCAACGCCCTCCAAAAGAGGACAGCCACCCAGTGCCGAAAGAGGATGAATGATCTCCTCTGTTCTGCCAGGATAGGTCCCTCTTCTTATCAATTTAAGCTCGCACACTCACAAACCCATTACACATTCACAGGAATCACACTCACTGCTAGCTCATCACTATTCACTCTCTTGCACACATCTTCATCTGCCTGCGGATCATGTCCTCCCCATCCATGGTACCACTCAGCACCGACACATGCCAGGCATCCTTCTCATCTGGCCTGGCAGGAATCCTGCTTACACTGTCTGCATCTGTATTCCTGGCAGACAAGCTGGCACACAACAAAAGGGAGACTGGTGAAGGTATGCCCGACATCAAGATCCTCACAGACTTTGAACAATAGAGCCGTCCAGCTGGCCAGCAATGATGTCGGCCGTTCTTGTGCTGACGGCGAGGTCAGTGGCACTCAGCCAAGTGAGGATCTATCAGAGAACCATGCTGCGAGTGAGTTTCCCTGTTCTGCAGTCCCCTGCCATGCACTGATTATCTCTCCTTGCTTTCGCAGGTACACCTGGGAAGCAGCCGAGGGGGTCCAGGAGCCAGGTGCTCGATTCCAGCCCTGAGGTGACCATGGAAGAGGAATCCACAGACCCCAACATTGAAGACCTGTCACAGCGCTCACCAACACCCTCCACCAGCACAGAGACACACCTCAGTGGGACCTAGTTCTAGAGTAGCCTCAGGGTCACAATCTGGTGAGCACAATGCACAGTCTGACCCACAGCAGGTGGTGGCAGGTACCTATTAGTTTGCCCGCACTTGGAGGGCTGCTGGAGGCTAGAAATCTGCTGAGCCCAAGTCATATGACGAGCCTCTGGACTCAGTGACACCTCAGTTGCTGGAGCTGCAAAGGCAAGTTCGGGAACATCAGGAAGGAATGTCCGCTGCACTCCTCAGATTGAAAGGTATGATGGAGGAGTCCGTCTGCCTTCAGTCTAAAGTGACAGTGCTGGCATGCCAATGCACCGAGGTCAACATTGGATAGGATAGTGGCTGCCGTGGAGACCTTGTCTGGCCAGTGCAATGGCCTCATCGCCTGCACCCTCGCCTTCCAGGACCTTATCAACCTCTTCCCCTTTGACTTCCTCCTCATCGGAGGTGATGAGAAGCTCTTGCATCTTCTAATCATCCATGTCCTCCCCCCATTGCATTGCCAGGTTGTGTAGCACACAGCATGTCACTCTGATAGAGGAGTATAATGTGGGAAATGTAAGGTTATTCACTTTGGTTGTAAGAGTAGAAAAGCAAAATATTTTAAAAAAGATATGAAACTTGTAAATGTTGATGTTCAGACATACTTGGGCATGCTCATACTAGGAACACAAAAAGTTAGCATTAAGGTACGGCAAGCAATTAGGAAAGCAAATGGCATATTGGGTTTTATTGCAAGGGGATGGAATGCAAGAATAAAGAAGCCTTGCTATAACTGTATAGGGCTTTGTGAGACCACAACTTGAATACTGTGTGCAATTTTGGTCTCCATATTTAGGAAAGGATATACTAGCATTGGAGGTGGTACAGTGAAAGTTCACTAGTTTGGTCCTGGGTTGAGAGGGCAGACCTATGATGAGAGGTTGAGTAAATTGGGTTGATATTCTCTAGAGCTTAGAAGAATGAGACATTGAAACGTTCAGGATTATGAAAGGGTTTGACAGAGTGGGTACTGAGAAGCTGTTTGCTCTGGCTGGGGAATCTAGAACAAGGGGGCACAAGTTTAGGATAAGGTGAACATTATTTCGTACTGAGATTATGAGAAATGTCTTCACTCAAAGGGTTGTGAATCTTTGGAATTCTCTACCTCAGAGGGTTGTGGATGCTCCATCATTGAATATATTTAATCCTGGGGTAGATAGAATTTTGATCTCTCAGGGAATCAAGGGATATGGGGAAAGTGGAAGCGGGATCAGCCATGGCCATATTGAATGACGAAGCAGGGTCCATAGGCTGTATGATCTTCTCCTGCTCCTATTTCTTATGTTCTTATGCAACGCCTGGTGGCTGATGTCTTGGCTTCAATTTCAGCACAGGCAGAAGGCACACAGCATCTGAGTGTGGCAGTGGAAGCTCAGACTGAGGTCATAAGATTCATACATGTTGCCATGCAAAATCAGTGGGTGTCTTGCAGGCTCAAACTGCTGCCATTATGACTGTGGATGCCAGTGGTCACAGGGGCATGCAGGGTCACAATCCAGTGATCTGTACTTCAGCAGATTACTAGGATTGCTCAGGTGCCACCCCAGGGCAGTGGCCTTGTGGTCCATGAACCCGCTGTAGTCTCTCAGGATGACAGCCTTCATGCTCTTTTCACTGCGACCTGCTGATGCCTCTCAGCCAGTCAGAAGAGACTCCTGCCACCCACGCTGAGGTGGTGCAGTGTGAAGCCAGACCTCCACTTGCCCAAACTGCTAGCGGACATCCTGCAGTCTCCCTGATTGAAAATCAGTAGCTTCCACCAGCCACGCTGCTGCCACTGATGCAGCACAGTGTAGGAGCACTTGGCCAGGCAAAGGCATCGGTGAGGCAGGCACAAAGGAATGCACGAGTGAATAGTTCAGTTTTATATATATTGATGGAAGGGTTGTTGGGTAAAATTGTTCTGGAATTTTTTTGTGGCATCATTTATTTCAGGATTGTGACCAAGAGGAGGATGCAATGGTTCATTGCAGAGAGATGCAAAATTGGGGCATTGTGGATCAACAGTGATGTGGGGGTGATCTTTGGGGAACCAGAGTCTGACTAGCCACTCACAGATAGTGATTGGGTCCCAATGCCTCTTCCCTTCCTCATCCTCCTCTTCCTCCTCCTCTTCTTCCTCCCAAGGTCCTTGCTGAGTGCTTGGTGGCAAGGGCTGCAACCTCATGAAAGCTAGGTTGTATATCACACAACAGAACACCATGAATTTGGAAACAAGCTCAGGCAAGTGTTGTAAGGTACCCCATAAATGGTACAAGCAGTGGAACCATTGTTTTAGAACCCTGACGTTTTGATCCACAATTTCCAAGTGGTAGCTTCCATGCATGAATCCCACTTTTGGTCCATAATCGGTGTTACGACCAGGGTGGGAGGAGTGAGCAGTTGATCCAGTCCCACTACCCCACAGGGCGTACCATTAGTTTAAAAGTTTAATTTATTCACCAACATGGTGAAGAGGGCATTCCCTCCAATCCTGCAACTATCACATAGGCCAATTGAAGAGGAGAAATTACAATCCCCGACCACATAGCGACCAGAGAGACTCAGGCTTCCTTTACCGGTTTTATTCAAGCATATGCAAGGGAGCCGCAATCATTCCTAAGAATGAAGACCCAGCAGCTCCCTGATTGATTACATTTCACTACTTGGTACTTTGTCTTATCACAATACATTTGAGTACATTTAAATATATCCAATCGGTAACCTACGCATAGGTACCATTTTAAAACTATCCTATTGAGTACATAAACATGTGATTTTGCTAACCAATTATTCTAAAGGGCGTATACATAATTATATTATCCAATCAAAATTAAAACACATACACAAGACCTCGGTTCTCACAACTCAAGACTGCTGTTGTTTCATCAAAGACCCCTATGTCCATTGTATGTCCTCCCATATCTAAGCTAAACCATCTGCCCTGTACCTATCTGAGAGAGGAATATACCTAAACTAACTTTATGTTATGTTTTATCTCCAGTCCAGCTCTCAAGGTTGCACCACTTGAATGGTTCTTCCTGTGACTGGACATTAGCTCATCTCTTGAAACTGTGTAAATCACACAAACTCAAAGCTCCTTTGTGTGCAATGTCCATCTGCTTACCCTCAGCTGTCAAAATGTTTAACATCCATGGCGGCTTGGAGATTTGAAGTGTTCTTCAGTAAATTCTTACAGTGTTCTCTTTTATCATTTTTAATTTTCCCCTAACAATGGCAAGTTTTTTACCGTAACTGCTGGTACCAAGAATAAAAGAGACTTTAACCAGGCTTCTTTCAATAAACAATAAAATTATTTGTTTATTATAAAATAAATAGAAAGGCAAAGCTTATCAACATACTATGTGGAATATGAAGTTATACTAATTACTCTTTCAAGATCTCACACACACACACAACAATGACATAATTTGGCCAAAGATTAAAAGCCAATGGTTCAAAGGCAAAGGATAGATGATAGAGTACTTGAAATGGCATCTGGGTTATATGGTTGGTCTCCCAGCACTGATCCATGAAACAATCAATGACTCTGGCACTGTTTCTCAGGTGGACTCATGGAATACTTGAGGGTACTCTATTCCAGCATCTCAGGAGCAGCTTATTTTCACTTCCGGCTGTGGACTGGCTCTGTCTGCTATCTTCCTTCTCAAACTGTTGGTCCTTCTCTTCTCAAAGCAAAACCAAAATCCACTTTTAAAACACAGTCTCCCAGGCATGTTTCTTTCAGAGCCGTAACAACCAGATAATCTCCTTTGTATACAATTCATCTGGGTCAGGAGGTTGACAGTCTTTTTTTCAACTTCTTAATTACCCTTTCTTATAAAAGGACACTTTTTCCAGGAATCACAGTCAGAGTTCTGCATTAACCCTTTAAGGGACAGTGCCTTTTAAAACAAAAATTCTTCCGGAATGTCCTAAGTCCTTGAAGATGAACCATTTTCTGTGATTAAAGTACTCATGACACTTTCCGCCTTGGAGAAATGAAATGCCATTTTATATGTGTTTCATTATAAAGTGTAATCAAACATAAACAAAAAATACTACAACACACCCACACTCTCGTTCATTCACTTTTTATACAAAGCTAATACAGTTATTCTTTGTATCATTTTGGCCTTTAGCAAATTTAAGGCAAAGTTAAATTCTAGACAAAACATCAGCAATTACATTGTTTTTTCCTGCAATGTGCACAATCTTTGAGTGATAAGGCTGTAATGATAAACTCCATCAAATAGTCTGGCATTCTAGCTAAGGGGTTATGATCAGTACATACCAGTGTCTCCCTGTGTCCATGGCAGACATACATATCAAAATGTTTAAGAGCTGACAGCAATCCAGGGTTTCCTTCTCCACTGTAGAGTATCTTTTTTGGTGTTGATTCAGCTTTTTGGAAAAGTATTCCACTGGCCTTTCGATGCCCAATTCATCTTCTTGCAACAGGACTGTACCTACCCCCAGGTCAGTAGTATCAATTGCTGCTTTGAAGTTTTTAGTGAAATTTAGAGCAGTCAACACTGGTTCATTGATCAAAATTGCTTTCAGCCTTTTAAAAGATGTTTGACACCCTCTTGTCCAAACTACCTTGGCTTTCCTTTGCAACAAGTCCATCGGTGGAGCAGCTATAGTACTGAAATTGGGTACAAATTTTCGGTAAAATCCACACATCCCCCAAAACTACATGATCTCCCATTTAGTTTTAGGGCCAGGGAACTCCTCCAATGCCTATAATTTTGCTGTTCTTGGCAGCACTAGTCCTTGCCTTACGATATGCCCTAGATGAGTTATTTGCACTTTTGAGAATTCACTTTTGGCAAGGTTTATTACCAAATCAGCTGTCATTTTTTAAACAGAGCTTCTAGATGTTTCAGTTGGTGCTTTCAAGTGTCACCATATATCAGTACATCATCAAAATAAACCATGCAGTACGATGGTTTATCCAGAACATCAGCCACCATTTGGTTCATCAGCATTTGAAACGTGATTTTTAGCTTGAATGGCATCACTCAGTATTGGAAAAGACCATCTGTCATGACAAAGGCTGATATTTCTTTAGCTTGGGGTGTTAAAGGAACCTGCCAATATCTTTTTAACAGATCTATTTTGGCAAGAAACATAGCACTGCCAATTCTGTCAACACAGTCTTCCGAATGAGGAATTGGGCAGGAATCTGCTTTTGTTACTGCATTGACCTTTCTGTAGTCTATACATAATCTGGTCAAACCATCTGGTTTAGGCACTAACACAACAGGGAACTCTTGCTGCTTTGGCTGGGTTGGATGAGGACATTTTCTAACATGTATTAAATCCCTGCTTTCACCTGAGCCTGTTTCTCTGGCCCTAAGTGATAAGGATGCTGCTTTAAAGGAGGGGATTCTCCTACATCCACATCATGTACGGCTAAGGTTGAAAATCTTGGTTTGTTCCTATGGGTCCCTTTAAATTCTGTAAGTAACCTCACTAGTTCCTCTTGTTGTCCTGCCTCTAAGTATTAAAATATGGTGTCTAACTGTCCTAATATTTCAGCGTTACCTAACCAGATAGCAATTCAATCTGGGGACTGCCTAAATCTCCTTCTGCCTCACTCTCACTGTCTCTTCCAACCTCCACTGTTCTTACTACTTGACATAGCTGCTCCTTCTTATCCTCCTACCTATGATGGTTTCAACATATTGATATGACACAGACATTTTTTTTCCCACAATCTGGGGTGTTTATACAATAATTTACTTGACCAACCCTCTTAATAACCTTGTATGGAGCACTGAACTGTGCTCTCAGAGTTTCACGCTGTAAAGGCAATAACACCAACACTTCATCCCCTGGTTGTAATGTCCGGGTCATAGCTTGCTTATCAGCCCATTCCTTCATCTTTATTTGAGAAACTTTAAGATGTCCTTGAGCCACTTTGCAGGCTCCTGTGAGCTGTTCCTAGAACACAGACACATAATCTAACATCGAGGATTCATCCCTCTGCTCTATAAAAATTCTCTTTGATTAATTTCAGAGGACCTCTTACCTCATGTCCATTAATTAATTCAAAGGGGCTAAAACCAGTAGATTCATTTGGTGAAACCTGGGTAGCAAGATTTTGTCCCAAACATGGGGATATTCATGACAATATGTTTCAATCATTGTTTTGATATTCTGTTGGTACCTTTCTAAAGCTCCTTGTGTCTGTGGATGATATGCTGTGGATTTTAACTGTTTTATACCCAAACTACTCATTATGTTTTGAAATATTTTAGACATATTATTGGAACCTTGATCTGACTGGATGTCTACCAGTAATTCATACTGAGTAAAAGATTGGGTTAACTTCTCTGCTACTACTTTAGCTGTAATTGTTCTTAAAGGAATGGCCTCTGGAAATCCAATTGTCATATCCATGATAGTAAGGATATACTGGTTTCCTGCTTTCATTTTTGGTAATGGTCTGCACAGTCTACTCACACCCTACTAATTGGTTCCTCAAAAACTTGTATGGGAATTAAGGGTGCTGGTTTGATTGCATGTTGTGGTTTTCCCACCATCTGGCACGTATACCACATTTTACAAAACTGAACCATGTCTTTGTGAAGACCTGGCCAGTAATACTGACGGTTTATCCACTCTTGAGTTTTCCGTATCCCTACCTGTCCTGCCATCAGAATTTCATGTGCTATCCTTAATATCTCTTTACAATATTTGGGCAGTACCACTAACTGATGAACAACCATCCACTCTTCATCTGCAGGTCGGTGAGGAGGTCCCCACTTCCTCATTAGAATTCCAATTTTAACTTAATAGCATTCTGGAACTTCCTCAGCCTCAGCTTCAGTTTGGGCTGATTGTGCTATCTTACTTAACTCTGGATTGGCTTGTTGAGCCTCAACTAGAGAACATTTGTTAAACATCTTTTTTGGATTATTAAGTCTTTAAAGAAAGTTTCAGCTGGCCAAACATCTGTCTGCAGTATCACTTTGACTTCCGATGATGGACTTTGCATAGCCATTGCTCGGGTCATCACATACGAAGGAAAAATTCCCGGAACCTATTCCTGTAACTGATCCGTTGCTTTAACCTCACTTAGGCTTTCCGTAATTATGGGAAAGGCTATTACCTTTGCTCTAGTTGAATCATTTCCCAAGAGTAAATCAACTCCTTCTACAGGTAACTTCTGAACAACTCACAGCAGTGTTCACACTCAGTTTCACTGCTGCAGTTAACGCTACAACTTAATCTGTTGTATTTTCAGTCAGGGTTCCTTTTCCGGAATCATCCTTATGTACCCCAATAAGTTCCATGGATTTCTCACGCAATTTCAAGCTTGTCCCACCCTGTTACAATGGAAACACTTAGGCTTTTGAACATCATTTCCACCCTCAGGACCTTCCTTTCTGATCTGAGTAGAAGTTTCCGGGATATTCCCAGCTGTCCGTTCTCTTCCCTAGCTACTTGACTTCCTTTCACTTCCCATCTTCTAACCTTCTCGGGCTTGTGGGGGTGACGGGAAAAAGGTTTAGATTTATGGACCAGCTCATAATCGTCAGCCATCTCCACTGCCTGTCTATCTGTTGCAACGCTCTGGTCTTCAACATGGGTTCCAACTATTGGAGGAAGTGAATTTTTAAATTCTTCCCGAAGAATTATTTCCCTAAGAGCGTCATACATTGTCTCTACCTTTAATACCCCCATCCAATGGTCAAAATTACTTTGCTTTACCCTCTCAAATTCAATATAGGTCTGCCTAGGCTATTTCCTTATGTTTCGAAATTTCTGCCTGTACACCTCAGGAACAAACTCATAAGCACTAAGAATAGCCTTTTTTTACTGCATCATAATCCACAGAAAGCTTTCTTGAAAGTAATGCATAAACCTCATGAGCTCTACCTGCCAACCTATTCTGTAAGAGCAATGTCCAGATTTCTTTTGGCTACTTCATTTTCTTAGCTATCTTTTCAAACAAAATAAAGAGTGTCTCTACATCTCTTTCCTCAAGCTTTGGGAGGGCTTGTACAAATTTAAACATCTGCCCACTGGGCTTTGGGTTGGAGGTGGTTTTTTTCATCATCAGAACCTTCCTCAACATCTCAGGCCTCTCTTTTTAATTCCAACCTTTTAAGCTGGAATTCGCTTTCTCGTTCCTTATCTCTTCCCTCCCTTGCTAACTTCTCTTTCTGGAGGTCAAGTTTTTGTATTTCCAATTCTCTTTCCTTTTCCAATTAAATTTTTTTCATCTCTCTTTCTTTTTCCTTTTCTTTTTCTTTTGCCTCCATTTCAAGTTTTTTCAATTCCTTTTCATGTTCAAGCTGCTTCATTTGCAACTGAATCCTAGTTAACTCAACTGACTCACTCGCTGGAGAACATGGTCTCCCTTCTATCCCATCCAATTTTAAATGTTGCACAATTACCTCAATTATGTCCATGTTCCTCGTCTCTATGGTTAATTCTAACTCCAGCTTATCCGCCAATTCTGTTAGCTTAGCCTTGGTTACTTTTTGTAAACTAGTCAAGGTTAAATCTTCTTTCTCTAGAAAAGTCATAGCAACTTCCAAAGCCATTTTGGTTTGCTAATGTATAAGAAACCTGGTTTCCATCCTCTTATCCTTCCAATGATTATTATTCCACATCCAGTCACCCACAGCCCGCGTTTCAAATCCTGCTATGTTCTATGTTATGACCGGGATGGAAGGAGTGCGCAGTTCATCTAGCCCCACTACTCCACAGGTTGTACCATTAGTTTAAAAGTTTAATTTACTCACCAACGTGGCCAATTGTTTACCTTCACTACTGGTAATAAAAGTGACTTTAACCAGGCTTCTTTCAATAAACAACAAACTTATTTGTTTATTATAAAACCAGTCTTGTCAAGTAGAAAGGCAAATCTTATCAACATAAGGTGTGGAATATGAAGTTATACTAATTACTCTTTCAAGATTTCGTGATACCCTAAGTCTATCTCTCTCTGTGTCTCCTACACACATACACACACACAGACACACACATACAACAATGAAATAAAAATAGAAATGGAGGAGTTCAAAATCAATGGTTCAAAGGCAAAGGATAGATGGTGGAATTCTTGAAATGATGTCTGGGTTATACGGTTGGGCTCTCAGCACTGATCCATGAAATAATCAATGACTGTTGAGCACTGCTTTTCAGGCAGACTCATGGAATACTCGAGGGTACACTATTCCAGCATGTAAAGCATCTTAGGAGCAGCTTATATTCACTTCTAGCTATGGACTGGCTCTGGGCTGAAAAAGGCAAGTATCTTCCTTCTCAAGCAGTTGGTCCTTCTTCTTCTCAAAACAAAACCAAAACCGACTTTTAAAACACAGTTTTCCAGGCATGTTTATTTTTCAGAGCCATACAGCCTTTTGTACACAGTTCACCTGGGGCAAGAGGTTGACAGTTTTTTTTCAACTGTTTAACTCTTGTAAAAGGATGTTTTTTTTTCAGGAATAGCAAGCAAAGTCCTTTATTAAAGATTTTAAAACACAAATTCTTCTCGAATGTCCTAAGTCCTTGAACCTGAACCATTTTCTGTGATTAAATTCATGACATCGGCCCCACTCCTCATTTTATCACTCTTTTATATTTATATGCCTATAGAAGACTTTTGGATTCCTTTTTGTTCGCTGCCAGTCTATTCTCATGCTCTCACTTTGATTCTCTTATTTGCTTTCTCAATTCCCCTCTGAACCTTCTATATTCAGCCTGGTTCTCAATTGTATTATCCACCTGACATCTGTCATAAGCACACTTTTTCTGCTTAATCTTAATGTTCATCTTCTTCATCAAGCAGGGAGGTCTGGACCACTTGTGACCACTCACGTGAGGTCACTGAATCAAAGTTTGCCACCAAGGCTTCAGTGAGGACCTTGGTGGTACTTCATCCAAGTTCATAGGACTTGACCTGGCACTGGCCTCCACAGCTACTTGCTTTCAGTGCCTCATGAATGTGTGCCTGAAGGATCCCCTGGTCCCCTGTGGACACAGGACATCTCTCCTGTTCATCTCCTCCACCAAGGCCTCCAGTGCCATGTTTGCAACCCTTGGAGACCACTCTCACCCATGCTGTGAAATGTTTCATTGTTTCCCAGCCAGATTTACTTCCTGCAGGACTGCCAACTCCTAATGCAGCCACAATTCACTTCTGTTTAAGAGGTGCAGGCTAGATTTAACTGGTGCTAACAAGTTATGATTTTGGGTTCCCTGGTGATGTGTGCAGCTGCTCAATAGAATGTTTCATGCTCTCAGCATATTGAAATCATTTGTAATGAGCAGGCAGCATAAATGGATAAGGATTTAGGGATTGGCAATAAATGCTGACCGAGCCAGCCACGTTGACATCCCGTGAAAGAAGAAAAAAGATGTTGGCTTGCCACATGCAGTGCAATCAAAGGATGAGGGTTGCTTGCACACTGTGATCCCTGTGCCAGTTTTTGGAGGGGGGCTATCCAGTTGAGATCCCCTGTAGCCCATGTCACATTTTAATCTTTTTTTGCAAGATTTTAATTGCTCCATAAATGAAGTGATATTTATTGATACAAAACGCACAGAAGCATGGCTTTGTATAATGCGGTGGTGTGCAGCCCCGAGAGCTTTTTTCATGCAGTAGGGTAAAAGTGAAAGTTGCGAACAGGCTGAGGAGTGGAAGTGAAAGTAAAATTTATACGTTAGGTCTGTACAAGGTACAAAGTACAAGGCAGCTTTCCTGTTTTGTCAGTTACAAATTTAACATAAAGTCCGTGCAAACGCTTTGGGATTTATGAAACAGCGCATTTGGAATTATATAGGTGTGCATCTTGATGTGGACAAAGGGACACTTCGCTCTGTGGGGTGAGTTTTGAACTCTTAACGTTTTACATAACGTTAAACGACATCGTTTCCCAGTGTTTGGTGCAATGAAAGTAATGTGACCAGATTTTTTGCTCACTTTGATATATTCCTAGGTTTTGTGTTTATGATTCAGCACCTGATGTGCAGGTTCGGATAGTAACAGATTTGCGCTTTGTTCGGTCGTGAACAAAACGGAAAACTGTTTACTCTCGATGGATCAGGATCCATTATTGATTCGCCTTGAGAGTTATAAGATGTGTACGTTGCTGATGATGGGCATAAAAGTGGAATTAATTCGTGTAGATGGTAGGAGGGAAACAATAGGAGTAATTTAAACATTTTAAAATTGTGGGAAAACAGCTCGAAGTGTACAATTTAAACGGATTTGTATTTTCACATGTTTTATTTCCTTTCGGTTTCACTTTCTGTGCTCGATGCTTCTGTTATGCTGAGCTGATACCTTCGATTAAGGATAATTTCAAATTCTACATGCGACATTAGAATGTTCAAATGTGTGTAGTGAAGTGGGATTTTAATTCCTGTCCATGAAATTAAGTGAAAAATAAATAAATTCCTCCTGTGAACTGTTGTCTTCTCCACCTCGTAGTCCTCCAGAATGTGCATGCTGCAGGTTTGTGTTTACGAATGCTTCGGATTTTCCTCTCTTGTTTCTTCAACGGAACACGTCTGAGATTTAGAAATAAACCCTGATGACTGTAAACTCAGATCCAAACCTTAGTGCTTCAACTTGCAACATATTGAGAGTCCAATCCACGCCAACATTTAAATGTTGTTCTGTAATTCCCCCAGGTTACCTGTGCCACTGAAGGTGGGCGGAGGTAATGTCATCACGCCGTTAGCCTGTAAACAATAGATCTCAACAACTAATGGACGGATTTCAACAAAATTTGGTACACAGATAAGGTGTGGCCCAAGGAAGAACCAATCGATTTTGGCAAAAAATATGGATCCTAATCCAGATCCTGGATTTCTTAAAGGGATTCCTTAACATTGGGGGCCAGGGAGAATTGACTTTTTTTGAATGTTATGGGTTGTCTTATTTAGAATGTTGTTGATTGTTTTAGGATGTTGTGGATTGTCTCGACTGCTTTGGTGGAATAGTCGTCAAAATGTGAGCAGAGTCTTCAGAGCGGATTGTTGGATCCATTGTGGATTGGCCTGAAGCCTACTCAGAAAGATGGAAGCTCTTAATAAATCTTTTTCAGCTTTGTAGAGTAGGGGAGGTGTTGTGGTGCAATGGTAGCTTCCCTACCTCTGGGCGGGAAGCTCTGGGCTCAAGTCCCACTTCAGGATTTGATGGCCACAGAAGATGCATTCATGATGTGGCCAAACAGCTTGACTATCAGTCTGTAAAACCTTCCAATATGCCTGGTGGCAAGAGTGGGAGAGTTTCCTGTTCAGCCATACTGCAGAAGGCAATAATGAACCACTGTGGTACTTTGCCAAGCATAATCATGGACCAATCCAGTAGAAGTCCATGGCTGGCACAGGGCATGGTACTTGAAGGAGAGGGAGGAGCATCAACCAGGCAGTTAATAGCCTCAAGGTAGAGTTGTGTAATTGTGATAATGTTGAGTTAACACAGTGTAGTGGAGGTATACACTCTATTAAGTACCTTCTTCACTTGTATTTAATGTATGTGATCAAATTGTTTTCTTTATTTGTCTCTGTGTTTTTGTAAGTTAGCACCTGTGGAGAGTGACAGTCGGTTAACTGGAGAATGTAACAATCAAGGCACAGAATGCACTAATAATTCCCACATTCAGTTCTGCCCAGGAGCAAGGGAGGAAGCCAGTTGGGATACTTTAATACATCATGCAGATCAGTTCAAGGATCAGTGAATAGCACTTAGTGAACAGTTGGTCAGAAGCAGGCAAAGAGCCTCCATGCAGCTAAACTGCTGCTGTTAGCTGTGTTGCTGAAGAGATGGAGAAAGGTCACTGGCTCCATGCAGTTGGGACTCAAGGAAGCCCATCAGGTACTGAGAAAGCAGCTGAAGGTCACTGTCTCTGTGCTGTTGAACAGTTTGGGCTCAGAGAAGTTCTGGGGCACATATGAGCTCAGCAGAGCCGAAAGGAAGCTGTCTGCCAGAGAGTTCACAGTTCGACAAAATAAAGCCTATAAGCAGCACTGGTCTGTTAGTGAATCTGGCCGCTGGGGCAAAGGGCTGCACGTTTGGGGTTCTGCTCGAAGCAGCTGCAGAGTTGGAATTGTGCTGGTGATTAGATGGTGGAGTCCAGTCTCAATAGGCCTCAGCCTCAGGAGAAGAGATTGAGCAACTGGGAGGCGAGCAGCCATTGAGGCAGTCTGAGTTGAAGTGGTTTGAAGGAAATCAGTGATTAGATCTTTGAAAGAGAAGAGATGAAATCCCTCAGGAGAAATACAGAGTTTTGAAGAATTTTTGTGACTCTCTGATGTCTGAGTGGGTGCTGAGAATATGTGGGATCTCTCTTGATTGGGTTTGCCATTTAATATGCAGTTTGTGGTGTGTTCCACCACAGTTTACCTGTCAATTCAAGTTTACCTCATGTTATAAGATAGATATTGTTCACGGTTTGCTTTGTTGACCCATATATAGTAAAATTTCTTTTGTTTGTTTAAAACCATGGAATCTTGTGGCATCATTCTGTCAGCAAGTAACTGGGATTTCAAATTCCATCTACATTAGACAAAATGCTACCGATCCCTAACTGCATCTTAACCAAATTTGGAGATCTGGTGTGGGATCGTAACATCTATTCCATTTTTTTAGTCTCCTTTAGGTTTTCCAGCACTACACACTCCTCAGTTGAGATAGTATTCACTCCAGCATGTCAATATAAAGGCTAGTTTTAGTGAAGTTGCTAGGGAATGCCCAAGAGCAGCAGGGGTAGTTAATCCAAGTTTTTCTTTCTCTTCAGTGTCTCTGCTCAACACTTTTCCAGTGGAAAATCTTAATATTGTGAGCTTGCTATATGGAAAAATGTGGGTTAGAGGTTGCAGTCTACCACTTATCATCATAGAATCATAGAAATTTACAGCACAGAAGATGGTCAGTTGGCCCATCGAAACTCTGTCAACTCTTTATGAGAGCTTGCTTTTTCCCCACAACTCTGCAAATGTTTTCTGTTTCAAGAATATGTCCAATTCAGCCATGATCTAATTGAATGTGTAGAAGGGTCAATGAGCTGAATGGCCTACTTTGTTCCTATGTTCCAAGTTCCCTTTTGAAATTTCTATTGACTCTGCGTCCTCAACCCTTTCACTACTTCATAGAACATCACTATGCACCACCATGCTGATTTCTAAACATTTGTGAAAAATGCTTACAATGCTTTCTTGGCATACCTTGCAGGTACTTTGCCAGGTTTACTAATGACATGATATCACACCACCCATCCACTCAGGCATGGCAACTCTTTTAAGTAATAATCAGCAAAAGCTTATCACACAACAAGCACAGAATCTTCTGGAGTGTGAATTAATGCCAGCAGACCCCAGGATGGTAAAATTTTTCAGAGCAGTTATTCCCTGGCTGCTTTAGGTACTTCCTTCAATACGGCGACCAAATTCCATTATCAATATTTGTCACAAAAGTATAATAATTTTCATATATTATAGTGAATTATTGTAAAGGTAGGTTAATAGTAGGGTTTGGATAAGTTTTTGTGTATAGGTGCGTGCATGTGTGTGGGTTTTAATTGAATTGCAAACAGCTGGTCTGGATGTTTTGATGTATCAGAAGAGAAGCTAGGTTTGAAATGCTAAACACGTAAATATGGCTGAAGTTTTAGAATTTGAGGTGTGAAAACCATTTGAATTTTTATATAAACCAGAGTCATGAATTTTAGAGAGATGATAAGGTGTCACACCTAGCCAACAGAGGCTAAGCCAAACAGTGTGTTTATTTTCCCCAAAGATTACTGATAATATGAATACTATGAAAGATTTATATTATGGAAAAAGTAAAGTTGCAAAGGCATATTGGAACAATGGGATTTACATTAAAAAGGGAGAAACATGTATAATGGAGATGAGGTAAGAGAAAGGAATTCTAGTATCCAACAAGTGTGAAAAGCCTCCAAGCTCTTTGTACCAAACTGCTGCCCTTAGGAACTGAAGCTAAGAGAATTCATTTTAAATATCACTGTCCAGGGTATTGTATGCTTTGCCAGGGTCTGTTGAAATCTATGGGCAGAATATTGCTGTCAGCTTGTGGGGGCGGGCCTGACACACCGATGCATAAAATGATGCGAGATGACATCGGGCATGTGTCCCGACGCCATCGCGTGTCATTTCGATATTTCATTCGGCGGGCACATGCCTGCCAAACTGTCAACAGCCTATTAAGGCCATCAAAAAAGTAATTTACTTTATTAACAATGCTGCCCGTCCAATCTTAAGGTTGGTGGGCAGGCGAAGAGCCCAAGCGGCCTTCGCGTTTTCCAGGAAACCTCATTCATGGGCGGGATGAGGTTTCCTGAAGGTTTTATAAAATTAATAAATAAATTTTGTAAACTTCACAAACATGTCCCAGCTCATGTGACACTGTCACATGAGGGGGCATGTTTAAATAATTTTTTACTTTATTTTAAAAAAAGTTTTGTTAGCTACTTAATCTCCCTGAGGCAGCTCCGTGCTTCAGGGACATTGCTGTGCTTTTTTGCGCCCATGCACGAAAAAGCGCAGGCCCCGACTCTCCCTTCTCCCCCCCGCCCGCACAGGTGGCGCTGAGTGCTACCAGCCGTGCGTTAGGTTGGGCGGGCCTTATTTGGCCCACCCATGTAAAATGGCGGCGCGCAGCCGATCGCGGGTGGCAATCAGCTGCACACCTGCTTCCAAACAGCCCGCCCACCATAGGAAAAATTCACCCCATGTTGTTTACTGTTGCCTTAACGGAGGTGGAAGTGGAGTTAGATTAATTGGGGGGAGCTAGGAGTTATCATAGTAGTAATTTGTAGACCGATGTATGTACTTAAAATCATTTCTTTATTAATAAATGTTTAATTTAGTTTTGTAAAAAATCTCTAAGGCTCGGTGGACTTATTACCACTGAACCCAAGGCACGCATCTCGAAATAAAAATACAAATTGCAAAAACAGTTGTGGCAGCTGTTTCAAGTTCCCCTGTGGGATTTGGGCAGCTCGGCATTTACCATCCGCTGTGCCATAACCAAATTGGGGGCTCTTCACAGGATATATTTAAAATTCCTTGATTGGTTTGGAGTTGGTGAATCTCAAGGTTATGAGTACGAGAGGCACTTTGAATTCAGGAGTTGGTGTGAGGTATTTTTAAAATGGTGAGACTGCAAAAATGGCTGTATCCATGGCTAAAACTTTTTTGGAAGTGGAAGATATAACTCTGATTGGGTTACAAAAAGTATCTAAGGGTAAGTTAGCAGAGTTGGTGGATAAGTTGCAGTTGAGGTTACATGTAGGGGCAAAGAAAGCAAACATACTTGAAGTGATAGTACGGCATTTAAAGTTGGAAGTGATACCTAACACTAGTGAGTCACAGGCAGAGGTAGTGAGACTTCAGTTAGAAATGAAGAGGCTTGAATTTGAACAAACAAAGGAACTGAGGAAACTTGAATTGGAGACAAACAAAAAGGTAGAAGAATTGGAAATGAAAAAAAAAACTGTAACTAGAGGCAGCAGGAAAA
This sequence comes from Cetorhinus maximus, assembly GCF_964194155.1. Taxonomy (NCBI): domain Eukaryota; kingdom Metazoa; phylum Chordata; class Chondrichthyes; order Lamniformes; family Cetorhinidae; genus Cetorhinus; species Cetorhinus maximus. The sequence continues at coordinate 110,647,767 of NC_135888.1, read as the reverse complement.
GAAAGGGAAAAGGAAATTATTTCAAAAAGAAATGGAAATGCGAAAACTTGATCTCCAGAGGGGAAAGTTAGCAATAAAGAAAGAGTGAAGGAAAGAGACAGAGAGCATCAGCTTAAAAAGCTGGATTTTAAAAAGGAGACATCAGATGCTGAGGAAAGTTCTGATGATGAGAAAATCTTTAACTTAAATCCCAGTGGGGAGATGTTTAAATTTGTACAAGCTCTTCAGAAGTTTGAGGAAAGAGATGTTGAGGTATTTTTTATTTCATTTGAGAAGATAGCTAAACAGATGAAATGGCCACAGGAAAACTGGACATTGTTGTTACAATCCAAGGTTGGTGGTTAGAGCACATGAGGTTTATACTTCACTGTCAGAAAGAAATGTCAGTGAACTATGATGTAAAAAAGGGTATTTTGAGTTGGTTTCTGAGGCATACAGGCAGAAATTTAGGAATATGAGAAAACAGCCTGGGCAAACTTATATTGAGTTTGAGAGAGTAAAACAAATTAATTTTGACCGGTGGATATGGGTATTAAAAATAGAGAGGACTAATGCAGCTCTTAAGAGAAGTAATTCTTTTGGAAGAATTTAAAGATTCAATTCCTTTGGTAGTGAGAACTCATGTGGAGGAACAAAGAGTGAAAATGGTAAGACAAGAGCAGAGGTAGCTGATGATTATGAGTTAGTTCATAGAGCTAAACCTTTCTTCCTCCCCCTTTTAAATCAGAGAAGAATAGAAATTGGGAAGGTGAAAGGAACATAGGTAGTCAGGGAAGAGGAGTAGGTGAAAATTCCCAGGAAGTTTTTTCTCAGAATAAAAAGGAATGTGCTGGGAGTAGAAGTGACACTCAAAAACTGAGGTGTTTTCATCGTAATAGAGTTGGACACACAAAGTTAGTGTGTTGGGATTATTTCAGGTGGAGAAAAATTCTGGAAGTAAAAGTACTATGGGTTCTGAGGTTCAGGAACAGGAAAAACCAATTGTTTGTGCACAGGTAAAACAGGAAGAAGCAGTGATAGGTAAAGATGTGGGAATGTGTTCACATTTTATCAAAGGGAGTTCTAAGGAGCAGGTTGCAGAAATGTTTAAAGATTTTGTGTGTGAAGGGCAAGTCTTTCCATGTGTACATGGTGGAGTAGGTAAAGATGTTAAAATTTTAAGAGACACGGGGCTAGTCAATCCTTAATGTTGTGGGATAGTGATATTTGTCGTTCAGAGGGGGTATTGCAGGAACAGGTGACAATAAGTGCGGTCCATGGAGATGCTATTCCATTGTGGAAGATAAATTTAAAGAGTTAAGTGGAAAACAGGTGAGGTGGTTGTTGGCGTAGTGGAAAAGTTGCCCATTACAGGGATTCAGTTTATTTTAGGTAATGATATAGCTGGATCACAGATGTGGGTGATGCCTATGAAAAGATTGCAGTTGAGCTGCCTGTAGAGGTGTCTTCAACAGAAGTGTTGCAGAGAGACCATCCTGGATTGTTTCCAGATCGTGTGATAACAAGATCACAGGCTCACGTGAGAATGAGAAGAACAGGAAGTTAAAAGTCAGGGAGAAGGTGTGGAAGTCCAATTAGCTGGCATTGTGTTTGATAAGATTGTTCAGGAAGAACGAACGGACAATGTAGCTGAGGTGTTTAACTCAAGGCAGTTGATAGAGTTACAGAAAAAGAATATGCAAATAAGACAGTTATATCAAACTGCTTACTCAGAAACAGAGGCAGAATGTATTCCAGAATGTTATTACCTTAAGAGTAATGTTATAATGAGAAAATGGTGGCCTTATGTTTCAGCAAATGAAAGCTGGAAGGAAGTTCACCAAATTGTTATCCCATTTGGATATAGAAATGAGGTTCTGAGGATATCTCATTAAATTCCAATGGGAATTAGGAATTTAGGAATTAAAAAGACACAGGAGAAAATACAAAAACATTTTTATTGGCTTGGATTGCATAGAGATGTAGTCAAATTGTGTAGAACATGTTATACACGTCAGGTGGTAGGGAAACCACAAGCACCTTTAAGCCGGCACCTTTGGTTGCAATTCTAGCATTTAAAGAACCTTTTACTAGCGTCATGATTGATTGCATAGGACCCCTCCCTAAGACTAAAAGTAGAAATCAGTACTTACTGACGATAATGGATGTATCCACAATATTTCCTGAAGTGATACCTTTGAGAAATATTACAACAAAGAGAATTGTGGAAGAGTTGATTACATTTTTCACAAGATATGGTTTACCAAAAGAAATACAATCAGATCAGGGTTCAAATTTCATGTCACAGCTGTTTAAGGAGGTAATAGGTGGTTTGCAGATCAAACAATTTAAGTCAACAGCTTACCAACTTGAGTCGCAAGGAGCTTTGAATAGATGGCATCAAATTTTAGAGAAACTATAGTTAGGATTATCCACAGGATTGGGAAGGGAAATTCTATTCCTGTTATTTGCTATTAGGGATGCTCCTAATGCATCGACTGGTTTTAGTTCTTTTGAACTAGTTTATGGTCATGAGGTAAGAGAGCCACTGAAATTTATTCATGAAGACTTGGTGAGTCAAAATTCAGAAACTACTCTCCTGGATTATGTATCAAATTTCAGAGAAAGATTGAACAGCGCATGTGAGTTTGCTAAGGACCATTAGAAGATATCACAGCAAGTGATGAAGGCGAAGGCAGATAAGAGAGCCACAGCTCATAATTTTGTTGCTGGGAAAAAAGTGTTAGTTTTATTACCAGTGTGGGGTGAACCATTAAAGGCAAGGTTTAGTGGGCCTTGCAGGATTGAAATGGACCTGAGTAAAGTAAATGATATAATAAATACTCCAGATAAAAGAAAGAAGCAGAGGGTGTGTCATGTAAATATGCTTAAAAAGTACTTTGACAGGGAAGATGACTAAAAGGAGATATTAGCGGTGGTAGATAAAGAGAAAAAGGTAGAAACGAAGGATTCTGAAATTGATTTTCCTCTAATCAAATAATGAGGGGGTGCTTAAAAATTTAAATGGAATATTGAGTTACCTTCCAGACAAGTGTCAAAGTGATTTGGAGAAGCTATTGCAGTCACACACAGCTATTTGTGGCAATAAGCTGGGGAGGACAAATTTAGTTATACATGTTGTATGTGTACAAGTTTCATCTTCGATAAGGCAACATCCTTATAGATTAAATCCGCAAAGTTATCACAAGTACAGAAAGAAATTGAATTCATGCTTCAAAATGATATGATTGAGTCTAGTTGCAGTAACTGACATTCACCTATTGTGCTGGTTCCGAAACCAGATGAAACATATAGACTGTGTGTGGATTATTGAAAGGTGAATGCAGTAACAAAAGTGGATTCATTTCCTATACCATCGTAGAAAGATTGCATTGAGAAAGTGGGACAATCAAACTTTATCACAAAGATTCACTTCCTAAGGGGATATTGGCAAGTACCATTATCGGAGAGAGCAAAGGAGATATCGACAGATGGACTATATCAGTTTAAAGTCATGCCATTTGGTATGAAATAATGCACCTGCAACATTCCAAAGACTGACAAGCAAAATAATTGCAGGACTGAGCGATTGTGCTGTTTACATTGATGACTTGATAGATTTCAGTCAAAGGCGGTAGGAGCATTTACAGCACAGGAAGAATTGCTTTGTCGATTACAAGAAGCTAATTTGGTGATGAACTTGGCGAAAGATGAATTTGCAAAAGCGCAAGTTACGTATCTAAACCATACCATTGGACATGGTAAGGGGGCTTTGAGAAATGTGAAAGTCAAGGCTATCATGGATTGCCTCGAGCCTACAATAAAATGAGAAGTTTTGAGATTTCTGGGCATGAGTGGGTTTTACCGGAAATTTGTACTAAATTTTAGCAGTGTGGTTGCTCAAATTGACTGAACTATAAAGAACAAGAAGTTTCAATGGACACAGAAGTGTCAGAAGGCATTTGACAGATTTTTCTCCAGTTTTTTTCTCCAGTTTAAAATACATTACACTAAGGAAAGGTAAGGGTTCTAGTTTTTATTTAAAGTACATAAATAATTTAATTTTTTTTTACTTTATTTAACTTAAAGTAAGGGTTTTTTTCAACTAGAGGTATGGCAAGGCAGCTCAGTACTATGTTATGTACCGCCTGCAACATGTGGGAAATCCTAGATGCCCCTTGCGCTCTGACCGACCACGTGTGCAGGAAGTGCCACCAGCTGTAACAGCTTGAGCTCCGAGCTTTGGAGGTTGAGCGGTAGATGGAAGCACTGAGGGGCATCCGTGAGGCTGAGAGTTTTGTGGATAGCATGTTTTTAGACGTGGTCACCCCACAGCTTACGGAAGTACAGACAGAGAGGGAATGGGTGACCATCAGTCAGAAGAAAGGTGTCAGACAGGTAGTCAGAAAATCCCCAGGGTGCATCTCACTCGAGAACTGTTTTACTGTGTTGGAAAACAATGAGAATGACAGTTCCTCTGGAGAGTGCAGCCATGCTCATGGTACTATGAGTAGCTCAGCTGCACGGGGGTGGGGTGGGGGGCAGCGAGGAAAAAGAGGGGAAGAGCAATAGTGGTAGGAGACTCGATAGTAAGGGGAACAGAGGCGGTTCTGCAGCCGTTGACGTGACTCCAGAGTGGTATGTTGCCTCCCTGGTGCCAGGGTCAAGGATGTCACTGGCTGCAGGGCATTCTAAAGGGAGAGGGCAAACAGGCAATGATCGTGGTACATATTGGCACCAACGATATAGGTAGAAAGAGGCATGAAGTCCTGCAAGCAAAATTTAGGGAGCTAGGAAACAGATTTAAAAAACAGGACCTCAAAGGTAGTAATCTCTGAATTACTTCTGATGCCACGCGCTAGTGAGTATAGAAATAGGCAGTTAGTCCAAATGAATGCGTGGCTAGAGAGATGGTGCAGGAGGGAGGGCTTTAGATTTCTTGGACATTGGGACCGTTTCTGGGGGCGGTGGGACCTGTACAAGGCGGACGGGTTGCACCTGAACCAGAATGGGACCAACATTCCTGTGGGGAGGTTTTCTGGTGCTGCTGGGGAGGGTTTAAATTAACTTGGGAAGGGGATAGGATCCTGAGAGGAGGTTCAGCAAGGGGAGATCCACAGCCAAAATTAGAAGAGAGAGCAAGTGAGTCTGGAAGGCTAGAAATTATAGGCTAGTTAAGGCACAAGGGAGTTTGGCAAGGTTGGATGGTATTTATTTTAATTCAAGGAGTCTGACGAATAAGGCAGATGAGTTGAGGGCACAAATTAACACACAGAAGTATGATGCCATTGCTGTCACAGAGACATGGATGAGAGAGGGGCAGGATTGGCAGCTCAATATTCCAGGATATAGGGTCTTCTGGCGAGACAGGGAAGGAGGTAAAAGAGAAAGGCAGTATTGATCAGGGAATCAATTACAGCAGTAAGGAGGGATGACATCTTAGGAGGCTCCTCAAATGAAGCCATATGGGTAGAACTGAAAATCAAAAAAGGAGCAATCACATTGTTGGGAGTGCACTACAGGACCCCAAACAGTCAGAGAGAAATAGAAGAGCAGATATGTAGGCAAATTTCAGAGAAGTGTAAAAATAATAGGGTAGTAATAGTGGGGGATTTAATCTTCCCCAACATTAACTGAGTTAGTCATAGTGTGAAAGGTTTAGAGGGAGCAGAATTCCTCAAATGTATCCAGGAGAGCTTTTTCAGCCAGTACATAGAAGGTCCTACAAGAGAGGGGGCGGTCCTGGACTTAATTTTAAGGAATGAAGCCGGGCAAGTGGTAGAGGTATCCGTAGGGGAGCATTTTACAGATAGTGGTCATAACTCCGTTAGATTCAAGGTTGTTAAGGAAAAGGACAAGGATGGGCCAGAAATCATGGTTCTAAATTGGGGGAAGGCCGATTTTAAGATCATCAGATATGATTGGCTAGAGTGGGCTGGGAGCAGCTACCTTTAGGTAAAACAAAAACAGAATTACCTGGAAAAACTCAGCAAGTCTGGCAGCATCGGCGGAGAAGAAATCAGTTAACGTTTCGAGCCTTCATGGCCCTTCGGCAGAACTGGAGCATAGTTAGAAGAAGGGAGAAATATAAATTGGTTTAAGGTGGATTGGGGGGGGGGGGGCGGTGGTGGGGGGGGGGGAGAGACACATTGAGGGTGTGGTGTGGTGATTGTGGAGATGAGCAGATAATCAAAAGATGTCACAGACAAAAGGGTCAAAGAGGTGTTGAAGGTGGTGGTATTTGTCTGAGAAAAGTGCTAATTAAGAATGGAAGACAGGATATTCAAAGTATAGCTCTAGTGGGGGTGGGGTGGAAAGACTAAAGGTTTTAGTTTTAGATTTAAAAATAATGGAAATAGGTGGGGAAAGAAGAATCTATATAAATTATTGAAAAAAAAAGCGAGGGGGGGGAAAGAAACGGGGTGGGGATGGGGGGAGGGGGAGTTTAAGATCTAAAGTTGTTGAATTCAATATTCAGCCCGGAGGGCTGTAAAGTGCCTAGTCGGAAGATGAGGTGCTGTTCCTCCAGTTTGCGTTGGGCTTCACTGGAACAATGCAGCAAGCCAAGGACAGACATGTTGGCAAGAGAACAGGGTGGAGTGTTAAAATGGCAAGCGACAGGGAGGTTTGGGTCTTTCTTGCGGACAGACCGCAGGTGTTCCGCAAAACGGTCGCCCAGTTTGCGTTTGGTCTCTCCAATGTAGAGGAGACCGCATTGAGAGCAACGAATGCAGTAGACTAAGTTAGGGGAAATGCAAGTGAAATGCTGCTTCACTTGAAAGCAGCATTTCACTTGCATTTCCCCTAACTTAGTCTACTGCATTCGTTGCTCCCAATGCGGTCTCCTCTACATTGGAGAGACCAAACGCAGACTGGGTGACCGCTTTGCAGAACACCTTCGGTCTGTCTGCAAGCATTACCCAGACTTTGAATATCCTGTCTTCCATTCTTAATTAGCACTTTTCTCAGACAAATACCACCACCTTCAACACCTTTTTGACCCTTTTGTCTGTGACATCTTTTGATTATCTGCTCATCTCCACAATCACCACACCACACCCTCAATGTGTCTCTCTCCCCCCCCCACCTTAAACCAATTTATATTTCTCCCTTCTTCTAACTATGCTCCAGTTCTGCCGAAGGGCCATGAAGGCTCGAAACGTTAACTGATTTCTTCTCCGCCGATGCTGCCAGACTTGCTGAGTTTTTCCAGGTAATTCTGTTTTTGTTTTGGATTTCCAGCATCCGCAGTAGCTTTTAGCTTTTTGTTTTTACCTTTAGGTAAATCTGGGTCAGAGCAGTGGGACTCATTCAAGAAGGAAATAGGGAGAGTACAGAGCCAACATATTCCAGTAAAGATAAAGGGTGGGACCAACAAATCCAGGGAACCCTGGATGTCGAGGGATATACAGGATTGGATAAAGAGAAAAAGGGAGGCTTATGGCAGATACCGAGTGCTCAAAACAGTGGAAGCCCGAGAGGAGTATAGAAAGTGTAGGGGGGAACTTAAAAAGGGAATTAGGAGAGCAAAAAGGGGGCATGAAAAAACACTGGCAGGTAAAATAAAGGAAAATCCAAAGGTTTTTACAAGTACGTTAACAGTAAGAGGATAACTAGGGAAAGAGTAGGGCCCATTAAGGACCATAGTGGTAATTTGTGTGTGGAGCCGGAAGACATAGGTAGGATTCTAAATGAATACTTTGTGTCGGTATTCACAAGTGAGAGGGATGACATGGGTATGGAAATCAGGCAGAAGGACTGTGATATAATTAAAGAAATTAGCATAGAAAAGGAGGAGGTGCTAAATGGTCTGGCAGGTTTAAAAGTAGATAAATCTCCAGGCCCGGATGAAATGTATCCCAGGCTGTTGAGTGAGGCAAGGGAGGAGATAGCAGAGGTAATTTTCAATACCTCTCTGGACACAGGAGAGGTGCCAGAGGATTGGAGGACAGCCAATGTGGTACCGTTATTCAAGAAGGGAGGAAGGGATAAACCAGGGAACTACAGGCTAGTCAGTCTAACCTCAGTGGTGGGGAAACTATCAGAAGCAATTGTGAGGGACAGAATTAACCTACACTTGGAGAGGCAGGGATTAATCAAGGACAGTCAGCGTGGTTTTGTTAAGGGAAGGTCACGTCTGACCAATTTGATTGAATTTTTCGAAGAGGTGACCAGGTGTGTAGATGAGGGCAATGCATTTGATGTAGTCCACTTGGACTTCAGCAAGACTTTTGATAAGGTCCTGCATGGGAGACTGATAGCCCATGGGATCCAAGGCAATTTGGCAAATTGGATCCAGAATTGGCTTAGTGGCAGGAAGCAGAGGGTGATGATCGAGGGGTGTTTTTGTGACTGGATGCCTGTGTCCAGTGGGGTTCCACAGGGATCGGTGTTGGGTCACTTGCTGTTTGTGGTATATGTAAACAATTTAGACTTGAATGTAGAAGGGTTGATCAGTAAGTTCGCGGATGACACGAAAATTGGTGGGGTGGTAAATAGTGAGGAGGGTAGCCTTAGATTACAGGAGGATATAGATGGGCTGATCAGTGGAAAATGGAATTTAATCCAGATAAGTGTAAGGTGATGCACCTGGGCAGGACAAACAAGGCACGGGAATACACGATGAATGGTAGGACCCTGGGAAGTACCGAGGATCAGAGGGACCATGGTGTGCATGTCCACCAGTCCCTTAAGGTAGCGGGACAGGTAGATAAGGTGGTTAAGAAGGCATATGGGATACTTGCCTTTATTAACTGAGGCATAGAATATAAGAGCAGGGTGGTTAGCTGGAACTGTATAAAATGCTGATTAGGCCACAGCTAGAGTATTGCGTGCAGTTCTGGAATCCGCATTATAGGAAGGATGTGATTGCACCAGAGAGAGTGAAGAGGAGATTTACCAGGATGTTGCCTGGGCTGGAGAGTTTTAATTATGAGGAGAGATTGGATAGACTGAGGTTATTTTCCCTGGAGCAGAGAGGATTGAGGGGGGACATGATTGAGGTGTATAAAATTATGAGGGGCATAGATAGGGTAGACAGGAAGGAACTTTTCCCCTTGGTGGAGGGATCAATAACCAGGGGGCCTAGATTTACAGTAAGGAGCAAGTGGTTTAGAGGGGATGTGAGGAAGAATTTTTTCACAGAGGGTGGTGGGAATCTGGAACTCTCTGTCTGAAAGGGTGATAGAGGCAGAAACCCTCATAACAATTAAGAAGTATTTGGATATGCACTTGTGATGCCATTTCATACAAGGCTATGGGCCTAGTGCTGGAAAATGGGATTAGAATAGTTACGTACCTGTTTGACTGGCGCAGACTCGATGGGCCAAACAGCCTTTTTCTGTGCTGTAGACCTCTATGATTTTATGACTTTATGATTGAAAATTGTATTTTGAGATTAATGTTGCAAACAATTCATCAGAAACAATTGTTCATACAGATCAGAATCCTTTAAAGTTTCTGGACAAATTTTGAGACAGAAGTGCAAGGCTATTCAGATGGAGTTTATTGCTGTAGCCATTTAATATACAGGTTATACATGTGGCTGGTCGAGGAAATCTAATTGCAGATGCATTGTCAAGAGTTTGAAACTGAAAGGGCAAATTGGACATTGAAAAACCTGGATGCTGGACTGGAGTGATTTCTGGTGATTTAAGGATTTGTATGTATATTGTTATGTTAATGCATGCAATGTTAATGTAAGAGTAACGGTATATAGATAAGTAGATGAAGCAATGTAAGGTGGGTTAAGAAAATGAACCCGTCTTTTTAGATAATGGATTTTCCAGTAAGGAGGGGGGTGTCATGAAAATATAATAATTGTCATTCTATTATTGTGATTTATTGTGATGTTATGATCCCCAGCTGAGTTTACCCCTGGACAAGCCTGATCCCAGGGTGGAACCAAACCTAATTTTTATTTGTTTGTATAAATACATGGAGAGTAGCTGCTGAACAGAGTCACAGGAGTCAACTGATGAACTTTTTACAAAAGAATAAAGCATTTATTCAACAACAAAAGATGAACTATATTACAACACTCTTTCACCCACAACTATATCTTTATAGATATAAATTGATTTGTAAGGGTAACACAAGCCACAAAAGCTACCTTATACTTTAATGTACACAGTAAGTACCCAGTCTATGTAAACCTATGGCACCCTATGATCAGACACACCACATTCTGACCTCAAGTGATAGATGCCACCTCAGCCAGATGCTATGGATCTTTCCTCAACTCCCCCCCAGACACTTGTCACACCATGAGCCAACCAGTCTCATTGAATTCCATTCTTCACACAAGGGGTTTCCAATTTCCACTTTCCAAGACCTCGCCTTGGAATCTTCTCCCAAACTGACGCTTTCTCTCGGACACTTTCTGTAATGGTTCGCCTCCAGGGTTTTGAATTCTCCTTCTGATGTTCCTCTTCCCTGGGTAATTACATGCATCCAAGCTGTTTTCCACACAACCTGTCTCTCTGTCTCAGCTATCAACAGTACACCACTACTTCGCATGTCCATAGCGAAGAGTTGCAGGCCTTCTTGCCTCTTGCAAGCTGTTCTCGCATTAAATCTGCTTTCTGCAGCTTTTGTCTCTTTAAATCTGAAGCTTGGAGCCTTTCTCTCTGCGCCTCACTCTTAACTTTACTTAACAAGACCTTTTCCCAGGTTGTCGTCCTTCCTTTACCTACAAGGTCTTCTATGGACTTTCCCTATCTTCCACTCCCTTGGATTTTTGGGGTATTTTCTTTAGACTGGGACTTCTATCTGCCCCCTTTGCTCCAGTCTCTCTTGGCTGCAACTCTGAAACCAGCTGAACTCCAACATCTTCCAAATCAAACTTCTGTCTTTCTTCTTCTGTGTCTGTGGGAGAAACCTGCCTATCTGCCTTCCTGTTGCTAGGCAGCAGCACTATTTTTCTACTCTTGTGTGTTTAACTTTACCTTATTGCAGTTGTATACTCCTCATTAAAAATGAAAGCAGCTGTTTAAAGTAAAACTAAAGCTCCATTTGGCTTCTCTTAACACACAGATATGGAAATACAAATCAAACTTAAACTTTAAAGCTGAAACTCATTCCTAACAACCACAATACACAAAAAACATACTCAAACTATCTCTACTTCCTAACAGGAAGGTAGGTTAATAGCAGGGTTTAGGTTAGTTTCTGTGTATAGTTATATTTTAATTGAATTCCAGACAGCTGGTCTGGCACTTTGGTGTATCAGAAGAGAAGCTAGGTTTGAAATGGTAAAGACGTAAACATGGCTGAAGTTTTAGAATGTCGGTGTGAAGAATGTTTGAATTTTTAGATAAACCAGAGTCGTGAATTTTAAAGAGATGGTAAGGTGTCACACCTAGCCAACAGAGGCTAAGCCAAACAGTATGTTTATTGTTCCCAAAGATTACTGATAATATGAGCACTATGAAAGATTTATGTTATGGAAAAAGTAAAGTTGCAAAGACATATTGGAACAATGGGATTTACATTAAAAAGGGAGAAACATGCATAAAGGAGATGAGGGTTTGGGCTGAATTTTCACCCCATCGGGGGAGGTTGTGCGCAGCTGACTCAGCTGCGCGCTCGTCAAACTGAAAATCTAAATGACGCGTGGTGACATCAGGACACCCGCCCGATGTCACCGCGTGTCATTTTATGTGACGGCAAGCGGGCCCCGCCCCTGCTCGCTGATCGGAAAATTCTCCCATATGTGTAAGAGGAAGGCATTCTAATATCTAACAAGTGTGAAAAGCCTCCAGCCTCTTTGTACCAAGCTGCTGCCTATAGGAACTGAAGCTAAGAGAATTCATTTTAAATATCACTGTCCAGGGTATTGTGTGTTTTGCCTGGGTCTGTTGAAATCTATGTTGTTTTACTGTTGCCTTAACGGAGATGTAACTGGGTGTTAGATTAATTAGGGGAGCTAGGAGTTATCATAGTAGTGATTTGTAGACCGGTGTATGTGCTTAAAATCATTTCGTTCATTAATAAATGTTTAATTTAGTTTTGTAAAAAAACCTCTAAGACTCGGTGGACTTATTGAATTCAAGTCATGCATATTGAGATAAAATTACAAATTGCAAAAACAGTTGTGCCAGTTGTTTCAAGTTTCCATCTGGGATTTGAGCAGCTCAGCATTCTGCTGAGCCATAACAGTATTGCAGCATATCAAAAGCATTCCATGCATATGATGTATATCCAAATTACAATCAGCTGATAACTTGGGGCATTTCCAGGCTAACCTGGATAAATCTCACAGATGCTCCTCAACAGACCCAGTGGCCCAAAATGGAGCTGAAATTTGCAAGACAAACAACAATTTATCTGAGAAGGATGGATTGGCATTGTTGGATCCACATGTTGCTGCAATTTAAAACTTCAGGCCCTGTTTTTTTGACCGATTCTAAACTTCTGTTTTCTCTTAAAGTAGCAAAGTGTGTGGTTTCTCTGTTCTCTGGTCGCTCCTGTTACCTTCTAAAGATGGGTAATCATCCCTGTTGTTCAATTTACCCTGTAGGCCAGATTTGGGATAAGGTCAACATTAGGTGAAAATGGCAGGCGGAAGTGTGGCCTCACCACAGTTCTGAAACACTACTGCAGGATCTCTCTGCCACTGTTTCCTTTAAAATTTACACTGCTAACCCTTTGATTAGTGTGTTGTCAAATGTTTTATCATTTGCATGTCCCCAGCCATTTCCTGCCTGAAACCAGCAGGAAGTGGCAGCTGGCTGGCATGCAGAAACACTGCCGCCTAGGGTCAAATAAACCGTTCTTGGCACTCAGGAACGGCTTGCCCAGAGCTACAGAGGCCTTGATTTTCCTTGTGGGGCCTGGAGGAGCATTCCTGCTTCTCCTGGCCCCAGATGGAAAGTAAAAATGTGTAAAGAGACTTATCTGTTTAAGCCACTTCTTTGATGCCTCTTTCTGTTGGGTGGATCTGGCAGCAAAGACCCAACCACTTAACTGCAGTTAAAATAATAGATGAAATTACTCAGAGCCCATTGTGCATATTTAAATAAAGACCCAGCTGGTTTCCAGTGTGTGTCACTGGAGGAAAAGCAGGTTCAAAGGCTAAGAAAAGCAGGTTAAAAACCTGCAGAATCATTGTTGGATGTCAGCAGGTGAGTCACATGGGCAATTTTAGCTAATTGCCCATTTGGTTTTCACTGAGCAGGCAGGGTTACATTTGTCCCTAGAGTGTGATGAACAGGTGATAACACCACTCACTTAATTCACAAAATGAACTATAAACTATATGTGCTGTAAATGGAAAATAGTTCCAAACATCTTCAGCTACTTTATCAATGACTTTCCTTCCATCGTGAGCTCAGTTCCATTCATAACTCCTCAGATAATGAAACAGTCTGTGCCCACATACAGCAAAACCTGGGCAACATTCAGGCTTGGGTTGATAAGTGGCAAGAAACATTTGCACACCCGGATGCTAGATAGTGACCATCTCTAACAAGAAGGATTTTAACCATCTCAACATCACCTCACCATAATTGATTCCCCTAGCATCAGCATTCTGAGGGTTCACCATTGACCAGAAACTTAACTGGAGCAGTCACATAAATGTTGTGGCTATAAAAGCAAGCGAGAGGCTGGGTATTCTGTCGTGAGTAATTCACCTCCAGATTTCCCAAAGCATGTGCACCATCTACAAGACACAAATCAGGGGTGTGATGGAATACTCTCCACTTGCCTAGATGGATGAAACTCTAATAATACACAAGCAGCTTGACACCATCCAGGACAAAGCAGCCCACTTAATTGACAACCCATCCACCACCTTAAACATTCACTCCCTCTACCAACAGCACACCGTGGCTGCAGTGTGTACCATATACAAAATGAAATGCAGCAGCTCGCCAAAACTCCTTCAACAGCACCTTCCAAACCTGTGACCACTACCACCTACAGGACAAGGGCATCAGGAGCATGTGAATACCACTACCTACAGTTTCCCTCCAAGCTACACACCATCCTGCCTTGCAAATATATCACCATTCCTTCATTGTCACTGGATCAAAATCCTCGAACTCTCTACCTAACAGCACTGTGGAAGCATCTTCACCACCTGAACTGCAGTGCTTTAAGAAGATGGTTCACTATCACCTTCTCTGGGGCAATTAAGGTTGGGCAAACGATGGCACCCCCTAAAGAATGAATAACATTTGTAGAATATGTAGAATGGGAACTCTCTGCATCTACTACTCCTACAATAGATTTGATTTTTTTGTGACTCCCAGGATTGATTGTGACATGTGATGCATCAGGGCTTTCTTATGTGGATGACTTGTATTTCACTGAGGACCTGAAGCTTATGGAGCAAAGGTTATTCCCTGTTAATTCTGGAAATTTTGTAGGCTCTGCCAAAGAGGTTTTGTCAGATTGAGTAACAAAAATGTTTGGTGATGAGTTATTCTGGATGAACACTGTGCACTGGATTGGAAGGGAAGAATGTTTTGCTGGAGAGAAATACCTTTTTCGGGAAATACAAGAGAGATTGTAATGGTCCAGCGTTTAAAACCTGAAGAGCTTCAGTCCTAAGTGGCTTCCTAACCCCTGAATAACTAGAACATCTACTTCCATTTATATAGTGCCTTTAATACAGCAAAGAATCTGAAGGCACTTTACAGGAGTGTATTAGCCAAATAAATGACATTCAGCCATAGAAGCAGACATTAGGACAAGTGACCAAAAACTTGTTCAAAGGTTTTAAGCAGCATCTTACAGGAACAAAGAGATTTGGAAAGGCGAAGAGGTTTATGGAAAGAATTCCAAAGCTGAAAGCCTAGACAGTTAATGACAATTGACATAACTTGTCAAATTGTTAAATACAACCTATCCAATCAGATGCCCAATACTGAAGAGAAGAAAAAATGAGAAAAGTTTAATATGCCAGAGTCAATTTAATATACCTCATCAAAATCCATCATAATACTTAACACCTCTATCAGCAACATGCTTACCTGTTTATGTTTTAATAAAACAAACCTGAGATTCTCTAATGTCTCCTCATGATTAAAACTTCTCATTCCTGATTGTCATCCTATGACCCTCATATACACCCTCAATAGTAATAAAAGCAAAAGACTGCAGATGCTGGAGGTCTGAAATAAAAATAGAAAGAGCTGGAAAAATACAGCAGGTTTGATAGCATTGGTGGAGAGAGAAACAGAGACACTGGACAGAATTTTACATCCCGTGGCCCGAGCTGATCAGGCATAAAATCCCGCAAAATGATGTTGGGCGAGTGTCCTGACGCCATTGCGCAATTGCTGAATATTTCGCGTGGTGGGCGCATGCAAAAGTCAAAAGCCCGCCCGCCAACAATTAAGCGGGCAATTAAGACCATTAACGGCACAATTGTCTCCAATTTTCCGTGGCCCATCTAATCTTACAGTTGGCGGACGGGTGAAACAGCCAGGCAGCCTTTACATTTTTCATCAAACCTCATTCAAGGGCGGGAATGAAATAAAAATAAATATCTGTGGACAGCATTTTTTCCCGGCCGCTCCCAGGTCCACTGATCGTGCGCCCCCGCCAAAGGTAAAACTCAGGCCACTGTGACTCTTCTTTGGAACAGTCCCAAGGAAAAGTCATATTGGACTTGAAACGTTGACTCTGTTTCTCTCTCCACAGATGCTGCCAGACCTGCTGAGTTTTTCCAGCACTTTTTCTTTTTAATTACACTCTCAATTGTCAACTGTCCTTCCTAAATCGGAATGGGTGAAATATTTTCTGGCCTAACAGTGATTTGCATAGATTTATCATTATTGTGCTTGATGTTTCTATCTTCTACATGCTTCTCTTCTGTGTGAATTACACAAGCATGTGCTTATGGATCCCAATTTATTTTGCACACAATTGCAAAATAAACCAAACTGCCAGCACACAAGGCCTGATTCTCAATTGGACATAAAATGAGAAGATGAAATTTCCCTATCCTGTGCATGCTACTCCATACTAGGAACTCCCAGTCAGCCATGCAATGAACTATATTTTACTGTTCATAGTGCCCATCAAGAGTTGGTTTTGGCTTTAACATCATTTAAATACCACAATTTGCACAAGCTATAACCTTGCAGGTTTAATATACCTCCCGATTTATTTTCAGCTTTGAAAGCTCTGCTTTTGTCTTAATAAAATGAATATTTACTTATCAATCTACATTAATAAAGGAAATTCAGCAGCTGTAAATTTGTGCTTTTCCCACGATGAAAATGTTGAAATGATCAATCTCTGATCTCCATAAATAAAAAATGGATGCCTGTCCAACTGTAGTTTGGTTTAAGTGTATAACTGCTGTTTAAAACAGTGGCCGGAATTTTCCAGCCCCGTTGGCGTCAGGTGTCATGACGGGCAGGTGGGGTGGACAATATGCCGAGAAGGCCAAAAATCGGTTTCACACCGTCGTGAAACCCGTTTGCGATCGTCCGCTCCACCCGTCAATGACGGGTCGTGTTTCCCACTGTCGCATGTCGGGAACCTAATTTCGATACTTTAGCATTTCATTATAAGCCCTGCTCACTGAAATCATCCCCACCCCCCCCGCCCCACCCCTCCACACTGGATCATCTGAGCACCGATCACGCCGACATGTTTCACAACTGTGCATAAGCAACGTGCACCTAGCAAGTTGCACTTTGCTCAGGACTTCAAAGGTTTGTTTGCCTACCTTGCTTTGGGCAGCATTCGCAGTTATCTGTGCCAGGCTTCGCAGGCAGCACTTTTAGGGGAGGCTCACAGACAGGTCTCTACCTACCAGACCAGCCGTAAGGCAGGGCTGGCTTTTCAACGGCTGCAGGGTTAGGGCTTGCTTGGGGAAGGGGGGTATCCCAGGGTGTATGTGGGGCACATGTTGATCTGTGCAAGTGGCCTCAAGATGGTGAGGGCCAAGGAGGCAGTCTCCAGAGGAGATGAGGCCAGATAGACCTGTGAGGGTGTGTGTGAGAGAATGAGTGGTGATGTCCCTTGAGCTGGCAGTGAGTGAGATGCCAGTGAATGTGTGATGGCCTTGTGAGTGTGTGAGTTTAGAGTGATAAGATGGTTGCTTTACTCATGCAGCACGGGTGAGATAATTTATCCATTTTCTGCTCTGGTTGGCCGACCTCTTGTATGCAGCATTGGCATTGACCACCTCTGCCACTGCATCCCAAGCCAGAGTAATGAGACTGATGGGCCTCCTGCAGCCAGAGCGGGGGTAGAGGACATCACAGCGGGCCTCCATAGCATCCCAGGGATGTGTCACTGATCGGGGGCCTGCACTCTTCTTGGCTTTTGGGGCCATGTCTTCACTGGAGCAGCCCTGGGATGCAGACATTGAGAAGTGTGCGCACGGCTGCAGTTTAAATATGGCGCCCTGCATGAGGAAGCAACGGTGTAATGGCGTGGCAGGTAAATCAGAGGCCACCTGTTAGCGAGACGCCGTGTTTCTTGTGGTTGCATAATTAATGAGGTGGGAATGGGACAATACGGCACAAAAACCCGTCATTGTGGCCGGCGGGTAAAACAACTTTTTTCCTGCCCGCTAACACACTTTGTGCAAATCTGGGACGACTCTGCCAGGGGTTAAGGTAGCTTTCCTGTAACTGAAATTACTTATGTTGGCAGGATTTTCAGTAGCGTAATACTTTGATATCTTGATAAATTTGGTCAAAATACTGAAAGTATAATTTACTGCCGTTGTTAAACTCTTAACATTAACTGTCTAATCTTGACTAAAGCTTGAAGCTAATCCTTGAGAGATGGCATCTCTGCTTCTGTTGAAACATGTTTGTCCTGTCAGCAGAAGCTTGCTAATGCAAATAATTTTCCACTAACAAGGAAACAGTTTTCCAAAAAACTGACAGTTCCGGATAAGCAAACCTGACCAAACATAACTCTTAGGTAAGCATACAATTCTGTTGCGCTCAATCACTTTCTGCAGATTGCTGGATCTAAGGAGAGCATTTTCAGTTCAACACATTATTCTGACCCAAGAATCTAACATGCTTCTCCATTACCTTTAATTTTATTGGCAAATTGTAGAATAAGAATACAATCAAAATGCAGTTAAGAAAACAGGAGTTTGCTCATTCCTCTGTTAATGTTGGTCTTAAAATACTGGGCTGGATTTTAAAGGGGCGCTGTGGCCCCTGCCCAACCCCCGCTAAAAAGTCGGTGGAGGAGAGTCAGCCCTGCAACAATTTAACACTTGGAGCAGCATTCATTGCTTTAAGGCAAGACTTCCACCCCTATCGCAGAAGGAAGTCCCGCCTTAGAAAGCTGCTGACTAATCGGAAGGCGGAATCGGAAGGCCGGCAGCTCTGTAGTCCCACTGGTGCCAGCAGGAACAATGGCAACCGCTGGGACTACAGGCAGTGCCACCATGCCGGGAAGCCCAGGTAAGTCCAGGGTTGGGAGCCTTGGCAAGGGAGATGAGGGTTCCGTTTCAACAGGCCAGTGGGGAGGGTTAAAGAGGCGGATGACCTTGCAGCAGAGCGTGCCTCCAGTGAGCCCACAGGAGTTCAAAGGAGGTCCTCCCCCTTGTCCGATACTAGCCTGTTCAGCTAAAGCACTTAAGGACCTCAGTAGGCCCAAGGATGGTCAAGCCTCCTGATTCCCTCCCCACTCCCACCCCCCTCCATAAAAGTTGAGACAAGTCATGGGCGGGCGAGTAGGTGACAGGAAGGCCACCTGATGGATTTTCTGTGCCACCCCTACCTTCAAACCCATTGGTGGGCAGCATCAAATCCAGCCCGCTGTTACTATTTACAGAAGAACAACCTGATGATTTTAAAGCCAATGTCTTAAAGACAGTGTACCTCTTGTCTTTGAAGAAGCACATGGCCTCCAATGAATGATGTTAGCCATCTCCCAGAATTCTTCCTGTAACTGTTGATTAAATTATTAAATTGAATTGAGGTATCACGATTTAGAAATTGTCTGTTTTGCATCTGTATCTTACTTCATAGAAATTTTTATTTGAGCCAAACATAGGTAGATTCTTAGCAAGTGACTGCGCTTATCAAAAGCTAACTCAGCTCATTGGGAATCTTACAATTTATAAAAGCTGATTTTCCTCAGATGAGTTAATTCATGTTTATGGCATATTTTAATGGTGATACATTGGGCACAATCCCAGATAAATTAGCACTGTAAAGGTTTGCGCTGGCCATCAGAATATGCTGGATTGTAAGATCTCTTTCCAAAAAGCACAATACAATAGTGTTGCTGGGAAGGCGAGCAGTTGTTGTCCATCCCTAATTGCCCTTGCTAGGTCATTCGAGAGGGCAGTTAAGAGCCAACTACATTGCTGTGGGTCTGGAGTCACATGTAGGCCAGACCAGGTAAGTATGGCAGTTTTCCTTCCCTGAAGGATGTTAGTGAACCAGATGGATTTTTATGACATTCAATGATAGTTTTGTGGTCACTGTTACTGAAACTAGTTTTATATTCCAGATTTATTAACTGAATTCAAATTTCACTTGCTGCTGTGGTGGGATTTGACGTCCCCAGAGCATTAGCCTAGGTCTCAGGATTACTAGTCCAGTGACATAACAACAACGCCACCGCCTCCCCCAAAAGTCAATTGGCAATAACTCTCCATATGATTCAGGAACAAGTGTTTTTTTTATCATTTTCAAAAATTGTTTTTAATAACAAGTTATAAGCTTCCATTTATGTAAAATGTTGTGTATATAAATGGGCTATTAACATTTACACCACTAAAGTGCCAGCCAATGACCATCTCCAACCAGAGAGAATCTACCCATCCCCACTAGGTGTTCCACAGCTTTAATCACCGCTGAATGTCCCACCATAATGGGGTTTACCATTAACTAGAAGCCTAACTCGACCAACCATATAAATACTGGGGCTACAAGAGCAGGTCAGAGGCAGGGAATTCTGTGGGGAACAGCTCACCTCTTGACTCCTCAAAGCCTGAGATAGGGAGGAGACCCAACGTCTTCCTGTGACCCATGAGATATCCTCAATGGAGGGAACATCAGTGCATGGCCGCCTGCTGACCAGAAATTAATTGGCCAATAAATGTACACTTCCTGTCCCCACCGGCATTTTATCAGTGCAGGATGGACTGCTTCCTTGTGGAGAGACTGCCTGGTAAACCGCTATCGATGGCTCTGACAAGCTGCCAATCCTTTGATTGGGTCATCAGCTCTGAGAGGCAAGCTGCCTGTTCTCAATTGGGTGTCAATTCCAGTTATGGCCTCTTAATAGGTTGCTGCTGGTAAAACACCACCCAGGATCCTGCCATCCACCTGTGTAGACTTTAGGACTACCCAGCTTTTTGAAAAATCCAGCCCAGTGTCTCTGCTAATGTTGCTGAAGGGAGCCGTTAAGACATGAGTCAGAGTGATCCAGGATGACAGACCCTCCAAATTTCACTTCCTTCCTGTAGTGAATCTTACAGTCAATGTACAACAGCCTCCCCACTGGTCAACAGCATGACTGATATCGGAATGGTGTTTGGAAGGTTGCTGATGTCAGCCCATAGACAAATAAGAAAAAGAACCTGATAGTTTATGACTTATTAGGACTTCCTGTGGTAGATGGAAAGTTTTTATCTCTTTCCTAATTTACATTTTTCCACCGTGCAACAGTTGAAAGAAAATCCTGTCACACTTAACTATGCAAAAGACAAACTGAAAAAAGCTGGTGTGGAAAGGAAAAAGAAACAAGCTTACAGGAGCTGTGCCAAGCCACATGCAACTTGCTTCTCAGAAAATTTAGAAAAACATCGATCAATAAGGATCACGTAAGTTCAAACCACTTCAGTTGGCAAACTCTTATTACTCGGTTCCTCCCCCTTTTTCTGTGCCCAGTAACTATCAACACTAAAAGAATATTCTGATAGTCACAGTTTAACTAAAACACCAACCTCCCTATTACTAGTTTAGAAGTAAACAGAATTTTATACAATTAAACTGAAGTCATCAATTCATGCTGCCATTAAATAGGGAAATATATAACCCTCAGGTGAAAATGAACATAATTTCATCAGAATTAATGTTCACTATTGCACTGGTACATTTTGCCACGTGTGACAAGCCATTGGTTCCATCCACTGCCCACGGCCACATCCAGCCCAATCCTTCTTATGGCAACAGTAGGTTTCTTCCTCACTTTCCTGGGGAAGAGTGTCTCTCTCTGGTTCCTTATTGTCGGCCCCCCCACCCTCCTCCAGCGCTGCACAAAGGAGGCACAATTAAAGTGGGGCTTAGTCCTTTGAGTACTGTATCCGGAATCCGTTCTCATACCTTGCCTTCTCTTCTTTTCAACTCGACTCCTCCAAAGTCCACCTTTAGATCAGTTTAAATATTGAGTTGAGATCACATTATGCAGGGTCACACCAAGTCTACTGCTGCAAAATTGATACCAACACCAGGAGTAAAATGTTAATGAGCAAGATGCATTAAAAATACCGCTGGCAGACATGCTGAACTAACTCCCAGATGTCTCATGTGATATTGGACACACCCCTACTCACAATGTGTCTCTGAGTTAATATCATGGCCTTTTTTGCACTAATTATTGATAATGAAGAATTTCATGCATTAATAGCTTTAATATACTCCAAATAAAGTTTTTGAAACTAAATCACTGACATGCTTAGCTTCAGTGTTCCATAGCATTTTTTTCAGCATCTATCAAATTTTAGAAAGAAGGTTACTGTGAGATAGCCTAAATGCACTAAAGACAAGCTAGTTGCTTGTAATTTTTGGCCAGATTTTGATCTTAGAAGCAAGGAGCTCAAGTTGGAAAATGTCCTGGCTTGGCGCACCAGCCACAGGAAAAAGTGCCCTGAATGGGATGACTTTTGTTCTGCGGGGCATGAGTGCAGGATAGAGTCGGGCCCACCAATCCTGGATACAAATTGGAGGTAGCCACAGGGACTGCCAAGTGCTGAGATGGGCTAGTTAGAAGGCCTGCTTTGGTTCTCTGAGACTTGCTGTGTTAAATAATAGGACCGCTATACTCACCCCTTACACTCTGTCACTGCCCCACCCACTCCCCATACCAAATCATGCCAACCCATGATGCTCCACACACCCTCATAGGCCCCTCATGCTCTCCATGCCAATCCATAACACTCCTACCAATTCCCCAAGGCCCTTTATAACTCCTACAGCAACTTAGTGCCAACTCATGAGCCCTCACTCATCCTCATGACCTCTTATAGCCCCTATGCCACCTTAGTTCCAACTCATGCCAATCCATGCCCCTCAGCCACCACCTTTTGCCCTTACATCCTCCTTGCCAATTCACCCAGTATCCACCATAGGCAGACCTCAGGAGCCAGACTGAGATGGAATAAAATAAAGTTCTATTTTTCTATTACAGACTTCACTGGATAATAAAACACTCATTCATGAAAGGCCATTCAGTGCTTTTAAATTCCCTCAAGTACTCAAACTCTTATAAGAACAAACATTTGTACTCATAACCCCAAATCAGAGACAGCTAATCCCTTAATAAACTCATTGAGCTTTCAATCAAACTGTGAGTTTACAACCCCCTACTGTGATAATGATAGGTTGTGGAAACAGTCAAGAGGTAATAATGATAATAATAATAGCACTTAGGGTTATGTCAACAAGCATCTATTGAAACTGCTAGAACTGATTTTTTTGCTCTCAGAAAGGGAAGGGGATTTAAGTAATTTGGCACCTTGATAGTTCTACATACCTTATCTGCCCTTCAAGCACATTTACATCTCCATCCTACAGTCGTGGAACACTGAGGGTTGAGGCCATTCCCGGAACAAAAATAGGACCTGCTTCTCGTGTGCACTGAGTTTAAATGGCCTGGCCATTTTGTAATTCGCGCCTGTGTGCTTCACACCGCCCTTTTCCCCCTACCAGCGAAAATGGGATCTTCCGGAAATAGGGGCTTAGACATCTGAATCTGGGTCCCATCCATCATTTTTAAAGGTTGGCAGAGTCTTCACTACTCTGCAAAAATCTGATCCTTTGATTCAAAACTGGCAGGGGGAAATAAGGCTAGAAAAACAGAGAATTTTTTTCATTGAAGTAAATTATGTATAAACTTTTATGGGTAGAAATTGCAAAGTGCTGTCCTGCCAGTGCATATTGGGAGCAAGGAACATTTCCTGTGCGAATGCACATGGATCCATGGTCCAATTGAAGTTGGGCATCAGCCTTTATCTAAATTAGACTGGTCAGCTGCAGGTTGCTGCTGCACAAACTCAGGACAACCTGCTACTAAACTGACATCAATGTTGGCCATTGCGATGACCTCAGTTAAGTTCAGCAGGCTGTACTGGGTGGGGTGGGGGAACGGAGGAGGGACAGTGATCCTGTCGAGGCAGGGGAACCCTTTCAAAAAATTATTTTTTATACTTACCTCTCACTGACAGCTGCAGAAACTGCTGAAGCATCCTAAGTGAAGCAAGTCCAACGTCTGCCCTGTTCATCAACAATAATGAAAAAGAATCCTTCAACAGGCATTAGGTCCCTAATTCAATGGTCCTAAGGCTTGTTGCAGATGGTCACCTTGTTGGTTGAAATGGGTCCTACTAAATGTTTAGTGCATGGACCAATGCAAATGCCCACATAGATTGGACATTGGCTGTACCACTGCTAAAATGGCCAAACAATGGGAAAATCTCTAACCCAAGCTTCTATCCTGAGTTTCATGTATAATTTGTACACAGGTTTCAATCATTTTAATCATAGCCTCTTTAATACGCAATGGCACCCAGGCCTGAGGGTAAGACATTAAATACTAGCTGAGAAATGCTAAAGCATTCGTCTGAGATTCCTCTCTCCGCTAATTTAATGGTGGCTTTATCGGGTTTGAAGTAAACAGGTGAAAATAGCATTCAACCATTGGTATCTCTTTTTGTGCTTTAAAATAATGCCCCAACTGTATGCATGCCAAGAAGGTTTGAGGTGACTGTCTGGGCCACCTACACTACCTACACTTACATCATATTAATTGACAGTAGTTTAAATGTTATTAAATCTTATTGACCTCTATCTGCAATCCTTGGCCCAGATTTTCGCTTCTGGGTCGCGAGTGCAGAGACGGGACATTTCCTGGCTCTCTCAACCCAACCTGCGAGAAAAGAAGCCCAAAAGGTCAGCTTTTCGTTCCGGAGTTTGGGGTGGTGGGGGCAGACTGGATTAGAAGTCAGCCCACTGCCCCTGCAACAAGTACAGAGGCTGCCGGATGCAGAAATGGGCTGGGCAGAAGGCCTGCCAATTTGCTCTGGCACTTCATTGAAGTTATTAAATAAATGATTAAAACAAAAAACAGCCCTCAACCTTCACCATCCCCTCACCTCCGCTCCCTTCCCCACACATTCCCCATGGCCCCTCAAATCCCCTAAGCCACTCTAAGCTCCACTACCCACCCCCCATGGCACTTTATACTCCCTATGCCAACCAGTGCCATGCACTCAGCCCCATGACTCCTTATAGCCCCAGTGCTAACTTAGTGCCAGCTCATGACCCCACCCACCACCCTCTGTCCTTACCCCCTCCATACCAAATTATCTAGTATCCACCAGGGGCAAACCTCAGGAGCAATGCTGACATAAAATAAAGTTAGATGTATATTGATGACATCAATATTTTAAAAAAGCTCTCATTGATTTAAAAAATTCAATACATTGAAATTCCTACAACTAATCTCTTACAAAAACAAATATTTCATTTAAGTACATTATCTCTTATGAAAACAAATATTTCTCTTCTTTAACTATTTGGAACTGCCAATCAAACTGCTCACTTAACAGGCATCCCACTGTGATAATGTTAGGCTGTAAAATCAGTCATGCACAAATCCTATAATGGTAACCCTCAAGCTTACGTCAACAGAGTGAAATAGCAGGCACTGTTTTTTTTTAATTTAAAGCCCAACAGAGTTAAAACCTTTGACAGCTTTGACAGTTCAAATGAGTCTTGACAGTTCTTTGACAGCTTCACAGTTCCAATGAGTTTATACACTTCTTGCACAGAACCACAGGCAGAATCTTCGGCTTGGCGAGCGGGGGTAGGGCCCACTCGCCGAGGCATAAAATGATGCGGGGTAACGTTGGGCGTGTGTCCCAACATAACCGCGCATCATTTAGATTTTCAGTTCGGTGGGCGCGCAGCCCTGCCCCCCAAACTGTCAAAGGTATATTGAGGCCTGTTAAAAACCAATTAAGGCAATCAAGCTAAACTGCCCATCCAACCTTAAGGTTGGCGGGCAGGCGAAGACCTGAGGTGGCCTTCGCATTTTTCACGGAACCTCATCCACGGGCGGGATGAGGTTTCATGAATGATTTAAAATTTTTAATTAAAATTAATGCTCATGTGACAGTTTCACACGAGGGCACATGTCATGAAAATTTTTTCAACACTTTATTAAACTTTTTAAACTTAAAACTAATCTCCCTGAGGCACACCTCTGTGCCTCAGGAGATTTCTGCGCTCTTTCACAAGCATGCACTTCCGGTTGCACGTCACGCTGGGCGGGCCTTAATTGGCCCGCCCATGTAAAATGGCGGCGCCCAGCCGATTGGGGGCGCTGATTGGCTGCACGCCTACCCCCGCACAACCCTCCCGACAGGGAGAAAATTCTGCCCCATGTCTACTTTTAACAATCCCAAAGGGCACCCGATCTATATGAAATGTAGCTTACCTCTTTCAAAGCATGTCTCACCTCTCCCAAAGGGTGCCTTACCTCTCCCGAAGGTGTGCTGGGACCAAATCCAAAGGGATACCTTACCTCTCTAAAAGGGGCTTTCCAAACAAATCCACTAGAGGCCTCCCACCCAACTCGCTGGGGCCTCCCAGCCTGACCCCAGCGAAATTCTGCCCACTTTGGTGTCCAGCTCCAATGATGATCTCCACTGGGGACTGCCTGTAGTTTTCACCTGGCACTGCTGGGACCACAGAGCTTCCGGCCACCTGATTGGCAAGCAGCTCTCTGAGACAGCTCTCCCTCCCCTGAAGGGCATAGATCCTGCCTCCAACCTATTAACGGCCAATTGAGACAGACGTTCTTTCCCTGGGCCATCTCCCCACCAATCTTTTAGCCGATATGGTGGGTGGTGAACTACAGCTCCTTATAAAATCCAATCCGTGGGTTTCTGACATACTTTAAAATTTAGACCCATTAACCATTTTGAGGAATCCTAATATTAATATAATGAGTCATCACTGCATATTTAGCAACATTGAAAGATACTCCTGACTTCTCTTTGCTTTAACGGTTGTTTTGCTGCAGATTGGAAGATAAGCAGGGCTAGATGAAAGAGAAAAACGAAATAGAAGAGTGTTTGGCTTGGTCTGGGATTGATTACATGTTGAATGCATTGAAGTATGAGACAACTTGGCTCTGAATTTGAGATTATGAATGGCACATTTGTAGATTCATGGACTTAACTTCATGGATGAATTATAGTTTAGCGTTCATGAAAGTAAAGAGCAATAACAAATTTCCCCCAAAGCTTCAAAAGTATCTGTAGTTCAAAGATAGCAAGATTAGTCAAGTGGTAATAATCAGTTCTTTGACAGAACCTCCCAAACCCGTGACTTCCGAGTCACACCCCATCCCGACTTGATCATAAATCGCCATTACTTGCTGATCTGTGGGTTCGATACCCTACAACTCACTACAGCACAACACACCTTCAGTACACAGACTGCAGCAGCTCAGGAAGAAGGCTCACCATTACTTCCTCAAGCACAATAAATGATAAGCAATAAATACTGGTGTTGTCATTGAAGCCCACATCCTGAAACAAATTTGTTAAGAAAATGTTACAGGCACTGGGAAATGAAGATTAAGGATAGACTAAAGGAAGTAATCTCCTTTACAAGAAATTAAAAGTCTGTTTTGGAACTAAGGCTACCTTATTAAGCTGCAGAATTCTGCTGTGTTTAGTTCTTAATTATTTTAATTTTGGTTCAGTTAAGATCAGCTGGGAGGACTGGCAAGTCCGCTGTTCCCAGGCCTCTTCTAGTGTTTTTCTAAATGACTGCACAAGCAGTAAATCATAAGTAAACATGCAGCACAGATGGCCTACCGACATCTTTTGAAAACTTCGCTTGGCGAATTGCCTATTAGTATAATATTCAGTATAAGCCCTGTATCTTATTATGCTGCCATCCAATTATATATTTTCACATTGTAAATATAACTCAAAGCAGGCAAATGAAAAAGTGACAAACACATTTCTTTAACTAATTTGTACAAAGCTAAAATAAACAATCTCTATCCAGCGATCAGTGCCTGTTACTCTGACTGCAGTAAGCAAGGGGCAATCTTCCACTGCCAGCAGTCTGCTTTTTGCCTGAAACTTGGGTGGCAGCAATTGAAAATAGGAGCGGTAATGGGACATCTCAGCCACGCCATAATTGCTCAAAGCCTGCCGATTGCACTTCTCACATACGGACTAGTATAATGAGCATTCCTTAAAGCAGGCTTGTCCAACCTTATCTGGTGGGAGATCACATTTCAATTTTTTTTCTTACTCAAGGGACCAATGATCAAATTTTGCAAAGATAAGGTTTTATACAACATTAAACATGAATTTCATAAGAACATAAGAAATAGGAACAGGAGTAGATCATTCAGCCCCTCGAGCCTGCTCCGCCATTCAATGGCTGATCTTCTTGTGTTTCGATTTCCACATTCCCATCTAACCCTGATAACCTTTGTTTCCTTTGCCTAACAAGAATCTATCTACCTCCGCCTTAAAAAATACTCAGTGATCCCGCCCCCACCACCTTCTGAGGCAGAGAAATCCAAAGTCGCACAACCTTCTGAGAGAAAAAAATTATCTCTGTCCTAACAGAGCAATGACTAATCTTAAAACAGTGCCCCCTAGTTCTGGACTCACCCACAAGAGGAAACATCCTTTCCACGTCTACCTTGTCAAGGCCATTCAGGATCTTGTATAAGTCAATCAAATCACCCTTCGCTCTTCTAAACTCCAGTGGAAACAAGCCCAGTCTGTCCAACCTTTCCTCATAGGACAACCCACTCATTTCAGTTATCAATCTAGTAAACCCCCTTTGAACCATCTCCAATGCATTTACATCCTCCCTTAAATAAGGAGGCCAAAGCTACACACAGTATTCGAGGTGCATTCTCACCAATGCCTTGTAAAACTGAAGCATAACATCCTTACTTTTATGTTCAATCCCTCGTAATAAGGGATAGCATTCCATTAGCCTTTTTAATTATTTACTGTACCTGCATACTAACTTTTTGTGACTCATGTACTAGAACACCAAGATCTCCCTGCACCTCAGAATTATGCAGCTGTTCTCCATTTAAGCAATACTCTTCTCGAAAATTTCAAAAATATCAATGTCAACGTAATAAATTTCAAAACGAGTAATCAATAAGAATGCCCATTAAAATGTACCAAGCAGCAGAGTTCACCAAAAAAAATGTTTCTTTTTTGGCCTTTTCGCCTAAGAAGCAGGCTAGAAAGAGACAAGGCCTCAGGGAAAGGGTAGGAAACGGGGCTGAGCTTAGGAATTGGTTTTAACTAATACTGACCTTGCATTCGCCTCTTGTGGCACACATTCTGTGCTGACCTCGGCGGAATTAATGCGAAAGCAAGGATTGGAAGTGGGTTGCCTTTCAGCCTTGTTATTCCTTCTCTCCCGACCTGTTTTTGGATAGGCTTTTGGGGAGGGAGGATAAGGAATGCATGGTTTGCATTTCCAGCTCACTCCAAGCCTCAGTGTTCTCGCTCTCACACAAAATAACCCAGAGTCCCCCACTCACACAAACACACAGGCACTCATATGCACAGGCGCTCACACCCACACAACACAAACACAAACACGGAGGCACTCACACCCACAGACGCTCACACACACACACGATGTCTTACATGCACATGGGCTCTCACACACAAACACACGTGGGCCCTCACACACTCAGATAGGCTCTCTTACACATACACAGGCTCTCTCACATTCACACAGGCTCCCACACACACACATTCTGTCTCACACACACAGACTTTCTCATACATAGACTCTCTCATACATAGACTCTCTCATACATAGACTCTCTCATACGCACAGACTCTCTCATACGCACAGACTCTCTCATACACAGACTCTCTCATGCACACACACACACAAACACACACACTCATTCCCCATGAAGTTTTAACACTGCTTCAGGAGGAATCAATCAGGAGGTGGCGGCCAGGCCCTCTTCTTATTTGGCGGGCCTACTCGACCTCCAGCCACTGCCGGAGCTAGCCAACCTCCAGTCGCGCCTGGAGCTCCCAGAAGGAAAAAAATAATAAAAACTGGGAAATAAGAATACTGGTCAGAACTGATCTTGTATACCTTAAAATGGAACACCAATAAAAACTGGGAAATAGGAGTTCTGTTCCAAACTGTTTTATCCCTTCTGGGCTAACCAACCACCAGCCACTCCCAGGCCTACCCGATCTCCAGCCTTTGCTTGCTTCCCTTGCATTCTGCTTTCCCTCATGATCTCCCTGCCTGCTCCGCCATCTTGGCCCGGTGGTCCTCCAGCCAGCGCTTGTGCAGGAGGCCGAGGGGGAGCACGTAATCTGAAAACAAAGGAGCAGCCATTCACCTTCGTCCAATCAGAGACATATTCTCTCCCGAATTTGCTGCTGTTAGGCTTGCCTGCGAGCCTATTAGCTGCAAACGTGGAAGAGAATCAGACTCTGATGGGAGAAGTGGATCCTTGCAGATCTTTCATTGCTTACCTATTGCTTGAACAGTGAGTCCGCGGGCCGGATCCAGAGGCTTTGGGGGTTGGGTTGTGGCCCACGGGCCGAGGTTTGGACAAGCCTCCCTTAAAGGGATGCTGGAAGTCACTCACACAATTTCCTAGGAAACTTGTAATGTTTTTTAGCGGCCAGGAGGTTCCCAAAACCACTTTGACCCACTGCCAGCTCATCCAAAGTCCCTGCCCCCCAGCCCCCTGTAATTCAGAGAAAACAGATCAAGTTGGGACAGGAGATAGAGTCAGGGACAGCAGCCTGGAAGAGAGTAGAATGGGAGCCAATACAACAGGAGACAGGGCATAAGTTGTGTAAGGGTCAACAAGTCATATTGGTACTAGATTTTCAAACTTTAACAACATTTAAGAAACTCAAGTGTATTATGTGAAAGCTTTGGAAATGCCAAAAGCTAATTTTCTGCAGCCCATCAGTTTAGAATCCAACCCAAGAAAAATCTCATGAGTAAATATTTAGCCAGATATATTGAAGCTAGGTATGTGATGTTTTTCACTCACAAGTTGCCATAAGCCCTTATCTGAGAGTAATATTGTATGGTGAATGTTATACCTGCCTTCTCCACAAGGTGCAAAATTATACCAACTCTATACAGTATTCCGAAATAGAACTTCTAATGCAACGCACATACCTTAGCTCCTGTGTACTCAGAACTAACACTAATTGGCAACGAGAAAATAATTTACCAACCTTCAAGATGCCCACTACTGGAGTTTCTTCCACAGGCAAAAGCTTGAAGAAAATGTATCTTTGACAACTATGTAAGAAAGATAATGTAATCAATTTGCATTGTAAAACACTGGAAACTTCAGCATGAGATTTATTTTATACAAGGGAAAATGTCATGGCACCATCTAGAGGCTGGGATGCTAAAGGGAGCTGTTCTTTCATCAAACATGAGAGGGGGAGTCAACTTTAGTAAGCTATCGTATTCCTCCATACTTTCCCTAGAGATTTAAGCATTCATAAAATAAGAGATGAAGGACGGAATTTTCCGTGCCAATTGGCGTCGGGCGTGCTCAGTTAGAAGGCCACAAATCGGTTTCGTGACGTCGTGAAACTAGTTTGTGATCACCCACTCAGCCCATCGATAGCGGGCCACATTTCCCACCATCGGACATCAGGAACCTCATTGTAATACACCTGCACATTATTATAAGGCCAGCCCACTGTGATAGTCCTCCCCGCGCTGGATCGTCTGTCCATGTCGGCGTGATTGAACACCAGTGCAGAACACGTCTTGACAAGTGTGACGTGCAGAAGTCGGGGCTTAACTGCCAGGGCCTTGCTCACATCGCAGACATCCGAGGAGAAGAAGATGCTGGAGCCTGACAGCATTGGCACACTAGAGGAATGCCCATGCCATGCCGGGTAGATTCTCATGGACATGGCTCTACTGTGAAGCAGCTCACAGAAGTTGGAAAGTCACTGTTGAGGGCCTGCTCACAATGGATGATGGTCGAGGGGGTGGAGAGGAAGGTTCAGCTGTGTTTGGGAGAGGAAGATGTACCGGAGGGGTGGGAGAGGGAAGGTTCAGGGTCGACTGGGAGAGGAAGAGGTGTTAGGAGGGGGTGAGGTTGGGTGGGAGAAATGAAGGTATCAGGGGGAGGTTGGAGGGGAGGGAGTACAATGAGAGGAGGGGGTAACAGGGGAGAAGGCAGCAACTGAGGAGGTAGGTGTAAGGGGGTGGAAGGTGTAAGGGAAGGAGTTCGGAGGGGGAAGGAATCTGGAGAGGTGGGGGGAATCCAGGGGGAGGAAAGAGTGTGGGGAGGGAGAAAGACTAGAGGAAGAAGTAAGGGTGGAGGAAGGAGCTGGGAAGGGGGAAGGACTAAGGGTGGAGGAAGAAGTAAAGCTGGAGGAAGAAGTAAGGCTGGAGGAAAGAGTCAGGAGTGGGGGGAAGGACTAAGGGTGGCAGAAGAAGTAAGGGTGTCTGAAGGAATCAGGAATGTGGAAGGACTAAGCGAGGGTGGAGTCCGGGTTGGGGGGGACCAAGGTTGGGGTGGAGGCGTCTGGGGGTTGGGGGGAGGGAGTTCCAAGTAGGGAAGGGGTCTGGAGGAATGGATGTCCAGGTGATCGTGCAAGAGAGGTGTCTGTCTGATGAGTCCCTGACTGCCTCCTGGGGAGCAAACTGAAGGTGGGTGTGGTACGAGGAAATAGTGAGAATAACCAAGGGCAGAGTGAGGCTGTAGAGTGAGAGGGTGAGGATTCGATGGTAGCAGTAGAAGGGATAGCCAGGGTGGTTGGTAGGGACTCGGAGGCAGATATAGGCCCTGGGGGTGGGAAGGAGGAGGTCGGTGAGGTGAATGTAGGTGGGGGTGGGATTTTCAGGAAGGAAGGGAATGTGTATGTTCATCAGGACATCCCCAAAGGGAAAGGGTTGTGGCTGGTAGGTCACAGAGGGAAGGTGGAAGGTGATGCCAGGGGA
The DNA here is from genome assembly GCF_964194155.1 of Cetorhinus maximus. NCBI lineage: Eukaryota > Metazoa > Chordata > Chondrichthyes > Lamniformes > Cetorhinidae > Cetorhinus > Cetorhinus maximus. Next base: position 110,615,590 of record NC_135888.1, on the reverse strand, counting down.
GTCAACAGTGATAGGGGAAAAGATATGAGTGACTGGGGGAGGGGAAAAGATGGGGGGAGTGCATGAAAAACCGAATTCAGACCATGCTGTCCAAATCGAAAGTGAAACGACAGTCATGGTGGGTGAGATCAGGTGCTGCATGGGAGTGTGATCATTGGGTGGGCGGAGATGCAGGTCGGCTCAGATGGACAACTGAAAGTAAAGCCCAGCAGACAGCATTCAAAATGCTCGGGACACTGAGGTGAGTGTGATACAGGAAGGATCCGTGTGCGTAGGAGAGTGCTTGCACAAGTCTCCGAAAGGCCCTGCCACACACACTCCTCCCTCCAAAATCACTCGCTGGCCAGCTGCTCCCTCTATGGTGGTTGAGGGACTCAGAGGCAAAGGGGAGTTGAAGGGAGAGGACAGGCTAAGATTCCTGAATGGATGACCCAGGGGTGTCCAGCCGCCGCTCCACCTCCCTTCGGGTGCCCGGGGACCCCAGCCTGACTCATTGAGGGGAAGGAGCACCTGGAGGGAGGTTGAGGTGCCCTGTTTCCCTCTCGTGTTCACCACTGCAGGAACTCACCCATGGCTCCCGCGATGGAGTGCAGGTCTGCACACATCTCCGCATTCTGCTGGACCAGAGTCTCAATGGCATCCACCTTCCCATGGAGACCACGAAAGACACACATGTGGACACCACTTCAGAGAGCGGACGGATGCACTCCTTAGACCCATGTGCCACTCTGTTGAGGGCTTTCAATAGGTCTGCATGAAGTTCCTATGCCTTCTGCTGACTCTCCAGAATGAGTTGGAAGGCCAAATCCAGGGGCTCATCATCTGACTCGGACCTCACAGATGCCTCTTCCCCAGCAGTCCTCCGAGTGCGGGGGGAGCTCAGCCAAACCTGCCTCCTGCGGACTTATGTCCGTGCGTTGACCACCAGATTGTGAACCCAAGATCTTGGTCCCACGAGGTGTGTGTCTCTGTACTGGTGCAGGGTGTGGGGAAGTGCTGTGACGGGTCTTCCTGACTGCTTATTTCTAGCTCTTCAATGGAGGAGGTGTCCTCTTGGCTGGAGGTGAGGACGTGGATGGAGCTGAGGGACTGGCTGTCTGAGGGTGTCGGTCGCTTGGCGGAGCTCCCTGTGAACCAAAGTAGAGATAATTAGTGCATGGCAGCAGAGTCAAAAGCAGGAGAGAGAGCACTCACAGTTGCGTTGAGGAGAGGGATGATGTGGTGCAGGATCCTCACGAGGGTGTTCGCCGCTGACCTCACTGTCACCGCAGGCACGGTCCATGTCCTCACCAGTCAGGGTGACGGCATAATCCTCAAAGTGAGTGAAGGACCCAATGTCGGCTACCCCCCCCCCCCACCCCAAGGTAATGGCATGGCAGGCAAATGGGAGCCCGCCACCATGGAAATGGAGTGTTTCCTGGTAATGTATAATTAATGCGGCAGGTTTGGGACGATACAGTGTGAGAAGCGGCCAGCGGGTAAAATGTCATTTGCACTTCGTGCAAATCTGGGACAATTCTGCCTGAAGGCTCATGGACTAACAGTAAAGCTAATCTTTTGAACTGTGAAGTGTGCATTGCTAACCAAGCAGAAAGCACAGACAATGACATTCACACTGCATAAGCGTCATTTCCCCAAAAAGAGAATCTAACAATCACCCCTTGACATTTGATGGCATTATCATTGCTGAACTGTCAACATCCTAGGGGTTACCATGCAGAACGTTAACTGGACCAGCCATATAAATACTGTGATGAAAAGAGCAGATCAGAAGCTGGGAGTTATGAGGCAAGTATCTCATCTCTTGACTCCCCAAAGTCTGGCCACCATCTAGAATGCACAAGTCAGGAGTGTGATGGAATACTCTCCGCTTGCTTGTATAAGTATAGCTCCAACAATACTCAAGAAGCCTGAAACCATCCAGGAGAAAGTAGCCCAATTGATCAGCACCCCATCACCAACCTAAGCATTCACACCTCTATCACTGACATACAGTGGCAGCAGCATGAGCCATCGAGATGATGCAGTGCAGCAACTCACCAAGGCTCCATCTACAGCACCTTCCCAACCTGCAATCTCTCCTATTTAAAAGGGAAAGGGCAGCAGATGCATAGGAACACCACCACATGCAATTCCCCCCCCCACTAGCCACACACCATCTTGACTTGGAACTATATCACTTTCCTCCACTGTCGCTGGATCAAAAACCTGGACTCCCTTCCTAACAGCGCCGTGGGTGTACCTACGCCACATGATCTGCAGCGGTCCAAGAAGGTACCTCACCACCGCCTTCTCAAGGGCAGTTATGCATGGGCAATAAATGCTGGCCTAGCCAGTGATGTCTGCGTGCTATGAAAGAATAAAAAATAAGCTTTAGAATTTAAATATGCAGTGGGCCAAATAGGCTATCAGAAACGAGTGGTTAAGTTCCTCAATCCATTTTAACTCTCCCTCTGCCTTGTTTCTGCAAATTTGAGGGAGTTAAAATCGATCTCAAAACCTCAGACAATAAACTAGTGGGTTGATGTTCAACTTCCTGTCAGAGCGTAAAACTGTCATTGCGGATCAGCCATCCATTGGAAAAATGGCCCACATGCATCTCCGCTTATTTCAGTTTTATACCTAGACAGCAACACGAAAATGTATTCCTACGAATCCAGTTTATGATAAAATAACATTAAACAGAAGTGCAAGCAAAGCTGGCAAATTCCATTAGACTACAGCAAAATAATACTTGGAAAAACTCAGCAGGTCTGACAGCATCTGCGGAGATGAATACAGTTAACGTTTCGAGTCCATATGACTCTTCAACAGAACTAAAGAAAAATAGAAAAGAGGTGAAATATAAGCTGGTTTAAGGGGGAGTGGGACAAGAAGAGCTGGATAGAAGGCCAATGATAGGTGGAGATAACCAAAAGATGTCATAGACAAAAGGACAAAGAGGTGTTGAAGCTGGTGATATTATCTAAGGAATGTGATAATAAAGGTACAGATAGCCCTAGTGGGGGTGGGGTGGGGGGAAGGGATCGAAATAGGCTAAAAGGCAAAGATAAAACAATGGATGGAAATACATTTAAAAATAATGGAAATAGGTGGGAAAAGAAAAATCTGTATAAATTATTGGAAAAAAGGGGGACTGGGAAGGGGGTGGGGATGGAGGACAGAGTTCATGATCTAAAATTGTTGAACTCAATATTCAGTCCGGAAGGCTGTAAAGTGCTTAGTCGGAAGATGAGATGCTGTTCCTCCAGTTTGCGTTGAGCTTCACTGGAACAATGCAGCAAGCCAAGGATGGACATGTGGGCATGAGAGCAGGGTGGAGTGTTGAAATAGCAAGCGACAGGGAGGTCTGGGTATTTGTTTTGGATTTCCAGCATCTGCAGTTTTTTGCTTTTAGCAAAATAATATTTGTTTTCTGATCATATACTGTAATCTATTTAAAAAATACTAAAAGTCTTAACTGTTAAAAAGCTCCCTTAACTTTGAATGGATGTTTGTGAGGAAATTTATATATGGGCTCTAATATTTGAGGTGCATTTCCATTGACTTCTGCCTCATTCAGGTTCTTAGTGAAGCAGAAAATCACTAAGAACATCAGAATGTGAGCTCAGGTGTATGCCTTTTATTTTTAAGACTGAACTTACACAAGATCTTAAAGGATTGTCTTGCATAATTAAATATAGCATTCAGTTGCCATTTGGTTCAAAGGAATCAGTCTATCATTCCAATATTCCTGTTGTTAATAGTGTCTGTCCAACAAAACATCTCGGATACAGAATAAGATTAGTTCTCCCCTAACCTCCAACACCCCCCCGCCCCCCACAACCTCCGGTGAGCTCAGCTCAGTATTTCTGCCATCCATTTGCACTTGAAACTCAGCAGCCTAGACCACTCCACCCCCACACACCCCCACATACACCTTTCTATGATTTGAACAAGATAGATCTCCATTCTGTCGCAGAACATGGCAAGATTTTTTTCCCCTATTTGCTCCCAGTTCTGCCAAAGGTAGTTTCTTATGCTGAGGATTCCATATCCATGAGTGGCTTTCTTCTACTTCACTTATGTGCCCGTTCCCAGGTTTGACTTTCTATATTCGTCCTGGGCATGGAACCTAAGAGATAGTTGTATTGCAGTTTTGGGGTGATACAAAGTAAAATGTGCCAATAATTTCTACCAGCTCAAAGCAACAGTCTAACATTTGATTGTTCTCCCAGAAATCAGTTTTAAGGTCCACTGGGTGCCCACCCTGCCAGATTAAAATGGAGCCAAGTGGGCATGGCTATGCCCTCTGACCCGCTTTCCCCAAGTCCTGCCCCAAGTTTGCTACAAATGATAGAGTGAGCACCAGTATGACCCCTGATGTAGATTTTGTTTACTGTAATTGAGTATTAGTGTTAGCTTTCCTGCGTATTGATATGTTCAGTACTTAAGGGTTTCCAGACCAAGATGATTTTACTTAGACCATTGACTTCTCACCATTCTCAAAAGTGACATCTGTAAACACTTCTTGGAGTCCCCTGATGATGGTACGTGCTCAGAGGTGTTACTAGTCAGTGTCATCAAAGGCCGCATAATCCAATAAAGTCTTGGAAGACAATATAACAGACAATATAAGGGGTACAATTCTTAAGAGGGTGCAGGAGCAGAGGGACCTGGGTGTATATGTGCATAGACCATTGAAGGTGGCAGGACAGATGGAGAGAGCAGTTAATAAAGCATATAGTGTCCTGGGCTTTATTAATAGGGGCATAGACCCTACAAGACCAGAGAGATTATGTTGAGCATATATAAAACACTAGTTAGACCTCAGCTGGAGAATTGTGTACAGTTCTGGGTGCCACACTATAGGAAGGATATGAACGCATTGGAGAGAATGCAGAATAGATTTACAAGAATGGTTCCAGGGATAAGAAACTTCAGTTATGAAGATAGATTGGAGAGGTTGGGACTGTTCTCCTTGGAGAGAAGGCAAACAGGAGATTTGATAGAGATATTCAAAATCATGAGGGGGCTGGATAGAGTAAACAGGGAGAAACTGTTCCTACTCGTAAAAGGTTCGAGAACGAGAGGGCGCAGATTTAAAGTGATTTGCAAAAGAAGCAAATGTGATGCGAGAAAAAGCTTTTTCACACAGCAAGTGGCTGAAGTCTGGAATGCACTGCCTGAAAGTGTGGTGAAGACTGGTTCAATCGAAGCATTCAAGAGGGCACTAGATGATTATTTGAATAGAAACAATGTGCAAGGGTCCGGGGAAAAGGCCGGAGAATGGTACTGTCATAATGCTCATTCGGAGAGCCGGTGCAGATATAATGGGCTGAATGGTCTCCTTCTGTGATTCTTTGAAAGTATCCTGTTAAAGCTTCTAATAAAACAACAGTAACTGCCGCACCAGAAAATATCACTTAAATGCATCCCGGTGTCTTGATGCTGCTAAGCTGGTTAGTCTCTCCAAAGTATTCTGCATGCCATGGGCAATCCCCAGATATATGTAATAGGCTTGTCCCACTTCCTCATCATATGCAGGAAAATTACCTCACTGCCTCTGAGATCAATCCTCTCTACTATTTGTTGTTTAAAACTGTGCCTGTGAAATCTGAATCCCTCAGTTTCTCACGTGTAATTGGTTGTTCTCCACTCTCCATGGGAGAGTAGAACTCACTCTGTCTTTCACATCCAGATCCTCATTCTCACTAGTTTTCAGCACTTCACCCTGTGACATCCCTCCTGACTTACTAACTACTTCCTGTTTAGTGGGTGCCTTTGTGCTTGAACAGGTAAGACACCATGATAAAGTTCATCAACAGCTTCTGTAGAAGTACCTGGAATACCCAGCCTCTTCCTGCAAGGGACCTCCTTGTAAAACAGAAGAGCTTGTTTATGGAGCTTAAAGTGACATTTTCTCTCGAAGATATAGCAGTTGAGCTGAAGGGCATTGAAATACTTTGAGAAAACACATGACACTGACACTATCTAGCCCACTAACAATAACGGATCCGTGTGTACATGTTCTTTCTGGGATCTGCAAAGAATGGGTCCCCGTTGGACAACATTTGCTAAATAATCCTCAGTGTGCTAAGAATTATGCTGACACCCAATTTATTAATACCCAGGACCCTGTTCTTTAACCTATATTCACATTGTAACTGTTTCAGCTAAACAAAATAAGTGACAACCACTCACTGACTCATTCCTCAGGGCAATGCTTTGACCAATCAGGGTCAAGCTGCCTGGTATAAATTTCAAACAATGCTTGGCAGTTAACAGTCAGTCACCATCATTAGAGCATTCTCCATGACAACGTTTCTACCAATCAGAGTCCACTTGCCAACCAATCAGCACTCTCTTCACATACAGTACAAATTATTGTTTTCTCCTTCTATTGGTATTCTTGTAAAGTGTTCTGATGAGTGCAAGATGAAAAGCTTTGACGTGTCTCTTTTTTCAGCAATACTCAAGTTCTGTACTACCAAACAACTAATCTAGTGGTTGTTAGACCAAGGCCAAGATTTTCACTACCAAGGCGGGTAGCTCGAGTTGGAAAATTTGCCAGCTCACCGCACCTGCCTTGCAGAAAAATCCCCTGAATGTCACGATCTTCACTCCTGACATTAGGTGCAGTATAAAGTCACTGCCCCTGAAACAGTAGGTGGCTAAAGGGGTGCTGAATGCTAAGGTGGGCTGGTTAGAACCACCTCAGTTCTAGTTGTGTTATAAGATTTTAGGCCTTCTAGCCCTCACCCTTCACAGCACCTCATCCCCACCCACCCTCCATGGCCCTTTATACCTCCATGCCAACTCATGCCTCTACCCACATCCTATGGCCCCCTTATACCCCCAAGTCAAGTCATACCAACTCATGCCCCCATTACTCCTTATACTTCATGCCAATGCATGCCACCCTACCCACCCCATGCCCCCTTATACATCCATGCCAACTTACCCTGTATCTGTCCTGGGCAGTTCACAGGAGCCAAATGGAAATGAAGTGAAATAAAGTTCCAAAAAATATATTATGGATTTCATTATACAGACTTCAGTAAAAAATCCCATTCATAAATGTCCATTCAAAATGTTTTAAATCTCAAGTGCTTAATCTCTTATAAAACAAATAAGCTTCTATTCATTCCACATATCAAAGACATTTTATCCTTTAATAGCCGCTTTAAGCTGTCAGTCAAACTGTGAACTCAGAGCCTTTCTGTGAGATAATTGTAGCTTTTGGAAATTAGCCAAGCATTCATAAAGGGCCCTCATTGAAATGTCAACAAACAGCTATTGAAATTCTTGGAACAGTGTTTTTTTTAACTCTCACTGAATCCTGCAACCTGTTTTGTTTTTTTCATTTTTAAAGGTCTTGTGATTTAAATAGCTTCATATCATGACAGTTATCCCGAACTTATCCACCCTTCAAAATTTCCATAAATTGTGACTCCCATTCTGCGGTTTAAATCCCTTGCAACAGCCAAAATGGGGTCTGTTTAAATTCAGCACTGAGTTCAAATAGCCCTGTTGAGTTTGGATTCCCATCATGTGCAAATCATACCACCCCACAACCCCCCCAACTTTCCCCTACCAGCAAAAAATTGGAAGTGGGATTGAAACTTCCACATCCAGGACTCACCTATCATTTTGGAAGCTGCATGGAATATCCATGACTCCGTGAAAGTTTAGTCCTAAATCTCTAATGGTATGACGATGGGCGTCGCTTTCAGCATTCAAAAGAGAGCAACAGGAGATGGCGTACAGGGGAAGGCACCGGAGGCAGCCAGTTTGAATGGCAGATCCACTGGCCAGTCCCCACTCCGAGAGCTGGGGAATGAGGTCCAGAAATCAGGCTGTTTGTTTCCTGTACAGCCAAGAATTAAGAGGAAAACACAGAGAAAGCTTGGCAAAGCTAAAGGCACAAAGACCACTTTTGGAAGAATAGGACCAAGCAATCACAGAGAAAGAGATACTGGTCAAAAGAGTGTGTACTAGCCAGGTAACTGCCACAGTGTGAAATGCTTTGCTGTTTCATATGTTATATGAAACATTACAGAATAAAGTTCAGGACTAACTTCTCTGCTCAGTAAAATGCAAAATAAACCAGTTTCTTGATTTTTAAAATTAGCCTACTGCCAACAAAATTTTAATGAATCCATCAGTCAGGTAACAGAAGAAGTACATGTTGGGGCATAAGTGAGATTAATTTAACATAGAGTTGTACTATTATAGCTTCAGGTTGTACTACTATGTTGAGCAGTAAGGGTAGATTCCTTGTTGAAGCACATGTGGAGGCTGGCGAGACTAAACACTAAGGCTATAACTAGAGTGAATCCAAGCTTAGAAGCAATGGATAAGCAGGAAGTTCTTGCCTAACTGATGAGGGACGTGCCTCTGATCTTTATTGATTTATGCTTGTTTGATTCCTCTGGGGTTTAAAGTGACTTGTGTGTTGACTTCTGGTGCATCTAGTTTTGCATTCAAAAGCTTAATTATTATTATTTAGGAAAAAGACTGCTAAATTAATATTAGTAGTAGTGGTAGATTCCTTGTTGTTCAAGTATGCCCATGGGCATACTTGAACAACAAGGAATCTACCACTACTACTAATATTAATTTAGCAGTCTTTTTCCTAAATAATAATAATTAAGCTTTTGAATGCAAAACTAGATGCACCAGAAGTAAGTAAATTTGAATGTCACACTTTACAGCTCAACCTATGCTAAGGAACTTGATTATAGTGGAAGATAGGCCTGTGATGCTCTCCCCACACTCTTGGATGTTTTCACATAATCCTAGAGGCAAGGAGGATTCAAGGCACCTAGGTAGCTTGGCAGCTGGATCACTATGGGGCAAGGTGAACTCCCTAGTTCCCAAGAACTACCTCAGAGAATAAACCCGCACTGTAGGTATTATTCTGCAGCACACTCTTAGCCAACTGAGCTAACCTGCTGGTCCTAAATTAATAGTCATCATGTTAAAGACAGTAACTGCCACTTGGATTTTGTATAACAAAGGATAGAGAACCACTGGATAGTTCATAATATAATTTGTGACATTTTCATAATCCATACATTTACTTTGCAGGTTCATTGTGTGGAGGCCATTGTAATTATGACAAAATTGTTGTTGAGTGCCAGATATGTTGTCCTTGCTGTAACAACGCAAAACTATCAGCAATAAGTCAACATCCATTCTCTTGTAGCACTGTAAAACCAGTTTATCCACTCAACTTATGCTTAACTCAGATGTTTCAGGATAGGACACCAATAGCCTGTTTCTATAATCTGATATTAATATGGCTGGAAGCCAGCCTACAGCAGGTAAGGGCTTGTTTGATTGCACCTTCTATGTTTTCAGTCAGTGACAATGAATAAATATAATATTGAAAACAATATGTCAATATTCTTTGTTTTGTAAAAGAGATTTTGAGATGGCAAGACTTAACTTTCCCTGCTGGTAAATGCCACAATTGGTTAGAGGTCTGGCTGTATAGCCAAGCATATTTTAAGTAGTAGGGCAGGTAGGGTATTTGCACAGCCAATAAGGGCTGGCTTTGCACATTTAAGAACTGTGTGCATTGCTGTCCATAAGGTTCCTAGTGACTGTTGCAAAATTAGTTGAGTAAAATTTCCAGCTTTAGGTAGCTTTCCCTCATAATTTACTTTCAATCCCATGAGTGTTTCTCACATGGTATGTTGTAGTTACAGCAGGGTTATTTGTAAGCACAATACTATACCGCAACCTAGGAATTACTGTTCAAAATATGAGTGGATGAACACACACAACATGTTTGAGTGGCATCACTCTGTTTTCTCATTCACTGCCACCCCCTTGACTTTGCCATTTCATGAGGCCTTACTACTTCCATCTTGTCAATCACAGATAAGGCCATCTCTGATCACTTCATTGTATCACTCTCCACCCACATCCACCTCCCCACTCCCCACTCCCAAACCTATTTCTTCCTGTGTCCACCCCTGGAAAAAAACTCTCTCCCAATTCACTTACAACTGCACCTCCAAAAGCCTACTTTTGAGCTTCCATTCACCATAACATTTCTGTAGCCACTTTTCAGGGCAACTACACCCTCACTGCTAAATTTGATGCCCTAGACTTCATTGAAATCATTACTCCCTCTCACCTGCTGATACTGCCCATACCTGTGTCCTCTTAAGGAGGCCTACATTGATTAGATGCAGCAGATGACTGGTTTAGCCATTCACTGTCAGATCTGACTGGACCACAGGTCTTTTACTTGTCTGCAAAACCCACTCGCTATTGCAGGGTCATCCTAGAATGCAAAGGCAACCCCCAACTTACTTTCTGTACTGAAACCCAAATTCTTAAAATGCCTGTCTCCTTCACCTTCACTTCCAACAAATACAAGGAGCTCATGGACTTTTTGTCACAAAGAATGAAACTATCATCGCTCTCCTCAAAAATACAATTTTTTGTTCCTCTGTCCTTGCAGACTAAACCCTTCCCCCAACTCCCACCCCCTATCTCCAACCTCCCTTTCCACTTCAAAGCCCTTGAGGTTGTTGCCTTATAAACCCAGGTCCATCTTTCCCAGAACTCCATGATTGAATCCCACCAGTCTGGTTTCCACCCCTACCAAAGTAATGCCTGGTTCCATTCTTATCCATCCAGACGTATCGACTGAATCACCTGTAAAAGTTCCTCTTCCCACTTTCACAACATTAGCACTGGTGTCTCCCAAGGATCTATCCCTGATCCCCTCCTATTTTTCAGCTATATACTGCCCCTCAATGACATCATCTGAAAAGACAACACCAGCCTCCACGTTATTATTCTTTCATGTGATGTGGGCATCAATGGCAAGGCCAGCATTTGTTGCCCATCCCTAATTGCCCTTGAAATGAGTGGCTTGCTAGGCCATTTCAGAGGGCAGTTAAGAGTCAACGACATTGCTGTGGGTCTGGAATCACATATAGGCCAGGCCATATAAGGTTGGCAGATTTCCTTCCCTAAAGGGCATTAGTGAACTGGAAGGGTTTTTATGGCAATCAACAATGGTTTCATGGTCACCATTACTGGGACTAGCTTTCAATTCCAGATTTATTAATTGAATTTAAATTCCACCAGCTGCCGTGATGCAATTTGGACCTGTGTCCCCAGAACATTAGCCTGGGCTTCTGGATTACTATTCCAGTGATCATCACTACATTGATGATGCCCAGCTCTAACTCCCTATCACCTGTTTTGACCCCTCCTCTGACTCTTAGTTGTAAAACTGCATGTCCAACATACAGTACTGGATGAGCAGAAATTTCCTCCAACTAAATATTGGGAAGACCAAAGGCATTGGCTTCGGTCCCTGCCACAAATGGTTCTAGCCACTGAGTCCATCCCTCTCCCTGGCAACTGTCTGGGGCTGAACTGGGTTGTTCACAACCTGGGGTGTCACATTTGACCCTGAAATGACCCTCCGACCATATATCCACACCATCTTTAAGACCATCCATAGCATTGCCTAACTGCAATAGATGAAGACAAGAATAACACTGGCATTCTTCTTAGCAATATGGAATACTTCTGTGTTGCAGATATCCATGAAGCCTGCAGTTTCATCAATGAAGACTAAGTCCCTGGTGAAGTACATAGCTAGTCTGCACACTATAGCTAGAACATGTAAAGATTGGGCCTATAAATTCAGCTGCGCAGTACATGGTTAATTTCACTTTCCATTTCCCAAGCCTTTAATATGGTATGCAGGAAGCACACTGTTACATCATTACATTATTTGTAAAGAACTGGGAACTATTTGTTATGAGAATTACATCCAGGGTGCCACATTCACTGTTGCATTGCAGTCAGCTGACGAGTAACAATGTATCAAGCTATCAGTCTACCAGCCACATGGAGAGCTGCTAAAAATACAGTTGATGAAGCTCCAACATTTTGGGCAGAATATTTTGTCCGGTGGGCGCATGCCCAACCTAAAAAAGTAAAAAAAGTGTCCTAAAAGCAAAATAGTGCACGATGACGTCGGCTGAGCATTCCGATGTCATCGTGCACTCGCACGATATTTTGCTCGGTGGGCACACACGGGTGCCAGAGTGGTGCACACCATTAGTTAAGTTGCCACTTAAGGCCCTTAACAGTCCAATTGCCTGTGATTCTTCCTTGCCCGTGCGATCTTCTGCTTGGCGCACGGGCAAAACAGGCAGGTGGCCAACCAACATTTTCACAAACCTCATCCAAGAGCAGGATAAAAATGGTCAGCAGCATTACCAATGTGAGTTATGAGCAGTTTTGGAGATAGTTTGCAGCTGGTTGCTTATTGGCACTTGGTAGCTTCATCTCTGTTCGGGGCTTCATTGTTAGAATTTTCAGATTTCATTTCAGGACTTATTGGTGCCTCCAAGGCCCCCAGAGAATTAAGACTATGTGGACCCATCCAGGTATCAGACAGGCTTTCCTTACCCTGGTAATGGGGATTGTGGTCTCCACTGGAGACATCTCCTCTCAGAAGGGAGAGGAGACCATGTGTTCCCATGCAGCTTCCAGGGGAGGGACCTGTGGGAGGAGAGGCGCAGGCACAAGGGGTGCAGGGCCAGCAGGTAGTCCAGAGGGGAAGGGGCCACTGAAGATGCCAATATCCTGCTGCCAGGGTTTACAGACGACGATGCAGCTACCTCAATATGTCCGAGGTGCAATGCCGAAGGAGGCTCCACCTTTCAAGGGAGAGCGTGACCTCCATTTGCCAGATGATTGGCCCTGAGATCAGCTCCGACTGTGTGGGTGGAAATCCCATGCCAGAGGCTCTGAAGGTCACAGTGGCCCTCAACTTCTGCGCCTCCAGCTCTTTCCAGGATTCAGTGGGGAATCAGTGTGGAGTCTCCTAATCAGCTGCCTGCAGTTGCGTCAAGCTGGTGACAGAAGCTCTGTTCAGGCGGGTACTGACCTTTATTCTTTACTCTATGGATGAGGCCAGCCAGGCTGAGTGAGCCAGAGGTTTGCAGCAATTACTGGGCTCCCCCATTAACTGCACACATGTGGCCATCAAGGCAGCAGTGGGTCACCCGGGTGCCTTTGTCAACAGGAAAGGCTTCCACTCTGTGAACGTGCAGATAGGGTGTGATCATAGGATGCAGATTCTACAAGTCTGGGCAAGTTACCCTGGTAACTCACATGATGTTTATATCCTGAGACATTCCCAGGTGCTGAGGCTCTTCAGTGCTCCAGCCCGACTGGATGGATGGTTGCTGGGTGACAAATGTTATCCGTTGAAGAGGTGACTCATGACACCTCTCTGCCGCCCAAGAACAGAGGCAGAGTAGTGTTCCAATACAAATATTGCCTCCACATGGGCAGTGGTAGAGAGGACCATAGGTCTTCTCAAGATGCGCTTCCGATGCCTGGACTGTTCAGGGGGAGCATTACAATACCCCCCCAGAGTGGGTGTCACTGATTGTGGTTGCATGCTGCGCTCTCCACAATCTGGCACTGGCAAAAGGGGACCCACTGGAGGAAGAGGATCTTGACTCAGCTGCACAGGTCACAGGTGATGAGTCCAGTGGTGAGTCTGAAGATGAGCACATTGAGGAGAAAGCTGAGGGTGTGAAGCCAGACCTCGGTAACCTCCAGGGAGGCAGGGACACCAGGGATGCCTTGATCCAATGCTCCTTCAGCTAGGCTACCAAAGGTCATCTTCAACCGCATGTCAGGGCTGCCTCCTCCATCCCAGATGACTGAAAGGACCCTTTCAATTGAACACAAAGAACACTCGGTACCTGTGCAATAAAGTTCAGAGCCACCTACATCCAACGTTACATACTGGCGTTCCCTGTGCCAATGAAATAAAAAGGGTGAAGCATATTCAGGCCATGACAAAAACAAAATTTATCTCATTTTGATAATTCTAAACTATTTACATAAACTCCTCTAGTCTTCATTCCCAGACCAGTATAGATAAAGTAAACATAAATGAACATAAAATCACCTGTGACCTGTCCCTCTTGCGCTCATGGTACCTTTAACTTAGGTTTGCAAGAGTTACGTCTAGGTGCTCCCTCCTCACTGGCACCGGCATTGGAGACAGCTGCTGACTCTGCTGTCTTGTTAGCCTTGATGACCTTGGCGGTCGTCCTCTGGCCAGTGGAGCCTGTGCTGGCCCTGCCTGGGAGGTGGCATCTCCCCAGTCGCTGCAGCCTCATCAGATGCCACCATCACTGGCGGAGGAGCGGAGGAGCTTCTGCCGTCATCCAGAGCACCCTGAGAGGAGCCCACAAAGATGACAGGCAGCCTCTGCGCCAACGTGAGGTCACTGTGGTCCTCCCTGCACACCACTGATGGAGATACCGGGTGCCTCATCCATCTCCCACAATGACACTGACCACCTGAACTCAGTGCCTGTGTGAGGGCTTGCAGGTCCGAGCGCAACCCCAGGAACCCATGATTCTATTCTTGGAGCTGCATCTCCATGAGAGTTGCCACTCTCTCAATGGAGGAAGCAGCATGCTTGCCCATGATGGTTGACGCAGTGCTCATGCATGGACTCCTCCATCACAGAGACCATGGCACGCAGACCTTCATGAGTCTCTGCCAGATCAAGTAGCAGGGGCTCACACCTTAGATAGCTCCGGCATGATTGACAGTTGGCACTCAGACTCCAGCACCCCTGAGGTCCATGGGGGGTGCGGCTAGACCTTAACACATCTGCACACTGACTCATGCCAATGTGGTACTCACCCTCCCTGAGTGCAGCAGGTCATTGAAGCACTTCTGTCACTGCATCCAGGAGCGCCGCACCATGTCACGGCTGCTGACCAGCATTGCCACCTCCTCCCATGCCCTCTTGGTGAAGTGCGGTGGCCTCCTCCTCCCAGCCCTGAGGACAAGTGTCTCCCTCCTGGCAGCCACCTCCCCCGGGAGGACAGCCAGGCACTCATCAGAGAAAAGGGAGGCCGAACGCCCACCTGACTGCCCTCCCGCCTGCTGTGTCCAGCTGCATTCGGCTCCATTGTGCCGGCTCAGGAAACATCCTCCACGGCAGCTTTCCAGGGGCTGCGTGGGCTGTTTTTAAACCGGCCGCTGGGCCGCCATTGGACCCAGCAGCCGACAGGCCCCCCCCCCCCTCCCCTGCTCGGCCCCCCCCCCCCCTCCCCTGCTCGGCCCCCGCCCCCTCCCCTGCTCGGCCCTTCCTGGCCAGTGCGGAATCACGGTGGGCCTTAATTGGTGAAATGACGGTCGGGGCCCGAGCGCAGGCGGCAGTCGGTTTTGTGGCCACTCCCGGGCCCGCCCACAACACCTGCCCAACGAAGGGAAAATCCTGCCCTTTGAGTGTAAAAGTTCGATCATTTCTAACTTCTGGGAACAAGAAGATATAAATGGTGGCAGCGGATGTCTGTGAGTAAAATGCCAAACGTTTTAAATGGATTTAATATTGAATTAGGTTGAAGAAAAATCAACCCCAATTTGTGTCAGAGGGAAAAACTGAGTGAGTCATGCAAAAACTAAATGGCTACTGCTGCAGCACTAAATGCACAGCTACAGCCCATAATGAATTGGGAAGGTGATAGCCATAGGAGCATTTGAGAAGTTAAGCAAAAGTGCAGGCTGGCATTCAGTAGCTTCCTAAAAGGTACCAGTGAAGGGAAAAAGGTCCATTACATCCTTTTGTGGGCAGGGGAGAAAGGGCTAAATTTGTCTAATAACTGGGAGATGAGTGAGGCTGACAGTCCAGACAAAAGTTTTGAAAAGTCCAGCACACATCTCCAGCCAAAGTCAACCATACATCTGAAGCTGAAGCTTGATGCCAGAGCACAGAGTAACATTATCCCACTCAAACAAGACCAGAAGATCTTTCCTGAAAATTTGAAAAATTATGGTTATCCAAGGAAAGATGCTGTGAAACCGACCAACATCATTCTAATGGAAAATGGGGGAGCTGAGATTTGACATCTTGGCACAACTCAAATCAAAGGGACATGCAATGGAAAGGATGTTAACTGCATATTCTACATCACTGAAACACATGGTCCTCCTGTCCTGGAGTTAAGCAGTTGCAAAGAGCTGCAGCTTATTTCAGTCAACCATGATGAAGGATGCCGCAATGAGGGTCGAAGGGTAGTGCACCCATTGAAAAGTATCCTCTGATCAGAAGCTAGCACAAATGTATCTAGAGTGTTTTGATGAGACAGTTGGATGCTTTAAAGATTTTGAGTAACACGTCATTATTGACCCAGCAACAATATCAGTGATTTGCCTCAAAGTAACATACTAATAGAACTAAAAGGAAAGCTTATAAAAGAGCTCCAAGAGATGGAAGAAAAGAAGGTGATCACCAGAGTCACAGACTGAGTAAATTCTGCTGCGATAAGAGAGAAGGCAAATGGAAGGCTAAGAATTTGCTTGGGTCCATACAAATTCCTGTTGTCTACCGTTTGGCCTTAAAGTGAGCCAAGATGTATTCCAGCAGAAAGTAGATGAGACATACAGAGGATGTAAAGGAGCAGTCAGCATAACTGATGATATCTATATCTGTGGTATAAATGAAGAAGATCATGATCATCATCCACATGAAACCATGGAGAGAACCAGGAAAGCTGGGATCAAGCTAAATGCACCGTGAAGGTGACATAATGCCAGTTCTTCAGGATGCTGTACACATTTGACAGAATCAAGTGAGTCTTGAAAATGTCACACCATCACTGGCATGGAAGCTTCAATAGACAAGAAAGAGTTGAGAGGTTTCCTTGCCTTGATCTGTAGAGTAAAAGATTAGCTGTAATACTAGTTAGTGAGCATGTGCGTAAGGAGATATATCACAGTGATATCACTCATTGAGACGACATGAGTGTGAAGCATCTCAGAGAGTAGCTCCAGCCATGTCTTGATCTTATTTAATCTTTGTAAATAGCTAGCATGTAAATAAATGTTTTCGAACAAAAGACCATTACCTCCAGTAAGATCTGTTCTAGAGTAAGAAGCCAACGAATCCCAAGATAAACCCACAATAACAGATGGCAGCAGCAGTGACTACACCCACAGAGGAACAGTAGAAAATTGCAGGAAAAGCCTCAAGTGAAACCCAGCAACAGTGCAGAGCAGCAGGTGAAGGACATCGAGGCCAACCCAGTAACCACACTAGAGATGACCAAATAACAAGGACAGCCCAGCAACTAGCAAGACAAGCAACGGGGAAAACTACGACCTCAAACCAGTGTGAGAAATGGCAACTACTTTGCCCCTACCGGAATAATTTCAAAACATTGAGGGCCCCTGACAGACAGAGCAATGGCAAAACTAACAAAGACGTTTTCCCAGGTACCGCAACTCCTGAGGTCTTGCGAGTGAAGAGAACAAAGATCAAGTTAGCACTTTGTTGCACACTGCTGAGAGCACAGCAGATCATGTGCTGGCCAGACAGGGGATAAATGAAGAGACAGCCTCCTATGAGGGTGTCATCGGAGCCTCATATTTTAAGTCTTTGTAAAAATACTTTCACAGAGAAGGTGAAATTTAACCAGCTCAGTCAAAAACAGGGTGATGGGATTGACTCATTCATCAATGAATTGTACCTCCCAGCTAAAAGTTGTGAGTATGGAACACTAAAAGCTGTATAACTGGCCAGTCAGGCTGAAGAGCGGTGGCAGGTTAAGGGTTTTGTAAGAGATGCGTGAGAAAGACAGTCGAGAACACGGTCAGAGATTGACGCCACCAGCGCAAGAGACTGTAAGGGGAGGTGCAGGAGAATTTTTAAAAATTCACTCATGGGATGTGGGCTTCGCTGGCTGGGCCAGCATTTATTGCCCATCCTTTGATTTTGCCCTTGAGATGGTGGTGGTGAGCTGCCTTCTTGAATCGCTGCAGTCCATGTGGTGTAAGAACACCCACAGTGCTGTTACAAAGGGAGATTCAGGATTTTGACCCAGCTGCAGTATATTTCCAAGTCAGGATGGTGAGTGGCTTGGAGGGGAATTTTCAGGTGGCGGTGTACCCATCCATCTGTTGCCCTTGACCTTCTAGATGGTAGTGATCATGGGTTTGGAAGGTGCTGTCGATTGAGCCTTGGCGAACTTCTGCAGTGCATCTTGTAGATGGTACACACTGTTGCTAATGTGCATCGGTGATGGAGGGAATGAATGTTTGTGGATGTGGTGCCAATCAAGCAGGCTGCTTTGTCCTGGACAGTGTCAAGCTTCTTGAGTGTTGTTGGAGCTGCACTCACCCAGGCAAGTGGGGAGTATTCTATCACACTCCTGACTTGTGCCTTGTAGATGGTGGGCAGGCTTTGGGGAGTCAGGAGGTGAGTTACTCGTCGCACTACTCCTAGCCTCTAACCTGCTCTTGTAGCCACAAGCAATGGGGGAAAAGACAACCTCAAACCAGTGTGAGAAATACTACTTTGCCCCTACCAGAATAATTTCAAAACATAGAGGGCCCCAGGCAGACAGAACAATGGCAGACAGAGTAATGGCTAGTCCAGTTCAGTTTCTGGTCACTGCTAACCCCCCAGGATTTTGATAGTATGGGACTCAGTGATGGTAATGCGATTGAATGTCAAGGGATAACGGTTAGATTCTCTCTTGTTGGAGATGGTCATTGCCTGACACTTGTGTGGTGCGAATGTTACTTGCCACTTGTCAGCCCAAGCCTGGACATTGTCCAGGTCTTGCTGCATTTGGACATGGACTGCTTCAGTGTCTGAGGAGTAGCGAATGGTGCTAAACATTGTGCAATCGTCAGCGAACACCCCCACTTCTGACCTTATGATGGAAGGAAGGTCATTGATGAAGTAGCTGAAGATGGTTGGGTCTAGGGCACTACCCTGAGGACCTTCTGCAGTGATGTCCTGGAGCTGAGATGACTGACCTCCAGCAATCACAACCACCTTCCTTTGTGCTCGGTATGACTCCAACCAACAGAGGGTTTTCCCCCTGATTCCCATTGACTCCAGTTTTGCTAGGGCTCCTTGATGCCACATTCAGTCAGATGCAGCCTTGATGTCAAGAGCAGTCACTTGGGAGTCACCTCGGGAGTTCAGCTCTTTTGTCCATGTTTGAACCAAGGCTGTAATGAGGTCAGGAGCTGAGTGACACTGGCAGATCCCAAACTGAGCATCAGTGAGCAGGTTATTGCTAAGCAAGTGCTGCTTGATAGCACTGTTGATGACCCCTTCCATTACTTTACTCATGATCGAGAGTAGACTGATTGGCCGGGTTGGATTTGTCCTGCTTTTTGTGTACAGGACATCCCTGGGCAATTTTCCACATAGTCGGGTAAACGCCAGTGTTGTAGTTGTACTGGAACAGCTTGGCTAGGGGCGCGGCAAGTTCTGGAGCACAAGTCTTCAGTACTATTGCCAAAATTGTCAGGGCCCATTGCCTTTGCAGTATCCAGTGCCTTCAACCATTTCTTGATTTCATGTGGAATGAATCGAATTGGCCGACGACTGGCATCTGTGATGCTGGGGACCTCCAGAGGAGGTCGAGATGGATCATCCACTCGGCACTTCTGACTGAACTTGTAGCAAATGCTTGAGTCTTATCTATTGCACTCCTGTGCTGGGCTCCTCCACCATTGAGAATGGGAATATTTGTGGAGCCACCTTCTCCAGTGAGTTGTTTATTTGTCCACCACCGGGTGTGGCAGGACTGCAGAGCTTAGATCTGATCCGTTGGTTGTGGGATCACTTATCTCTGTCTATCACTTGCTGCTTATGCAATTTGACACGCAAGTACTTCTGTATCATAGCTTCACCACGTTGACACCTCATTTTTAGGTATGCCTGGTGCTGCTCCTGGCATGCCCTGCTGCACTCTTCATTAAACTAGGGTTGATTCCCCTGGCTTGATGGTAATGGGAGAGTGGGGGATATGCCAGGCCATGAGGTTACAGGTTGTGTTCAAGTACAACTCTGCTGCTGCTGATGGCCCACAGCGCCTCATGGATGCCTAGTCTTGCGTTGCTAGATCCCATTTAGCACAGTGGAGGGTATCCTCAGTGTAAAGGCAGGATTTTGTCTCCACAATGACTGTGTGGTGGTCACTGCTATCGATACTGTCATGGACAGATGCATCGGCAGCAGGCAGGTTGGTCAGCATGAGGTCAAGTATATCTTGCCCTCTTGTTGGTTCCCTGACCACCTGCCGCAGTCCCAGTCTAGAAGCTATGTCCTTTAGGACTTGGCTAGCTCGGTCGGTAGTAGTGCTAGCGAACCAGTCTTGGTGATGGACATTGAAGTCCCCCACCCAGACTACATTCTTGCCACCCTCAGTGCTTCCTCCAAGTGGTGTTCAACGTGTAGGAGCACTCATTCATCAGCTGACAGAGGGCAATAAGTGGTATCAGCAGGAAGTTTCCTTGCCATGTTTGACCTGATGCCATGAGACTTCATGGGGTCCGGAGTTGAGGACTCCCAGGTTAACTCCCTCCTGACTGTATACTACTGTGCTGCGCCTCTGCTGGGTCTGCCCTGCCGGTGGGACAGGACACCCAGGGGTGGTGATAGTGGTGTCTGGGACATTATCTGTAAGATATGATTCCGTGAGGATGACTATGCCAGGTTGTTGCTTGACTAGACTGTGAGACAGCTGTGTGCACAATAGTATGGGGATAAAGACTCAGGAAGAGATGTAAAGTAAGGGGTTAACTCTAATGATAGCTGCTGAGCAAATGCGTAAGCAGTTATGTCACAGTGATGTCACTCACTGAGAGGAGATAAGTGTGAAGCATCTCAGGCAGTAGATGCAACTATGTCATGGTCTTATTTAGCCTTTGCAAATAGTCAGCATGTAAATAAATGTTTTTGAACAAAAGACTATTGCCTCCAACAAGGTCTCTTATAGAGTAGGAAGCCAACAAATCCTGAGATAAACCCATAATAACAGATAATCCAGCACATAAATTCTTTCATACCTCACAGGTCAGAACAGTACACTACAAGTTCTGATGAAAGATGTTGAGCACTAGTGATCTGAGTCACACAAGAGGAATTTCAAGAAACTCAAAGAAGTTGTATGTAAGGAGACAAGTCTGCCAGACCATGTCAGTCTGCAAGTTGGTGTTGCAGAAGGACAGGGAGCAACCCTGGTACAAGAGGAAAAACTGATAGCATTCACATCCAAAACTCTAACATCAGCTGAGACAAGAATTGCCAACAAAGAAAGAGAACTTCTACCAGTCATGTGTGGATGTGAGAAGTTGCACACATATCTCTATGGGAGAAAGTTCATAGTAGAGAGTGATCACCATCCACTTAAGCAGACCCACAAGAAAAATCTGTGTGAATCCCCAGCAAGACTACAGAGGTTACTCTTGAGGTATCAGGGTTACGATTTCACTCTGAAATGTAAGCCAGGAAGAGAAATGATGCTAGCAGATGCCCTATCTCAGTTGTCACTACAAGAGAAACAAGAAATAAAATATCTAGGTATAAGGATCCATCATCTGGTGAACGTAACACCACCAAAACTGAGTCAAATTAGAGATAAGACCAGCAAAGGCAAAGAGATGGAAATGCTCACTCAGCAAGTGATCCTGGCTTGGTAAGATACAGCAAACACAATACGGCAGTATTGGTCCATCAGAGATGACATCTCACTAGAAGATGTATTCTGCTAGACAGATCCAGAATAAACTTCCCCAAAATGATGCAGAAAGAAATTCTCCAGAAGGTAGATGAAGGTCACATAGGAGTAGAAAACTGTAAGCTCAGAGCCAGATCAGCTGTGCACTGGATAAGTATCCACAAAGACATTGAAAGAATGCTGTCTGCATGCAATGTTTGCCAGAAATATAGGAATACACAGCAGAAAGAGGACACAATAGCTACTGAAGCACCACCAAGACCATGGCATACAGTGGGAACCGATTTACTCACACACAATCAAGAATGGTATCTCACAGTTGCAGACTGCTTCTCAAAGTTCCGTTTTAACCAAAAGGTGAAAGATTTGAGAGCTACAACGATCATCTCACTAGTATGAGTTCAGGGGATTCCTGAAAGAGTAAGATGTGAAAATGGAACCCTAGTCACCTCCAAAGAATTTAAGGAATTCACTGAACAGTATAGGTTTAACGTCATCACCTCATCATCACATTACCCAAGTGGACATGACCAGATGGTAAACGGAACCCTTATAAAATGCCAACAGACAAAGAAAGACCCAAACCTTGTGTTATGACCAAGTGAGGAGGGATGAGATGGCTCCCTTCTTTGCCCTCTCCTCATTTGACCGTGACAGCTTTTTTTATTGACAAGGATATACTTGGCAATTCAGTGAGTACAAAACCGTTTACGCAGTTTGATCATAAAGGAATCAATAGGACGGGTTTTCTTGAATTTAAGGAAAATGGTTAACTTTCTTATACTTAAACCTATCTAAGTAAAATAATAAAACTATGCTCAAATTTCTCTCACACACACACAAACAATCAAAGTTCACACACACATAAGTACAGATTACAGAGTGGGGAAGGATAGGTTAGCCAAATTAGAGTCCATAAAAAAGAGCAAAGAAGTGTGCAGGCTGTCGTTTGGTGAATTGGCTGGCTTCAGGATGAATTCAGTAGTTTTGATGCTTCCAATTTAAAGTTGTAGACAACTGAGTTAGTTGGTAGTGCTAGGTTAGATTATTTTAAGAAATCTTTGCCTACAGCCCTGGATGAAGACGGTTGGCAAACAGGATTCGAAGATTGCCAGGTGGCTTGAAAAAAGGGAGGCAGGAGGGACCCTACTTAGTTCTTCTCCCTAAGCTGCTTGTCCTCTGTTCTTCTAGGAAAACATGTGATTAAAACATACAAAGGGCTGGCTTGTCATATGACCTTCTTTCTCCAACTGCCCGAAGACATTGTCCATGTATTCCAAAAATGACTTGATTAGCTCATGTCTACAAGATAATTTAGTCAGGGCCCATATTAAAATGATTAGTCTTAATGGCCTGTCTCCAGTTGAATACCTCAGGTAATTGCCATAGATGCCTTGCTAATGAGACAGGAAATGTGAGTCCTTCACACTCCCATGAAGTCATTGTCTTCAATGGGTTTTGCAGACAGACTGAATCCACTCCAATTAATTGGAATGTGGAATGCATTGTAATGAAAATTGGGGTTAGCCATCTTGGGCTGTGAGTTCAAGTCACTTAGTCTCTTTTTTTTGAGCCTGCTTTTAAAAGTTCCATTCAGGTTTCCAACCATTGGATTAAAAATCCTTATTTGGCACAAAGCACATCTTGATGAAAGCTATCTTATTGTCACTCTGATCTACCCACTCAAGGCTGACATGAAATCGCCCGAAGAGCTGTTAAATGGAAGAAGTATAGCAGCTCCGGCAAGCAAGATACATGCTCCAAGTCACCAGGAGAAAGTAAGACAACAACTCACTGATGCACAGGTAGAAGGAGGTCAACACTTTAACAGTTATGCTAAATCCTTTCCTGAGTTGCTGAAATGACAAACTGTACATGTGCAGAATCCAATTATGAAAACCTGGAACCCAGAAAAAAGTAGTTGGTGAAGTTGAGACTCCAAAGTCGTGCATCATTGAGACCGAAACTAATAAGCAAATTAGAAGGAATAGAGTTTATATTCGACTGACACCTGAGTTGGAAAAGCGGAAATGATCATGAACAACACCAGCAACATCACTAAACAGTGAGACAACATCAACAGCATCACCAACAAGCGGTGCAACATCAACAACATAACCAACAAGCGGTGCAACATCAACAACATAACCAGCAAGTGACACAACATTAGCACCATCAAGCATGACGCCTACAACGCCAAAAGTAAGCTGCACAGGATCACCTGTACAGCTTGCCAACTCATCACTGAGAGGGATGAATGCCAAATCTATAAGATGAAGGTGCAACATCCATCCCATCTAAGTGATGTTTAGTAAAGAAAGCAAGCTATAACAGACTCTAAAGGTGTTCAGTCTGTGACAAATATCTAGTTCATGTTAGTATTTTAGAGGTAATGTTTGGTTCTGGGAGGATTGTTATGTGAAGGTAAGGCAACTAAATTTCTGAGCTTTAAAGATTGTCAGAACACCTAAAAGAAAATGGCTGTTCAGAAGGTTAACCATGTTTGTTTAATAGAGTCAGAATAGAGGAGATGGAGCCCTAAAACAGCAGGTGAGCTTACTTAGCTGGACAACTGGAGCTGTGATGTCTACACTGCTTGCAAAGAAGTACAGTCCAGGGAGATGTTTTGTTTTGGGAGTTTGAGCTAAATTAGTTAAAAAGCATTTGTGAACCCCAGGTTGAAGTGCCCTTAGTGTCATATCATTCATAAGCATGCACACAGTAACATCCTATAAACAATGCTAAAATGAAGGTCCAGACATAACACATGCATTATTTATCATCCAGAAATGAGCCAATTACTTTCTTGGTAAAGGGCATGAGGGTTGCGTTGCTTACATCTGAAACAGACATTAGGCTCCTTGCATATACAAATAAAAGGGCCAAAATAGCTGAAGGAAATAAGTACTTAGCAAGAAAAATGAAGAAAATGTCATAAGTTGTGAAGTACAAAAAGTTTTTGAAAACAGCCTTTAAAAACCAGAAAATGTCCCTTCAGAAAGAAATGGGTGTACTTTGGTCAGGAAGAAAATGTGTGCAACATTGGTTAACTCTGCATTAGCAGATTGCAGGTTTATAGCTTGTTCTACGGTTGGAGGCTCACACTTTGTATTACAGTGCTGGAGGTGCTGACTTTTGGGTGAAACATTAAATTCTGTGCCTGATGAGGTAGATTTAAAGATCCCATTGTACTTTATCAATGAAGAACAGAGAGCTCTCCTGCTGTGCAGGTCAACATCCATTCATCAGTGAATACAACCAAAACAAATTAACTGGACCTTCATTTTAGCATTGTTTATGGGATGTTGCTGTGTGCATGCTTATGAATGATATGACACTAAGGCCACTTCAACGGAGTTTTATTTGTTATAAAGTGCAAAGATTGTGGGGCTGTGCAAAGTGCTATATGAATGCAAGGTCTTTCTTTTTTTAACATGCTGTCATGAAGGTATGCTTTATGTCAAATCATGATTTTAATACACGGGCTGGAAACCTGAATTGTACTTTTAAAAGCAAACCTTTTAAAAACACGGACACTAAAGTCACTTGAACGCACAGCCCAAGATGACTAACCCCAATTTTCATTACTATACGTTCCACATTCCAATTAATTGGTGTGGAGTCAGTCTGTCTGCAAAACCTATCAAAGACAATGACTTCAGGGGAGAGTGAAAGACTTGCGTCTCATGTCTCATTAGCAGTATCTATGGCAATTACCTGAGGTATTCAGCGGTTGGAGATTGGCTATTCAGACCAATTGCTTGGACAATGGGACCCTGGTTAAATTAGCTTCCAGACATGAGCTAATCAAATCACCTTTGGAATACATGGAGAATGTCTTTATTGAATCCCCCTGGCAGTTGGAGAAGAAAGGTCACATGACAAGCCAACCCTTTGTATGTTTTAAGCACATGTTTCCTCAGCAGAACTGAGGACAAGCAGCTTAGAGAGAAGGCCCAAGTGGGGTCCCTTCTGCCTCATTTTTTTCCAACCCACCCGATAAGCTTTGAAGCCTGTTTTCTGTCATCTTACATGGAAGCCTTGCTGCAGACAGATTTCTTAAAAGAATCCATCCCAGCACTACCGTCTCCCAAAGAACAACCAACTCAATTGTCCATGTCTTTAAATCGGAAGCATTGAGACCATTGAATTCAGCCTGAAGCCAGCTGAACTACACCAAACTACAGACTGTATACTATTTTGCTTTTCTTATGGACTCTAATTTGGCCAACCTATTCTTCTCCACTCTGTAATCTGTATTTATGTGTGTGTGAACTTTGAGTGTTTGTGTGTGAGGAAGTTGTGTGTACTTTTATTATTTTACTTGGATCGGTTTAAGTATAATAAAGCTAGCCTATTTCTTTGTTAAAATCAAGAAAACCTGCCCTATTAGTTCTTTTATAACCAAAGCACGTAAACAGTTTCGTGCTCACTGAATTGACAAGTATATCCTTTTTACACAAAAAAACCCGTTGCTGTCAAACGAGAAGACCCCTCCTCACCTGGTGAGAACAGTACACAGAGAAAAGAACATTTCCCAGCCTTATGAGAGTAATTTTGGCTGAATACTTTAGGTACTCACGAGGCAAAGAGGTGGTCAAGATTAAGCCTTAAGCTAAAAGACCAGATTAGTTTGCAGTTAGCACAAGACATCATTTGGGTAAAGGAGTTGAAGCTAGTGCTAGGAGCAGCCACCCAGCAGACTGTTAAAGGGATTGATAGACA
Source organism: Cetorhinus maximus (assembly GCF_964194155.1). NCBI lineage: Eukaryota > Metazoa > Chordata > Chondrichthyes > Lamniformes > Cetorhinidae > Cetorhinus > Cetorhinus maximus. Next base: position 110,589,320 of record NC_135888.1, on the reverse strand, counting down.
ATTAAGTTGCTTACAAGTGCTCATTAAAGGGACTGCATGCCGTTTTGGTGGATAATGCTTCATTTAATGACCTTTCCTATTGGAAATCAGTTGAATAGGAGTAAACAAGACCTTGCTGAGTATTTTGAGCACTATTGTCATGCCCAGAACAGGCATGTCATATTATGAACTTTCAATCAATACTTTTAAAAATTGTACCCACCAAGTGTTAGATGGCTGCCACAATTTATGTGACTTCTGGTATTCAGACTGCAAACAGTATCAAATCTCTGGTGAATACCTAATTTAATATAGACATAGGGAGTGATATCAGGAATTCATACTTTCCCTCCCCAGGTCAAGTCCTGCTGCCAACTATTATACGCTAATTTCTCCTGAAGGAAAAACAGTGGTGGTTGTACATGAGTGGTGAGTACGATTGCTTGTGTGTGACACCTCACATGTTTGAAGGACTGTGAGATGTATCTGAGGTGCAAACAGTGCTATGAAGGATGCAATAAGGCATGTGAATATCAGAGCATAGTTAGATGGTGGGTGAAGGGTATTGAGGTTGTGATGCTGATTCAGGTGGTGAAGTTATTGAGAAGTGCGTTTGCGAGATGGTTTCTTAGCTTCAAGTTATTAAATTTCTTGCAATAATGGAGCCAAGGCTCCTGGCTGTGACCTCCCAGGCAATCTCCTACCTGCTGTGCATCAGTTGCCTCTGTGGTGTCCTTCCCTACTTGTGAGCAGAGGACATCCCTCCTTCTCTCTACCTCCTCTACCAGGAGCTTCACTGCCACATCAAAAACCTAGGCACCCTCTCCCTTGTTACTTGAGGATTCCTTCCACTCCCAGCCATTGCACTGCACACCTTCAGTGGGAATGGATGAGTGCAGGCTACATAGGCATATCCAGGGAAATTACATCCAATCAGTGCCTAGGGCCAGGATTTTATGGCCCCCCCCCATGGCAGGATATTACAGTCCCGCCAAACTGAATGGAGATTTAAATGGCTTGCCGCATCCATTGGGGCTATAGCAGCGGGGCCATAAAATCCTGGGCTGAGTATTAAACCTGCAATTTTCAGTTTCTCGCCTGCAGACAAATCATAAAAACCACCAATCAGCACAAAAATTGTGTTCGTAAATTCGGACTTTCAAATAGGCGCTTCTTAGTAGCAAAGTGCATATTTCCTGTTTTCACACTTTGGCCAAAATAACCCCTAAAGTTCAGAAGGAAGGAAACCAGTGGCCACATCCTATAAGCAAAGCTACGAGTAAATCACATAAAATTTACATTCTCTCACGTGTGTGGACCAGAATGCCAAGAGGTCATGTGCTAATATTTGCCTAAACAATAAATAAGTTAGTCATTGACTATCCATGTCCAACAAAAGCAAATTGGCACAAGAAACTCAGCTGCTGCCCAGAGTGGGTGTAACAATGGGTCTATCTGTCAGTCCATGATGGTACTGGTTACATTTAAGTACTGCCGGTGAGCTGCAGCCACACAGATATTGTGCTGCAACTAACTGGTTGGGATGGCTGCAAATCAATCTTTTAACTGGACTGTTGGACTGCATGACACTAGGAAAGGTGCACAAAAGGGACACACCTGATTATGTCCATATCCTCTGTTACAGACAGGAGGGCGATTAATTTAAACAGCCCTGATTTCTCCTCTCACCACCCGTCCATAAACAGAAAGGTGTTTTGATTTGCTTTCCCCTTTATAAGCGGTGGTGTGTTTCCCAACCCCTCAGTTTTAGTGTGATCCAATTTTCTATTACTAACCCTACAGCAAACTCGAGATAGGATGAACTCAGAGAGTTAGTTTATTTGCACATACTCAAAACACGGGAGGGGGTCGCTCTGTAGCCCTCCTGTGCACTCATAATGTAAAAGAGGTTTAGAGATATAAAGATTTACAGGGCAAAGACCACAGAGAAAAGAATTATTGTTTCATGTGTGTCCAGATCCAAAATCAAATTTCCATGAGGCATTCCTTCACATTCCTTCAGCTGAAAACCAATGCTGTATAATTCCCTTTTCCAGTGGAGTTGTCTTCACATGAGGTGATGATTAATAATGTAGAGATTAATAAGTCTTGTGGGCGATGGCACAGGAGTTCCAATAGAAACTGTGTAGATGGGTCCAGGTAGTGAGCCTGGCAGAGCCTCTTTGCTGTGCCTATTTGGAGATGGTAAAAATGGCAGATTGAGGATTTTCTTCAGTACAGCAAGGCAATATTACTGGTTACACAAGCTAGAGGATTCAATGTCACATGACTGCCACCTCTTCATAGTGTCTTTGACAAAGGGTGTGTATCCCTCATCTGGGTTTCTGAGATTGTTAAATGTTTCAACTATTAAGACTTGAAAGGAATATTGTGGGGTCCTTTGTCCTAGCAGACGAATAGGCTCTGGTTGGCTAGGCTTGGCTTATGAAGTGCAGATGGACTTTGTATGGTTTCCTTTGAACTTGGTCTCTGCAGCCCACAGGGGTCATTAGTATCTCTTCAGAAATAACGAGGTACAAGTTTCTGTGAGACTTCCATATTAGCTCCTATTGTTCGAGGGCCACACACAGACATTACTTTAGCCATTTTAAAAGTCCAGTTTTTAAAATTTTAGAAATTTACCATGAGGATATCTATAAATATTTTATAAAAACATTTAGTGTGAGGTCTTAGACACCTCAAAGAATGTAACATTGGCTCTGCAGGCCATGGCCGGTGGCACAGTCTGCTCTGCCAGGAAATCTTCATAGCATTGCTAGAAATGACACTACTTAATTCAATGTTTTGCCCTGAGTGCAGGGTTTTCACTGCCCTGTGATAGTGGGAGGATGAGTGGGAGGTTTGCGGAGGGGAGAACCAGCAAAATAGTGGGGAGTGGCACCATGATAGCTCCCTGACATATTCCTGCCTCTGGGGATGTTTCTCTGGGGCGGACCAGGATGCAACCAACTATAAGGTAGCGGGCAGCCAATCTGCATATTTAAGGCACTAAAAAGGGGCTATTTAGAGCACCTGTCAGAATTTTTATGGCAGCGGAGTGCAGCCACACACACCCACCCCCAGTCGCCTGCAGAGGCCCCCGGTTTAATGGAGATAGCCTACCTGTGGCAGTCTGGGGAGCCATTGGAGTTGGAGGCTCCATTCCCCAGAAAGGAGTCAACCAAAACAAAGACCACTCTTGTGGCCAAAATACTGCCACCAGGGGGGGGTTCCCCTCCAATTGGACAGGCCAGCCTTTTTGCCCCCTCTAAAAATGTGTTATTTTTCATCCTTCCAATAGTGCCTCCATTTTGAGGTGCCCTTATGTTCTCCCACCAGCCTCAGCAGCACCCACCTTGCTTTGTGGGACTGCCAAAACTCGAAAGCTGCTATGCCTGTGATTGAGTCGGCAGCATTGGGAACACGGTTGCTTTCTTTAATTGAGCGGCAGGCATGGAGGCAGCAAGTTCAGAGTCTGCCTCCGGGATCATGGCTCCCCTGGTCTGGCTCCCAGCAAGTGCGGGTTCGGGATCCCCATTTGAAAAAATCATGACCTTAGCTTCCAATAGTACTAAATAGACATACACCTTTTCTGATATCAGTCTTTGGGCTCAAAATTCCAGACGGCCTAATCTACCCTTACCCTCCCAATGAGACTTTTGAGATTATTAAAAATACAAGTAGGAGTAGGCCATTCGGCCCATGTGCCATTCAATAAGATCATGGCTGATCTGATTGTGGCTTTAATTCCACATCCAGCCTCTATGACCCTTGACTTGCTTGTTGATCAAAGGAAGGCTTAGGTTGTTTTAAATAAAAAAAAGTTGAGGCCCCACACTGATCCATGTGACACTCCACTTGTTAAAGTTTGCCAACCTGAAAATGCTCCATTTATCCTTACTCTGTTTCCTGTTTGTTAGTCATCCTCTATCCATGCTAATATATTACTCCCAAAATCATAAGCTCATATCTTGTGTAGTAACCTTTTAAATGGCATCTTTGGAAATCCATATACTCTACATCTACTAGTTCCCCTTTACACACCCTCCTTGTTGCATCCTCAAATAAATTTGTCAAACACGATTTCCCTTTCATAAAACCATGTAGGCACTGACTGATTGTATTTTCGTTTTCTAAATGCTCTGCTACTGTCTCCTTAATAATGGATTCTAACATATTCTCAGTGACATATTAGACTAACTGGCCTATAGTTTCCTGCTTTCTGTCTTCCCCCTTTCTTAAATAGTGATGTTATATTTACAGTTTTCCAATTTGCTGGGAATCAAGGGAATTTTGGAAGAATACAAACAATGTATCCACTATCTCTGCAGCTGCTTCCTTTAGTACCCTAGGATGCAGGCCATCAGGTTTGGAGGGCTTGTCAGCCTTTAGTCCCATTAGTTTTTCTAGTACATTTTCTCTAGGGATTGTGTTTGTTTTAACTTCCTCCCTTTAGCCTCTTGTTTTCCTACTATTTTTGGGATGCTTATTGTGTCTTCTCCTGTGAAGACAGATACAAAATACTTGTCCGATGGCTTGAAATGGAAACGAGCCATTTCCTTGTTTCCCGTCATTAATTCCCTAGACTCGGCGTCTAAGGGGCCAATGCTTATTTTAGCTACCCTCTTCCTTTTTATATACTAGTAGGTGTTTTTATTACCTGTTTTTATATTTCTTGTTCATTTTCTCTCATACTCCCTCTTTATTAATTTTTCACTCGTCCTTTGCTGGTTTATAAAGAATTCCCAATCTTCTGGCATCCATTATTCTTTGCAGAATTGCACATCCTTTCTTTCAATTTGATACCAATCTTAACTTCCTTAGCTAGCCACACATGGTGCATCCTTCTCATAGAATCTTTCTTTCTTAATGGAATATATCTTTGTTGAGAGTTATGAAATATATCCGTAAATGCCTGCCACTACTTTTCCACGGTCTTACCTTTTAACTTACTTTCCCATTCCACTTTAGCCAACCTGTCTTCACACCCTTGTAATTGCTTTTATTTAAATTGAAGACCCTAGTTTCAGACCCAAATTTCTCACCATCAAACTGAATGTAAAATTCTAATGATCACTCTTTCCTGGATGATCCTTTACTATGAGGCCATTCATTAATCCTGTCTCATTGCCAGGCCTAAAATAGCCTGTTCGCTGCTTGGTTCTCGAATGTATTGTTTTAAGAAACTGCCCTGAATACACTCTGTGAACTCATCCTCCAGGCTACTTTTACCAATTTGATTCATTCAATCTATATGAAGATTTAAAATCTCCCATGATTATTGCAGTACCTTTCTTACAAGCCTCTGTTATGACTTGACTTATACGCTGTCCTACAGTGTAGCTATAGTCAGGGGCCTATAAATCACTCCCGCCGATGAATTCTTTCCTTTGCTATTTCTTATCTTCACTCAAACTGATTCGACATTTTGATCTTCCAAACCAAGATCATTTCTCAATACTGTACTGATCTCATCCTTTACCAACAGAGTCACTTCATTTCCTTTTCCTTTCTTCTTGTCCTTCCGAAATATCAAATACCCTTCAATATTCAGGTCCCAGCTGTGTTCACTTTGCAATCATGTCTCTGGAATAACTATCATATTCTATTCATTTATTTCTATTTACGCCATCAATTCATCCATCTTGTTACGAATGCTGTGTACATTCAGATAAAGAGGTTTTAATTCTGTCATTTTACTATTTTGCCCTACTCTAACCTTTATATACTGGTATACTCTTTTGTTTGTATGCTCTGTCCCTTCCTCTGGTCATCACTACCTGCATCGCTACTCTGCACTATTGCCTTGTCCTTTATCTTTAACTTTCTAAATCTCCACTCATGTGAACCTCCCCCCCCCCCCCCCCCCACCATTACATTATTTAGTTTAAAGCCCTCTCTACAGCCAGTCTACTGTGACCAATCCAAATCCCAGAGCTGGAGTCATATATATAGGGTGCAAGCACCTCTGCTATTTTCAACAGAAGATCTGGAATTTGAAAGCAACACCTTCCTGTGGTTGAAGTAGAGTCCAAATAAAAAGAAAAATATAAGATTTTTTTCTACTTCCCCATTGGCACTCTAGCATTGAGATCAATTGCTGTTTGGAAACTGCCATATCCACTTTTACCAGGACCTGGCCCAGTCATTCAAGTATATCTGCATCACTGCACTTCACACATGGGCTGAGTGAGGTGCAAATGGCAAGATCCCTGACTGATGACATTCACCTTGCCCATCCCAGCCTCATCTCATTTTTTGCGTACCAAGATGCAGTAATTAACCTATTCCCATAGCAAGAAGTAATGCAAAATGACACTAGTAGTTGTATGCCTTTGTGGTTATTTGAATTCTTCTTACTGGAACATTTGGACTATTGAAAATTTATAGTTCATTGGTGATGAACTGTAATTGTATAAAGGTCTGTGTAGGATGGTATCGTACAATGTTGAAATTGAAACTTCGTATCGATAGTGAAGTACAGGAAGTTCCCTGTCCCTCTGACCTGGATGTTGTTTTTATACATATAGTGCAGAATTAAAATGTCTGTACAATAAAGAACAAATTTAGTTAGTTCTGAAGTCTTTGTTGTTTGTTACTATTTGTACGTAATAACAATTGACATGTAAGAGAAAAGGTACACTCACACTGGTGGTTCGTTGCTCTTTATTGTAAGCTTTGCTTGCAAACTTTTACTTGGGCAATGATATTTTATTTGCCTTCGTTTCATCTTTTCCAGTCTTCAATGCTAGATTTTGTTGGAAGAAATTGGTAACAATTTATTGCATCTGTTACAATTCCTAAAGCGTGCTAACTTGTTTTTCATTCAATTTTGGTACCAGGTTTTGTCTTTTAGTACAAGATTTGCAGGGCATGTGAAAAAGTAGGGGAGTGGAATTAATTGGATAGATCTACCAACGAGCTGGCACAGGCAAGTAAGCCAGAGGGCCTCCTTTTGTGCGACATCTATCAGACAGCATAAGCTGCTCATCAGATGCAGCTTGGCCATAGACATTTTGCATAGAACATGTAGAGTAAAACAGTGATGAAGTTCTTTTGGAGTGGCATTATCGATTTGGGACAGATGGCTTTTAATTAAGCTGATCATTTTGCTAAAGAGCAAAGAACTGGTTAAAGAAGACATTGTATCAACTTTTACTGTGGTTGTGATATAAAGTATGGCAAAATTTAATCAAATTCCAAATAAGATAAGTAAACATATAAAGGCAAAGTTCATACCAAACTGTAATAAAATAAGTACCTGTAGATAAGGTGGAGCAATGCCTCGTGGCATTCCGGTAAATAGCAAGAAATTATTGGCAACCTTTAACACCTCAGAACTGACTTAGATTACATTTAATTCATTCAACTTTAAAATACTGTACATGAGTTAACAGGCACAGGACATTTAACCAGGTGTGATAAGAACCCAACAATAGGCTTTTAATATTATTCTATTATTAGTAATAAATATTGTTTAATATCTCAGGTGATATAGGTACAGTAAATGTCAGAGCTGCTCACACCAAGATAATATTTACAATGAAAAATTAATCAAAGAAACTTCATTACTGTGTTACTGTTGACTTTGTAAAATTAGATGATAAAACAAGAGCTGTGTACTATACACCTAGACCCAAACATCAACCACAACGTGTTAGAAATGTAACAAATAACTAGTGGCACAACCTATACTTAACTTGTGATTTGTGGCGCAGTTTCTGATGGTTGCCATAGCGTCACAGCTGCCTAAATGGCTCTGCTCACGTCACTGTAACACAGCAAATTTACTAAAATAATTGCCCCAATTTTAAAAGAGGGCGGGCATGCTGCTCCTGGGTGCCGAAGTGGCCAGTAAACCCAGGGAGTTCAGGGCTGTGGAGGCGTGGCTGATCTTAGTGGCTGGATCTCATTATGATAACTTTCATTACGGCCCTGACCAAGACCAGCCAGGTGCACTACCTGGCCAATGGCCAGAAGCAGAAGATCTCAGACAGGAGCCCGTAGCCTGTAACTTATAGGAAAGGTCTCTGCAGGTCAGCTAAATGGAAGGGAGTGGGAAAGAGGGAGACCTGGGATGAGAGAGCCCCAAAGGCTTCCTTCTGAGGCACAGAGGGTCACCCCTGCTCCACCTGATTCACACAGAAAACTGGGTATTTTCAAACTAAACTTCCCGGGCCTCCTCTGGCCCACAATCTCCCTTCCAGCAGGTTTGGTCTGATAAGGAAGTCGTTATTCCTCCCCGCTCAGACTTCCAACTAAAATTGTAGATCGAGTCCTGATTAGGATTACCAGCTGTGATTAAATATATTTCTGGAGGTTTCATAACATGACTTGCCCCATGTTCTTGCCATTAGTCAGCTAACACATCAATCCGTGTGATGTATTGCCTTCCGACGCCAATTGGAAAACAAAATGACTCATTACCCAAATGCATGATGCTTGCCAAACAATGAAACAGCCTATTATTTTTCCTCATTTTTAAAATTTATATACCTGGTGAAGAGAAACGTTCGGAGAAAATTACAAAAGGGAACAATCATTTTTAATATCCCTATGATTTTTCTTCAGGGTTGCACAAAGCTGTGTCCTGAAGATTGATCTTCAATTTCTGAAGACTCCAGGCCAATCCTGGAGGATTAGCGACCCTAGCCCCAATGATTTTGACAAGGATTTCCTGTTTGTGGAGCCTATGCAAAAGGGGGCAGAACTTGTACATTAAAAACTGAATTGGCCTGTCCTCTAAGTGGCAGGCACAAATGTACCTGTGCTTGGTCAGTGTTCCCCTATTTTTGCCAACACCAAAACATATGGGATTTAAAGTACTTTGAGTGTATGAATGGAGGTAATTCTACCTGAAGACATATTTTGCACAATGCAGTAATGGTTGATTTGATGGTCTTGCCTGATCTAGTAAAATTGTATGATATTTTCCTGCACTGATTCCAAATGCATAAAGTGCTGGCATTGGTTGTGATGAATGTGATGGTCCTCTTCGATTATGCCTTGGCAGCAATTCTGGAGGCTTATGCTAGTCATTGCCAAAAACAGTCCCATTTTTCTGTGTTACTCCATGTCCAAATGTAGCAAGACCCGGACAGTATCCAGGCTTGGCTGACAAGTGGCAAGTAACATTCGTGCCATACAAGTGCCAGACTTGGAAATATATCGCTGTTCCTTCACTGTTGTTGGGTCAAAATCCTGGAATTCCCACCCTAACAGCACTGTGGGTATACCTATACCACAGGGACGGCAACAGTTCATGAAAGCAGCTCACCACCACCTTCTCAGGGGCAATTAGGGATGGGCAATAAATGTTGGCCTAGCCAGCGATGCCCTCATCCCATATATGAATAATTTTTAAAAATTTGTTCACCCGTGCAACTACTTGTGATCAGAAATTCTTAAATTTTCTAAGCCTAGCACTTCTTCTAGGTGCTGCCCTGACATCTGCAGGAGAGGTGGAGGCAGCCTGTGCAATGGTAGGTCCTGTTGCCTCTGATGACTTCGGCATGTGTCCTCTGGAAAGCCGAAGCCTTGAGTGCTCCAGCTTGTTTTTGCTGTCCTCCTGTGGGCCAGCTGCTCCCTCTGCAGTGACAGAGGATGAGATTGAGGGGGTCACAGGCAAAGGGGACTCGGAGGGAGATGACAGCTTCTGGGATTCCTGAGTGATATCACAGGGGTGTCACACTGCCGCTCCTCCTCCCTTCAGGTGCCCGAGGACCGTGTCCTGAGTCTTTGAGGGGAAGGAACACCTGGAGGTGGTTGAGATTCCCTGTTTGCCTCTCACGTTGCCACTGCAGGAACTCACCCATGGCTACTATGATGGAGTGTAGGTCTGCAAGCATCTCTGCATCCTGCTGGACCAGGGTCTCCATGGCGTCTGCTGCTTTTCCCATGGAGACCTCCATGCATGCACATGTGGGCATCACTTCATCAGAGAGCAGGTGGACACACTCCTCCCTCACTCTGCTGAGGGCTTCCAACAGCACTGCGTGATGTTCCTCTGCCTTCTGCTGACTCTCCACAATGAATTGGAAGGCCAAATCCAGGGGTTCATCATCTGACCCAGGCCTCACAGATGCCTCTTCCCCAGCAGTCCTCTGGCTGAGCCTGTCTTCTCCAACTGCGGATATGTTTCTGTGCGGTGACCAGCAGATTGTAAACCCAAGCCTGCTCTAGATCTAGGTCTCACCGAGGTGTGTATCTCTGTGCTGGTGGAGGGTGTGGATAAGCGCTGTGAGGGGTCTTCCAGGCTGCGTATTTCCAGATCTTCAAGGGAGGAGGTGTCCCCTTGCCTGGAGGTGAGGACCTGGATGGAGCTGAGGGACTGGCTGACAGTGTCGGTCATTTGGCAGAGCTCCCTGTAAACCAAAGTAGAGATAATTAGTGCATGGCAGCAGAGTCAAAAGCAGGAGGGAGAACACTCACAGTTGCGTTGAGGGAGGGATGATGTGGGGCAGGATCCTCAGGTGGGCGTTTGCCGCGGACCCCACTGTCGCCACAGGCACGGTCCACGTCCTCACCAGTCAGCGCGATGACATGGTCCTCAAAATGAGTGAGGGGCCTAAAGTGGGCCACTCCACCTCTGGACTGGGACCTCTCCCTCCTTTTTTGAGCCAGCTTCTCCTGCATGAAAACAGATGGAGAGAGTGTGAGCAGGACACATGGCGCTGCATGGAATGTTTGTGTGGTGAGCGGAGCCATGGACGGGCTGAGGACTCGAACTCGAGAGGATATGAGCCTGATGGAGATGTGAGGGTGTGTGTGAGAGTTGGTGGTGTTGTCCCTTGGGGTGTGAGATCCCTGTGGATGTGCGATGAGTTTGTGAGTGTGTGAGTTGAGAGTGATGAGCTGGTTAACTTACCCTGGCGGAATGGATGAGAGCATTCATCCTCTTCCTGCACTGGATGGCTGACCTCCTCTGTGCTCCAGTGATGCTGACTGCCACTGGCACCGCCCCCCAGGCTGGATTGGTGACTCTGGTGGATCTCCTGTGGCCAGAGTGGGGTAGAGGACACCGCAGCGGCCTTCCGCTGCGTCCAGCAGGCACCCCAGAGAGGTGTCACTAAATTTGGGGGCTGCCGTCTTCTTTGCTTTCGGGGCCATCTGTCGCCTGGAGCAATCCTGGTCTGAAGGCGTGAAGCAGGCTGTGCTCTGGTGCGCTTTAAATATAGCGCCCGAGCTGAGGAAGCGCTGAGGTCATGGCATGGCGGGCAAATCCAAACCTGCCCACCAGCAATCCGGTGTGTTCCCCGTGAATGCATAACTAATGAGGTGGGATGCACTGGGAATGGGACGAGATGGCGCGAAAAGCCGCCATTACAGGCGGGGGGGACGGAGGGGTGTAAAACGTCCTTTTTCCTGCCCAGTACTGCACTTTGTGAAAATCTGGGACAATCCCACACATGGGCGTATAAATTTGCTTGTGTTGTTTTCCAGGTATTAAACGGGCAAAAGGAATGCCAGTTTAGCACTGATATGGCATGTGGCCAATGTGCAATAGGTGTGTATATGAAGACAGCACACGTAAGTTTGTATCACGGATACAGGTCCAGTTTCAGTATTATTAGGAGTGATACTGAAGTATTGTGTCATATTTTTATGCACAACAAGGTTACAAGTTCTGCGATGAAGTGAAGTCTGTACTGACTTTCTGCAACTATGTATTTTTTTTATCTCCAATAAACCAGACCTGAACTTTCTATCCCAAATGTTGATTTTTTTTGAGGAGGTGACCAAGTGTGTAGATGAGGGTAGTGTAGTTGATGTAGTGTAAATGGATTTCAGCAAAGCCTTTGACAAGGTCCCACATGGAAGACTTATAAGGAAGGCAAATGCACATGGGATACAGGGTAATTTGATAAGGTGGATTCAAAATTGGCTTAGTTGTAGGAGACAGAGGATGATGACAGAAGGATGCTTTAGTGACTGGAAGCCTCTGTCCAGTGGCGTACCACAGGGATCTATGCTGGGTCCCCCATTTATATAAATGACATAGATGACTACGTGGGGGGGTAGGATTAGTAAGTTTGTGGATGACACAAAGATTGGCCGGGTGGTTAACAGTGAGGTTGAGTGTCTTGGGCTACAGGAAGATATAGACGGGATGGTCTAATGGGCAGATAAGTGGCAGATGGAATTTAACCCTGAAAGGTGTGAGGTGATACACTTTAGAAGGAGTAATTTGACAAAGAAGTATTCAATGAACGGCATGACACTAGGAAGTTCTGAGGAACAAAGGGACCTTGGCGTGTGTGTCCATTGATCTCTGAAGGCAGAGGGGCATGTTAGTGGGGTGGTGAAAAAGGCATATGGGACACTTGCCTTTATCAATCGGGGCATAGATTACAAAAGTAGGGAGATCATGTTGGAGTTGTATAGAACCTTATTGAGGCCACAGCTGGAGTACTGTGTGCAGTTCTGGTCGCCACATTATAGGAAGGATGTCATTGCACTGGAGGGGGTGCAGAGGAGATTCACCAAGATGTTGCCTGGGATGAAACAATTAAGTTATGAAGAGAGGTTGGATAAACTTGGGTTGTTTTTGTTGGAGCAGAGAAGACTGAGGGGCGACCTGATCGAGGTGTACAAGATTATGAGGGGCATGAACAGGGTGGATAGGGAGCAGCTGTTCCCCTTAGTTGAAGGGTCAGTCACAAGGGGACATAAGTTCAAGGCGAGAGGCAGGAGGTTTAGGGGGGATGTGAGGAAAAACTTTTTTACCCAGAGGGTAGTGACAGTCTGGAATGCACTGCCTGAGAGGGTAGTGGAGGCGGGTTGCCTCACATCCTTTAAAAAGTACCTGGATGAGTACTTGGCACGTCATAACATTCAAGGCTATGGGCCAAGTGCTGGAAAAAATGGGATTAGGTAGGTAGGTCAGGTGTTTCTCACGTGTCGGTGCAGACTCGATGGGCCGAAGGGCTTCTTCTACACTGTGTGATTCTGTGAAATCTGCAGGACCCTGCAACAGTCTAGCAGATTATTTATTCCCTGCTATCCACTGATAAAGCGAATACAGAAAGGCCTGGGTCAAATTCATTGAACTAATACAGTAACACATTACCAAATATTGTACAAAAGAGATCACACTGTATTGGGACTGAAGAGTGGTCTTTGGGAGTAGCTTTTGATGCTGAGAGAATTATCAACTCAACAAGTATTATATTCTCTAAATAAAATGGTTAGGCTAATGACACTATTGTTTATGCGCAAACCTGACATTCTGCAATTAAATGTTGAAATTCAGAAGTTGCTGTCTAGAATTCAGTTTTCTTGTCCATGTTTGGACAAAGGTTATACTGAGTTCTTGAGCCAAGTGGCCCTGGTGAAATGCAAAATGAGCACTGGTAAGCATGTGACACTTGATGGCACTGTTAACAACACCTTTCATCACTTTGCTGATGATTGAGAATAGGCTGATGAGCAGTAATTAGTCAGATTGAATTTGTCCTCCTTTTTGTGGACAGGGCATACTTGGTCAGTTTTCAATATGGTCGGGAGATGCCAGTGTTGTAGCTGCACTGGAACAGCTTAGCTAGGGTTGTGGCTAGTTCTGGAGCACAAGTCTTCAGATTTATTGCCGGAATGTTGTCAGGGCCCATAGCCTTTGTAGCAGTGCCTTCAGCCGTTTCTTGATATCATGTGGAGTGAATGGAATTGAATGAAGACTGGCATCTGTGTTGAGGGGGACCTCAGGAAAAGTCTGAGATTGATCAACCATTCAGCACCTCTGGCTGAAGATGGTTGCAAATGTGTTGAGGATGGGACTATTTGTGCAGCCTTCTCCTCTGGTTCGTTGTTTAATTGTCAACACCATTCACAACTGGATGTGGCAGGACTGCAGAGTTTTGATCTGATCTGTTAGCTTTGGGATCACTTAGTTCTGCCCATAGCATGCTGCTTCCACTGTTTCCACATTATGAGGAAAACGTAACTCATTATGCCTAAATTTACCAGGCCCTTAAATGAATCCACGTTAAGAACAAAAAGTTAAAGTTGGACATTGAAACTAGAAATAAAATGCAGTACACTTACTTGTAATCTACTGGGTGATACTTGTCAAGATTAAAAATATCTCAGCCAAGCCCACTGATCATCTCCCAGTGCCATTTGTACCTTCAGAAATGGTTACCAAACAGAATTGAGGAGTAGAGTTCCACCTTAGTAACCCATGACACTGAATCAGCCACCTTGACCCAACTCCCTGAAAGCACCTCCCTAAACCCACTTCTCTTCCCAACTGTAAAAGCCTCCTTAAAATCAAGCTCTCTGTCACACGTCTTAATCCATCTCACTTTGATCCAGTGTTTATACCCTTGCCTATTTCTCTTGTTAAGCACCTTGGATTTTTTTTTATCTGTTAAAGATATTGTATGAATGAAAATTGTTCTTTTTGCATGATTCCTCCAACAATACTTTTTGTGTCTGCAATTTGGGATTTAATAGGTGTGACTTTGGTTATGAATTCTTTACTTGATTGGATTTTGCCAAAGGTCTTGATTAAGGACAATATAAAGTAAAACTTCTTTTCTCCCTAACATAAAAATTTAGCTTTTGTTAATCAAAACTATAGTGAGACACGCAGGGTAGGAATTTTCTATATAAATATTGAGTCAGTTCCAAACAATGCAAACAATTAACTGGGTGGTGCCCTTGCAAATTGTGGCATATTGTCACCTGTGTTGAAAGAGTATCTAGCCCCAAGTAAATGGTGTACCCCGTGAAACACCCACAATTTGATTTTCTAGCCACTCCAGAGCCGCCTGTCTTCATACCAGAGCTGGAAAGATAGAACCTTCTTCAAACCAATATATTTGCAACTTGTTGACATTTAATCACAGAGTGCCTTTATCTGGCTACACCTTTCAGTTAGGTTTTTCATCTGTTGAAAGCCAGCAAGGGTGGATGCTGAATAAATTATTGACTTGACATTTGTTGTCTTGTTGAATCTAGAGAGAGAAAAAAAAACACAGCTGATTTGGTAAGGAAAAGAGAAGAGTTACAACTGTCATTTATTACCTACCTGCTGAAACTATAGTCCCAAGGCAACTCTTCCTGACTGCTAGCCTGTTGAAGTGAGGAACGCTTGCATACGAGTGATGACTAAAGGAAAAGATATCACTCAGTGATACTCCTTTTTAAATGGGTATCATTAACGTCTTGGCAATAGAATTTAAGTTATTTGGCTGTGCATGGATCCAATATTAATCACAAGTGATTAATGGCCTTTAAGTGATGAAAACATAGTCATTATGTAGACTCGGAAGCAAGGGTTAAAGCCTTTTCTAATAGATGTGTAGGACAGTAACACCCCTTTAAGGGAACGTTTTCAAAATCTGGATTAAGGATGCTCAAGCTCTAAGTAGCTTCTAATCAGACTTGTTTTAACACAGGCCATAGTGAAAAGATTCAGTTGCTTTATATATAAGTGGCAGCTTTACAAGGCTATGCTGACAGCACAGCCTTGACGGTAATTGATGCACCCCACATTGTGTACCTATAAACATTGAATGCCTGGGTGCTGAGTGTTACTCATGGAACGTAACCACATAATGACATCAAACTTGAAACATTAGAGTTGGACTGTCTCAAACGATTGTTTTTTTTTCATAACAGCCTCAGTTGGTAACTCACGTGGCAATCAGACTGCAAATTTACAAATAATTGAGAATGAGGAAAGAAATCAAATACAAAAAAATGTCAGTTTTTAAACTTGTTATATAATTTAAATTATGAAATAATATTTTTATGTTGAAGGTTTAGTAAAGCGGTTTTATTGTATCACTGAAGGGATTGATGCTTGTGATTGAACTGGAGCCAAATATTTATCAAGCAGTTAGTGTAGATTGGACCAAATAGCCACTACACCAACAGCATTGCTACAACAAAAGTTTCAGCAAAAAACACTGCTGGAGATTTCCTGAGGGGGTTGTCATGATAATTTCTGATTGTGGTTATGGACTCCAGTATTAGATTCTACACGACACTGTACAATTTGCGGAGTCAATGACCTGCAGCTGAAGGTCAGGTAGCACATGTTGGGGCCTGTCTTGAGTTCTGACACTGCAAATGTGTTCATGTTAGGAAAATGTGTTATCAATGAAGTTAGCTCAGCCACAATGTCGACGGCCTGTGTGAATCATTAAAAAAAGGAGACAAGAGACAAGATACGGTGTCAGAAGTAAACTAAACGCAACAATGGAGGTTCTGAAACCAGCCATAGAGCTCAGTTTGGAGGGTAATCTCGCCGAAAACTGGAGGAGGTTCAGGCAGCGATTTGAGCTGTATCTCACAGCGACGGACAGTGATAAAACAGACCCTCAGGTACAGCCTTCCATCTTCATGTAGCAGGGGAAGAAGACCTAGAAGCCTGTAACACATTCACTTTGAAAGTGATGAGAAACGAAATGACTTGAAAGAAATAATGCAAAAATTCGACGCCTACTACAGCCCCTAAGAAAAGTATCACGTATGAAGGA
This sequence comes from Cetorhinus maximus, assembly GCF_964194155.1. NCBI lineage: Eukaryota > Metazoa > Chordata > Chondrichthyes > Lamniformes > Cetorhinidae > Cetorhinus > Cetorhinus maximus. The sequence continues at coordinate 110,572,857 of NC_135888.1, read as the reverse complement.
TACTGATTTTTTTATGTGCACGCAAGGCAGTGACAATATTAGTCAGTACGTAACTGACCTGAGAAAATGAGCTAAATCGTGTGAATTGGGAGCTTGAAGAATCACTCATCTGAGATAGAATAACTTACGCGATCGCAAATGACTCTCAGCTTTTCAGAGAAGTTGATCTCATGCTGGAGAAAGCTATAAATATCTGCAGAGCAGCAGAGACAATGAAATGCCAGATTAAACAGATGATAGATGATGATAAGCCACACATAATCAAGTAACTAGATGCAGTTAAACAGGAACAGCCCCGGGAAAGAACAAATAGACAGTCTGAAGGTAAAAAGAACAAAACTGCTGTTAAAACATTTAAATGCAGCCAATGTGGAACAGAACATTTACCACATAGCTGTCCAGCCCACGGAAAGCAGTATAAGAACTGTGATAAACTAAATCACTTCACCAAGATGTGTAAATCGAAAAAAGTGCGCATGACTGCAGATGATGGCACGGACACTGGAACTGAACTTTTTGTTTGTGCAATAACAATAAATTCCAAAGAAGATGAATTAAAGTTTGATTTAAAAATTGGCAACATGATGGTGAATTTCAAGCTTGACACAGGTGCACAAGCAAATGTCATTCCCATAAGCCTGTATTGTAAGATGAGCAAAGAAAAACATCTAACTAAAACAAAAGTGAAGCTGTCTATTTATACAGGTGAAAAAATTGCTGTAGAAGATAAGTGCACACTTAAAGTGAATTACGAAGAACAGTCTCAAGCACTTCCATTCATAGTGGTGAAAACTGATGCAAAACCCATTCTTGGAATCAAAGCTTGTGAAAATCTGAAGCTAATCAAGAGAATAATGACTGTCACCACTGATGACATCCTGAGCAAGTATAAAGATGTGTTGCAGGGGATTGGCTGCCTAAAAAAAGAACACACCATCAAGACGAAATGGTGATACCCATCCTCAATGATGGAGGAGTCCAGAGCATCAGTGCAAAAGATAAGGCTAAAGCTACAGTCTTCAGCCAGAAGTGCCAAGTGGATGATCCAGCTCTGCCTCCTTCATCACAGCATCACAGATGCCAGTCTTCATCCAATTCGATTCACTCCACGTGATATCAAGAAACGGCTAAAGGCACCAGATACTACAAAGGCTATGGGCCCTGACAATATTCCTGCAAATATACTGAAGACTTGTGCTCCAGAACTTGCTGCGCCCCTAGCCAAGCTGTTCCAGTACAGCTACAACACTGGCATCTACCCGGCTATGTAGAAAATTGCCCAGGTATGTCCTGTCCACAAAAAGCAGGACAAATCCAACCCGGCCAATTACTGCCAATTACTATTCTCGATCGTTAGTAAAGTAATGGAAGGGGTCATCAACTGTGCTATCAAGTGGCACTTGCTTAGCTATAACCTGCTCACTGACGTCCAGCTTGGGTTCCGCCAGGGCCACTCAGCTCCTGACCTCATTACAGCCTTGGTTCAAACATGGACAAAAGAGCTGAACTCCAGAGGTGAGGTGAGAGTGAATGCTTTTGATATCAAGGCCACATTTGACCGAGTGTGGCATCAAAGAGCCCTAGCAAAACTGGAGTCAATGCGAATCAGGGCGAAAACTCTCTGCTTATTGGAGTCATGCCGAGTACAAAGGAAGATGGCTGTGGATGTTGGAGGTCAGTCATCTCAGCTGCAGGCCATCAGTACAGGAGCTCCTTAGGGTTGTGTCCTCTGCCCAACCATCTTCAGCTGCTTCATCAATGACCTTCCTTCCATCATAGGGTCAGAAGTGGGGATGTTCGCTGACGATTGCACAATATTCAGCACCATTTGTGACACCTCAGATACTGAAGCTGTCCATGTCCAAATGCAGCAAGACCTGGATAATATCCAGGCTTGGGCTGACAAGTGGCAAGTAACATTCGCACCACACAAGTGTGAGGCAGTGACCATCGCCAACAAGAGAGAATCCAACTAGTGCCCGTGATAAAAATAAAAATACCTGGAAAAACTCAGCAGGTCTGACAGCATCTGCAGAGAGGAACATAATTAATGTTTCGAGTCCGTACGACTCTGTTGAAGAGTCATACGGACTCAAAACGTTAACTGTGTTCCTCTCCGCAGATGCTGTCAGCCCTGCTGAGTTTTTCCAGGTATTTTTATTTTTGTTTTGGATTTCCAGCATCCGCAGTTTTTTGCTTTTATCTTAGCGCCCCGTGATGTTTGATGGCATTACCATCATTGAATCCCCTGCTATCAGCATCCTGAGGTTACCATTGACCAGAAACTGAACTGGACTAGCCATATCAATACTGTGGCTACAACAGCAGGTCAGAGGCTAGGAATAGTGCAACAAGTAACTCACTTCCTGACTCCCCAAAGCCTGCCCACCATCGACAAGGCGCAAATCAGGAGTGTGATGGAATACTCCCCACTTTCCTGGATGCATGCAGCTCCCACAACACTCAAGAAGCTTGACACCATCCAGGGCAAAGCAGCCTGCTTGATTGGCACCCCATCCACAAACAGTCACTCCCTCCACCACCGATGCACAGTAGCAACAGTGTGTATCACTTACAAGGTGCACTGCAGAAATTCACCAAGGCTCCTTCAACAGCACCTTCCAAACCCATGACAATTACCATCTAGAAAGACAAGGGCAGCAGATAGATGGGAATACCACCACCTGAAAGTTCCCCTCCAAGCCACTCGCCATCCTGACTTGGAAATACGTCGCCGTTCTTTCACTGTCGCTGGGTCAAAATCCTGGAACTCCCTTCCCAACAGCACTGTGGATTTACCTACACCACATGGACTGCAGCGGTTCAAGAAGGCAGCTCACCAACGCCTTCTCAAGGACAATTAAGGATGGGAAATAAATGCTGGCCCAGCCAGTGAAGCCCATATCCCATGAATGAATAACAAAAAATTCATCCACTCAGGAAAATACCAGTAATACTGAGAGACTGAAAGCAGAGTTGGACAGAATGGAGAAACTTCACATCATCAAGAAAATTAAAGAACTGACAAAATGGGTTAATCCAATTGTAATTATAGAAAACTCAGATGGGAATCTGTGAGTCTGTCTGGATCCCAGAGACCTAAACCAGGCAGTACAAAGAAAGCATTACCAGCTGCCCACAGTAGAATAGATCACATATAAGTTAGCTGATGCTAAATACTATTCAGTTTTGGATGCAAGTTCAGGTTTCTGGCAGGTCTAGCTGGATGAATGCAGCTCCTATCTCTGTACCTTCAACAACACCATATGGGCGATGCAGGTTTTTACGCTTACCTTTTGTTATTAATTCTGTTCCGGAGGTGTTCCACAGAACATTGAAGCAGCTGTTTGAAGGGTTAGAGGGTGTGGAAACCTATATCGACGATGTGCTGGTCTGGGGAGTCTCATGAGAAGAACACAACCACAGACTGAGGCAGGTGCTGGCCAGAGCTAGAGAATGGAACCTCAAGCTGAAGAAGGAAAAGTGCAAAATAGGTCTTCATGAAATCAAGTACTTGGGACATATTCGAACAAGTGAGGGACTGAAACCGGACCAGAGTAAAATCGAAGCAGCTGTGAACATGCCACCCCCAGAATGTAAGAAAGATTTGGAGAGGTTTTTGGGGATGACCTATCTTGGGAAATTCATTCCGAACATGTCAGGCCTGACAGCACCTCTCAGAAAACTTCTACAAAATGATGTGGAATGGCACTGGGAACAAAGTCACCAGGGAGCTTTGACCAGTCTGAAGAGAACACTGACCCAGGCACCAGTGTTAAAGTATTACAATGTCAGTCAGTCGGTTAGGATCTCAGTGGATGCTTCAAAGACTGACCTGGGAGCTGTCCTTTTGCAAAATGAGGCACCAGTGGCATAGGCTTCAAAGGCAATGACTGAAACACAGCAGCGGTATGCCCAAATAGAGAAAGAAATGCTAGCAATTGTGTTTGGTCTCTCACGCTTCCACCAGTTTGTCTATGGCAAAGGTGTGGAGGCAGAGTCTGATCATAAGCCTTTGGAAGCTCTTCTTAAAAAGCCGCTGAACTGCGCATCACCAAGAATGCTAATGTGTCTGCAGAAGTACCAGGTCAGAGTTAAATACAAACCAGGCAAGGAAACGTACATCGTAGACACTCTGTCACATACATACCTCCCCTTCACGGAGGAAAAGAATAAAGAAATGGAAGCACAGGTTCACATGCCGACAAAGAACTTACCTGTGGCTGTAACCAAACTGGATGAGAACAGGGAAGCGGCCAAGAATGACGCCACCCTGAGGAAACTGCTGCAGATTGTGCAAACTGGCTGACCCACACCTCGGAGCGGAGGCCCTTCTGCTGTACAAGAGAACTGGAACTTTCGTGAGGAACTTCACGTAGCAGAAGAAATACTTTTCAAGGGAGAAAAGGTCATAATTCCTGCAACACTGAGGAAAGAAATGCTGCAGCGCATACATGAAAGTCACTTCAGCATAGAAACATGCAGGAGAAGAGCTTGAGGTGTAATGTATTAGCCTGGACTGGGAGCACAAATCAGGGAAATGGTGAATGCGTCTGCAATGCGCCACAAGTACAGTAAATCGCAACAAAAAGAACCACTTCAACCACACAGTGTTCCAGAGAGGCCCTGGCAGAAAATTGGAGTGGACTTGTTCCCATTTGACAACAGCGAGTTACCTACTAGCAGTAGATTATTACTCAAAGTTTTTTGAGCCTGTGCTGCTGAGGAATGATAGTAAGAGCATCACTGTAATAAATCATTTCAAATCAATTTTTGCTCGCCACGGCATACCTCAAGTGCTCAACTCAGATAACGGTCCATAATTCTCAGGCACTGAGTTTTCACAATTCTCAGGGACTGAGTTTCCCAAATTTGCACAGGACTGGGAGTTTGGCCACACTACACCAAGTCCCAAATATCCACAATCCAACGGAATGGAGGAACATACCTTGCAGACCTTAAAACACCTGTTGAAGAAGGCAAAGGCAGACGGAAGAGACCCCTACCTGGTCCTGCTGGGTTTCAGGAATACTCCATTAGAGGGCATTGGATCATCTCCAACACAGCTCCTGATGGGGAGAAGACTAAGAACTAAGCTTCCAACTGCGCCCCAACTGTTATTTCCACAGCCAGTGAGCTACAGTGTGCAGAACCTGCTCAAACTGAGACAGCAGAGTCAGAAACAGCACTTCGACCGAGGCGCCCAACCTCTGCCTGACCTGAACATGGGAGAGTCAACAGGGATTCAGCATGAAGGGATCTGGAATCCTGCTGTTATAGCAGGAATCACAGGAGAACCAAGGTCTTACATAGCGCAGACTCCAAACAGACAACAGTACAGAAGAAACCGTAAATTCTTATGGAAAACAAATGAACCACAACTCTGCTCTGAACCAGAAAGTGTAGCTGAAGATCAAAAACCAGAGTGCACCAGTGAAGCAACAGATAACCAGACAGAGTCTGAGAATCCTGAAAACTATCCAAGGGGTGACAGTGACACAGAGCTGGAGAAGGCTCCTTGTCCTTCAAAATCACCACTGTCACCATTCAGAACATCCAGTGGAAGAATTGTGAAAAAACCACAGAGATACAGAGATGAGTAAAAGGCAAAACAGACTGATCAAAACAGAGTGAGAAAGAATTGATGAGAGACTTTGTGTACTTGAATTGTATAAAAGTATTTTTTTAAAAAGGAAATGTTATGATAATAGCTGATTGTGGTTGTGGACTCCAGTATTAGATAATATACAGTACTCTGTGCCTCATATGGGGTCGCCTGAGCTGGGGTTGAAGGTCATATAGCACATGCTGGAACCTGCCTTGACAGAGTTCAGAATGGCAGATATGTGTTCATGTTAGAAAGATGTATTATCAATAAAGTTAGCTCAGCCACAATGTCGACGGCCCGTGTGCATCATTTAAAAAAAAAACAAGAATCAAGACAGGGGTCTTTCCATTAGCTGTACAAGATTGGCAGAAGATCAGGGAAGACCGCAGATGGACGTATATTCGGAGACTGCCAATTTTTTATGTCAGTAAATCTGGGTAAACCCAAGGAAATTCCTGGCATACAAATTCACAGGAAAAAAAGGATAAAAGAAGATATTGCTATTATTTCACTGTCATGAAACCAAGATTCAGGGCAGAGTCATCGCAGATTTGCACGAAGAGCAGTAGTGGGAGGGTAAAACGACATTTTACCCGCCGGCCACAATGGCAGATTTTCACGCTGTAGCGTCACATTATTTACGCATTCCCGGGAAACAGGTCGTTTCCATGGTGGGCCAGTTCCGATTCACCTGCCATGCCATCACATTGCCACTTCATCACACCAGGCACCATATTTAAGGTACAGCTGCACTCAGTGCTTCCAGCCCAGGACTGCAGCAAACAAGACATGGCCCCAAAAGACAAGAAGGCTGCAGCCCTCGAACGCCCTTTGGACGCTCTGGAGGCCTGCTGTGAAGTCCTCGACCCCCACTCTGGCCACAGGAGGGGCAGCAACATTACTATTCCTGCTTGGTAGGCGGTGGCACTGGTGATCAGTGCCAATGCTGCACAGAAGAGGCTGGCCATCCAATGCAGATAGAGGATGAATGATCTCATCTGTGCAGCCAGGGTATGGCAACCATCTCATCACTCTAAACTCACACTCAAGCCTATCACCCATTCACTGACATCTCACTCACTGCCAGCTCAAGGGACATCACCACCCATTCTCACACATATGTCCATCTGGCCTCATCTCCCCTGGAGACTGCCTCCACAGGCATCACCATCTTGAGGTCACTTGCACAGATCAACATGTGCCCCCACACACACCCTGGGTTACCCTCCTTCCCCAGTACAGCTCTTGTCCTGCAGCCTCTTCCCTTGTCTGAAGGCACTTCTCCCCCTTCGCCAAGCAAGCCCCTACCCGTGCAACCATTGAAAAGCCGCCCACATATAGCTGATCTGGTAGATAGAGACCTGCCATGAACCCCCCTAAAAGGGATTTTTTTTTAAATATTCATTCATGGGATGTGGCCATTACTGGCTAGGCTAGTATTTATTGCCCATCCCTAATTGCCCTTTTTCAGAGGGAATTTAAGAGTCAATCACATTTCTGTGGGTCTGGAGTCACATGTAGGCCAGACCAGGTAAGGACAGTAGATTTCTTTCCCTAAAGGACATTTGTGAACCAGATGGGTTTTTACAACAATCATTTCATGGTCATCATTAAACTTTTAATTCCAGATTTTTATTGAATTCAAATTCCATCACCTGCCGTGGTGTGATTTGAACCCGTGCCCCTAGAGCATTACCCTGAGTCTCTAGTCCAGCGACAATAACCACTACGCCATCACCTCCCCTCCCATTTGGTGCTGTCTGTGAAGCCTGGCACTAATGACTGCGAGTGCTGACCAAAGCAAGTTGGCAAACAAAGCTTGAAGCCCCAAGCAAGTGCATGTTGCTTATGTGCTGTTGTGAAATACGTCAGTGTGTTTTCCTGCCGATGTGGGCAGATGATCCAGCAGAGAGGGAATGATTCCAGTGGGCTGACCTAATAACGATATGCTGATGTATTACAATGAGGTTCCCGACGTCCGATGGCAGAGAATGCAGCCCGCCATTGATGTGTTGAGCGGACAATCGCAAACTGGTTTCATGCCGTCGTGAAACCGATCACGCCATATTGTCCACTCATGCCACTGAACATGCCCGATGCCAACAGACATGGGAAACCCTGGCCTCAGGGTCAGCAGATAGCTTATTTAACACAAAACTAGTAAACGAAGAGTGCACAACTGTTTGTTGCAGTAATTTACAGATTTTCCTAACTTTAACCATGTGTCAAGGTAATCAAAACATTTCTCCTGAGCTATCTTTCACCCAAACAGTTCCCTGAAAATTATTGCATGCTTGTAACATGGCAAAACACTACCATGGAGTAAAATTAACCAAACCCTTTGCTGGCTGTAGACTGTACACTGACTTGGCGGGTGCAGGAAACCACAGATTAAACCCCCAGTCAAAGTCACAGAGGGCAAGTGCACCACAGCTCATCACGGAATCTGTCCCTTCTCACAAGCTTCAGACACAGCTGTCAAATCAAAATCACAATCTCTAAAAAACAACTTGGTTCCGTATAATGTGGCTGACCTTCTTCCAAATCTTTTGAGGACAATGCAAAACAAAACACATTAGAGGAGATTTTAACAGGGTCTGCGGGACAGAAATTGGGGGGGCTAGTATTCTGAAAAATTGTCTTAAAAAATCATCCCGTTCTCACTCCCAATTCGACGAATGCGATATTTTTCAAGTAATTCATGAAGATGGACCATGCGGCTACCCGAAGCTGGCTGATGCCTCATTACGATTGTGAGGATGATCAATGCCATTTTAAGAAATCAAGATGCATGTGCCACTCGGTGGTGAACTGCTTAGTAATTTTGGGTGGTTCAGGCAAGAAACAGCAATTGAGAGGGATACTTACAAGGCCACTCCCCTGCAATATGTCAGATAGCAGAAGTGTTCCTGAAATTGTTCGGTTGATGATTTTGGGCATCGAGAGAGTTAATTGGAACACCAAATTCCTTTAGTAACATCAGGGAGAGATTGAAAACTTTTAACAATGGGAGTCATTCTGGGAAGAAGATCAAATGCAGCAGCAGCAGAAGCAGCAAAGGGAACCACAGAGAGCAGGACTGGTCATGACAGTTCAGAGGAGGAGGTCGTCTTAAAGGTGTTGTCTACGCTGCATAAGGTATACAGACCCCAACTTACCCACTTGCAGCTTTAAGTGGATCAGTGCATCAGGAGATTGTGATTCTATAATCACTGACATATGGTTTCAGATCTGTGCAGCCTCCTGAATGAAAAATGACGTGCATTATATAGCGCCTTTCAAGATCCCTGGACATCCCAAAGTGGTCCACAGCCAATGAAGTATTTTTGAGCCATAGTCACTTTTGTAGGAAATGCAACAACCAATTTGCACACTGTATGCTCCCACAAACAGCAATGTAATGACCAGATAATTTGTTTATAATGTTGATTGAAGGATATATATTGACCAAGACAATAGGGTAACTCCCCAGCTCTTCTTCAAAATAGAGCCATAGGGTCTTTTACATTCACGTGACTCGGCAGACAGGGCCTTAGGGGAGGCGATGGTGTAGTGGTATTGTCACTGGACCGGTAATCCAGAAACCCAGGGGTAATTCTCTAGGGGTCTGAGTTCAAATCCCACCATGGCAGAAAATCTGGAATTAAAAATCTAATGATGACTGTGAAACCATTGCTAATTATCATAAATCCCATCTGGTTCACTACTTTAGGGAAGGAAATCTGCAGTCCTTACTTGGTTGTGCCTCCAGCCCCACAGCAATGTGGTTGACTCTTAAATGCCCTCTGAACAAGGGCAATTGGTGATGGTCAATAACTGATGGCTGAGCCAGCAACACCCACATCCCATGAGTGAATAATAATTTTAAAATGTCTCATGCGAAAGATGGCACTTCCAACAGTACAGTATTCCCTTAGTGTCAGCATAGATTGTTGTGCTCAAGTATTTAAGTGGGACTTCAACCCACAGTCTTCTGACTTAGAGGCAAGAACACTACCAGCTGAGCCACAACTGACACATGAAGGCCTGCAACCCACACTTCCTCTTGGCCGTTATTAACGAGGCCCCTACTTTATATGTTCTGGGCTTCATTTTAGAGTGCAACTGGGGTCATGCATCACACCAGTCGATCTCTAGCCCTTTCTGTGAAAAGTTGGCATGAACTTATAGGAAACAATTAGGAAAGTAAATGGTACATTGGCCTTTATTGCAAGGGGATGGGTGTATAAGAGTAAGGACATCTTGAAGCAATTGTATAAGTTCTTGGTGAGAAAATACCGAGAGCCCTTGGTCTCCTTACCTAGGAAAGAACATGCTTACCTTAGAGGGGTTGCAACAAAGGGTCACTAAATAGATTCTTGGAGTGAGAGGGATGTCCTGGCAGGATATTGAGTAGAATGGGCCTATATTATCTGGAATTTAGAAGTATGAGTGGTGATCTTATTGAAATGTACAAAATTCTTAGAGGGCTTGACAGGGCAGATGCTGAGAGGCTGTTTCCCTGCCTGGAGAGTCTAAAACTAGAAGTCATTGGGCTAAATTTTACACTCCCCCACCGGCAGGTTTGAAGGCATGGGGTTCATAAAATTCAGCGCGTGGCCTATCCACTGTCTGCATGCCTGTCCCCGACCTGTGTGAAATTTTATGGGGATGGTGGAGACATGAGGTGCCACCCAACCTTGGGCCTATTGAGGCTCTTAGTGGCCAATTAATGGCCACTTAAGTTCCTCATCCCACCCTTCCACTATTTTACCTTCGCCAGGAGGGGGCCCATGCCATCTGGAAAGCTCGACAGCTTTAGCTGCACAGTCTGGTGTCAGACAGGGGTGGGACCTCCTTTGTGGGCCCCCTATGCCCATCGAAGGCACCCTCCCAAGATCACACCTTCCCCTTTAGCCTCCCCCCTGGCCTCTTAATCTCTGTTCCCCAGCCTGCTCACCCAGCCTGCCAGCCTGACCCTGGCGAAATCCGTCCCCCCCAACTTACCTTGGTGTCCGGCTCCAGCAACAATCTCCATTGGAGACTGCGTGTAGTCCCAGCATTGGCCACTGCTCACACTTGCCACAGCAATGGCCAGCAGCTCTCTGAGGCACGACATCCATCTCTGAGGGGCGGAAATTCCACCTCCAGCCAACTTACGGCCAATTGAGCATTAAATGACAGCAGGGCAGCCATTCTTCCCTTGGATAAGCTACACACCAACTTTTTAGCCATGGTGGGGAGCGGGACCACAGTGCCCCATAAAATCCAGCCATAGTCTCAGATTAAGGGATCAACCATTTAGGACTGAGATGAGGAGAAATTTATTTCCTCAGAGGAGTGTGAACCTTTGGAGTTCTCTACCGCAGCTGGCAATGGATGAATGCCGATGAACATATTAGTGACTGAGACTAATAGATTTTTGTGCACTGAGGGAATCAAGGGATATAGGAACAGGGAACGTAAATTGAGTTGAGCAAAGGTTCAGCCATGAATTTACTAAATGCCGATGCAAGCTTGACAGGCCGCCTGGCCTACTCCTGCTCTTATTTCTTATTTTCTTACGGATGGTTTCTTTTCAAGGCTAGCAATTACATCAAGTTCATCATTAATATGTAAAGTCAACAGGAAAGAGCTGTAGGATTTATGCCATTACAGGGTTCCTCCAAGTAATTGTACGTGCATCAGGACATTTTCACATAGAACCATAGAGTGGTTACAGAACAGAAGGAGGAGACTTAGCCCGTTATAACTGTGGCAGCCCTCTGCAAGTGCAATTCACCAAGCTCAGTCAACCACCTTTTCCCTATAGCCCGGAAATTTTTTTCTCTTTGGATAATTATTCAATTCCCTTTTGAAAACTACGATTGAAACTGCCTCCACCACACTCTCAGGCAGTGCATTCTAGATCCTAACTACTCACTGTGTATTAATATCTTCCATCATATCGCTGTTGCTTTTTTGCCTATCACCTTAAGTCGGTGTCCTTTGGCTCTTGATCCCTCGGCCAACAGAAACTGTTTTCCCCCATCTACTCCATCCAGGCCTTTATCATTTTAAATGCCTCTATCAAATTTCCTCTTAATTTTCTCTTTTCCAAGGAGAACAGCTCCAGCTTCTCCAATCTATCCTTGTAACTGAAGTTCCTCATCCCTGGAACCATGCTCATGAATCTTCTCTGTACCATCTCTAATGCCTTCACATCCTTCCTTACGTGTGGTACACACAACTGGACACAATACTCCAGTTGAGGCCAAACCAGTGTTTTACACAGCTTGATCATAACTTCCTTGCTTTTGTACTTAATGCCTCTATTTATAAAGCCCAGGATCCCGTAAGCTTTATTCACAGCTTTTTCAACCTGCCATGCCACATCCAATGATTTCTGCTGCTACAATCCCTGTAGAGGCCAAAAGTTTCAAAAAATAGATATGGATTTCCCAGGCACCGACGGAAAGAACTGAAGATAACATTTCACGTTTTAAGGCTTTTACTGTAACAAACAAGGTAAAATCAACAGAGATGAAACATTACTTAGTAGACTACTAAAATAATACTAAAGAAAAAGTGCCCTTACATTAACTAAAATAAGTCTTACAAAAGCCTTTCATTGTGCTCCGTATTTCTGACAGATATGTAGCATTAGAGAAACCATCGCATAGTTACTCCAGTGCCCAAGCAGAATCACTTCTTCAAGTCATGCCAGATCAAAACTTGCAGTGTCCTGTGACAATGGTTCCACCTCCTGTCTGAGTTTTCCAAATCTGATTAATACCAGCAGGGCACACCTCATCGACTCCCCATTCCCTAAATCTTCGATTATTGGTTACATTTAGGGTCGCCCTCTTGCCCGGCTTTAATTTTGAGGTTGGTGGGAGTCCAGGGGCAGGGGGGAAGCCTGGCAGGTCACCCTGCTCGGGCAAGGAGGGAGTGTGCCTCCCCCAAGGGCAACTTATCACATCAAGAAACCCCCACCCCAACGTGAGTGCTCCTTCCCCACCCCCAAGCCACTCCATCAAGACCTCCACCCCCCCATCTCCCCATCCCCTCAGGACTCACCTCCCCTCCCTGTCATGAGATCCCTCACACTTATCTAGTCCTGGACCCCAGGACTTAGAATCTGGGGACTGCTTTTAGACCCAATTCTCGCCTCTGCTGCCACTGGCACTGCTGGAACTGCACTGCTGTCAGCGAAACAGTGAGTGGCGGAAATCCCATCTCCAGCCAATCAACACTTTTCAGAGTATTAAATGACTGTAGATCTTCTGTGATTGGCAGGGATGCATTCTCTGTCAACTGTTCGGATGTTGGTGCAGGAAAGCCCGCCATCCAAAAGATGCTGTGTTCAGATCTACTGCTTTTTAAAAGTAAGAGGGCAAGTTGATAAAACTGTAAGAAAGAAGGGATCAGCAGGCCCACAATTGTCTGTGCTGCAGTATGAGAAGTGCCTTTTGCCACAAGCGAGGAGTCAGAAAATATACCGTTGTGGGACTGCATATGGAGCTCCATCAATGGAACCAAGAGATGGGAGGGATGATGTGGGTTTTGAGCTGCAACTTTGCCAGGTGGTGGATTTTCCTCACTGCCCACTATATTGTGGTGGGGAAGGGCTGAGCTAGGCAGGAAAGCACTTTATCACTAGACAAAGAAAAGCAGAGGGACCGTGGTCACAGGCAGCTGTTGTGCATTTACATAAATGTGAAGAGTTATGTATTAGCAGAGCGAACCCACCGTTCATGACTGGAGAAGGTGCAAGGCACAGGGCTTCACAAAAAGTCAGGTACTCCTCACCGCTCCCTCTTTACATACAACTTATGTACAAATTTTACTGTCTGATCCTTCACCATAGCTGCAACAACTTGTAAAAGCACAACATGCACACCATTGCATGGCGGCAGGTTTCCCAAATTAAAAATAATTCAAGCCTTGTGCTATCGAAACAGGGAAAATAATTGTTCTGCATTAAATGTGTGGAGAATGGGAACTATCGACAAACCTTTTGGATGATTTACGGAACATAAAAACAACAAAAAGCAGTTGAGTGTGGGTTTTCTTCTTCTTTAAGCAGCTTTGGGAGAACAGCTTATATTGTGAAGGGAAAGCTCGGACACCTTGTCTCAGCTATATTTTCATTTAGTGCTTGGCAGGAACATCTGTAATTGCGAGACACTCCGGATATCTGTTAGCTTGTTGTCTGTAATCCCTTTCTGCCATATGTTCGGGGCTTTTCACCTTGGCTCAAGTACAGGATATTTCTACATGTTGACAGACCAATATTCAAAGGTTATCAGTAAGCCAGATAGTTCAGCTTTGCCCTCAAAAATTACATGCTGTACTATCACTAACTAAATACATGGCCAATGTCTAGAGATAAAACGTACAATCAAGTAGCTATTTAAATGCAGCAACCACAGGCCAGTCATTGGTGGGCTCGCTTTTAGAAACGATAATCCTAGACAACATTTACAGTCAATTAGACAAATGTGAATTAAGGATGCCAGCATGAACTTGTTAAGGGCAAATCATGTTTAATTAACTTGATTGAGTTTTTTGATGAGGTAACAGAGGGCTAATGAGAGTAATGTGGTTGATATAGTGTACGTGGACTTCCAAATGGAATTTGATAAAGGCCCAGGTTTTCACCACGATGGAGAGCCTCTCCGACATGGCAAAAATGGGTGAAGTCTTCAGAAATCCTACGTCTCCCCCCACCACCCCCGAGCGTGCTATTTCTCATTTTCGTGGGGGCAGGTCTGGAGGCCGCCAAAATTTCACACATGCGTGGTTCACAAAGGTAATTGACCATTTAAATCTTCAGCTGCCCCCACTGAAATCGGATTTGGCATCCTTGTTGTTTGGAGCCTGAAGTGTACAGAGCAGACCATGTCAGGGCAGGTTCCTTCTTAGCACATTTGTTGTGGGTAGCCAGGAGGGGTGAGATACTCTTGTAGAGTTATCTATAAGTTTGTATTTACTGGCTCACAAGTGTCAAGAACTTGGTTTCCACGGTCTTCTTGTAACCCAAGAGAGTGGGAGGGTGGGGCTGCTGGACTGCCAGGGAAATTTTTCATTGCCCCTACTGACTCTTGCACCCAGGTGCAAGGAAAAAAATTGTGCTTTAGAAGTGCACATTGTGATTCGTCCAAGAGAGCATAGAAGATGGGCATGGCACCCTCTCTCATAGAGGCCATAGAAGCCAGTCAAGGTGAGCAGCCAAAGTGCAGAGTGAGGGCTGAAGGTCAGGAGGAAGAGGATGTGGCACGAGCAGCAGGAAGGAGGAGGAGGGAAGGGAGAGCACTCAGGTTCTACCCTGTGAGGAGGTTGCCCAGACCAAGGACATCACACTACAACTGGACAACCAGTGCCAAAGAAGACTCAGGTTGAGCCATGATGTCATGACAGACATTTGTCTCATGGTCCAGCAGCAATTGGAGCCACAATCCATCAACCACCATGCCATGCCAGTGGCTGTGAAGGTAACCATAGCACTGAATGGCTATGTCCCAGGCTCCTTCCAGGGTTTGACAGGAGACCTGGCTGCTATTTCCCAGTCAGCAGCACACGGCTGCATTGAGGAAGTGACAATGCCCTGTTTGCTCATGTTGGGGGGGCACAAGTTTCACCATGAGTTTGGCATCTCAGATTCAGAGAGCCACAGCCTTTGACCAAATTGCAGGCTTTCCTCAGGTGCAGAGCATTGTTGACTGCACTCATGTTGCAATAAAGGCCCCAACTCAGCATGCGGACACCTTAATGAACCACAAGTCCTTTCACTTGATCAGTGTCCAGGTGGTTTGTGACCACAATAAGGTCTTTCTTCAGGTGTGTGCTAGATTCCTGTTCAGCTGCCACAACTCTTTTATACTGAGGAATTTGCAACTCCCCCAGCTATTTCAACTACCAACACAGATCCGTGGTTAGCTCCTAGGGAACAAGGGCCACCCAATAAGAACTTGGTTGATGACCCACTTTAGGAACCCACAATCTGAAGCAAAGACAAATACAACAGCAGTCACGTTGTCAATAGGAGGACCATTGAGCAGGCCATTGGCATCTTAAAGATAAGATTCAGGTGCCTTAATCGCTCAGGTGGAGCTCTGCAATATGCAATATGGTGTATGCTGCATGCTGCACAACATTGCACAGCGGTGGGGCCTTCAATTAAATGACAATGAGATCATGGGCAGAGCTCTAACCTCTGAGGAGGAAGAAGATGAGGAGGGGGAGGAAGCCTCTGTACATTCAGCACATTCTGAAATGGAGAGGATGAGGAGGTCACCAATGGCAGAACAGCATAGAGGCAGGGCTGATGCCGTGCAGGATGGCTTCATCGCCAGACAGGTCCTTATTCAAAATAGATTTTCATAAGGTCCTCCAATATAACAAATGCTGTCAGATAGTCCCTAGTGGCATACCTCCACCCATAGATCCTTGTATATTGACACCATACTCACTCAAGGGACTGCCCATCCCCCACCCTCGTCATCATAAATATGGGCATCATCATCTTTCAACCACATAGGGTAATAAAGCTGTCACAACCTGCCCCCCTCACATGAGTGCCACTGACTGTAAATGAGGTACCCATGCTGCCAACTTGTCCATAATCAAGCCATGCCCACAATGCAGATAGTGATACAAATTAAGACTTAAAACCCTATACACGCTGTTACAAGTGTATGTTGTGTCATACATGCAGATATGGCATCTCACGCATGATGATGACACAACTGTGCCGCCACAGCTGCTTGAAATAACTTTTGCAACATCCAATCTGGCCAATGGGCCAGTTAAAGAACTGAGTGCCAAGTGCATTAGTCCTGGCTTCCATTTATACTTCTGCAAACTGCACAAAGCACATCCTGTGACACCTGCAATGCCAATACAATCACTTTAGTGAGCACTTCAGATGACCAATATTAACTGGACAGTATATGGCTTACCGAGCTGCAATGCCCACACCTGGGCCAAAGTGCAGTACTGCAATGCGGCTGAACGTCTAGCACCCAGCACTAATGCTTGAGATACACTTGCTGTCCAGCATCTGGTTGCGGAGTCTGATCACTAAGCCTCCCGTAAAGGTACACTTAAATGGAAAATGAAAGATACAAGGGGCATTGTAGTGCTTGAGCCATTGACCTCTGGAATTTTATGTGATGCAGCAGAGAAGGAAGAAGCCCTTCTATGCCTCACCAATCAGGTCACATCATTGCTTCTGGTGAAGACATGTTGAGATGCAACTCAGCATGTCGCGCACAATATAACTGGTAAGAGGCGACATCACATTTTTAACATGCCTTTTGAGTTCTCTAGTGTACAAGCACACACCGAGTATTGTAGAAGTGAAATGAACTAAATTCAAAAGTGCTCAAATGTGATAAATACAATGTGAAATGTGGAGCCATGGTGGCCCCATTAGTGCTATAGGCCAGACGGCGCCCTGCGTGTGTGCACACTTCTATGAAGTGCCCCCCCCCACCTCCATGTTGCCTTGGAGGAGGTGGAAATCAGGCTGCTCACTTCTCTGTTTAAAGGGCAATGAGAAGCATGGTGGTCGGCCTCATTGACAGGCACCTGTTGGGGACCTCCTTCAGACTGCGGTCTCTGCATCGCTGCATTGGCAACAGTGGTTACTGGCACATGTGGAGCAGATGAAGGCTCTAGCAGAGGGACTGATTAGGTGGAGGAGGATGAGGTTGTTGAGAAGGTCTTGCCACCTTCACCCTCCACAGAGACCTCCACAGCCCTAGAATGGCCTTCAGGTGGGGTTGATGGGATTGCCTGCTGGGGTGCAGCAGTCATCCAATCCAGCAATTGCTGTGCCAACAGTGTGACTGTCCTGTTAAGGGTTCGTAGCTCCACATGTATTCCATGAATGGCAGTGCTCATACTCTGAGCGGACTGATCCAGGCTACTGAGGGAGGCTTGCACCCTTTCCTGGCCAAGACACTGCTCTTGCATCCGCTCCAAGTGCTATTGCATGTGTCTCTCCATGAGATTGACCAATTTCCCATGGTCAGAGCTCATGCGGTTGAGCCCCCAGGACAATGTGGAGCTCATGACAGCGATGGACTCCTCCATTCACAGTCCAAGAACTCCCACTGCCTCAGGGAACTCTGCCAGATATCCAACCATCTGCTTCTGATTGGACAAATGCTGTGCCCCAAAAGGTGACTTCTGAGGCTACACGTTCCTGCCCATTGGAGCATCATCATGACTTTCCTCCCGCTTCCAAAGGGGACTGCCTCCTCCTGCACTGTGATGTGGTGCCCTTCATCCTGTGCCACCAACTGTAAATGCATGGTACATCTCTCCCATGTGCTGGTATCTGAGTTGGCAGGGTGTGAGCTAGCGTAATGTGTTTCTGCCTCCTCAGACATCTCTTCCTCCTCTTGGGCCCAAGGGATGATCTGGCCTGGGACGGGATTGTGGGAGGGGTGGGGAGACTGAGCAAAGCTAGGACCTATTTGAGACAGAAATGAGATATTTAGGTATAATCCTCCTTGTAATGAAAGCACGTCTAGTGCACACCACTACCTTAAGCATGCTCACGCTGCCCTCATGACACAATTCCATCCTTGAGCTCTCTCTCATGCCAACGTCCCATTGTGCTCAGCAAAGTGACAGCATGACCTCCACCATTACCACCATGTGCCAAGGCAATCTCAACTCCACCATATCACCTGCCACTGGAGATTCAACATTGCCAGCAGACAGCTGGTCAAGCACCTAGGCAATCTCCATTTCCACCTGCTCCACTGAGCGCATGCGCCTCAAGGAGCCTGGCCCATCTCCTTGGCATTCTTTTGTTCTGCAACCACAACAGGAATTTATGTTACTCTCATATCTAGTTCACGCAGAGTTATTGCTCTCGCAGTGCCTAATGACATCTGTTTCAATGTGCAGCTTCATTAGCTGATTACACATCCAAGCCTCAGTGTTGACGGAGAATCATTTGACAGGTCTTGCACCTTATCTGCAGCATGCAGATGTGACCCTTCCCTTGGACCTCTGTGCCTACGAATCAAACTACTTGTCTTGCCAGGACACAGCAGGTCACTGGACCTTTTGTGGCACTGAATCCACAATCGCTGGTGGTCTCCTGTGGTGCTCACTGCTGTTGCAGTCCAAACGCATGCCTTCTTGGTAGTGGCAGGTGGTTTCCAATGGCCAGCAGGGTGTATGATTTCTCTTCTCCTTTGGATCCCCTGTACTTAGACTTGCAGTTCCTGGTCTGAAAATCATGGGGTAACTTGCCTCATCCCTTACAAAGCAGCTCCTCTGTGCTACATTCTATTAATGAGAATGTAAGGAGAAAAGGGTCATGAGCAAATCAGAATTCATTGCTCTAATTCACTTTTGTGTGCTTATTTGCCATAAACATTTACATAATTTCACCCATTCACTCATTGTTAATGGTGTGGTTGAGAGAAGGGCTCTGCACATATGCTTGGTGTCCTGTATGTTGCGGCTATCACTCCAAGGCGACATGCTGTCCTCAATGACAAATGACAGCCCGACTGGCTTATTCCATTTTATTCAGGCTGTCATGCTGCAACACTGTGCAAATGTGAGGGATCTGGTCAAGCTTTCACAGTGTGGGCACACCCAGAGGGACGAGTGGCAATAGGGCAAGTGGATGGGATAATGAGCATGGCAATGTTGTTCATTCATCCACCTAGTCGAGCCACTGCATATTATTTGCATTAAGTAGCGGTGGCAAGACAATGCCATCTCCACAGCTGTGTCTTGAGAATCCACTCAGAGGCCAGAGTTTTCCAGCCGCCCCCCCCCCCCCCCCCCCCCCCCCCCCGCCCCCCGCAGCCGGTTTCCCCGAGGCAGAGCCGGCGAACCATGGAAATCTCCTTTCCCACTGCCAGGACCAGCCAGAAGATCCCTCCCAAAAGTTCAGCACACTTTTCATTAGGCAGCAGCAATGACAATTTTTCCACAGCGAAAGCCCATGATGGGCCATCTGTTCTCGGATCATCTAATAGCTGGACATTTACAGCTTTGATACTTTCCTGAGAACCCAATAATGTCTCCTCCAAAGCTTGAGAAGTTCAGCATTAAAGACTTACTTCCCAGACTTCTTAGAATTTTCAGATGGACGTTTCAGAAGGGGCGCTTTTTATATGCGCCCAAGTTGTCCAACCCATGCTGGCCGCCTCCAACCCCTCACCACTTCCACGCTTGCCTACCCTGACTTCAAATCCAGCCCACCGCTACCCCACCCCCACCCCCACCCTCCCCCAACCAAAAAATGGAACTGCGGGCTGTCATTTTTAAAGGTCGGATGTGCAAAGCTGGGAATTTACCTGACCCAGGAGTGAAAATCTGAGCCAAAGTGTCACCTAATAGGCTTGCCAACAAAGTTGAAACCCATGGAACAAAAGAGACGGTGACAGCATGGATATGGATGTTGGCTGAGTAGCAGAAAGCAGACAGTAATGGTGAATGGTTGTTTCTCAGACTGCAAGAAGATATACAGTGGGGCCTGCAGGGGTCATACAGTGCGGTTCTCCATGATTAGTAGTAGCACCTCTGCTTTTATCTATATGTACTAATTACCTAGACTTGGGAGTACAGGCGCAATTTCAAAACTTGCAGAAGACGCAAACTTGGAAATATTGTGAACTGTGAGGAGTACAATGATATAGGGGACATAGGGAAGCTGGTGGAATGGGCAGCCAAATGGTCGATGAGATTTAATGCAAAGCAGTGATACATTTTAGTCTGAAGAACAAGTGGGGGTAATATGAACTAAAAGGTACAATTCTAAAGAAACAAGTGCGGGAACACCGATACCTTGGGGTATTATGTGCACAAATCATTGAAGGTGGCAGGGCAGATTGAGAAAGTTGTTAAAAAGTATATGGGATCCTGGACAAAATAGAATCACAGAAATTTTACAGCTCAGAAGGAGGCTATTCGGCCCATCATGTCTGCACCGGCTCTCCGAATGAGCAATTTACTTAGTGCCTTTCTCCCCATAACCCTGCACATTGTTCCTTTTCAAATAACAGTCCAGTTCTCTTTTGAATGCTTCAATTGAATCTGCCTCCACCGCACTCTCTGGGCATGCATTCCAGACCTTAACCTCGCACTGCATGAAAAAGTTTTTTTTCACATCGCTTTTGCATCTTTTGAAGATTGCTTTAATTTTTTTTCCCCACTCGTTCTTGATCCCTTCATGAGTAGGAATAGTTTCTCCCCATCTATTCTGTTCAGATCTCTCATATAAATTGAGGCATAGGGTGCAAAAGCAAGGAAGTTATGACGAACCTTTATAAAACACTGGTTCAGCCTCAACTGGAGGATTGTGTCCAATGGCAGGCACTAGACTTGAGGAAGGGTGTGAAAGTTTTAGATAGGCTGCAGAAAAGGTTTCCAAGAATGGTTGCATTGTTCTGTTATGTGGAGAGATTGGAGGAGCTGGGCTGTTCTCCTTAGAGAAGGGAAGGTTGAGAGAGATTTGATAGTGGTGTTCAAAATCATGAGGGACCTAGGCAGAGTGGATAGGGAACAGCTGTCCCCATTGGCAGAAAGGACAAGAGCCAATTTAAGGTGATTGGCAAAAGAAGCAACGGTGACATAAATGGGCGACCCCTTATTTTCAAACAGTGACCATTAGATCTAGATTCTCCCACAAGAGGAAACATCCTTTCCACATCCACTCTGTCAAGTCCCCTTGTGATCTTACACGTTTCAATCGAGTCGCCTCTTACTCTTCTAAATTCCAAGAGCGATGTTTCCCTTTTGGCGGCCCAGTGCAAAGTTTCAGTTTGGGGCCCTTGTATTTTATGAGGCAACAATTCTAGAATCATAGAATGGTTACAGAAAGAAGGAGGCCATGTACCCTATCATGTTTGTGCTGGCTGTCTGAGAGCCAGGAAGAACTTTTTTTATGCGGTATGTGGTTATGATCTGGAATGCACTGCCATTAAGGGTGATGGAGTGGAGGAATACTTGCAGACTTTTTTACATATAAAGGCATTATGGTGCTTTTTTTTTCAATGAATTGGATCTTCACGTTGAACAGATTTCCAAAGTGTAGAAAAGCCAGGCATGCCAACCTCATCGAGCTGGGTGTCAATAACAATTAAGAAAGTTAGTCAAACTAAACATAAATATTAACCTTAGTTGGACTTCTCTTGTAATTTCTTAACTTAAATTTTCTGTTGATTTTCTCTCTCACTGGTTTACCTTTTCAAATTATTTTGAACTCTGCCCTTTCTAACTGGCTACAAGAGCAGGTCAGATGCTAGGAATCCTGTGATGATCCTCCTGTCTTCCCAAAGCCTGTCCACCACCTACAAGGCACAAGTCAGGAGTGTGATGGAATACTCTCCACTTGCCTGGATTAGTGCAGTTGCCACAACATTCAAGAAGCTTGGCACAATCTAGGACAAAGTAGCCCACTTGATTGGCACCCCATCCACAAACATTCACTCCATCCACCAAAGTAGCAGCAGTGTGTACTATCTACAAGATGCACTGCAGGAACTCACCAAGCCTGCTTGGGCAGCACCTTCCAAAACCATGATGCTACCATCTAGAAGGACAAGGGAGCAGACACATGGGGACGCCACCACCTGTAAGTTCCCCTCCAAGCCACACACTTTCCTGACTTGGAAATATATCACCTTGGAAATATATTGCTGTTCCTTCACTGTCACTGGGTAAAAATCCTGGCACTCCCTTCCTAACAGCACTGTGGGTGTACCTACACTACATTGGCTGCAGCGGTTTAAGAAAGCAGCTCACCGCCACCTTCTCAAGGGCGATTAGGGATGGGCAATAAATGCTGGCCTGGCCAGCGACACCCACATCCCATGAATGAATAAAAAAAACTGTTACATTCAAAATAATTTCTGCAGTTATAAAATAAGAATTGAGCATCACAGCACCTGGTCTTGGGTGTGATAGTCCCGTTTAACTCCTATACAACTGTCATGAAATTGTCCTGCCGATGCCTGTGTTAATAATACTCAATTGGCCCTGATTACCCAGCTGTACAAAGTATTAGTAAATGTGCAGCTAGTATTATTAAGGTACTATGGAACCTGCTCAGCTTCTCTAAATTTGCCACAACAGTGATGGAAAGTTCAGTTAAGTGGCTAAAGGTTTCAACCACATTCCTGCTGAAGTTTCATGGTGGACCGGGACTAGCTGTGCAGAAATCTAGGGAACTTGAAAGGAAGTAACAGGTTTAGTCCTGTAAGAGGTAAAAATCAAGAGTATGGAATACAGCTGGGGCTTGCCTGACATGTCACTGTTTGAATGGTAAGGAGGAACAATTAACATTTAATAGGATTGGGTTGAGACATTTCCCACATACGTTTAGACATTTGGTAATACAGAACTTGAGTATTGCTAAAAAAAGAGACATGTTGAAGCCTTTCATCTTGCACTCATCAGGACACTTTGCAAGAATACCAATGTAAGGGGAAAACAACAATTTATACTGTATGAGAAGAGAGTGTTGATTGGGTTGGCAAGTGGACTCTGATTGGTAGAGGCATTGCCATGGGGAATGCACGATGATGGCAACTGACAGTTAATTGCCAAGCATTGTCTGGAATTTAAACCAGACAGCTTGTCCCTGATTAGTCATGGCATTGCCCTGAGGAATGAGTCAGCGAATGGTGCCCATTTATTTTGTTTACTGAAACAGGCGCAATATGTGTAAATGTTTTTTCTGTCTGCAAAGAACAGGGCCTGGTGTATTGATATATGTAGCTTCCAATACATGCAAATGCGCCACACTGCAAGCCCAACTGACAATCTTAAATTGGTTGTCAGCGTAATTCTTAGCACACTGAGGATTATTCAGCAAATGTTGTCCAATTGCAGAATCACATCTAATATTCAACACTGTTTTGAGATTTGCAAGCACAGGCTGATTGGGTACGGTCTGACAGATCGTATCAAACAGTGTGCCCCAGCTGCTATTCGCAACGGGCAAGGTACAGACCGTACCCAAGCTACATATATTAATACACAGGGCCCTGTTCTTTGCAGACAGAAAGAACACGTACCCACATTGAATCTGTTTCAGCTAAACAAAATAAGTGACAGCCATTCGCCGACGCATTCCTCATGGCAATGCCTTGACCAATCAGGGTCATGCTGCCTGGTTTAAATTTCAGACAATGCTTGGCAGTTAATTGTCAGTCACTGGTAAATTCTCCATGGCAATGCCTCTACCAATCACTTGCCAACCAATCAGCACCCTCTTCTCTTACAGTATAAATTGTTGTTTTCGACTTATATTGGTATTCTTGTGGTGTCCTGACGAGTGCAAGACAAAAAGCTCTGCCATCTCTTTTTTTCAGCATTTCTGATTTACGTTTAATAAGATTGGGCTGAGAATAATGTTGGAAATAGACTGAATTGTGACATCCTCCAAATTGAATCATCTGGCTTTACTGCACATACTTCAATGCTTGCAGCCTGCTGTGTTTCTATTTATAACTTATTCAAATTCCATTTGTTTTAAAAGATACTCCTTAAGCATTACACAATACCAAAATCATTTCTGTGAGGAAACGGTCAAATTACTGAAGCACACGGCTTATATTTTATTAGTGCAATGCTTCAATTTCCCTACTCTCGGTTTTATTTCAGTGGGAATGCTAATATATGGTGCATTTGTGCAAAACTAGAGTCAAAAAGAGAAAATGCTGAATGCACACCGCAGTTTTGAAAAGAGACTAAATGGAATATTTCAGGTGAAGATCTGTTACAAAAACTCATGTGTGGCATAATGGAGTTACGGAAATAAAGAGGAGACAAAGAACAACAGGTAAAGCTCACAGGTCACATATGCTGAGTAGCAGTGCTGGCAAGTTTCTTTTGTATCTACAGTGGAGAACTGTGGGGAGTTTTGTGCTGAGGGCTGCTACATATCAGGAACTGGATTGACAGTGTCCACAAAAATGTTTTGTAAGATCCTTTCAACCAGCAAAGATATTTTCCTATTTTCATACCGGTCTGGATCGAATTTTACAACCCGCGAGCGGGCATGCACCCAACCCGATCAGGCGTAAAATCACGCGAGATGATGTCGGGCAAGTGTCCCAATGTCATCGTGCACTCGTAAGATATTTCGCTCGGTGGGCACATGCAAAAGTTGGAAGCGCACCCACTAACAATTAAAGGGGCAATTAAGCCCATTAACAGCGCGATTGTCTGCGATTTTTCATGGCCCGTCCAACTTATGGTTGGTGGACAGACGAATCAGCCAGGCGGCTTTTACATTTTTCATCAAAGCTCATCCAAAGGCGGGATGAAATCTCCGTTATGAAATAAAATAAAAAGAAATATCTATGGACAGCATTTATGTGAAGTGCCCTTTCAGGTGCTTAATTGTGATGCATGGACATGTTTTTTTGCAGCTTTTTACACCTTTATTTCATCATTTGCAGGTCTGCAGCTCCCTGAGGCAGCTGTCTGCCTTCAGGGGGCTCTCTCACAGTGCTACCCGCGCCCACGGTGACGTTATCGCCCACCCTCTTCCCGCCCCCACCCCAGCAGCGCTGAGCTTTTCAGCACGCATTTCACGCTGACTGGCCGTTAATTGGCCAACCAGCATGAAATTGTGGTGGGGGTCCGATTGCAATCGGGCGTCTGTTTCCCGGCTGCTCCCGGGCCCACCGATTGCGCGCGCCCGATGCCCTACAAGTTCAGGCCCAGGTCTCAGGGATAAAAGACCAGCTCACAGCGAGAAGCATCTCTGTACAGGAAATTCCATCATTTTCAGGATGCATAACATTTATTATGAATCAGAATCTTTCGTTAGTTCCAGAGGACCACTGCACAGATAGGGTGAACGTTGTGTGATCACAGCTGACACAGGCATGCAGCATTACTGGGGATGGTCTTAGTAACAGATGGTGATGTAGTTCACTGCTAAGATCTGAGCTTTCAACTTTCCTGTTCAGCTGGAGTTAAGTACTTTCTTTTACAAAAAAGTGCGTTTACAGCATTGTATACAAAAATCTAAAATGGATTTTTAAAAAAGTTCGCTTGGAGACAAGTACATTTATATACAGACCTTCTCTCAGGCAATTAAATTGGTAGGTGTAGACTCCAGAATAAAACACACAGTCTGTGAAAAGAAAAAGCTTGCTTGGAGCAAATTATCTTCTCATTCTATGCTTCCTTATGTTTTTCAATGATATTGCACTTAAACTCTTGTCCTGTGGCATGTGCCAGGATATTAAGAAAGAGTGAAAGAAATAACTCAAAGGTGAATATATTTTGGGAGATTTTTTCCAATTTCTAATAGAGAGCTTTGCCCTGCAGTAGCACACTTTGGAAATTCGAAAGCAACATGTATTAAAATTTCTGACATGGAATCCCAGCGAGTTATCCTTCACCCCTTTTCTCTCAGCTTTGAGGCCTGCCAGTGACCACTGAAAAGTAGTGAGTAACAACAGCATTTTAATTCATTACTGTGGCTGCTGTCAATCATGCGTCAACTCTATAGTTTGAAAATGTTGCTTTTCTCAGAAGCACACTGTTTGCTATATGGGTAAAGCTGTGGTCACACAAACACAAGGATCTCCCTTAAACATTTATGACTGGATGATTTAGGGACTTTTGTGCCAAATACTAGGGAAATTACCCGGTAGATTGTTCGGGTTATAGTGGATCCTGCATAACTATAATTAGAAATAAAAACATTTGTCTCAAAATAATTTCTGAATACTTCAAGGATAAGAATCATGAGATAGCACAGCACAGAAGGAGGCCATTCGGCCCATTGAGTCTGCCTTGATTCTTTTGAAGTAATCCAGTTAGTCCCACTTCCCTATTCTTTCTCTATATTGCTGCAACTTTTGCTCTTTTAAGTATTCATCCAATTCCCTTTTGAAAGATAAGATTGAATCTGTTCCCATCACCCTCTCAGACAGTGAATTCCAAATCCTAACCAGCCGTTCCACATATTGTCTCTGGTTCTTCTGCCAACCACTTTAAACCTCCACCTTCAGGTTATCAGGAATTCCTCATGGAAACATCCTCGGCCTAACCATCTTCAGCTGCAACATCAATGACCTTCCTTCTGCAAAAAAGTCCAAAGTGGGAATGTTCATGGGTGTTTGCACAGT
This sequence comes from Cetorhinus maximus, assembly GCF_964194155.1. Classification (NCBI taxonomy): domain Eukaryota; kingdom Metazoa; phylum Chordata; class Chondrichthyes; order Lamniformes; family Cetorhinidae; genus Cetorhinus; species Cetorhinus maximus. The sequence continues at coordinate 110,546,154 of NC_135888.1, read as the reverse complement.
GTTCAGTTCCATTCACAACTCCTCGGATAATGAAGCAGTCTGTGCCCACTTGTAACAAGACCTAGACAAGTTTCAGGCTAGAGCTGATTAGTGGCAAGTAGCATTTGCATCACACAACTGTCAGGTAGTGACTATCTCCAACAAGAGAGCGTCTAACCACTGCCCCTTGACATTCAACAGGACCACCACTGCTGAATCCTCTACTGTCCCGGGGATCACCATTGATGTGCTATATAAATACTGTGACTGCAAGAGCAGGTCGGAGGTGGGAATTCTGCAGCGATAAACTAACCTCTGACACCATCTACAAGCACAAGTCAAGAGACTGATGGAATACTCTCCACTCACCTGGATGAGTGCAGCTCCAGCAACACTGGAGAACCTCAATATCATCCAGGACAAAGCAGTCTGCTTGATCGGCAGTTCAGCCACTGCCTTAAACATTTACTCTCTCCACCACCCATGCACCATGGCTGCAGTCTTTATCACCTACAAGATGCACTGCAGCAGTTCACCAAAGCTTCTTTAACAGCACCTTCCAAACCTGTGACCTCTACCTCCTAGAAGTGCAAAGGCAGCAGATGCATAGGAATGCCACCTTCAAGTATATAATCCCCTCCAAGTTTTACAGCATCCTGACATGGAATATACCTCCATCCCTGCAACATTGTTGGGTCAAAATCCTGAAAGGCACAGCCGTTCAGGAAGGAGGATTACCACAACAATCTCAAGGGCAATTAAAGATGGGAAATGAATGCTGGCAATGCTTACCAGTGACACCCACATCCCGTGAACAAATAAAAAAAACTATCAAGCCATTGGAAACAGTTTTTCTTTATTCACACCATCTAAAGCCTTCATGGTTTTAAGCTCTATCAAATCTCCTCCTAACTTTCTCTGCTCCAAGGAGAAGAACGCAGCATCTCCAATCTATCCACGTTACTCTAATCACTCATTCCTGAACCATTCTAGTAAATCTCCTCCGTACCCTCTCCAAAGCCTTCACATCCCTCCTGACGTGTGGTGCCGGGAATTCGACACAATGGGCCATAACGTCCGAGCTCCAGGGCATGGTATCTGGGGGGGTGTTCCAAAGATGTGCAGGCGAGTCCCCCAGATTTTCCAAGATACGGATTGCATGGCAATTGCCTGGGAAGTGCAAACTTCCAATGGGCAATTGCCCTGCACTGAGAACCATCTGAGAATTGTGATTTTAAATTGCAAATTTCAGATGGCTCCAATTGTCATACATCAATAGTTACCCAGATAAAATTAGAAGAATTAAAACCACTTCTAGATTCTTGGTAACTATTGTACAGCCAAACATTAACCACTGACAGGGCTCTACCCACACCCCCTCTCCCCTACCATCCCCGCCACCCTCCACCCCACCCCCACCCCCCACTACTGCCCCCCACTGGATTGCCTCCCTACAGGACACCCCCAGGCTCCCCATGGGACTTCCCCAATCCCCCTCCATTGGACTCCCCCCCCACTCCCAGGGGATTCCCACCCCCATTATGGGACTTCCCCCAAACCCTAACCAACCCTCCACCAGGCCCAGAACACCAACTGGCCGACATCCCCCGGCTGACCTACTCACCCACCACCACACCCCGGCTGGCCTGAATCCCCCACGGTTACGATTGGGATGGGTGGAGTGGGCAACTTATCAAGCCCCACTACTCCACAGGCCGTACTATCAATTTAAATGTTTAACTTTCTCACCAAATTGGCCAATTATGTACCTATACCTCTGGTACCCAAAAGAAAAGAGACTCTGACCAGGCTTCTTTCAAAAAACTCAAGAATGATTAACTTATTTTAAAACAAAACTTCTTTTAACAAGTTGCAAGTATTAGTTAAAACACAATTGTAATTGGGAAGTATAACTATCCTTTCCTAAAGAATTCCCCCAGCGTGCATGCACACACATACACACACGCAGACAAAGGGTAAACAGATAGGGCAGAATTTTCCCCCTGTCAGTCGGGGGGGAGTTCAAGATCGGGCACATGGAGGCGCGCCTCCAATCGGCGCCCCCAATTGGGGGCGCGCCGCCATTTTACGTGGGCGGGCCAATTAAGGCCCGCACAGCGTGACGTCCGCCAGGAAGCGCTATGCAGTCCCTGTGCGGCAGGGGGGGATTCCCTCAGCAGAGAGTGCACCCTTTCACGCATGCACACGAAAGAGCGCACTCATCTCCCTGAGGGTAAGTGCTGCCTCTGGGAGATCGGCTCCACATTAAAAAATGTTAAAAATAGAAAAATAAAATTTCCCTGACGTGTCCCCTCATGTGACACTGAGTTGGGACATGTCCATCACTTCGAGTAACACTTTTATTAAATTTTTAAAAACCTACATGAAACCTCATCCCACCCGCGGATAAGGTTTCATGCTTTTTCTGAAGTCCGCCGGGGCTCCCGGCCTGCCCGCCAAACTTAAGATTGGACGGGCAGGTCCTTTAATTACGTTAAGTACTTTGTCAATGGCCTCAATAGGCCAATGACAGGTCGGCGGGCACACAGCTGATTCGGCTGCACCCCTGCTGGCCTGAAAATGGAAATGACACGGGGTGACGTCAGGAGTTCCGCCCGACATCATCCCGCGTCATTTTACGCGTCGGTGAGCGGGCCCCGCTCCCCGCTCACTGACCAGGAAATCCTAGCCATAGAGTCTCTCTGCAGAGATGGGCTTTGAAGAATGGTTGTTATAAAATAAAGGATAAAGTCTGCAGGTTTTCGACACTGTCGACCTAGAGTTCCCTCGGTGGATGTCTGGAAGTTCTCAGCAACTGCTTTCAGCTTTGCAGGTCCAAATGTAGACTAGTTACACTCAGATGAAGGTTCTTGGGTTTCAGGTTGATAGCCACACACAATTTTAGGCAAGGTAGAGAGAGGGAGCCAGCTAGGGTAGCCTTCCTTCCTCAGCTTGTTCCCCAACAAGACTGCCTTCAAAGCCAGCAAGTTCACAACTTAAGTTTTTTTTTCCTCTCACCCATGTGATTTCCAGCAAGTTACCAACTTCCTTTTCAGTTTTTTTCTCCATCAGTTAAGATGATTGCAGTTCAAAACAACCAACCAGATCTTCCTGAAGTACCATAAAGGTCAGGTGATTTCCTGGAAGAGGCCTGCTTGCTGACAGTTCCAAGGTGAACTTATGATCTTTTAAAAAAAAATTCTAGGTTAAATCCAAATGTCCAGATTGTGCCATGTCCTTCCATTTTGTAAATTAAAAATTCAGTCTTGGGAGATATGATTCTAACACCACCCCACTCCCCACCAACTGGCTGCTCCCATCCCCCGCCACCACCCACCCCCCACCCTGACGACTGACCAACTGTGCTGAATTCAATTTGCAATATGCCTGCCCATTCCACCAATCTCTGTGTGTACTCTTGAAGTCTATTACTATCTTCCCCACTATTATGCCGTCTGCAAATTTCAAAGATGTGTCCTGTACCCCCATGTATATCAAAAACAACAGTGGCCCTGTTACTAAACCCTGGGGAACACTACTGTACACCTTCCTCCAATCTGAAAATTAACTATTCACTACAACTCTATTTTCTATCCCTTAGTCAATTTTGCACCCATACTGCTGCTGCCCCTTTTATCCCAGAGACTTCAATTTTGCTGACAAGTCTATTATATGGTTCTTTATCAAACCTCTTCAAAGTCAATATACACAACTTTGGCTGCACTGCCCCATCATCAAAAGACTCAATGAAGTTGGACAAACACAATTTGCAATTAACAAATCTTTCCTGATTCTCCTTTATTAGTCCATGCTTGTCCCAGTGACTGTTAATTTTCTCCCAGATTATTGTTTTTAAAAACTTCCCCACCATGGATGTTAAACTGACTGGTCTGTAATTTGCAGGTTTATCCTTCTCCCCTTAACACTTGCAGTTCTCCAGCCCTCTGGACCCTTTCCTGTATCGATGGAGATCGGGAGATTGTGGCCAGTACCTCCAGAATTCCTATCCTGTCCCTCAGCAAACTCAGATGTATCCCATCAAGATTGGGTGATTTCGTCATTTTAAGCATTGTCAATTTTTCTAGTTGCTCGTTTTTATCAATTTTTGTCTCATCCAGCAAATCAACAACCTCCTCATTTACAAATTTTTGGGAAAGCCCTTTTTCTTGCTAAAATGCTGTGCAACGTTCACGAGTTCTAAAAAATATGCATACCTTTTTGATAACATATAACAGACAACTGAAAGGAAATAAGATATCATCCAGATTTTCCATCCTAATAAAACACAATGAAGATTAGCATAGCATTTATCGTTTTATATTTAAAATGGAGATTAATCTTGCATTTATATACATTAATTTTCATTATTTTAGTATTTTTATTTGAGGTAAGTGGTAAATAAGTATTTGTTGTACTCATATGAAAGAAATGAAAATTAGGGATGGTCCCCAATCAGGCTTTTATTCAGTTTTGATATGAGTTTTCCCTGTCTGGGCTGCAGAAGTTGGCTGGCATAGTAAGAATGTCATTCAAAATATGCTTATGCTTTTAAATACCAGCTCTTGACTTTTTGATGCGAGCTTAATTGCAATTAATGCAAAAATCCAGCATTCAACGAAACTCACAGGAGGTGAAGGGTGAGCTTCTGTTTTTCCAAGGCAAGCAGAAGAGCAGCACAACTTGAGCATAACTTGTGATGCTTCACAATTCATGGGCATTCTCTTCCTTGCCAAAAGTCGCTAGACAATTGATACATTAATAACAGTGACTGCGGAAAATTCTGGACTGATGTGACATTGCCAGTCTCACTAGCTTTATGACTCATTTTCATTAAAAAGCCACAAGTCACTGTTAACTGAATGCTAATTTATTGAAATATGATTGAACAGGAAGTACAAACAGAGAAAAAGTCAGACGGGACTTGATCAACTTGTCCATCCAGTCCTCTCCATATTCTCCTATCTACCATGAACAGAATCTCACTACCCACCCTGTGTGACCTAAGTGTCTTTCTGGGAAAGGTAGAATCACATAACGTGCAACCTAATTCTGCTATCATGTAGCTTTCACAGGTAACCCCTGGTCCCGTTGAAATAATTTGTCCACATAAACACAATTTAACCCCTTCAGTATACATGGATCAAATTGCCCAAATTTATGCTTCTTCAAAGTCTACAGGGACAGCTCTTTAAGCATACTTGGGTAGCCGAAGTTCTTTAAACTGGGAATCAATCTTGTGGCTCTCCTCTAAACCCCCTCCAAAGCCTCAACATCCCCCACCATGTAACAACAAAAACTGGACACAGTATTATAAATGAGGCATAACTAAGGCTTTGTACATGCTCAATACGATTTGTTTTAAAGTGAATTGTCCTATGAATACAAGTTAGTACTATGTTTGCTTTAGATATAACGGCATGGCATTGGTAATAAACTTTTAGAGAATAATGCATGATAACATCCAGATCTTTTTCTTTCAGCACTGGCTTCAATTTTGTTCCTGACAGGCTTTATGGGCAGGATTTTCCCCCCATTGGGGGGGGAAGCTGAAGTGCGGGTGCGTGGAGGCGTGACTCTGATCGGCGCCCCCAACTGGGGATGTGCTGCCATTTTATGTGGGCAGGCCAATTAAGGCCCGCCCGCCCAGCGTGACGTCTACATGGAAGCGCTATGCGCTCCCTGTGCGGAAGTGGGGGGGAAATACCTAAACCCGAGAGTATGCTCTTTCACGCACGCGCACGAAAGAGTGCACTCATCTCCCTGAGGCTAAGTGCTGCCTCAGGGAGATCGGCTCTACTGTCAAAAATATTAAAAATAGAAAAAAAAAATTCCCTGACATGTCTCCTCATGTGACACTGTCACATGAGTTGGGACATGTCCAGAACTTTATAAAAAACTTTAATTAAATTTTTTAAAACCTACATGAAACCTCATCCCGCCCATGGATGAGGTTTCATGCTTTTTCTAATGCCCGCCAGGGCTTCTGACCTGCCCGCCAACCTTAAGGTTGGACGGGCAGGCCCATTAATTAGTTTAATGACACTGTCAATGACCTCAATAGGCCAATGTCAGGTCGGCGGGCACACAGCTGATTTTGCTGAGCCCCCGCCCACCTGAAAATTTAAATGGAGTGCGGGGACATCAGGAGTTCTGTCCGACATCACCGCGCGTCATTTAGCGCATCGGCAAGCCGGCCTCGCCCCCCCACTCGCTGACAGGAAAATCCTGCCCTATGTGTATTAAGTATTCAAAGTACCCACATGCAGAATACTACACGTTTCTAAGTAGGAAGGACATCACTTGAGAAATATCGGCCCATTCTCCCAATACATTGACAGAGCCTAAATGAGTAGCAGCAACCAAGCAGGTAAACTACATAGGAAGAATGAGAAAATGGCTACTAATAAGCAAGAGGTGAAGAGGAACCAAGGAAATAGCTCAAAACATTTTTAAATTGATATCATCCATCATCTTGTTTTGTCACCATCTGAAAAGTGTAGCGCTAAAATTATGAACCCAAAAGTTCCTGGGCCAGGCTGTGATTTTGGACCACCATGGCAGCTACAGATGTACAAAAATTTGGGCAGACCAGAGTTCTGCCCGTTTTCAACTCTGTCAGAAATACCGTCATTTTCAAGGGCATATAATACCATCTAAATGAACAAAGCGTGTCATGAGATTCATTTTCCTCATTTACACCCTTACCAGCATTTAGCTCTGTGTCCATAGTACCAAAAATACAAAGGCAGCAACTATGCACTTGATCAGTGTAATTGAACAAAACCAGCAGAAAAAGAAAGGAGAGAATTTAAAATGTTTCTGATCACTTTCCAGAGGCCATGGTTCCGTTAGCTTTTCAGCAGCTTGCCCTAGTAAAATTCCTCACCCACACCAGTTGCACTCAAATGGTGGGCGTCTAATCAGAAAAAATTAATCTACCGCAGGGTTCGGAACAGAGTGTAGGGAGGTCGGCAGCTCACAAGCAGAAACTCCAATCTGACCCAGGTGTACCCAGTCCATCACAGAAATTTCTGCTTCAAAGTCCTCAATGTAACACAAACACGAAGGAAAAAACAGTAAAAACTGGGAAATAAGAATACTGGTCCAAACTGGCTTTTCCATCTGGGAAACACGAAAGCTTAGAGTCACAGAGCCACACAGGTCTACAGCCCAGAAAAAGGCCCTTCGGCCCATTGAGTCTGCGCCGGTCAAACAAGTACCTAACTATTCTACTCCCATTTTCCTGCACGAGGCCCATAGCCTTGTATGCCACGGCATCGCAAGTGCACATCCAAATACTTCTTAAATGTTATGAGGGTTTCTGCCTCGACTACCCTTTCAGACAGTGAATTCCAAATTCCGACCACTCTCTGGGTGAAAATATTCTTCCTCACATCCCCTCTAAACCTCCTGCTCCTTACCTTAAATCTATGCCCCCTGGTTATTGATCCCTCCACCAAGGGGAATAGTTCCTTCCTGTTCACCCTATCTATGCCCCTCATAAGTTTATACACCTCAATCATGTCCCCTCTCAACCTCCTCTGCTCCAGGGAAAATAACCCCAGTCTATCCAATTTCTCCTCATAACTAAAACTCTCCAGCCCAGGCAAATTCCTGGTAAATCTCCTCTGCACTCGCTCTAGTGCAATCACATCCTTCCTCTAATGCGGATTCCAGAACTGCACGCAGCACTCTAGCTGTGGCCTAACCAGCGTTTTATTCAGTTCCAGCATAGCCTCCCTGCTCTTATATTCTATGCCTCAGCTAATAAAGGCAAGTATCCCATATGCCTTCTTAACCACCTTATCTACCTGTCCCGCAACCTTAAGGGACGAGTGGACATGCACACCAAGGTCCCTTTGATCCTCGGTACTTCCCAGGGTCCTACCATTCATCATGTATTCCCGTGCCTTGTTTGTCCTGCCCAAGTGCATCACCTCACACTTATCCGGATTAAATTCCATTTGCCACTGATCAGCCCATCTATATCCTCCTGTAATCTAAGGCTATCCTCCTCACTATTTAGCACCCCACCAATTTTCGTGTAATCCGCGAACTTCCTGATCAACCCTCCTACATTCAAGCCTAAATCGTTTATATATACCACAAACAGCAAGGGACCCAACACCAATCCCTGTAGAAACCCACTGGACACAGGCATCCAGTCACAAAAACACCCCTCGACTATCACCCTCTGCTTCTGCCACTCAGCCAATTCTGGATCCAATTTGCCAAACTGCCTTGGATCCCATGGGCTCTTATCTTTGTTATCAGTCTCCCATGTGGGACCTTATTAAAAGCCTTGCTAAAGTCCAAGTAGACTACGTCAAATGTATTGTCCTCATCTACACACTTGGTCACCTCTTCGAAAAATTCAATCAAATTGGTCAGACATGACCTCCCCTTAACAAAACCATGCTGACTGTCCTTGATTAATCCCTGCCTCTCCAAGTGTAGATTAATTCTGTCCCTCACAATTGTTTCCAATAGTTTCCCCACCACTGAAGTTAGCCTGACTGGCCTGTAGTTCCCTGGTTTATCCCTTCTTCCCTTCTTGATTAACGGTACCACATTGGCTGTCCTCCAGTCCTCTGGCACCTCTCCTGTGACCAGAGAGGTATTGAAAATTATTGCCAGCGCCTCTGCTATCTCCTCCCTTGCCTCATTCAACAGCCTGGGATACATTTCATCCGGGCCTGGAGATTTATCTACTTTTAAGCCTGCCAGACCACTTAGAACTTCCTCCCTTTCTATGCTAATTTCTTTAATTATATCACAGTCCTTCTGCCTGATTTCCATTCCCCACGTTGTCCATCTCACTTGTGAACACTGACACAAAGTATTAATTTAGAACCCTACCTACGTCTTCCGGCTCCACACACAAATTACCACTATGGTCCTTACTGGGCCCTACTCTTTCCCTAGTTATCCTCTTACTCTTAATGTACTTGTAAAATAACTTTGGATTTTCCTTTATTTTACCTGCCAATATTTTTCATACCCCCTTTTTGCTCTCCTAATTTCTTTTTAAGATCCCCCCTACACTTTCTATACTCCTCCCGGGCTTCCGCTGTTTTGAGCCCTCGGTATCTACCATAAGCCTCCCTTTTTCTCTTTATCCAATCCTGTATATCCCTCAACATCCAGGGTTCCCTGGATTTGTTGGTTCCACCCTTTATCTTTTTTGGAATATTTTGGCCCTGTACTCTCCTTATTTCCTTCTTGAATGAGTCCCACTACTCTGACGCAGATTTACCTAAAAGTAGCTGCTCCCAGTCCACTCTGGCCAAATCATATCTGTTCTTATTAAAATCGGCCTTCCCCCAATTTAGAACTCTGATTTCTGGCCCATCCTTGTCCTTTTCCATAACAACCTTGAATCTAACGGAGATATGATCACTATCTGCAAAATGCTCCCCCACACTGCCACCTCTACCACTTGCCTGGCTTCAATCCCTAAAATTAAGTCCAGGCCTCTTGTAAGACCTTCTATGTACTGGCTTAAAAAGCTCTCCTGGATGCATTTTAAGAATTCTGTTCCCTCTAAATCTATCACACTATGACTAACGCAGTTAATGTTGGGGAAGTTGAAATCCCCCACTATTACTATCCTATTATTTTTACACTTCTCTGAAATTTGCCTACATATCTGCTCTTCTATTTCTCTCTGACTGTTTGGGGGCCTATACACTGTTACGTGTTACACAGGAGATATGGTGCAGAAACAGGCCATTAAACCTCACAAAAGAAACTTAACTTTACAGGAAAATTTGTGTTAGGATTGCTTGAAAGAGGCCTAGCCCATTTTCTAGGGTCCAGGCTCAAACTCTGCTGTAGTCCCAGATTTGGAAATTTGGCGTGAACCTTGAGTGCAGAGGATTTCCTGGTCTTATGAACAATATCTGTTTACGTGGGCTAGAGAAGGGAAGTGATAAAGGAACAAACATGGCAAACTGGAAAACTGACAAAAACTGACCAACACACAGGTGTCAAATACAGCTTCAAAAATCTGAGACCTGCTAAAGACCACAGGGATGATTTTTGTTAGCCTGTTCAGTTGCTAACGATCCTCCAAAGTCACCAAGATGGGGTCTTGAGATGAAACACTGGTTTAACATGGGTTTAACACAAGACGTCATCGAGGAGTATTACCTGTACTAGGAATAATCACCCAGAGGCTTGTTTAGTGGGAAGATTGGCACTTTAGGGCGAAATCTTCAAGGCCCATCGAGGCAAGCCTGGAAGCATGGTGGCCCAAAAACAGAAAAGAAATCCCATCAGGATGGCTCAAAGATATGTTTCTGCCTTTGAAGGATTCTGTAGGAGGTGGGGTGACACCAGGACTGGTCACCCGACCAGTTGTGGTGGGTAGCTAATTCAGTCCTTTGAGGGCTTAAGTAAGGGCACTCTCCTGACACCGTCAGGGTTTTCCAGCCAGTGTAAGGAATACCCATTGAGTCAGGAGGCTGTCCGTAGGATGGAGAAGGCCTTCCAGGGGTAGGCCAAGGGGATGCAATACTTAATGTAATCTCCCCATATCCCTGCAGCCACAATTGCCAAATGGCCACCACTGCGGCCACAGATCATCCTGTGAGGTAGTCACATTTTAATTTCACACGTTTAAAAGTCTTCAGAGGGTGTCTCCTGTTGGCCCTCCAAACTTGGCAGCCCACCCACCGTCCTTAGTTGGATGCGGCTCCCGGAGGCAGCCACTTTACAGGCCACTTCTTCAAAAATCTCCCTCCAGGTCCCACCACCAACATTTGTGTGTTACCAACTGGCATTTCATCACAACAGCAGGATCTGGGCCTGAGAAGAAATACTCAGATCAAAATGCCGCCTAGTGATCACTAAAGAGGCTTCATGGCTTTTTGGCACTTATCTTAATGCCCTCCTTAAACAGCAACCGGCTGTTTGTGAGTAAAAGTGGTGTTAACATTGATTTCAAGCACTGCATAAAGGGATTCTCACCATTTCATGTTCATTGCTGCTTGAGCTGCAAAGAGGATCACTGAAACACATTGGGAGACATCTAGTCTTTGCCAAGACTTAATGAACACTCAAGCAATGCCTATTCTGGAAATTCTCTGAGGGGGACTTCACATGAAAAGATTAATGCTGTGTTACTCCACTTCATAGGAATCACCAGAAAAAAAGGAGTGTTTGGTCATAGCCATTATTTTAGAACTGCCCCTTTGATCAGAGTGAAGACTATAGAAGGACATGAGGCAGAGCAGCACTATTTTCTGAGAGAGAGAGGGAAAGGAGAGCAAAGTGACATCCATCTCCCCTGCAAGTCCAAGGCATCCCTCCTCCTCTGGACCTCCAATGCCAAGTCTGCGAACTTGTGATCTGTCTCACTTAGTCCCTGGGCCACCCTGCAACATGTTGCTATGTGCCAGGCAGCACTCCACACTTTCACTAGTGGCGGATGAGAGGAGCCCACATCTATTGCTCCACAGAAATTGCATCTAATCAGCATTTGAGTGCTAAACCTACAGGTCTCTGGTTCAAGTTCAAGCAATGATAATCAGCAATTAGGGCAAAAATTGCATATTCAATCCAGATTTTCAAATACAACAAAAACAGAAAATGCTGCAAAAACACAGCAGGTCTAACAGCATCTGTAGAGAGAAAAACAGAGTCCATATATTCATACGGACTCGAAACGTTAACTCTGTCTTTCTCTCCCCAGATGCTGTTAGGCCTGCTGAGTTTTACCAGCATTTTCTGTTTTTGTTTCAGATTTCCAGCATCCACAGTATTTTGCTCTTAGCTCAGACTTTCAAATGGCCTAGTTTCATCAGCATTGCACCCATTTAGCACCTGTTTTCATTCATTGACCAAAATGATACCCCACAAATCCTCCTTGGATTTGGGTGGTGTCAAAGAACTGAAGGATTGCAAAGGTTACATCCTGTTTAAAAAAATGGAGAGCGATTAAATCCAACAACTACAGGTCTAATGTCGATGATGGAGAAACTGAACAATAATTCGGAACAAAATTGATTGACATTTGGAAAAATAAATAAATAAATGAAAGTCAGAATAGATTTCTTAATGGTGTTTGACTAACTTGATCAAGGTTTTTGACGAAGTAGTGGAAGGGGTTGATCTGGATGGTGTGATTGATGTTGTGAATATGGACAGAAATAATGGCATTTGACAATGTTCCATATAATAGACATTAGCAAAATTAAAGCCCATGGGATTAAAGGGAAGTGACAGCATGAATACAAAATAGGATAAAGGAAAGAAAACACAGATTAGTGATTGATTTTTAAACTATAGAACTACATTGTTGCCATGTTCATGGCGATTCGTGACAAGCATGCATGGATTGGTCTGCTGATATAACATCATGGCGAGTAGACCATAAGACATAGGAGCAGAAATTAGGCCATTCGGCCTGTCGAGTCTGCTCCGCCATTCAATCATGGCTGATAAGTTTCTCAACCCCATTCTCCCACCTTCTCCCCGTAACCCTTGATCCCCTTACCAATCAAGAACCTATCTATCTCGGTCTTAAACACACTCAATGACCTGGCCACCACAGCCTCCTGTGGCAATGAATTCCATAGATTCACCACTCTCTGGCTAAAGAAGTTTCTCCTCATCTCTGTTCTAAAAGGTCTTCCCTTTACTCTGAGGCTGTGCCCTCGGGTCCTAGTCTCTCCTACTAATGGAAACATCTTCCCCACGTCCACTCTATCCAGGCCTTTCAGTATTCTGTAAGTTTCAATCAGATCCCCCCTCATCCTTCTAAACTCCATTGAGTATAGACCCAGAGCCCTCAAACGTTCCTCATATGTTAAGCCTTTCATTCCTGGGATCATCCTCGTGAACCTCCTCTGGACCCTCTCCAGGGCCAGCACATCCTTCCTGAGATACGGGGCCCAAAATTGCTCACAATATTCTAAATGTGGTCTGACCAGAGCCTTATAAAGCCTTAGCAGCACATCCCTGCTTTTATATTCTAGTCCTCTCAAAATAAATACCAACATTGCATTTGCCTTCCTAACTACCGACTCAACCTGCAAGTTAACCTTAATAGAATCCTGGACTAGGACTCCCAAGTCCCTTTGCACTCCAGATTTCTGAATTCTCTCCCCATTTAGAAAATAGTCTATGCCTCTATTCTTCCTACCAAAGTGCATGACCTCACACTTCCCCACGTTGTATTCCATCTGCCATTTCTTTGCCTATTCTCCTAACCTGTCCAAATCCTTCTGCAGCCTTCCCGCCTCCTCAATACTACCTGTCCCTCCACCTATCTTTGTATCATCTGCAAACTTAGCCAGGATGCCCTCAGTTCCTTCATCTAGATCATTAATGTATAAAGTGAAAAGTTGTGGTCCCAACACTGACCCCTGCGGAACTCCACTAGTCACCGGCCGCCATCCTGAGAAGGACCCCCTTATCCCCACTCTCTGCCTCCTGCCAGACAGCCAGTCTTCTATCCATGCTAGTATCTTGCCTCTAACACCATGGGCTCTTATCTTACTGAGCAGCCTCCTGTGCGGCACCTTGTCAAAGGCCTTCTGGAAGTCCAAGTAGATAACATCCATTGGCTCTCCATTGTCTAACCTACTCGTTACCTCCTCAAAGAATTCTAACAGATTTCTCAGGCATGACCTCCGATGAAACCATGATGACTTTGCCCGATTTTACCATGCACTTCCGAGTATTCTGAAATCTCATCCTTAATAATGGACTCTAAAATCTTACCAACAACCGAGGTCAGGCTAATCGGCCTATAATTTCCCGTCTTTTGCCTCACTCCCTTCTTAAACAAGGGGGTTACATTAGTGATTTTCCAGTCCTCTTGGACCCTCCCTGACTCCAGTGATTTCTGAAAGATCACCACTAACGCCTCCACTATCTCTTCAGCTATCTCCTTCAGAACTCCGGGGTGTAATCCTTCTGGTCCAGGTGATTTATCCACCTTCAGACCTTCCAGTTTTCCTAACACCTTCTCCTTAGTAATGGCCACCATACTCACCTCTGCCCCCCGACTCTCTTGAACTTTGGGGATATCATTTGTGTCTTCCACTGTGAAGACTGATGCAAAGTATCTATTCAGTTCCTCCGCCATTTCTTTGTTCCCCACTACTACTTCTCCAGCGTCATTTTCCAGCAGCCCAATGTCCACTTTTGCCTCTCTCTTACCCTTTATATATCTAAAAAAACTTTTGCAATCTTCTTTTATATTACTGGCTAGTTTACCCTCATATTTAATCTTCTCCCTCCTTATTTCTTTTTTAGTTGTCCTCTGTTGGTCTTTGTAGGCTTCCCAATCCCCTGGTTTCCCACTGCTCTTTGCCGCATTGTATGCTTTCTCTTTAGCTTTTATGCTGTCCCTGACTTCCCTTGTCAGCCATGGTTGCCTCATCCTCCCTTTAGTATGCTTTTTCTTCCTAGGGATGAATTTTTGCTGTGTCTCCCAAATTACTCCCAGAAACTCCTGCCATTGCTGTTCCACTGACTTTCCTGCTAGGCTCATCTCCCAGTCAATTCTGGCCAGCTCCTCCCTCATGCCTCTGTAGTTGCCTTTATTCAACTGTAATACCGTTACATCTGATTCCAGCTTTTTCCTCTCAAATTGCAGGTAAATTCTATCATATTATGGTCACTTCCTCCTAAGGGTTCCTTCACCTTAAGCTCCCTTATCAAATCTGCCTCATTACACATCACTAAATCTAGAATTGCCTGTTCCCTAGTGGGCTCCACCACAAGCTGCTCCAAAAAGACATTCCACAAATTCCTTTTCTTGGGATCCACTACCAACCTGATTTTCCCAGTCTACCTGCATAGTGAAATCCCCCATGATCACTGTAACCTTGTCTTTCTTACACACCTTTTCTATCTCCTGGTGTATCTTGTGCCCCACATCCTGACTACTGTTCGGAGGCCTGTACATAACTCCCATTATGGTTTTTTTACCTTTGCGGTTGCTCAACTCTACCCACACAGATTCTACATCATCTGACCCTACATCATTTCTTGCTATCGATTTAATTTCATTTCTTACTAACAAAGCAACCCCACCCCCTCTGCCAACCTGCCTATCTTTTCGATAGGATGTATATCCTTGGATATTTAGCTCCCAGTCCTGATCCCCTTGCAGCCATGTCTCCGTGATGCCCACCACATCATACCTGCCAATTTCAATCTGCACCACAAGCTCATTTACCTTATTTCGTATACTGCGTGCATTCAGATACAACACCTTCAGTCCTGTATTTCCCGTCCCCTTTCTCATTGTCGTCCCTTTATCTGATGTGCTTGAAGTTAGATTCCTAGCCCTTTCCAAACACTCTGTCCTATTTTGTGTTCTGGAGACTTTAATAGCCTCTCCTGGGCTCTCCTTTCTTTTCAGTTTTTTCATAATTTTCCATGAAGTTGAATCCACCCCCCCACACGCTAACCTGCTGCTTTGTTTCCCATTAGTCATACTTCTTGGAGTTTTACCCTTCCCTCCCCCCCACTTTCTAGTTTAAAGTCCTGTTGACCACCCTATTTACCCTTTTCGCTAGAACATTGGTCCCAGATCGGTTCAGGTGGAGACCGTCCCAATGGTACAGATCCCTCCTGTTCCAATACTGATGCCAATGCCCCATGAAATGGAACCCCTCTTTCCCGCACCACTCCTGTAGCCACGTGTTTACTTCCCTTATTCTCGCGTCCCTGTGCCAATTTGCACGTGGCTCGGGTAGTAATCCGGAGATTATAGCCCTTGAGGACCTGTTCTTTAATTTAGTTCCTAGTTCCTGATAATCCCCAAACAGGTCCTCTTTCCTAGTCTTACCTATGTTATTTGTCCCGACGTGGACCACAACAATTGGATCTTCCCCCTTCCTCTCCAATATCCTTTCAAGCCGGTCAGAAATGTCCCTCACCCTGGCACCGGGCAGGCAACATACCATGTGGGACTCTCGATCCTGCTTACAAAGGATGCTATCAATTCCCCTAATTATAGAATCCCCTACAACTACCACTTGTCTTTTTGCTCCCCCTCTTGAATGGCCTCCTGTGCCACGGTGCCGTGGTCAGCTGGCTCATCCTCCCTACAGCCCTCTTCCTCATCCACACAGGGAGCAAGTACCTTGTACCTGTCGGACAAGGTCAAGAGCTGAGGTGTCTCTATTCCTGAACACAGGATCCCTCTACTTGCCTCACTTGTAGTCACACCTTGCTGACCCTGACCACTGACCGGACTTGAGGTACTTAATCTACTGGGTGTGACCGCCTCCTGATACAAAACGTCCGGGTAACTCTCCCCCTCCCAGACGTGCCGCAGCGTCCGAAGCTCAGACTCCAGCTCATCAATTCTGAGCCGGAGTTCCTCCAGCATCCAACACTTGCTGCAGATGTGGTCACTGCGGCTCGCAATGGGATCTGCCAGCTCCCACATCATACAGCTACAGCACATCACCTGCCCAGCCATCTCTACTTAGATAATTAATTTATTAATTAGCTTTGCAGTTTTTTTTTCAAATTTGGTGCAGATTTCCTACCAACCAATCAGGTCACAGCTTTCCTGTGATGTCACTTTTTCAGTTTTGTCTTCAGTTACTCTGTGCCCCAAGGTCACCGCTCCGGTGCTCCTCCCTCCGAGTCTGCTCCCTAGAGACAAGGCTGCGAATCCCCGAGGTAAGCTAGATTTATACTCACCGCTCCAGTGCTCCTCCCTCCGAGTCTGCTCCCTGGAGACAAGGCCGCGAATCCCTGAGGTAAGCTAGATTTATACTCACCGCTCCAGTGCTCCTCCCTCTGAGTCTGTACCCAGGATTTACTCACCAAAAAGCTGCTTTTTCTTTAAAATCCACTTTCAGAAGAGTGTCCCTCACAGGTCTGGTGCACTCCTGAAGGCACTGCCTCTTCCTCTCTCTCTTTTATTTTTAGGTTTGAGGAAGAGGGAAGGATGAAAACACTACAGCAATGTAATGTTTGGGGCTATTCCGTTCTTTGACAGTGGGTCCTCCTCGATTCCCTCCTGAGTCGCGGTGGCTGCAATGACTTCTCCCAGAATGCTTCAGTCACTTCTCGCCAGCGCCCTCTGTTGGATGCCCTTCCTCCTGTTGAGTGCAAGAGTCCTTCTCCTCGATTCCCTCCTGAGTCGCGGTGGCTGCGATGACTTCTCCCAGAATGCTTCAGTCACTTCTCACCAGCGCCTTCTGTTGGATGGTGTGGGGATGAGCCTGTTTTCTAGTATGGCATTGTGCATCAGTGACTTGCTTTCAGTGTTCTGCAGACCACAATGGCCTACCCACATCAAATCCTTTCATAATCATCTTATCAGGTCACTTATTAGTCTTTTGTCTATCTTTCCTGATAGGTATTATCCCTCAGTTCTGGTATTATTTTAGCTTTATTTGCACCTCAACAGTGCCTCTATATCCTTATGGTGACCAGAACTGTTACTCCAAATATGGTCTTTCCAAATGAGACAGGTTTAACATAACTTTTCTGCTTTTCAATTCTATCTCTCTAGAAATCAACCTCAGTGCTTTATTTTTATTTTTTCAGATTTGCCACCAAAGGCCTATACTGTCTCAGGCTCTGGGGCTCGAGGTTTGCACCTTCCTTGCTCTAAATTACTTTGGGTGCAGCATAGGTTTGGCTTTCTAAGTGTCTGTGAATACATAAGCCCAGTGCCCATGCAGGAAATGCTGTTGCACCTCAAAAGTGCCATAATTATTTAATACACATTTGCCCCAAGTGTGTCTCTCCACTAAAAACCAGATGGAACTATCCCGGATGGCTCTGTTGCTCACCCAGACATCTACTTATTGCTCTACTCCCGGCCAGCACAAATGAACAACACCAAAAAAGATCCTGTGTCACTATAAGACAAAGATCAGGATATGGATGTTTTTTGGTAAAGTGTTGATTCTGCAAGTCTGTTCACACATCATTATGTGGTTGAGCAGTTCCTCAGAAGAAATAATGTGCAACCAGTTGATGGTGCAATCATTTGATCACTAAAGGGCAATGTCCTGAATTCACTCTGTGGTTTAGCAGACCTGTTGAATCCTGCTGCTGCATTTTGCAACACTTTACAAATAAGTGAAATAAAATTAAATTAAACAAAATAAGAAACATTGTTTTCACAAGCTCAAGGCTGTTTAAAAACAAAACAGCAGCCTGTTTTCTATATCTTGATTTATGGTGGGCAGCTCCCATTGGACAGTATGGATTTATTGGCTTGATCCCATCCATTTGGACATCTGGGGCAGAAATTTACAGTCCCCTTCCAATAGGTTTGAAGGGGTTCATATAATGCAGGCCGTCCCATAGCCTACCTGCCCGCCCTGACCTGTCTCCCATTTTACGGGAGTGTTGGTGGTGTCAGGTGCCCGCTCGTACTTGGGTCTATTCAGGCCCTTAAGTAGCCAATTAATGACAATGTTATATCTCATGTCAGGATGCATTAATTGACATTGACTACTCATGTGAGGTCATTAAGCTTCTTCCTGCACTGCATCCAGGTCCTCAGGGCTAGTCTGCTGGCATTGGCCGCAATGGCTACATGCTCCCATTTTGATCTCATTATGCGTTTGGAGAGCCTCCTGGCCCTGAGAGAAGAGGGCGTCTCTCCCCCTGCACCAAGACCTTCAGCAAGAATCTTGGGACACACTCTCTGGCCTGTGGCATGATTTTTGTGGCTTCTTTCTGGTCTTCCATCTTCTTTAACCGGTTTCAGCCCCTCCTATGGCCAGAGTGCACCTTGCCTTTATTCATGCAGTTTAGCTTTAAAGAATGCAACCTAGCTTCAGGTGCTAGCCTTGCCAAGATCTGGGCCCCCTGCTGAGGAATGCAGCTACTCAGCAGCACATTCAGTACTTTACACTACGAGGCAGCACAATGCTTGCAAGCTGCCTGCTTCACCTTGAACAGGTGTGGGTTATTCAAGCATCAGATTCCGTGTGCCAAATTTTGGGACTATCTGATTCTGACTCCCTTATTTCCAGATTGTAAACTTGAAGTTTCTCCATTTCTGCCACTTAGCTCATCCTCTTTACGTTTGTGGTCAGTCTTGTTGCTCTATTTTCAAAGCACATATATCTATTTGGCAGCCCCCACATGCTAAAATGGTTCCCAGAGAGTGTAGTTGAAAATAGCTTTGGTATTTTTTAAACAGGGATTTCCTCAGATATGCAAAGAAGCAGATCATTTCAGAAAATAGTGCTATAGTCTTAGCATGAAATTAGACTTCTCAAACAAATGGCATATGCATTCCCAAAATGTCACTAGGTAATTAACACTGAAAGATTGTGGAAGTTAGCCACCTTGAGGCTTTTGACCATTCTTAACTTATGAAAGTCTTAAGGGGGAATATTATAGAAAATAAATAGGGAAGCAGTTAAAAATGAAGAGGTACCATTTCCATCAGATTTTCCTGCTGAACTTCAGTGGAAACTGCATTAATAAATGCAAATTAGTGTTCCAGGACATACCTGTAACCCTATGGCATTTAAAATTACTTCTCCTTGGGGCACTTGCCATGACCACCCTGTGAGGCAAAGCTATTACAAGGCCAGCAACCTCTACTAAGTAATTTTAAAACTTTCTGGAGTGGGACTCCAGACGCTACAAGGCCTAGCCAGCAACACCCAAGCGCTAGAAGGAAAGCTGGCCTCTATCACCCTGGGCTCCCTCCCAGCTGTGAGACACTGACAACAGCCTCCTTCCCTAACTCACCTTGCTACCATAGGTGGGTGGCCTCCAGACAGCCTGATATTCGTTCCCCAACCTCCAGTAAAAAGTTGCTGCAATCTGCCCAAACCAGGTGAGCAGCTGACTAATGGCAATCAAATGAGGCCAGAGAGTTAAAATCTGACCACTCTTCATCAAAGATCACTACACAAGACTGTTATCCACTCCCACCATCTTCCTTTCACCAATTAAAGTGGAAAATTTGGACAGCGGCACAGGAAAAGGCAATGTAAAGTTTGCTTTTAGTTAAAAAAAGACCATTTCACTTATATGAACATAGTTAAAGGAATTTCTTCTGAATTACTACACAGTTGATTTTGCAGCAAAACACAAAATTTTTGTTCGCCCAGGTATATATATAGGGGAGGATTTTTCCCCTATCGGGTAGGCTCGGCGGGGGTGGGTAGCAAGGTGAGTTAGGAAAGGAGGCTGTTGTCAGTGTCTCACAGCTGGGAGGGAGCCCAGGGTGATAGAGGCCGGCTTTCCTTCTAGCGCTTGAGACCCGTGGATGAGGTTTCCTAAAAAATGCAAAGGCTGCTTGGCCTTTTCGCCTGCCCGCCAACCGTAAGGTTGGATGGGCAGCGAAAAATTTCTTACAGCTACCTTTTCAATGGCCTAAATAGGCCTTTTCAGTTGGCATCGTACCCGCCAACCAAAATATCGTGCGAGGACATCAGGACGCTCGCCCGACGTCATTGTGGGTCATTTTACACTCGGTCAGGTCGGGTGCACGCCCGCCCGACAAGCTAAAAATTCTAGCCATAATGTATTTTGCTGTTCAGACATAGTTAGGGAGAAGCCATGTCATGTAGAGTTACTTCTTCACAAAACATATAAATTGTTTGTCACCCAACACTCTCTGATGTACTTACCTGGCCTTGAAGGACTGTCAGTTGTGCTCAATGATCGTTCTTATAACATTGACCAGGATTATTGATTTGATATCATTTTAATACCTATGAGTGAGTAATATTCTAACAGCAACAACAAGTTGTATTGATGTGGCACTTTTAATGCAGTAAAATGTCCCAAGACGCTTCACAGTTATCAAAGCTTGGTCAAAGAGATAGGTTTGAAGAAGTGTTTTAAAGGAGGAAAGAGAGGGAGAGAGACAGGAAAGCTTAGGGGTACAACTCCAGAGTTTAGGGCCTTGGCAAGTGAAGACATGGCCACCAATGTTGGAGCAATTAAAATTGGAAATGCTCAAGAAGCCTTGAGAGGAGCACAGAAATCTCAGAGGGTTGCAGGGCTGGAGGTGATGATGGAAATAGGGAGGGTAAAGTCATGGGGTGTTCTGAAAACAAGGATAAGATTAACGTTACCTATCCCCCTCCCAACTTTACCTGAATCTGCCTGAATTTCTAGCTTCAGGTCACCACATGGGATTCAATGTTTCCCTAATGGAGGCCTATTCCTTACCAGCTATCTGCACCCAAAAACTGGGGCCGGAACATAGAGAAAGGAGTACCGCATTCAGCCCCTCTAGCCTTTCCTGTTATTCAGTTATATTATGGGTGATCTGTGCCTTAACTTCATCTACCTGCCTGGGTTCCATAACCCTTAATAACATAACCTAATAAAAATCTATCAATCTTGGATTTGAAATTTTCAATTTTTTAATATTCTTTTTGTGGGATATGGGCGTCACTGGTTGGGTCAGCATTTATTGCACTTCCATAATTGCCCTTCAGAACTGTTGCAGACCATGTGGTGTAGGTACACCCACAGTGTTGTTAGGAAGGGAGTTCCAGGATTTTGACCCAGTGGCAGTGAAGGAATGGCAATATAGTTCCAAGTCAGGATTGTGTGTGACTTGGAGGGCAACTTGCAGATGGTGGTGTTCCCATGCATCTGCTGCCCTTGTCCTTCTAGCTGATAGAGGTTACAGGTTTGGAAGATGCTGTCGAAGGAGCCTGAGTGAGTTGCTCGAATGTATCTTGTAGATGGTACACACTTCTGCCACTGTACATTGGTGATGGAGGGAGTGAGTGTTGAAGGTGGTGGATGGGGTGCCAATCAAGTGGGCTGCTTTTCCCTGGATGGTGTCAAGCTTCTTGAGTGTTGTTGGAGCTGCACTCGTCCAAGCGAGGGGAGAGTATTCCATCACATTCCTGGCTTGTCCCTCGTAAATGGTGACAAGCTTTGGGAAGTCAGGAGATGAGTCACTTGCCACAGAATTCCTAGTCTCTAACCTGCCACAGTATTTATATGATTGGTCCAGTTCAGTTTCTGATCAATGGTAACTCTCAGATGTTGATGTGGGGGATTCAGCGATGATAATGCCATTGAATATTAAGGGTAGATGGTTGGATTCTCTTTTGTTGGAGGTGGTTATTGCCTGGCACTTGTGTGGCATAATTGTTACTTGCCACTCGGCAGCCCAAGACTGGATATTGTTCAGGTCTTGCTGCATTTGGACATGGACTGCTTCAGTATCTGAGGAGTCACGAATGGTGCTGAACATTGTGCAATCGTCAGTGAACATCCCCACTCCTGACATTATGATGGAGGAAAAGTCATCAATTCAGCAGCTGAGGACGGTTCGGCCCAGGACACTACCCTGAGGAACTACTGCAGTGATGTCCCAGAACTGAGATGATTGACCTCCAACAACCACAACCATTTTCCTTTGTGCTAGGCATGACTCCAGCCAGTGAAGAGTTTTCCCCCTGATTCCCATTGACTCCAGCTTTGCTAGGGCCCCTTTATGCCACACTTGGTCAAATGCTGCCCTCATGCCAAGGGTAGAAGCTTTCATATCACCTCTGGAGTTCCGCTTTTTTATCCATGTTTGGACCAAGGCTGTAACAAGGTGAGGAGCTGAGTGGCCCTGGCAGAATCCAAACTGAGCATCCATGAGCAGGTTATTGCTGAGTAAGTGTCGCTTGAGAGCACTGTTGATGACCCCTTCAATTACTTTATGATGATCGAGGGTAGACTGATGAGGCGGGAATTTGTAAGGTTGCATTTGTTCCTTTTGTGTACAGGACATACCTGGGAAATTTTCCACAGTACTGGATAAGTGCCAGTGTTGTACTTGTACTGGAATAGCTACACTAGGGGCACAGCTAATTCTGGAGCACAAGTCTTCAGTACTATTGCCGGAATGTTGTCAGGGCCCATAGCCTTTGCAGTATCCAGTTCCTTCAGCCATTTCTTGATATCACGTAGAGTGACTTGAATTGGCTGAGGGCTGACAGTTATGATGCTGGGGACCTCAGGGGGAGGCCGCGATGGATCATCCGCTTGGTAGATCAAGCTGAAGATGGTTGCAAATGCTTCAGCCTTATCTTTTGCACTGACGTGCTGGTCTCCCCCATCATTATGGATGGGAATATTTGTGGTGCCTCCTCCTCTAGTTAGTTATTTAATTGTCCACCACCATTCATAACTGGATGTGACAGGACAGCAGAGCCTAGATCTGATTCATTGGTTGTGGGATCACTTAGCTCTGTCTATCGCATGTTGCTTCTGCTGTTTGGCATGTAAGTAGTCCTGTGTTGTAGCTTTACCAGGTTGACGCCTCATTTTTATGCCTGGCACTACTCCTGTCCTGCTCTCCTGCATTCTTCATTGAACCAGGGTTGATCCCCCAGCTTGATGGTAATGGTAGAGTGGGGAATATGCCAGGATATGAGGTTACAGATTGTAGTTGTGTACAATTCTGTTGCTATTGATGACCCACAGAGCCTCATGGATGGCCAGTTTTGAGTTGCTAGATCTGTTTGAAATCTATCTCATTTAGCACCATGGTAGTTTCACAGACACAATGGATGGTATCCTCAAAGTGATAGTAGGACTTGGTCTCCATAAGGACTATGTGGTGGTCACTCCTACCAATTCTGTCAGGGATAGATGCTTCTGCGACAGGTAGATTGGCAAGGATGAGTTCAAGTAGGTTTTTTGCTCCTGGTTGCCTCACCACCTGCTGCAGACCCAGTCTAGCAGCTATGTCATTTAGGACTTGGCTAGCTAGCTAAGTGGTGCTCCCGAGCCACTTTTGTGATGGACGTTGAAGCCCCGCATCCAGGGTACATTCTGTGCCCTAGCCACTCTCAATGCTTCTTCCAATTTGTGTTCAATGTGGAAGAGTACTGATCCATGAGCTGAGGGGAGGCAGTAGGTGGTCTAACCAGAACTCTGTACAGCTGTAACGTAAGTTCTACCCCTTGGTATTCCAGCTGTCTCGAGATAAAGGTCAATGTTCCATTAGTCTTTAGTTAGTATGAGAGGCCTATGGTAGTGGTAATGAGCACCAGCTTTGGGGTCTGCCGACTGCTGTCCAAAAACACCTCTGATGCCCAGCTGGTTGGCCCAATGAAAAAAATGCACCAAACATATTCAACTTTGCTCCCCGCCCTTTCTCAGATCCTCTGGGAAGCTTGCTGTAAGCAGGTTGGAAGTTCCCATCCAGGTGACACCCCTTCCTAACTTGGCATTATATTCTCGTTCCTTCACTCTCACTGGGTTAAAATCCTTCCTTAACAGCATAACTAGCCCACATGGACTGCAATGGTACAAGAAGACAGCTCGTCACCTTCTCAACACCAATTAGGGATGGGCAATAAATGCTGGCCTTGCCAGTGACACTCACGTCCCCTGAATGAATGAAAAAAAAGACCCACTATCTGTGAGTGCTCCTGTGCTTAGACCATTGGCAAGAAAGCACCTACTAAAACAAGGTGGGAGGTGAGGTCATTTCTGTCTCTTTGCCAGAGAATCACACTCCGTACATCTATCCTCAACATCAAGAGATCAAACGCAATAGAAATAAAAATTGGAAGAGATGTAAAACATGGTTGCTGACTTTCTGTCACCCATTTCACACTATCGCACAAAGCCAAGCTCTACCCCCAGCACCTCAGTCCCCCTCATCCCCAAAGAAACTATAGAAGCATGCAAGCAATGCAAACAGTGGGGACAGCTGGGGGGATGTTTTAACCTGTCGGGGTGGGTACTTTACTGCTGGCATGTCGGGAACATGGTAGGAAACTGGCAACTTCCACCTTCAACCTGAACTGTTCCTAAGCATTCAGGAAACCCCAGCGGGATATACAGGTCTGCCATTTTAAACATGCAAGTTCCATATTGGTTGCTGTTTAACCCAGGACTCTTTCTTTAACTCAGTGCGCAGGTTTCCCAGGCTTACTGAAATGGGCAGAACAAGGCGAGGGTACAGCATGACTTGACAGGGTTGAGCATTTGACAGGCAAGGAATGCTTTAAATACTGAGATTTCATACCTGCTTCTTTGCATAAACGGAAGGCTTTTGCTCGCAGGACTTGTTCTGAGAGTGTTTTCACTGCTTTGCAGGTAATTTCCAATGTTTTGGAGGCCATTCATGGGGTTTTTTGCCTTTAATCTACACTTCCTAGCTGTCCACCATCACACCAGCGTGGAAGGAACTTATGCAGCTCTTTCTTGGACCACTGATGAAGAGCAAGGTGAGCAGAAGGAGTGGCACCAGCAGGAACAGCAGCAGCAAGAGCAGCAACTTTCTCCTCAATTACTTACAGAGGGGTGAGCATGGAGCTGTAGCTTGCAGGAGGCGATACCCCCAGCACAGGGTGTATAGACAGTGGATTAGCTTTCTGGGCATGACTGAGCACCAGTGCCTCAGGACAGTCAGGCTTTCCTGTCAGTTAGTTGCTGATATTTGCAGCCTTCTGGAAGAAGACCTCCTTCCAAGTGAACCAGGTGATCCGGCATTGCCATTGGTGATTGAGGTCACCATAGCTCTAAATTTCTTCACCTTCAGATCCTTCCAGAGATCCGATGGTGATATTTATCAAATCTCAGAATCTGCTGCCCACAAGTGAATCTTCCAGGTGACTGATGCCACATTTGCCAGGCTGCCATTTATTTTGCATTTAGTTGCTGATGAGGCCAGTCAGAATGAGTGGACGACATGAATTGCTGCAATGGCTGGATTCCCACAAGTCCAGGGAGTCATGGATTGCACTCATGTGGCAATCATGGCGGCCTCAGATTACCCAGGAGTATTTGTTAACTAAAAGGGATTCCACTCCATCAATATTCAGTTTGTCTCCAAACGCTAAAGATCTTTATGCATGTCAGTGCAAGATTCCAAGGAAGCTATCATGATGGCTTCATTCTGTGCCAGTCAAGCCTCCCACAGGCATGTACACCTCAAAGCAGTCAGCAAATGGCTCCTTGGAGACAAAGCTTATCCTCCAAACACGTGGAGGAGTCCTACCACCAACACCCAAGAAAGGCATTGCAGAAACCGCATGATAACCAGAGTTCTAAACGAGCAAACAATTGTGTTGCTGAAGATGTGACTCAGGTGCCTGGATAGACCTGGGGTTGCCCTTCAGTATTCACAAGCAAAGGTGTCCAGAATGGTCATGGTCTGCTGCATTTTGCACAAACGGTAAGGGCTGGAGCTTCAGTTGGAGAAAGTAGGGTTGCCAACGCTCCAAGATTGGACTGGAGCCTCCAGGAATTGAAGATCAATCTCCAGTACACTGCTGTGTACTATCCTGGAGAACAATCATCAGGGCATGAAAAAAGATATATATTTTAAAAATTTTCTTCAAATATTTCTCATTACCAGATATAAAAATATTAAAAGTTGGGGGGAAAACAGCTGTTTGGTTGACAGTCAAGCATCATTCAATTGGGTCTTTTTGCTTTCCAATTGGCGTAGAGAGGCAGCGCATCATATGGATGGATGTGTTGGCTGATCATTGACTGGAGCTTGGGGGAAAGTCATGTGATGAAACCACTAGGAATACATTTAAACACAGCTGGCAACCCTAGGAGGAGGGTGATAAATGGTCTGCATTTTTGGAGGGGGAGCAACAAGTGGAGCCTGGTGTGGCAAGAGCACCATGTAGCTGCACACTTATCAACCAGGGACAGACTGATTCAGTCACACCTCAGTTATTCCCTCTCCTAAGCATCCTTTGCTCATGTTTTGCTCTTGTCATATCATTCTTCACAAGGCAGGAGGCTACTGGCTATATGACAGACAAAAATGGGGGAAACAGGACAATGGAGCTTCGAAATATTTATGCTTCATAAATACTAAACAGAAATGTGACAATGTAACGGTATTAAACATCCAAGTGAATACCCTTGTGCAACTACAAATCCTTTTTCTTACTTTTTCTGCTACTCCTATGGCTTTAGCAGAGCTAGAGGTAGGCAACTCATTCCCCTGGTCTAACTGTTCAGATGCTATTAATTGACATCCTCAGGGTTTTGGAACCTGTGACAGCCCTGCCAAAGGCACCTGCTCCTGTGCAGGGGTAATCTCAGCCACCAGGACAGGAGGTAGCATCTGGGGCTCTGACTGAAGGGGAGGCAAGAGGTCAGAAGCACTTTGAGCAGAGTCCTCCACTTACATGTTCCCTTTCTCTGCCTTCCACCTCATGGCCCATTCTGATGTCCTGTGCTATCTTCTCCTTCAAGAGGATGAAGAAGAGACCTATGAGCGTGAGCTGTGGAATGTTTTGAGAGGATGCAAGGAAAACATTTGCAGAGGGTCACAATGAGGGATGGGTGTGACATTTCTATGAGGTGAAGGTGAGTGTTAGTGGTGGCTCGTCAGATGGGGATGTGACAAAAGTGCTTCGTTAAAGAGGAATGGATGCACATGCATGGCTTGTTGCATCTGAAGAGTGATATTGAAGAGAAGGGAAAGGCAGAATGAAGGGTTTCTATTAGAATGTGCCATGCCACTCACCTTTCCTGTGCTGACCAGGTCAATGTAGCAGGACTGTATCGAGAGGTGAGACACCACATCCCTGCTGCTGACATCCTCGGCCACTTCCAACCATGTCTGCTTGTTTTCTTTCGCCAATTCACAGGGAATGGAATTTCCTTGCGGGACCTTAGAGCCCACAGCATTATTTTCCAGAGACCCACTCTGGAAGCATGCTGTTGCCTTTCCATTTTGTGCCTCCTTTGGAGCAAGTGCACATTTTGGATCTGTCGAAACACATCTATTATCCTTCAATTCTGATCCTCAAAGGATCTCTTTAAATAGTGGAGTCAAATGAGACTGGGGCTTGTCGTCATCAAACCCACCCACTCTAATTGGTCGGGTCACTTGGAAATCAGGTGCAAATAGGATGGAATCATATTAAGTTTGCATCACAGAAAGAGGCCACTTGGCCCATCGTGCCTGCGCTGGCCAAAAAACAAGCCAACCATCCTAATCCTACTTTCCAGCATTTGGTCCGTAGCCCTGCAGGTTACGGCACTTGAGGTGCATATCCAGACACCTTTTAATTGAGTTGATGGTTTCTCCTCTACTACCCTCTCAGGCAGTAAGTTCCAGACCCCACAACCTGCTGGGTGAAAATATTTTTACTCATCTCCTCTCTAATTTTGCTACCAAATCACTTTAAATCTGTGGCCCCTAGTCACTGACCTGTCTGCTAAAGTAAATAGGCCCTTCCCATCCACTATATCCCAGCCTCTCACGATTTTGTACATCTCAATCAAATCTCCCCACAGTCCCCTCTGTTCCAAGGAGAACAACCCCAGTCTATCCAACCTTTCCTCAAAGCTGCAATTTTCCATTCCTGGCAACACCCTTGTAAATCCCGTGGCCAAATCCAGTGGCAGGGTTAAAATGTGACTGACAAATGCACTGCTGAAACTTCTAGATTCTCAACATGCTGCCAGCCTTCTCCACTGTGGGCGGGTCTGCAAGTTAAAATACAACCCGCTGAGTCTCAGTCATGTTTCCTTATGCTTTTTACCCAAATCTTGGGCACAAATCATTGAAAAATAGCTTTGTATTCCATTTCACCTGAAAATGAATTGAGGAGTCTCTATACTCATATATTACCCTTGGAACTATCAGTGAAAACAGAACTTTGATCCTATTAATTGAGATGGACAATGTGCTAATCCACTTTTCACCCAACTATTCATATTCAATAAGTGGATAAATTGGCCTTGTGGCAAATATTAACCAATATTAATTCTTAACCTAGTCTATCCCCAAACAAACCCCCTGCAAACACATCCTGTAGCTATAACTGGAAGCTTCAATGGTCAAAATAGATAATGAATGCATTCTGTGCATTAATAGAAACTTTTTATCATTGACTCTTGACAGTCAATATGCCAACTAGTGTTCTAAGTTTTTATTGAATTCTCTGTTATACTATTAATCGGAGCCAGACTCCTCAAACAAAATTGGGAAAAATAAGACATGGCTGACTAATAATATACCTTTCCACTCTAGGTTCACAAGTTTACTACACTGATGCCAACAGACGGAACAGCCTCAGTCTCAGACCACTGTCAATACAACTCCCATGTTCTGTCAACACAAAAACCACCTTGGTTGAGAACTACAAACCCTATCAGATTTTCATCCACCCTGAGATGAACCGTTCCACCGTCGTAAAGTGCTTCATGCAGCAGCCAGACTGAAAATTGGTCAAAAACCACCTTGAGCTGGCAAGACTGAAATACAGCCAAGTTTTAGAACTCAGAACCTCAGTCTCCCTTTGGAATTCCAGTGCTGTACTGCTGGGAGTAACTGGATCTTTGAAGCAAGTTGGCCACTCAAGTGGAAATTGAAACAACAATGAAAAACTGCAGCAAGTTGTTTGGTGATTGCAAAAGGAAATACTGATGATTCATCCTTAGCTCCACTGTTTCTATGTCAGGAGAAGGAAAATAGTTTGAATGTATGTTTATACCAAAAAGCCAATGTAATACACATACTGAAATGGTAAAGTGAAACCTGTAGATCCCCTCAGCAGAATAAAAACCCATCATTCACTTTCAACTATTTTCTTGGCCACATGTATTTGTCTGAACAGCTACCCCAATGAAGAAGTTTCATCCACATGAATAACTTGCAGGCCCCAGGACCACACTGTCTATGTGCTTTTCTGTAGGAGTCTGACAAAACTACTTAACCGTATTACAAAGCTACCTCATCTTCATTGCAAGCAGAAATGCATTGGCAATTATTTTAGAGAATACTGGATAGATATAGCCCACATTGAATATAGTTTTTAATTTTCAATAGAATCAGTCAAAAATAACAGCAAGCAGGAAGGAAATGTTATTTTCTGTCTGCAAGGAATGCATGCTTGGACAGGAAACCTTATTTGTTTACATCAGCAAGATATTTTATCGAACCCGCCCAGTTTAATAGTGTGCAGAATTCCATGACAACTAAAGGCTTATGAAGAAAATTGTTCTAAAATTTCAGTGTGAAGAATAGGCATTATTGTATACTAGAGAATTAGAGCACAAAGAAAAAATGGTTCAAAAAGTCTGTGGCTTTATTACACAGATAGAAAAATATTTTAAGAGGACACTTTTAATACATAATTTGATGTATGTCAGTAACAAGAAAAATTCCCTGCTTTGCCAAGAAGTTTTTTTTTCAGTTTGTTGTAGGTGGAGCAAGAGCCATTTGCTTTGTCATAGAATCACGTGTTTAAAGCCCAGAGGAGTGAGCCTGTGCCAATGCTTGCTCTTCTACTAAAGCTGACTCTTGTCATCCCATTGCCCTGCTCTTTCCCTTTATCATTGCATATTATTATATTTCAAATACCTATTAAATTTCTTCTTAAATCATTTAGGGCAGAATTTTATGTATGACGTGGGGGTGGCAGAGCCCGCACATCAGCACTTAAAATATCGCGCGCTGACGTCGGGCGAGTGTGCCAACATCAGCACACGCCATCGCGATATTTAGCTGGGAGGGTGCGCGATGAAGCGCGACGTGCGCCCGCCATTAATTAAAGGCCTTGTTAAGGCCCTTAACTCAGCAATTGACGCCGATTTTGAGGCGCCCGTGTGATCTTCGGCTCGGTGCACAGGCACAACGGGCAGGCGGGTAAGTGACTTTTTAACAAACCTCATCCACGGGCGGGATATGTGGGCTCAGAAGGGTTGTTAATGTTTTATCTGAAGTATTTATTGCAGAAAGTGTTTTAAACTTGCCTGTGTGATTGTTAGCAGTTCTGATCAATTTCCAACAGCTTTCTCTGGACTTTGAAGCTTCAGCTCAGCAGTCTGCAGACAGTAATCTTTCTCGGGCCTGCAGCTTTCCGGAGGCCTCCATTTAGCCTGGGAGTATGGGTTCTGACATCTCCACTGGAGGCAGCTCCTCTGAGGAGGAAGGGAGGGTTAGAATAAGGAGGAGGCCAGGACTGGACAATCAGCCTCCAGAGGAGCCACCTTTGGGAGGCCAGGCACAGGCACAAGGGGCGTAGGGTCAAGAGGTTGTCCAAGGTGGAAGGGGCCGCAGAAGACGCCACTATCCTGCTGCCAGGGTATACAGGCAGCAAAGCAGCTACCTCAATATGACTGAGGTGCAGTGCCGAAGGAGGCTCCGACTCTCAAGGGGGACAGTGAACTATATCTGTCAGATGATTGGCCCTGAGATCTCCCCTAATTGTGTGGGCGGACACCGCATACCAGTGGCTCTGAAGGTCACAGTTGCCCTCCACTTCTATGCATCTGGCCCCTTCCAGGGCTCGGTGGGTGATCTTTGCGGTGTCTCCCAATCAGCTGTCCACACTTGTGTCAAGCAGATTACAGACGCTCTATTCAGACGTGCATTGACCTTCATCCACTTCCGCTGCGACCAGGCAAGTCAGGCACAGCGAGCCAGTGGCTTCGCGGCCATTACTGGCTTCCCCCGCGTCCAGGGTGCAATAGGCCGCACACATGTGGCCATTAAGGCAGGTGAGCCCGGTGCCTTCGTCAACAGGAAGGGCTTCCACTTCATGAACGTGCAGATAGTGTGTGATCACAGGATGCAGATTCTGCAAGATTGTGCAAGGTACCTAGGCAGTTCCCATGACGCCTACATCCTCAGACACTCCCAGGTGCCAGCGCTCTTCAGTGCTCCGGCTCGGCTGGATGGTTGGCTGCTGGGTGATAAGGGCTATCCCCTCAGAAGGTGGCTCATGACACCTCTCCGCCATCCAAGAACAGAAGCCCAGGCGCGCAACAATAGGAGCCACGGCACCACAAGGGCTGTGGTGGAGAGAGCCATCGGTCTTCTCAAGATGCGCTTCCGATGCCTGGACCGCTCAGGGGGCGCACTCCAGTACCCCTCAGATCGCGTCTCTGTGATGCTGCGCTCTGCACAGTCTTGCGCTGGAAAGGGGGGATGCAATTGACGATGAAGACCTTGGTGCAGTGGATGGGGCTGCACATGATGAATCCAGCAGTGCCTCAGAGGATGAGGAAGAACAGGGCACTGATGAGGGGCAGCACACCGACCCACTACTACACCAAGGAGGCAGGGACATCCGGGACACTTTAATCCAATGAACCTTCAGCTAGCTCCACACACATGGATCTGCAGGACCAGCATTGCCTGGCACTTCCACATGTGGCACTTAAGTGCTACATCTTCCACCTCATCAGCTGCAACTAAGAGCTTAGTACAGAAACATCAATGTCCACTCAAACACTCATGAGATGTCTGTGAAACATACAAATGCAGCACAAAGGAAACACCCTCAGCCATCGTCACAAATGTGGACTTTATTGCCACCAAAAAAATGAACAGACGGCGAAGAGCAGTGGGAAACCAGGGGATTGGGAAGCCTACAGAGGACAACTAAAAAAGAAATAAGGAGGGAGAAGATTAAATATGAGGGTAAACTAGCCAGTAATATAAAAGAA
Organism: Cetorhinus maximus; assembly: GCF_964194155.1. NCBI lineage: Eukaryota > Metazoa > Chordata > Chondrichthyes > Lamniformes > Cetorhinidae > Cetorhinus > Cetorhinus maximus. Next base: position 110,513,808 of record NC_135888.1, on the reverse strand, counting down.
GATTGCAAGAGTTTTTTAGATATATAAAGGGTAAGAGAGAGGCAAAAGTGGACATTGGGCTGCTGGAAAATGACGCTGGAGAAGTAGTAGTGGGAAACAAAGAAATGGTGGAGGAACTGAATAGGTACTTTGCATCAGTCTTCACGGTGAAAGACACGAGTAACATCCCCAAAGTTCAAGAGAGTCGGGGGGCAGAGGTGAGTATGGTGGCCATTACCAAGGAGAAGGTGCTAGGAAAACTGAAAGGTCTGAAGGTGGATAAATCACCTGGGCCAGGTGGATTACACCCCAGAGTTCTGAAGGAGATAGCTGAAGAGATAGTGGAGGCGTTAGTGGTGATCGTTCAGGAATCACTGGAATCAGGGAGGGTCCCAGAGGACTGGAAAATCACTAATGTAACCCCCCTGTTTAAGAAGGGAGTGAGGCAAAAGACAGGAAATTACAGGCCGATTAGCCTGACCTCAGTCATTGGTAAGATTTTAGAGTCCATTATTAAGAATGAGATTTCAGAATACTTGAAAGTGCATGACAAAATAGGGCAAAGTCAGCATGGTTTTATCAAGGGGAGGCCATGCCTGACAAATCTGTTAGAATTCTTTGAGGAGGTAACGAGTAGGTTAGACGAAGGAGAGCCAATGGATGTTATCTATTTGGACTTCCAGAAGGCCTTTGACAAGGTGCCGCACAGGAGGCTACTCAGTTAGATAAGAGCCCATGGTGTTAGAGGCAAGGTACTAGCATGGATAGAAGATTGGCTGTCTGGCAGGAGGCAGAGAGTGGGGATAAGGGGGTCCTTCTCAGGATGGCGGCCGGTGACTAGTGGAGTTCCACAGGGGTCAGTGTTGGGACCACAACTTTTCACTTTATACATTAATGATCTAGATGAAGGAACTGAGGGCATCCTGGCTAAGTTTGCAGATGATACAAAGATAGGTGGAGGGACAGGTAGTATTGAGGAGGCGGGAAGGCTGCAGAAGGATTTGGACAGGTTAGGAGAATGGGCAAAGAAGTGGCAGATGGAATATAACGTGGGGAAGTGTGAGGTCATGCACTTTGGTAGGAAGAATAGAGGCATAGACTATTTTCTAAATGGGGAGAGAATTCAGAAATCTGGAGTGCAAAAGGACTTGGGAGTCCTAGTCCAGAATTCTCTTAAGGTTAACTTGCAGGTTGAGTCAGTGGTTAGGAAGGCAAATGCAATGTTGGCATTTATTTCGAGAGGACTAGAATATAAAAGCAGGGATGTGCTGCTGAGGCTTTATAACGCTCTGGTCAGACCACATTTAGAATATTGTGATCAATTTTGGGACCCGTATCTCAGGAAGGATGTGCTGGCCCTGGAGAGGGTCCAGAGGAGGTTCACGAGAATGATCCCAGGAATGAAAGGCTTAACATATGAGGAACGTTTGAGGACACTGGGTCTATACTCGATGGAGTTTAGAAGGATATGGGGGGATCTGATTGAAACTTACAGAATATTGAAAGGCCTAGATAGAGTGGACGTGGAGAAGATGTTTCCATTAGTAGGAGAAACTAGGACCCGAGGGCACAGCCTCAGAGTAAAGGGAAGACCTTTTAGAACTGAGATGAGGAGAAACTTGCTTAGCCAGAGAGTGGTGAATCTATGGAATTCATTGCCACAGAAGGCTGTGGAGGCCAGGTCATTGAGTGTATTTAAGACTGAGATAGATAGGTTCTTGATTGGTAAGGGGATCAAAGGTTACGGGGAGAAGGCGGGAGAATGGGGTTGAGAAACTTATCAGCCATGATTGAATGGTGGATCAGACTCGATGGGCCGAATGGCCTAATTTCTGCTCCTATGTCTTATGGCCTTATGGTCTCTGACGCTGATAATCAAACATTCCCCAATCTAGCGCCAACACAAAATCACCAGTGACATACCTGTGGAGTGCCTATTTGCCTTATGCTTACATTTGCAGATGCTACGTCTAGGTGCCGCCCCATCGCTCGGAGTGGCTTGTGAGACAGCCTGCTGACTCTGCTGTCCTGTTGGTCTCGATGACCTTGGCGGCCGTCCTCTGGCCTGTGGAGCCTGAGCTGGCCCCGCCTGGGAGGGAGTGGCCAGTTTCAGCACTGGCATCTCCCCAGTTGTCGCAGCCTCAGCGGATGTAACGGTCACTGGCAGAGGGGTAGAGGTGCTGCTGCCCTCATCCGGAACGCCCTGAGAGGAGCTCACAGCGATGACAGGCAGCTGCTGTACCGACGTGAGGTCACATTGGACCCCCCTGCTCGCCGCAGATGGATGGGCACCGAGCGGCGACAATTGGTGCCCAGAACATCTCCCACGTTGCCAATGACCACCTGTGGCCATTAGCGCTGTGAGGACTTGCAAGTCAGAGTGTAACCCATTCAGATGATTATCAATCTGTTGGAAGCCCCTCTCCATGAGAGTCGTCAATCTCTCAATGGAGGAAGCCTGAAGCTCTGTCCTGAGGTTCGTGCCATCACTGACACTCTGCCTGGATTCCTCCACCACAGAGACCAAGTGAAGCACACACTCATGCAACCCTGCCAGATGCTCCCGCGCACCCTGCCACTTGTCCTGCAGCTGCTGCATGGCAGACATCTCCAGAGGCACATCAACACTGCCGGACTCAGCATGTGCCTGGTCCCCTGCAGTCCTCCGGCTGCTGGCGCCATCGGCACTCTCTGTCCGTGCCATCTCCTCCAGCGATTGTGAAGTGTCCTCTCCACTGTGACCCGGGACATTAGCCAACGTTATAATCCCCACCGGAGTGTTTGTCGCTGCGCTGGTGCCTGGCTCGCTGAAAGGATGTGATGCAAGTTGCAAGTGATGCCCCTCAGGTGTGGAGGGGGGGCTCTGGACTTGTTCCTGGCGGCCATGCGGTGGTGATGCTGAAATTAACAACAAGGACAGTGCATCAGTAGGCGTTCAGGCAGTAACACCTTTCATCCCTTTCCCCCCAGGCTCATAATATGCTCAACCTTCAAGAGCCTAAGGAGATGAACATTAGTGGGGTGGTAAATAGTCAAGCGGAGGCCCAAACATTACACGCGCATACAGACAGGCTGGTCAGATGGCCTAAGGAATGCCACATGGAATGTTATGTGGATAAGTGTGCAGTTAAGCACTTGGGCAAGACAAACAAGGTACGGGAATGCATGGGTAATGGTAGGACTGTGGGAAGTCACAATGATTACAGGGACCTTGCTGGGCAGACCCGTTAAGGTAGCAGAACAGGAACAAGGCGTTTAACAAGGTCAAAGCCAGTCTTGCCTTTATTAGCTGAGGAATAGAATGTAGGAAAAGGGAGGTCATGTTGCAAGTGCAGAAAATACTGTTGAGGCCACATCTGCACTTCTGCATTCAGTTGTGACCTGCGCTTCATGGGAGGGATGGCATTGGAGTGGGGAGAGTGCAGAGGTACCTGACCTGGTTGCATGCTGGCCTGGAGAGTTGGAGTTATGAGGAAGCATTGCAAACACTTGCGACATTTGCCGTGGAGCACAGGAGATTGACAGGTCACATTATTAACCTTCATACTGTTATGAAGGGCATAGAACGGGTGGACAGAAGGCAACATTTCCCCTTGGCGCAGGGATGACTAACGTGGTGGCATTTATTTGAGTGCCATAAGGTTGACAGGTGAGTGCTGAGGACCTTTTGGACAGAGTAATGTGGGACGCAGTGACTGAAAGGGTGGTGGAGGTACAAACCCTCCTAAGATGCAATAAGTCTTTGGATGTGCAGCAGCGATGCCATGGCATGTTAGGCCATGGGGATAGTGGCCACAAATGGGATAAGGCGACTTTGGAAGGTGCTAGAGATGCGCATCCTCAAGGGGCCAAGGGACCTTTGTGTATGACCCACATGTCTGACAGTATCAGTCTGTGAATGAGCAGTGTTGCTGCACTAATGATTGCAGCAATCATCAGTGCTTTGGATGGTGGGGAGACAGAGTGGATGGGACTGTGGACTTCAAATACCTGGCTGCTGTACCCCAGCCTCACTGACACCTGCCGACCTGGCTGCTTGCCTCCTCCCCAGCTCCATGACCTGTTCCTCAAAGGTGGTTAGGTGCTGCAGCACGGCGTGCCCACCACCAGTCCGCAAACGCTCCCGGTTGTTGTGTTTTGTTTTTGCCTGCAGAACAGAGAAGAGCATTTATTGGGGCTGGTCGCTCCTGTACTCTGCATGCGCACGCCGCACCCCAACCACAGTGGCCCATCTGAGGCCTCCAGCGGCTCTTGTCCACACTACTGGTGATCAATCACCAGAAGATAGTACTGCTGCTCCCAACCCCCTCCCCCAAATGACACCTTGGACACATTCGGCGTCCATCACTTTGAATAACACTCGGGTCTTAGCGCCCATGGCAAGGAGGCACAACTAGGTGTGACGCTGAGGCCAGCAGATGGCTCTTGGCCACGACACCTTAAGGCTCCCCTTCCACCATCTCATCACCATCAATAAGACATGTGTTGGAGTTCTGAGTATGTGTCTAGCTGCCTCCCCTGCAGGTCGCCCCCAGAGTACTCAAATGCGACAAGCAGCAACATATGCTGCGGGGAGAACCCATCTTCTCCTCAACCACTAAGGCTGATGTAAGTATGGTCACTATCTGTTTGCCCACCCAGCATGCGCCAGATGCCCAATGCAGTAATGACACCAAGACATGGGTGGGGGGGCCTCAAAGGCTAAGGTTACCTGCTGGGTAAAATGGCCAAGGCCGACATGGTACTCACCCTTCCAGAGCACAACAAATCATTGAAGCGCTTGTGGCACTGGGTTCCTGTGCACCGCAAAGCATCTTGAGAGCTTACAGCCTCCACCACCTCCTGCCACGCCTGCCTGGTCACGTGGGGGGCCCTCCTCCTTCCATCCTCGGGAAACAACACCTCCCAACGATGTGACACCTCTTCGAGGAGGACAGCAAGGCAGGCATCGGAGAACCGAGGGGCACATTGGCCCCCCACTGACTTACCCTGCAGCCTACCCCCCTCCTCTTCTGCCTTGCCCTCCTCTAGAGCCCGCTGTGCAGACTGGTCGCTGGCCATGGTGAACAGCCTAAAGGAGGCTGTTTGGCCTTTCTTTATACAGACTGCCTGTTCCCCATTGGAACTGGTGGTCTGAACATGCCCGCTGCACATTTGAAATTCCCGCTGTACACGGGAGTCTGAAACGCGCTGGGCGGGCCTTAATTGGCCCGCCCATGCAAAATGGCAACGCGGCCTGTTTCGCCGGCGGAGATCGGCTACGCGCCCGCCACCGATTGGGTCAGGTCCGCCCATGTGACAAACATGAAATTCTGTCCTTAATGTTCTTTCTCAAATGCGATTTCTTCCAAAGCATTCCACGTTCTAAAAAAACCCCCAGCGTGAAAAACTTTCTTCTAAGTTCCTTCTTTATTCCTCACATGATAATCCTCAGGTTGTGCCTCCTTTTTACCAACTCGCTATCATGTGGAAACCATGCTTCATAACTTTAAACAGAGACAGCTGCTGAATCAGATGCTGGACTCCATGAAGATTACCCCCTTTCCGAATGAAGACCTGCAAGTGGAAGTCATGAAGGAGCTACTTTGCACCACATATTCGTCAACAAAACATAACCTAATACCAAAGATCTCCCCTTGTCCTTCTCTGTCCCAGAGTCTTTCTCCAAAAATACCCCTCAGGTGGAATTTTATGCTGGCGGGATTTTATGGTCCCGCCAAAGTCAGTTGACTTTTGAATGGTTTGCTATGTCTTACAGCCCTGGCACTGACATGATGGGGCCGTAAAATTTAGCCTCATGTATTTAATACTTGTGTTATTCTAGTAAATTTTTACTGTACCCTTTCCATGGCTCTAATAGCTATAATATATGTAACATCTTATGGCTGTGGTACCTATACGCATAACTTGATTTCTGTTGTCACATTGTTATCACACTTTTTCCACATTTTCTTCACTATAAATTCCTAATGGGCGGGGTTTTCCACACCCACCCGCTGCTGGGATCTTCCGGTCCCGCCGCAAGCCAATGGGCTTCTGGTTGGGGCACCACCTCGTCCGCGGTGGGTCCCACCCGCAACGGGGCTGGAAAATCCCGGCTTGTGTATACATGCGGCTGCTTCCCCATCTTCTCTGAATCATGTACCCAAGTAAGGGTCAGACAGACGTTCCGCCCCTTATTACCTCTTGGAGATGCAGGCTTTTTGGGGGCTACCCCCTGACCCTGTTAACTTCAGCAAGATTGGCAACGGCTGACATGGACAAATGCAAAGCAGTGTGCACACTACGATTTTCCTGTCTCTGCATTTTCAGGCGCTGCGTGTCTCTATCTCTCGCTCTCCGTGCCCGGTGGCTATCAGTAATAAAAAAGTTTACACCAGCAGACTGCAAAACAAAAGGTGATATTCGGGTGAGATAATTAGAGGCTTTTTGTTTAAAAATTCAAATAGCAATGTGACTACTGCTGATCACCAGTTACATAAGCAAATTGGACTCAGGAATTGGAAGTACAATTTCAAAATGTCCAAATGACACCAAATTAGGATGTGGTTAAAACTGAGAAAGGCTGATAAAATGCAAGAAGACATGAATAAGTTCTTTAGAGCCAATGTGTAAATAACAAATGCATTTCAATATAAACAAGCATGTGATAGTGCAAAGTATAGGAGGAATAAGGAGGCCACATACTCCTTGAAAAATAAGAGTTGAAATGGGGTCGAGGAGAAGAGGGACGTTAGGGGCACTCATTCACAAATAAAAAAAGAAGTGCAAATTCACAATGCCATGAAAAAAGTGCAAATAAAGCACTGGGGTTCATTTATTGAGGAAAAGAACTGGAAAGCAGGGAAGCTACCTTAAACGTGTACCAGAGTACCCTGTACTGGGTACAGTTCTCGTTTCCATTTAGGAAAGAAGAGGGAAGCACAGGCGAAGATACAATAAACATTTACAAGGCTGATACCAGCACTGAGAACTATCAGAAAAGAACTGAACAGGCCAGGGTTCTTTTCTCTAAGGAGGAGAAGGCTGAAAGATAGCCTGACAGGGGTCTTTATAATTATGAAGGGTTTTTAAAAATATTTGTTCATGGGACGTGAGGATCACAGCATTTATTACCCATCCCTAACTGCCCTTTAGAATTAGGATGGTGTCCGATTTGGAAGGGAACTTGTGGGTAGTTGTGTTCCTTTATGCCCACTGCTATTGTTCTTGAGCTTTGGAAGGCTCTGTTGAAGGAACTTTGGTGAGATGCTGCAGTGCAATTTGTAGGGGGTACACACAATATACTGTGTGACAGTACAGATAACCAGGCGATGAAGGATAAAATTGGAACCAGTCATTATGTATCTTTACAAACTTTATTTTTCAGAGATACCTACATGTACCTCCTAACCCAAATACTACACTTTAGCCTGTTCCTCTTTAAACCTCTTTTGTAAACCCATTACCAATTAAGTGCCCCACTTGAAAGAGGCAGAAACGACCCAATGAAACAAAAACAAACAAAACAAATACAAACTGAAACTTTAAGGAAAGCTTAATAGTAAATTAAAATGTCATTCTTTTCCTCTATATAGGAACACAAATGAAGCCCTAGTTAATGACCACTACCTGCTTATAATTAAATGCATTTAATATGCAAGTAACACATTGGTGATGGAGGGAGTGAATGGTTAAGGTGGTGAATGGGGTGCCAATCAAGCGGGCTGCCTTGTCCTGGATGCTATCCAGCTTCCTAAGTGTTGCTGGAGCTGCACTCATCCAGGCAAGTGGAGAGCATTCCATCACACTCCTGATTTGTAGATGGTGGAGAGACGTTGGGAAATCAGGAGGTGAATTACTCACCATAGAATCCCCAGCCTCTGACTGGCTCTTTTACCCACAGTATTTATGTGGCTGGCCCAGTTAGGCTTCTAGTCAATGGTGACCCTCCAGGATATTAATAGTGAGAGACTTGGTGATAGTATAATGCCAATGAATGTCAAGTCAAGATGATTAGATTCTCTCATGTTGGAGATGGTCTTTGCCTGGCACTTGTGTTTTTTTAAATTCTTTCATGGGATGTGGAAATCGCTGGCAAAGCCAGCATTTGTTGCCCATCCCTAATTGCCCTTAATCTGATTAGCTAGCTAGGTCATTTCAGAGGACAGTTAAGAGTTAACCACATTACTGTGGGTCTGGAGTTAGTAGTAGGCCATAGGGCCATACGAGGTAAGGATGGCAGATTTCATTGCCTAAAGGACATTAGTGAACCGATTGGGTTTTTACAGCAATCGATGATACTTTCGTGTCCATCATTACTGAGGCTAGCTTTGTATTCCAAATTTATTAATTGAATTTAACTTCCACCAGCTGCCATGGTGGGCTTTTGTTATGACGTGGCAGATGATGTGTGCCAAACATTCAAATCCACGAGGGAAACCTGGGGCAGAAATTTTCACTCGGCGGGCAGACGTGCGCCTGACCCGCTCAAGCGTGAAATGACGCGCGTTGACGTTGGCTGACATCAAAGCGCAGTCGCGCGATAGTTCAGTTGGTGGGCACGCACCGGAGCCAGCAGCGCACCTGCCAACAATTAAAAGGCCTGTTAAGGCCATTAAGTTATCAATTAACGTAACGTTTTCGCTGTACGACCAACATAATGGTTGGCGGACAGGCGAAAAGGCCAAGCGGCCCCTGCATTTTTTTGGTAACCTCATCCACGGGCGGGATGAGGTTTCCAAAAGCAAATAAAAACAAAATTAAAAGTTAAATTTTTCATTATTAACATGTCCCTGCTCATGTGACAGAGTCGCATGAGGGTCATGTTTTATTACATTTTTATTTATTTGTTTTGTTTTTTTTAATATCACTTCATCTCCCTGAGGCAGTTCCATCCCTCAGGAAGATTATGCAGTGCTCACTTGCATGATGCGCAAAGTTCACGCTCGGTCGGCTCACACTCACCCAACCCACCCCCACGCCCCCTCCCCCCCCCCCCCCCCCCCACATAGGCAGCGCTCAGCGCCGCCGCTCTCGTTTCACACCTAATTGGCCCGCTAGCGTGAAATCACAGCACGATCATGGGCGGTGCTCGCCTTTCCGACGGCCTCCACCGAGCCCACCCGCCAAGGGCAAAATTCTTCCCTTGGTCACGCTATCAGAACGGTTTTGCAATTTGTTTTTATTACGAGATACATGCACTGAATTCAGAAGTAATAAGTCTACCAAGACCTTTAGAGATTTTTAAAAATTAATTTAAAATATTTATTAGCAAAATAAAAGATGTCAAGCACATACATAAGACTACAATTACATCTATCATAACTCCTAAAATTTCTAATTAATCTGACTCCCAGTTACACTCTCTTTAAGGCAACAGTCCCCAAATAGATTTTAGATTTTAAACAGATCCAGCAAGTTAACACAATACCCTGGACAGTGGAACTCCAAATGACTTATCTCCAGCTTCAGTTTCGCAAGACTTATGCACAAATGCTGGAGGTTTCATTAAAGCTTTTCACACACTCCTCTTAGATCTTACACGGCCTTCTCCTGATCCATAGCCCTTCATTCTCCTTTATATATATTTGTCTCTTTTTAATATGTAAATTCTACTGTCTCATATGTCTTTGAAATTGGATCTTCATCAAAAAAAAGAAACTTTCATGGGGCCAATATTGTCAGTAACCTTTGGGAAAAATAAACAAATCCCTTAGCCGTGCTTATTTGGCTAGTTGCGATCCCTATGAAATCCAAATATCCCTTCATTTATCTAAAAATGCAAATTCCCTTCACATCTTACATGCTAAGCCAGCGTCCACATTTACTCATTAGCATATCAAGCACCTAACTTCTTTTATAAAAGCAAAATACTGCGGATGCTGGAAATCTGAAACAAAAACAAAAATTGCTGGAAACACTCAGAAGGTCTGACAACATCTATGGAGAAAAAGTGGCAGAGTTAACATTTTGAGTTTCTATGACTCTTCTTCAGAACTCTGACGGGCAGGTGAAAAGGCCAAGTGGTCTTCGCATTTTTTAGGAAACCGCATTCACGAGCGGGATGAGGTTTCCTAAAGCTTTTGTTAAATAAATTTTTTAAAATTTCCTAAATATAAAAACATGTCCCATCTCATGTGACACAGCCACATGAGGGGACACGTTTAAATACATTTTTAAACCATTTATTTAATTATTTCAATATCGATTCAATCTCCCTGAGGCAGCTCAGTGCCTCAGGGAGATTGAAGTGCTCTTTTGCGCGCATGCGCGAAAGAGCGCTGGCCCCAACTCTCCCTCCTCCACCCGTCCGCACGGGTAGCGCTGAGCACTAGGGCTCATGTATTATGCTGGTGGAGCTTAATTGGCCTGCCTGTGTAAAATGGTGGCGCCAAGCCGATCGCGGGCAGCGATCGGCTCGGCGACTACCCAGTTCTGCCAAGCCCGCCCATCGCTTGAAAAATTCAGGCCTCTGTCTCCAGTCATTCATAGTTTTTCCCCTTGCTGTTTTTCCTTTGACTTGACTTAATTTGTACCAGGAGATTCTTTTGTTCATTTTGAAGCCTCATTTCTTCTGGCTGAAGTCCAAGTAAGAGATGCAGAGGACTGAAAAACGCATTTTTGGCAAAGAAATGAAAAAATGATCTTCCACAATGAAGAGCCAACACTTTTTCCCTGCTCAGGATCACTTGTATTCAAGCCCATCTACTTGGAGCCAAGTACGAATTCATTGGAAATCATTACGAAATTTACATGTTCAGCCATATGCTTAGTTCTGGCCAAACTTATCATTCGTGAATGCCTGTTTATCAGCTCATATCATGCACTTCACAGAACAGATCAAGTTTCAGTTTCTAGCTCAAAGTTGTCAGAATCTGCAGCTAAACGCTTGTAAATATCTTCAGTGTTGAGAGAGTTGGAGCCACATGCTTAAACTAATTAAAGGAAAATTTAGGACTGATATCAGACACCCATACTTGTGCCATACTTTTAACATAGTAACAGGTACCAAAGTGCTTCACAGAGACGTAAGGAAAAACGTAAGGAAAATTGGAGATTCAGAAGGGCAATTAGGTGATTTTAAGGAAGGTCTCAAAGAAGGAGAGGCAGATGGAAAAGCGGAATCATATGGGAAAGATTCCAATGCGGAGTCTAGCCGGAAACATGGCCATCAATGATGTGGCAAAATGAGGGAGAGATGCACAAGAGGCTGAAGTCAGCAGAATGGAGAGTATGAACGGGGTGGACTGTAGGACAAAAAGGAGATTACAGAGTTAGATGGGGCAAGGCCATGGGGGGTGCGGGGCGGGTGGGGGGGTGGGTGGGGGGGTTGTGGTGGTGCAGGAGGGTGTTTACGGGTGCAGTAGGTTTTAAACTTAAAGCATTGGGTGGCCAGGAACAAATGTAGAACTGTAAGGAACTTGGTATAGAATAGGGTACATCCATGTAGAATTTGGATGAGCTAAAATTTACAGAGGGTGACAGACAAGAGGTCGGCCAGGAGAACAATGGAGTAATCAACTCTAGAGCTGACAAAGGTATGAATGAGGATTTCAAAGGCAGATGGGCAGAGGTGGCAGTGAAGGTGGGTAAGTTTTGAAGGTGGGATTTTTTTGTCACAGGGAAAACATAGGATTGGAAATTCAGTAAGGGTCAAACAAGATGCTGAGTTTGTGAAGCCACATGGACCACAGCGGTTCAAGAAGGCAGCTCATCACAACCTTCTCAAAGGCAGTTAGGGATGGGCAATAAATGCCACCCTAGCCAGTGATGCCCACAGCCCATCAAAGAATTTGTTAAAAGCCTGCGACAGGAGCCAGGCAACAGAATGGAGTTGATGACAAGCGTATAGAATTTGTGCCAGGGATCAATAACAAGGGCTTTGGTCTCCTCAATGTTTAACTGGAGAAGTTCACAATTCATCAATGACTCAATGTCAGAAAAGCAGCCTGATAACACAGAAGCATAGGAGGGATTGCGATGCAATGCAGAAGTAACACTAGATGGTATAGCATACATGTGGAAGTTGACACCAGTGCAGTTGCCAAAAAGTAGCATATGGATGAGGAAGAGGAGGGAAAATTATGGGGACTCCCTTGGTGATGGTGTAGAACTAGGAAGAAAAACCATTTGGAGATTCTCTGCCTACAATTGGATAGTCAAGAATGGAACTATATAATGGCAGTCCCACTGATCTGACCAACAAGAGGGGCGTCAGTGAAGGGTTGTGTGATGGGCTATGTCAAAGGCTGCTAGAAATTTGAGGAGGGCAAAAAAAGATAATTTTGTAACTTCTGTTAGGGCCATTTTAGTGTGGTAAAAGATCCAGAAACCAATTTGGTGGCATTCTAACAAAGAATTGCTGGGGAGATGGGCATGGATCACATTCAAGGACCCTGGAGACAAAAGGGAGGTTGGAGATGTTGTAGCTTTCAGGAAGTTCTCTTCACACAAAGTGTAATGAACACATGGAATGGGCTTCCAAATAGAATCTTAACTTGCTTCACATCAATGTTAAAGTGTCAGTACAACCATAACCTTAACTTCAGTTGTATACACTTTAGACTGTTACGTTAAAACATTACCTATGTTGATGATTGAGGATCAATTTGTCAAGCATTTCAAATTATCTAGGGAATGCAAGCATCTATGATAACTACAATGATATGCACCCCAATTTTATTTTTTTTACATGTTTGTTCACTACCTATTAAGGGAAAATTGCTGAAGGATTGTTTTGATTAAAAAAATGTGTTCCATTTTTTTCTTTTTACTACAGAGGGTTCTCCAGGTTTTAGATTGAAGGAGACTTTATGGGCAGAATTTTTAAGTCGGTGGGCAGGCGCGATTGGCGGGTCCGGGATCGGCCGGGGAACAGACCGCTGACCGTGATTGGCCCCCAACCGCGATTTCATGCTGGCTGGCCAATTAACGGCCATCCAGCGTGAAACACGTGCTGAGAAGCTCAGCGCTGCCGGGGTGGGGGCGGGAGGACCGTGAGCGATGACGTTTCTATGGGTGCGGGCAGACGCTGACAGAAAGCTCCATGAAGGCAGAGAGCTGCCTCAGGGAGCTGAAGACCTGAAAAGCATTAAATAAAGTTTTTAAAACCAGGAAAAAAAATGTGCAAGCATCACAATCAGTCATCTGAACAGATACATGATAAAAATGCCCTTCATAGATTTTTATTTTTCTTTCATTTACTAACGGAAATCCCACTCCGCCCTTGGATGAGGTTTCATGAAAAATGCAGTCCGCCTGGCCAATTCGCCCGTCCGCCAACCGTAATGTTGGACGGACCAAGAAAAATTGGAGACAATTGCACCTTTAATCACCTTAATTGGCCACTTAATTGTTGGCGGGCGCACTTCCGACTTTTGCGTACGCCTGCTGACCGAAATATTGTGCGAGCGCGGGATGACGTCGGGACACTCGCCCAATGTCATGTCGCGCAATTTCGCACCCGATCGGGTCAGGCGCACACTGGCCGCCGACCTAAAATTTCTGCCCCATGGCATTTGGAGGATAATGTGGAGGGATAGTTTATACAAAATAAACCATGTGGTGCTCACTGCATAACCCAGGAGCACTGTTGGTGTGATTGAGTTATGTTTGTTTGACAGGAGTGGCTTATTTTGCGTTACAAAGTTCATGAGGAATAAATTGCTGCGGCTGCAATGTTATAAACACGAGTTACAGAAGTGTAAAAAATGCTAGAAATCGCTGTCACTGGTACAGTTGTAAAGAAAGGCTAACTAAATGCTGGCCTGTGATGACTTGTGATACCATACGCTGCCGCCACCTGTGGAACTATACCAGTGTATGACTCACTGTACTCAAAGAAAAACATGAAGGGAGTTAGAAATCAGCAAAAGATAAACAGAAAATCATTGACAAACAATGAACTTACAGTATGATCAAGCATTCTAAGAATGGCATAACACCTCTCAGGTATTCAAGTGATTATCATAAACCACTAAAACTTTGTTCACAAAATTTAACATTTCATTTGATTTCATTGATTAAATTAAGTTTTTTTAATTGCTCTCTGTAATCCATTATTCTACAACTCTTTTCAGAGATTTTTGAACAAAAAGCTTCCTGAGTATAACTCAAAATAATCCGTTTTTATTTCTGTACCTTCCACATTTGAGTCAGCCACCGTGCCAGATGGTTAGAACCAATAAAGCAGATTTATGGCTGAACTTTGTCCAGATAAATTCATTGTTGGTTTCCATGAGATGGCTTTGGGGTTAAAGGGAGAGGTACTTCAACTTCAGATGCAATAAAGTCAATGGTGAAACATAGTTGGCATAGTGACGCAACATGTTTTTGGTCTCTAATTGTCAAACAGATATCTCATGAATCCAAAGTTTATAGATCTAGAAAAATGAATTGTTCTTACGGTAAGTCAGCAATTAAAATGGCTCTTTTCCAAATGTAGTTAATGCAGATGTGTATAACTGTCATATTAAATTCATTAGGATACTTTTTAATATTCATTCCTGGGATGTGAGCATCACTGGCAAAGTCAGCATTTATTTTGCAGGCCTAATTTTTTTTAAATTCATTCATGGGATGTGAGTGCCGCTGGCTAGGCCAGCATTTATTGCCCATCCCTAATTGCCCTTGAGACATTGGATGTGCCTTTAGGGAAGGAGTTCCAGGGATTTTGTGACACTGAAGGAGCAACAGTAAAGGTTTACAACAATCTACCCTGTTATGATCCCCATAGAGACCGATAACTTTTCAATGGGCAGAACTTTGCCCTTGATGGGCGGGTGGGCCCCACCAACTCGGCGGCGGGTGGGCAGCCAATCGCCGCCGCCGAAACGGGCCCCACCACCATTTTGAGTGGGCCACCTGACGGGAAGCACTATGCGCTTCCTGTGCTGGGGGGGGGGGAAGGGATTCCCCAACTGTCAAAGTGCACTCTTTCGGACATGCGCACGAAAGAGCTCATTGCTCCCTGAGGTTAAGTGAGAGCGCTGAAAGTTTTATAAACTTCAAAAATAGAAAAATAAAATAATTATTAACATGTCCCCCTCATGTGACAATGTCACACAAGATGGGACATGTTAATAAATATCACATAGAGTTTATTAAAGTTTTTTAAAACAGACATGAAACCTCATCCCACCGGTGGATGAGGTTTCATGTTTTTTCAGAAGCCCGTCGGGGCTCCTGGCCTGCCTGCCAGCCTTAAGGTTGGACGGGCAGGGCCTTTAATTGGCTTAATTATCCTGTCAATGGCCTCAATTGGCCATTGACAGGTCGGCAGGTGGACAGCTGATTGCGCTGTCTGCCCACCTTCCTGAATATTTAAATGGGGCGGGATAACATCAGGGGTTCCCCCTGACGTCATTCTCGCGTCATTTTCACGTCGGCAAGCGGGCCCCCAGCTCGCCGACAGAAATATCCTGGCCAGTAGATATTTGAGTTCCAGTGACCAACTGAAAAGACCATACAAGATTTCAAGTTTTAAGACTTTTGTCACATGAGGGGGACATTTTAGGGAATTTTTTTTTTCTATTTTTAATAGTTTTCAAAGTGGAAGCGATCTCCCTGAGGCTGCGCTTAACCTCAGGGAGATGTGCGCTCTTTCATGCACATGCGCGAAAGAGCACACTCTCGTTTTTAGAGGTTCCCCCCTTGCCCGCACAGGAAGCGCATAGTGCTTCCCACCCGACATCACGCTGGGCGGGCCTTAATTGGCCCGCCCATATAAAATGGCAGCGCAGCCAGCTTTGCTGGCAGGGATCGGTTCCCTGCCCACTGGAGATTGGGTCAGGCCTGCCCGCCCGACAGGAAGAAAATTCTGCCCATTGTCTCCATATTATACTTTATTCTGCCCCTTGAGTGGACACTTCATTCTCCAGGAACCAGTCCAAAGCTATCTTAGCTCCTGATCTCTCGCTTCCTTTTTCCTTTTCCAGCCAGATAACTTCTAATCCCGGAACTGACTTTCACAGTGAGAATTCCTCTGCAGATTCCTTTCTCTAGCCAAATCTAGTCAAATTTTCCAGTCTCATTTAAATCCTCACAAACCAGGTCTCTCCAAGTGTGAACACCCACCCAATTCTGTGTGGTAAACAATGGAGATTGGCTGCTCTTCCTCTCTCAGTTTATTGCAGATGGGCTTTTCTGCGAAGTTCAGGAATATCTTAAGAAAACCCCCATTACCCAATACTACAATGGCTTTCTATGAACTCTTCCCCTCTCAAAGCTCATGTCCATGGCAACATGAATCACATGGGCCTTGTATCCAGGTAGAAATGCTACTTAGCTATCCTTTAGACCTCCAACTCCATTTAGAATTAAATGGACAGTTTAAAGTATAACTGCTTGCAAAACTATTCTCAACATCTCCCTGTGACTTGGTGGCCAACAATCTATCCACTGTCAGCACAGCTACCCTTGTCATTGCTCACAGGTATCTTGCACCTTCTTCCCATTAAGACAATCTGGGCCCCCCTTTAACCTTTAACAACAATGCCACCCAAGCTTGTTGTTGAGCAGAATTCAGAACAGCTCACATGACCATCTTCCTTCTACCAGGTTAGCCTAAATTAAAGAGATAATCCCAAAACATAACAATCTTACAAACTTTGCATTTTTAACAAACCCTATATCAGGAGTTGCTGGTCTTTGCCACACTATCATGGGGACTGTCCAGTGGGCACAAGTTGCTTCCCACAGTAATGGAGTGAAAATTCAAAGGAGAGTTACCCAGTGTTGACTTATAACACATCTTTCAGTAACTGCTTATAAAATGACCATAGGGAACATTTTCCCCCCCATTGGGGGGGAAGTGCAGGAGCAGGCGCCAGTGGCCGGCCTTCCAATTGGCGCCCCTAGTTGAGGGGGGCGCCGCCATTTTACGTGGGCAGGCCAATTAAGGCCCGCCCAGCGTGATGTCCGCCAGGAAGCACCATGCGCTCCCTGTGTGGATGGGGTGGGGAATTCCCTCAGCCGGGAGTGCGCTCTTTGGTGCATGCGTGCGAAAGAGCGCACAGATCTCCCTGAGGCAAAGTGCAGCCTCAGGGAGATCAGCTCCGAATAAAAAGTTGACAGAAAAGTAATAAAAAAAATTCCCTGGCATGTCCCCTCATGTGACACTGTCACATGAGTTGGGACATGTCCATAACCTTTATTTAAGCATTTGATAAATATTTAAAAGCCCTCATGAAGCCTCATCCCGCCCCTGGATGAGTTTTATGCTTTTTCCAAGACCCGCCTGGGCTCCCAGCCTGCCCGTCAACCCTAAGGCTGGACGGGTAGGTCCATCAATCAAGTTAATTAGTTTTTTAATGGCTTTAATAGGCCGTTGACAGTTCGGCGGGCACACAGCTGATTCGGCTTCGCGCCAGCAGAGCTGAAAATCTAAATGACGCGGGGTAACGTCGGGACACACGCCCGACGTATCCCCGCGTCACTTGACGTGTCGGCGAGCGGGCCCCTCCCCCGCTTGCCGACCGGAAAAACCTGCCCCATGGGTCGAAGTCTGCAGAAACTATTAAACAAGCTACCCTCTGAACGGCAGAGGTATAAGGTCAGGTTAACCTAAGGACAAGAAGATAAAATTAGATGAGGAAAAATATATATATGCGCAGACTAGATGCTCCCAGCATAACGGTTCACAGAATAATGGATACATTTGACACGTACGGGACACAATTTTCCCGTAGGTTTTGGGACCCTGATGTCGGGACCAAAATGGTAGTCCTGCGCCCACCCTTGCTGGGAGTTAAACTTGGGCAGCTGTTTTCCCAGAGGAGGCCTCCTAATTGGTCACCTCCGCGCTCGCCATCCTTCGGCGGACTCCCAATGCTGCCAGTCCCTCTCAGGGCCTCGGCAGCCTCACGGGGAGAGGTTGGAGCAGTAAAGGCATATGGGAAATCTTGAGGGTTCCCAAAGTGGAGGCACCCTTGGAGGCATAAACTTAAACTATAATTTCAGAGGGGCCAAGCCAACCCCTTGAAGTGGAGTCCAGCAGCAGCATTTAGGCTACAAGTACAGCCTTTGCAGCCAGTGGACTCCACTTTACGATATGGATCCTCTGGCTCAGATAGCCCCTCAGCCTGCTGCAGGAAGTCCACCTCTATTGAGTTAGCAGCCTTCTAGGGACCACTTGGCTGCTGGAAAAATGCTGCGGACCCTCTAAATTGCCCCTAATTGACGACTTAATTATTTAAATTGGTTGCCCGCATCCATTCAACAGGCAGCCGATTCACGTCCTGGCTCACCTCTGGCAAACGTTCCTGGCAGCTGGAATGCATCAGGTTGCTCCGCCATTTTCCTGGTCCCACCCCTCCATGTCCAAACCCGCCACTCAGAGGTCGGGAAACTTCTGTTCACTGTTTTCCACAAGGGCATTTTGTGGCCACAAAAGATTAGAGGTGGGACAAAAGACAATTCCATGGGGCGATCTTGAAATGGTCGCAGAAGTTGGTTAAAGGGTACTATACTCCGAGGCCTCAGAGTAGGTCTGTATTCTTCATTTCCTTTCAAATAAAATTAACAACTCATACATACTGACGTCCACTGAATTTCACAGAAACAAATAGAGAGCCTGTATGTAAGAGTTTTGTGTAGCTAACCAACATTTGCTACACAGACTATTAAAATATAATTAACAACGCCAACTTATATTTATACAAGGCCTTTAATAAAATAAAACGTCCCAAGGAACTTCACAGGAATATTATAATATGAAATTGAGCCACATAAGGAGCTATTAGGTCAAATGCCAAAAGCTTTGTCAAACAGGTGGATTTTAAGGGGAAAGTAAGGTAGAGAGGTGGAGGGACATGGGGAGGGCATTCCAGAGTTTAATGCCTAGGCAACTGAAGGTCAGCCACCAATGTTGTAACAATTAAAATCAGGGATGCTTAAGAGGCCAGAATTAAAGGGGAATGCAGATGTCTCAGTGGGCTGTGTGTTTGGAGGAGATTACAGAAATAAGGAGGGGCGAGACAATGGAGGGATTGGAAAAGAAGGATAAGAATTTCAAAATCAAGACATTGCTTAACCGGGAGCCAATGTGGGACTTGCAAGTTACTAGAAAATAACTCTCGTACTCAGATTTGATATTTGTTTTAAGTAAATGTGACAGCTAAAATGTTAGTCTGGTTGTGCATCCTGCACAATAATCTAACCTGTTTTTAATCTGTTATATACTATAATAGCATTTGGAAGGCAGCTATCTTAATTGCTTCTCTTACAGTAAAGGCAATTTAACTTTTCTTCACCGATAAACTTTGGATCCTTGAACCATCTGTCATATTGTTAAGCAAACAAAGGTATGTTGATGCTGCTTACTGATATTTTGAAAATTTTACATGCCACTTTAATTACTTTATTAAATGTTCTGTAATACTTCAGTCTTATTTCTGTATAAAGGAATCAATCTGCTTCCCAAGCATATAATAATTCCTCCATAAAACATTCTACATCTCCCTGCTGAGGATTTATAGAAGCTGTTTTGTTGGGTCTGGGAATATTCTACATGATACTCCTTTTCCACATGTTGTGTGATGGACAATTTGAAGGACACTTCATACAGGACAGGCTGGAACATGCCACATAAATGATAATACACAGGTTAGAGTTTGCTATATAGAACATAACACACAGGCTGGTGTGTGTTCAAGAATAATGCACAAGTGAGTATGTGTCACATGTAGAATAATGCACAGTTGGGTAAATATTAGTGTTACAATCAGGTTAGGAGGGGTGAACTAATTCCTCCCTTTGTCCCACTCCTGAGTTGGTCATAAGAGTCTGAATTTAAAAAGGTGATACTACCAATTCAATATATATATATATTTAACTGTATATAGCTCAGTGTCAGAAATAAGCCAGCCAGGTTCCTTAAGTTAACAAGTGTTAGTTTTATTGCTAAAACTCACCCAGGTAAAGATGCAGCAATTATTAATGAAAGGTTTAAAATGTACAAATATGTTCAACTACCCACTAATACTAAAACAACACATACACACACAACCACCACCTCCACCGCACCCGCATCTCCCCCCCGCCCCACCCCACCACCCCCAGCATGCAAAAAAAGATAAAAACTCGGCAGATTATCAGATCTTAAAACTTGGCCGAGTAAAAAGTAAAGTCAGAAAAAAATTGTTCACAGGTGGTCCAGAAGCTTGCTTACAGTGGAAGGGTCACTTTCCACAGTAGCTGCTAGTACTTGGGTTTCTCACTGGAGCGGTTGTGGCTGGTTGATTCCCTTTTCTCCTTTTCCCAAGAGCTAAGTCACGTGACCTCTCTCTGGTTTCAATCTGGGCTTATTTTAGTCATTGTCTCTGAGAGTTCTGCAGACTCTGTGTCCTTACAAAGTAGCTTGCGTCCTTCACAAATGCAACATAATAGCTGTAGGCCAATGTCCTTCGCTTAGCAAAAGTGTTTTTTTTAAATCAATATATATTTTTATATATATATGTCCAGCCAATGACAGTATAAAATAATATATGTCCAGCTGGTGACTTACAAATTAACATTTTATAAAAACACATCTTCATAACATTTAGGTAGAAAATAATGCACAGGTTGAAGTGTGTGATGGATCTCTGTTCCATAATTGCCGTATGCACAATGGTCATTACGGAAATGAAAATCAGCCTCTTTGCACTACTTAATGTGTGGTCATATTAAAACTTCTTTCTGTGAGTTAAGTTAGTAAATAAGAGGCATGGCAGAACATCTCGGTCCCATGGATTGCACATCCTGTTCCACATGGGAACTCTCGAATTCTCCTTGTGTCTTGGACAAACACCTGTGCAGGAAGCATCGTCAGCTAAAGGAGCTTGAGCTCTGTGTTTTGGAGCTTGAGCAGCAGCTGGAGTCAATGCAGTGCATCCATGAGGTTGACAGCTACATGGATAGCACATTCCTGGAGGTGGCCACCCACAGCTTAAAGCTGTGCAAGCAGACAGGGAATGGGTGACCACCAAATAATCAAGGAGGATCTAGCAGATAGTGCAGGAGTTCCCTGAGTGCATCTCACTCTCCAACCAGAATTCAGTTCTGAATGCTCATGAGAGTGATGGTTCATCTGGGGAGTGCCACGAGACATGTAACTGGCACCTGGGTGACTCAGCATTACCGGGTGGAGGACGGGTAGGGGAAGGGAAGGTGGGGGTAGTGGCAGGAGGAAGATTGGGAAAGCAATAATGATACGGGGATTCTATAGCTAGTGGGACAGACAGATGCTTCTGCAGCAGCAGATGTGAATCCAGGATGGTATGTCGCCTCCCTAGTGCCAGGGTTAAGGATATCACTGAGCAGCTGCAGAGCACTCTGTGGGGGGAAATCAGAACCAACAAAATAGGGAGCAAGAGGGATGAGGTCCTTCAGGCAGAGTATAGGGTGCTAGGCAGGAGTCTAGCAAGCAGATCCTCAAAGGTAGTAATCTCTGGATTACTTCCAGTGCCACATGCTAGTGAGTATAGAACCAGAAGGATAGAGCAGATGAATGCATGGCTGGACAGATGGTGCAAGCGGGAGGACTTTAGGTTCTCAGGACATTGGGAACAGTTCTGGGGATGGTGCAACCTGTACAGGCCAAATGGGTTGCACCTCAACAAAGCCAGGATGAATGTCCTCAAGGTCTGATTTGCTAGTGCTGTTGGGAACGGGCTAAACTAACATGGCAGGGGGGATGAGAACCTGGATGCTGCATTAGGAAGGATAAACAAGATGCACAAAGAATTGGAAGAGACAGATAGCACTGCAATAAGAAATCGTAAGGTATTAAATGGAATCGGACTAAGAGGAAATACAATAAGAGTTAATTCAGGTTTACAGTGCAATCGGATTGGCCAGCAACTTTCTAAGGCAGAACATCCTGCCTAGATGGGGGTGGAAGTCTCACCCTGAGCCAATTAACACCTGCCAAGTGTTAAGTGGCTGTTGGGCCGCCGGTATTGGTGGGGATGCGCTTCCTGTCAACTCTTTGGCAGGAAGCCCCATCACTGAAAAATTCTGCCCCATGTGTTGGCAGCACAACATTGCTTAGCACCCTACTGTGCACAGAGGCAGCTAACAGTAGCACAGAGGAAGCCGACGACAAGGAGCCCACTCCACCCAGCAACCCCCACCCCATTCTACAAGCTACAGTCTACAATCATGCGACTGAAGTGGGAACACAAGTCGGCTTCCTACGTCTGATAGAACTGGTGCAGGCAGGTTGCAAATTGAGACCCCCATGCTCAAAAAGCATGGCAGTAAAAATAAGATAGGATAAAGATTTAAAAGTTTAAGGATTAACGTCACTTTTCTGCAAATTTATCATTTTGAAAGACCTTTGCACTTTAAGGGTTACTTCCAATGTCCAGGGTGTTGCAAGTCTTATCAGTTTTGTGGAGATATTTTTCATATAGTGGAGATGGGTGAGGCTGCCTTCAAATAGGAAAAAGATAACACCAGCAATTAAAGTACATGAAGTCACTGAATAGAAAAATCTATTTTGTGCCATAAATAAGTTGAACAGGCTTAGCAGAAGTAAGTTGGTGTCTGTGTAGAGACTGACCTCAAAATTTGTAACTTTTGTTTTGGGGTTTAAGCAATGATTAAAATTTACTCTTACTACATTTAACTCTTTTGAAAAACAAAAATGCATAGACCTCTTATATTAATTTATGAGTGTACTTAATAAATACCTTAATCATATTTTACTGCAGTTCATTATCAAGGAAATGCATTAATAATCAGTCAGCATTGCAGTTGGTTGCAGGCTTAATTCAGGTGGCAATATCTTTTTGTGGACTGTCATACAGAAGTCATCAAAAGTTAATTTACTAAAGCTTAGAATGAAAATTACATTTAACTTTTACATCTTTTGGATGTCCCAAGGTGCTTTAGAGTTAATTAATTAAATGCAGTTCCTTGTTGTTTTATCAGCCAAAGTGGCAACCAATTTTGCAAACAGCAGGATACTGTAAACAACAAATGAGGTCAATGAATGGATGGATTGTTTTGTGGGATCTTGGTTAAAGGTTGAATGTTGGTCAGAAAAACTCCATGCTTTCCAAGTAATGGCATGGGATCTTTTACATCTACTTAGACAGCATAGCCTCAGGGTTCTACTGGGCCTTTACAAAGGCCGGGCAAAATCTACTGAAAAATGGTAGGCAGCTAGCTTCCCATTGATTGTGGGATTCCCATGCTTGTAGGCATGGAACTTTGGTCTTGCCCATACAACGCCAGTGACTCAAGGTAAACCCAGAAATGGAGTCTTTACATGGGAGTTTCCACTTCCCTGGAGTAGTTGGCACCCTGTGTTTTATTAAAGGCCTCTACAACAAATGGGGTGAATCATGCCAGCCTCTAGATTGATGCGGGTGACCCCATCAGAGGTCCCAGATGAGGAGATTGACCTAGACCGCTGAAGAACAATTAAACAATTTGACAATTAGATCTGTCCTCTTGTTTACGGTGCCAAGGTAGGCACTAATGTTTTGAGAAGGTAGGCATCAATGATGATCCTTTAATGGCTCAGGCATCCACTAAGGCAACTTCCCCCACCCCCCCAACCCCACTCTGCACACCACTCCATAATCTCAAGGATTCCAGGCTATGGAGTTTTGAGGCCCATTTTCTTAGCACAGAGCTTGAATATCAGGCTGCATTATGTGCTCAAGTGTTGTAACATGGCTTGAACCCATAACCTTCTGAGTTAAACACAAGAGTACCATCACTAAACTGAGCAAAACATTTTGAATTTTTTCAAATTTTAACCTAGTTGTATGCAAAATACAAAATAACATTGAGAAGTATTGGAATACAAAGCAGTGGCATGAAATAACACTACGCAGGAAAGTATCTTGGAGGGAGATGAAAATGATAAGGAATTCCAAGCTATGCACGGTTATCAGAATTACAACTGTATCGGTGTGTGAACTGCCAGTGAACCTATGTGAAGGTCAGCTAGCAACAGATATGCAAAACATAGTTATTTACATAATACCAGAAAATTAAGTAATTGTAAAAAGCATAACTGCCTGGCATGTGCTCTTCATGTGCACAGTCCTAAAGCGGCTCCCAGGTTGGCTGTTGGGAAAAAAGTTTGGTAAATATTTTTTTTCAATTAATAATGCAATTGAAAGTATACCTAACACCTACAAGAATGTGTCCACGGTTTTAGAAAGGGGTTTTTTGTGTTGTACAATGACAAAAGATATACGCACCAAAAGTCAGGAGCCAATGTGAGGGGGAAATTCAATGATAGAGAAACCCATTATACTTTTACAAATAAACTCCACTTTAGCATTGGTGCTAATTTATGTCTGTTTTTAAAACCACCTAGTACAAAAGGGGATTTCATGTATAATAAACTTACCCCATCCAACCCAAACCATTGGCTGAATCCAGTGTCAAACCAAGGATCTTGTCACAACTGCACTATGCCTAGCAATCTCACGTAACAACTGTGACTCTGCTCTCCCGATTAGTTCCTTTTAAGAAAAAGTTCCAAGTATATCAAAAATAAAAAAGACTCACCATAATAATGTTTAAAAATAGCTCCACAATACAAAACTCAGATCCACCTACCAACTGTTAAATGGAGTAAACTGCACATGAACTAAATTGTATAATCCCATTAGAGCCTGAGTTTTGAGGAAGATCACAGAGATAGTTTTTTCCTTCAATTACATCACGGGGGCTCAACTGTTATTTCAACTAGTGGCCTGAGCAGATGAAACATTGTGGCTTTTCCATCAGATGAAGTTAGTGGAGGAAAAGTCAATGCCAGAAGGAGCCCAAAAATCTGAGTTTTTAAACTTTTATTTATTTTTATTTAATTTAGTGGAAGACAGAAGTGCTTCTCTGCAGCCTACAGCAAAGGTTTAGGCCTCCTCTGCCATGACATGTCCCTCCTCACCCCCCATTACAAATCAAAAGGCCCTCCCAACACTCCCTCTCTGTGACTTACCTAAGTGCTGGGAACCACTCCTTCAATCTCCATCAGCCACCTGAGAACCTTCATTCTGCTCCCACCTGTCAACCAAGTGCTGTTTCATGCCAGTTTCTGGTGGTGAACTGACCTGGGGAAAGCAGATAAGACCTAGAAGGTGAAATTGCCCAGGCTTCATACTGCCCAGAGTAAGAGCAATTTGTCGCTCACCTTGGCTCCCACCCATGAAGCTCCTGCCCCAAGTTAATATTGAGCCTAATGGCCTTAAATTCATCCCAATACACAAGATGGGAATACACTTCGGAAAGATAAAGTAATTTACCAGATAAGGATAACCATATTGTCATCTCTTACATTAGGAACTGACTGGATGAGATTTTACCTCATTCAAAACCCATCTACTTACAGATAATCAAGCCAGCTGTCACTTAGGTGAAGTCTCATAAATGTGATTTTTTTTAATATATTGATGTTATTTTCCTTTCAAAGAAATTCCCAGGTCTCACAATTTTCACTTACTGCCTAAAAAATTCCATTAATTTATTCTAATATAAGCACTTTTTAATCCTTTCTTCTAGGTTGGAAAACAAGATTGAATGAATATCATCTGTACACTAACAGTGGCCATCTTCTATTTTGGAGCAACTGCAGGTTAAATTATTCTGGCAGTTATTTCCTTAATTGATACATATGTGGTTGGGAATGGGTGCAGGGATTACTTACGCTGGGTCTCTGCCCACAATCTTCATGATTTTAATTTTCAGCCAGGTGTATGGAAGTATCAGAACTAGACAAAAGATTCATATCAATATTTTAGTGGTAAAAGAGGCATCAGTAGGGCAGCAATGCCTTTCTCAGCCTTTATGCTGTAAGTAGATGCGCTCTTCAGCCATGTGAACTAGGAGTGCAAGAATGCTGGCTTTGCCTTTCAATGCCAGCTTATTTAACAGGTCAGCCTGCAACTGTAATATCAATTGTTCAAACTTTTATTTTTCGCTGTTCTTATTGATTTATTTTGCTGGTTTCTGCCATGCTGAAGGATTTTGGCCCACCAGTTTTGCTACCTATCTACTAATTGAGATAAAGAATTTTCCTATGGAAATCCCTTTTTTAAAATTTATGTTGTTTAGGAGAAGATTATGTGGAGATTTTGAGGGCTGTTATGTTACCTCAAAGGAGAATTATGACTTTCCACTGTTATCTTCCCAATCGCAAATAATGCACAAAAATGGTCTTCTCTGCATTTCTCAAGTTAACAATGTCCTACAGGCTTTGATTCATCAGGGAGGCAGGGATACAGTTATGTCCTATGTTGCAAGCGAACCTGCAGCTGAACTCCAAAGCAGATGTGACACTACCACTGGCTGTCAAGGTCATTTTCATCTAGAACTTTTAAAGTTTAGGCCCATTTTAGTCGACCGTAAGTGACATCAGCAATCTTTGTCTGTTTGCTGTACAGATGTATCAAGCAGGTACTGATGCATTATTCAAGACAATTAACAATTTCATTACGAACGGAAAGCTGGCAAAAACATGAAAATACACTGTACGTTTTCCAAATTGCAAGATTTACTCAAGTCCAAACTATTATTGATTGCACAATGAGTCCTATGTGCTCCTGCACATAATAATTGACACCATGATACACAAGAGCTGTCATATACACATTGTTACGATTCAGGTAGGGACCATAACCTTTTGTTTAAAGTAGGCAAAGTTTGGATTCCCAGTTACCCACTAGGAGAATAAAGCCACAAGATACCATGGTTTTAAACAAACAAAATAAACGTTAATGTACAAAATCAGAAAAGTAAAGCAATTTGCAATATCTATCTTATATTCTAACATTTAGAATTAAAATGAGGCCAATATGAACCAACAGAATACACCACACTGCACATTAAATGGCAGATGCAACCAAGATAGATCCCAGGGATTTTTCAGCAACCCACACAGACATCAGTGAGCACTGTGAGTCACAAATTCTCATTAAAACTCACTTAAAGCCACTTGACTCAGACTGCTTCAATGACTATTCCTGATAGTTCAATCTTTTCTCCTGAGACTACAGTCCACAGGATTCACAAAGCTGCACTCCCGCCTCTAATTACCTGCACAATTCTAACTCTTTTGCAAACTGCCAGCTTCACTAAGTTGGCAGTGCCCTGGATTTCTCTGAACTCCAGTCTCCCAGCTGCATCAAGCCATAATTGGCTCCCAGGGCTTCTATGAGCCCTAACTGCTGCCATGGAACCAGTGACCTTCCGTCATCTTCTCAGCTCCCCAGGACTTCTCTAAGCCCTAACTGTCTGGAGCCTGCTAACAGCTCCCAGGGATTTCCTGTGAGCTGCAAGCCACACTGGATCAAAGCTGCAACTCTTAGCGGCATTGAATGGTTCCCAGAGCTTTCCTGAGCCATAGCTCCCTGGAACCTGCCAACAGCAGCATCTTTTCTTACCCAGTCTCTTCCCCTGCTACAAAACATTCAGATAAATTGAAACCAGGGAACCTCCTTAAACTCCACACATCTCCATCATAACATAGCCTTCCAGGGTTCATTGAATGCTTTTAAACTAATTTAGCTCTAAATCCCAAAACAAAACATCTCCCTGGACTGTACTTCTTTGCAAGCAGTGTAGACATCACATATCCTGCTCTCCAGCTAAGTAAGCTCACCTGCTGTTTTATGGCTCTTACTTTTCAAACTACTAACCCCTTAAGTCAACATGGCCCCAACCTTTTAGTGCAACTTGAACTGAGTGTGAAGCTAGGAGTTTGGCGAGTGAGGGAGTTCGGTGAAGGGTGGAAAGATGTGCTCCTTTCTTTTTCTACCTTTTGCAGCCTCCAGTATTTAATTCTTACATTGGTGCAGCAGAAGAAGCTGATTGCTGAGTAACTGGTAAGTTATTCTACTTATAACAAATAGTCTGCAAAGTTAAGGCAGGGCAGGGCAGTTCAGCCAAGTGAAATATGTTTCACGTGGCATGTGGGAAGTCATGGATGCACCATGTGTCCTAGACAAACACATCTGTAGGAAATGTCACCAACTGTGAGCAGCATTTGGTGACAGCTCAGCTAGGCCGGAGTCGCTGTGGTGCATTTGAGAGGCTGACAAGAATAGTACCTTTAGGAGGGGGGTCACACCACTGGTCAGGAGTATGCAGGCAGAGAGGGAATGGGTTACCATGAGGCAGTCCAAGGCCTGACTTTTGCACACATCATGCACACGTGATCAGCGAGGCTAATAGTCCAGGGTTCCGTGAGGCAGGCACCTCAGAGGAGGCTAATAGTCCAGTGGACAGATGCAGGACAGGCAGAGACTGCAAACAATGTAGAGTCCTCTCATCTCAAAAGAGTTCTCATCAAGTGATCCAGCAATGATGGCACCATGATGCTGAAGTCCATAGTCTCACTAGGCCGCCTAACATGCACATTCAATATGTGATGATTGATACCACTGACATATTGTCTTCCGCCCTCAGATTGCACCATCCTCCAGAGACACCTGGGACCCCCAGGACCCTGAATTGACACCGGAGGAAGAGCCACACACAGATCAACCCGCGTCACACTCTCTCTCGCTACCAGGCACCAGTAGAGATGCAAGCACATCAGTGGGCTGTAGTTCTTCGGTTCAGATGATTGTACACTGTGGGGAGGTCATGGCACACTTGAATGAGAAGCTGGAGGACGCAGAGAGTGCCCACAGTACCAGCTGTTGGAGGGCTACTGGAAACCAGGACGATGCTGAGCCTGAAGCAGATGATGAGCCTCTGGAATCATTCATCAGGCAGCAGATACTGGATGCCTGGTAGGATATGCGGGAAGATCTGGCGGAGATCCCTGAAGGCTTGCTTGCTGTGGTCTCTGTCATGGAGGAGTCCGTGAGGAGCTTGAGCACTGAGTTGACCCTAACCACCAAGCACACAGTCTTCTCCATTAAAAGAGTGGAGACTCTCATGGAGAGGCAGCTCCAGGAACAGGATCAGGGGTTCCTGGGAGCTGCACTCAGACCTGCACTCCCACATACCGGCAGTGACCTCAGGAGGTCATTGCCAGTATGTGAGATGGCGAGGCACCTAGTCTCCCTGCTAGTTGCCCACCCATCACTGGTGAGCAGGGAGGTCCAGACAGGCCTCACATTGGCAGACAAGATGCCTGTCATCTCTGCGGGCTCCTCTCATGGCACTCCAGGCAAGGGCAGCAGCTCCTCCGCCCCTCTGACAGTGACTGATGAGTGCCCAGATGGACGAAACCATCATCCTGGTTTCTAGTAGCCCTCCGACAGCTGGTACTGTGAGCACTCTCTGCGTCCTCCAGCTTCTCATTCAAGTGTGCCATGACCTCCCCACAGTGTACAGCCATCTGAACCGATGAACTACAGCCCACCGATGTGCTTGCATCTCTACTGGTGCCTGGTAGCGAGAGAGAGTGTGACGCTGGTCGCACCCTCCCAAGTGGAGCCTGCACAGGCCCTACTGGCCAGAGGACAGCAGCCAAGGTCATCAGGGCCAACACGACAGTAGAGTCAGCAATCTGCTTCCAATGCCTCTGCCAGCGACAGTGGGGGCACCAAGGCATAGCACCCACAAGCATAAGTTTAAGGCACCATGAGCACAGGATTGGGTTATCAGGATGGGGTTATCACGAGTGACATTCTTTCAGTTCATCAGTGTTATGTATTGTTTTTGTATGACAGTAGCAACAAAGTTATGTTATATTCCTTTTTTGCAACTCTGGAAAAGATATAAATCTAGATTTTGTTTCAATGCCCTGAGTGTTTTTCATGTTTTCCATAGGTGTGGGGTTCATCAGTGCCTTATGATAGACAGCAGGAGCAGCAAACGTTATTACATATGTTGTGAGGTGACATTGGGGTCATGGGATTTCCTCCTCAGAAATGTGTGTGAAGGAGGCGGCGCCCTTGCTATGAAAGTGAAGCCAAGCCTTGGCATCCTAGCTGAAGGTGCTTGAATTAAGGCCTCCCTGGTGTCCCTGCCTCCCTAAAGGTTCTTTAAGGCTGTCTCCATGTCTTCACCCTGTACCTGCCCAGGCTCCTCATCAGATCCATCAGTAGAGTCTTGCTCTGAGGCCTGTGGAGTTGCGCTATCCTCATCCTCCAGTGGGTCCCCCCTTGCCAGTGCCAGATTGTGCAGAGCGCAGCAGGCAACAACGATAGGCAACACACGCTCCGGAGGATATTGCAGGGCACCCCTGATCAGTCCAGGCAGCAGAACCACAGCTTCATCAGACCAATGGTCCTCTCAACCACCACCCTTCTGGAGGCGTGACTCCTATTGTACCTGTCCTTGGGTGGCAGAATGGTGTCATGAGCATGCAATATGGGAGCTGCCAGGGTACCTTGCACAGACCTGAAGAATCTGGGTGTTGTGCACGTTTATCGAGTGGTAACTCTTTCTATTCACAAAGGCAACCGGCTGACCTGCTGGCGCCTTGATGGCCACATGAGTGCATTTTATGGCACCCTGGATGTGGGGGAGCCCAGCAATAGCTGCAAAGCCTCTAGCTCACTCAGCCTGTCTGGCTTGGTCCATCTGGTAATGAATGAATGTGAGGACCCATCTGAAAAGAGCATCAGTAACAAGCCTGACACAACTGTGGACAGCTGATTGTGTCACTCCACATTTATCCCTCACTGACCCTTGGAAAGATCCGGAAGCAATAAAATTGAGGGCTACTGTGATCTTCATAGACACTGGCATTGGGTGCCAATCCATACAGTTGAAGGCGATCTCCGGGCCAATCATCTGGCATATTTATGTCATGGAGCCCCTAGAGAGGCAGAGCCTCCTGTGGCACTGAACCAAAGACATGTTGAGGTAGCTGGATTGCTGCCTGTCCACTCTGGCAGCAGGATAGTGGTGTCTTCTGCGGTCCCTTCCACCTTGCTCTCCCTGCTGGCCCTGCACTCCTTGTGCCAGCGCCTCTCCTCCCACAGGTGCAGACACCTGGCCTCCTCTCCCTTCTGCCCCTCTCTCCCCCCATTAAGTGCCTTATTGCTATCATGGCTGATATGTCTTATATTAAAGATCTAGAGTTGGGTGACCAGGGCATAATTGCAAAAAAAAATGCACAAAATTTGGAAGTATGTGAACCGCGAACAGAATAGAAATAGGAGGCTGGTGGAATGAACAGAAACATGGCAGATGAATTTTAGTGCGGAGAAGTGTGAAGTGATACAGCTTGGGAGGAAGAACTAGAAGGTAATATAAACAAAGGAGGCCATTCTAAAGGAGCCGCAGGAACAAAGGGACCTGGAGGTATATTTGCACAAATCCTTAAAGGTGGCAGTGCATGTTGGAAAAGCAGTAAATAAGCACACGGAAACATGGGCTTTATACTGGAAGGGACAGTTCAAAAGCAAGGAAGTTTTGGCAAACTTTTATAAAACACTGATTTGGCCTCAACTGGAGATTTGTGTCCAATTCTGGGCACTGTAGTAAGGATGTGATGGCATTAGAGAGGGTGCAGAGAAGATTTACACAAACGATTCCAGTTACCAGAATAGATTGAAGAAGCTGAGGCTGTTCTCCTTGGAGAAGAGAACATTTGATAGGGGAGTTTAAAATCATGAGGAGCCTGAACTGAAAAATTAGGTAGAAACTGTTCCCATTGATGGAAGGGTTGAGAACCTGAGGACACAAACTGAAGGGTGAGAGAAGCAAAGACAACTTGAGGAAAAGTTTTAATGCAGTGACTTGTTAGAATCTGGAATGCACTGCCTGAGAGTAGGGTGCAATCAAAATCAACCTTGGCTTTCAGAAGGATATCAGATAATTATCTGAAGGGAAAGAATATGCAGGGCTGCAGGGTAAAAAGCAGGGGAGTGGGACTAGATGAGCTGTCCTTGCAAAGAGCTGGCATGGAGATGACAGGCCAAATTGCTTCCTTCTGTGTAGTAACCATTCCATGATCCAGTAATTCTAACTGGTGACATACCCTCGGAATTAGGTAGTATTGGTGAGTGTGAGGTTGCTTGGATAGATTTGAGACCTTCTATTTCTCAATTATGTATTAATTAATAGATTGCCCAGAAGAGTGGTGAAGCCCACCATGTTGCAGACAACTAGACAGTAGGCAATATTAAAGGCAGTAGGTTTGGAATTCTGGAAGTATGAAATCAAATGGAAAGACTTCATTTCTTCATTTAAATTTATTTCATGATCTTGTGGTTTTATGAGTCTGATCCTGATGGTTATGATCTGTAATTGAGATACTTCATGTTAATCTATTATTAAACCATGTAAAGCACTGCACAACTAAACAGAGGTCTTTCAGCAATGTTCAAAATGTGGAAATGATTGGATTTCCTCTCTTCATAACAAAAACATTAAATATCAATGCATATAGATGGCCATTACATACTTATCAGATATTCAAAGACTTTTATTTGTTTTTATAATTTATATAATAAAGTTTAAAGAAGAGTACTTAAAAATCTGAGCTAGTTCCTAAATTCCCATGGTATAGTTCTAATTTTGGAATATATCTTGCTATGCAAGCATTAATTGCATATAGAAACCAGGAAGTTAAACATGCAGACCACACCGTAAGCATATATAAGTTAAGGAGATGTTTCAATATAATAACCCATGCCTAAGAAAAATTGAATGCCTTTGTCTTCCACTCATGGTACTTTTGGGGGTGAATTTGTATATTTTCAAAGAATTATGCCACAGCTTATAATAGATCTAACCATACCTCCATTAATATTACACTAAGTAAGCCCAATTTTTTTTTTAATTCATTCATGGGATGTGGGCTTTGCTGGCTGGGCCAGCATTTATTGCCCACCCCTAATTGCCCTTGAGAAGGTGGTGGTGAGCTTCTTTCTTGAACCACTGCAGTCCATGTGGTGTAGGTACACCCACAGTGCTGTTAAAAAGGGAGTTCCAGGATTTTGACCCAGTGACAGTGAAGGAACGGCAATATATTCCCGAGTCAGGATGGTGAGTGACTTGGAAGGAAACTTCCAGGTGATGGTGTTCCCATCTGTCGGTTGCCCTTGTCCTTCTAGATGGTAGTGGTTGTGGGTTTGGAAGGTGCTGTCTAAGGAACCTTGGTGAATTCCTGCAATGCATCTTGTAGATGGTACACACTGCTGTGTCGGTAGTGGAGGGAGTGAATGTTTGTGGATGTGGTGCCAATCAAGCAGGCTGCTTTGTCCTGGATGGTGTCAAGCTTCTTGAGTGTTGTGGGAGCTGCACTCATCCATGGAAGTGAAGAATATTCCATCACACTCCTGACTTGTGCCATGTAGATGGTGGACAAGCTTTGGGGAGTCAGGAGGTGAGTAACTCGTCACACAATTCCTAGCCTCTGACCTGCTCTTGTATCCACAGTATTTATATGGCTAGTCCAGTTCAGTTTCTGGTCAATGGTAACCCCCAGGATGTTGATAGTGGGGGATTCAGTGATGGCAATGCCATTGAAATATGAAATAATGACATTGAATGTCATTGAGTGGTGAGGTATCATTGTTGCACAATGGTGGAAATTACACAGGATTGCATTCAGCATCTGGTCATATTAGGCAAGTACCATTTTTAAAGCTGTTTAAAGAAAGCATAGGGAATATAAAGATTGATTTTATCTCTGCCATTGTTTTGTTGCATGGAAAAATAATTTTGTAAACTTAAAAATTGCACTTTTGTTAATGGACAATCTTTCCCAATCCCTATTTATAAGTAGGTAAACTTGAAGGTCAATTACTTTTAGTTTATCTTCTGCTTCACAATATTGC
Organism: Cetorhinus maximus; assembly: GCF_964194155.1. Taxonomy (NCBI): domain Eukaryota; kingdom Metazoa; phylum Chordata; class Chondrichthyes; order Lamniformes; family Cetorhinidae; genus Cetorhinus; species Cetorhinus maximus. The sequence continues at coordinate 110,480,155 of NC_135888.1, read as the reverse complement.
TATAATCATTTATTTCAAATTTTTGGAGATCGTGCATTAAAACACAGATTGGCTTCGTCTTGATTGTAACAGACCTGCTTTGTGTTTCTAGCCTTTCTATTTTTTTTCTGTCGGGTTTCTTACATTTTTTTTGCTTTATATTTGGCTTTGTCTTCATGCAAATAAGAGGTGTTTTTTTTTTCTTGCATAGCTTTGTGTAGTTTCCTAATATGACACAAACTGAATGTGGCTTCTTCACTAACAATGTTTGTAAAATATCCTCTTTGTGTGTTTTTGGTGTAGCTCCAAAAATTCATTACAAAAGGAATCCACTATAGCCAAGTGTAGACGGCAGGCAATTCCAAAATCTTCTGAACAAAAAATACCAGAGATGTTGGTGAATTTAAAACAAAACCATAAAATACTGGATAAGCTCAGCAGGACAAGCATCATATGTCAAGAGACACAAATCGGTTCACCTTTCAGGCATATATAATTCCACAGAACTCAAACATCACTCGTGCTCATCCTGGCTCCACAAAAGTAAAAGACTTATCTGCAAGGCCTCTTCAGCTTCCTTGCCAGAAAGTCATTCAAGCTCAAGACCCTGCTATCAGGGTCCAATAACATCATCAAACACCAATTCACATTTGTAAGTTAGGAACCCATTAGTTGTTTCAGGCAAGTTAGCTAACTGTCCAGAAGTACCCATTCACCTTGGAAATGACAAGATATGGGCAGCTTTCTGGTCGATTAGTAACCCAGGGCATTTAACTGCCCAACCTCTAGGTGGATAAATTCCCCCCAAATGCTAAATCTACTTTTAATTACATTTTAAAAATATATTAATGTAGACATTAAAGGAGTACTGTCATGAAACATAATGTTGTCAATATGTTTCTGGTACTTCTACATTTGTTGAAAATGCTGTCAGACAATTGATAAAATCTAATCATCGTTGATCAAGGAATTTGGCCACTATCAGTTCTCTACTTATTCAAAACAACATAGATGTTGGTAAAGTGAAATGTGAAAGGTCTACCCACTCTATGGGTTCAGTACCTTCCTAATAACCATTGAGACCTCAAAATGTGTTTGTGACATAAGCCTACTAGCAAACTGATAACATCATATGGAATCATTCTTTCATATGAAGTGCTAAACTCCAATAGCAAAATCATTCACTTGGTGACATTACAAAAACACCAAGTGGAAATTAATGCAGAAGGAAGTTAGACAGTGTGCGATCCTGGGACCTCACCAACACTTGTATAAAACAGCAAGTTAACGTGGAAGCTAGATTTAGTTTGAGTCTTCCCTCTTGCTCAGGAATATTGTTATGTGGAAGTGAGAAAATTAACATATATAATTTTGCAAAAAGCTAGATTCTGAAAAAATTGACTATTTTACTCAGATATGGAGAATGGATGACGAGGAAGAGAATTAGAAATTTCTGGTAAAAATGAAATTCCAGATTACATTAAGGGGACCTAAAGAAGAACACGAAAACCTACCCAGTCATTAGAATTGTTAATTCTTCACACAAGTTCCCAAATTCAGGCACAGGCCTGTGGGGAACATTGAATACAAACTGGCCATTTCCCAAGAAAGATAACTAGTTCAGATGAACAGAAGCTAATGTTTTCATCAGCATGAACAGAAAGACCTGACAAGTCATCCTTTTGTTAAAAGAATGACCAAATGGATAATACCTGTTTTTCTCTAATTAACAACTCTCAGATCTAATCACAGGAGAGCAATATGTTATTTATGAGATGTAATTTTGTTAGAAGATTGAAATTATGTGGAGAAAAAGGAATTCTGTTTTTCATTTAGTCATTAGTTTTTCACCAGAAATTCCTGATTTTGAGGCAAGCCTAGCACAGGAGATCTCTACGAGGGTACAAATAAATGTAAAATATTAACTGCTATTATAAAAAAAAGTTCATAATTATTTAATTAGGACATAGACTATACAGCCCCTTGAGTCTCCTGTGTTGATCTGCATCCTAACACTATCCACCACATGCCTTAGCTCCATATCCATTGATGCCCTTGGCTAACAAAAGCCTATCAATCATAAACTTAAAATGATTAATTGAGCTTTCATCAACTGCTTTTTGTGGGAGATAGTGTAACACTCCTACCACCCTTTGTGTAAAGTGTTTCCTAAATTCCCTCTGAATGACCTAACTTTGGTTTAAAAGTCATGTCCCCATCTTCTACCAGCAGAAAAACGTTTTTATTAATTCCTTTCAAAATCCTAAAGCAATTCACCCCTTAACTTTATACATTCCAGGGAACACAAGCCTAGTTTATGTAAGCTATGGTCAACACTTTTATTATGTATCAATTTTTTTTTATTATTTATCAAAAGTATATTTTAAGCACTAATGACACAACAGAAATTATTTAGAAATATACAAATTCTAAAATATATTCACAACTAGAAGTTTTGAACAAAACATCAAAATCAATGTTATTTATAAACATTTTTTAAAAACTATTTTTGAAGACACATTTGAAGATAATGGAGAAAAAAAACATTCAAATTATGTATCTGGTCATCACAATCTGCATGGCTTACAAAAGTCATCTGTGAGTCACCTACTCCTGCACAACATAGACACTACAGCATAACTTCCAAAGCAACTCAATTTCCAGTGTTAGCTGAAGCATTTTTTGGCAAATATTATGTACATTATTTTTTACATTGAATAAACGGTTGTGGTAGCAATTATTATATACTTAGTAATGCTCCTTTCTTTCTTCAGTGTTTTTAGTTGATGGCTTCCTTTCATGACTTTAGAGAAATGAGCATATTTAAGATTGCAAGAATTTTATATTTTAATACATATATACAGTTAAACAAAAAATTATGTCTCAATCGCTTTCTTTTTTGCCATGAGATTGCCACATTGCAGACAAGTCTAATGCTAGTTGACAATATCTAATTTGTTTCTGAAATACTTTTGACTTGCTAGCCCCTCATCTTAATTTCTTGTATATGAGAGAGTTAAAAATGTCCTCTTGGTTAAATGAACAGAGGGTAACATAACTAGATGAATAATTAAAAGTATTTGGTTTCACATAGCAGCAAACATGTTAAGTATGGTGCTCAGTCACAAAACAGAATATTCCTGGCCTCACTAAAATTGGCTTCCCTGCGTGGTAGACATTGTTTGCACCCTTCAAGCATGACCCAAACAGGTGGTCTTTTAAAACAGTTCCACAAGCATGTCTTCAAAGGTCTGTTCTCATGGTGGCAGATGAAATCTTGCACATATGGCTGGTGCGACAAGTTGAAAGTCTCAATGGTAACAAAATACAGAAGATAGAGAATAAAATTCTATTCACATAGTGCACCCCACTCTACTGCATCACTGTTTTAATTCAAATGCAACTGATGAGAGCTCCAGCTGGCCAGTTTGTTAATTCGAGCCAGTTCGCAAGGTCTGCTCCTCTGAGGTCTGTATGAAATCTGAATTCAAATTCGCCTGCAAAGGAAAATTAACAGCACTATTCATGAGACTTGCAATAAAACTCATTTCTCAGTATAAGGCAAAAAATTCATACAAAATGACTTCTGTACTCTTACTGACATTTCTTACCCTTCCCTTCCTCTTGAGTTCTACACTTTAAGACTGCCCAAAGCAAACAGGAAACATTTTGTTTACGATTCAACTCAGTAATGACATCTAAGCCATTCTGGTCACATCATGGTTGGTGACAATGGACATAGCCATAAAATCTGCTCACTGCAGCGAGATTTCTACTTTGTGGGAAGAATCTTCGCCTTTACCCATGAATGAGGAAAATGCTACCTTTTCTGAGGCTGTCTACAACCAATGGATTTAAAACACGGCTTTTGAATTAAGTTTTAGCGTTTTGGATTAAATAGCTAATCTATTATTTTTATCATATTTGTTGATCAATCAGATTCCATTTCACAAGATGAGCTATAAAAACTGTAGGCGTTGTGAGAAAAAGAGTGTGTGGGTGAATAGAATGAAACCAGGAAATACTCAGGTGAATACAGTATTCAACCACAGGTATCTATTTACTGCACAAATACAATATTGCTTTTCAATCCCAATAGAGAAGGTGCTTTTTGTGGAAACACTGCTATTCTATCAGTTAAGTTGAAAACTAAGTCTTTCTTTCCCTCCATTCACGCCTATAAGGTCCAATCAAGTAATGAACTACCAGCCATTTTAACTATACTAGCACAAAATTAACAGGGTATTGGCACACAGTGAAGCACCTTGGATTGGCAACTTTCTAAGTTTGTAATCGGGGAACACAGGTGTCATTCCAACTGCAATGAGCTTTAGAAAATCTGGAAGACCACTTTGAAGATGTACGTCACAAAAGATGACTTCACAAGCGCACCCACCACATGAACCTTTCCTCAATGACCAACATGTTAGACATTGCCACAAAAGCAAATTACTGCGCAGACTGAAAATCTGAAATAAAGACAGAAAATGCTGGAAATGCTTGGCAGGTCTGGGCAACATTCATGGAGAGAGTTGTCTGGTGAAAGGTCATCGATCTGAAATGTTAACTGTTTCTCTCTCAATGGATGCTGCTGGGCTGACTAAGTATTTCCAGCATTCTCTGTGTTTATTATGGGAGACATTGCTCTTGTAGAGGAGACTGTTTCTGGGATGTAGTCATTCTAAAAGCTTCCCACTGTGTCAATGAATGAATACAGGTGATTTATGAAGAATCTCTGTATAATTAGAAACATGAGTATTACTGAAGAAGCGACATGCTGTTGAAGCTTTCCATCTTGCACTCATCAGAACTGACGCAAGAATGCCAAACTTCAAAGGGAACAACAATTTATACTGCATGAGAAAAGGGTGTTGATTGGTTGACAAGTTGACTCTGATCAAGGCATTGCATGGAAAATGGACTAATTCAAAAAAAGGCACAATGCCTGCACAAGTTCCTTTTTCCTGCAGTGGACAGATTCCCCCTTATGGATATGGTAGCTTCTAGCAAGTCTAAGTGAACCATATTGTAAGCCCAAAAAGAATTACAAACAGTTTCAGCAGTGGGACTTATTTCTCTAACAATGGGGGAAATTGTAACTACCAGCATCATCACCCCCACATCCCAGTACATTGTAACCCAACCCCAACCAGCTGTTGACACATGTGCCACTATTTTTAAGGTAGTGGATTGTGGGGCACCATTGTGTCTCAATCTCGAAAGGCGAGACACCTGATTCTAATATTTAAATCAGGTCATGCAGCTAGTCAGCCCAGTTTTCCTGAGTTCAGAAAACCTGGCAGCATATGGAGATGAGACAGAGGAAAGTGAATCGAGCAGGAGAGTCCTTTTTAGAATACTGCCTATGGACCAGGGAGAGCTGGAATGCCAACCGAGCCCCTCAAGGTAATCTTAATCGCAATTGACAAATCACCACACTCCTAAATCCACAATCCCAAATGTGCCCCACCTTTCCTTACTGATCCACCAAATCTTTCCATGCTCCCCTCCACCTCCTGCCCCACAATCCCACCAAGTCCTTCCTCTCTCCCAAACGCCATTCCAAACACTCCCCCACCCCACCAAACATTGATGGACTGGCCCTTTTCCACCCAGTACCTAGCCAGCCTATCAATCTCGCCAGCTGCCTGCTGGGAAACATTGTTTGGAAATTACAATGAAGTCCAGTTATTAAATTTGCCAGGACATTCCCTTCCTATGATTTCTGTGCTTCTCTCCCCAAATGTGCTCCTTTTCTCCCTTTCCACCTTCCTGTAAATTTTGGGGCCAATTAATATGTTGCTAAAATTTAACTCAATAATTCTGTACCGCAAAATAGTGCTGATTAAGAACAGGAGTCTTAAAATGTAAAAGATGATACCTGCTGAATCTGACGAACTGCCATCCTGGAATGCCATGTGTGATATTGTTGCTTGCTCATTTGATTTAGCGTCACTCTCGAAGCAAGTTCCCATTACGTTGCTGAAATAACCTTTCCCTTCAATGTTACTATGCTCCCATTGACTGGTTTCTTGAATTATTTCATTTGCAATCTAAAAAAAATTACAATTTTAAAATAAAATGAGTCTCTCAAGACTTTGCTCATGTTAATCTATCCCCAGTCCCGTACCAGAATCACCAGCGTTTCTATTAACACAATTCTAAGAATCCCTACATTTTAGTTTTAAGGTTAAAGTTAGCTGCAATTATTTAATTTTCCCTATGATTCACTGTCATACATTCTATTCAAACTGAGCCTTTTCTTAAGAAATTTAGAAAGAATATGGGCACTTACATGTGTGTTTACAAACTGTATGGAGTTTAATTAGGAAATTACTCATCAATGGTCAGGGATTACAATTTTTTTTAACATTTAAACATGTTAATGTTTCAATTAACATTATAAATGTTAATTTATAACATTATGTAAGTTTTTTTTAACTCTAATGTTTTGGCACAGACGCCATAATGGATGCAGTGAGAGTTACGGGGTGACTCAATGCTAAAGTTAACCAAAACTGCTATAATTGACAGAAGAGTGTAAAGAATAAATATTTGTACAACTTATAGTTTGCGTGGGTGTTACGTGTCAACAGTGGTAGTTTTGGCAGATTGAGCATCATGGAAAGAGATAATTTCATAGTTAAGAGTGGACAGTATGGACTTATCAAAGGTTTCATAACTGAAGTCAAAAGTGCCTGTAGCAAAGATTCCAAAGTGAATATAACAAATACTGTTTCACTAGCAATTATTGCTACATGAATCCCAATAACTTAAATTCCCATAATTGAAAATGATTCCATAGTACAACAAATTTGAATGACTAGGTTTTGAGATTTACATCAACTGATCCTTTCTTCTAACAAGCAACAAGTAAAAATAGCTCAATCACTTGCAGAACTTTTCACTAAAATGTTTTCTTGAAGCATGACAGTGCTTTATTGAACTCTATTTTGTGACCAATCATGAAACATTTATCAAAAACACTCTGAGCACTAGAATCAAGAGAATTCGCCACAAATAGCAGAGGGTTGGCAAATAGCTGCCCAATCAGCTCTCAGCTATGGGTGGCAGGGAGCCCAAAGAGCCCAGAAGACAAGAACAGATAAAAGTAAGCAGGAAAAAAAAAGGGACTCGCTCAGCAACATTGGCTTCTCCTGCCACAAGGTGAGTTTCAACTCAAAATATTTTTAAATGGCCACAAAACAGAGATGAAATTACTCTGAGCTTCCCACGTACACAATACATATTTTTCTCAGTACATTCAGCTGCATCTACTAACCTCAGTAATGTCATCTGTTATGGCTGTTGTGAAATACAAAAGAAAGCAAAGTCAGTACATATCAGTGGATTTGCCAGACACCCAAATCATGCTACAGAGAAACACATTCCCCACCTTATCCCTGCCAGGACAAACACATTCCTTACAGGCAAATACCCTGTCCCATTCTCCTTTACAGAAGATTTTTTTAAACCTGCTTTAAAGTTCTGATTGCATTAATGTTGAATGCCAATTTAAAACAGAAAAAAAGCAATGTCAAATTAAATCTGATACATAGGTAACTTGTCTTGAGGAATTCAATTCATTATAATTTCTTTATACTGACCTTGCATTAGAGGGAATCTATAATTTCTCACCTCTTTCTTAAGATGATAGAAAGTTTTCTTTAACAGAAATAATTTTTAAAGTATAAAGTGTAGGTGCAGTAATACTCCCACACCACCACCTTCATCATTAGAGAATCCTCTTCTCAAAATAATCAGAATAATAAACAGTCCCCAAACAGAGCAAATAATTATAAAGTTGTGATGCTATATGAAAGAAGGGCTTAAATAAGCTGCATGGCGACAATAGTGAGGGATTAATTTTAAGGTTTAGTAAAATGCGACAGTGGGGCTGTATTTCTGGTAGAATATGTGCACAACAGCACTGTTGCATTAGAATATTTCCATTGTATAAAAAGGGCTTAGCCTCATTTATCAGATTTCTCATTTACCTATGCAAATATAGCTGGCAAATTTTGCATTTTGTGAAAATATATAAAACCAAACTTGACATGCATCTTATTTATGTACACTTTTTATATTCATAAATAGTATGTTACCTAAACTAAACCTCTAGACTCTGGCAGGGATGTGATGAAAATGTTGGGATCTATAAATGCTGTTGCCAAGGAAACACAACTTTTAAAAGTGGATTCTGCAATTTCACTTTGCATTATTTTGCTGCTAACTGTAAAGTGTACTTCAATCTGAGTACAACTGGCCACCTGGGGAGATGGTAGCTGATACTTTTATGCAGTTTTTTTTTAATCACTTAAACATAGTTTATTCTGTATTAAAATGTATCAGTCAGCCTTGGCTCAGTTAGTCATACTTTCACCTCCAAGTCAAAAGGTTTTGGATGCAAGCAGCACTCCAGAGACTTGAGCATGTAATCCAGGCTGACACTTCAATACAAAGCAATACAGAGCTAAGGGACCACTGCACTGCCAGAGGTTTCAGCTTTCTGGAAATCAAGGCCCCGCCTGCTTTCCCAGGTGAATGCAAAGTATCCCATTGCATTATTTGAATAAGAGTAAGGGAGGTGTTCTGGCCAGTATTTTTTCCCCAACCAACATCTCCAAAACAGATAATCTAGTCATACCATTACTGATTGTGGCACCTTGTATGAAAATTGACAGTTGTATTCCCATACTTTACACAAGTAACTATACTTCAAAAGATACTTCAATAACTATAAAGTGTTTTAGGATTTCCTGAGTTGCTATTCATTAAGGTCAATACTGGCTAGACCTGGTAAATGGCCTTACTAATCTGGCACATTAACCTTCAGTTTGTAGCTAGCTCAGTCGGTAGAGCATGAGACACTTAATTTCAGGGTCGTGAGTTCGAGTCCCACGCTGGGCGCAATAATATTAACCTTCAGTTTGTAGCCAGCTTTCTAAATTTAGATATTAGACACTGGAGGTGTTAGCAAGGTTTTACATTGCAACTTAAGTGGGACATTGCAAATTCTTAAGGTACAGAAGTTTGAAAGTCCCAGTGAAGAAATTTTAATAATCTCAATTATGTAAAGCCTTGGTGGTGCTGTGTCTGGAGTGATATATGCAGTTTTGGTCTCCTTGCCGGGCAGCAGTTGGGGGGGGGGGGGAGAGAGAATGTATGTGCCTTGGAGGGAGTGCAGCAAGGATTCACTGGACTGATTCCTGGGCTAGGGGAATTGTCCTATGGGGAGAGATTGCATGAACTGGGCCTGTATTCCTTGGAGTTTGGAGTTAGAGGTGATCTCATTGAAATATGTAGTACTCTCAAAGTGCTTGATAGAGTAGATGCTGGGAGAGTGTTTCCCTTGGCCGGGGAGTCTAAAGCGGGGTCAATGTTTCAGAATTTGGGGTGGGGGCAGGTTTGCCAGTTTGGGATTCGGATGGGGAGAGGTTTCTACACTTGGGATGTTGTGAAGCTTTGGAATTCTCTATCCTGGAAGAGGGGGCTGTGGATGCTCAGTAGTTGAGTGCATTCAGGGCAGAGATTGATGGACTTTTGGATTCAAGGGTGGGAGGATGTTGAGGGAAGGTTCAGTTGAAGTTGAAGAACAGCCATGATTGTATTGAATGGCAGTACAGTTCAAGGGGCCAAATGGTCTCCTTCTCCTTCTATTTCTGATGCTATGTAATTGACAGAAGAATCCCAAGGAAAGCAATTCATTGTTAAATGGCTCCAATGTTTCTTTCAGGAGATGGGAATATTTACAAGCTCAGAAACTGACGGCATTCGAACAACTTGTACTAACCTGCAGGAGAGGGCATGGGAGAGATCTGAAATGGGTACAGCTCACATGTGCTGACCACCTGATCTTCAGATTCTCCAACCATTCCACTGATAGTCCAATCTGCCAGTTGGTCTGCTGCTGAGCATGATTCCGACGGAGAGAATTCTGTAACAAAATGAGAGCAAAGAAAATAAGCTCAACACAATGCAAGTGCTTGACATGTTCAACACCATACTACACACTAACATTCACACTGTAAGCATTTTTAGAAAAAGCTACTTATTTCTTAAGCACAGCTTACTTAACAAACACTGAATAACAAATTTGCTAAGCTGCTATTTATGCTGTTCTGGGAAGTTCAAAGCATTGCACTACAGTTGGCCACAATGTCCCTGGCTAGAGAGAAAATGTTATAAAAGAGTCCTGTTCCTGATCCCTATACAGTGTCTCCTGCTGGAGAGATCACATACAGAAAGACTGACCAAAGACTGGACTGAGTCATGATTCTCTGGCTCAATACATTAAGTGGTCTGCCATTGCTCACTGGCTATGCTTACACCAGAATAATTGCTACTCGGATGAAACTAGTGCCAAAGAGAGGGAAACATTTTATAAAAGTGTTTAGTTTATTTTTAAAGCGTTAAAATAAATTTTGCATTGTAAAGCATTAAACGATTCTCTTACAGGCTCATTAGCTGCAAAAATGTTAGATTTTTACGTGGTTTTGCAAAGATGTCTAGACAAAGGTTCTCAGCTCTCTCACCTCCTATGCTCACTGTGCTGTCAACCACCATTTCCTGTGCAGCACATTGTTCTGGTGCAGTGTATGTGGTGTGATCAACTGGTAGTTTAGGTGCAGCAGATTCTTGTACTTTTAATTTGACCTTTGACTTAATCTCCTACAAAGATATAAAGAAACATGTATTGTTAAAATAAAAATAGTGGTAAAATGCTATACTTGGCTGAAAACATTCTGATTGAAATCATCTGTATAAAGAGTAGCCCATGTACTTACCCTTTTCCTACTCTTGCTTTTTGAATCTTTGGATGACCTAGACTTCTCTTCTGTAGAAAAACAAAATTATAGATCTAAGTACTCTACACTTTTGTTTCACTTACAACATATTAAGAAAAACAGGAGGCTCAAGTACCTTTTTGCTTTGATCTGTCAAGAGGTGGGAGCATTCTGTACACTCGAATAGCACTGGAACCTTTATTGACACTCTTATCCTTCACTTCCTCTATATCAGGCAGTGAATTCATGGCACAACGGAAATTGGCTTTCCATGTTTTAGGCTCTGGCAAATCTTGTCCTTGTTTGAACCTCCCTGCAAAGAAAATGGAAGAATTTAAGACAACTCGGTATACATGGGCATTCAGGTTGGATTTCCAAATTTGGTAATTTGACAATAAGGTACAAGCACGATCGTCAACTAAAAGAAAGCTGCTTGAGCATTTTCAATTTGTAATTTTAACTCCTGAGCTTGACTTTCAATCTTCAACCTATTCCATGTTTTTGACATTCATACTACAGTTTGTTTTTAATATATGGAAATGGAATTTATGTGGTATACCTACTAAAGTAGCAATAGCAAATTTAAGATAATTTAATGTAAGACCTCAGATTATAATAGCAAATCATCAGACCTGTCACTTTCAAATGTGCTGCAAAGCTGAAGGAGATGCAATGAGAAAACAGGCCTTGCAAAAGGATCATCCAAAATCAGATTGGATAAAATATATCTACATGTTTCTTTTGTAAAATTAGTTTTGGCCAATGCTAAGAATTATCATTTGTTTCATCTATATTTTGCTATGGTGACCATCTTGGTGATATTTGTAGGTGCTGTTAACAAAACTGACTTGCTACATTATCAGGTTATTTTTCATACAGTACTTTAATAGTTTACAAACTGTGTAATAAATATTTAACAAGTAATATATGCACCCAGTATCACTCTGTGCCATTGTGAAGGCAAGAATCATGTTATTTACCTGTATGTATAGCCCAGTTTCTGAAAAGACTGGCATCTGTTTCCATATTCCATCCATGTCGGGCTGCATGCTTCCATGGAATCTGGAACATCTTACATTCCTGCATTTTCAATGGAATACGTAATGTTGGTGTGGTCACTTAATAATAGTAGCATATAAATTAAGGTCAACAATCCAGTAATCTAGCAGTAATTGTCATGGTTTATTAGTCAGGAAAAGTGTTGGTTTCCCAGCCAGGTTAGGCCATGAAGGCTTGTATAGTAAATCAATGCAATGAATCAGCGCCCTCAAAACTCCAGATCAAAGAGAGTTTGCATTAATGCATATTATGCAATGTTGAAATACTTTAGTGTCTATTCCTATGTATTATATGTTCCAGGTAACATAAAGTACTTTCGTCACCCACTTGGTTTCAAGCATGTGACCTGGTTACAGATAACACTGGCAAAAGCTGTGGAGAAGGTTTGATTTTTTTTTTAAAACTCCTTCCCCATCTTCCAAGTGATGAAGGACAAACAAAGGTTTGTACCTTTTGCTGAGCAGGAGGAGGAAATGCCTCCTTTTGCAATCACCCATTTGTAGGTAAAATATAAAAAGTATACAGAAATGTTAAGATTATTTAAATGGAATTTTTCAGAGCTGCATATCTGTACATTGCATTAAGTGAAACAATGGGTACTTGCCTTATTAATCCAAGTCAATCCAGGAATTACATTAGAATCTATCTGTAATTCCAGCCAGGGTCTCATACGCATTCTTGCCACAGGCATATTTCTAGAGGTCTGCTGGGGAAAATAAGCAAAATGTTAATATCTGCAATGCAATAAGAACTTTAGCTCAGCATGTAAATGCTCCACCTTAGATAGCACTGACCCTCACATTATCAGGAAATCCCAGTTATCTTTGGTCTGTGCAGCATTAGTTGAGTAGTCAGGACAATGGCATTTTGCAACTGACTAGTGCACCTGGAAGGGGAAAATTCAGCCACATTGCTATTTCTTATCGTCCTCTGTTGGAAAGTCCCCATGTGTTGGATGCAAGCTTTCATAGTCAAAATGCCTGCCAGTTCTCACTGACCCAAACTCTCATTATTATTTGATTCAGCTACCAGAAGCTGACAATTGCTATGAAGCATATCCTTACATAAACTACTGCCTACAAGAGGTTTTCTTTTGAAGTCTGTATTTTCAAAATATTATTCTAAGCAAGTGAGATTTTCTGAGTGCATCTATTGCTTTATAAGTAGGCTTTAGCCGCTGTAATGTTACTTGTTGAACTGAACTCCAACACTTGAAAGGTTATCTGAATGTTTGTACGCGTTACTTCCTCAAATGCAGAACGAATTATGCTGCTAAGCGGACTAATGCATCGTGAGGCGATAGGGCACGGAAAGGGCGGTGCTTCCTGAATTGTGAATATGTAGCCGCAATGTAATCCGGAGAGATATAAAAAAAAACCTCCCGCTCTCTCCCACCGCGTTTTAGAGTAGGACACTGCCAGTAAAGTCCGGTTTTACCGTTAACCTGTGAAATTTCAGGCTTTATTGTCCAATGCCATGCATAATACTTTTTTCTAAAACAAATGTTCATCCAATCCCACAATTTTGCGAAACTCTTCGCATGCAAACTACAAAGTCGCCTGCATGAAGCACAAAACACGTACGTATGTGTTTTATCTGCATGCATACGTCTTTAGTTTTGCAAAATAGTTGTCTTAATTGAAGCAAGAGTTTAACATAGACGGCACCGCGATCTCACGTTGCACAGCATGTCTTAAACCCAACTGTTCAGGAAAATAGCAGCTTGCTGTCAATTCAATTTTAAATTATCACGAATTTTTTTTAAGTTAATGGTTATTATTGCATGATTAAAAACTTTGCAGAAACGATGCTCGGTTCCATTGTTTCTCCATAATTTCTTCGCTACTTCCCCGTGTTATGATCAGCAAAATTACCCCAGTGTTCAGAAAGTGCATTACAATAATTATTGTTTGAACTCTTGCTGTGTTCAAGCTTCATATAAGAGAAGGGTTTAAATAATAAAAACCTTACTACAGCATAGACTGCAGCCTAATGCAGCAAATTATTACTCCCTGACATTTTTTTCTATATTTATTATTTAAAACTTATTCGTTCTTGGTTTTCATTAAATTGCAGTGCCTCTTGACACTTCAAATTGTCGTAAGCTTGTACCTAAAACGCGCCCGATACAATGTTAGCAAGTCAATAACAAGCGTTACATCCATGTACTATACAGCAAAACAGCTACCTGCAGTAAAGCCGGTGTGAAACTCAGTAGCTGTCCAGTTCTTGGAGACCTGTTCCACAAGATCTCTTCAGTCGCTCTGTGGTTCTCAGAGGCTTGATCGCTACATTAAAAATCAAAACAGGACGCGGGGTTTCCCACCAACACACTCGGCGGACCAATAAGAACTCTTGGCAACTGTCCCAATTTACTTCAGGGCGATACCATTAGAATGGCTGCTGCTCTCATCATTTCGGGGAAATCATGCTGTTTATATTGCTTCGCAGTGAATGGGGGAAGTACGCCACCACGCTAGGGAGTATAGACAAACAAGCATTAAAATAATGCAACAGCTTTCATAATTGTTGAAATATGCTTCATTTCTGTGACTTTTTTAAAAATTTTTTGCACAGTTGATGTGCCTATCTGGTAATTCAATTTTTGTTTTCTTCAAGTCCTTTAAGTTTCAGCGTAAATAGTTCATTCCATATATTTGTTTTGTGAATAAAAATAGAACACAACTTATGTAGTGGCATGCTACAAAATGTGAATCTTGCAAATTGTTACACAACCGCTCAGATATTAAAATTTATAGAGTAAATTAAGTGACATCATTAAATAGAAAAGTATGATATTTAAAAACAAACAGCAACATTAAAGTTTGTATACCGAAGAAAATGTTAAGGAGGGTCAAGTGAATGTAAAACAGCACTCTTGCTTCATGCTATATTTGACATCACCTAGACCCCTTGGGAGAGATTTGAACTCATTCTTGATCAGTTTTAAAGTTGGGCCCCTACTGCTCCCGGACACTCATCTATACGACGTTACCATTTATTAACTTTCAAAAGGCTACTTTTGTATTCACAGACATCATGCTGCAGAGATTATGTTTTGTTACATCTATCTATAAAAATAGGAGAATAGAAGCAACTTGCTTTCTCCCAGGTGCTCCTAAAAGTGAGCCAAACTTTACAATTTGCAAAATTCCCATAGCAAACAACAATTAAATTCTGAGTGATCTGAGTTCATATCGAATCGACATAAGTTATACTTTGTTGACCTAATGAACACAGCTGGACCTCAGGAGAATGAAGTTCTGTACATTGCATGGTATAAAATGTTCTTGTAAAACAGCATATAATTTGACTGAAGAAATCCAGACAGATCTGCAAGTAATATGTTAAAAGCTACATCTGTAGATGCAGATGTAGCCTTTTCATTTTTGCTAACAGATCTCCAAATATCACACACTGTCCACACGGTTGGGAATATCATAATTCACATGTTTTAGAATATAACTTTTAGGTTGGAGATTGAAATGTTAAATGTAAGATAAATGGAAAAGAGCTTGGTCAACAAACTAATAAACGCTCCTAATGTAAACGCAAATTAAACAAACCTAGGTTTAATTAACTTGTAAGGTGTATTATCTTGCAAGGTCATCTCATTAATAGTGAAAAAAATGAACAATGAATGATCCTACTCCAAGCTTGTAAGGGAGACACAAGGTTGAGGAAAGAGACCGAAACCCCATTTGCAATATAAATTATTCATATGGGTTACAGAATCAAAGAGTAGCATGGAAGGTAAAATAATTCATTTGAATTTTCTATTTGACAATATCCAAAAACATGTCAAATCATCATAGAGATGGAATGTGGAGGTAGAAGGTCCCTTTGTTTAATTTTTGTATGTGTGTGTTTGCTGACCGAAGCAAGCATTTCAGTTTGGGGAACAGAGAGCCTGTACAGCTTTGCTTTGGTATAGACTGTATTTCACCAGATTGAGAGAGACAAGAGGAGATGATAGTCAATTGGGCCTACATTTCGAACAAGGAAAATGCAACTTCATTGTTCATCGTGTGGAATACAGGTGGGGCTCTATCTTAGTTTGGATTTCATGAGAAAAAGCAGCTGGAAGATTTGCTCAAGTTTGCAGCTACTGGAAGAAATCTACAGTAGTCCTCATAGAGCCTTGTGGCAGAAAGCAGCCAGCAGTTAATTTGGAAAGCTGTGGGAGGGCAGTTGGGTATCTGCTGGCAACCTGAACAAGGAGCTGAGGCATTCACAGTCATGAGGTCTGTAAAGAAAATGTGGAGAGTCACATAGCCAAGAAGCTAATGGAAGGACCCCTGTCAAATCTTACCTCAGTGAGTAGCCGATTCGCTGAAGAGAATTAAAATGAATTTCAGAGGGCTGTGGCAAACTTTCAGGTTGATCCCAGGAAAAGTGAATGAACCTTCAAGATTTCATAAGATCATAAGGATTTCATAAGGAACCTCTTAGGTGGAAGTAAAAAGTAGAGCTGAATTTATAGCATAATTCTTTATAAGCTACAGAGTAAAGTTCATGGTGCTTGTTTTGTTTAATTTCTATGTACATACAATAAAATTTGTTTTTGTTTAAAAATATGAAATTTCGTGGTGTAGTTCTGTCAGTTAATTGCTGGGTGTTCAGATTTCTTCTTTAAATGTTAGTGGTTCCTAACAAGATCATAACAATATCATACTTCAATACAAATGTGAAACAATTTTAAAATTGAGTGTGTTTCTGAACCAGAGCCTAAACTGACAGGGGCATTTCAAATTGTAAAGTTTACTGAGCAAACAATTATTCATGGGATGAACTAGGGCTCTATTTACTTAACATTTAAGTGTAAAATTGATTGGGTGGGGTGAGCACAACATGCTAATTTTGTCGCATTCAACATGTAATATTTGTGTTGTTTACAAATTATCGTAACTCGGCCATGTAGCTCCTAGTACCCACACTATTCATTGGCTGTAGATCTGTTTGGAAGACAGGATGTCAGCCTTTAAAGCCACTTTGTCAGCCAGCATCTCTTAAGATGCAGTCTGGCAACAGCACCTACAACCTTACTGCTCACATTAACTCCACCTGCCATTGCCTTTCGCTCTCCGACAAACACTGAACCACATTTCACTACACCTCCCTCTCACCCTTCTCACATATTTACCACTATTACAATCTTCAGCTTCCCACACCTTGCACCTTATGCACTGCATATCAATCCTTGCACATTTATCAGCTCATTCTCTAAATATCTCACAAGACAGTCACTAACTTCTTCATTGCAGGGGTAAGTTGCCCAGAACATGAGTTAGGAAGTTTCTAAAAGCCTGCCTGCATACCTACCCCCACCAAAAAAAAGATGCTGGCCAGTGTTAGGTGCGAGGGTCAATCTGTAATGACTGGCAACACTGGAGGACATGTTGTGTGGATTTTCTTCACACCTTATCCCTTTTTCCCTTATTATTTTTATCATGCATGACAAACTGCAAATGCTTTTACCAGCCACTTGTCTCTCTGCTCTCCATTCACACTAAAAGCTAACCTTGTTGCTCCATTTCATTACAGGTGCTAAAATAATGACACCCCTCTGCCAGTGGAGGAAGAGGGAGTCGAACTTTTAGAAGATGTAGTATCATTTGATTTCCCCCATGCAAACACCAGCTCAGATAATGGTACTTCCCGTCCTTCAGAGGCTAGATTAAAGGAGGTGTCTTCATGTGTGAAGCATATTGCCATAAGTGTACAGGAGTTATATTAGGGTGATAATACACCACAGTGTTAGCTAACTAGAGAGCAAAATACTATAGTCACTCTGTTTTCAGAAGACTGCTGAAAATGCCGACTTTGAGGGCCTAGAAAAGGAAGCTCCTAGGCATATATCAGGAAATACTAGGTGTGCTGGGCAGCCTGCCAACAAGTTTACAGGGCATGGAGGAATCCAGCTCCAACTGTGTGAAAACTTTGCGAGGAGCATGGAGACCATTTTTTCCAACATGAACCAAGAGATCAGTCATCAACATGACAGCGGTACTGACCATCTTGGAGCCTCTCCTGACAGCTCTCACAGCTGTCATTTTAGTTTGGGGGCCTTTAGGGGCTTCCATAACATTATATTACTCCTGGAAAAACTCAGCAGATCTGGCAGCATCTGCGGAATGGAACGCAGTTAACGTTTCCGTATGACTCTTCAACAGAACTAAGTAAAAATAGAAGAGAGGTGAAGTATAAGCTGGTTTAAGGGGGGGTGGGTGGGGGGGGGGGACAAGTCGAGCTGGATAGAGGGCCAGTGATAGGTGGAGATAGCCAAAAGATGTCACAGACAAAAGGACAAAGAGGTGTTGAAGGTGGTGATATTATCTAAGGAATGTGCTAATTAAGCGTAGAAAGCAGGACAAGCAAGGTACAGATAGCCCTAGTGGGGCTGGGGTGGGGTGAAGGAATCGAAAAAGGCTAAAAGGTAGAGATAAAACAATGGATGGAAATACATTTAAAAATAATGGAAATAGGTGGGAAAAGAAAAATCTATATAAATTATTGGAAGAAAGTGGGGGGGGATCGGAAAGGGGGTGGGGATGGAGGAGAGAGTTCATGATCTAAAATTGTTGAACTCAATATTCAGCCCGGAAGGCTGTTAAGTGCCTAGTCGGAAGATGAGGTGCTGTTTCTCCAGTTTGCGTTGAGCTTCACTGGAGCAATGCAGCAGGCCAAGGACAGATATGTGGGCATGAGAGCAGAATGGAATGTTGAAATGGCAAGCGACAGGGAGGTCTGGATCATGCTTGTGGACAGACCGAAGGTGTCCTGCAAAGCGGACACCCAGTCTGCGTTTGGTCTCTCCAATGTAGAGGAAACCACATTGGGAGCAACGAATGCAGTAGACTAAATTGAGGGAAGTGCAAGTGAAATGCTGCTTCATTTGAAAGAAGTGTTTGGACCCTTGGACAGTGAGGAGAGGGGAAGTAAAGGGGCAGATGTTGCACCTTCTGTGGTTGCATGGGAAGGTGCTGTGGGAGGGGGTTGAGGTGTAGGGGGTGATGGAGGAGTGGACCAGGGTGCGTGTTTAAGTTTGTTGTTTTTTTGTTAATTTTTAAAATTTAATCTTTAAAATCTCTAAAGGCGGTAGTGGACTCATTACTTCTGAGTTTGGTGCACCAGCCTTCTCGCAATAAATACAAATTGCAAAATCATTGTGATAGCGTGGCCAAGTTTCCCCAGTGGATTTGGTCAGCCTAGCAAATACCACTTGCCATATCATAACAATTCCCAGAGTGTGGGCTTGGCTCCATGGCTGAAGCATCTGCTGTCCTCTTTCAGGACAACAGCTTGTTTACTCCCTTACTACCAACCCTGTTAATGTCCTTATTAGTCCCATGCTAAGATGCTTCAATCTACAGCTGAGCACCCAAAGCCCACAGCTGCTTGAGGTCACCCACCACATCCATCTGAAGCTGTATTCACCAAGGAAATATTTCATAGGAACAATATGATAGGTAACAAATACACAATATATGCACAATGGTCTTTCATAATTATTTCTGATCACTGTTCGATAAAAATGGAATTGAATTGTAAACTTTAAGTTAGAAGGAGCACCCTTTGATGAGTTTCTCCATAAGAGCTCCAGCAGTTAGGGACATTGGTGGTTGATGTTTATCCTTCTTCTCCTGCTTCACTTGTTCCTTTTGCACTTCTCCTGGCCCAGGTGGTGGTAAAGGCTGGTCCTTTATTAAGGAAAAGTTTTGAAGTATGCAGCAGATGCACCTAGTGGTGTACTGCAAAGTCCTTCCAGAACAATCCAGACCTAAGAACATAAGAAATAGGGGCAAGAGCGGACCTCATGGCCCATCGACACTGCTCCACCATTCAATACGATCATGGCTGATCTTGGGCTTCAACTCAACTTTCCCTACATTACCACTATTGTTTGCTTGCCTATAAACAATTCCTACTAATGTTTGCTGCTCCTTGCTGTTTCTTAGCTCCACCCAAACTGATTCTACATCTTGAACTTCAGACCTAAGATCCTCTCTCACAAATGTACTGATCTCATCCTTTATTAACAACAGTAACTCACCTCCTTTTCCTTTTTGCCTATCTTTTATAAATGTCGAATACCCTTGAACATTTAGTTCCCAGTCTTGGTCACCTTGCATCCATGTCTCCTTAGCAGCAATTAAATCAAACCTGTTTACTTCCTTTTGTGCTGTCAATTCATCTACCTTGTTGTGAATGCTGTGTGCATTCAGATAGAGAGCCTTTAATTATGTATTTTTATTATTTTTGCAAGCTCTGGCCTTATCTGCTGGTGCACTCTGAAATTTGTATGCTCTGTCCCTTCCTGCCACACTCAGATTATCAATTCTCTTATTGCTACCTTACTCACTTGCCTTATCCGCTCCTTTTAATTTATCAC
Organism: Cetorhinus maximus; assembly: GCF_964194155.1. Classification (NCBI taxonomy): domain Eukaryota; kingdom Metazoa; phylum Chordata; class Chondrichthyes; order Lamniformes; family Cetorhinidae; genus Cetorhinus; species Cetorhinus maximus. The sequence goes on along the minus strand of NC_135888.1, from coordinate 110,459,938 downwards.
ATCTTCCCTAATCTAATCCCTCGCCCCCACTACTTAGTTTAAAACCCTCTCTACCACGAGTTATACGACTCGTCAGAACACTGGGCCCAGCATGGTTCAGGTGAAGACAATCCCAACGGTACAGCTCTCACTTCTAAGTACTGGTGCCAGTGCCCCATGAATAAAAACCCATTTCTCCCACACCAAAATTTGAGCCAAGCATTTAACTCTCTAATCTTATTTACCCTACTCCAATTTTCTCGTAGCTCAGGTAATAACCTAAAGATTATTACCTTTGAGATTTTTTAATCTAGCCCCTAGCTGCTCATACTCTCTAAGCAGAACCTCTTTCCTAGTCCTACCTATACCATTGGTACCTATGTGGACCATGACAACTGGATCCTCGCCATCCCGCTGCAAGTTCCTCTCCAGCCAGGAGCAGGTGTCCGGATCCCTAGAACCGGGCAGACAACACAACCATCTGGACTCATGCTCTCAACTGCAGAGAACTGTGTTTATCCACCTGACAATACTATCTCCTCATACCACTACATTCCTATTAACTCCCCTCTTCAGATTGGCTACCATGATGCTATGGTCTATTTGCTCATCCACCCTGCAGCCCCTGCTTTCATCCATAGAGGCTGCAAGAACCTCAGATTTGTTGGATAATTAAAAGGGCTGAAGCTCCTCCACTTCTATATTCTCAATCGCATACCTGCCTCACTTGCAGTAACACCCTCTTGTCCCTGACCATGGCCTGACACTATCCTGAGGGGTGTGACCACCCCTTGGAACAAAGTGTCCAGGTAACTGTCCCCCTGCCTGATTTGTCGTCATGTCTGCACTTGGCCTTCAGCTCAATGAATCTGAGTCGAATTCCTCGAGCAGATGTATTGGCCTTGCCACGTCCACAAGCTCCCACATTCTGCAGCTGCCACACATGACCTGCCCTGCCTTCTTTATAGTGTTTAATTAATTAATTTATTTATTTGAATAATTTATTTAGTAATTAATGTCCTTAATCCTGTCTGTGTTTATATTATTTCATTAAATGTTCTACTTACCCCGATTGAAATTAATTAGTTAAGATAAATAGGTGTACTCACCAGCCAATCTAATAAGCTTTACTACTAATAATAAAACTTATTACTACTAACAAACCTTACAATTACTAAAATTATTCAACTTTTGAAAGATAAATGAGGGAAATGCTCACCAACCAATCAAGTACCCATTTTCCTGTGACGACACACTTTGATTTTTCTCAGAACACAATTGGTCTGCTCTGGAACCACAGATTGGACTGGGCTGGATAACTCACTTAGGTGCTGCTCTGTCTCCAGGTCCTCCTCTCCCCCGCTTATTTAGGTGCTGCTGTCTGTTTCCAGGTCCTCCTCTTTCTGCTCTTTTAGGTGCTGCTGTCTGTCTTTGGGTCCTCTAGATGGTGGACAGGCTTTGGGGAGTCAGGAGGTGAGTTACTCGCCACAGAGTGCCCAGCCTCTAACCTGCTCTTCTTGTAGCCATAATATTTGGTCTAGTTAATTTTCTTTCACTGGTAACTACCAGAATGTTGATAATGGGGGATTTAGTGACGGTAATGCCATAAGATCGCCTTATATGGTTCGGTGTTGAATTTTGTATTGTAACATTCCTGTGACGTGCCTTGGGACATTTTATTAATTTAAAGCTGCTATCTCAATCCTGAAAGGCCTAGCAGTTCTGGAAGGCAATTTGCCACCACCTTCTCAAAGGCAGTTAGGAATGGGCAATAAATGCTGGCCTAGTCAGCTATGCCCACATCTTGTAAACGAATGAATAAAAACTATATATATAAATATAAGTTGTTGCTGTTGATGGAGTTGTCATGGATTGCATATGCCCCCAAAAAACTACCCAGATAAAGTCGACCATGATTTTTACTTGGCATCCATAGACAAACTGCTACGCCGGCTGCCCAAAACCAATAACATCCTTCTTTAAATATGTAGACCAGGATCCAATTATGTCATTGGGCCTCAACTGCAATTTTAATTGAGGCCTGAGCTTACCTGAAGAGAGCTGAATCTTCTGGGAAAGTGTGATATGTGTGTGTTTTTGACAAATGTAAACTTACGTGTTCGACACAAAAAACATTTAAAAGAGCCAGTCCGACTTGAGTATTGACCTGGGAATCTGCTAAGACCAGTAAACCGTTAATAGACCTGAACGAGTCAGGAAATACTTTCTAATGGCTTCGGGTGTCCATTTTAAAAAGAAAGGACAACAGCCTGAAATTGGAGCAATCAACACAAAATGTATTTCAAAAGTGCAGAACCATTATATCTTACAGTCTTAGAGGACATATGCTGCTCTCTTAGTTACACGCCCTGCACTTTAACAGCAGAATAATGTGTTACATTGTATAACGTTCCTGTTATTTTCATCAATTCCACGAGATCCACATTCTCATTTTTGTTACATTTCAATAAGTCAGAAGTATAAATAAAACATTTTTAAGATGGCCATCTCAAGCTCATCTTTTGACTTGGAACCAGGAATTCACACATACTTGTTAATCTTCAAAACTTCTTGTAAATAGCAATTCATTTTGAATTGACCTTAACAGATGCCTCTTAGCAACAATTGCACTTTGAAACGCTGGGGTACAGGTTAGGTTGGTTACACAGCTGGATCTTAGCAGTGGAATAATCCATGGTACAACTTCACTGAATGTATCCCGTCATACATCAAAGGCAGAATTTTCCGGTACTCTTACAGTGTGATTGCAAGTGGTGAGGCTCATAAAATTCTCCTTTTGCCACCCTCTCACCCACTCCTGACCTGTCTGCAATTTTCTGCAGGGCGTGTGCGAAAATCTTCCCTTGCCATAATTAACCCCTTTAAGTGGCTAATTATTGGCTTCTTAAAGACTGCTTCCCACCTGGTCTCAATTTTGAGGCTGGTGGTGGAGTTCAGGGTGGGGGCATACCCAGCCAGGTCACCCTTCTCATGCCTCAGGGAGGAAGGGGAAGGGGGGTGGGGGTGGGGGTGGGGGGGTACCTCCCTGAAGAGCTCCCTTTCCACATCAGGTGCCCCTTCCCCTAGTCCTGCTCCCTTGGGTGCTCCATGCCCTACCAGCCTCTCCAACAAGATCCCAAGCCCCTCTACTCACCCTCCTCCCCCACCCCCAGGCCTCAACTCCCCACCATGAGACACCCCCACACTTACCTGGTCCTGGACTCTGGGACTTAGAATCTGGGGACTGCATGCAGTCCCAGTCTTGGCCACTGCTGCTACTGGCTCTGCTGGAATTACAGAGCAGCCAGCTGATTGGCCTCCAGCTTTCTGAGGCTGGACCTCCACCCAAGTGAGGGTTAAGTGGTTGTGGGGCTGCCACAATTCGTGGGGGTCCCTTCCCCACCAACTCTTTGGGTGAAGGGGCAGGTGTTGCACCTTCTGCGGTTACATGGGAAGGTGCCGTGGAAGGGGGTTGAGGTGTAGGGGGTGATGGTGGAGTGGAACAGGGTGTCCCAGAGGGAACGATCCCGGCGGAATGCTGCCAGGGGGGTTGAAAGGAAGATGTGTTTGGTGGTGGCATCATGTTGGAGTTGGCGGAAATGGCGGAGCATGATCCTTTGAATGCGGAGGCTGGTGGGGTGATAAGTGAGGACAAGGGGGACCCTATTTAAGTTTCTGGGAGGGAGAGGAAGGTGTGAGGGCGGATGCGCGGGAGATGGGCCGGACACGGTTGAGGGCCCTGTCAACCACCATGGGTGGAAAACCTCGGTTAAGGAAGAAGGAAGACATGTCAGAGGAACTGTTTTTGAAAGTGGCATCATCAGAACAGATGCGACAGAGGCGAAGGAACTGAGAGAATGCGATGGAGTCCTTACAGGAAGCTGTAGTCAAGGTAACTGTGGTAGGGTTGTAATGGATATTGGTGGACAGTCTATCACCAGAAATTGAGACAGAGAGGTCAAGGAAGGGAAGTGTCAGAGATGGACCATGTGAAAATGTTGGAGGGGTAGAAATTGGAAGCAAAATTAATAACTTTTTCCAGGTCCAGACGAGATCATGAAGCAGCACCGAAGTAATCATCGATGTACCGGAGAAAGAGTTGTGGGAGGGGGCCGGAGTAGGACCGGAACAAGGAATGTTCCACATACCCCATAAAGAGACAGGCATAGCTGGGGCCCATGTGGGTACCCATAGCCACACCTTTTATTTGGAGGAAGTGAGAGGAGTTTAAGGAGAAGTTGTTCAATGTGGGAACAAATTCAGCCAGACGGAGGAGAGTAGTGGTGGATGGGGATTGTTCGGGCCTCTGTTTGAGGAAGAAGTGGAGAGCCATCAGACCATCCCAGTGGGGGATGGAGGTGTAGAGGGATTGGACGTCCATGGTAAAAAGGAGGCGGTTGGGGCCAGGGAGCTGGAAATTGTTGATATGATGTAGGGTGTCAGAGGAATCATGGATGTAGGTGGGAAGGGACTGGACAAGAGGAGAGAGAATGGAGTTAAGATAGTGAGAAATGAGTTCCGTGGGGCAGGAACAGGCTGACACGATCGGTCTGCCGGGACAGTCCTGTTTGTGGATTTTGGGTAGGAGGTAGAAGCGGGCCGTCCGAGGTTGGGAGACTATCAGGTTGGAAGCTGTGGAAGGAAGATCTCCAGAGGAGATGAGGTCAGTAACAGTCCTGGAAACACTGGCTTGATGTTGGTGGGATCATGGTCCAGGGGGAAGTAGGAGGAAGTTACCTTTCCCTATCTCTATAAGCTTCACCAGTCCTGCAGACCCCTGAACATTTCATTCTTCTGACCACAACCTCTTACGAATCTCCCCATCTTTAGTCCCAGCATTAATGGCTATGTCTTCAGACACCTCAGTCTCACTTTCTGAAATTCCCTCCTTAAACCACCCCCAAATCTTCACATGCTTCTTCTCATCTACAAAATTTATAAGTCCCTGACTTTGTGAAAGTTTTCATTGTTCCTCATCGCTCATAGACTCACAAACGTTTACAGCACAGGAGGAGGCCATTCAGCCCATTGTGTCTGTGCCGGTCAGCAAAGATCTGACTACACTCATCCTATTTTCCAGCGCTTGGCCTATAGCCCTGGAGGCTATGGCAATGCAAGTGAATATCTAAATACTTCTTAAATGTACAAGAGTTTCTGAATCCACCACCCTTTCAGGCAGTGAGTTCCAGACTCCCACCACCCTCTGGGTGAAAAGATTTCTCCTCAACCCCCCTCTTAGCCTTCTACCTCTTACCTTAAATCTATGCCCCCTCTGCTAATGGAAAAAGTGCCTTCCTATCCACCCTATCTATGCCCCTCATAATCTTATACACCTCTATTAGGTCCCCTCTCAACCTTCACTACTTCAAGGAAAACAATCCCAGCTTATCCAACATTTTCTCATTTGGATCAGCATTTGTTTTTCCACATGCTTCTGTGAAGTGGGATGTTTGTCTACATTAAATTATGCTATACCAAAGGAAGCTGTTCTAGTTCTTGCTATAATGCATGTTATTATAAAGGAGCATAAAATCCAGCATGCTGGGAAAAATGTTAGTATAAATCTGTTAGGAGATCTGTTACTATAAATAAATTGAATGCCTCAATCAGATTATTGTTGGTAAATTATTTATTCTACTCTCTATACATTTTTATTTCAGTTCTATACTATTGTATAGTACATATATGATGTCATGTGACCAATTGTTCACAATCATGAGAATTAACATTTATTTCCTTTTCATATTTTGGTTGTCAAAACACACCAGTATCAGTATTCCCTCTATTATTTTTTGTAGAAAAATATGGGTAATTTAAGTGTGTCCCTTTTGAATATTTTGGCACGACTGCACATGTTAAGTAACAAAAAGGGACCAAGTTGTACACTGTCTTCACAGGGATTTTAGGGTCACTGCTTACAGGGAACATTGTCCAGTACATCACATGGATACATGATCAAAAACAACACTTCATAGAGAATTTGGAATAAAAAGACTTACAGATTCTTGAATTATTCATGAGTTTTATGTTCAAAAATCCATCGCTTTTTATTGTGGCTGCACTTTGAAATTAAGATTAATAGTTCCAATTTATTATCAGTCAGCTCCCCCAGATTGCTCATTTTTCCACCCTCATTAAATGCCACCCATTTGTAACTAATTTGGTTTCCCCTTTATGGTGCATCAATCTGCAGTGGATAGTTGATTTCCCTCAAGTCTTTATGAATGCCTTGCATGATTGGGCACCAGGAAGCAATACCAGTAGATTTGTCAGTTGTGACTCAGTGGGTAGTCCTCTTGCCTCTGAATCACGCAGTTGTGGGTTTAAGACCCAGTCCAGAACTTGAGCATAAAAATCAAGGCTGACACTTTAATGTAGTATTGAGGGCATGCTGCACTGCTGGAGGTGCTGTTGTTCAGATGAGATGGTAAAACAAGGCCCTGTTTGTCTGCTCTGGTGGACGTAAAAGATCCCATGATGTTATTTTGCAGATCAGGGGAGTTATCCCCACTGTCCTGATCATTTTTTAACCCTCAATGAACATCACAAAAACAGATTATCTGGTCACTATCACACTGCTGTTTGTGGGAGTTTGCTGTGTGCAAAATTGGCTGTTGGATTTCCTGCATTACAACAGTGACTATACTTCAAAAGCACTTCACTGGCTGTAAAACACTTCTATACTTATCTTTTGTTATTCCTTACCCCTCACCTTCCAAGTAGTCAACTAGGCTGCATATACCCAATCCTGACATCTCAGCTGACATAGGAAGCCACAATATGCAGAATCCTGGTCTCTGTGGTATATCATGTTGATACACCAATATATTGCCCCAGTAATGTGCTACATGTTAGTGTCAGCTGTGGTCCAGTTGGTAGCACTCTTGGATCAAAGTTAGGATTATGGATTACGTCCACTCCAGGATTTTACGTGGGACAGGGGAGGTCCAGGGCGGCCCACCTGCCTTTGCCCCAGTTGAGGTCCATAAGAGCTGCTTCACACTTGGACTAAATTTTGAGACTAGCAGGAGGAGTTCAGGGGCAGAGGGGAATCCCCGCATGTCACCCTTTTCAGGCCTTAGGTGGGAAGGTGGAGCACCCCCATCAAGGACCTGTTTTCCATATCGGGCCCTCCCCCCAAGGTCTGCTCCCTCCCACCCAGCCTCTCCAACAAGATCTCCACTCCACCCTCCTCTCTCCACCCCACCAGACCTCAACTACCCTTCCTGCCATAAGGCACTTACCTGGTCCTGGACTCTGAGACTTAGAATCTGTGGAGACTACTGCCACTGGCGCTGCTAGGACTACAGAGCTGCCGGCCAATCAGATTGGCTAGCAGCTCTCTGAGGTGGGACTTCTGCCTAAGTGAAAGGTGGAAGTCCCGTCTTCAGACAATTAACACTTCTCTGAGCAGTAAATGGACGTGGGCCTGCTGTGATCAGCGGGATGCATTCCCCATTGACTCTTCAGGTGATGGGGCAGAAAACCCTGCCATCCAAAAAATCCTACCCAAGGTCTTGAATACAATAATCAAGGATAACACTCCAATGCCCACTGAGGGAGTGCTGCACGGTTGCAAGTGCTGTCATTTGGATGAGATGTTAAACTGGGGCCTTAGGTGGACATAAAATATCTCGGCAATATCTTGAAGAAGAGGAGAATTATGCTCAATATTAATCCATCAATCAACAACATAAAAAACAGGTTACCTGGTCGTTATCACATTGCTGTTTGTGGGAGATTGCTATGCGCATATTGGCTGCCATGTTTCCTATATTATGACAGGTAAACACTAAAAAAAAACTTCAATGGCTGTAAAGCACTTTGGGGTGTCTGATAGTTGTGAAAGGTGCCATATAAATTCAAGTATTGTTTTCTTTTTACAAGGTCTTCAAAATGGAGTAAAATTTGAATTTTGAATGTTGATTTTTGCAAAGCAATGTGGAGCATCAACCAAATTTGTTTTAATTACTGGTTCGCCTATTTAGGTTTGATTTGATTTATTGACTGGGCACTGGCTTGCAGGCAAATTGTGGGAGGTAGATTGAATGTCATAATCTGAGATTCTGTGTCTCTTTTTCCCACAAATAGGACCCAGGCATAAATGTCTTAATATGCCTCAATTGGCTAGTTCCTTCAAAAGTCCCATGCAGTCAATTCAATTGCAGTCAAAAAATAAAAATAGAAAATTCTGGATATATGCAACAGCTTAGGCAGCATCTGTGGAGAAAGGAAAAGGAAAGGAAAACATTGCATGCCTATGACCCTTTGTCAGAATTGTTAGATGTTGTAGATGAACAATTTATAAGGAGGTACAGAGCAAGGGAAAGAGTATTGGGAAAAATGACCATGTACATAAGGAAAGAAAAAGAATGATCAGTAAAGTGATAGGGTGACACAGTATATGATTAAATTACAGTGCTGATAATAGTATAAGGGGAAAGAAGGTGTGATGAGAGAATTTAGAGAAATAAAAGATGTGCATGCAATCCAGAAGATGTATGAATGGTTAAAGCAGCACAGCAAAGGGAGGGAAGTTTTTGAAAATCTTGCAAGTAGATGCTTCAGGAATGTGACATGAGAAAAAAAGTTAGATAACAGCGGTGCCAAACCCCCTGCTCGCTATTGCTGATGGGGAAATTCCGACCCTAAGCATCAACTGACAACCACACCCCTTTGCTCTCACCACCTCCGGAAGGACGGGTGCACCCAACCCACAGAACCGGCATCTACTGTCCGAGAAAAAATAAGTACTTTAAATGTGGTGGGGGCTGATGTTTTGACAGATTCCGCAGCATTGGCTCATTCGTTATTTGATTTCTGCAAGACTTTGAAGAGAGGGTTTTAAGAATCAACAAAAGTAGCCCAGGAGTCAGAAAGACTGTAAAAGGAGTGAAGGTAGTAAACATTTAATATAAAACTTACCTTTATATATCATGAAATTCAACTTTAAAATATTATTGAAGGGAAATGAAACCCTCAAGACATTGTTCCAAATCTGTGTTGTCACTAGAGTGAAATATTGTAACGTCTTCTTAAAAACATTCTATACTCAAATGTGTGCTTTCTGTCAGCTCCCAGCCAATCAGTGAAAATATTAACCATGCAAATACCCTAAGGAAGTAGTTTTCAGAGACACCACTGACCACACTGTAAATTCATTCACAATTACATTCATATGTAAGAATGAATGAAGATGCATTTATATGGTGCTTTTAGATTACCCAAAGCACATTACAGCCAATTACTTGCAAAGTATTATCATTCTCGAAACATAGACAGGCACAGCAGTCAACTTGTACATAGCAAAGTGGCACAATGAACAAATGACTAGTTAATCTATTGTTGGTGATCTTGATTGAGGGGGGGAAATGGTGGCCAGAACACCAGGTGAACACTAAGATAAAAGCAAAAAACTGCGGATGCCGGAAATTCAAAACAAAAACAAAAACAAAATTTATTTTGAACACTCTAGGCCTGAATTTTATGCTCCGCCCTCACCATGGCGGCGGGGGGGGGGGGGGAGCGTGAAATTGCATGGATCGGATTCCCTCCGGGATCCCGCCCATCCTGACCTGGTCGCGATTTTACGCTGGGGTGGGCAGGGCATCGGAAGGGAAACTCACCCATACCCCAGTTAAGTGGCTTAAGTGGCACTTAAGGGCCTTTTCCCGACTAGCCTCAAATTTTAGGCTGGCGGGCAGATGACAGGCAAACCCAAAAATCAACAGAGTTCGATACCGAGGGGAGTGGAGGTGGCGCCTCCATCAGAAGCCCCCTTAAAGCCCAATGACCTCCTGACCTCCCACCGGACTATCCTCCTGGGACCTCAATCGCATCCTCCCCCCCACACCCCGCAGGCCTTCCGTACCCTCCCCGCCCTGGGACCCCTGTCACTTAGCTCACATCCGGTTCCCGGCACTAAGTTCCAGGCAGCTCCATGCAGTACCTCTTCCGGCCACTGCAGTGCTGTTCTTGGAGGGACTGGAGAGCTGGCCAGCCTTATGTCAATCAATGCTCGCTAAAGCATGGAATGCCTTCGGGCCTGCTGGAGTCAGCGGGGATGTGTGGAAGGATCCAGGTGGAGGAGGGAGTCCGGGGTGGAGGAAGGGGTAAGGGTGGAGGAAGGGGTTAAGGTGGGGTGGATGCCCAGCTGAGCATGCAAGGCTGGGGTCCATGGAGTCAATGTCTGCCTCCTGGGGAACAAAATGAGGGTGGGTGTGGTAGGAGGGAATGGTGAGTATGAGGGAAGAGTGAGCTGGTAGGGTTGGAGGATGAGGGTGCAAGGGTAGTGGTAGAAGGGAGGGTGAGGGTGGTTGGTTGGGACTTGGAGGTAGACACCAACCCTGGGGTGGGAAGGAGGAGGTCGGGGAGGTCAATGTGGATGGGGGTGGGATTCCTCGGAAGATAGGGAATATGCATGTTCACCTGGGCATCCTGAAAAGAGTTCTGATTGATTGGTGATGGTGGAGAGGAGAAAGGACATGAGTGACTGGGGGAGGGGAAAGATCGGGGAGCTGAAAACATACTTGACAGTGTCCATGCCTCTGAACCCGAAAATTAGCGGAGCTTCATATTGAGTGGGCACAGGTGCTGCATGGGGGTGTGATCAGTGGATGGGCGGAGATGCAGGTCAGCTCAGGTGGACAACTGAAAGAGAATCCCATTGAAAATGCTCAGAACATTGAGATGAGTGTGATGGAGGAAGGCTCCACGAGCATGGGAGAGTGCTTGCACAAGTCGCCGAAAGGCCCTGCCACACACATTTCTCCCTCCAGAGTCACTTGTGTTCTGGCTGCAAGCAGCTGAACTGCGTGTGGGGGAGGGGAAGGGGGGGTTAGGGGGGTGATGCAAGGGGAGGATTCACGAAGACTGTAAATGAAGCTCAAAGACACCTCTGAGAATCTTGAGTGGATGACCCAGGGGTATCCAGCTGTGGCTTCTCCACCCTTTGGGTGCCCAAGGGCCCCGGCCTGACTCTTTGAGGGGAAGAGCACCTGGAGGGACGTTAAGGTGCCCTATTTCCCTCTCACATTGCCACCTGTGGCTACCACGATAAAGTGCAGGTCTCACATATCTCCATGTTCTGCTGGACTAGGGTCCCCGTGGCATCCACCATTCTTTCAATGGAGACACATGTGGACACCATTTCATCAGAGAGCAGGTGGATGCACTCTTCGACTTGTGTGCCACTCTGTTGAGGGCTTCCCACAGCTCTGCGTGATGTTTCCCGTCTTCTGCTGATTCTCCACAATAAGTTGGAAGGCCGAATCCAGAGGTTCGTCATTTAATTGGACCTCACAGGTGCCTCTTCCCCAGCAGTCCTCAGAGTGCCGGGGAGCTCGGCTGAACCTGCCTCCTCCTGCTGCGCTCGTGTCCATGTGATGACTACCAGATTGTGAACCCAAGCCTGTTCTAGATCTAATTCCCACCGAGGTGTGTGCCTCTGCACTGGTGGAGGGTGTGGGTAAGCGCTGTGACATGTCCTCAAGGCTGCTTATTTCCAGCTCTTCAATGGAGGAGGTGTCATCTTGGCTGGAGGTGAGGATGTGGATGGGGCTGAGGGACTGGCTGGCTGAGGGTGTCGGTCACTCGGCAGAGCTCCCTGTGAACCAAAGTAGAGATAATGAGTGCATGGCAGCAGAGTCAAAAGCAGAAGAGAGAGAGCACTCACAGTTGCATTGATCTTGCAAGATCCTCACATGGGTGTTCACTGCCGACCTCAGCGTCACCGCAGGCACAGTCCACGTCTTCATCAGTCAGCACGATGGCACACTCCTCAATGTGAGTGAGGAGCCTAATGTGGGCCATTCCACCCCCAGTCTGGGACCTCCCCCTGCTGTTGTCAGCTAGCTTGTCCTGCATGAAAACAGATGGAGAGAGTGTGAGCAGGATGCATGGCACAGCCTGGAATGATTGTGTGGTGAACAGAGCCATGGACGGGATGAGAACATGAGCTCCAGAGTTTATGAGGCTGATGGAGATGTGAGGGTGTGTGTGTGAGAGTTAGTGGTTTTGTCCCTTGAGGTATGAGATCCCTGTGGTTGTGTGATGGGTTTGTGAGTGTGTGAGTTGAGAGTGTGATGAGAAGAGTGACTTACTCTGGCGGAAAAAATAAGACCATATATCCTCTTTCTGCACTGGGTGGTTGTCCTCTTTTGCAGAGCATTGGCGCTGGACACCACTGCCACCGCCTCCCATGTTGAGTTGGTGACCTTGCTTGCTGGCCCATGCCCAGAGTGGCGGGGGTAGAGGACTTCGCAATGGGCCTCCACTGCGTCCAGTACGCGCTTGAGGGAGGCGTCACTAAATCTGGGGGCAGCATGTTTCCTCCCATTGGCAGCCATCAGTTCCCAGCAGCTTCCGATCCCTTGAAGAGTGCTGGCTCTGTGCAGGTGTGACCTTTAAATATGGCGCCGGGTTTACTAAAGGCCTGAGGTGAATTAGAGGCCTGGCGTGTTTCCCAGGAATGCATAATTAACGAGGCAGGACTAGGATGATATGGTGCAGAAAGTCACCATTGCGGCCAAAGGGTAAAATGTTCTTTTTCCCACCCTCTTAGCGCACAATGTAAATCTGGGACAATTCCACCCGGTGCTCCTCCTGATCTGCCTGGGTTTCCCACAGCAGCATTGGGTTAAAATTGACGGATGTTTTTCCATGAATGCTGCTTGACCTGCCCAGCGGTTACAGCATGTTTTTCACTTCAGATTTCAAGCATTCACAGTATTTAACTGAGAAAGATTTAATGATGTTAATTGTTATTATTTCGCACTGGAAAACCCAGCAATTGATTTTCGGGTGGCTGGGAATCCCAAAATATTCAGAGCTCTGGGAACACAGCAATACAAAAATAGGGGAAACCCAGTCACCGTGATGGAAAGAGCTGGAGTCAAATGTGAGACTAAACACGCACACAGCGGGATTACGGAGGTGAAGTTGGGGTCAGCCTGACCACTGGGCAGTGGGCTCGGTTGAGACTGTTGAAGAAATTCTGTTGCAAACAATGTTGGGAACGGCAGCAACAGCCACCATTACTCTTTCTACTGACGGTTTGCACTCAAGACCTGAGCATTTGGAAAGAAAACATTTTTTTGTGTTCCCCCCACCCATTGAAACCGGCGACATGGAGAAACTTCCTGCAGTTATCAGCGAGACTCGCCAGTGTGTGTATGGGGGCAGCGCCCTGCTCAGTTTCATCAGGGGGCTCGTTGCAAACACTCAAGTTGGGGCGAAGGTTGGTTCCGTGTTTCCCCACAATCCAGCTTCACACGGCAGGGGTGGGAAACGCAAATATCCAGCTTTATGTCCTGATTTCAGATCGGCGAAACCGGATTGTAAAGCTTGCCCCGGGCCAGCTGTCACTCGAGGTGCCGGAGTGAAAGCAGCCGGCGTTCACTTTAAATGCGTCGTGAAATCCCAATGCAACGGATCGGCTTTTTTGTCGTTTCGATCATTTCGGGCTGGCTTGCCCAGAATGTAGGTGACCGAGTGGTGCCTCTGCATTATTATTATTATCCTGCGATTCTCCCCAATGACGGCCAATCTGCAGATTAGGTTCCCCACCCCACCCCCCAATATAAAAGCAAAATACGGTGGATGCTGGAAATCTGAAACAAACACACCAAGTTAACGTTTCGACTCGGTATGACCCTTCTTCAGCTCAAGACTCGAAACGTTAACTTTTTTTCTCTCTCTCTCTCTGCACCGATGCTGTCAGACCTGCTGAGTTCTTCCAGCATTTTCTGTTTTTGTTTCAGATTTTTTTTTTTCCAGTGCTGGGGTGTGCACACCAGCAAGATGAGACATGTCTTCATGAGCCATGACATCATTGTTTATGCCAGTTGTACACGTTTGCAGATTGTTTAATAAAGGCAGGGGTGGAAGATTGGTATGTGTTTTTTTTTTGGAACAGGAGTAAGGCCATTCAGCTAATCGAATCTGATCCACATTCAGTTACTTTGATCCATATCTCAACTGCCTTTGATGTCCTCCCTAACATTCTGTTAATGTCAACCTTGAAAATGACAATTGACTCAGCATTCACAGCCACATTTCCACTATTCTTTGTGTGAACTGGAAATATGCTTCTTGATTTCACTTTGAAATGGCCAACGCTCCAATTTTAAGATTGTCACCACCTCCCCCCCCCACCCCTCATCCCCCACCAGCACCAGGTTCTGGATTTTCCACCAGATGAAAGGGCTTCGCTTTTCAGTATCTGCTCTATCCAATTTTAAAAATATCATTCTAAGCCCCTCAATTAAATCAAACCTCAGCCTTCTGAACTCAAGGGAATGCAAACCAAGTTTTGCTACAACAAAACACCGTGGATGCTGGAAATCTGAACTAAAAGCAGAAAATGGTGGAAATACTCAGCAGGTCAGGCAGTATCTGTTAGAAAGAAACAGAAGTTAAAGTTTCAGATCGATGACCTTTCACCAGAAGTGGGAAAAGTTAAAAATGTAATAGATTTTAAGCAAGTCAAAGATTTATTTGGTGGGGAGGGTGGGGGGGGGAGTAGGGAGGGCAAAAGAACAAAAGGGAAGGTCTGTAATAGGATGGAAGACAGGAGAGTTAACTGACAAAAGAATTGATGGTACAGGGCCAAAGGGACAAGTAATGGGACTAGTAAAAAATCAAAAGATATGTCTATAGGAGGCAAGGATGGCAGAATGATGAACAGCTGCTGCGTCTGAAAGCAAAACCGAAAAATGAGCGTAAAAACCAAACCGGCAAAGAAAAGGGAAATAAAATGGGGGCCTATTTGGCCCAGAAGGCTGCCTATTTGAAAGATGAGGTGCTATTCTTTGAGTTTACATTGAACTTCATTGGAATATTGCAGGAGGCAGGGAACAAAGAAGTCAAAGTGTGAGCAAGATGGAAAATTAAAATGACTGGCGACTGTAAGCTCAGGGTCATACTTGCTGACTGAACGGAGAGGGTCACCCAATCTTTGTTTGGTCTCTCCAATGTAGTGGAGACTCTGCATTGTGAGCACCATAGAAATATAGAAAATAGAAGTAGGACTATCTCATTCGGTCCTTCGAGCCTGCTCCAACTTTCAATATGATCATGGCTGATCCTCTATTTCAACACCATACTTCCACACTCTCCCCATACCCCTTGACACCTTAAGAGTCTAGAAATATTTCTATTTCCTTCTTAAATATATTCAGTGACCTGGCCTGCACAGCCTTCTGTGGTAGAGAATTCCACAGGTTCACCTCCCTCTGAGTGAAGAAGTTTCTCCTCATCTCAGTCCTAAATGGCCTACCCCGTATCCTGAGTCTGTGACCCCTTGTTCTAGACACCCCCCAACCAGAGGAAACATCATTCCTGCATCCAGTCTGTCCAGCACTGTCAGAATTTTATACGTTTCAATAAGAACCCCTCTCATTCTTCTAAATTCCAGTGAACACAGGCTGAGTCAGCCCAATCTCTTCTCATACGACAATCCTGCCGTCCCATCAATCAGTCTGGTGAACCTTCACTACACCCCCTCTATGGCAAGTATATCTTTCCTTAGGTAAGGAGACCAAAACTGCACACAGTACTCTAGAGGCAGAATTTTGCCCTTGACGTGCGAGATCGGTGGGGGCGGATGGGAAGCCGACTGCCGCCTGTGATCCATAGCGCATTGCGATTTCACGCTGGTGGGCAAATTAAGGCCCGCCCAACGTGATATGCGAGCGGCAGTGCTAAGCACTGCCTATGCAGGCGAGCCGGCCTAGCGCTGAATAACCTCCCTGAGGCACAGAGCTGCCTCAGGGAGATGAAGAAAATATTGAATACATTATTAAACATCAGAAAAATTTAATAAAACATGTCCCCTCATGTGACTCTGTCACATGAGCAGGGACATCTTTTTAATTAAAAATTAAAGTCTTTATTTCATTTGTATTTGCTTTTGGAAATCTCATCCCGCCTGTGAATGAGGTTTCCAAAAAAAATGCAAAGGCCGCTAGGCCTTTTTGCCTGCCTGTCAACCGTTGGGTTGAACGGGCAGTGAAAAATTCAAGACAATTGATAACTTAATGGCATTAATAGGCCTTTTAATTGTCAGCGGGCATGCTGCCAGCTCTGGCGCATACCTGCCGACCTAACTATCGTGTGACTACACATTGACATCAGCATGCTCGGCCAACATCGACACACTTAATTTCACGCTCGGTCGGATCGGGCGCGCGCCCACCCGCCGAGCTAAAAATTCTGGCCCAGTTGTGGTCTCACCAAAGCCCCGAATAGCTGCAGTAAAACATAATTGCTCCTGTACTCAAGTCCTCTTGCATTACGTTTGGTTCCCTCATCCAAAGCATTGATATATATTGTAAATAGCTGGGGCCCAAGCACTGATACAGTTTACTAATGAAGTGTTTGTAAGTGACTGTTTCATCTGGAAGGGGTGTTTGGGTTGGGACCTTGGATGAAAGGAGGTAAAAAGGAGGGTGTTTCATCTCCTGTGCTTGCATGGAAAAGTGCCCTGGGAAGAGGAAGGGGTGTTGGGTTTGAATAAGGTCTGGGCCAGGGTGTCACGGAGGAAAGAGCCTTCAGAATGCTAAGACAAGAGGGGAAAATGTGTTTAGTGGAGTATTTAAAATTCAAGAGTGTTAGTGTGAGACTGAGTAACATGTAGGCCAGATCAGATAAGGATGGCAGTTCCACTTTTATTGATAGCAACTTTTTGTTCCAATTTTTTGTAAACTGAATTTAAATTCTCAAACTGCCATGCTGGGATTTGAACTCACCTTCTCTGGAACATTACTCCAGTTACATAATCTACTGTTCCAAAAATCTAGTTCATATTTCATACATTTTAGAATATAAGTTCTAGTTTTAGGAATTAAAGGGATAAATGTAAGATAAATGGAAAACTAACCTGTGTTTACCTTACAAGGTCACAGTTGGAAGTGAGTAAATTTAAGCAGCGAATGACCCATCTCTGGACCTCTTAGTGGAACCAGGGAGTCTGGAGAGAGGGTAATTATATCCATTAGAGATGCAAATTATTCATATGTGTCTCAGATCAAAGAGTTGCTTGAGAGTAAAACATAATTGGTTTGCATTTCAGTTTTGGAACATCACAGAGCATGCCACATTGCCATAGAGATGGGATGTGGGGGTTAGAAGGATCTTTTGTTTAAGTTATCTCTTTGTGTTTGCTGATAGAAACAAGCAGTTCAGTTTGGAAACCATTAGAAGGCAGTTAGCCTTGTAGGAGCTAGCTTGGAACAGGCAGGGGGAAAGTATCTACCAGGAGCCGGTAATCAGCCATGGGATCAGCAGCTGTATAGAAGCTGTGGGAGCATAGAAGAATATTAGCAACCAGGGATGTTCCTAATGTTTAAATCCCTAAACAAGAGGGCAGTTGCAATTTTACTTTGATGTAGACTGCATATCTCACTGGGCTGAGGGGGAGATGATTGTTAGCCCTGCATTTTAAGCAGAGAAAATACTAACTTTATCATTTACTGCATGAAATGGGGGTGAGTTTGGAATTCGTGAAGGGAAAAGGAGATGGAAGATTTGCCTAGCTCGAAGCTAGAGGAAGAAATCTACAGTGGTCCTCATAGAGCCTTGTGGTGTAATTCTATCAGTTAATTTAAATGTTAATGGTCCCTACAGGATTGTAACACTGCTGTATATTAATGACCACAGAAAAACCTGATACTGGGCTGACTCCTATCATGATCAGTTCCATCATAACCTGGAAGCAACATAACACAACAATATCTTTCACTGGACCAATAAAAAGTCACACTACTGGACTAGTAATTTGTAAAACCAGGAACATGTCCTACACCATGGCGTCAAGGCAGCTGAAAGCCCTGCTCTCATTAATGGAGAAGAGGGAAGGAGAGATGCACAAGAAACCAGAATCAACAGAACAGATACTTGACAGGGTACAGGACTGAAGGAAGTTGCAATTAAAGGGAGGGGTGAGGCCATGAATAATTTAAATACAAAGATGAGAATTTGAAGTTGGAGGCTTTGGGGGCCTGATAGCCAATGCAGGTCAGCAAGGACATGTGTTCACTATGGAATACACTAAGCTATGGAACAGGATACATGCAGCAGAATTCTGGATGAGATCAAGTTTGGATAATGGAAAGTAGGGAAGCATTGGAACTAATTTTTCTAGTAAGCCATATGGCAACCTGAAAGTCCCCAAGCAGCCCATGCACAAGTCAGCTCCTCTAGATTGCTTCATGTGCAGAGCCATACAAAAAAACATAAAGGAGCCATGCGCTTAAATAAAACACCCATGCACTCCATGAAAAAAAAATAGAGGGTAACGTTGATTGGAGCAGTCAAATCTGGAAGTGACAAGGGAATGGTAAGGATTTCAGTGGCAGCTGAGCTGAAGAAAGGTTGGAGGCTGGCAATGTTACTGCAGTGAAAGTATGTATCTTTGTGGTGGAGAGGATACGGGGTCAGAATGAGGTTGCAGCCATAATAAAAACGGAAAATGCTGGAAAAACTCCGCATGTCTGACAGCATCTGTGGAGAGAGAAACAGAGTTAACGTTTTGAGTCTATATCACCTTTCTTCAGAGGTTGCAGCCAATTTGGTTCAGCGGTAGTCAATGGCTGGGCAGGGGGGAAAGTATGAAGTTTGTGGGAGGGACCAAAGACGAATGTTTTGATTTTCGCAATGTTTAACTAGAGAAAGTTGTGACTAATCCAAGATGCATGTAGAACATGCAGCCAATATACAGGGGTAGTGGAGAAGTCAAAAATGATGGTGGAGAGGTAGAGTTTGGTGTTGCCAGCTTACATGCAGAAGCTCATGTCATGTATACAGAATATGTTGCAAAGCATTAAACATACAGAAAGAGAAGGAGCCTAAGATAGATCATTGGGGATTTGAGGGATAACAGTACAGGGTCATAAGTCTTGTCCTATCTCCAGCACATTGGCTGAATCAATGGCATTAATACTAACTTTTTTATAAACCTGGAAAAGGGGACATTAACACTGATGTCTACATCAAATAGAGTTGGCACATATGCAAGAAGTAAATCGTCTGAGTTGCTTTTTCCTAACTTTGCTGAGCTTTTTACCAGTCACTGTGACTATATCTAATTACTGACAGTCTGAAGGTATCATTTTCACATTGAAAAGTTTAAAATTGATTGAAATTGCTTGAGAGAGATGCCTAACTAGTAACGGTATGATTCATTTAAAAATCACTTTGAGAAAGAGCTTTTATATTTAATGACACCCATTTTTTAAAAATTTGTAATTCTCAAAGGCAAGAATTTGATTGGTGTGCTGCAAACAATCCATGGTCCCACTTTATTGTTTGGCACAGTCATGTGCTCCTTACTGGGAGAAAGATTCAAATACTGGGGCTTTAGTTCAAAAATCTTCATTGTCGATCAAAATCCACACCTGCCAACTTCAGGAGCCAAGTAAGTTTCTCAGAAGTTCTGAATCATTGAATGGTGGAATAGGATTGCACAAACTGAGGATATTTTATCTATTAAGTCTGTGCCAACTCTTTCAAAGAACAATCCAGTTTTTACCACTCCCCTGTTCTTTCTCCATATCCATGGAATTTTTTCTCCTTCAAGTATTTATCCAATTCACCTTTTAAGGCTATTTGTATTGACCATCAGATCAGGCATGTTTTCCTCACGTCGCTTCTGGCTCTATTGCCAATCGCCCTAAATGTGTGCGCTCCAGTCATCAAACCTTCGACTGTTAGAAACCGTTTCTCTGTTTTTACTCTATCTCAACCTTTCACGCTTTTAAACAGCTCTATCAATTCTCTTCTTAGCCTTCTCTGTTATAAGGAGAATAAATGCAGCTTCTTCAGTTTATCCCTGTAACTGTAATCCTTTAACTCTGGAACCATTCTGGTAAATCTCTTTTGTACCCTCTGCAAAGCCTACACGTCATTCCTGAAGTGTGGTGCTCTGAATTGGACACAAAGCACCAGCTGGGTCTGGCTCATGAGCATGGGGAGGCCTAGAGTTTCTGCCTAGATATCAGAACAATCTAGGCAGAAGTGACTGATATAGCACAAAAGATTTTGGAATTTAAAATGTAAATGAGTTGTGCCAATAACTATTTTCACTCTTGATTCCATTAACTTTTACACTACTTTAAAGCTCAATTTGTTAATTGACATACAGAAATTCAGGCTACTCACCTGAAGGAGGAACAACACAAGGAAAGTGTATGGAATATTAATAAAAATAGAGCAGAAAGTTATTAAATTTTATGTAATAATCTTCAGGTCAAACTATCCTAACATTTTATTTTCCCACCTTTTCCTTGATATATCAAGGGAAGGAAACAAGTACAGAATCTCGGGAAACACAGGAACAAATACAATGATAAGTCTAGAATAGCAGTATTTCCGCATTGCAAACAATTGTTATTTAACAGATGCAACATTCCTCCAAGCACAAGCTCCCAGTATTGATTAATTTTTATTCATTTTATCGAGTCAGGAAAAAGAAAGTTTCCAAGTAAATGTCAACTCATTGACAGCTTCATTTCCTACTTTACAGAAATCATTGCAGTGACCAATCATGTGAAACTATAGCTAAAGCAAATTTGCATTAGACTGCATTCACAGGACTATCCATTACAAAACAAAATATATCTTTTTTGTCGTTGTACAAGAGCTTGGTTCTGCCTCATTTATTTATTAGAGGAAGTATAGAGGAATTTTCCATATTTTCTTTCTCTGAATTGGCCCTGGGTTTTTGATATTATCTGGACTCTCCCAGGAGACTACATGGCATATTGAGGGTCAGGGGTCTTGTGATGTAATGCATAAGGCATCACAAATTTATGTGACATGCTGATGGACCAACAAGTCTTTTCCTTTCAGCATATTGATGTGTTTTTATGATTGGTCTTGAAATAGTAATTAATTGGCTGTAAAGCACTTTGAGACATCCTGAGAATGTGATAAGATTCTGTACAAATACTCATTATTTTGGCAACATTCTCCTTGATAGGAGAATTTTTGTGTGTTCTTGAGCTAGAATTTTATGTCCCGCGGGCGGGCGGGCGCGCCCGACCTGATGGCGAGTAAAATAGTGCACGGTGACATCAGGGGAGCGTCCTGACGTCATCATGCGATATTTTGGTCAGCAGGTGTGCACGAGAGTCGGCAGCGTACCCGCTGACAATTAAGAGGCCTATTAAGGAAGGATGTGATTGCACTGGAGGGGGTGCAGAGAAGATTCACCAGGATGTTACCTGGGATGAAACACTTAAGTTATGAAGAGAGGTTAGGTAGGCTTGGGTTGTTTTCACTGGAGCAGAGAAGACTGAGGGTGACCGGATCGAGGTGTACAAGATTATGAGGGGCATGGACAGGGTGGATAGGGAGCAGTTGTTGCTCTTAGTTGAAGGGTCAATCACGAGGGGACATAAGTTCAAGGTGAGGGGCAGGAGGTTATGGGGGGATGCGAGGAAAAACTTTTTTACCCAGAAGGTGGTGACGGTCTGGAATGCACTGCCTGGGAGGGTGGTGGAGGTGGGTTGCCTCACATCCTTTAAAAAGTACCTGAATGAGCACTTGGCACATCATAACATTCAAGGCTATGGGCCAAGAGCTGGTAAATGAGATTAGGTAGGTAGGTCAGGTGTTTCTCATGTGTCGGTGCAGACTCGATGGGCCAAAGGGCCTCTTCTGCACTGTGTGATTCTGTGATTCTGTGAAGGCCATTAATCAATTAATTTAATCCTATTTTTCGCTGCCCATCCAACCTCACGGTTGGCGGGCGGGTGAATAGGCCAGGCGGCCTTTGCATTTTTGAGGAAACCTTATCCATGGGCGGGATGAGGTTTCCAACAGTAATTTTTTAAAAAATAAAAATTTTCAAACAGCATTTTTATTATGTCACTGTTCATGTGATTGAGTCATGTGGGGACATGTTTCCCTTGTTTTTAAGATCTTTATTTTTCATTTCAAAATTCTCCAACTCCCTGAGGCAGCTCTGTGCCTTCAGGGTGTTTTTAGTGTGAGCTCCCCCGTGCATTCGCAGACTTCAGCGCTTGCACCCCTCCTTCTCCCATCCTGGCAGCACTGGGACTCTCAGTGCATGGTCAGACCTCGATTGCGGGAGGCAGTCCGTTTCGCAGCTTTTCCCGGGCCCGCCCGACGAAGGGAAATCCTGCCCCTTGTGATTGTTCTACAGGAGCAGAAGTAGGTCATTTAGCCCCACAAACCTGTTCAGCCACTCGGTGAGATCATGGTTGATCTTCGACCTAACTCCTCATAACTACCTTTGTTCCAAATCCCTTAGTACTATTGGTTAGCAAAAATCTATCAATCTCATTCCCATTAATATCTTGAAAACTTTGATCAATCAAACCCTTAACAATCTAAATTCCAATGAATACAATGTTAGTTTATGCAATATATCCTCATAATTTAACCCTCAGTGTCTAGGTGTCATTCTGGAAAATCCATATTGCACTTCCTCCAAGGACCTTGTATAGCTTAGGTATCATTTCTACCCCTTGTATTCTAGTCCTCTAGATATAAAGGCAAGCATTCTATTAGGCTCTTTGATTATTTTCTCTACTTATTCATGACACTTTATTGATCTATGTACCTTTACCCCCTCCCCAATTCTCTTTGGACCCCCACTGTTTCTAGCTTTTTCCCAGTTTGAAAGTACCCTGTTCTGTCCTTTTTAGGTCCTAAGTGGATGACCTCACGTTTGCCACAGTTTTTCTCATTCTCTTAATCTATCAATGTGTCTTTGTAATGTTGTACTTTCATCTACACTACTTGAAATGTTGCCTATCTTGGTGCCATTTGGATATTTGGATATGTATGTTGATGGAGTCATGCTATTACCAGGAATCATAAACATCTGGCAGTGCATCCTATCGTAATACATACTTTAATAGTCAAAGGCAGGCTTGCAGCACAGTCTACCCATTCATACCATTAATGTTTCTTTTGCACTGTTGACCTGTGCAGAACCCCCACCCCCAAACCCTCCCAAGCATCTACAAGAACTTAAAACTTAAAATCATAATTCTTAAGATGGCTAGAATGACTAGAAATTATTACTCGATGCTTAGTCATTCATATCATATTCTTCAATTGACTTCTTTAATGGAGACAATAACCCAAAATGATCAATCTCTCCTTTACAAAAGTGCAGAGAGGGGTTTGAAACAAGTGTATTAAGGTCACAAGAAATTTCTAGGCCAATGTATGTCTTTGCTGCTTCTGCCTGACAGTTGTGACCACCTAGTGGCCATTCATGTTTCAACAACAGTGGCAATGAAAGTGTCATCATGTGGCTAAAAATACATCGAGAAGAATACAATGATTAAGCATACTGAAGCTGTGTTTTACACAATACAGCAAGACAAATTGTGTTACCTTATGAGGCCAATTACACACTTCTTCCTTACTGTGTCATGACTATCCATCCAATTTTCCTGGGAGAGAGGTCTGAACCATTTTGATGGCCTGGACTCATTTGCCTGCACAAGCACTGAATTAGCACTCACAGGCAACTCACTAGTCAGGCAGCAGGGGAAAGAAATCCAGAAACTCCTCTGAGGAACCAAGTTGTAAACTCAGCATTAAAGGAGTGGTGGAAGGGGTGGGTTTCTCGGGGGGGGTTGTTGGTTGGGGGGAATGTGGTGGGGACGACAGACTTTCTGGCAGGGCCATATGAGAAATATTCATGTGCCTACTGGCCCTCCAGAAATCTGGGGAATAAACAATAACTTGGCTGTTCCTGGAGCAGTCTTCAGCAGTTCCTTTAAAATCTATCGGTTAGGTTTCTCTGTACCTAGAACCAGTAGATTTAGTGCAGTCTGCCTATTGGTATCTTAAAATTAGGAGCATAGGACTTAGGAGAAGGAGTAGGCCATTCGGCCTTTCCGCCTGCTCCGCCATCCGATAAGATCATGGCTGATCTGGTCCATTTTCCTGCCTGCCCTCCATAACCCTTGACTCCCTTGTCTATCAGAAATCTAACTCAGCTTTGAATAAGTTCAATGACTCAGCTTCCACTGCTTTCTGGGGAAGAGAATTCCACATACCAACAACTTTCTGAGAGAAAAACTTCTCCTCATCTCTGACTTAAAAGGGAGACCATTTATTCTTAAACTTTGTCTCACAGTTCTAGTTTCCCCCAATGGAGGAAACATCCTCCCGGTGTCCACCCTATCAATTACCCTCATGATCTTATATGTTTCAATAAGATCACCTTTCATTCTTCTAAAGTCCATTGGGTATAGGCCCAACCTGTTCAACCTTTCTTCATAAGATAAGCCCTTCATCCCAGGAATATGTTCTGTGAACCTTCTCTGAACTGCTTCTAACACAATTATATCCTTTTTCAAATAAGGAGAGCAAAAGTGTACGCAGTACTCCAGATGTGGTCTCACCAATACCCTGTACAACTGCAGTAAAACCTCTCTACTTTTATGTTGCATTCCACTTGCAATAAACACCAACATTCCATTTGTCTTCCTAATCACTTGCTGTACCTGCATATTGACTTTTTGTGATTCTTGGCAGGACACCCAGATCCCTCTGTACCACCGAGTTCTGCAATCTCTCCATTTCAATAATATACTGCTTTTCTACTCTTCCTGCCAAAGTGGGCAAGTTCACATTTTCCACAAATTGCATGCATGCCCTAAATTCAGTGGGTTCTGATGAAAAGTCATAAGCTGAAACTTTAACTGTTTCTCTCTCCATGGGTGCTGCCAGATCTCCTGAATATTTCCAGTGTTTTCTGTTTTTACCTTGAATTTCCAGCATTCGCAGTATATCGCTTTTGAATCAATCTTATCTGCATATGATAAGTAGGCTCACACCCGAAAATGTACACATTTGGGCCATTCATGTCAAACACACAATGAAAGATATTGGGGAGCAGATCAGGAGGAAATGGGTGGCAAGTTCAGTCCTGCAATTACCATTCCACATGAAAGTGGAACAAAATTACCCTCAATTATTTGTTATCTTAAAATCCTATAGCAAAATTAAGTTCACAGCGGTTTAAGCCTGTGTGACTATGACAATTTAAGTAGTAATATTGGATTTTATAGTGTTCACTTTGTAAGTAGAATAGTATAAATAGAAGACACAGTCGATATAAATTGAAACTGATATTGTATCATTTTTGCATGTATTGAAACCCACTTTGATGAATGAATCAACTGGTCACTAAAAAGCATATGGCATGATTGGACAACTTTGCATATTCAAATAAGTTATGACATCCTTGAGATATGTTTTTTTTCAATTAATGCAATATTTTATTTCAACGGTGTCCAATCTTTTGCAGCTGAGGAACAGATTTGTGTGCCATGGCAAGCAAAGGGTCATTTGCGTTTAAGTGCTTTGGAGTCAGGCAAAAGGTAAGACTCTCATACAAAAGATTTAGGATCCCATATAGCAAAATACAAAATTTCCACACACAAAATCACAAGAACGCCCATCTCTCAAATGCATAAAAGCCTCAAATCGCCACTGCAAAAATTGGACTACAGCCCAAACCTCACTTCCCTTTTTGCTCGTCATTTCTCGGCATCATCTGGTTCACAGTCATTGTGATCATCACTTACTCCCTGGTGCTCACATTGCTTCTGATATCATTGTTACTGCTGCCATTGCCACCTCCATCCTCTGCGTGCATTACCACTGCCAACTCTGCACCAAGTAAGATGTGTAAGCAGTCGAAAGCTGCAGCCTCAGCTCCTTAAACCTCATAGGCCTGAAGGGTTGATAAATGCTGCTCCCACATTGTTTGAACGCCACCAGTCAGAGAGTCGTGTTTTTGTTTTCTCTGATTTTGGACAATTTTAAGCGCTGAAGCTGAGAAAATGGGAAGTCAACATTACACTCAAGTGCATAAAAGTGCTGAACAAAAGAATCTCAGGAAAAATCTTGCACAAGCTTTCACCATTACTTTGTTGCAATATTTATTTAACGTAAGGAAAATCAAGAACCAGAAAAGCCTCACTGTCTCATTTATTTTTACACTTTATAACAATGGAAATTTTCCATTAATGCACTTCTTTTAAACAATGCCACTCGCATTAAGTTTGCACTTTTTAACAGCTGCTTCAGCTAAGATAAATTTGGATGAGCACTTGAAACACCATAGCATACAGGGCTATGGGCCAAGTGCTGGAAAATGGGATTAGAATAGATAGGTGCTTGATGGCTGGCATGGACATGATGGGCCGAAGGGCCTGTTTCTGTGCTGTATAACTCTATGATAGTTGTATTTTATTTCATACTGAGGAATAAGCATTTTTGCACAATTTAGCACAGGTTGGTAAAGGCTGAAGCTTTTTCAGCTCTATGCTAATAACATACCCTCCACTGGTTTATCTTCAATACTAGCCATATGTGTGGTCTGAGCTGTAAAATGTAAAATTTAATAAACATTAAACACAAAAGTAGCAGACTTTGTGTACAGTGGAATATTTCATCCTTAAAAAAAAGAAAACCGTGCCTTAAAGTTTTAGCCCATGGTATCATTATAAATTATTAAGATTTACATTTTTTAATAGGTTCTGAGTGAGATTGACAATTCGCAGACAGCTCTCTACTGTGGACCTCAGTAGGAACAATGCTGAGGCTGTCAAATTCATTTTATAGTCAGGAAAGGGAGCAATCCTTTATATTATTAGCCCCAGAAGTGAGCAGCAGCTTTGTCAAAGGCACTTTTCTTCAGAAATCAGGTTATGTCTGTTGACACCACGTGAAGAACATGTGTGTTGAGTTTCCTGGCCAATGCATATTTCGCAATCAGGAAAGGTTCATTGGTCATTTATCTTTTTGCCTCAGTCTCTGAGAGAGGACTTTAAATGATGTTCCCTTGCCACTGGTTCTCCAACCAGAGAAAATAGTTTTACCTATTCAGACTATGAAGACCTTTCATAATTTATAGAATCATAGAATGGCTACTGCACGGATGGAAAATATTCAGCCCGTCAAGTTCATGCTGGCTCTCTGCACGAGAATCCAGCTAGTCCCACTCACCCACACTTTTCCTACGTGTAGCCTGGCAATTTCTTTCCCTTCAAGCACTTAAATAATTTTCTTTTGAAAGCCACAATTAAATCTGCCTCCATCACACATACTTGCAGGCAATACATTCCAGATCCTGACCACTCTGCATGAAAAAGTTTTTCCTCATGCTGCCTTTGAGTCTTCTCCCAATTGCTTTAAATCTGTGTACCCTGGTTCTGGATGCTTCTGCTAATGGGGACAGGTGTTTTTTCTGTCTGCTCTGTTTGGTCATCTCAATATTTTGAACATCTATATCAAATCTCCCCTCAACCACCTCTGCTGTATGGGGAACAGCCCAGCTGCTGAATGGGGAACAGCCCAGCTGCTGTATGGGGAACATCCTAGCTTCCCCAATTTGTCCAAGTAACTGAAGTCCCTCATTCCTGGAAATATGCTAGTAAGCATTTTCTGCGCTCTCTAAAGTCTTCACATTCTTCCTAAAGTGCTGTGCCAAATATATGAGACAATTCTGTAGCTGAAGCCAAATCAGCATTTTATAAAGGTTCACCATAACTTCCTTGCTTTTATAGTCTATGCCCCTATTTATAAAACCCAAGATCCCAAATGCTTTTATTTAAACTGCTGTTACAGACAGGAGAGGAGTTAATTTAAACAGCACTAACTTCTCTTCTCACCTTCCATCGGTAAACAGAAAGGTGTTTTTGATTTGTTTCCCTCTTTATAAGTATATGGTATATTTCCCAACTCTTTGGTTTTGGTGTGATCCAATTTTCTATTAGTAACCCCACAGCAAACTTGAGATAGGATGAACTTAAAAAGTTAGTTCATTTGCACACACTCAAAATGCGAGAAGATGGTTCGCAACATTCCCCCTCACCTTCTGATAGCAAAGAGAAGGATAGAGAAAAGAAACATTTACAGTACAGAGACCACAAAGGAAAGAAATAGAAACGTAGGGTCCAGGGCCCAGATTCAAAGTCCAATGAGGTATTTGTTTATGGAGATTGGTGGCTGAAAACCAATGGTGTAGAATTCATTTTTCTGATTGTGTTGACTTCACATGGTGAGATAGGCAGAGATTAATTAATCTTGTAGGCCATGACACAGAACTTCCGACAGAAGCAGTATTGATGGGGCCAGGTGTTCAACCTAAGCAGAGCTCCTTTTCTGTGAGGCTGTTAGTCAGATGGTAAAAAGCAGACTGAGACTATGCAGTCCAGCAAGGCAATATTACTTGTTCCACAAGCCAGAGGCCCATGTCACGTTGCTCCCACCTCTCCACCACCTTTGGCAAAGGATGTGTATCCATCGCCTGGATTCCAACAACTGGTAAATATCTTGGCCCTAGGAATTGTGGGGCCTCTGTCTTAGCAGATGATCCATCTCCTTCTGGCCAGTCTGGGTTATTAAATGCAGATAGCCTTTGTATAGCTCTTTTTCAAGTTGGGTTGTACAGGCCATAGGGGGTCGTTAGTGGATCCTCAGGGATAATGAGTTGTGAGTTTTTCTAAAACAGCCAAGAGGCTTCTTTTGTTCAGGGGACACGAACAGACACAGTTTCAGACATTTTAAAGCTCCTTGTTCAGTTTTTTAAATCTTAGAAATAACAATATGTATCTGTATGTATTTTATAAAAAAATAAGCAGTGTTTTCCCAAACTACCCTGCTACCTTCAACAATTTGTGCATGTATACCTCCAGGTCTCTCTCTATCTGCACCCCCACCTACCCCTGATTTAGCTTATATTGTGTCTCCTCTTTCTTCCTACAAAAATGTATCATTTCACATTTCTCTGCATTAAGTTTCATCTGCCACCTGTCTGCCTATTCTGTGACCTCTTGAAGTCTATCACCATCCACCTCACATGTGCTATCTGCCGCCCTGCTTGAACTTTTCCATGCCTCAACACTGCTCCACATTTCTCGCTGGGTCTTGTGAGCCTGGCTTCTCCAGAGATGCAGAGCACAGCATCCCTCAGAGAGCTCCATCGCAGCACTGTAGCGTTGGGGTGAAGACAAAGACATGCCCCCTTTTTTATTGCCATGTGGTAAGTTTAAATGTCCAATGTGAATGTTAGTGAGTGGGTAAATGGATGAATGTTGGTGAATGGGTGAGTGAATGAATGAGCGAATGGGTAGGTGAGTGAGGTAAGTGGGTAAGTTGGGTAGGATGGCAGACCAGTAAGGTGGTAGGTCGATAGAATGGCAGGTGGGTGGAGCAGTAGATAGGTAAGATGGTAGGTGGTAGGATGGCATCTGGGTAGAGTGACAGGTGGATAAGGTGGTAGGTGGGTGAAGTGGTAGGTGGGTAGGGTGGTAGGTGGGGAGGGTGGCAGGTGGGTAAGGTGGCAGGTGGGTAGGGCAGCAGATAGGTAAGATGGTGGTGGGTAAGGTGGCAGGAGGGTGAGGTGGCAGGTGGGTCAGGAGGTAGGAAGGTCACGTCAGGAGGGATAGTCAGGTCAGGGGCTAGTCAGATTGGGCTGGGGTAGTTAGGTGGTCGGGAGGCAGTCAGGCAGTTGGGAGGGTGTAGTCGGGTCAGGTCGGGGGTAGATGGGTATTCAGAGTGGTAGTCAGATCAGGTTAGTCCCGGAGTCAGTGGGATGGTCGTGTGGTTTGTGGGGTTAGTCTGGTTGGTTTGGACTGGGTTGGTAGGGGGGTAGTCGGGCGGTCAGGGGTGGTAGTCCAGTTGTCAGGGGCTAATTGGGTCAAGTTGGGTCGGGGCTAGTCGGGGGGACAGGGGCATGGTCATGTGGTCAGGATTGGGGGTTAGTCTGATCAGATTGGGTAAGGTCTGGGGTATAGTCAAGAGTCGTGGGTTAGTCCGTGGGTTGTGTTGTAGCCAGGGTGGTAGAGGAGGAAGTTGGGCAGGTCAAGTGTGAGTGAGGGGGTCAGTTCTATAGCTATCCAGGAGTTAGACTAGAATTTTTCTGTCTAATATTTCCTGGATAACTATTCAGGTAAGTTCCATGGAACTGGCCAAGGTCTCTGACTGTAGCTCAGAGACAGAGACATTTGCAGGGGGTCCCAGGGAGCAGGGGAATTGCCAATCAGGAGTTCAAACTGCCCAGGCAATTCCCACAGAGATCAGTGCATTGGGACGTCTGTGGGGTTCCAATGTGCATCTTGGATCATACGTCTGGTCTCCGACGACCTGGAGACCAGAAGGTCTGGGCCAAGATCTTTTATATCTACCTGAAAGAGCAAATAAAACCCCTGTTTAAAACCTTACTCTTTGGGGATACTTTTAACCACAAAAAATGGGCGTTGTGGTCGAGTGTGATGTTAAAATGTTAAAATCTGAAACCCAATCCCAACCCACTCCTGGTTTTAACAGGGGTGAGCAACCTACCCTCTCTCAGAGGCACTCAGGCCATTTAAACATTATATTGATACTACACACCTGACATTTAACCAATCTTCCAGGCTTACCCTTAACCAGCTGAGATTCTCAGGCTTGGAGAAACCTGACAATGAAGGAGCGGTGAGGACTGTTTCGTGGAAAGGCCAATTGCCCCTTTCAGTACTGCTAGTGGGCCAAGAAGAGCAAGCATGCTTCCTCCTAACCATCTGACACCACTCCCCCCCCCGAATCCTCCAACCCCCCAACCCCGATGGTCCCATTAACACACGGCTGCTCCAAACCTCCCATTGGCTACGGCCTTCCCTGGAGACATGCCTGCCCAACATAGAGCCCACCCAGTCAATCAAGTTGAAAATCAATCAATCTGCTTGAAAGCAAAGATGCAAGTTGTGGACTCAAAACTCCACAATGTGCCGGGAGATACAGAAGTCTTCCAGCTCGCTCTCAAAACCCAGCCCTGGTCCCGATTGATGCCGATGTCCCGATTTTTGAAGCCCAACAGCAGCTGCAATTGCCTGAACTGGCCAGTGGGTGTCACCTGATACCTGAATTGAGCACAGTTAGACAATTCAAAAAGGTCAGATCCACATGAGGTTTGAATGATGTGTGGCTTGTCCCTTATCCATTAGAGGGCATCAAGTATTCTGATGAAAAGCCACAGACCTGAAACGTTAACTCTGTTTATCTCTCTCAGTGGCTGTTTCATGACCTCGTCAGTATTTCCAGCATCTTGTGTTTTTATTTCAGATTTACAGCATCCACTGTATTTTGCTTTTGAAAATGTAGAGCTTTTATGGAATGTCACAGGGATCAAGGAGAAGGGAGAGAGATTCCAGGCTTACTGGCATCAGTGTCATTAATTGGAGGAATGTGGAAAATTATCTCAATTTTTCAACCTGAAAAATATGGAAAATCTAGGAAACACCGCACAAGGTTTGAGAACCAGTAATATAACCAATGAACACTCCAAAATATACATGCACTGAGGTCCATTTCGAATCAACCTACCAATTTCAGGTAGAGATAAGAAACTGTGACTAATTATTCATGCCTTTGTGAACGCTAGACTTGACTATTCCAATGCTCTCCAGAATGGCCCCCCCCTTTCATCCTCCGTAAATTTGAGCTTATCCAAAACTCTGCTGCCCGTGTTCTAACTTGTATCAAGTCCCATTCACCCATCACCACTGTGCTCGCTAACCTACACTGGTACCCGGTCCAGTGGGGGGGCCGGTGGGGTGGGGATCAGTGCTGGGCGTGGGGTGTTGTGGTGGAAACAGGGGAAAATGGTAGTGTTGATGGATTTGGATTTTGGAGGCTTGCAGAATTTGGGAAGGAATTTGTGTCTCAATGTTGAAGGGGCTGTGTTTAAGCCTGGTTACCATCTCCCATGGTGCCAGTGTGTGTTAAGCGTGTCTCTGTGAAGTCATCTCAAATGATGATGGTGCCCTTCATTCTCCTTGTTTTATTCCCCCACAGGTGAAACATCAGCAGCATGCACCCACCATCCCCAATGGACAAAATTCACCTCTGAAGGGGAGGAGGAAACCTCAGGATCACATCCAGCTCTGCACCTAGCAACGCATAGATACACGCATCTCAGTGGGCATGCGCAATTTGGCTTAACAGGATCCAAACACTGGTGCAAGCACATCACAGCCACCAGAACAGAGAGTGAGGTAGTGCAGGCCTCTGGCAGTTGGAGGGCTGTTGGAGGTGACATAGATGCTGAGTCCCAAGCTGATGAGTCCCAAGCCCCTGGAGTCGATCATCAAATGGCAGATGCTGTATATAAAGCACGAGGTACATGGAGATGTGGCAGAGATTCCAGAGGGGCTTCTCGCACTGACAGTGGAGGAGGCCATCCAGACCACAAGTGCTGAGATCACCCACTCTTCAGAATGCATGGCTTCTTCCATCGAGAGACCGGTGACTGTCATGGAGGCCCAAACCCAGCAGCTCACTGATGGGATACCGGGTATGTGTTCTGACCTGCATTCCATCGCCTTGTATCTGTGCTCCAGTGCCCAGAGCCAAGGCGAGGGAAGGTTCAAATGATTACTAAACTAACTTGCAACATGATCAAACTGCCCCACCTTCTCCAGCTGACTCTTCTGCTAAAGTCAGCCACAGTCCCACTTGCAGCTTTTTTATCTGCCTTTGCAATGCCTCCTCATACCTGGCATAACTCCCTCTGGGCGTTTTTCCCATGCACCCACCAAAAAATGGCATGGGCAACGTAAACTCAGCCTATTGGCCTGTTAATAGCTTGTTAATTCATTTTTTTTTAAATGGCAGGTGGGCTGCCGATTTCAGCGCCTGCCCAACTTGCGTATTAACGGAGATCAGTGGAATGACATCAGGTTAGCGACCTGACATCATCACACTGGGGGGCAGTGGTCCCAATTTCCAAATGTAAAATTCACCCCATAGAAACTGAAAATACTGGTTTTCAAAAGGAAGGTCATAGTTGACCAACCTTATTGAAAAGCACCAGAAAGAGTAGACAATTAGTATATTTGGATTTTCAAGCAACCAAAGAGTAAACTCATGATTAAGGTCAAAGGATGTAGAATCAGTGGACAATGAGCAGAATGGATAGCAAGCTGGTTACAAAACAGAAGACAGAATGTAGGAGTTAGGGTAGTAATTCTGACTGACAGAAGTCCGGAAGTGGTGTTCCACGAGGTTTGGTGCTGGAACTAATAGTGCTCACCGTTTACATAAAAGCACTTGTATTGGGGAGCTGGCTGGCTGAGTCTAGACAGCTCGCATGTGATTCAGAATAATGCTAACAAGGGTTTGATCCTGGTTCCGGCTGAGATAGACTTGAAGGCTGCCTCCTGGCCCTGCCCCATTGTAAAATCACGGCATAAAGTGTGGTTTGGTGACCTTCAAATAATCAAGGATGCTACCTGGACAAGAAGAACACCTGTAAAAGGCAGCAGTCAGAAAGCATGAAAATCTACTTTTAGGTTCACTATTTTTCAGGTGTTTTGGGGGCTCAGGACATTGAACATTAGCATTTGTTGCAACCATTTTATGCCACAGCAATGATCAATTTCTATGCCCATAAGTTTAAGAAAAATTATGTTTTGTAAATTTGGTGGAAGTCACAAGATGGGCAGAGTACGTCCTGATCCCAATTGGGCCAAGCAGGATGTGTTTGCAACTTTAGATGGTTTCTCTTTGTTCCGCAATACTGTACTAATATTATTTCCAAATGAAGAGCCCTCCTTCCCAACCCAAATCCACTGCACCAAAAGAGATATTCTCATCCCTTCTGTACACTTTGCATTTTTGCAAACAGCAGGAATGTCATATTGGGTCAAGGTTCAATTCTTGCTAGTTTAGCAGAAATTACTTTAGCCATGACTACCTTTCTCTTCCTTTTCATTTACTAGGTTTTAAGACAGTGATGCTAAAACTTGGTCAATTGTTCATTAAGTCTTATGGGGCAGAATTTTGCTGTCGGCGAGCAGGGGTCGGGGCCGCTTGCTGACAGGTAAAATGACGCGGGATGACATTGGGCGGAAACCCTGATGTCATCCCGCCCCATTTAAATTTTCAGGAAGGTGGGGGCGCAGCAAAATCAGCTGTGCGCCCGTCAACCTGTCAATTGAGGCCATTGACAGGATCATTTAAACAATTAAAGGACCTGCCCGTCCAACCTTAAGGTTGGCGGGTAGGTCAGGAGCCCCAGCGGCAAACAGAAAAAACACGAAACCTCATCCACCGGCGGGATGAGGTTTCATGCAGGGTTCTAAAAAGCCTAATAAAGTTTTACTGTAATTTATGAACATGTCCCCCCTCATGTGACATTGTCACATGAGGGGGGACATGTTAGGGATTTTTTTTTTTCTTTTTTAATCTTTTTCAAACTGTCAGCAATCTCCCTGAGGCTGCACTTAGCCTCAGGGAGATGTGCGCTCTTTCGTGCGCATGCACAAGAGAGCGCACTCTCGCTTTTGGGGAATCCCCCTTCCCGCCGGACATCATGCCAGACGGGCCTTAATTAGCCCTCCCACGTAAAATGGTGGCAGGGCCCGCTTCTCCGGCGGGGATCATCTCCCCGCCCGCCGGAGATTGGGTAGGACCCGCCCAGCAGGCAGAAAATTCTGCCCATGGTCCTGATTGCATAAAACAGTTTAGCTGTTCAAGCTTTTCAGATCATTATGTATTACAGTCATGTTATCTGAAGATGCATAATTCTAAAATCCTTTGCAGTAATGCCAGTAATTTATTCTTTCTTGGGATGTGGGTATCACTGGCAAGGCCAGCATTTGTTTCCCATCCATAATTGCCCTTGATTGGCTTGCTAGGCCATTTCAGAGGGCAGTTAAGAGTCAACCACATTACTGTCGGTCTGAAATCACATGTAGGCCAGACTGGGTAAGGATGTCAGAATTCTTTCCCTAAAGGACATTAGTGAACAAGATGGGTTTTTAGAACAATCGATGATAGTTTCACAGTCGCCATTACGGAGACTCACTTTCCACTGCAGGTTTCATTAATTGGATTCTAATCCCACCAGCTGCTGTTGTAGGATTTGAACCTGCGTCCCTAGAGCATTAACCTGAGCCTCTGGATAGCTAGTCCAGTGCCATTACCACTATACCACAACCTCCCTCTAAGTATGAGTCAGCAAAAACATGGCACTTAACGTTAACATTTTTAATGCTATGTCAATACACCTCTACAGTGGTGAGAGTGCAGATTTTGTTGATGGATGCCAAAGCTGAGATTCAATTGTCGGATGTTTTGGCCTCTACTTTACTGTGAGACTGACAACCCACACATAGGGCAGAATTTTGCCCTTGATGGGCGGGCAGCCAATCGCCACCGCCGAAGCAGGCCCTGCCGCCATTTTGAATGGGCGGGCCAATTAAGGCCCACCCAGCGGGCCACCCGACGGGAAGTGCTATGCACTTCCTGTGCAGTGGTGGGGAGGGATTCCCCAACTGTGAAAGTACACTTTTTTGTGCATGCGTGGGAAAGAGCTCGCTGTTCCCTGAGACTAAGTGCTGTCTCAGGGAGAGCGCTGAAAGTTTTATAAACTTAAAAAACAGAAAAATAAAAAAATTATTAATATGTCCCCCTCATGTGACAATGTCACATGAGATGGGACATGTTAATAAACATCACATAAAGTTTATTAAAGTTTTTTAAAACAGACATGAAACCTCCTCTCGCCAATGGATGAGGTTTCATGTTTTTTCAGAAGCCCGCTGGGGCTCCTGGCCTGCCCGCCAGCCTTAAGGTTGGACGGGCAGGGCCTTTAATTGGCTTAATTATCCTGTCAATGGCCTCAATTGGCCATCGACAGGTTGGCAGGCGGACAGCGCAATCAGCTGTCCGCCCGCCTTCCTGAATAGTTAAATTGGGTGGGATGACATCGGGGGTTCCTCCCAATGTCATCCAGCACCATTTTCGCGTCAGCAAGCGGGCCCCGCCCCCAACTCGCTGACGGAAAAATTCTGGCCATTGTCTTGGATAGAAGGAAATGATAGGGATTTACATCTGGGTATCATCAGCATTCATGTGGCAGTTGACACTGTGTCCATGATAAAAGTGAGGGGCAGCATGTTGTTGGGGAAGAGGAGAAGTCACAGATAGATCCTTGCGTAATTCTGGACATGATTGTGTTGGAGCTGGAGGAGAGAAGCCATTGCTGGAAGTTGGTTAGCTGTATTGAGATTGGTAGGAATGGAACCCTGCAAGGACAGTCCCACTGAAAAGAGATGGTGCTACAATCGGGTGAGGAGAGGTGCAATGTCTCCCCACTATTGCCATTCCCCATTTTACCGCAACAGGGTTTTTAAAAAGGATTTACTTGCCAATTCAGTGATTGTTTAACTTTTTAAGAACTGTGACAGTAAAAATCTCACACACACAGGTTTCCCTGAGTTTTTTTAAAAAAGAGAATAGTGTTTATTGTACCTAACTCAGTCTAATTGCCACGACTCACTGGGGATAGTGCGCTGCAATATCAAGCCCCACTGCTCCTTGAGCTGCGACAAATGTGAAAAACTTTGATCAATCCACCTGTTTAATTTAGGTTAACAGAATATGAGCACCAGGTTTGTAAACTTAATAAGTATTTATTGAACAAATTTTCTTTAATCAGTGGAAAAAGAAAGAAATATGAATTGCTAATTTATAACTCTATAACTTAAACACTGCCCCCTCTTAAATCCTTATTCACATACATACAAGACACATAAGACAAACAAAACCATGGATTTTAAGGGTGGGATAAAACAGTTCAATATCACCAATTCCGAAGTACAGTATTCGATGGTTTGATTTTGATTGATGTCTTCCAAATTCCTTTCAGTTCTTTGTTGATGACACGAGGTGGTCTTCCAACACTTTCAGTCTTTAGTTCACTGGTTGAGCACTTACCTTTCAATGTCTCTGACGGTGATTTTCCCCTTTGCCTCTTGACAGGGGTTTTCAGAGAGAGAGCAGGTTATAGAGATATGAGGAGAAAAAGCAAGCTAGCTATTATTTTAGAATTACTGGAGTCTCACACACACAAGAGAGAGAGGTTTCAGGTATTTTTCCTTTCAGGCTAGGAGCTATTCTGCTGCACTGCTCTCACACAAACCTTGGTCACCTGGTCAGGAGGCAATTAAAACATTGTTGCCAGGCAGTTCCCCATTAGACCGGACTCCTCTTCAGCACCATCCTGTCTTTCATGGCACAGTCTGTTCCAGAACAACAACATTGTATATATCCCTCACACTGTTCCAGTAGACATGTCGTTCAAATTGCAGCCATTATAATTTTAATCCACAGTCCAACAGAAATAAAAATATATGTTCTTTATACTGATAGAAATAATAGAAACACTACAACTTTTACACACATACACTTGAGGTTCACATACACACACACACACACACATACACACAGACAAGTAAATAACAGAGTGGGGAGAATAGATTGAGTAGTCTTTTTTGAATCCAGCAAAAGTTAACAGTATCCAGGTCTTGCAAGTTGATAATTTCAGGTGGAACTTGGTGCTCCCTCAGGATTTGGTACCAAGGGGGTTTAAGGATGTTGATGGTCAATTTATCTTTTTTTCTGGAAACAGCAGCCGCTGGGTTGATTTTTAAAACTCTGCCTGTAGTGTGAGGATGGTCAAACAGGTGTCAGGGCTTGAGCTTGCTAGATGGGTAGAGAAAGTGCCCTTTTGGGAACTTTCTAGAGATGCAAAAGAGGGTTAGCTGGCTCATCACATGGTCTCCTCTTATCAACTGTCCAGTTACCCAAATACACACATGGCTAGTGTATGCCAGGTGTATGGTTTCAACTTGATTAGATTATGGCGGCATAGTCGTCATCCAGGTGAATACACCAGGTGATTGTCTGGATGTTTTGTGAATAGGTTAGAAGATGATTCCCTTCAAGGTGATTGACACTCCTTCAAGGTAATTGTCTCTGCTGTTGTTTTCTAAACAAGTTGACTTGATTTTAAGGGAACTTGTAAGGTACAGTCATGCAAATGTTCAACCATCTTAGAAACTGCTGTTCCAAGTCACTGGAATACAATTTCAATCTTTTAAAACTCAATCAAGGGTTTTCAGCCAATAAATCCATAAAGTCACTGTTGATATGAAACGTGGCTTCATAACAGATGGTAAGAAAGATGTGTGATTAACTATGTCTGGCATCATGCTCTTGGTACTCTGAACAGGGTGGAAACTGAGCTAGCAAGGAATTGTGGGAAAGGTAAGCACACATCTGGTAGGCTGTGACACATTCACCGCGGTGGCATAGTGGTATTGTCACTGGACTAGTAATCCAGAGACCCAGGGTAATGCTCTGGGGACCCAGGTTCGAATCCCACCACAGCAGATGGTGGAATTTGAATTCAATAAAAATCTGGAATTAAAAGTCTAATGTTGACCATGAAACCACTGTTGATTGTCATGAAAACCCTTCTGGTTCAGTAATATCATTTAGAGAAGGAAATCTGCCGTCCTTACATGGTTTGGCCTATGTGTGACTCCAGATCCACACCAGCAACGTGGTTGATTCTTAACTACCTCTGAAATGACCTAGCAAGCCACTCAGTTGTATCAAACCACTACAGAAAATTGGACAAGGAATGAAACCAGATGTATCAACTGGCATCGATCTAGACACTGGAAACAACAACAGCAAACTCAGCCCTGTTGACTCTGCAAAGTATTCCTTACTAACAGCTGGGGACCAGTGCCAAAACTGGGGCAGTTGTCTTACAGCACAGTCAAGCAACAGCCTGACAGTCATACTCATGGAATCATACTTTATAGATCATGTTCCAGACACCACCATCACCATTCTAGGGGGGCAGGACATACCCAGCAGAGGTGGAGGCACAGTGTTATACAATCAGCCGGGAGTTGCCCTGGGAATCCTCAATATCGACTCTGAACTCCATGAAGTCTCACGGCATCAGGTCAAACATGAGCAAGGAAACCTCCTGCTGATTACCACATACTCCACCGCCCTCCCCTCACTGCTGCCACCTCCCACCCCACCCTGCCCTCAGGTGACGAATCAGTTCTCCTCCATGTTGAACATCACATGGAGGAAGCGCTACGAGTGGCAAGGATGCACAATGTATTCTGGGTGGGGGATTTTGACGTCCATCACCAAGAGCGGCTCGGTAGCACCACTACTAAAGGACGTAGCTGCTAGATCATGTCTGCAGCAGGGTGGTGAAGGAACAAACAAGAGAGAAAAACATACTTGACCACCCCACCAACTTGCCTGCTGCAGATGCATCTGTCCATGACAGTATCGGTAGGAGTTACCACCACACAGTCCTTGTGGAGACGCAGTCCCATCTTTACATTGAGGATACACTCCATCGTGTTATGTGGTACTTACACCATGCTAAATGGGATATATTTAGAACAGATCTAGCAACTCAAGACTGGGTATCCATGAGGCGCTGTGGGCCATCAGCAGCAGCAGCAGCAGAATTGTACTCAAACACAACCTATAATCTCATGGCCCAGCATATCCCCCACTCTACCATTACCACCAAGTCAAGGGATCAACCCTGGTTTAATGAAGAGTGCAGGAGGGCATGCCAGGAGCAGCACCAGGCATACCTAAAAATGAGATGTCAACCTAGTGAAGCTACAACACAAGACTACTTGTGCGCCAAACAACATAAGCAGCAAGTGATAGATAGAGTTAAGCAATTCCACAACCAACAGATCAGATCTAAACTCTGCTTTCCTGCCCACATCCAGTTATCAATTAAACAACTCACTGGAGGAGGAGACTCCACAAATATCCCCATCCTCAATAATGGGAGAGTCCAGTACATCAGTGCAAAAGGGAAGGCTGAAGCATTTGCTACAATTTTCAGCCAGAAGTGCCAAGTGGGGTGATCCATCTCAGCCTCCTCCAGAGGTCCCCAGCATCGCAGACACCAGTCTTCAGTCAATTCGATTCACTCCACGTGATAACAAGAAATGGCTGAAGGTACTGGATACTGCCGAGGCTGTGGGATCTGACAATATTCCGACAATATTCAATAGTACTGAAGACTTGTGCTCCAGAACTTGCTGCACCCCTAGCCAAGATGTTCCAATATAGCTACAACTCTGCCATCTACCCTGAGTGTGGAAAATTACCTAAGAGTTTTTTCTATACAAAAAAAAAGCAGGACAAATCCAACCCGACCAATTACCGCACTATCAGTTTACACTTGATCATCATTGAAGTGATGGAAGGGGTCATCAACTGTGCTATCAAAGCAGCACTTGCTTAACAATAACCTGTACACAGATGCTCAGTTTGGGTTCTGCCGCCAAGGTCACTGAGCTCCTGACCTCATTACAGCCTTGGTTATAACGTGAACAAAAGACCTGAACACCAGAGGTGAAGTTAGAGTCACGGCACTTAATTTTAAGGCAGCTTTTGACCGAGTGTGGCATCAAGCAGCCCCAGCAAAACTAGAGTCAATGAGAATCAGAAGGGAAACTCTATGTTGGTTGGGGCCATAACTAGCACAAAGGAAGACGGTTGCGGTTGTTGGAGGTCAGTCATCTCAGTTCCACCACATTACGGCAGGAGTTCCTCAGGGTAGATTCCTAGTCAGCTTTTGGCCGAGTGTGGCATCAAGCAGCCCAAGCAAAACTAGAGTCAATGAGAATCAGAAGGGAAACTCTATGTTGGTTGGAGTCATAACTAGCAGAAAGGAAGACTGTTGTGGTTGTTGGAGGTTAGTCATCTCAATTCCACCACATCACTGCAGGAGTTCCTCAGGGTAGAGTCCTAGGCCCTTCAGCTATCTTCAGCTGCTTCATCTATGACCTTCCTTCCATCATAAGATCAGAAGTGGGGATGTTCGCTGCTGATTGCACAATGTTCTGCACCATTCGTGACCCCTCAGATACTGAAGCAGTCCATGTCCAAATGCAGCAAGACCTGGACAACATCCAGACTTGAGCTGACAAGTGGTAAGTAACATTTGTGCCACAAAAGTACCAGGCAATGGCCATCTCCAACAGCAGTGAATCTAACCATCACCCCTTGACATCCAATAGCATTAATATCGCTTAATCCCCCACTATCAACATTCTGGGGGTTACCATTGACCAGAAACAGAACTGCATTAGCCATATAAATACTGTGGCTACAAGAGCAGGTCAGAGGCTAGGAATACTGTGGTGAGCAACTCACCTCGTGACTCCCCAAACCCTGTCCACCATCTACAAGGCAAAAGTCAGGAGTGTGATGGAATACTCTCCACTTGCCTGGATGAATGCAGCTTCAACAACACTCAAGAAGCTTGACACCATCCTGGACAAAGCAGTCCAGTTGATTGGCACCACATCCACAAACATTCACTCCCTCCACCACC
Organism: Cetorhinus maximus; assembly: GCF_964194155.1. Lineage (NCBI taxonomy): Eukaryota > Metazoa > Chordata > Chondrichthyes > Lamniformes > Cetorhinidae > Cetorhinus > Cetorhinus maximus. The sequence continues at coordinate 110,418,732 of NC_135888.1, read as the reverse complement.
GACACACAGTGGCAGCAGTGTGTACCATCTAAAAAATGCACTGCAGGAACTTACCAAGGCTCCTTAGACAGTGCCTTCCAAACCCACAACCGCCACCATCTAGAAGGATGAGGGCAGCTGATAAATGGGAACACCACCACCTGCAAACTCACCTCCAAGCCACTCACCATCCTGACTTAGAACTATATTGCCACATTCCTTCACTGTCACTGGGTCAAAATCCTGTAATTCCATCCCTAACAGCACTGTGGGTGTACCTACACCACATGGACTGTGGTGGTTCAAGAAGGCAGCTCACCACCACCTTCTCAAGGGCAGTTAGGGATGGGCAATAAATTCTGGCCTAGCCAGTGATGCCACATCCCATGAATGAGTAATTTAAAAAAGACCTTGGACAAGGAGGAGAGATTGAGTTGTAGTTGCAGGGGGTGCAAGGATTGGGGTCGAATGTTAGAGTCAAGTGTTATTAATGGTGGTTCTGAAGGAAAGAGAGCAATGCAAGAGCAGAGGGAGCCATTAATCATGTTAATATGTTGGCTGGGATTTTCCAGCCCCACTGTGGTGGGGCCCACCGCGGGGGATGCGGCGGCTCAGCCAAGAGTCCATTGACTTTCCGTGGGACCAGACGATCCTGGTGGTGGGCTGGAAAATCCCGGCCATTGTCTGTCCTTTCTCCCGTTGTGATCTTCACCAACCAGAGCTCAGCATTAAGTTTTCATTCCTATAACATTTACTTCTTTTCCAAACCAGACAGTGATATGTTTTCTCTGAGATGTTAATCAACATGGTAGCAATTGCTTTTGCTGAGAATCGGATCTAATACAACTTCTAATATAACTTCTCATTTCCCCTAGATTGGAATTCCTCTAGTGCCACACACAATTCTTCACCTGAGAGGACAGTATGACAATCTGTCACCAAGCCTGGGAGACATGCAGTGCCTCACATGAAGAGGCGCCTGGAGTATTTTGACCTCTTTATTTTGCCTCTCTGTCCTATAGAGAAGCTCCTGGCCTTTTGTCAAGCCCAAGACCGCAGCTGCAGAATGCACCACTGAGATTTCACCATGTGGGAAATCACTCGCAGCCTCAAATTCCAGGCTTTCAATGGCATCGCGTAGTGGATCATTAATGAGTCGCATTACCTTGGTGCCACCTGTGTTGATGTTCTTTTTCAATAGGCTTTGTAGCAATCTTAATAAAGTCGTAAAAATTTGGCCGATGCGTAGCTTGCAGGAATACTTATATAGTTTGCAGTTTGGATCTCCACTTAGAAGCCTCATTTGCTAATGTCTGTGGAGTTACATGGTGATCCATAGCGCTGTGAAGCCATTAACCAGGGCACTGAAGTTCATTCCTCTATTGATTTACCAAACTGTTGCATAATATCTGACACCATCTCTTTGCCTCCACATATGTCATACCCTGCAAACATCCTTCCTTAAAAAACAGGATTTCTGAGATCTGAATCCCTGGGCTCTATAGATAAGGAGTGATGTAGTGATGTATCCCTACTCCTGGTCAGTAATGTGTTTCTCCACCTGATCCTGATCACTGATGCTCTGTACATCGCCCAGCATACACCGTTCTGACTCACTTACCAATTACTCCCAAGTGTCCCTAAACAAGTGTTTGTAAGGTGAGTGAGTGTGTAAGATCACTTGTTCTGATGTGATTACATGGTGGATTACTCATCTTTTCCAGACACAGAGAGAAAAAATAGAAGGTGTTTGTGACCGAGCTTAAATTTTATTTTCAATAGGAAACATATGAAAGTTTATGATCTGGCACGCTGACAATTAATGTAGGGTGCAACAGGAAGAGAAGTAGAATGTCCGAATGAACCCTTTTACTTCACAATCTACCATAAATTCCCTGCCCTAGATTTGCAAGACATTTTCCTCAGAGGAATGAGAGGTTGCAGGTTTTGCACTTCTCATTGGTCCCTTCTATTATCTTTGTATACTCTTCATCAGCTATAACTGCGTCATTTAGCAGGATTTCTGCCAATGACAATTTGGGTGAGCAAATTGTCTATGAACTTAGCACCATTTGCTTTTTATTAACTCTCTGATTCATATCACCTGATGCCATAAATACTTGTCTAACAATCTGATGAGAAATATTAGATTTTGTTAAGGGCATACAATGATGACCTAACTGAGTAACTGCAGCTCAACTGATTTTCCAAAAATAATTGCCTTATTATACTCCATGTCAGATTTAATTTGTGCCATTTTCATAGAAGGTTTACTCAACAGCATAGGTATCTCACTATAGATGACATCAATACCTATAAATGGCTTCCTGCAGCTATTTTACATGGAATTACAACTCTCTTTAGTGGTTTCAATGTGTTGCCATCACCAAGCATAAAGCAAGTAGTACTTTTATATTCCTTAACCTTGAGATGATTCTCACTTGGTTAATCAATTTGTCCCACATACTGTTGAAATACAAGAACTACCTGGTACTGCACAAGTGAAAGGAGTCCATTACTAACACATTTAGCAAAGGAGTAAAACTCCTTATGATGAAAATAACATATTGAGACTCATCATTATTTTAATCCTCTTCCTTAAAATCCTCTTCAACTTGTGGCATTGAGAGCCCAGCCTCTTCGCTTTGGGCATTTCACCACATAATGATACTTCGAATCACACCTGAAACATCTATTAACTGTTTGCTGGACATTCCTGGATTAATTCTTCCCTTATTTTTGTTACAATTTTGTTTTATGCTGTAATAACCTGATTAAGGTGCTTTCACTTAATAGAAATTCTGAATCTTCATCACTATTCAATTCATGGACATCCACCTCACAAAATACTTTAATTCTGAGTTTACTCCTTTCAGGGAACAACAATAACAAGGCCAAACTTTGTTTTCCCTTTAGTAGGGCTATAATATGTGTCCACATATCCACTTAATTCTTCCATTGGTCATGTGGTTCAGACTCTGGGAACATTGGAGGATAATCATACCCTGACAATTTGCATCTGGTTACTGTCAGTTTCCACAATGGCCGGTAGGTTTTTAGTTTTCTTTATGAAAATCTTTTCTTCATTTCCAAACTTTACCTTTAGGCAACCATTCTTTACTACTAGGTTATATTCCATAGATCCAGGTGGTGAAGGTGCTGCCAATCCTTACACACTTTTATAAGCATTTATTTACAGAAATAAACTCCTCTTAATCCAACAGTTTCAGTCTGTTCCTATTCCATACCTCTTTTGTAATGGCGAACAAGTGAAGTCCCAGTTAATGCCCCCCACCTGAATACAATTAAATGCAATTAATACATAATTTATACTGCCATGTTCTGGTGTGAATGGTGGTGAATAATTAGCTAAAGAGAGCAGGAGGATCCATGACCATCCCCATCCTCAATAATGCAGCATGTGAGTGCAAATGACAAGGCTGAAGTATTTACAATGATCTTCAGCAAGAAGTACACAATGGATGTTCCATCTCAGTCTCCTCAAGAGGTCCTAAAATCTTAGAAACTAGTCTTCAACCAATTCAATTCACGCCATGTGATATCAAAAAACAGCTGAACACCCTGAGCACAGCCAAGGCTATGGGCTCCAAAAACATCCCAGCTGTAGTGCTGAAGACTTGTGCTCCAGAACTAGCCCCATCTCTAGCCAAGCTGATACCCAGGGTAATTCTCTGGGTATTGAATCCCACCACGGTAGATGGTGAATTTGAATTCAACAAAAAATCTGGAATTAAAGTCTAATGATGACCATGAAACCACTGTCAATTGTTGTAAAAACCCATCTTGTTCACAAATGTCCTTAGGGAAGGAAATCTGCTGTCCTTACCTGGTCTGGCCTATGTGTGACTCCAGGCCCACAGTAATGTGGCTGACTCTTTTAAAAAAAAATTGCCTTCCAAAATGGCCTAGCAAGCCACTCAATTCTCAAGGGCAATTAGGGATGGGCAATAAATGCTGACCCAGCCAGTGATGCCCACATCCCATGAATGAATAAAAGTACGCTACAGTAATGGCATCCACCCAACCAAGTGGAAAATTGCTGATGTATGTCCTGTCCACAAAAAAGCAGGACAAATACAACCTGGCTAATTACCACTCCATCAGCCTACTCTCAATCATTAGCCAAGTGATGGAAGGCTGTCGACAGTGCTATCAAGCAGGACTTAATCAGCAATAATCTGCTCACTGATGCTCTGTATAGGTTCCTCCAAGATCACTCAGTCCCAGACCATATTACAACCTTGGTCCAAACACAAAAGAGTTGAATTTCAGAGGTGAGGTGAAAGTGACTGCCCTTAATATCAAGTCAATATTTGACCAAGTGGCATCAAGGACTCCTGATAAAGTTGAGGTCAATGGGAATCAGGAGGAAAATTCTTCACTTGCTGGAGTCATACCTAACAAAAAGGGAAATGGTTTTGGTTATTGGAGGTCAATTGTTTCATCCTCAGGAAATCACTGTAAGGTTTCCTTAGGGTAGTGCCCTAGGCCCAACATCTTCATCAATGAACTGCCCTGAACCACAAGTTTAGAATTGGGGATGTTTTGCTGATAATTGCACAGTGTTCAGTACCATTCACAACTCCTCAGATACTGAAACAGTCTGTCCCTGCCTGCATGCAGCAAGACTGTACAACTTTCAATCTTCAGCTAATAAGTAATAATTAACAGTCCCACTGCCCAAATGCCAGACAATGACCATCTCCAATAAGAGAGAGTAGAAACCTCCTTTTGATGGTCAATGGCATTATCATCAATGAATCTCACACCATCAACATTTTCGGAGTCACCATTGACTAGAAACTTAATTAAACTAACCATATAAGTACTATGGCTTCAAGGACCAGTCAGAGACTGGAAATTTTTGAGTGAGTAAATCACATCCTGGCTCCCCAGAGCTTTTACACCATCCACAAGGCACAGGTCAGGAGTGTAGTACACCTCACTACCTGGTTGAGTGCAGCTCCAACAACACGCAAGAAGCTTGGCACCATCCAGGACAAAGCAGCCTACTTGATTAGTACCCCATCCACCACCTAAAATATTCACCACCTCCACCACCTGCAAACCATGGCTGTGGTGTGTGCCATCTATAAAATGCATTACAGCAACTCACCAATGCTACTTCAACAGTACTTTCCAAATGCCTGATCTCTACTACCTAGAAGAACACAGGCAGCAGGTGCATGAGGACATCACCATCCGCAAGTTCCCCTCCAAGTCACATAACATCTTGACTTGGAACTGTATCACTGTTCCATCATTGTTGCTGCGTCAAAATCCTAAAACATCTTTGTGGGCATAGCTACACCACATGGACAGCAGTGATTCAAGAAAGCAGCTCACATCACCTTCTCAAGGGCAATAATCGATGGGTAATACACTGGCCTTGCCAGCAATGCCCAAATCCCATGAACAAATAAAAACACACAATGCAATCTTATAATGTGCCAGAATTTACTGTAACCAATGAACAAATAGCAGCTGGCATTTATTGTATTTTCCCTTAACCATTTAATTTATTTTACACTGGGAGTTGCTGAAAATGGGAGACCGAAGCAGAGCACACCCTCTATAGGGCACCAGGGAGATCCATGGGCAGGGCAAACAGCTGTACATCTCTTTAATCACACTGAAGAATTGTGAAATGATCTAACTCTCACCAAAGGAAAGGAACCACCAAGGAATATCACTGTCCTCCTGATAGCCTTTTAACAAGTTTTACCTAGATTATAACAACTGGATATTATAAGGTCTAGGCATCTCTCCTCAACAACGTAACTCTCCACTGAAGAGTATATGGAGATAGGTTTTCGAATTTGGATACATAAGACAATATCAGACAATATACTTCTTAAATTATATGAAAGTTTATTGAAGAACCAAGCATGCAATTCACTTTTGTTGGTAATGCAATTGCAACATTGACAGTTCCAGGACAATTAAGTATACCTTGTCTCTAATAGAGAACCCACATCTTATTAAAGTTACAGAGATATTTGAGATATCAATTGATATTTAAAATAGTATTTACCTTAAATCCCTGAGTAGAAAGCTACCGAGTCTAGTAAGATACTTCTATCCCAATTAAGGGGAGAACTATCATCACTATCCTATAGCAACCTGCCTTTACCTTGAGAGATGCTGGCGAGAATGGAACAAATCTAAAAATCCTACTATGTGGTTCAAATATTTATACTCTAAAAGAACTAAACTAGCAGGAAGTATGTTGAGCACTCATGCCGGACAACATCCTTTGTTTTTTTGTCAACACCCTTCATTTTTAGTCAAGACCCTTCAATCAAACAGAATACGCAGAGGTGCAGACAGTGGTCAGTTCCTTGTAACAACCAGCTTCCAGGATTCAGTTAACAAGCTGTTTAGGGTCACCCTTACGGTTATCCATTGTTAGATTGTAGTACCTTACAATATATCAATGCATTGCTGAGGTGATGTACAGGCCAGTTCCGGTTTTTTTTTTCAGAATAGCCTTGTGTTAGAGGATATGCCACAGGTTATTGTTGTACAATTATACCCAGGCATGTTTACAAACTTTTTGAACCTTTGTCAAGCAGATGAACTCGGCTTTTAAGTTGAACTCTGCTTTTAATTTTTAATCCTTACTTCATAGGAGAATCACCATTTTAATCTCATAACTCCATATTTATAGTCGGATTCTCTTATAATTTGATATTTATATCTGCGTTCCTTCACAGATTGTGTACGCAGCGTGATGACATAAAATGTAAACCAACGCACACACGTACTATGCTCACGAACGTCATTGCACTGCCCGTCTTCACTCAGCACTGAGCCTTGACTTCGAGGAGAAATAAAGGCACAACTCAGAGCAGGCACTGCTGCAAGGGCAAATGAACTTTTAACCTCCTGGAAAATTCATACCATACCAACTAAGCCAGCCTAGAAAGATTTTTACACACAGGAAGTCCCGAGACTATAGGTACATGAGTGATGCTGCCTGCTGCTGGGCTAGAAAAATTAAATTAAAGCCCTAAAAGCCTAGAAACTTAGAAAGCCAATGTAATCTGGTAAAAGGAGTGCTGTTGCTTATATTATAGCTAGAAGAAAGCAAGCCTATAGTAGTGGTAAGTGTATGATTGATTTCTCTATCGGGTGTCCTGGTTTTAACAATGTGGGAAAATACCCAAAAAGTTAAACTGGATTCACTGACGGGGAAAGTTTACAGCATTTGTCATTAGTTTCTGCTTGTTCTTAACTGTGTGAGTGAAGGGTTGAGGGCTCCTCAGTCTCTGCCCCTGCAATCCCCAGTGGAGCTAGGTGCTGAGCTGTGGACGGTGCTGGAAAATCGGTGCTGATTCCGGGACATTTCTCTCTCGTCCTGCTCACTGCCCATGGCTCACAGCAAACCAGCCGCTTGGGTTTGGGCATCTGAGTACATGCAAATGATCCCAGGATGGAGATGGGATAGAAATTGATCCTAGTGGGATTTTCTCTTTCGGGTTGTGGGAAAGAGAGTCAGATTTTAATGGGGTTTTGAGGGACAAACCTGTTCTACCAGTTCTGCAGATTTTCATCAATTCCCTGGGAATAAACAGCACTGTGGGGCATCTTCAATGATTTTAATGTGTGTCTGTCCCTAGGGAATTGATGTAAATCTGCAGTGCTGGTAGAATGACCTTCTCTGTCTTTATCTTTTGGGTGGAAACTGATCCTAATGGGATTTTATTTTGGGGGAGGAAAATATCGATCTTCATGGGATTATAATCCAGGCAGGAATTGAAAATATTTGCTTGTTTTCCAAGTTTGCACTTTAGGACAGGATGAACCTCAGGACAGACCATTGAAATCCTACTTTTTTACGCAAAGCTGCAGTGATTGGATAATGTTGAATTCTCAAGTCTGCTCTGCACAAAAGGAGTATATTTCCCACTCTGTACAAACAGGGACGTTCACAATAGAAAACTTTCTCCATGGATTTGTAATAAAAGACACTACAGAAGTTTGTAAGGGCTGTTCTTTTACCTGTGTTCAAATCTATATAATGCGTTAACAGATAGGTTAAATGTTACGGAGATGGATTTAGTGCTAATTGATTTTTTAAAAAATAAAACTATTGTGCAAATTGATGAGAGTTTCTGCAGGAAGTTTTAGCTGGTGTGAAATGGGCTTTTGCAGCATGTTTGACAGAACGCTCAGTGTGTTTTCCTCTCTCACGATCCCTTAGAACTAGCTCACGCCACACTGCCGGCTTTCTGTGATATAATACCCGCCAACATCTCTCAGAATATGACCAACGAGAGTTAGAAACCTTCAGCCAATCTTCCTAATTAAAGAGAACCCCGCTGGCTTGGTGTGGTGTGCTTGTTGCTTGCAATTTAAAATTACAGCTGACCAGACCAGGGCGGAAAAGGGTTGGTTAAGTCCCCCACTGTGTTTTAATGTACTGCCATCCATCTGCCTGGTGGAAGGGTTAAACTCAAGACCTTAATGGCACGTTTACCAAAGCTTTTCACTTTATTTAAAAACTGTATACTTTGCTATGAGGCTAAATTGTTGTTTGAGTATGACAAGAAAATATCCTTTTCCCATAATGTTGATTATGAGCTGTGCCTGCTTTAACCATGGGGAGTTCATTAACTCAACAGGACGATGACGATGACTCATTCCCATAAATCCAGCAGCATGCTGCAGTGTTTGCTGCAGTACTGTGCATTAGATTGCATGCAGCACACAACTCTCTGAAAGATGGATACCATTCTCTTTGTCTGTGGTTGTATCTGGCTGCTGCTTAGTGAGTATGATTCCCATTTTATGCCCCTAATGTTCATTTATGAATTAGACTTATTAATTATCCTGGCAAGTGTCACGGTTACTGTGATGAGCTGGAAACCGCTGGTACATTTTGTGTGTGAGCATCATGCTCACATTGAATACATTTTATTAAATGATGTTAAAGTATTGTGATGTACTTAGTAGGCATTTAAATAAGCAAAAAACATACAGTTCAACTGTTTTATATATCTTTATTTAGTGTTTGTAATTAAGCAGCAGTTACAACTCTAATTCTGATCCTTCTTAAAGCAGCACAATCATTGTGTTCCGGGTATTAAGACCTTTTTCTGACTTGAGACTGCAATTCATGGAAAATTTAAAACACTGAAGTTATTTCTGATTTTCTTATGTCTGTAAAAGATTAATTAGCTGGACATAACTAATTAATACTATATTTTCTTTCTGTTTACTTTAATTGCTTATGACTTTTTTCCATACATCCTTAAAAAATACTTTGAGGGAGAATGATCCAGTGTTTTTTAATGCTGGCCCTGCCTTCAGCAGTACAATGTCTGGGAATTCTTTTAGACTGAAAGAAAACTGTGCATATGTTATTGTAAGAGACCACAAAGTTTTGAATTTGGAATGTTATTGAAATGATGCTATACTTAAATAGTGCATATTTGTTATGGGTGCATTGTAATCTTAACCTTAACTGGCCATTTTCTGCTGTTTGGTGTTCTTGCACTGTCTGCTCATTATACCAGCTGCAGTGACAAGGCTGACTTTTTAAACAGTAAACTTAAAGTTTAAAAATAACTCAGCAATCTCCCTAAATGACTCATCTGGTTTTAAAAAAAAGAATTAATTGAGCTACATTGACCAGAATATATATTTTAAGATTTAATCCCTGTTTTGTACAGCATTTATTGATCTCAGGCAGGGAGGTTATCAGTCTCTAAAATTGGCCTCTGAGTCCCTTACTATGTGAAAGAACCAGCCAGGGTTCCTGCTTTTAGTCACTAAGCAGTGAACCCCTGCTGGAAGTGTGTGCATATGTGTCATATTAAAGTTAATGCTACCAAGGTTGATTACTTTGTTAAGCCCAGTGGGCACTATACCAGAGGGTAAACACCACACCCCAGGATGAATGAAGGGCCGGGATTTTCCGTGCCCGACAGTGTCAGGCATGTTCAGTTGCGTGAGCGGACAACATGGTGTGATCGGTTTCACGACAGCATGAAACCTGTTTGCGATCGTCCACTCAGCCCGCTGATGGTGGGCCGTGTTTCCCGCCATCAGAACCTCGGGAACCTCATTGTAATACATCTGCAGATCATTATTAGGCCAGCCCGCCGGAATCATTGCCCCCACTGGATCATCCGCCCACGTCAGCGGGAAAACACACCAACATGTATCACAACAGCAAATAAGCGATGTGCACCTGGTGAGCTGCACTTCACTCGGGACTTCAATGTTTGTTTACCTACCTTGCTTCGATCAGCACTCGCAGTCATCAGTGCCAGGCTTCACAGACAGCACCACATCACTTTTAGGGGGGCTCGCGGCAGGTCTCTACCTACCAGACCAGCCCTAAGCGGGTGGCTTTTCAATGGCTGCAGGGCTAGGGCTTGCTTGGCAAAGGGGGAGAAGTGGCCTCAGGCAAGGGAAGAGGCTGCAGGATGAGGGCTGTACTGGGGAAGGAGGGTAACTTAGGGTGTGTGGGGGCACATATTAACCTTTGCAAGTGGCCTCAAGATGGTGAGGGCTCAGGAGGCAGTCTCCAGAGGAGATGAGGCCAGATGGAGATGTGAGGGTGTGTGTGTGAGAATGGGTGGTGATGCCCCTTGAGCTGGCCGTGAGTGAGATGCCAGTGAATGTGTGATGGGCTTGAGTGTGTGAGTTTAGAGTGATGAGATGGTTGCCTTACCCTGGCTGCACGGGTGAGATCATTCATCCTCTATCTGCACTGGATGGCCAACATCTTCTGTGCAGCATTGGCACTGATCACCACTGCCATCACCTCCTGAGCCTGGTTGGTCATACCACTGCCCATTTGCGGCCAAAGCGGGGGAAGAGGACATCACAACAGGCCTCCATGGCGTCCAAAAAGCGTGCCAGTGATGTGTCACTAAACCTGGGGGCTGTAGTCTTTTTGCCTTTCATGGACATCTTCCCTGCAGTAATCCTGGGCTAGAAGCACTGAGATGCGTGCGTGCGGCTAGACTTTAAATATGGAACCCGACGTGATGAAGTGGTGAGGTAATGGAGTGTTGGGCGAATGAGAGCCTGCCCACTATCGAAACGGCATGTTTCCTGGGATTGCATAACTAATGCGGCGGGTTTGGGACGATACGGCGTGAAAACCTGCCATTGCGGCCAGTGGGTAAAATGTTTTACCTGTCCACTACCGCACTTGGTGCAAATCTGGGACAATTCCGTCCAAGGTCATTCCGAGAGAAGAGATTTTTTAAATGTCAGTAAGTTGGGGGAATGAAAGAATTCCTGGGTGAGTTTTTAAATTCTCTCGAATATTCCAGTGGTATAAAAAGCTGACTACCTGATCAGTGCTTTTCTGGCATCAGGAAATTCATTGACAAGTGGGGACCAACGAGCAGAGATACAAGGCATGGGGTTAAGAAAGTCTAATTCAGAAACAATGTGAGTATTCAGTGTAACTGAGCCAATTTGCCCTCACTGCTTTGATGATGCACTGAATATTATTTTGGTAAAGTCATTGTAGAGTTATTGTGGCACAGAAGGAAGCCACTTGGCCCACTGAGTCCATGTCCAAATTCAGTGCAGTAAAATGGGGGTATCTGGAATACAGTGAAAACCTACTAAAGTAACTTGATCCAAAGATGAACTGACCTAGCACAGTATTAGGGCTCATTATTTTCTCCCCCACCCCCACAACAGCTCCATTAAATGGGTGGGAGGAAATGGGGGTCTATGTTATTAAAATGTATAGAATTTTGCTAATGTCATTGTCACAGTAAGTGAAAGTGCTATTTAGCATACCTCAAAGTTTCTTTTAATAAATAGAACACCACATAATTGTTAATGCATCACAAAGATACACTCACGCATTAGAAAGACTATTACTAGTCACAACTTGTGGTAATTGTAACAAGGGTTGTTCATACTTGTGAAAGAGCACCTACAAATCCCAAACAGTAATACAAGATTCGCATGGAGCATTTGCATTATTTCAGATCATTGCATGCTAAAATGAGTAACCGATGAGAGCTTTCTGAAAGAAAGACTGCAGATATTGTTGCAATTTTTCTCTTCCTACTTGCTTGTTTGCATCTGTTCTGGTTTGTGCCTCCTTTGATGTCTATGATGGTCACCCTTGTGGATAGGATAAACTTTTCTCTAGAGTTGCACTGGTACCTCCACTTTTAAATTGTGCAGGGACTCATTCCACCAGCAATCATGCCCAATATACCCTCCTTCTCTACATTCCACCCGCCCCAATCCCAATTGCCCAACAGACTGCTGCCTCTTTTGGGATTATCTTCTGAGATGACAGGTGACGTTGAATGCATCAGTCATGACTGGAATGGACATTTTCCAGTGAAAATTAATGACAAGGTAATGTAATTCAACTTATTTTCTGTCATTAATGTCATATTAGTGCTTGATGCCACGAATGCTAATGTATTCCTGACATTCGGCATTGCTACAGTAGGCAGGAAGTGATTTCAATTTCCATTCCCAAGAGATTGAAATTGATTACAAGATAATTGATCAAACTAATGCTGTCTTAAAAATCTTAAATTTAAAAAAAAATAATTTCTCAGTTGTTCTGGAGATAGTCAGGCACGATTCAGTGCTGCCAGTATCCAAGGCCTGCAGCAGCTATTTTCCTCTCTCTCCAAGGTGGACCTCTGATGCAGATGGAATCTACCCAGCCACCTGATAAAATTATTTAAGTGACACTGACCTCAGAAAGTACACCAGGGTCATCAGAAGGGCAAATAAGCAGGCACAAAATCTAACCCACCAACTTCATGCTGGGTTTCTGCCAAAGCGCTAAGCCCTAAATAATACTCATTAGTGTAGTTAAAGTAGATGTTAATAGTCACATACAGGTCATTTCACAGGAATGTGAAATTGCTTGGAAGGGTAAAAAGCCGATAATCCCTTCCATACACCATATGCCGCATTTCATGGCGTTATTACCCCAATTTTATATTACAAGAAATGGTGTTGTCTATGAAGATAGCATGAACAGTAAGAAATCCACAACAGACAACTCCAGAACTCAATGTGTCACTTTCCCACTATTTAGAACCTTTTCCATTTATCATCACTTCTCCATTCCATTCCTTGGTTGATTTTCAATCCAGTTGGGTAATTTCCCATTATTTCCATGAGGTCATTACAAGTTTCGTTTTTTTTTTCATTCTTGGGATATAAGAGTCACTGACAAGGCCAACATTTGTTGCCCATCCCTAATTGACATTGTGTGCCCAACCCTATAACAATGAAAACACCTCCGCTTTCGAGTGTCACATTTACCCTCAGCACCTTCCTTTTTGGTCTGAGAAAAAAACCTCCTGAGGATTTCCAACTGCTCCTTCTCTCCCCTGACTACCTACCTTCCTATCACCTTCCCACTTTCTATCCTTCTCGGATTTAAAAGGGTGACGAAGAAAAGGTTTAGATCTATGAACTAACTCACAATCAACAATTATCCCTGTTGCTTGCCTTGCCACTTTAACCCTCTGTTCCTCCACATGAGTTCTCATGACTGAAGGAATTGAATCTTTAAATTCTTCCAAAAGAATTACTTCTCTAAGAGCTGCATATGTTGTCTCTACCTTTAATGCCCATATCCACCAGTCAAAATTACTTTGTTTTATTCTCTCAAGCTCAATATAAGTTTGAGCAGGTTGTTTCCTTATATTCCTACATTTATGCCTGTCAGCCTCAGGTACTATGTATATGCAATCAAAATATCCTTTTTTTACTGCATCATAATCCACCGATACTCCTTCTGACAGTGAAGCATAAACCTCATGAGCTCCACCTACCAATCTAGACTGTTAAAGCAATGTCCAGATTTCTTGTGGCCATTTCATCTGCTTAGCTAACTTTTCAAACAAAATAAAGAATACCTCCCTTCCGTGAACTTTGAAAGAGCCTGCATCTGCCTGTATCTCCCCACTGGGCTTCAGGTTGGAACTGGTCATTTCATCCTCAAGACCTCCCTCAGCCTCTGAGATCTCTTTTCTAACTTACACTTTTTTAAGCTGATATTCTCTCTTCCTCTCCTTCTCCCTTTCCTCCCTTGCTAATTTCTCAAGTGCCAATTCCCTTTCCTGTTTCCTTTCTCTCTCCTGCCTTTCTGCTTGCTCCCTTTGAAATGCCCTTTCTTTTTCTTTTGCCTCCAATTCTAGTTTGTTTTCCATTTCCATTGCTTGTTCATGTTCAAGCTTCTTCATTTGTAACTGAAGTCTCACTACCTCCAGCTGTGACTCATCAGTTTCAGGTATCCCTTCCAGTTTCAAATGCTGTGCTATCACTTCAACAATATCTGCTTTCTTTGCCCCTACAGTTAATCTCAACTGCAATTTATCTGCCAATTCTGCTAATTTACCCTTAGATACTTTTTGTAAACTAATCAGAGTTATGTCTTCTACTCCGAGAAAAGTCTTAGCTATGGATAAAGCCATTTCTGCAGTCTCACCACTTTAAAATCCCTCAACACCAACTCCTGAGTTCAATGTTCTTCTCATAATTGTAGCCTTAAGATTCACCAACTCCAAGCCAATCAAGGAATTTCAAAAATTCCCACAAAGAGACCTCAGTTTTGTTATGACATGGCAGGTGATGTGCGCTGGGCAGACCAAATCCACAAGGGAAACTTTGCCACACTATCACAATAGTTTTTCAATTTGTTTTTATTATGAGAAGATTTGTGCACTGAATTCAGAAGTAATGAGTCCATTAACACCTTTAGAGATTTTAAAAACTAAATAAATACATTTATTGATAAAAGAAAAGATTTAAAATGCATATATGAGATTACATTTATTTAATACTGTAACAAATCCGAAAATCTCTAATTAACCTGACTCCCAACTACACACCCCCTTTAAGGCAACAGTCCAAAACAGATTTTAAATTTAGATAGGCAATCCTGCAAAGTTACCACATGCACCCATTCGACAGTAGAATTTCAAAGGCTTTTAATCAGAACTTTAGTTACTGGGCACAGCAGACTTCTGAAAAAGTGGCTAGAGGCTTCTTCGAAGTCTGTCACATGGTGTATCTTTCAGGATTTTACTCAGCCACTGCCCTACATAGTCTTCCATCCCTCTTTATATATGTTTCTCTCTCTTTAATTTGTAAATTCCATTGTTCTATATATTTTTGCAAATTTACTTTTTCCACAATATAAAAATCTTTCATGTTGCCAATATGGTTAGTACCTTTAGGAAAAATAAAAATACTGCTTGGCCTTCCTTATCTTGTTAGTTGTAAACATCCTATCATCCCTTTGAAACCCAAACAGCTCCTTCACTTATCTAAAAATGCAAATTTCCTTCACAGCCTACATGCTAAGCCCTCATTCATATTTACTCATTAGCAATTCATATTACCTTTTACCACTAACTTCTTCTGATAATCTCAAGTCTGCAGTCTATCTGACTCCAATTCAATTAAATCACACAAACAGAACCATCTACACTCACACCCATAAACATATTTAACAATAAACCACAATAATATAATGAAAAAATATGTTAGTTTCAGACAATTACTTGTTGCAGTGGAGATGTGGGTAGAGGAGACCACTTTGAGATCAGATTACAGGTTTCCATATAAACCCAGTGATATCACAGACAGAAGGACAGTTGCAGTTTTGGGTGATCTGCAACTGACTGGCAGGGGAAAAGGAAGAAAATAGATGTTGACTAGGCCTGCAACTTAGGCAGGGAAAATACTGGCTCTGTCATTCACCATTCAGAATGCAGTTAGGGACTTGCGCCTAGTTTGAAAGCTTAATTTGAGAGGAGTTAAAACACAGCTGGAGGGTTTGCCTAGCTAAAGAAAGAGTCCACAAGGAAAACTCTCATGGTGGAAGATTGTATTGGGAAAGGAAAAGAGCAGAAGTAAACCTGTGGGAGTTGTAAAACACTTGAGAATGGATATCCAGTTAAGTAATGTAACAAAATTGGGGTTTTTGGTCGTCATTAAAAGTAGAAAGTGGCAGGCTCTGTTCAGTAGTTCAAAATATAAGTTGTCCAGGAAATATTAATAGTGTTGAATTAATAGTGTTTTGTCTTCAATCATTGATATGATACTGCACAGTAAAAATTATTTTAAAACATAGAATCTCGACATCATCCTTTCAGCTAATAACTGGAAGTTTGAATTTATCTTTAAATCACTATTGGACTCAATATGGAGGTTGTAACAAACCATTTTAGCCAGTAGAACAGTAGCTGCATTTTAAAAGTTGTGTCTTGAAAACTTATTGATTTTGCTTCTTTCCTGGCCTCTACTAGGCTACTGCTCACCACAGCACAGCTGAGATCAGGATATCAACAAATGACAGGAAGGTCGGTAGCAACTTCACATCCCATCATTTTGTGACGTTGCATATTGATGCTCCAATACGTTGCACACATTTGAAGTTATCATTCTCCAAATAATGAGCTTTCAATCTCAAGGGTGCTGGTAAGGATGAGACATAGAACAGAGCCATGTAACTCTATCTACATAGGGAAGTAAAACTATGTTAAAGGTTGATTCCTTAATTTAGTACAATTCTTGCTACAGATGGGGAATCACATGATTTTCCCAGGTACATGGTTCTAAGTATCATTTCCCATTGGGAGCAGTGATTATGAAATTACCCGCTAAAGATCAGTTCTCATTCATGGGAGTGGATTGTACCAGCCCTCTGAAATTCATTTTTTTTATTTTTTTCATGGGATGTGGGCATCACTGGCAAGGCCAGCATTTGTTGCTCATCCCTAATTGCCCTTGAACTGAGTGGCTTGTTGGCCATTTCAGGGGGCAGTTAAGAGTCAATCACATTGCTGTGGGTCTGGAGTCACATACAGGCCAGACTAGATAAAGACAACCGATATCCTTCCCTAAAGGACATTAGTGAACCAGATGGGTTTTTACAACACTCAATGATAATGAAACTAATGAAATTCATGACTAGCTTTCAATTCCAGATTTTTAAATTAATCAATTGAATTTGTTAATTAAATTCAAATTCCACCAGCTGCCAAAGTAGGATTTGAATCTATATCCTCAGGATATTAACCAGGCCTCTGGATTACTAGTCCAGTGACATTACCACTATGCCATCATCTCTCATTCAGCTGGGAGGCATAGGGGCCCATAAAATGGTGAGGGAAGGTGGTGTGGGGAGGGAGGAGTGTGGAGTGCCAGTTAACTTCCTGCCATAATAGCATTTCACCAGCAGTGGGGAAGGGGAGGGCAGCCCTCCTGTCCAGAGGCCATTTGTGCCAATTAAGGGTTTCTTCTCACGGCTGCTAGCATTTTACCAGTGGCAATTTGCATTCCGTCAGGTGGGGAAACTGCCTGGTGAATCTTGTGGCCTTGCCGTTGGCTTGGAAGTGCTCTGCTAATCAGGCATGCTGTGGCTCATGGAGGGGACCCTGCCAGAAATATCCACCCTCACAGCAAACCCCTACACTCTCATCAACACCTCAACACCTTCGCTGGGGTCTGCCTGACTGGCCCCAGTAAGCCCAGACCCCACAATGCCAATAGTGAGGGTGGCCTGCTCCCATGCATCTGCTCTGCTTTGATGCAGTCCCAGCAGTGTCCACCATCCCCCAGTGGTGCTGCTGAAACTGAAGCGCTGCCAGCCCTCTGATTGGCCTTGTCAGACAAACAGAAAATGTGGCTGGGGTTTCCAGAAATGATTGAGGCAGGTTTACTCCCCACCATCTTTCAGACTGGATGGTCCGACAAAATTCTAGACATGGTAGGATCTGTCACTTTAATAGTTTCCAGTATCCTGGCCATAACCATCTCCTTTTCCCCATGAATATCTAATCCCTACCTCTGTCTTGCACAGCACAGTCTAAGGGCCCTTTGCTTCTTCCTTAAACAGAGGCCCAATCAGTTGCCATCCACCAGCACCCTCCACCGCCTGGCTGAACGTGATCTCACATTGAACAACTTCTTCTCCTTGATTTCACTCACTCCCTCCAAATAAAAAGTGTTGCTATGCGAACCCAAATGGTTCCTAGCTATGCCTGCCTTTTTTTGTGCGATAAGTGGAACATTCTTTGTTCCAGTCCCATTTAGGCCCATCCCTTATCTCTTTTTCAGGTATAGCTGAATGTATTGGTGCCATTTGCTGCACTTGCTCATCAACTTTGCTTTCGATTTCCATCATTCCTTCACCTTCACATGGTCTATCTTTGACTCATCCTTTCCCCTCCCCAAATTCTTTGTTTCCATTTCTCGGGATAAGCTATTGACTAAGATCTACTACAAGCCCACTGACTCCCACAGTTACCTCGACTACATTTCCTTGCACTCTGATTCCTGTAAGGATTCTATTTAATTTTCCGAGTTCATCTATTTCTGTCATGTATTCTCTGGCAATGCCATCCTCCACAGCAGTATTTCCAATATATCTTCCTATTTCCTCAACTGAAGATTCCCCTCCATTGTGGTTAACAGAACCTTTGGCTGTGCCTGCTCTATTTCCCACACTTCTGCCCTCGCTCCTTTCCCTTCATCTCAGAACCATGAACCAAGCACAGAAGATGCAAAACCTGCCCTTTTACCTCCTCTCTTCCAATCATCTAGGGCGCCATTCACTCCTTCTGGGTGAAACGATTTACATGTATTTCTTTCAATTTAGTACACTTTATCTTTTGTTCACAATGCACTGTCCTCTATGTTGGGAGACCAAACACAGATTGGGTGACCACTATTTGGAACTCTTTTATTCAGTATACAAGCTTGACCTGATCTTCCTGTCACCTATTTCAATTTTCCACCCCACTATTACTCTGGATTCTCTATCCTTGGTTTCCTATACTATTCTAATGTACTCACTTTTCATTTAAGCGTTTTTCAACCCTCCAGACTCAACAGTGAGTTCAACAAAATGAAATGCCATCAATCTGAAAATAAGCTTTTTTTCTCCACAGATGCTGCCTGACCTTCTAAGTATTTCCCGAAATTCTGTTTATATTTCAGATTACCAGTATTTGCAGTATTTTGCTTTTGTCTCTCTGTTCCTATGTTCGCTTGAAAGTTGTACCATTTACTTTATTTTGCATCTTCTCATTCTTTCTCCAAAAATGCGTCACTTCACAGCTTCTCTAACTCAAATTTCAGCAACCATGTGTCTGCCCAATTCATCTATCTTTTAAATTTTTTTTTTACAGGATGTGGGTGTCACTGGCTAGGCCAACATTTATTGCCCATCCTAATTTCCCTTGAGAAGGTGGTGGTGAGCTGCTATCTTGAACCACTGCAGTCCATGTGGTGTAGATACACCCATAGTGCTATTAGGAGGGGGATTTCAGGATTTTGACACAGCAATAGTGAAGAAACAGCGATATAGTTCCAAGTCAGGATGGTGTGTGGCTTGGAGGGGAACTTGCAGGTGGTGGTGTTGACATGCATCAATTGCCATTGTCCTTTGAGGTGGCAGAGGTTACAGGTCAGGAAGGTGCTGTCGAAGGACCTTTGGTGAGTTGCTTCAGTGCATCTTGTAGATGGTATATGCTGCTGCCATTGTGCATCAGTGGTGGAGGAAGTGAATGCCGAAAGTGGTGGATGGGATGCCAATCAAGCGGGCTGCTTTGTCCTGGATGGTGTCAAGCTCCTTGAGTGCTTTTGGAGCTACACTCATCTGGGCAGGTGAAGAGTATTCCATCACGCTCCTGACTTGTCACATGAAGATGGTGGACAGGCTTTGGGGGGGGTCAGGAGGTGAGTTACTCACCGCAGAATTCCCAACCTTTGACCCGCTCTTGTAGATACCATATTTATATGGTTAGTCCATTTCAGTGTCTGGTCAATCGTAACCCCCAGGATGTTGATAGTGGACAATTCAGTGATGGTAATGCCATTGAATGTCAAGGGGAGATGGTTAGATTTTCTGTTGTAGAAGATGGTCATTGCCTGGCACTTGTGTGGTGTGAATGTTACTTGCCACTTGTCAGCCCAATCCTGAATGTTGCACAGGTCTTGCTGCAAATGGACATGGACGGCTTCAGTATCTGAGGAGCTGCGAATGGGTCAATCATCAGCAAACATCCCCGCTTCTGACCTTATGACGGACGGAAGGTCACTGATGAAGCAACTGAAGATGGTTGGGCCTAGGACACTACCCTGAGGAACTCCTGCAGTGATGTCCTGGAACCGAGTTAATTGACCACCAACAACCACAACTATCTTCCTTTGGGCTAGGTATGATTCCAACTAGTGGAGAATTTTACCCCTGATTCCCATTGCCTCCAGTTTGCTAGGGCTCCTTAATGCTACACTTGGTCAAATGCTGCCTTGATGTCAAGGGCAGTCACTCGCACCTCACCTCTTGAGTTCAGCTCTTTTGTCCATGTTTGAACCAAGGCTGTAATGAGGTCAGGAGCTAAGTGGCCTTTGCGGAACCCAACATGAGCATCAGTGACCAGGTTATTGCTGAGTAAATGCCACTTGATAGCACTGTCAACGATAGCTTCCTTCATTGTACTAATGATTAAGAGTAGACTGATGGGGCAGTAATTGGCGAGGTTGGATTTGTCCTGCTTTTTGTGGACAGGACATATCTGGGCAATTTTGCACTTTGCCAGGTAGATGCTAGTGTTGTAGCTGTACTGGAACAGCTTGGCTAGGGGCGTGGCTAGTTTGGAGCAGAAGTCTTCAGCACTATTGCAGGAATATTGTCAGAGCCCATAGCCTTTGCAGTATCCAGTGCCTTCAGCTATCCCTTGATATCACATGGAGTGAATTGAATTGGCTGAAGACTGGCATCTGTGATGCTGGGGACCTCAGGAGCAGGCAAAGATAGATCATCTTCTCAGCAGGGTTGCAAATGCTTCAGCCTTATCTTTTGCACTGATGTGCTGGGCTTCTCCATCATAGAGGACGGGGATATTTTGGAGCCTCCTCCTCTAGCTGGTTGTTTAATTGTCCACCATTATTCATAATTGGATGTAGCAGGCCTGCAGAACATAGATTTATCTGTCTACTGCCTCCTGAAGTCCGTTACTATCCTCCTCATTGTTTTCTAAACTCCTGAGTTTTGTAATCTGCAAACTTTGAAATTATGTACTGTTTAGCCAAATCTATGTCATGAATATCCATCAAAAAAGAGCATTGGTCCTGTTGTGCTGAGTCCTGGAGAATAGCACTATATATTTTCCTCCTGTCTGACAAATAATTATTCACCGCAATTCTCTGTTTTCTGTCCCTTAGCCATTGTCATATCCATCATTGTAATTTTAAACCCATGGACTTTAATTCTGCTCATAAGTCTGTTATTTGCTGCTTTGTCAAACAGCTTTTGAAAATCCATACACACATGAAACACACTACCTTCCTTAAGTCTTTCTGTTACTTCATCAAAGAACACAATCAAATTAGTACATCAGAATTTGCCTCGAACAAATCTGTGCTGACTTTCATGTATTAGCCCATATTTTTCTAAATGCTGGGTAATTTTATTCTAGATATTATCTGTAAAGGTTTCCCCACCACCGCATTAGGCTGACTGGTCTGTAGTTGCCCAGGTTATCCCTCTCCCATTCTTTAAACGGGACATTAGCAATCTTCCAGCCCTCCATCCCCATATCCCCATACCTAAAAAGGATTGTGGCCTGACCCTCCACAATTTTCATCTTTTCATCAGTGCCCTAAGATGCATCTTGCCCGGAGTAGACACATTTTCTATGTTGAGGAATGCCAACCTTTGAGTTACATCCTCCTAATCAATTTTTATCCCATCTAATATCACAATGTCCCTTCCTTTACTGCTATAGTGGTAGAATTCTCCTCTGATAAATACAGATTTAAAGTACTCATTTAATATCTTAGCTACGCAATCTGCCACCATAAAATCTTCTTAGTCCCTAATCAGACCTCCCCTCCCTTTTACTATTTGTGTGTTTTTAAACTTTTGGGTTTTATCTGGGTTTCCTGCTAATTTATTCTCTTACTCTCTGTTACCCCCTTTATTCCCTTTTTTTGATCTCCTCTGTACTCCCTATGCTCTACTTTCTTCACTTTGCACTTTACTTTCACTGCAGATTATTGAATAGCACAGTTAGATGCCTCATTATTTTTGATACCTCCTCCAGTCTATTGTTCCATGTGTCTATTGTCTAATTCATAGGCCAGGGCTTTCTGGCCACACCATGACGGAACCCACCATGGGGGATGCGGCGGCCCAGTCAAAAGTCCACTGACGTTCAGCAGGACTGGATAATCCCAGCAGTGGGCGGGGCTGGAAATCCCACCCATAGTTTTCATCCTGTTTTATTAAATTTAACCATTCCAAGAAGCATTCTTTCCTTTTTTTAAATTCCTTCTTGGGATGTGAATGTCATTGGCAAGGCCAGCATTTATTGCCCAGCCCTAATTTCCCTTGAGCAGCTGGTGAGCCACCTACAACTGTGTGAGCTAAGCCATGCTAGAGGGCAGTTAAGAGCCAGCCACATAGGCCGGGATTTTCCTGCCCTGTCGCGGGTGGGACCCGCCACAGACGAGGCGGCGCTCCAGCCAGAAGTCCATTGACTTGCGGCAAGACCGGAAGATCCCGGTACCAGGCGAGTGCAGAAAATCCCACCCATCGTGTGGGTTGGGAGTCACATGTAGGTCAGACTGGATAAGGATGGCAGTTTTCCTCCCCTGAACGTCATTTGTGAACCAGATGGGTTTTTACAACAATCCAATAGCTTCATGATCGTTATTATTGAGACTAGCTTTTTCCCCTACCAGATTAATTAATTGAATATAAATTCCTTCAGCTGCCATGGTGGGATTTGAACTCACATCTCCGAAGTATTAATGTGAGCCTCTGGATTACTAGTCCAGTAACATTAGCACTATGCTACTGTTCACGTATCATTTATCCAGGGTTAAAAGTGTAATTATTGGCAATGTAGAACTAGCATTTTACGTTAACATTTGTACATTCTGTGAGTTCAGCATTGTTATTCTGACATCATTAGTTCTGCGGATCTACACTGACAGTGTTGTATTGCAATCATTTGGTCATGGGCATACACTGTGAGAGTGAGTTAGCTCTCTTTTAAACACACAGAATTTGTCCACACAGTAGGGTTGGGCATTGAATGAAACTTCCTGCTCAAACCCCAGATCTAGTCAAAAGGGCAGATCCACATGGGGAAAAACTTGCAGGGATTTCTGACTTTAAGTGCTGATTTTTTTGGCCAAATTTAGAGATTATTTTCAGAAATTTGTGATCTTTCCCATGCTATGTTGAACGTGATGTTAACAAATTTTAACTTTAGCTGTACACAATGCCCATACGGCCAAAAACAATAACAAAACTATTTCAGCAATTTGACTTGGCTTTTTTGGTGCAGATTGCTGGGTTTGGATAAAGTTTGAGTAATTTGGGTGCTTTTTTTTTGTTTGCTTGATGCTAATTGCAAGCAATGTTTGTCTAGTTGATGAATGAGTTTTTAGATTGCTTCAATTAGCCAATGAAATATTTTAGCCCATCAGGTGGTCTGCATGATCATTTGAGGCAAATTCAATTTTAATACCTATGGATGCTGACACTTTTGAGGTGCATCACCACTGAGATGCACTCTTAAATGGGTAAGCATTAAATATAAGGGTTTTATGTACAAAAATTACATTTGTTTTAACATTTCGAACCATCCACTTTATCCAGTGATAAAGATGGAATGGATGCCTGCTTGTTAGCCTCCATCAATAAAGCTTCTTACAGTTGTACAATAGGAGGTGCATGAGAATGAACCATAACTCTCCCTCAGTTATTCTCTCCGTGTCTGTGGTAAAATGCCTGGAGTCCAGCTACTCCACCCTCAGTGCATGACGACTAATGCACTTGGCCTGCATTGAAATTTTTCTTATTACGAGATTGCTGATGTCTCATTAAGGATATTTTTTAAGAATAGCTTATGGCAGTGAACATTTCTCTGATGCTGCATTGAACTTCTTGCATAGGCCTCCCTTCCCGCCAGATGGGGGGGTGTCCCACAGCAATTTCACGCTTGAATGAGCATCCATTGGCTGCAGTGGGTCTTCTACCCCTCACTCAGGAGGAAGTCCCACCTTAGAGAGCTGCCGGCCAACCTGATTGGCCGGCAGCTCTCCAGTCCCTGCAGCGACAAGAGCTGCAGGGGAATGAAGACAAACTTCAGAAAGATGCCTGAGGCCTAAGTGCAGGGATCGGAGGACAAGGTTAAGGGGTCCCAGGGCGGGGAGGGTTGGGAAGGCCTGGAAGGTGCAAAGGGGGTGATCAGCATGTCAGGGGAGAGGCCAGGGGTGGAGGGAGGTCCAGCAGCCACTGGACATTAAGAGGTGGTAGGGGGCTGGTGCGTTGTGGCGCGGCGCCTGCAGTCAGAAGCCTGTTCTTTTTCGGGCTTCCCCTACACCAGGTAAATTCTCCTGCCAGCCTAATGACTGAGGCTGGGCAGGAAACGGCCTTTAACTGGCCAATAATTGGCTATATAAGGGCCTCAACGTGGACAAGGGCAGACGCCTGTCTGAAGCCTTGCCCGGCCCAGCGTAAAATTGCTGCGAGGTCAGGGCAGGCAGGAACCCTAGGGGAAATCGTGTTCCTTCAATTTCACATTCCTCCCCTCAACTTAAAAACCTGCTGGTGGGGGAGTGTGAAAGTCAGGCCCAAGTCTACTTTTGGCAAAGACAAACTCTTCTGGTGTTTGAGTATTTTTTCTGCAGAACAAAGTTATAAAAATGGGATTCCTTTGGCTGTTCCATAAAACTACATGAATTGAATGAGGATGAATTCATGAGGTTGCAATATCTTCAGGTGCAATGCTACCTTAAGAATATGATCTATACTGTCATTACTCAAGGACTTGTGTTTGAAGATCATAGCACCCCTACTTGGGAATGACATAGAATCACAGAAGGTAATTTTCACCTTCACTGCGTGGCTGGTAATCCAGCAGATCAGATCAGTTCTCCCGCTATAGAACCTGTACGATTTTCATCTAATTTATTTCAATGTGATTAAAATCAGGCAGGTTCTGCAGCCGGTAAGTGATATGATCAATTTGATTGCAGTCCAGGCAGTGAAGATAAAAATTACCATCAAAGAATTTTGCAGCACGGAAGGAGATCATATATGTAAAGCAAAACACCTCCTTAATTTACCAGTGGAAAAAAGATAAACCTGGAAAACTTACAAATCTTTTTCCATCTAGTCGGTTTGCCAAGTGTCTGAAGCATTATACATGGAACCCATCAGGATTCTACAATTTAATCTGCATGAATACAAGAAGGGGGAGTAATCCATAAAATGTGCAAGTCATTTTCGACTACAAACCCGTCAATTTTCACCTTAATAACCATTATGCAGCAGTCTGCAGTGCCTGCATTATTTGATGGTCCCAAGAGAACGAAAGAATATCAGTGAATTTGTGAGAGAATATTATTCGCCCTTGATCCAGCAATGCTTTAGGTTTCTGCAGGTGGCTATGAATATGCCACTCACTCAATCATAACCTGCATATTCATTAAGACATCTGCAGCATTGCAATGTGTATTGCAGCACATTCTTTGCTGTTGCAGGTACCTTTTGGATGTGACAAATGTCTTATGCTCCTGCATCAACTCTCATCCGAAGGCAGATACAATAGAATGCCAACCCTTGCCCAGTTGACATGCAGCATCGGTTGCAGTCTGTCCAGACCTTGCTTCTTCTTATCCCGTCACTTTCTCTTTCAGTGCCACAGTTGTGAACTGTGACTCACTTGGTGCTCCTTTCTTACACTCACTAACTGCATTCACTAGTGTACTAGAATCTGTTCCATTGCTGGGGATAGGGGTCTGCTTGATGCAAGCTGTTGTCTAATGGTTCATCTTATGAAAACCTATAGGAAGAAAAGCCAAAACTAATTAACAAAGCATCTCTAGGACAAGGCCTTAAAAGAAATGCAACATTATTAGACACTGTGAACCATATATAATCCCTACTGTGAGAGCTAAGGAGAATTGGGGTATGAAGGATATATGCATACATGATATTCGCTGGGTTACAGCACCATGCCTCTAAATTCACATTTACCATTGACTGCAAGTCCAAGTGCTATTTCATCATACAGTATTGTTTTCTACATGATTTCCTTTCTGTTCTGGCTCTCCTCCTTCTGTTATGCACTGCTTTGTAGAGGAAAGAAATTGCTCCAAGCACCACAAACAATACTCCTCTGCTCAAACCACCTCCCTCTTGGGACCAATACTTTTAAAATGGGCCAGCATGGTATTTCTGCAGGCTGTAACAGAACTTTGAGCAACTATATTTAAGATATTATTGAGCCAGGGAAGCTGTTACTTCCACTGATCTTTGTATGCAAGAGTAAATTGAAAATAAGTAAATGTTTTCCATACATTCTCTCCCCGACATCACAGAAGGTATTTGCTTCTGGAGCTACATGGACAAAAGGCAATCATGTCTTAAAGTCATAGTCATAGAGTCATAGAGGTCTACAGCACAGAAAAAGGCCCTTCAGCCCATCGAGTCTGTGCCAGTCAAACAAGTACCTAGCTATTCTAATCCCATTTTCCAGCACTAGGCCCATAGCCTTGTATGCCATGGCATCGTAAGTGCACATCCAAATACTTCTTAAATGTTATGAGGGTTTCTACGTCTACCACCCTATCAGGCAGTGAGTTCCAGATGCCCATCACCCTCTGGGTGAAAAAATTCTTCCTCACATCCCCTCTAAACCTCCTGCCCCTTACCTTAAATTTATTCCCCCATGGTTACTGATCCCTCCACCAAGGGGAAAAGTTCCTTCCTGTCGACCCTATCTATGCCCCTCATAATTTTATACACCTCAATCATGTCCCCCCTCAATCTCCTCTGCTCCAGGGAAAATAACCCCAGTCTATCCAATCTCTCCTTATTATTAAAACTCTCCAACCCAGGCAACACCCTGATAAATTTCTCTCTAGTGCAATCACATCCTTCCTATAATAAGGATTCCAGAACTGCATGCAATACTTTAGCTGTGGCCTAACCAGCGTTTTATACAGTTCCAGCATAACCTCCCTGCTCTTATATTCTATGCCTCAGCTAATAAAGGCAAGTATCCCATATGCCTTTTTAACCACCTTATCTACCTGTCCCGCTACCTTAAGGGACCGGTGGACATGCACATCAAGGCCCCTCTGATCCTCGGTACTTCCCAGGGCCCTACCATTCATGTGTATTCCCGTGTCTTGTTTGTCCTGCCCAAGTGCATCACCTCACACTTATCCAGATTAAATTCCATTTGCCACTGATCAGCCCATCTGACCAGCCCGTCTATATCCTCCTGTAATCTAAGGCTATCCTCCTCACTATTTACCACCTCACCAATTTGCGTGTCATCCGCGAAACTTACTGATCAGCCCTCCTATGTTCAAGTCTAAATCATTTATATATACCACAAACAGCAAGGGACCCAACACCGATCCCTGTGAAACCCCATTGGGCACAGACATCCAGTCACAAAAACACCTATCGCCCTCTGCTTCCTGCCACTCAGCCAATTCTGGATCCAATTTGCCAAATTGTCTTGGATCTCATGGGCTCTTACTTTCATTATTAGTCTCCATGGGGGACCTTATCAAAAACCTTGCTGAAGTCCAAGTAGACTACGTCAAATGCATTGCCCTCATCTACACACCTGGTCACCTCTTCGAAAAATTCAATCAAATTTGTCAGATATGACCTACCCTTAACAAAACCATGCAGACTGTCCTTGATTAATCCCTGCCTCTCCAAGTGTAGATTAATTCTGTCCCTCACAATTGCTTCCAATAGTTTCCCCACCACTGAGGTTAGACTAACTGGTCTATAGTTCCCTGGTTTATTCCTTCCTCCCTTCTTAAATAACGGTACCACATTGGCTGTCCTCCAGTCCTCTGCACCTCTCCGGTGGCCAGAGAGGTATTGAAAATTATTGCCAGTGCCCTTGCTATTTCCTCCCTTGCCTCACTCAACAGCCTGGGATACATTTCATCCGGGCCTGGAGATTTATCTACTTTTAAGCCTGCCAGACCACTTAGAACCTCCTCCATTTCTATGCTAATTTCTTTAATTATATCACAGTCCTTCTGCCTGATTTCTATTCCCACGACATCCCTCTCACTTGTGAACACCAACACAAAGTATTCATTTAGAACCCTACCTACGTCTTCCAGCTCCATACACAAATTACCACTACGGTCCTTAAAGCGCCCTACTCTTTCCCTAGTTATCCTCTTATTCTTAATGTACTTGTAAAATTACTTTGGATTTTCCTTTATTTTACCTGCCAATATTTTTCATGCCCCCTTTTTGCTCTCCTAATTTCCTATTTAAGTTCCCCCCTACACATTCTATACTCCTCTAGGGCTTCAGCTGTTTTGAGCCCTCGGTATCTGCCATAAATCTCCCTTTTTCTCTTAACCCAATCCTGTATATCCCTCGACATCCAGGGTTCCCTGGGTTTGTTGGTCCCACCCTTTACCTTCACTGGAATATGTTGGCTCCCTATTTCCTTCTTGAATGAGTCCCACTACTCTGACGCAGATTTACCTAAAAGTAGCTGCTCCCAGTCCACTCTGGCGAAATCATATCTGATCTTATTAAAATCGGCCTTCCCCCAATTTAGAACTCTGATTTCTGGCCCATCCTTGTCCTTTTCCATAACAACCTTGAATCTAACAGAGTTATGATCACTATCTTGAAAAATGCTCCCCACTGATACCTCTACCAATTGCCTGGCTTCATTCCCTAAAATTAAGACCAGTACCGCCCCCTCTCTTGTAGGACTTTCTACATGCTGGCTTAAAAAGCTCTCCTGGATGCATTTTAAGAATTCCGCTCCCTCTAAACCTATCACACTATGACTAACCCAGTAAATGTTGGGGAAGTTAAAACCCTCCACTATTACTACCCTATTATTTTTACACTTCTCTGAAATTTGCCCACATATCTGCTCTTCTATTTCTCTCTGACTGTTTGGGTGCCTTTAGTACACTCCCAGAAATGTGATTGCTCCTTTTTTGTTTTTCAGTTCTACCCATATGGCTTCGTTTGAGGAGTCTTCTATGATGTCATCCTTCCTTACTGCTGTAGTTAATACCTTGATCAATATTGCGCTACCCCCTCCTCTTTTACCTCCTTCCCTGTCTTGCCTGAAGACCCTATATCCTGGAATATTGAGCTGCCAGTCCTGCGCCTTCTCAACCATGCCTCTGTGACAGCAATGGCATCATACTTCCATGTGTTAATTTGTGCCCTCAACTCATCTGCCTTATTCGTCAGACTGCTTGCATTAAAATAAATACCATCCAACCTTGCCAAACTGCCTTGTGCCTTAACTAGCCTATAATTTCTATGCCTTCCAGACTCACTTGCTCTCTCTTCTAATTTTGGCTGTGCATCTCCCCCTACTGAACCTCCTCTCAGAAGCCCATCCCCCTGCCAAGTTAGTTTAAACCTTCCCCAACAGCACTAGCAAACCTCCCTGCAAGGATGTTGGTCCCATTCCGGTTCAGGTGCAACCCATCCGCCTTGTACAGGTCCCTGCGCCCCCAGAAACGGTCCCAATGTCCCAGAAATCTAAAGCCTCCCTCCTGCACCATCTCTCCAGCCATACATTCATCTGGACTAACCTCCTATTTCTATATTCACTAACGTGTGGCACCAGAAGTAATCCAGAGATTACTATCTTTGAGGTCCTGTTTTTTAACCTGCTTCTTAGCTCCCTAAATTCTGCTTGCAGGACCTCATCCCTCTTTCTACCTATGTCGTTGGTATCAATATGTACCAAGATCTCTGTCTGTTTGCCCTTCCCCTTTAGAATGCCCTGCAGCCGTTCAGTGACATCCTTGACCCTGGCACCAGGCAGTCAACATACCATCCTGGAGTCACGTCTACGGCTGCAGAAATGTCTGTCTGTTCCCCTTACTATCGAGACTCCTTTCACTATTGCTCTTCTCCTCTTTTTCCTCCTCCCCCATGCAGCTGAGCCACTCACAGTGCTATGAGTGTGGCTGCACTCCCCAGAGGAACCGTCACTCTCACTATTTTCCAACACAGAAAAATGGTTCTCGAGCGAGATGCACCCTGGGCATTTCCTGACTACCTGCCTGACACCTTTCTTCTGACTGATGGTCACTCGTTCCCTCTTTATCTGCACTTCTGTAAGCCGTGGGGTGACCACGTCAAAAAGGTGCTACCCACGAAACTCTCAGCCTCGCGGATGCACCTCAGTGCCTCTAGCTGCTGCTCAAGCACCGAAATTTGGAGCTCAAGTAGCTGCAGCTGGTGGCACTTCCTGCACACGTGGGCGGTCAGAGCGCAAGGAGCATCTAGGACTTCCCACATGTTGCAGATAGTACATTACACAGGACTGAGCTGCCCTGCCTTGCCTCTAGTTGAAAAAAATCCCTTACTTTAAGTTAAATACAGTAAAAAAATGTTAAATTATTTATGCACTTTAAATAAAAACTAGAGCTCTTACCTTTCCTTAGCTTAATCTATTTTAAAATGGAGAAAAACTGGAGAAAAAACTGGAGAAAAACACTTACCCACTACTCACCAATCAGCTCTCACCTTTGTGTTGATGTCACTTTTTGAAGCCTCCCCGTACTCACGCTGGTTCTGATCTCTCCGCCGCTCTCTCACGCTGTCTTGTGACATCACTCTCGTTATTTTCAACAAGAACTGATTGCAGGAGACTCTTCCCAGACTGCTTCGCTGCGATGCTGACTGCAGGACACTCTTCCCAGACTGCTTCACCGTGATGCTGACTGCAGGACACTCTTCTAAAGCCTACAGGCAACTTTGTATCTCTCTGAATATTAAAAAACATCTCCCTCATTTTCTGCTGTTTATGATAGACTTGGGATGCTACCTGCCCTCTCTCTGCCTCCTTTCTCCATGCAGTTTTGTATCTCAATCTTCATAGGATGGTGACCTTCTGGTACAAACAAAACCAAAGTCCATTGTCACACCTCCTACAACAGGACCACCAAGGGGTGCGTAGTGAAGGAAGTATTGGATTCCCATCACTCATTGCAGCCATATTTTTGTATACCAAGCTGGTTATTTACAATTGGCTGAATTTTGGGACTAGCAGCTATTAACAGTTCTGGTCTGATTCTCATTTTTCATGAGCAGGAAGCTTATTCTAATTGAAGGGGAGATGGTCACCTCATGACATTTGACATAAGTGAGATTTCCCCACATAATAGCAGCCATGATCAGTCCAGTCTCATATCATTGAGTATGTAAAGCATTGTTTTATTAGAATATAAGAACAAAGGAAATTAAATTAGTATTGTTCTGGTGAAGAGTGTTGTTAGCAAGAACATAGTGGTCCATTAATTGATATTTGATGAGACAAAGGTAGAGTCTTAAATCAGCTAAGGAATATCAGTAAATATGCTTACATACAGGTGTGTATGGGAGAAAGGGGCATCTTGAATATGCGTTTCTGGTTCTATCCAATGACTAGATAACTGGGACAAGGCTGGAGCATTAACTACACAGGGAAATAATGTAAAAATATGTAGAAAAACAAATGTTAAAGGTCAAACTAACACCACTGCAAAGCAAAGAGCATTTTTAATTCAATGTTTCACTTTCATTTATCTTGTGATGCTTATGCTCTCTTTGTGAGTATGTACCTAAGACACCCAGGGCTGAATTTCCCAGGTAGGTAACGATCCCAAAGATGGCCTCAATCCTGGGCCAGAAACCCAGAAGTGCCTCAGATGGGATGTCTATCATGATGTTCCCGGAGGTGGCCAATTAAGCAGCTGCCTCCAGGAGCCCCAACCAATTAAGGATGATGGGTGGATCAGGGGAGAGAGAAGTCCAATCAGAGGACCCACGGTGATGCCTGGCCTTCAGTCTTACTGAGAGAGGTGGACGTTGCTGAGAAAGGCAAGAGACCACCAGGTCACCTCAACATGGAGGCGGTCTCTGCAGCCTTGGGGAAAAATGTGAAAAACGCACATGGCCACAGACATCAGAACATTATTTGCAGAATCCATGCTGGGATGAATGAGAGGAGGCTTTGATGGTCCTCAGTCAGCCGCCTGGAAGCCATCTCCAGTTAAATGCTGGGCTCCAGCCTCAGCCTGTCTGCCATTGGGAAGATCCCAATGGCGCCATCACCTTTCCCTCATTGACTCATTAATGGGCCGAATTGTCTACCCACTGCTGTCAGGCGGGGAGCTTCTGCTGCATTGACCACATCTCCAGCAAGATCACTCAGAGGCAAGAGTGAGTCAGGTGGCGAACCCAATGTGCTCCCAGTCCCGCCTTGTAACCCTCCCTCTTCCACCCTCCCCCCAACACAGGCCTGGGGAAATTCAGCCTCCTGTGTTTCTTAAACACATTGGGCTGAATCTTACCTATGTCGTGCGGGCTGGGCGGGAGTGGGCAGGGGCGGGCGCAAAGCTGATCGCCACCCGTGATCGGCTGCACGCCGCCATTTTATGTGGGCGGGCCAATTAAGACCCGCCCAGCGTAACGCGCAGCCGGTAGCACTCAGTGCTACCTGTGCGGGCTGGGGGAGGGAGGAGAGTTGGGGCCTGCACTCTTTCGCACTTGTGAAAAAAAAAACTAAGTTGAGAATAAAACTTTTGAATAAATGAACTAAAAAATTATTTAAACATGACAGTGTCACATGAGCTGGGACATGTTTGTGCATTTTGCAAAATGTATTTATTTATTTTAGTAAACCTTCAGGAAACCTCATCTCGCCCGTGGATGAGGTTTCCTGAAAAACGCAAAGGCCGCTTGGGCTCTTCGCCTGCCTGACAACCTTAAGGTTGGACGGGCAGCGCTGTTAACAATGTCAATTACTTTTTTAATGGCCTTAACAGGCCTTTGATGGTTCGGCGGGCGCGCAGCCACCTCTAGCGCGCGCCCGCCGAAAGCAATATTGAAATGGTGCGTGATGACGTCGGGACACACACCCGACGTCATCTTGCGCTTCGGCGTGTCGGGCCCGCCCCCGCACACTGACGGCAATATTCTGGCCATTGGCTGTGAATGAAAGGTGGAAGATGAAAATGAGCTTGTCTGACACCATAAAGTCAGCTGAGTTTTGTATATTACAATCACAGGACTAAAAATAACCTTTGTAATCCAATCCTATGCACAGTGCTGACTCATTAGAAGGGTTCTGGGTACCATTGATTCCTGATACAGCAAAGATCAGCTTGTTCTACGGACTCTACCGAAGCCGGCCAGCTTGATGCCCTTGGCATGTTCACCCTCAAGGAGCGGCTATATTCTGCAGCAGTGCAAAATTTTGAAACATGTTTTTCTAGCTATGACAATGTGATAGAATTTTTCTTTCGAAATAAAAATATATTGTATTCACAACATGCACACCAAAGAACCGGAAGACGTGGATCCATCCTTTACTTTCAGAGTTCCATGCTTTGGCAGTGCTTGTCCCGACCCAATACTCACAAAAGCTGTTTAATAAATCCTTACTTTCACTGCCCTCTCACTGCACCAATAGTATGCCAGCTGATTCATTTTTTACCTTTTAAATATAATAAATCTGCCTTTATAAATTACGATTAGTTTTAATTCTGGGGTTGGGGCTATGCAGAGCAGGTCTATAATGTGAGTTGTGAGGCTTTTTTTTTCTGGTTTGGGAAAAGGTGTGACTAGAATAGATCAACGAGTGAAATAATCACTGACTTGGAGTTGGGTTAATCTGGTGCGATTTTCCACAATTATTCAAGGTCATATTAGCCCTGTTAATAACACAAAGGTTATTTGTTATAAAGGGAGGGGTGAGGGCAGGGCAGAGATTTCAATTTCATGTAGGAAACCTCAGGAGCATTTTAC
Source organism: Cetorhinus maximus (assembly GCF_964194155.1). Lineage (NCBI taxonomy): Eukaryota > Metazoa > Chordata > Chondrichthyes > Lamniformes > Cetorhinidae > Cetorhinus > Cetorhinus maximus. Next base: position 110,384,912 of record NC_135888.1, on the reverse strand, counting down.
TTCTGAGTTTGTTGGCAATTCTGCGGCAGCAAGTGCGATGTGTTTTGCATGACTTCATCTCAACTCCAGTATTTAAAGGGCCAAACCAAAATTGGAATTTAAAGGTGTTGGGGGCTGTAAGCAAGAAAAGATAAACTGTGAGAATGAACTGTGCCGCACTTCATTGATGCCTCACCTTGATTTACTGCAGGGGACTGTATAGGAGCTGGAAAGATATACTTTCCCCCAGCCAGGGAGGAAGAAACTTGCTGCGGCCACAAAGGCAGGGTGGTGGGAGATGATCCAGGAGGTCAGCAGCTGGAGCAGACTGCTCCATCCTCTCTGCAATCTTCCATGCATGCCTTGATCATGGATGTGCACAAACTGAATGCCAGCATGTCTGGTGCCTCAAATAGGATGACACATGTCTTAGCCTTGGCTTTGTTTGGGCTTTACTGATCTACACCAAGTTGTCTCCATCACAGTGGTAGTAGTGAAGTGTGGCTGACCCATGAGAGGGATAGTGTTAACAGGGCACATGGGAGTGAGGATTCCACTCAAAGCCCTTATAGTTCTCCCCCTTATCCTCTGCCTCCTGCCCCAATAACCGAGTCTGCCCCTTCTCAGACACAAGTGGAGTCATCTTTGGTGGGCATCTCACAGGCTCCAAAAACTCATACATCGTTGACCAAAAGCAACTCAGTTGGCAGAGCAGGAATCCAAGCAGCATGCCTCTACCTTGTTCAAGCCACAAGGTTGTGCCATATATAAAAGAGAGGAAGGGGGGGACTACAGTTATCTAGTTACACAATGCTATGCACATGGGTGTCTGATCAAAAGTCATGTTGTGAAGTTTCTGTTCTTTAGTAGAGCCACATAGATGGTATTGTTTTGCATTAGTCTCACATTTTGCCCATTCTTGGTTGCAAGTCATCTTTATCTTTGTTGTCGATAAGTGGCAAGACATGAATTGACAGGGACCAAGGGGGTCATGCAAGGACTGTTTTTGTGTCAGTCGCATGGTGCATGGGCAGGGGTGGGAGAGGCAGTAAACTGACAATTACATGTGGTTCTGGTGCATCCTAAGAGAATGTTGCATTAATAAAGGTATCCCATGCAGCAATATAAACAGCTAATTCTACATTGAACTCATCTGCTTACTGTTCTGGTCACCACTTTACATGTGATCGCACTAAAGAGAGTACTGTGGAGATTTACGAGACTATGAGAATCAGTGAAAGCAGCAGCGGGGGCTAAAAGTTCAGACAGAACAGGACTTTTTTTATTCATCTACAGGATGTGGGCATCGTTGGCTAGGGTAGCATTTATTGCCCATCCCTAATTGCCCTTGAGAAAGTGCTAGCGAGCTGCCTTCTTGAACCGCTGCAGTCCCTGTGATGTAGGTACACCCACAGTGCTGTTAGGGAGGGAGTTCCAGGGATGGCAATATATTTCCAAGTGTGTGCGTTGGAGGGGAACTTCCAGGTGGTGGTGTTTCCATGCATCTGCTGCCCTTGTCCTTCTAGATGGTAGTGGATTTGGACAGTACAGTCTAAGAAGCCTTGGTGAGTTTCTGCAGTGCATCTTGTAGATGGTACACACTGCTGCCACTGTGCATCAGTGGTGGAGGGAGTGAATGTTTATGGATGGAGTGCCAATCAAGTGGGCTGCTTTGTCTTGGATGGTGTCAAGCTTCTTGAGTGTTGTTGGAGCTGCACTCCTCCAGGCAAATGGATAGTATTCCATCATACTCCTGACTTGTGCTTTGTATATGGTGGATAGGCTTTAGGGAGTCAGGAGATGAGTTAATCTCCACAGGATTCCTAGCCTCTGACCTGTTCTTGTAGCCACAGTATTTAAATGGCTAGTCCAGTTCAGTTTCTGGTCAATGGTTACTCAGTTAAATGCTGCCTTGATGTCAAGGGCAGTCACTTTCACTTTGGAGTTCAGCTCTTGTGTCCATGTTTGAACCAAGGCTGTACTGAGGTCAAGAACTGAGTGGTCCTGGTGGAACCCAAACTGGGCATCAGTGAGCAGGTTATTGCTAAGCAAGTGCCGCTTTGTCATGAAGCTATTAATGTACATAATATTATTGGAAAATATTTTTCTTTTAAAATAGAGGTTTAGTCTGTGGGTGTGTCTTAATCAGATTAAAGTCTGGGTGCTTTGATGTGTACTAGTTTTGAGATGTAAGAGAGGTAGTGTGCATTTGCAATTTTTGAATAGAGCATTCAAGAAGTGGCGTGAAATCTGGCACCTAGCTGGCAGAGACCAAGCAATGTGATAATGAACTCCCAAGGTGAGGTGAGAGTGACTGTCCTTGACATCAAGGCAGCATTTGACCGAGTGGGACATCAAGGAGCCCTTGCAAAATTGGTGTCAATGGGAATCAGGGGGAAAACTCTCCGCTGGTTGGATTCATACCTAGTACAAAGGAAGATGGTTGTGTTTGTTGGAGGTCAGTCATCTCAGCTCCAGGACATCACTGCAGGAGTTCCTCAGGGGAATTAAGGAGAAATGTTTTCACCCAGAAGAAGTTGGGGTCTGGAACTCACTGCCTGAAAGTGTGATACAGCTGCAAACCCTTGTCGTATTTAAAACAATACTTGAAAATGCACTTGAATTCTGTAACCTACAGGACTATAAACCAAGAACTGGAAAGTGGGATTAGGCTCTTTTTCAACCAGCACAGACATAATGGGCCAATGGGTTCCGTGTCATAAATCTAAGCTTCTACACCATCCACCCACTCCATGGAATCGCCTGTATCCAGTGTGCATGAGTTCGAATAAGCTCCTTCAAAGGCCATTGTGTTCACACCTTACTTTCAATGGCCAGATTCAGGAAGCCGGAGGAACCAGTGGGTGCGACACTAAACTTAAAAATATTTTGAAATATAGCTCCAATTGAACAATTACCATACTTTATTTGCTGCACATCTCTCCGAAGGGGGTTGTGTGCAACCAGCATAATGCACACGAGTTAAACATCGTCAGGGATTGTAGTTAGGTTCCTGACGCACTTGCGTTGTTTCCAAATTTAACACCCCCCCCACCCCCATACCCATGTGCTCTTCCAGGTTATAACTCCCCCCATTGTGGATATTACTGATGGTGTGCAGTGTTTGAGGTGCCACCTGTCAGATGAGATGTTAAACCATATTAGCACTTCTGAGATATTTTCCTTTTTCCTCAACTGAGGATTTTCCCCTCACTGCGGTTGATACAGCCCTCAACCAAGTCCATTCTATTTCTGCTGTCCCCCATTCCCTTCCTTCCCAGAATGAAGAATGGGCTCCCCTTGTCCTCACCTTCAACCCCAACTGCATCCATATTCAAAAGATCATCCTCCGCCAATTCTGAGACCTCCAGCCTGATACCAATATCAAATACATCTGTCCATCCCCTCCCTTTCAGCAGTCTGAAGGGACCATTCTCTTTGGGCTTCCCTGGTCAATCACCCTCAAATGCTCCTAAGGCACTTTCCCATGCCAGTCTAGGAGTTGCAACATTTTTCCTCCTCCCTTCTCACCACCCAAGGTCCCAAACATTCCTTCCAAGTGAACTTCTTTCACTTTAGTCAACTGTATTTGCTTCTCACGATGTTGTCTTCGCTACATTGCAGAGACCAAATGTAGACTGGGTCACTGCTTTGAGGAACAACTTCATTCAGCCCCCAAGCCTGACCCTGAGCTTCCAATCTCCTGTCATTTTAATTCTCCACCTTTCTCCCACTTTGATCTTTCTGTCCTTGGCCTCCTGCAGTGCCTCAATGAAACAAACTCAAGGAACAGCACCATAACTTTTCTTGGGGTACTTCACAATCTTCTGAATTCAACATTGAGTTCAAAAATTATAGATTGTTATCTCTGTCCACATTTTACTTCATTTTTCTTTGCTGGTTTGAGTTTCCTTTTTTGTTTTTTTTTTCTCTTGTTTTTCCCTTATTTCCTTTTCTTTGCATTTGGGTGGCAGCTATTCAGGATCCTGACATTCACACCTCCTCGAGATACATCAGGCAGAATTTAGTTCCTATAAATGGGGTTCCCCTGCCACGAGTTGGAGAACTGGTGGGACCCCTCCCCATCCTCATGCCTGCTCCAGTGGGCTCCATTAAATCCCATTTGTTTCTTTACTTGTCTCTTTATCACTCCTTTGGTCTTGCACCATGAAATATTTTGTCATTTAAAAGCTCTTGCCCTCCAGCTTATTACAGACCGTCCCTTTTGTTCTTTTTCCCAACCTCTCCCCGTTTCACTAAACCTATCACAATTCTAACTTTCCCCAGTTTTGATGAAAAGTCACAACCTGTAACGTTATCTCTGTTTCTCTCTCCACAGATGCTGCCAGCCCTGCTGACTATTTCCAGAATTTTCTGTTCATATTTCAGATAGCTAGTATCTGCAGTATTTCACTTTTGTGTTAAACTGAGATCCTCTTTGCCTCTCTGGGTGTAGAGAGTCTCAACACTATTTGAAAAAGAGCAGGTAGTGTTTTTTTCTGGCCAATACTTAGCCTTCTGCCACCCCATCCTTTACTTCTCTCAGTATTAACTTGTCTCCAGTGCTACTCTTAAACCGCTAAAAATCCTCTCATTTACTTTTCGAGAAATTTTCTGGCCTCCTGTCCTGCCTGTCACTGCTCCTACCTCTTTTCACATTGCAGGGTCGTGGAGGGCTTCAGAAACCCACCCAACGCTGGTGGAACATACAAACATATGAATTAGGAGCAAGAGTAGGCCATTCAGCTGCTTGAGCTTGCTCCACCATTCATTAAGAAAATGGTTGATCTGACTGTGGCCTCAACTCCATATTCTGTCTACTCCCGATAACCTTTGACCTCCTTGTTTGTCAAGAATCTATCTACTTCTGCTTTAAAAATATTAATTGGCCCTGCCTCCACCGCTTTCTGGGGAAGAGAGTTGCAAAGATTCATGACCTTCTGAGAGAAAAAATTTCTTCTCATCTCTGTCTTAAATGGGAGACCCCTTATTTTTAAACTGTGTCACCTAGTTCTAGTCTCTTCCTAATAGGGGAAGCATCCTTTCAGGCATCCACCCTGTCAAGTTCACTCAGGATCTTTTATATTTCAATAAGATCACTTCTCAATCTTCTAAACTCCAGAGGTTGCAGCCCAGCCTATCTAAGCATTCCTCGTAGGCTAACTCCCCCCATCCCAGGTGTCAGTCAAGTGGACCTCCTTTGAACTGCTTCTAATGCATTTATATCCTTTCTTAAATAAGGAGACCAAAATTGTACTACTCTAGGTATGGTCTTACCAAAGTCCTGTACAACAGTAGCAAAATATCCTTAGTTTTATATTCCATTCCCTTTGCAATAAACAACAACATTCCACTTGCTTTCCTAATCACTTGCTGTACCTGTACTTTAACTTTTCCTGATTCATTTACCAGGACACACAGATCCCTCTGTACCTCAGAGTTCTGCAATCTCTCTCCATTTAAATGCTATGCTGCTTCTCTATACTTCCTGCAAAAGTGGACAAGTTCACATTTTCCCACATTATACACCATCTGCCAAATTTTTGCCTACTCACTTAACCTACCCATGTCTCTTTGCAGACTCCTTATGTCCTTTTCACAACTTACTTAACTACCTATCTTTGTTTCATTATCAAATTTATCAACCATACATTTGGTCCCTTCATCCAAGTCATTGATGTAAATTGTAAATAGTGGAGGCCCCAGCACTGATCCCTGTGACACTCCACTGGTTACACCTTGCCAACCCAAAAATGACCTATTTATGCCTACTCTCTGTTTCCTGTTAGCTAACCAAATCCTCCATCCATCCATGTTAATATGTTACCCCCTACACCATGAGCTCTTATTTTGCGTAGTGGCCTTTGATGTTGCACCTTGTCAAATGTCTTCTGGAAATCTAAGTATAGCACATCCACGAGTTCCCCTTTATCCATGTTACTTGTTACTTCCTCAAAGAACTCCAATAAATTAGTCAAACATAATTTCCCTTTCACAAAACCATGTTGACTCTGCCTGATTACATTGAGATTTTCTAAGTGCCCCGCTATAACTTCCCTAATAATAGATTCCAGCAATTTCCCTAGGACAGATGTTAAGGTAACTGGCTTTCTGTATCCCTCCTTTCTTGAATACCTGGGAGTCGGAGAGGCACACCAGTCAGCTGCTCAGAACTGGCCGACACTGAGTTTGAAAGGAGAGTGAGAAAAAATAAATAGTGACATCACAGGAAAACGGTATGTTCATTGCTTGGTCAGAAACTGCTGTTAGGGACTGTCTTTAAATTGCAGTAAATTAGAAAAGCACATTATTTCTAAAGAAGCAGCTATATTTGGATTTAAGTGAGAAACATCAGGAATAAGGGAAAGTCAAGGCCAGTATATTAAAGTAATACAATAACCCAAAGAAAATTAAAGTTAAGACATGGTGGCGCAGCTCAGTCGTGTGGAATGTATGTCTTGTAATATGTGGAAGGTCATAGATGCTACCAATGTCCTAGAAGACCACATGTGCAGGAAGTGCTGCCAGCTGCAGAACCTTGAGATCTGGGTTTCAGAGCTCGAGCTGTGGCTGGAGGCACTGTGGTACATCCATGAGGCTGAGAGCTACGTGGATAGCACGTTCAGAGAGGTGATCACACCACAGCTTAGGAGCTGGAGGCGGAAAGGGAACGGGTGACCACCAAGCAGTCCAAGAGAACTAGGCAGGCGATGCAGCAGTCCCCTGGGAACCTGCTTCCAAATAGGTTTTGCATTTTGGAAGTGGGTCCTCAGAGGAGTGCAGTCAGAGCCAAGTTTGTGACACCACTAGCAGCTCGACTGTACAGGATGGGAGGAAGAAGAAAGGAAGAACAGTACTGATAGAGGATTCATTATTTAGCGGAACAAACAGATGTTTCTGGAGCTGTAGACGTGACTCAAGGATTGTATGTTGCCTCCCTGGTGCCAGGGTCAAGGATGTCACCAAGTTGCTGCAGGACATCCTTCTGGGAAGGGTGATCAGCCAGGCGTCATGGCTCACATTGGTACCAATGCAGTGCTGGAGAAAAAGGATGTCCCAGAGGATTCAAGGACAGAATCAATTTGGCTAGAGCGAAGGAACAAAAAGGGCCCAATACATTGCTGGGTGTAGTCTATAGACCGCCAGGTAGTGGGAATGATGTAGAGGAACAAATCTGCAGGGAAATTACAGAGAGGTGCAAACATCATAGAGTGGTTATAATGGGGGATTTTAATTATCCAAATGTAGATTGTGACAGTGGTAGTGTAAGGGGCAGAGGAGGGCAAGAGTTCCTAGATTGTGTTCAGGAGAATTTTCTACAGCAGCACGTGTCCAGTCCAACAAGAAAGGATGCACTGTTGGACCTGGTTCTTGGAAATTAGGTGGGCCAAGGAGGTCAGCTGTCAGTCGGAAAAAATTAAGATGATAGTAGAAAAGGACAATGTGCAATCCAGAGGACGAATAATTAACTGGGGACAGCGGACTTCAATAGGGCAAGAAAGGAGCTGGGCCAGATAGACTGGAACCAAAGATTGGAGGAAAAAACTGTCGCTGAACAATGCGCTACCTTCAAAGAAGAAATGGTTTGGGCACAGTCAAGGTATATTCTCTCAAAAGGGAAAGGTAGTGCAAACAAATCCAGAGCTCCCTGGATGAAAAAAGGAAATAGAAATTAAGGTAAAGAAGAAAAAGTCTGCTTATGACAGGTGTCAGGTAGAAAATGAGAAGCAATTGAGAATCAAGCAGAATGCAGAAGGTTCAGAGGAGAGGTGAAAAAGCAAATAAGAGAAGTAAAGTGGGATTATGAGAAAAGACTGGCAGGCAGCATAAAGGGGAATTCCAAAGTCTTCTATCAGCACACAAATAGTAAGAGGGTGGTAAAAGAAGGAGTAGGGCTGATTCGGGACCAAAAGGGGATTTACCCATGGAGGCAGGGGACATGGCTGAGGTGTTAAATGAATATTTTGCATCTATCTTTACCAAGGAAGCAGATGCTGCTGAGGCCACAGTGACAGAGGAGGAAACTCTGTCACTAGGAGAGATCAAATTTGAAAGTGTTGAATAAACTGTCAGTACTTAAATCTGACAAGGCACCAGGACCAGATGAAATGCATCCAAGGATATTGAAAGAAGTGAAATTGGGAATTGCAGAGGCACTGGCCTCAATCTCTCAGTCTTCCCTAGACTCAGGGGAGGGGCAGAGGACTGGAGAATTGCAAACATTACACCCTTGTTCAAAAAAGGTTGTAAGAATAAGCCCAGCAAGGGACATAGACAAGTTGGTGGAGTGGGCAGATAGGTGGCAGATGAGATTCAATGCAGAGAAGTGTGAGGTGATGCATTTTGGTAGGAAGAACATGGGGAGACAATATAAGATAAGGACTACAATTCTTAAGGGGGTGCAGGAGCAGAGGACCTGGATGTATATGTGCATAGATCACTGAAGATGGCATCACAGATGGAGAGAGCAGTTATTAAAGCATACAGTATCCTGGGCTTTATTAATAGGGGCAGAGACAAGAGTAAGGAGGTTATGCTGAATTTATATAAGACACTAGTTATTTGAATAGAAACAATGTGCAAAGGTACAAGGAAAAGGCAGGAGAATGGCACTGAGTCATAATGCTCATTTGGAGAGCCGGTTCAGACACAATAGGCCAAATGGCCTCCTTCTGCACCATAACAATTCTGTGATTTTGTGATAGAGGAGTCACATTCGCTAGTTTCCATTTTTATGGGACCTTTCCAAAATCTAGGGAATTTTGGAAACCAATGCATCTATTATCTCAACAGCCATTTCTTTTGAGAGCCTAGGATGAAGTCCACTAGAACGTGAGGACTTTTCAGCTTTTAATTCCAATAATTTTCTCCATACCCTTTCCCTGGAAATTCTGCAAGCTCTGACCTGAGCCTTTCGATAGGGGTCAGTGGGCTTCCTGCCTCACACCTTTTCCGGCACCCCACAAAATAGCCGCCAGTGGGAATGAAGGGAGGACTTCTACCCCACCGTTTGCCAACTGTTTTTTTTGTCCCACCTCTGTTTGGTCCTCTCATGGGACCGTAAAATCTGATCCCAACTATCAATGGTGTGGTGATTGTTGCTTTAAGGCCAGCCTTCCTGAGTAAGGGTCACGTAGTCAGAACAGCCAATCAACACCGAGCGTGGGGAAGTTTATAAGAGGCGGGGTTTTCCTAATCTAAAGTGTATATTGTAGTCTAGCTAGAGACCTGCAGCTAATCCAGCAGCTCTGAAAATAAAGTTCGTCGTTCAACTAAAGGAGCCTCTTGGTAGTACAACTCTACAAATGGCACACCAGAATTTCTAGCATTCATTTGGAGATATTCAGGGTACTAGCCACAGAAGTTTAAATCAAGTGCATTAAATGGCTTAGATCGCTCTATTTTTCCTTGGTTGACTGTTTTGTCTGCTACTCATAAGTCATTTATTGTCCTCTGGGAGGGCACATAAATTCAAACTCAGCATTTTTATGTAGGGCTTGATCCTGATATATAATCCCTCTTTGTCAGTAAAAGCACTATCTAACTTAAATATTTATACGTAAATCAAAAGGCTAATTCCATCACTGTTACTTAATCACATTTAAAATGCAAACATTAATAAAGTAGATGGTCTAAAATACATTTAGTAAAATTTAACTGGAAGTCCGTTCATGGAGAATAATTACTGGCTGGGAGGGTGTAACATGAGAAATAAAACGCTATCTGGGAGCAACTGCAAAAATAAAAGCTGTCTGGGCTGACTATATATATTTGCTGTGTAACTGTTATTAATCTGCTTATGCAGTTGGGTCTAACCTGAATTTTGGGACTTCATACACTAAGGATAATGTGGAACACCAACATTTTACAACAATGGCAGGAACAGAGTTTCATTGGGCACTGATTACTGAGACATAATTGGCCGTGACCAACATTGAATTCTGTGATGAATGGTCTCAGAACAGTACCCGGTGAAGCAGTTACTTGATTGGCAGCCCATCCACCACATTAAACATTCACTCCCTCCACCACCAATGTACAGTGGCAGCAGTGTGTACCATCTATAAGATGCGCTGCAGCAACTCACCAAGGCTCCTTCGGCAGCACCTTCCAAACCCGCGAGCTCTACCGCCTAGAAGTTCAGGGGCAGCAGATACATGGAAACACCACCACCCGCATGTTCTTCTCCAAGTCACACACCATCCTGATTTGGAAATATATCGTCATTCCTTCACTGTCGCTGGGTCAAAATCCTGGAACTCCCTTCCTAACGGCACTGTGGGTATTCCCACATGGGTTGCAGTGGTTCAAGAAGGCAGCACCTTCTTAAGGGCAATTAGGGATGAGTAATAATTGCTGGCCTAGCCAGCGATACCCACATCCCATAAACAAATAAAAGAAATGGCATCTCAATTGCCAGGTTATACCATTCAGATTATAGTCACTTAGGCATCATCAAATCAAAGCATAATTATCCTGAATTCAGAAGCCTTCCAAACCATAACCCAAGAAATTATTTTTGAAATTAGCTTGGCTTTGTGCTAAACAGGATGGGTAGCTCACTTGTATTTGATAGGGTTTAGCTCCCTATATATCAAACATCTACACACTCCCCCTAGGACGGATACTTCGAAAGAATAGATATTAATCTGATACCCTTTCTCTGACAGTAGTTGGGAAACCACAGAGCATGTACGCTAAATAATGGATCTGGCTCCCTGATCAAGATAGTCAGTGACATGGCAAAATCAATGAGCCATGATTTCTACGCAAAAGGAGCAGTTACTATCGACAACCAGCAGAGGCCCAAGTGCCCACTTTAGAATGTCCTCGTCTACGAATAGATGACTGGATCAGGACTGTTCTGTGGGGAAACTCTTTCGAGTTATCAACAGTCACAGATTGCAACTCTTTGGAAGGTAGTGATGGTTGTCTGAACACTTTGATAGACTCCAAATACACAAAAGCATTTAATGCCTGAGTTGCCTGGGTCCTCAACTGGACTGGATCCAGAGTCCTCAACTGCAGAATGGAACAATTATTAAGTGTGCAGAATCCACTGAGACTCAGGATACTTGCATACTACAGTAAATACAAACTTGACAGTTGTATAGTTTACTAGCTGCAAACTTGGTAATTATTCCTCCCAGCAGAGAAAATTTGCCATACAGGAAACCGTCCAGGCCTTTGCCTAAATAAAGGGTCCAATAAGTGGATGCATTCTGCTGATTAAATATATCAATAAGGATCTAATCAGGTCAAGATGGCATGCCACCAGACCATTGGACTGCATTTGGTCACCAAAGGGCCACATAGCTCCAGACACTCATTAACAAGTCAACTATTGCCCCTAACTTGTGAGGAGGTCTTGTGGTGCATTGGGTAGTGACCCTACCTCTGAGCCAGAAGTTCCAGTTTGAGTCCCACCCCAGCACTTGGTGGCCAAGGAAGGTGCATTCATAATGCAGCCAAACAGGTTGATTATCAACCTGCAAATCCTTCCACCACACACCAATGGCAGGCGGTAACAGCAGAAGAGATTCCTGGTCAGCCATGTAATGGAAACAAGTTGGAGCCTTTAATATCACTATCCGTAGCTCCAGACCACAACTTGCATGTAAAAGTGTATGTTGCCACAGCAACTCAGATGCCTGAGCGATCTGTAACACACCACTATTTCCCCTAATTTACAATCAAATAGAGGGTGCCATGCTACATCAAAAGGCAGTGGTCCTGGACTTTGCATTGAGATTAATGGTTTTTAGTGCTTTATACGATTCTGTAAATGATCAGATCAAATGAGCTTAAGTAATTTACATTGATAACTACATTAACAAAATGTCACCCCCATGAGCAATCAAAATGGTTCGCCCCAATCAAAACAAAACAGATTCCAGATATTTTATAATTGGCAAAAGATGCAGGACTGTGGTCCATTCTACAACAGAATAGTATGAAACTAATCTGTGAAACAGGATTAAAGATGGTCAAACCGTGAGAGAGATTATCCTAGAAGTATGGTTAGTTGCCATTGAAGTAAAAGATGCAAACTTGCATTCCTTCATAAGATAGCACAGAATGTGTTTTTGGGTTCATCTTCAAAAGGCAACATGCCTGACCATGTTTGCAGTGTATGTCAGGTGTCCTCATCCCAGCTGAAAGTTATAGGAATTGTTGGTCTGATCACAGGAGTTGTCATTGTTGTTATCACCACATTTCATGTATCCACTTCGACTGTACCTTGTGAATCTCCTGCAGAGCATCCTTTGCCTAACCCTTTCCTAGTGCATCAACCCTGGATCTTAGGCTGTGGAATTACAGCAATCTCAAGTGGTACAATGCCCAACAATTGAAAGTGATAACCAGTATGTTTCTGCAGGATGTATTTTCCACCTGCAATAGAATTGATAGTTGGTCAAATGTATAATACAGCACTACGGACAGCTGGTATCAGGAGAGAGTGGTGCACTAGGTTAAACTATCTAATGGATAGGGTGAGCACTGACAAGCCTGATTGCCTTTCTGCAGCACATAATAACCATTTTTTTATTTCTTTACTGGATGTGAGAATTGCTGGCTAGGTGAGCATTTATTGCCCATCCCTAATTGCCCTTGGGAAGGCTGAGTTGCCTTCTTGAACTGCTGCAGTCGCTGTGGTGTAAGTACATCCACAGTGCTGTTAGGGAGGGAGTTCCAGGATTTTGACCCAGTAACAGTGAAAGAACGGCGATATATTTCCAAGTCAGGATGATGAGTGTCTTGTAGGGGAACCTCCAAGTGGTGGTGGTGGTCCCATGTGTCTGCTGCCCTTGTCCCTCTAGATGGTAGTAGTTATCAGTTTGGAAGCTACTGTCTAAAGAGGCTTGGTGATTTCCTGCAGTGCATCTTGTAGATGGTACACACTGCTGCCACTGTGCATCAGTGGTGGAGGGAGTGAATGTTTGTGGATGGAGTGCCAATCAAGCAGGCTGCTTTATCCTAGATAGTGTTAAGCTTCTTGAGTGTTGTTGGAGCTGCACTCATCCAGGCAAGTAGAGAGTATTCCATCACACTCCTGACTTCTGCCGTGTAGTGGACAGGCTTTGGGGAGTCAGGAGCTGAGTTAATCACCACAGGATTCCTAGCCTCTGACTCACACTTGTAGCCATAATATTTATGTGGCTAGTCCAGTTCAGTTTCTGATCAATGGTAACCCTCAGGACATTGATAGTGAGGGATTCAGTGATGGTAATGCCATTGAATGTCAAGGGGCGATTGTTAGATTCTCTCTCGTTGGAGATGGTCATTGCCTGACACTTGTGTGGCGAGAACGTCACTTGGCACTTGTCATCCCAAGCCTGGAAATTGTCCAGGTTTTGCTGCATTTGGACATGAACTGCATCAGTATCTGAGGAGTCGCGAATGGTGCTGAAAATTGTGCAATCATCAGCGAACATCCCCAATTCTGGCCTTATGATGGAAGGAAGGTCATTGATGAAGCAGCTGAAGATGGTTGGGCCTAGAACACTACCATGAGGAACTCCTGCAGTGATGTCCTGGAACTGAATTGATTGATCTCCAACAACCATAACCATCTTCCTTTGTGCTAGGTGTGATTCCAACCAGCAGGGAGTTTTCCCCCTGATTCCCATTGATTCCAGTTTTGCTAGGGCTCCTTGATGCTATACTTGGTCAAATGCTGCCTTGATTCAAGAACAGTCACTTTCACCTCACCTTGGCAGGTCAGTCCTTGTAGTTGCTGCTATGGCTCCTAAGTTAGGATCTTTGAATCTTAAATTTCTATTACTTTATGGGTGCAGAATAAAGCGAAATAGGCAGATTATCTTCGTGGTCAGGTCTTCTTCATTCTTTGTATGATTTGCACACTGCACTCAGGCCCTGCAAGGATATTTGGGCAGAATAGATTAGCACAATGATTGAATTCCTGATGCTTTATAAAACTTTGGACAGAATTTTGCCAACGGTGAGTAGGGGGCGGGGCCCGCTCGCCGACGCATAAAATGACGCGGGATGACATCAGGCGGAACCCCCGACGTCATCCCGACCCATTTAAATTTTCAGGAAGGCGGGGACGCAGCAAAATCAGCTGGGGGCCCGCCGACCTGTCAATGGCCAATTGAGGCCATTGACAGGATCATTTAAACAATTAAAGGACTTGCCCGTCCAACCTTAAGGTTGGCGGGCAGGCCAGGGGCCCCAGCGGCAAATAGAAGAAACATGAAACCTCATCCACCGGTGGGATGAGGTTTCATGCAGGGTTTTATAAAGTTTAATAAAGTTATAGTGTAAATTATGAACATGTCCCATCTAATGTGACATTGTCACATGAGGGGGACATGTTAGGGATTTTTTTTTCTATTTTTAATCTTTTTCAAAGTGGAAGAGATCTCCCTGAGGCAAAGTGCAGCCTCAGGGAGATGTGTGTTCTTTTGTGCGCATGCCCAAAAAAGTGCACTCTCGCTTTTGGGGAATCCCCCCCACCCGCACAGGAAGTGCATAGCGCTTCCCACCAAATGTCACGCTGGGTGGGCCTTAATTGGCCCGCCCACGTAAAATGGTGGTGCGGCCCACTTCTCCAGCGGGGATCAGCTCCGCGCCTGCTGGGGATTGGGTCAGGCCCACCCGCCCGACAGGCAGAAAATTCTGCCCTTTGGATTAAAGGACCATACACAATGAAACCTATCTCCATTGTTAAGATGGCATTTTATGCTTGTCATCTGAATATGTCAGAACCTGTTAAGGTAGGCAATATATCAGTGGTGTGGGGAGGCTACATATTATTCAAAGTATAGAGAACGCTCTACCAGATTGGTATTCTATTTCACCCCGAGCATGTTTATTCTTCATCTTAAATGGATCATTACGTGTAAAGTGCAACTCTCTTTCAGCTAGGTAATAGTTTGCAGCACAGGCAGGAGAGAAAAATAGAACAATAATGACATTCACGTGGGAGAGTTCTTTGTCTCACATTTTCACTGAATATTTTGAGATTTATGCTCAAAGTAGACAATATAGTGTTAATCTTTCAATATCCTGGTTGAATGAGTGGAGATATATCCAGGTATTCTTTTCTACACTAGCAATTTTTCAAATGTTGGCATTATTGCTCTGAGAAGATGGCAGGTGTATTTCTACAGAGAAAATTAGATGAAGTGCGTTTACTAAACCTTGCATTTGTATAGCACCTTTCACCTAGTAAAATGTCACAGGAGTGCTATCAAACACAATTTGACAGGTAAGGAGGTGTTAAGGCAGGTGACAAAAGCTCGGTCAAAGAGGTAGATTTTAAGGAGTGCGTTAAAGGAGAGAAGAAAGGTGGAGAGGTTTAGAGAGGGAATTCCAGAGCTTAGAGCCTAGGCACCAATGTTGGAGTGATTAAGATTGGAGATCTGCAAGAGGCCAGAATTGGAGGAGTGCAAATAGCTCGGAGTATTGTCGGGCTGCAGGAGGTTACATGGATGGGGAGTGGGGAGGCCATGGGGATACTTGAAAGCTAGGATGGGAATTTTAAAATCGGGGTGTTACTAGTCTTGCTGGCTTTTTTCCTGTCAGTCAAGTAAAATAATTATTGGTGATTGCTTGAGACCAGGCTAGCAACTCTGCACATTCCCATTCATGAAATATGTAACTTGAAGAGTTAACTATCAACTAACAATCAACTATAACTATCAAAATCCTGGGGGTTACCATTGACCAGGAACGGAACTGGACTAGCCATATAAATACTATGGCTACAAGAGCAGGTCAGAGGCTAGGAATCCTGTGGTGGGTAACTCACCTCCTGACTCCCCAAAGCCTGTCCACCAACTACAAGGCACAAGTCAGGAGTGTGATGGAATACTCTCCTCTTGCCTGGATGAGTGCAGCTCCAACAACACTCAAGAAGCTTGACATCATCCAGGGCAAAGCAGCCCGCTTGATTGGCACCCCATCCACAAACATTCACTCCCTCCACCACCGATGCACAGTAGCAGCAGTGTGCACCATCTACAAGATGCAATGGAGGAACTCACCAAGCCTCCTTAGACAGCATCTTCCAAACCCACAACCACTATCATCTAGAAGGACAAGGACAGCAGATACATGGGAACACCACCACCTGGAAGTTCCCCTCCAAGCCATACACTATCCTGACTTGGAAATATAGTGCTGTTCCTTCACTGTCGCTGGGTCAATATCCTGGAACTCCCTCCCTAACAGCACTGTGGGTGTATCTACACCACATGGACTGCAGCGGTTCAAGAAGACAGCTCACCACCGCCTTCTCAAGGGCAATTAGGGATGGGCAATAAATGCTGGCCTAGCCAGCAACGCCCACATCCCAGGAGCGAATGAGAAAAAAGGGAGACCAGCGAGGAGCATAATTTGATGGGGGAAAGAACAAAAACTACCACTGGAGCATAAAGAGCCTAAATATAAATCCTGGTTGTCAACTTAACACTCAGGATAACTTTACCTGAGATATGATAAATATTTTGCTTAAAATGGACAATCAGAGCACCTTTTAAGGGATTATTATGACTTCTGGTTCCTCATTTATCTGTGCCTTATGGCAGTAAGCATCCCATTTGCTTTTTAACATAGTTGCCAGATCATTGGCCATGGAGCATTCTTAGCTGGGCAAGAGAATTCAGCCAGCATTTGAAATAAAATGTCTCCATTGACATGCTTTCCTGAAAGTGGCGTGATGCGGTGGACTGCCAAGAATAAATCAGTCTGATATTCTTTAGAGTCCTTGAAAGTTCTAACAGTTACTTTGCATAATGCAATGTGTTGATACTAACAAAAGTTCTGAAAAGCAAGTGTCCTTCAGCTGCTAACACTGAAAGGATAATCATTTGCAAGCATATAGCCAGGATACTTCTGTGCTACTTTTACACTAATGTGATCTGCTTCATGCTGTTGAAAGAATAGTGCAATTGAAAAATACTGAAAACATTTTCTGACTGAGAATGACGGGTGGTGATGAATGTGTTTCATGGGGGCAATGCCTTAACAATGTTACGGAAATATATCTAAAACTTTGACCACAAGAATGGTTTGTTACTGCCATCTGAACGCTGAGCTATGTTAATGAATGCAAATGCACTTATCATGAGACACAGGAAAAACACTGTGGATGCTAGAAATATGGGCCAGGGTTTTACATTTGCAAACCAGGATGGCATCCCATTCATAAAATCCAGCGTCATGACGTTGGGTTCAACAAGTCGGTTTCCCAAAATGCGGTAGGCAAACGGGCTCCAAAATCGCCAGCCCACCCGTCATTAAAAGAAAATTAAGAGACAATTGAGCTTGTTAACAAGCTAATTGATCCGAACATTATGCTGCCCACACCATAATGTGGTTGGCGTGGGCAGGCAGGCAGGCAAGAGTTGGTAGCCTGATTTTGCACCAGCTCTGGTAGGAAAGTAGGAAGGAAGGGAGAATGCATCCTTTGGGGGGTGCCCAGTGTGCATCTCAGGCACCCCTGACCACAAGATGATTACCTCCCCGCCCTTTGTGCCTCCACAAGTGGCATCCAAAACCCACCGCCCCCATCCCCCTGCGTGGGGCAGTTGATCCCTCCTTGCCCAAAAAGGCCCACCTTACCTGCCTCTGGGATCCGTACTGACTTCTTCGTGGTACTGCTTGAAGTCCCAGAAATGCCCCTACGGAGTTCTGACGCTGCTTGGATTGGCCGGCAGCTCTCAAGGCTGGGACTTCCTCCCCCTGTGGGGGTGGGGGGGGGCGGGGGGAGGTGGGCAGAAACCCCATCTTGCTTGTTTAGGTCACCAGTAATGTGTTATCACTGTGGGGCGGCCTTTCTTAAAGTTAATTGGCTTTCGACCAACTTTTGTAAGTGGGGAGCAGGCAATATGCACCCCGCCCCGGTAATATTCACCCCATGAAATTAAAGCAGAAAATGCTGAAAACACTCAGTGGGCCTGGCAACATCTGCGGAGAGAGAAGAAAAGTTAACATTTCAGGGCAATAAACTTGTATCAGCACAACAACAACTTATATTTATATAGCACCTTTAATGTAATGTCCCAAGGCGTTTCACAAAATCATTGTAAGATCACCCGGCAGCATCCATAGAGAGAGAAACTGAAATAAAGGGTGAATTTTATCGGTTGTCGTGGTCCCCACCCACCTGACTAAAATGTCAGGAGAGCCTACCCACAATCCTGATAGCTGCTCCACAAGTGTTGCATCTCCTGCATTTGCATGGGAAGATGCCGTGGGAGGGGGAGTGTGTGTTGGAAGTATGTTAGCTGAAGAGTGAGTCAGGGTGTCACAGGGGAACAGTCCTTTCAAAATGCTGAAAGAGGATGGGGAGATATGGTTGGTGATGGCATCATGCTGAATGTGGCTGAAATGACAACAGATGATCCGCTGAATTGGAGGCCAGTGGATAGAAGGTGTGGATAAGGATAAGGATGTGGTCCTGGAACAGTGGGAAAGGGATGAAGCCAGAAGTGTGGGAAATGGGATGGGCACAGTTGAGGGCCTTGTCAATCAGGGTAAAGGGAATCTTTGTTTTGAGAAGAAAGGAAGACAAAGCAGAAGAGATGGTGTGGGAGGTGGCATCACCAGAATAGATGCAAAGGAGGCAGAGAAACTGGGAGAATGGAATAGAATCCTTACAGGAACTAATCTCAGATGATAAACATTGCTCCCATTTTATCGGACAGCCTTTATTTTTTAACAAACCCCTTTTGCCTTACACCAACATGCCTTTTGTAATTTAATCACTCTCCCTTCCATTCTTTCAATCACCTTCATTTTTGTTCTGTCCTAGCCAACCCTCCTCCCCACTCTCCCTGGCTCAAAACTTGCTTAAAAACTCTCACATCTCTAACTTGTTCCAGTTCTGTAAAGGGCATTGTGGTGCTTAATTGTTCTGTCTTTGATTATGTGAGTCTGTTTACTATTGATGCTCACTATGCTTGATTAATTAAGCCTGGGTATGGACTCAGAGAAAGTAAACAAACTGTAGAAATTGCTGGAAGCCAGAGCTGTAAGCATGAGCAGACATTTTAAAGCACTGTGAATGAAACCTGTTACACACAGAGGAACTGGTATGTCATCTCTACATATCTCTGAGATATAAAATATATAATAGTCATCATTGGGCTAGATTTTACACCCCCCAACCAGCAAGTTTGAAGGTGGTGAGGGGAGGCTGGGGTAGAGGAGCGTGTCTCATAAAATGCAGTGGATGGCCTTCCCGCTACTGTCAGCCTCTGACCTGTTTGAAGTTTTTTTTTGGGGAGAGCGCAGGAGAGCCATCAGGCAGCCTTCCCACCCCGGCCCTATTGAGGCTCTTAAGTGGCCAATGAATTGCCACTTAAGGGCCTCATCCTACTTTATCCACAGCCAGGGAAGGCCCACGCCATGCAGGAAAGCCAGCAGCTTTACCTGTGTGGGCTGCTGTCGAGCAAGGGTGGAGGGAGGGCAATGGAAAGCTCCTTTGGGGGCATACTGGGCCTATCAGAGGGACCCCCTTCCAGGTCATTCCCCCCACCTTTAAACCTCCTTCTTGACCTCTTGAACCTGGCCCCTCACCCCACTTGCCAGGACCCCAATCCTATTGGCCAGCAGCTCTCTAAGACGGGACTTTCTCCTGAGATAGGGGTGGAAGTCACACCTTAAAGCAATTAACACTGCTCCCAGTGTTAAATTCTGTGGGGCAGTTATCTGGGATTGTGGGTGGGCTCCCCCCGGACTTTTTAGTCAGCTGGGTGGGGATCACAGCACCCCATAAAATTCAGCCCTTTATTTCTGTTTCTCTCCATGTGGATGCTGCCTGACCCACTGAGTATTTCCAACATTTTCTATTTTTTTCTTATAGTGAGATGCTCTTAATTATATACATACATCGGTATTTATCATTCAACAAAAATTGGTACCAAAATTGAGCAATAAATTACCCACCAGCTGACCTCCATGACAGCAACAATGAAACAAAAAAGAGGTAGATTTTGAGCAGAGTTTTAAATGAGAAGTGAGAGATGGATGGACAACTGTCTTTGGGAGGAGAATTTCAGAACGTGGAGCAGAAGTGAAAATAGATATGAGGATGGATTTAATGCTCCACCCCTATGAATTTCAAGGTAGGGGGCATGTTAAATGCGGCAGATGCCATGCCCACCAGCTACCCACTTGCCCCTGTCCTTGTCACAACTTCTACCACAGTGTGGTTGGCACCAGGTGGTCTGCCCATCTATGGACCAATTGAGGCACTTAAGGGCCTCATCCTACTGCCATCAAGATTTAACCTGCCGCTGGGGACGCCCACGCCATGGCCAGCTGGCAGCTTTCCCGGCATGGGCTGGTGGTAGTGAGCCAATTGGGAACATTGACGGGCCCTCCCCAAAGCCCCTCTGACCTTTCTATCCCAGCTCCCCAGCCTCCTCAAGCCTTCACTGGTGCCTGCCAGTTTAGTCCAGACAAGACCACAGACTCATCTGCCGGGCTGGAACCAACACTGCTAGCCTTCTCTTGGTGATGCTGCAGTAGCGGAAGTGGCCACCGGAACATGGGGCTGAGGAGCAGGAGTAGGCCATGTAGCCTGCTCTGGTTATGGTATTAACTCAATTTCTCTGTCTGCCCCCATAACCTTTGATTCCGTTGTCTATAAAAAATCTGTCTACCTCTGTCTAACTGTCTAAATTCAATGACCCAGCCTCCATTGCTTTCTGTGGAAGAGGATTCCAAATACTAACAGTCCTCTGAGAGAACAAATTTCTCCTCATCTCGGTCTTAAAAGGGAGACAGTTCTTAAACTGTGTCCCCTAGTTCTAGACTCCACCACAAGTGGAAACATCCTCCTGGAATCCGCCCTTTCAAGTCCCCTAGCCCAGATCTTGTTTTTCAATAAGATCAACTCTATTCTTCTAAACTCCAATGAGTATAGGCCCAAACTTTCTTCATAAAATAAGTTCTTCATCCCAGGAATGAGTCGAGTGAACCTTCTCTGAATTTATAGAGATAGGTAGGTGTAAATTCGTGGAGGTTTTTAAATACCAAGATAAGAATTTAAAATGTCAGAAATTGGGGAAACAAGAACTAAAATTGATTATCAAGCACTGGGATGATGGACAACAGGGTTTTGAATAAACTGATGGTTACAGAGGAGGAAGTAGGAGTCAATGAGGAGGTTACGTGGTTTATTGTGGAAGCTGAAGACGATAGTTTTGCTCCTGCAAATGTTTGGCTGATGATTAAAGTTCATCCAAGAATGAATGTTATATAAGAGGTCTGTTAGCACGAAGGCAGTGGGCAGAGAGAAGTGGTGGTGAGGAGGTGCTGGGTAGAAGCTGACCACGTGTCTGCTGATAAGATCTCCATGGGGCAACATGCAGATGAGGACGGGGGTCAAGGATAGATCCAACAGTATCAAATGTTTCAAATTGCACTGCTGCGGCACAATCTTGTTATTCTATATGTAACGGAAAGGGTTCAGATAGCATAAAATACCTCGAGCAGCACTGTAGTAATGATCTTAATCCCTGGGATTATATTGTACACTTGAAGAAAGTACCTACATTTTACATTTATTTGTAAAGGTTTGCTCTGTGTATGTAGTTTTGCGCTGTTTGAGGACTCAACAGATAGGTAAAGTAGAGACATTGACAACACCCTAAAGTTGAGCGTTGAATTGCCGTATTATGATGGTGTAACTGAAGTAACAATCATTCGTATTCATACTAGGACATTACTTTGTAGATATTATTGTGAATTGCGCTGTGAAATATCTTACAGTTGGACAGGTGTGGGTCAATTCACAGATACCTAACTTAGGCACAATTTGGATAACACATGGTTGCGCATTTGGATGCTAATATTACATATATCACACTGTTATTCTATTTTACTGGTAATAGGTTGCTGCCTTTGAGTGTAATCAAAAATATCTTTTTTTTAAAATTATCCTGGTGTGAATAAACTAAATTATTTCCAGTTTAATTGGGGTGGAGTGGGATAAACCTAGTCCCTGGTGATCTAGTAGTGAATAGGCATTCATTTTTCCAGGCATATGTTTTTGCTCTTTCATAAATATTAGTAAAATTCAATTTTTTAAAGAAATGTTCTCCTTGTGGAAGAGGGGCATAGCAAATAATTTTTACCAGAATAATAACACATTCAATTGTCACAATGATATATTTTAGCAAGGCTTATATTGTTGCCTTTGATTTCAGCAAGGTTTACATTGTGGCATTTGTGAAGTTGCAAATAAATTTAAACAGCTTTGCTAAACATTTGTTCTTTCAGGTTGTTTCTTTCTGAAGGTGAATGAAAAGTTGTTTTGTGTTATTGTACTGCATTATAATTGCCTGTGTCCATTTTGCTAAGCGTCATCATCCTGTGCATAAAATAGATTGAGATGGTGTGTAGAAAGTGGAAGAAAGGTCGGCACTGAAGAGTTTCCCATTTTTATGATATAATCTAGGAACATATTGCCTGGAAAGGAGGAAGAAGTTTAACTTGGCTATAAAGCTCACTTTGTGTAGCTTGCACACTGGTGAAACCAAGGCTGAGTCATGGCAAGTTTAAAGAAAAATGGCAGGTAGTTACTGAAATCTCACAAACAAATGATAGAAATTAAGCCACAGTAAGTTATTGGTTTATACAAATGGCTGTATCCTAAAGCATAACTTTCTGCAGAAATTTGAAAATAAATTTATAAGTAAATAGCACTCTACTTTGGTAGTTAGTCAGGAGTGTATATTACATTTTCTATTAAATATTCATAAGTTAGTAAGGTTAAACTATGCATAATATGCCAGTGAAAAGTTGTTATGGACTGCATTTTATTGCCCCCCTATCCCCCACCGGGTGCAGGTTGGCAGACAGGGTGTGGGGCCATAAAATAGAATGCCATGCCTTGGGCACCATTCTCAGTGCCTATCTGCTGCAATTTTCCCATTGGTGGGGAAGATATTGGGAGGCTCACCCCCTAACACCCCCACCCGCATGGGCCAATTGAGGCCCTTAAGTAGCAAATTAGTAGCCTCTTAAGGGGCTCCACCTGTCACCATTGGGATTTAACCTACAGCAAATGTGCAGCCCAGCAGCTTTTACTGCTGAGGGTGGTGGCCAGTCAAGGGGGAGACAGGGTACCTCCTTTATGGGCCCACGTGCCCATCAGAGGCTCCCCCAAGGTATTCCCAACCCCATGATCCCCTCCACCACCAGCCTGGCCTGGCGAGAACACAGATTTATCTTAAGGTTCGGCTCCTCTCTGAATGCCTTCCTTGGGGACTGTTGCAGTCCCAGCAGAAGTTACTGCTCCTAGTGGCACGGCTGGAATCAGAGAGATTCCAGCCATTTGATTGGCTGGCAGCTCTCGAAAACGAGATTTCCTCTGCAGACGAGGGCTGAAGGTCAGCCTCAGGCCAATTTAAGGCCCAGCTTCAGGGAAAGCAGGCCAAGCGGAGGCTTGCTCACCTCTCAACTTTTATGCTGGGGGATGGTTCCCTGCCGCCTCCCCCCCTCTGTAAAACCCAACCCAATGTTTAAAAGGTGGAACTTTTACACTCCAAACAGAGAAATTATTTTGAAGAAAATGCTCATAAGTATAACCATTCCAAGCTGACTTTACAGTATAGCTTCAGTTGCACAAACATTGACTCCAACTAAATTGAAAACAGTCCAGAAAGAAAAAAATTGTAAATTAAGCTGGTTTCATCAGGATTTCAGTAAAGGGTGATAGTGTGAATCAGGTAACATTATATGTGCCATTTTCAATACTGGAGCTATGTAAGAAGCCTCAGTTTAAATTGATTCACCCAAAAGAGAGGCAAATCAAATAGACAAAAGAGTATAATTTAATTGAGATGTGTCAAGACCACCCTATTGCAAAATTGCCCAATAAGGGCATGGAAATTGGGCCATGTTTTGCTGTCATAGTTAATGTCAGATTCATCATGAGATGCTCTAGCAGATAGTGGTGAACACATTGGAAAGGAATAGGCATGATGTTATGTTATAAGTATCGCGCCATGTTGGAGGTGGACTCCTTACTGCTCAGCAAAATTGTGCACAAACTCCTTGGCAGGGTCGTCAGAATTTCCTGGTGTATGTTCAACATCCATCTGTGGTAGCTTTGGCCCAATGAAGTCTGCAACTGAGTCTTCTGAAGCAGAACTAGTATGCAACCTTTCCCTCTGGCGAGCTAACATCTGTGGTCTCCTATCTCTCTGCGCTTGGTCCTGCGCACTGGTACTTAGTGAGTATGCCAGATGCAGATCCCTCCTCTAACCTAATGTCTGAAAACAGAAAAAAAAATAAAAACTTGTATTTATATAGCGGCTTTCATGACAGGACATCCTAAAGCACTTAACAGTCAATGAAGCACTTTGGAAGTGTAGTCACTGTTACAATGTAGGAAACATGGCAGCCAATTTGAGCACAGCAAGATCACATATAACAATATGCCAACGAACAGATAACCTGTTTTTCTTTTAGTGATATTGACTGAAGCTTGATTAATGGCTCTTCTTCTATGAAAAGAGTCCAACTGATCTTTTCTGCCATGAGGTTGCAGAAGGGCCTCAGTTTAATGTTTTATCCAAAAGACAGCATGTCCAACAGTGAGGTATTCCCTCAGTACTGCACTGGACTGCTAGCCTAGAATTTTGTGTTCAAATCTCTGGGTTGGGAATTGAACCAACACTTCTGGTGCAAGAGTGCTACTAAGTGACCTTTGGTTGGCATTATGTCAGTATCCGAGCTGGTGCTTGTGAGAGTTTGATCGAGTGATGATGCATCTTCATGCATGTGGATTCCCTTCCACATTCTGTTGAACTGAAATGAAAGTGGGTGAAAGGTTGGGTTGTGGTGTGAGGGAGAGCAGAGAGGGAGAACAGTGTGTTGAAAGCATCTGCAGCTTGTCTTGCAAAGTGTGTGGGATAAGAAAAAAGCCAGAAGAAGGAAGGAGAATTAGATACAAATGAACCCAGCTTCCCCGATCCTCCAGTGTCGTCATTAGTCACAGCTTCCACTCTACTTCTTCCTATTACTGCCAGCACCATCTCTATAGGGTAAAGTATATGCAAAGGCACTGGTTCTTCACCAATGGCAGCCTATTGTCTCTTGTTATATGCCATCTTCTCCTACAAAAAGAAGATAGATGTGTTATTACAGTTTTATGATTTGTGTGGGTGATGTGGCTGTCATGGGCCAAAGGCTGACAGTCTGTGGGTAAGTTGTGGATGTCTTCACTGAGGAAGATACAAGAAACCTCCCAGAATTAGAGATCCAAAGGACTAAGGAGAATGAGGAATTGAAGGAAATTTGTATTAGTAAGAAGGTTGTATTGAAGAAATGAATGGGAATGAATGTTGATAAGTCCCCAGGACCTGATGACCTACAGCCCAGAGTGTTGAAGGAGGAGATGGTGGATGCATTGGTGATCATCTTCCAAAATTCTACAGATTCTGGAATGGTTCCTGCAGATTAGAAGGTAGCAAATGTCACTCCACTATTTAAGAAGGGAGGGAGAGAGGAAACAGGAAACTACAGATCTGTTAGCCTTACATCAGTAGTATGGAAAATGCTAGAATTTATTATAAAGGACACTTGGATAATCTGATTGGGCATAGTCAACATGGATTTATGAATGGGAAATCATGTTTGATGAACATGTTGGAGTTTTTTTAAGGCTGTTACTAAGAGAATTGATAAAGAATTGATGTAACATACTTGGATTTGCAGAAGGCTTTTGATAAAGTCCCCCACAGGAGGTTGGTTAGCAAAATCAAAGTACATGGGACAGAAGGCAATATACTGGCATGGATTAAGGATTAATTAACAGGCAAAAAACAGAGAGTAGGAATAAATGGGTCATTATCATGTTGGCTGGCTATGACTAGTGGGGTACTGCAGTCAGTACTCGGGCCCCAGCTGTTCACAATATATATCAATGATTTGGATGTGGGAACCAAATGTAATGTTTCCAAATTCATGGATGACACAAAGCTAGGTGGGAATGTATGTTGTGAGGAAGATGCAAAGTGGTTTCAAGAGGATTTGGACAGACTTAGGGGGCTGAATTTTCCCCCGTTTGGGGGGGGGGGGGTTGATGGGCAGGCGCGTACGGGCGTGCTTCCGATTGGCGCCACCAATCGGAGGCGCACCGCCATTTTATATGGGCAGGCCAATTAATTAATTTTTTTTTTCTTTTTAAAAAAGCAAAGGGACTTGGGAGTCCTAGTCCAGGATTCTCTTAAGGTTAACTTGCAGGTTGAGTCGGTAGTTAGGAAGGCAAATGCAATGTTGGCATTTATTTTGAGAGGACTAGAATATAAAAGCAGGGATGTGCTGCTGAGGCTTTATAAGGCTCTGATCAGACCACATTTAGAATATTGTGAGCAATTTTGGGCCCCGTATCTCAAGAAGGATGTGCTGGCCCTGGAGAGGGTCCAGAGGAGGTTCACAAGAACGATCCCAGGAATGAAAAGCTTAACATATGAGGAACATTTGAGGACTCTGGGTCTATACTCAATGGAGTTTAGAAGGATGAGGGGAATCTGATTGAAACTTACAGAATACTGAAAGGCCTGGATAGAGTGGACGTGGGGAAGATGTTTCCATTAGTAGGAGAGACTAGGGCCCGAGGGCACAGCCTCAGAGTAAAGGGAAGTCCTTTTAGAACAGAGATGAGGAGAAACTTCTTTAGCCAGAGAGTGGTGAATCTATGGAATTCATTGCCACAGAAGGCTGTGGAGGCCAGGTCATTGAGTGTATTTAAGACCGAGATAGATAGGTTCTTGATTGGTAAGGGGATCAAAGGTTACAGGGAGAAGGTGGGAGAATGGGATTGAGAAACTTATCAGCCATGATTGAATGGCGGAGCAGACTCGATGGGCCGAATGGCCTAATTTCTGCTCCTATGTTATGGTCTATCAGCCATGAACATATTGAATGGTGGAGCAGGCTCAATGGCCTACTCCTGCTCCTATGTTCCTATGTAAAGTTTGCAATGGTGCTGAGGGTGTGAGGGCGAGATGAATAATATTAAGTGAAGTGTGCAGTACTATTGCAATAAAGCACAACGTGGTGGGCAAGTGCTGTGAGAGTCACAGTCAATGAAACTATGAGTGGTGCAGCTGTGATCAGAAGCCAGTTGAACGGCGTTCTAATCTTGCTGACTGTTGTGAAATCACTGAACCTCTTCCCACACTGCATCCCTGACCACTCAACTACTCCTGGGATTCATTTCGTTTATAAATTCTTCCAATTACCCACGCATCTGGTGCCTGGATGGCTTCCTGGAGGGTAGAGGACGTCCCTCTTTCCTGCTACTTCTTGCACCAAGGCTTCTAGTGCAGCAGCGAATGTTGATGCACATTCTCTCACAACCTCGGGCCTTCTCACTGTAGAGAAACAATTGACACCACTTGCTACAGCTACAATGCACCTCCCCTTTAAAGCTGCCACTCAGCTGTGTTGTGCTGCGGCCCCTCGAAGTCCAGACCCCATTCATGCATGCAGCCAATGAACTGGCATCAGCTACAAGCAGCAATCATACTAATGAGCAGGCAGCACTGATTTTGCCTGCACCACTATTAAGTGACTTGGGTTATTATTTTCTCACTGCGATCACTTTCTCCGCATGTTCTTTCCCACGGCGTTGAATTTCTCGGTCAAGAAGTCCGGTTTACATTTTAAATGCCCGGTGACAGCAGTGTTTAAAACCAATTGCATTTAACTCTTTGTCAAATTGTTTACCCCGGCATTTTTAAACCTAAACAGCATAAACAGAATGAACGATGAGAACGTTTTTTAACTTCAGTAGTACTGTCAGAGGGTCTGGATCCAAAAATTTATAACTGATCATTATGTTAAAGATGGACCTGCTTTGTATCTCCAGCACTTAGTGCTTTTA
Organism: Cetorhinus maximus; assembly: GCF_964194155.1. Lineage (NCBI taxonomy): Eukaryota > Metazoa > Chordata > Chondrichthyes > Lamniformes > Cetorhinidae > Cetorhinus > Cetorhinus maximus. The sequence continues at coordinate 110,357,056 of NC_135888.1, read as the reverse complement.
TTTCATTACTTATCAGATTAACCTAAACAAACTCCATCTCACACGTGTTTTCGTGAAGGTTCAAAATGTGGAAACTGTGCGCTAGGGAGAATACTTAAGATCATTTACCGACCTGAGAGTAGTGTGTAAAAGTGGGTTTAAAGCCACAGTATGCTAATTAGTGTATAGCAAAGGCGTGTTTAAAGAAATCACTACGTGTTCTAAACTAACAGAAAAGATTAAATTCTCTAATGAAATATTAAGATTCCTCACTAGTTCTTGATGTGTTAAAGCACATAAAGATCAGAGGATCTGAGCCTTTTTGACACTTTAACAGAGCTAGGGGGGGCAGGGCCGACTTAGTCAGCTGCTCCATTCGGCAGCCAATTGCAAATTAAATGCAGAGTTTACTCTCGGGCATAAGCCTGGCTATCTCAGAGTGGGAGGTCCTGCTGTATCGTAACTGGATGAATTCGGTAGTGTGAGGTAGTGGACTGTATTCTTGGGGTTTACAAAGTGCGGGCTTGGCAACAAGCCATTTTTTTTTTAAGCAGCGCATAAGATGATTCAAATGCTGTAACTTTATCCCTTCCACCAGTATAAAAGAGATTTTCACGTCCACAGCAGCTTGTTTCAAATGGAAAGTGCCCAAAGCAGCTGCTGCACCAAGGATGCTGAATGTCTGAGGTAAAATCATAAAGCAATTTCATACCTTGCTAATAAAGAGATTTGGAGTAATACAATTTCATCGCCTTGTGGGCTTTGTTCTTGTTTCTTTGGCAGCATTTTTTTGTGTTTTCTTTTTTAAAACCTTATGATTATGGGATCTGGGAATAATTTAAATATTTATAAGTAGCTATAGAACAGATTAAGAAAGATGTGCTAATTTATTGTATACTGTGGAATACTTGCATGTCAGAAAACATATATTTTGGAAAGGAGAAGTAATTTATTTTATACTGAGTATGATTCCTTCTTTAAATGTATTTTTCTTCTCTCTGCCTTCCTCTGACCCCAATGCAATATAACGTATTCTGGTTATGAGGAAGGGTGGACAGCTTGTTCTCGGGCCTTTGCCAACGTTGTTGTGAAACTAATTATTATAGGCTTCCGAGAGCAGCCTGCTGTAACTGTCCTTCAAGTTCCCCTTTTCCTCTGTTTGAGAAAGTACCCAGTTTCTTTTTGGCAGTGACTGCCTCACAAGTGGTACGGAGTCCAACAGTTTAACATATGAGAAATTGTGGATTAAGCTGGATTCCACCATCCTGTGGAACAATGCATTGTACCTTTAGCAGGATGTATCACTTCCATACTCACTAGTAAGACTGTTTTCATATATGTTATATCCAAGATTAAAGAAGGCCTAAGTCCATTAAGAAATACCTTCACAGTTTAGGTTTAAAATCTAACTGAAGTGCATATATAAACCAAAAAGGCTAAGGCACTATTAATATGCAGAATAATGAATAGAGATGATTGGCTTTGCAGTGTCCATTCATAATATTACTCTCCAGGAGACTGCAGGAAGAGGTTTAGCTCATTCATAAGCATGATTTGGTGTGAAAGAGACTTAAACATATTGTTTCAGCCTGAGTGAAGTCAGTAGTTGTTTTATCAGTTTTTCTGATGCATAGTGCAACATATTTGTATTTATGGAACATGAAAGATTAATGTTTTGAGGAAGGGGAAAAAGTAATTTGTTCTTTAAAAAAAAAAGTAATTTACATAAGTCCAATGGGTCACCTTCAACAGTTAAAGTGGTTGCTTCAGATTACTACAAGTGAATTCTAATTGGATCTCCTATTTCTTTCTCCCAGGGGGATTTATTGTATCATGACAGTTGATGTTGTAGAGAATGACAGCTTTCTTTTCCCTAAAACCAGGCAGAAATGATGCATGTGACTTTTCTACCCTCCATCTTGATCCTCTCTTTAGATGTCTTTCTGTGTCCACTTTCAGTGTGAACATTAACTCTCTCTTTAGACTTGAGCTGAGCCCCTACTCCCACTTTCCTTTTCACTCGTCTTCACATCCTGCTCTTTTATTCGTTTTCTCCCCCCCATTATCTAAAGCGCAGTGGAATGGTTTAATGTTAAAGGCAATACAAATTGTTGTTGACAGACTTTTGGTGTAAAATATTTGTTTAGGGACACACAAACATCTCGTTCGATGCCATGTTTCAGAAACCATTGGCTATTCCACATGATGGTAATTTGAGAGGTTTTTGATCCCATTTGTGGGTGACACAGTATCTAGATATATGTGTGAGGCTAGGAGCTGAAGTATAGAGCTTTAGAACCCAACAAGCTGTCATGCAGCATTGTTTGACCGTACAACCTTATACCTAGTATTTCTCGTACATATATTTCAGCAAGACAGACACTGGTATTTTTGAAAAGTGAGCTGTTATTCAAATTAATAAAAAGTTTGCACTTTTTATAGCCAAGTAAATTTATTACAAATTGTATATTTAAAAAATCTCTAATAAAGAAGTTTGGAGTAATACCATTTTATCATTTTTTTAAAAAAATGGTAGAAGTCATTCAGCTTTTTGAGAGTGCAACTTGTCTGAAAAGCTAATTGTCTGGAAGCTTATAAGAATGAATATTATGAACTGGTACTGGGGGGGATAAAATGTTGGCCTGGAAATTTCTCCAACATACAATCTGGAAGTTAGACCCAAAACTGGGTTCCATTCTGCTGATTTCAAGTTAGTCAATCTTTCTATTTCTCATCTACGTGTTGCTGTAGGGGACATTAAGATGTGTATACTAATGACATCAATACACTCTTGACACCCCTGCATTTTCCATACGGACATACAAATTAGGAGGAATAGACCATTTGGCCCCTTGAGTCTGCTCCACCATTCAATAAGATCACAGCTGATCTGATTGTGGCCTAAATGCCACATTTTACCTACCCCTGATAACCTCAGATTCCTGACTAACAAGGGAGTCAATCTACCTCTGCCTTAAAAATATTCAATGACCCTGTCTCTACCGCTGTCTGGGGAAGAGAATTCCATGGACTTGTGACCCTCAGGAGAAAAAAATCTCCTCATCTCCATCTTAAATGGGAGGCCCCTTATGTTTAAACTGTCTTCCCTAGTTCTAGTCTCTCCCATAAAGGGAAACACCCTCTCAGCATTCACTCTCTCAAGTCCCCTTGTGACCTTATGTTTCAATAAGATCACCTCTAAACCTTCTAAAGTCCAATGGATACATGCCCAGCCTTTCCTCATAAGATAACTCCCTCATCCCAGGAACCAGTCAAATGAACCTTCTCTGAACTGCTAATACAATTGTCTCCTTAAATAAGGAGACCAAAACTGTGCACAGTATTCTAGATGTGGTCTCACCAACACCCTGTACAACTATATCAAAACATCCCTACTTTTATATTCCATTTCACTTGCAATAAACACTGACATGCACTTGTTAGACTGCTTGCCCAAAATCCAGACCTGGATCAGTTATAATTTCCTCCAATTAAACGTTTGGAAATTCAAAGCCATCGCCTTTGGTCTCTGCCAGAAATTCTGTTCCCCTGCCACCAATTCCATCTCCGCTCCCTTACCAAGATCTCAAGTGAATCAAACAGTTCTCAGCCTCCGTGTCCTATTTGACTCTGAGCTCAGAAGCTGATTTGATCTCCCTCTTTTAAAGACCCCTGTCTTGCTCAACTTATCATCTACTGAACCCCTCACCCCCAGAATCAGCTATTCCAATCCTCTCCTGGCCTGTCTCTTATTTTCCACCTTCAATAAGCCTGACCTCATCCAAAGCTCAGCTGTCTGTATCCTAACCCACACCAAGTACTGGTTGCCCACTATCGCAGTGCTCACTGAGCTAAATTAGCTCCCAGCCTCCAATACTTATTCTTTTGTGGGATGTGGCATCGCTGGCAAGGCCAGCATTTGTCGCCCATCTCTAATTACCTTGAACCCACCCTTGAACTGGGTGGTTTAGTAGGCCATTTTAGAGGGCAGGTAAGTCAACCACATTGTTGTGCATCTAGAATCACATGTAGGCCAGACCAGGTATGGATAGCAGATTTCTTTCTCTAAAGGGCATTAGTGAACCAATTGTGTTTTTACAACAATTGATAGTATCACGGTTACCGTTAGAGATTAGTTTTCAATTCCAGATTCTTATTAATTGAATAATTAATTCTTATTAATTGAAATTAAATTCCACCATGGTTGGAATTAGATTGATTGGTCCTCTGGAGTATAAGTCTAGTGACATTGCCACTGCACCACCATCACCTGTCTATTAAAAGTCCTTATTCCAATAGTTCATAGCACCCTCGCCTTTGAATCAGAGGGTTGTGGGTTCATGTCCCACTCCCAGAAACCAAGAACTGTGATTGTACTCGAAAGAGTTGCAATCTGTAACTCTTGATAACTCGAAAGAGTTTCCCCCATTGCCTGCCCTTCCCCCAGCTCTGAAAGCTTTTCTAGCCTTACAACACTCCAAGAACTTGGTGTTTCTCCAACTTTGGTCTGCTTTCATTGCGTCAGCATTGGAGGCTATCCCTTCACAGCTCTAGGTTACAGAACTCCCTCCCTAAACCTCTCTATCTCTACATCTTTCTGCTCTCCTTCCAGAATCTCCTTTCAAACAAAAACCTACCTCTTTTGGTCACCCCTTTTCTTCAATAATGTTTTTTAAAATTTGTTCATGGGATGTGAGCATTGCTGGATAGGCAAGCATGTTTTGCCAATCCTTAATTGCCCTTGAGAAGGTAGTATTGAGCCTCCTCCTTGAACTGTTGCAATCCATGTGGTGTGGATGAACCCATAGCTTTGTTAGGAAGGGAGCTCTAGGGTTTTGACCCAGTGACATTGAAGGGACAGCAATATATTCCCAAATCTGGATAGTGTGTGACTGAGAAGGGAACTTGTAAGTGGTGATGTTCCCATGTGCTTGCTGCCCTTGTTCTTCTAGGTGGTAGCAGTTCCGGGTTTGGAAGGTGTTGGTGAGTTGCTGCAATGCATCTTGTAGATAATACATTATGCGCCAGAAGTGGAGGGATGAATATTTAAGATGGTGGGTGTGGTATCAACCAACTGCTTTGTCCTGGATGGTGTTAATTTTTGTTTGATAATACTCCTGTGAAACACCTTGGAGTGCTTTACTATATTAAGATTCTATGTAAATGCAAGTTGTTGCTGTTATTGTATCTCATTAGACTACACCTGCATGTAAAACTGGTAGTAAATTGACAGAAATTAGTCTAAACAGTTGATGCCCAAGGAAAGTGCAGTATTCATGGCAATGAACAATTAAGTATGACAATTAAAGTTTCAACCCATTCAACCAACACTCATGCACATTCAGTGCAGAATGTTCAAAAACCTGTCATTAGAGATGTTCCAATTTTTTATGTGCCTTACAATTATGCCAGAAAAATACATTTAAAGAAGTAAATTAAAAGAAGCAGAAAATACAGAGCAGGACACCATGAGGGATTTTTTTTTTTTAAGTTTAAAGAAACACTTTGTTTCCTGCTGTGCCTAAAAATCTCATTGTAAATTGAAGAGAGCCTCTGAGCATGCACAGCTGTGTGGAAACTTGCATATAATAATTTGTAACTTGAGGGAAAGGCCATTATCATGGAAGGAAATACACTTGTAAGGATGGATCAATAGACGATCATAGAAGATTGTGGAAATTTGACCATATTGTACTTTGCAATTGACTTGCCCAAAATTCTATGATTCTTTATTTGCATTGCACCCAAGTTGCCCATTCCCCTGAGAGCAAATACGTACAGCAAATTCCAGCCATCGTGTTCTATTACTTTCACATAATCAAGCTGAAAGAAATGAGTAGTGAACACTGGAAAACCTTTCACGTCTGTTACCTGGCTATTTTTAACTTTTAAAAGCCATTCCTAAACATAAGTAAACTTTTTGAACACATTGTCCCATCCAGCATATAAGAAAGATGTGATAAATAAGAGAGAGATATTTGAAAGAATATGTTAGAAATAGGAGGTTTATTTCAGCGGAAGGTGGAAATGTATACAAGATGGACCCGGAGTGAGTTGTGTACCCAGAAGTTGAAAACCAAAGCAAAACTTGACCAATTCTAAGTGCCATGCCTATTGTAATAAGGTTGACAAACTGGTGGGTGCCTAATGTCAGAAGCAGGGCCACCAGCCCACCTAGGCTATGCAATTTCCAGTGGGAAACCTGTCTCCCAGATTGAAAGATGAGTACACCTGTTAAAAGTTGCACTCATTCCATTCAGGGCCATTTTCTAGTTTGTTTTATTACTGCGGTACAGTTAAGAGATGGCTGGAAGGAGGCATAAGTTTACAATCTGGTTTTCAAGCATGTCAATGAAAGCAGTTAGGATCAGGAGGGAAGTGCTCTTGCCTAAAAATGGCAAGCAAATGCACGGCAGAATGCCTAACCCCATTTTGAGTTGGCAGAGGAATTTAGTAGCAGGAGCATCACCCCAAGGATGTAGATGCAGTGTCACAGGAGATTCAATGACATCTCTAGGTGAGGAAAGCTGAGCACACTGCCTTCTTTATGCCATCTCCTTACCAGCACTGATTAAGGCACCGAAACCATAAAGAGCCTGATAGTGAGCTTGCTGACCACTTTGTGTTGACATGGCAACCGTTATATCTGATCTGCTCAAGTATAATGGGGTGCCACAAGATGAATGAATCATTGTAGCTTCTTGTCCAGAAGATAGCATGACTTGCTGCAGAGGTCACTAACCACCTGTTTGGACAAGCACAGCCTCCTATGGTGCTGCCTCTCAAACATAAGGTGACGCTTGATATGTCGTTCCCTCTGGGTGGGTAGGGCCTTTGTGAGCAGACCCTCTAATGTACAGCTTTTTGAGTGGTCCAGCTACCGCTCTTCTGCGTGTTGAAGGCTATGATGTTGCCATTGTCACCAGTGCTCTTCCTTCTCTTGAACATCACTCATCCTAAGGTTTTGCAGTTTCTTCAGCATGAATAACCATTTGCCTGATAAAGTGGAGAGTGAGCAGTCCATATCCAGGCTTTCCAAAAAGTTACTTTTCTCGAACATCTATTATATATAATTGAAATGTATTGTCCATAATCCTTAATGTAAAATCAGTGGCTAGTGAGATGCTATAATGAGTGAGGCAATTTTGAAAAAAATTATTTAATTGGAAATGAAGGGAAAATAATTATAGTAGAGATCTAATATTTTGTTGATATTGTCATGGGAAGTGGGAGAGGATCCTTTGCATACTTCTTTTCAAGCAGTGTCTCTTTGACAAAATTGGTCCCAGGAATAAGAAAAAATTAAATGTAATCTTTGAGTAGGTGTTAGCATACTTTATGGTGACCCTTTCATTCCATTAATAAATCTCAAGCATCTCGTGCTGGGGTATGGTTCCACAGATCCTGGCAGCCCACTAAAATTACATTTGGGCAGCCATTCTTCGTGCATCATGGTTAATTCTGATCTTGTCTTCATTAAATAGCTATACAAATTCATTTTCCATCAAGGATCACTTGACAGTTAAAATCTCATACTTACTAGTCCTGTGCACTATCTTAGTCAGAGCTAATTGTAATAGAATAGCTGACTTAGATTTACTGACTTTATAGTGTTCATGCCAAAACTTAGCATTTTCCTACTTACCTGATGTTAGAACCATATCATACAACATACTGATTAACCGAATAGCTGGGAAGCCCTACAGCAATTTAAAGGCATTGCCAGCTGATCAAATTCCAAATTTGAAAACAGTACAATGTGATGGCGTATTTCGTTTGTGTATAATGTCAAGTTAGCTGCTGCTACAATATTTTAACGCTCAAATAAACTGCACGTTATGACCTGATATTTAAGTGGGGATTTGTGATCAGGCTACCATTGGCTGTTACACGTTTTTAATGTTCCAATAAATTCAGAAATTGTAACAATAGTTCTTTAATGACAAATTGATAAGGTAGTCGTCATTTTATTTCTTTTGCTTTTATTACTTGCACCACCTGTTATGAACAGAATTTGTATTGTTCCTTCAGCCCACAATCACAATGTTTGTAAGGTGTTTGGATTTTCTTGTTTGTGATTTCCTAGTGATTTTTTTTCCGATTTTAAAATAAATTCCAGCAGCAGGCTTTTCGGTGATTTTTAAAAAAAAATTTTTAAATCAAAGTTATTTATAATTACACACTTGCCCTGGATGTTTGAAATGCAACAACTCAACCACTCGACTCGCTCACTATCACATGCAAAGATTAGATACAGATGAAGTTAAAGCAGTAATTATAAAAATGGAATTTATAACTCAGTATATATGCCGAGGCAGGCCTGATGTATTCTTGGTTTAGTTGATCCTTTATTTGGAATGAATGTCTTTTAGAAACAAAGGATTCTCATGAAGCTGCAAAGATTCTAGACTAATAGTCAGGAGATTGGTTCTTGGGTAAATTTGGAAGCTGGAACAAATACAGTTCTTTGGCTGCATTAAATGATTTTCAGCATTGATGTTTTGAGTGTTTCTCGGCTGGATTTGTTTTGTTCAGAATATTTTAAGCTGCAGTGAAAGTTGGTTTCAGTCACATGATTGAAAAAGCAAAATACTGAATCTAAAGTAAAAACAGAAAATGCTGGGAAAATCCAGCAGGTCTGACAGCATCTGCGGAGAGAGAAACAGAGTTAATGTTTCGAGTCGATATGACTTTTCTTCAGAGCTAAAGAGAAGTAGAAATGAGATGAAATTTATACTGTTGTCGGGTGGAGCAGGTAAAACAGGATGAAAGGTCAGTGATAGGTGGGGGCTAAGGAGTGATTGACAAAGATGTCATGGATACAAGATAAAGGGCATGTTAATAGTAGTGGTAAAGGTGCTGATAGTGGCATACAGGTGAGAAAGCAGATTGTGTTAATGGCAGAACAAGGGCCAGCACTCTGTGAAAGAACAGAGTGGGGGTAGGTGCAACACCTTCCCCTTTACCTCCTCCCTCCTTACCATCCAAGGGCCCAAACACTCCTTTCAGGTGAAGGGAGGAGGTAAAGGGGAAGGTGTTGCACCTTCAATTTGGTCTACTGCATTCGTTGTTCCCAATGTGATGGTCTCTACATTGGGGAGACCAAACGCAGGCTGAGTGACCGCTTTGTGAAACACCTTTGGTCTGTCCACAAGTGTGACCCAGACCTTTCTGTCGCTTGCCACTTCAACATCCCATCCTGTTTTCATACCAACAAGACTATCCTTGGCCTACTGCAATGTTTCAGTGAAGCCCAACGCAAACTGGAGGAACAGCAGCTCATCTTCTGATTAGGCACTTTGCAGCCTTCCGGACTTAACATTGAATTCAACAGCTTCAGACCATGAACTCTCTCCTCTATCTTCACCCCTTTCTATTTTGATCCTTTTTCCCCAACAGGGCCATCTGTTACTTGTTCAATCTGTTCTTTTACAGAGGGCTGACCCTTGTTCTGCCATTCACTCATTCTGCTTTCTCACCTTTATGCCACTATCAGCACCATCAGCACCTTCTTTAGTCTTCACCACTACCATTAACACACCCTTTGTCTTGTAACCATGACATCTTTGTCAATCTCTCCTTAGCCCCTACTATTGTTGACCTTCAATTCTGCTTTACCTGCTCCACCCCCCTCCAACAATATAAATTCCACCTCATTTCTACTTTTTAGCTCTGAAGAAGAGTCATATGGGTTCAAAACGTTCTCTCTCCACAGATGCTGTCAGACCAGCTGAGTGTTCCCAGCGTTTTCTGTTTTTATTTCAGTCATATAATTGCATGGTTAACACTCCTGGAGTCTAGATCACCACAATGTCAATTGATAATCGTCATTTCACTGATCTTTGCCCTAGCTTGAGCTCTAGTCTCCTTTGTTCAATATGACACCCGGAGACCAATAATCTAAAGATCCCATATTCCTCAAACGCTGGCTCATCCTTAAACAGTGAGATGTTTAAACTTCACAGGTGGCTGCGAAATACCCTTATTGAAGTCTGTGTTTAACTAAATAATGGCCAGAGAATCGATTACAGTCCACAGTTTAAATGCCCTTATTCACATGTTAAGTTACAGCTATCATAACAGGTTTTGTGACCACTTTCGGAAAGTATGATCTTATAGCCTGCAATATCCAAAACCCTCATGCTTGTACTTAGCACGACGTTCCTCCCGCAACATGAACTTGCCAATACCTTTTTTATGAGGTCAATTTACTGAAGTAGGCAGAGGGACCTATCTTATCTATACAATCCTCAACGTGAGAGATTGAGTATGAATTAGTCTAGATCACTGCGTTAACCTTCTGATAATCAATACAAGCCATTTTGATCCGACTGGTTTTGGAACTAGTACTATGGGAGAGCAACAGCTGCCCTGGCTGGGCTCGATTCTGTCCTTGTCTAGCATGCATTTGATTTCTCGTCTGACCTGAGCCAGCTTATCAGGACTCCGTTGGAAGGGATTCTGTTTTGTTGGCAGGGTATCCCCTGCATCCACATCGTGGTCTTCCAGTGGGGTAGGTGCTGACTGACCCCCTAAACATTTCTTTAAATTCCCTTAGCAGGGTGGCTGTATCCTTCTGCAGCTCACCTGGTTAATAGGATATTTGCCAGCCTACAGTCAGGGGTTCAACCTGGGAGCCCTCTATTCTCTCCCCCTCATCTGACTCTTCCCAGCTGTTGTCTTGTAGTAATTATGGTTGTATTTAGTGTGTAATATACCTTTTTTATGAATAATGCTTGTTAAGATAGATCAGAAGATCTGTAGTAACCTATAGGAGAGTAGCGTGGGCTACCTCAAGAGATGTGGAGAGAGAGAGAGTTGGAGTTGAAAGCACATGTGTAGTTGCTGCTGAGTACATTGTAAATAAACTTAATGTTTCCACCCAAGAAATATCTGCTGTTCAACTCCATCAATAGTAGCAACTCTGCCACCCGTCCAACAGTACTGCTACCTCTAATCCCTGGCAAACACTCTCAGATTGAATAGGCTCTACACTGATTTTTTTTAAACATATTAAGGTGGTGTAATTTTATTTTCTATATTCAGGGGTATGGAACAGATAATTACCTCACTGATCTTTTTAGCCACCCAATAGGGATCACTAAATTTGGCCTGGAAAGGGTCATTTGGCTGTGACAGCAGCATTAAGACCTGCTCTCCCAGTTGGAGAGTTTGGGTTTCCACATGTCTGTCTGCCAGCCTTTTTATGACTTGCTGGCAGGCTTTTAAATGTTCCTTGGTCACAGCACGGGCATTGAAGAGTCGTTCTTGGAGCATGGACACACACCCCAGCAGTAAGGTGTCCTGTGTTCCAGAAACTTTTCTTTTACTAGTTTCAGAAGGCCCCGTGCCTCATGTCCTTGTTAATTCAAATGGACTGAAGCCTGTGGACTCATTAGGGGAGTCCTTTGTAGCAAACAGCAGTCAGCCTAAGCTTTTATCCCAGTCATGAGGATATTCTAAGCAGTAGGTCCAAATCATAGAGTTTAGGGTTTGGCGATACTGCTCTAATGCCCCTTGAGTTTGAGGGTGGTGATTTCAGCTGTTATTCCTGGGCTGTGAACAACTTACTGAAACACGTGAGACATGAAATTTGTCCCCTGATCCAATTGGATCCCTTTTGGCAGGCCATACCAGGGAAAAAACTGGGTCAGTCCCTCGATCATGGCTTTGGCTTTGATTTTTGAGGTGAATGGCCTTGAGGAATTGGGTGGCCGGGTCCGTTTATGGTAAGGAGGTACTGATAATCCATCCTGGTTTTGGGTAGCAGCCCTGCATAGTTTATCAGGATTCAGTTTAAAAAGTATGGGTTTGAGAGGGGCTGGTTTAATTGTGACCTGTTGTTTCCCTGTAACCTGACAAGTGTGACAAGTTTTACTGCACGCTGCCACATCAGACTGAAGGTGAAACCTGAAAAAGTGCCTGCACGTGCAGGCTAAGGTTTTGTGGGTATCCACAGGTCCAGCCATCTGAATAGCATGTAAGATTTTCTTATGATATCCTGGGTGTGCTACAATTTGATGGCACACTGTCCATTCCTCATCTACTGGTCTCCACCTCTGCATTACAAGCCTATCTTGCAAGTAATAGCACTTTAGCACCTGAGCAGCTTCTTGCTCCGAGCAGGCAGCCTGTGCTACGTGCTTTAAGTCAGGATCTGCTCGCTGTGCTTTAATTGGGGAGATTCGACTGAGCGCCTCGATTCCTTCAGGCTTCCAAAGAAGGTTTCAGCTAACCAGACCTCCGGCTCATCCAGCTGGAGTGCTGGCTCCTTCTCACTTAAATTGTCCTGTCTGGCTTGGGACCAGGTCACTATACAATTAGGAAAAATCCCCAGGATTTCCTCCTGTAGCCTTTTCTCACTGGGTTGGTGCAGAACTGAAGGGAGGGGGCACTACCACCTTGCTGCCAGCCAAATCCTTCCCAAGCAAGAAACCTATCCCTGCCACTGGCAGCTCAGGGACAATTCCTACAGTGACTAGGTATGGCATAATCACTCTTTAAGTGGACTTGATGAAGGGTAAATGAGCATGAATCCTCCAACTTCATTGATTAACACCTTGGCATTCAAGGAAGTTTTGGGGGAAAGGGTAGGACTTTCTCCAGCATCAAGGATGGAGTGGCCCTGGTATATCTCAGGAGTACAATGGACTTGTGAATTTCTTTAGAGGGGTTCAGGGACACCATTCCTTGAAGGACAAAACAATGGTAGCTCTTGGGAGTTTTGTCAGGATCTGCCACACATAAGGTAGGGTAGGGTACTAGAGGGTAATTTCTGCAGCTAGGGTCACTGTCTGATCTACCACACTACTTACAGGGGCATACTCCTCAGGACTAATCTTGTGGAGGCCCATAAGACTCATGGGCTTCCCCTTGAGCTTCTAGCATTTGGGTCTTGTGTGTCCTATTTTATTGCAGTCAGAACACATGGGCCTCCATGTGCCATTCTGGTTCCCCATGTCTTCTCTGGGCTTGGGGAGGACTTCTCACACCCTCATTCTTATTTTCTTTTTCATGGCTTCCTCACTTTCTGTTGTATTCCCCCTTCTTAACCCCCAGAAATTTGGGGAAATATATTCAGGAAGGCAGGCCTATGGGTTAAATCATAGTCATCAGCAAGGCCTTCAGCCTTCCTGGCTGTTAAAACCCTCTGTCCCTCCACATGAGTCTTCAGGCTGGGAGAGAGGCAGTTTATAAATTTCTCTAACAATGTTATTTCTCTTATTCATCTTGGCCAATTTCCAAGGTTTACACCTGGCGGCCAAATGCTACTTGTATAATTCTCCCAAATTCAAAAAGTTTGAGCATGCTTTTTGAGTATTTCAGAATTGTTGGCGGTATGCTATTGGGATGAGTTCATAGGCACTTAAGAACAGGAAAAGCTGCTATTATTTTCGGAACTATCGGCGGGAAACAAAGAATAAACCTCTCGGGCTTTACCCTTTAAGTGACCTTGCAGCAGAAGAGTCTAGAATTCTTCTGGCCACTTGATCTAGTAGCAAGCTTTTCAAATGAGATGGAGAATGCCTCTGTATCATCCTCATCAAATATGGTTACTAACCTCGAGTACATTAAACAATGAGGTTGTCCCCAAATAGGGTCAGTCAAATCACCAGCAGCTTCCCCATTATGTAAAGGCGACCTCTCCCTAGCGAATTCAATTTGCATTTAGCCTCTTGTCACGACCATGTAAAAGGTGTTTCCTTAAACTGGTCCATGAGCTAAGAATTTGTGTATGTAGCCTCCTTGTAATTTGAGTGATTGAGTTTTTAAAATACTGACCCAGAAGACAAACTTTAGTCTTAAACAAGATAAAGATTAGTTATTACAAAACTACTGCTGAAAGTTACTTGGGTAAAAGTGATGGTTACTAAAATACCGATACAAAGATTAAAATGCAGATAAAAGAAAAAGATACTTAAAAGATGATATTTCAAATCGGCCTCTGAGATATCATTGCTGCTTGAATTCCTTCTTTCTGAAGTGAAAGGGTTAAAACTTGATGTTTGGTTGAGCAGCTGCGATGGCTTCTGTAGTTGGAGTTTACCTTTGCAGGTGGACTTAACAAGAAGAACAGGACCTGGGAGTAAATGGAGGCTCCTGTTTTCATGTTTGCGATACTGCAGGTGGTTTTTTGGTAACCTGATTTAGCAGTCCAACAGCTATTTTGGAAACCTTCCTCAGTCTCTCCCTGTTGAGAAGCAGTTTCTGTTTCAAAATGCATCTCATAATGTTCAAGATATTTCTCTCTTTAGGCAGTTGCCAGCCTTTTCTTATACTATGCAAGCCAAAAATGGCTGCTTCCATTTAAGGTTCCATTCAAACAGCCTTTCTCCCACCTGGTGTTTTTTTAGCTTTTCATTAAGGTTCTTTATCAGTCAATTGTCTCTCCTTTTGAAAGAAGACCAGCAAGTGGAAGGATCTCATTTACACTTGTGGAACACTCGTGAATTTCAAAATGTCTTTTGTGATCCTTCTTGAGATAAGCAGTCTGGTGAGGTTTTGAACCAACACGGGTGTCAAGTTGCATGCCGATACACTCCTTTTCTGAGCAAAGACTTTGCTAAAAAAAACTTTTTTAAAAAACCTATTATTTTCAAACAGTTGCCCTTTTTTAAAAAAAATCTATAATATCATAACTACATGTTCATGGCACTCTTTCCTTTTGGGCCTGAAATTCCATCTGTAGTTTCTCCGGCTGGAAGACATGTTCTTGCTCTTTCTCTCTCTCCTGGAATTCTAATTCCAGCTTCAGCTGTTCTAGGCAAAGTTGCATCATGGTAATCTGGTCTAACCCAGGTACTGGGTTCTCTACCTGTTCCATTTCTGGGGTGAGGGAGAAGTGCACAGCCGGCCCTTTCAACACCATATACATCTGTGCCTTCTGATGTATTCAAGTTCTACCTGCTTAGCTGTAGTCCTTAGCTGTCCTATGGTTTGGGATGCTAATTTAATCCAGAAAGACTTCCTGTTGCATGAACGCTTTTATGTTGAAGTCAACCATCTTATTTTCTATTGTTCATATTCACAAAGCTTATTGCTGGAATTCCCATTTTTGTTTCTTGATTCGACAATTTTGGCCATGGTTACTTTTTCTTTCCACTTCCAATTTTCTTTCAAAGTCAGCTTTGGCTTGCTGCAATGGGTTTAGATCCCAGACAAGCCCCCAATTCTGTTTACAGACTGAATTTATATGGTCCCTTCCAGTCCATAATTCGGATATTTATATGTAAGGTGTGTGTTTTCCTTACCCTCAGTGATTTTTTTTTTCTCCCTATTATTTTAAAAAGTTCCAGCAGCAGGCTTTTTGGTGATTTGTTTTAAAAGTAAAGGAGGTCATTTATTATCTCTCACTTGCCCTGAATGTTTGAAACGCAGCATCTCAGTCACTCGTCTCATTCACACTATCACACATGCAAAGATTAGATGCAGATGAACTTAAAGCTGTAATTATAGAAATTGAATTTATAACTCCATGTCTATGTTGATACAGGCCTGATGTTGCTTAGTTGAGTTGATCTTTAGTTGGAATGAAGGTCTTTTAGAAACAAAAGATTTTCATGAAGCTGAGAAGACTCTTGTAGACAAATAGCCAGGGAATTGGTTGTCTGACTTGGAAGCTGGAACAAGTACAATACTTTGGCTGTATTAGAAGACTTTGAGCTGTGATGGTTCAAATGCTTCTCTGGATTTGCTTTGTTCAGGATATTTTAACCTGCACTTGCTGAAAGTTAGTTTCAGTCACATGATTGCATGGTTAACACTTCTGGAGTCCAGATAACCATGATACAATATCAGTTGACAATAGTCAGTTCAGTCTGATCTTCATCCCAACTGGAGCGGAAATATTCTCCTTTATTCAATAGGGCACTGAGACCAACAGTCTAAAGATCCCATGTTTCTCAAATGCTGTTTCATCTTTAAGCAATGAGATATGTAAACTTCACAGATGGCTGCAAACTACCCTTATTCAAATCCATGTTTAACTAAATATTGGCCACAGAACTGAATACTGCCGACGGTTAACAGGTAACCATGGGTATTTAAAGTTACACCTATCGTAACAGGTTTTGTGGCCACTTTCCCAAAATATGATCTTACAGTCCTAAATATCCAATATCCTCATGCTTGTACTGAGCATGATGCACCAAATAGTTAAGGAATAAGGCACATTTATATTGTCTTTCACATCCTCACGCATCCTAAAGTGTTTCATAGTTAGCTAAGTACTTTTAAGTGTCGTCCTTGGTGTATTAAAGGCAAACAAGGCAACTAATTTGTGTACTGCAAGATCAAACAAAAGCAATGGAATGATCATTTGTTAAGGCTGTGTTGGTTGAGGGATAAATGGTGGTCATGAGTATTGAGAGAATACTGCTCTTCCTGGTAGCATTTAACATTCATCAAAGCATTTTAACATAATGGTTTAGCATCTCATCCAAAAGACAGCTCCTCCAACAGAGGAGCACTCCTTCAGTGCTGCGATGACACATCAGTATCGATTATGTACTCCAGTCTCTGGGCTTAAACCAACAATCTTCTGATCAAGGTATGAGTGTCACCTCTGAACCAAGGCTGATACTTTGCATTTGTAAAGCCAGGCATATGGCTTACACCCAGTTCTCTGCCAGTGAAGCTGTTGTGATTACTGCTGTCAGTGATGATCAGTTGCTGAGAGATGCAGAAATTGATGCCACCTCCCTCTGTCCTTGACAGGGAGCACTTAGCATATGTTCTGTACAATTACGTGGACGATAGCGGAAGTTCACAGCTGGCAAGAATCGACTTTCTATCACTGTGTCCTGAAGATTTACAATCAAGAAAGCAGATTTTCAATTAGCCAAATGCTAAACTAGAATATAATAGAGCAGAATTTGATGGGTCAATGCTATTCACTACGATGCTGCTTTTTTTCCTTTTTGACTGTATTAAGAAATGGGTGAAGGAATTAATCCAGATACAAAGTTATTTTTACAGTAAATTCCCAATGTTTATCCATTTTCAAATGCCAATGTCATTTGCCTTTTATTGACAATAACTAATAGAACAAACATTTCTTTCAGTACAAAGCTGAAACAGAATATTAAGTTATTGTACTGAACAGTGACTGAAGGTCTTGCTAAATAACATAGACATTCTGCCAATGAATATTTCAACGTCCTTGCCCCCCCATCCCCCCACCATGATCAAATTTTGGAAGGTAATCTCACTCATATTTTTGTTTTTTTTCCCTTGATAGAATTTTTTAGCTCACTCATTGAGAAGATGCAAGCAAAGGAAGTCTTGAGGAATCTGCGGCTACTGGAATTGGATGAATTTGGCCAGTTTTTTCGTATCATTCCTCCACCAACATTAGTGGGAATTGCTTCATTTGCAGCTATTGTAGCATACTGGCTAACTACCAGACCCAAAGCCCTGAAGCCACCCTGCGACCTTTCACTACAGTCAGTAGAAATTGAGGTAAGTCCTTACCAAGTCAGTGTGGCATAAATAAAACTGATATAACACTAACTTGGCTTGATTTAGATTGTCATCTAAAGTGATAGCTTTATGCCTACAGCACTATGCAAGTGAGGAGAAAATTGAATTTTCAGTTGATGCACACTTTGGACTTGATCTTGTTGTGTTTCCACTCCTCTGACAGCATTGTAATGGCCTTTCAAAAAAATAAATCTCAAAATCCAGACCCTATAATTGTGATCATGGTGAGTAATCCACCTCAATCCCATGGTTAATCACAGTATCACTCTCCAACCTTGATTCTCTTGTCCAGCGTGCTTACCTATCCAATTGTAACCACAGCATCTATAGAAATAGGTTGTCTCCCGATCCTTGCACTGTCGGTTTAGAAATCTTCCAAAGATTGAGTCTTGGTCCTTTCCCCTTCCTCGTTTCCATGCTGCACCTAAGAATCACGCGGTGGACAGCATCTATTTGTATGATGTTGGAACTATGCTTTTCCACTCTTTTAATTTTCTCAAGCTCTTGTTGCTTTTTTGTGTTATCAGATTACTTCTCTGGTATTGATTCTTCCAGTTTAAAAAAAACTTTACCATTTTCTTTCTTCTAATTTGAGAGCTATTTTCTGTTTGCCTTCCCTACAACCCCCATGCTTTATGTTAATTACAGTCCAGAGGACAAACGGGTGATATGGTTGAAGGTGTCAACCTGTCAGTTGAACCAAATTGCTGCAAAATGTGTGATGACATCTTGTGAATGAGTTTACTCTGTATTTTTTCTTCCTTCTGTTGGAGAACCACTTGGATTCTGCTCAGCATTTCCCACACAATGAGAAAATTAAGGTGAGAATTTCAGCATGTATAAGAGCATGGATATGTTCAAACTCGCATCTAACCACTCTTTGGTATCGTGTATAATGATCCAATCGATGGTCCACACTACATTGCTTTAGTTTTATACCCTTTCGAATTTAACTCACCTAGAAGGTGCACAAATGCTTCGGGAATTACATTGAGGTTCACTGCCAGTCAGGATAGCCTGAGATAAACATGGCCATCTGTCTCATACCAGAACACGTATTTGGAAGATTACCTAATTCACTACAGATTGCATAGGTGGTGGTGTAGTGGTGTTGTCATTGGGCTGGTAATCCAGAGACCCAGGGTAAGGCTCTGGGGACCTTGGTTCAAAACCCACCATGGCAAATGGTGGAATTTGAATTCAATAAAAATCTGTTAAGTCTAATGATGACCATGAAACCATTGTCGATTGTTCGGTAATGTCCTTTTAGGGAAGGAAATCTGTCCTCGCCTGGTCTGACCTACATGTGCCCTCCATCATGTTGTATGGCACTACCACTGTGCTAAATGGGATAGATTTCAAACAGATCTAGCAACTCAAGACTGAGGCACTGTGGGTCATTAGCACCAGTAGAATTGTACTTGACCACAATCTGTAACCTCATGGCTCAGAATACCCCCCCACTCTACCATTACCACCAAGGCAGGGGATCAACCCTGGTTCAATGAAGAGTGCAGGAGGGCATACCTACAAATGAGGTGTCAACCTGGTGAAGCTACAACACAGGACTACTTGGATGCCAAACAGCATAAGCAGCAAGTGATAGAGCTAAGCGATCCCACAACCAATGGATCAGATCTAAGCTCTGCAGTCCTGCCACATCCAGTCTTGAATGGTGGTGGACAATTAAACAACTCGTAGAGGAGAAGGCTCCACAAATATCTCCATCCTTAATGATGGAGGAGCCTAGCACATCAGTGCAAAAGATCAGGCTGAAGCATTTGCAATAATCTTCAGCTAGAAGTGCCGAGTGGATGATCCATCCCAGCCTCTCTGGAGGACCCCAGCATCACAGATACCAGTCTTCAGCCATTTCGATTCACTCCTTATGATACCAAGAAATGGCTGAAGACATGGATAGTGCAAAGGCTATTGGCCCTGAAAATATTCTGGCAATAGTACTGAAGACTTGTGCTCCAGAACTTGCTGTGCCCCTAGCCAGTACAGCTACAACACTGGCATCTGCCTGGAAATGTGGAAAATTGCCCAGGTATGTCCTGTACACAAAAAGCAGGACAAATCCAACCGAGACAGTTACTGCCCCTTCAGTCTATTCTCGACCATCAGTAAAGTAATGGAAGGGGAAATTAACAGTGCTATCAAGCAGCACATGCTTAGCAGTAACCTCCTCACTGATGCTCAGTTTGGGTTCTGCCAAGACCACTCCACTCCTGAGCTCATTACAGTCTTGGTTCATACATGGACAAAAGAGCTAGACTCCAGAAGTAAGGTGAGAGTGACTGCCCTTGACATCAAGGCAGCACTTGACCGAGTGTGGTGTCAAGGAGCCTTACTGGAGTCAATGGAAATCACGGGGAAAACTCTGCTGGTTGGAGTCAGGCCTAGCACAAAGGAAGATGGTTGTGGTTGTTGGAGATCAGTTAACTCAGTTCCAGGATATCACTGCAGGAGTTCCTCAGGGTGGTGTCTTAGGACCAACCATCTTCAGCTGCTTCATCAATGACCTACCTTCCATCATAAGGTCAGAATTGGGGATGTTCACTGACGATTGCACAATGTTCAGCACCATTTGTGACTCCTTGGATACTGAAGCAGCCCCTGTCCAAATGTAGCAAGACCTGGGTGATATCCAGCCATGGGCTGACAAGAGGCAAGTAACATTTGCACCACACAAATGCCAGGCAATGACCATCTCCAGCCAGAGAGAATCTATCCATCACCCCTTGACATTCAATGGCATTACCATCACTGACTTCCCCCACTATCGAGGGTTACCGTTGTCCAGAAACTGAACTGCACTGCAGTGAGTAACTTGCCTCCTGATTCCCCAAAGCCCATCCAGCATCTATAAGGCACAAGTCAGAAGTGTAATGGAATACTCCCCATCTGCCTGGATGAGTGCAGCTCCAACAACACAAGAAGCTTGACACCATCCAGGACAAAGCTGCCTGCTTGATTGATGGTGGAGGAAGTGCCAACGAACAGTGGCAGTAGTGTGTACCATCTACAAGATTCAAAGCAGAAACTCACCAAAGCTCCTTGGGCAGCACTTTCCAAATCCACGACCACTACCATCTAGAAGGACGAGGAGAGCAGACACATGGGAACACCACCACCTGGAAGTTTCCCTCCAAGTCACTCCCCATCCTGACTGGGAAATATATCGCTGCTGCTTCAATGTCGCTGAGTCAAAACCCTGGGGGGACACACCCTCCCTTACAGCACTGAGAGTGTACCTACACCACAGGGACTGCAGTTGTTCAAGAAAGCAGCTTACCACCACCCTCTCGAGGCAATTAGGGATGGGCAATAAATGCTGCCTAGCCAGCAAAGCCCACATCCCATAAAATGATTTTTTAAAAAGCAGGTCTTCATTTTAACTTTCTACAGATAACGCACAAGTTAATAAAACTAGCTGGTAGCTGGTTCATGCCATCTCTAAATGCAAAGGAACAGACCAAGGGGATGTGGGAGACAAAAACAAGAGGATTAAGTTAGTTTAAAATGTTTTAATTAACAGTGGCCAACCTCTCAACCAGGTGTTCTTTGAGGAGCAAAAAAACAATCGATCAACCGTGTTACAAAATTGTTGTAAAATTAAGCAGAATGTACATTTTTTTTTTCCCCCTGTAAAATACAAAATATTTTGGTGGAATATCCCCCATCACTATCCCAGGAATATGTATGCACCAGCCTGAAAGAAAGAAATAATACTTTTAAAGGAGTGTGTACAAAGTTTATATTTGTTGTCTACATCTCTGAAGAACACCAGCGAAAGAGAAGGAGATAGCAGACAGGGAAAATAAATGGCCATCAGAAGAAAGGCAAAGAAAAAATATTCATACTTTAAAGGAAGAACAGAATTTAATGCAAAGAAAACAAGTAAATGAATTCTGAGAAAATGAAGGTCTTTGGCTTTGTTCTTATTTCAACATATCAACATTCCAGATAAGAGTTTTTCCTTTGAATGGTCCGAAGCCAGCAACTTCTAAGATTTGTGGAATTGAATGTTCCAGTGGGGGGAATGGAGCAAAACATTTTTTTAAAACCTATTTTAAAATATACATGATAATGAAGGTAGCAAAAATAAATTACCATATGATTCTGAATTCATTTTAAAAGATCTCAATTTATCTTCTTTAAAGAAATTCATTGAAAATGCTGTCTGAGAGAACTCATTGGGTTGTTGTGACTTTATATTCCAAACAAATCTTTGGTAGTACAGAACTTGAGTATTGCTGGAAAAAAAGAGGCCTGTCAAAACTTTTCATCTTGCACTCGTCAGGGTACTTGCAAGAATACCAATGTAGGGGCAAGACGACAATTTATACTGTATGTGAAGAATGCTGATTGTTTGACAAGTTGACTCTGGTAGAGGCGTTGCCATGGAGAATGCACCAGTGATGGTGACTGAACTGCCAAGCATTGTTGGAAATTTAAACCAGGCAGCTTGACCCTGATTGGTCAAGGCATTGCCCTGAGGAATGAGTCAGTTATTTTGATTAGTTAAAACAGATGCAATATGTGTATATGTTCTTTGTCTGCAAAAAAACAGTGCCCTGTGTATTAACATATGTCATTCCCAGTGCACGCAAATGCGTCACACTGCAAGCCCAATTGACACAATCTTAAATTGGTAGTCAGCGTACTTAGCACACTGAGGATTACCTGGCAAATGTTGTCCAATCACATCTAATATTGGACACTGTTTCTGAGTTTTGCAAGCACAGGCTGGCTGGGTACCTTGCCCTTTGCGAACAGTAGCTGGGATGTGCTGTTTGATACAATCTGTCAGTCTTTGGGACGTATGGCCTACGTACCTAGCACCACACTGGCACTGAAATTCATATGCCACATTACTCATTTGTGTGATAGGATGTCTTTTTGGCTTTAAGGCAACACCCTGTTAGTGGCAAATACCACTCCTGTTGCTACTGCATAATAGTAGCGTGAAGCAGCTAGCTTCACCTGTTGCTCCTCAAATTTTTGAAGTATCTTGCTCTTCCAGGGTAATCTGAGGTAGACTGGGTACATTTTGGGGCTGAAAGTGATGGCCTTAGGCCCGTTCATGAGTTTGCGTGGTATGCAGCGTGAAATGGTTTGATCAGAGTAGCCATTATCCTGCAGGATGCCTTTGCACCCTATTTCAACATCAAGCTTGCATGCTGAGCAAATGACTGGGGCCCTATTTACAAGGTTGCCAATTTAAGACCAATCTTATAGTGTGTAGAACTGTAGGAATCCCAGCATGTATATTGATCAGTGAAGGTAGGCTTGTGGTAGACTGTGGTAGAGAACGCCCTGGCAGATTCCTCAGCTAATACATGAAGGAAGGGAAGTTCATTTGATATGCTCCATTTCAAAGGTGAGTTTGAGGGCAGGATGGAGCCCACGAAGACATGTAAGGAAATTAGTACATGCAGCTGCGTATTTAAATATAGTAAACGTATAATCCACATTGGAAATAGGCGAGTAGTAGGTGTTTATTTGTCATTCCATCAAGACATGTTTCTCGTGGAACCCAACAAAGATGTTTGCGAGGGCTGGGCCTAGAGGGGCTCCCATGGCAACACCATCTATTTTGGCATATATGGTGTCATTAAAACTGAACTGCGCAAATTGTTGAGTTTATAAGCCCAGTAAATACTGATTCATGCAATGGTGACAGGTCTAGATCGCCGTGATGTAGTGCTGCAGTGCAAATATTTATGGCTTCTTAAGTGGGACATTGACGTTGCTAGCCTGTTCACTAATCACCTTTCACATACAGTACAAATTGTTGTCTTCCCCCTATATTGGAAGTATGCTGAAACGTGCAAGACAAAAAGCTTCAACATGTCTCTTCTCAGCAAAAATTTTTTTCCTGATTTATGTCAATGAAGAACATCCACCTGCTAAAGAAAGAAATGCTTTCAGAGAGAACACAAATGTATTTTGGAGCAGTGTGGTGCATATGTTCCTGTCTTCAGCTTTTTAAGCTGACATCAGTTTTTCAACCGAGTTTGCTTGTCAGTATTTTAAAGAAAAACTGGCTTCATCCAGATGTTGTCAGCATTGGCCATTCATTTTAAATGTGGGGCTGGAGTCCATCAGAATCAGATTGGTTAATTGTTCTGTTGAAGAGTCCTACAGACTCGAAACGTTAACTGT
Organism: Cetorhinus maximus; assembly: GCF_964194155.1. NCBI lineage: Eukaryota > Metazoa > Chordata > Chondrichthyes > Lamniformes > Cetorhinidae > Cetorhinus > Cetorhinus maximus. The sequence goes on along the minus strand of NC_135888.1, from coordinate 110,333,425 downwards.
GTTCCTCTCTGCAGATGCTGCCAGACCTGCTGAGTTTTCCCAGGTATTTTTTTTTTGTTTTGGTTAACTGTAATCCTGCCTTCAAACCAGTCATTGCTTTCTCTCATTTGTTTCGTGAAAACATGAGGCAGAACAATTTTAAGAGTTGTTGGTTTCTAGCTTGTCACAGTTAAAGGTGTATCTGCATATGTGTTTTAACCCCCAAAAATGTGTATACATAACAAATAAGCTGCTGGAATTCATATTTTAAAACTCTTCCTTTTGATTGTGGAATTTTTTTGGAGTAAGTCTTTACTGTTGTCTTTTATAATGAAGCCTGATTTGTAACCTTTTTGCGATAAAGTGAATGTTCCTCGATGTGAATGCATTAGCTGGCTATATTTGACAACTTGAGGTGAGTGCATAGGAACAGGAGTAGGCAATTCAGTTCCTGAGCCTGTTCTATCATTCAGTGAGATTGTAATTTGTTTTTTAACCCCATTTACCTGACTTGGTTCTGGAACCCTTAATCAATCTTGGTTTTGAAGTTTTATCATCATGAGGCTTGATGCTCTAACATTTGGTTGAATGGTCTCTTCTCACCTCAACTCTCCTCTCTATGTTACAAGTCTTCAAAACACCACGTGCTTTGTCTTCAGCCACATACGTGTCTGTGCTCCCATTGTCAGTATCCTTTCCTAGTTGCACTGGCTCTCTGTGCATTAGTGAGTTAATTTTCAGAACATGTATCCTCACTTTTGGATCTCTTGATGACATTGCATCAGCCGACCGTTGCGATCTTCTTCATGCCCTCACATATCCTCTGTTTCTGTAACACTAGCCTTTTATTCACTCTACCAGTCTTAGATAGCACCCCTTCCACTTTCCCCTGTCCTTTGATACTTCTTTTTCTAACTCCTCCTGCCTTGGTGCAGAAATGAGCAACTCTCCCTTTGATAGAAACACTGATCTAAACATAATCCTAATTCAAGAATAAAAGGTGCTGACAAACTAGATCTGTTTATCGTGATTCAACTGTACAAAACTCACTTATGTAAGTTCATATGAATGCAATATGTTTTGTTTCATTAGGGTGCTGACCAAGCTCGTGGGTCGGTATTAGGTGATAGCCCTCAGCTTATGACACACTACCACGATGATGCAAAAACCATGTATGAAGTATATCAACGAGGATTACACCTAACAGGCAAGTTTCTGGATCCCAAAACAATTCCTCATTTTGAATTTGGAAGAATTCTTTATTAACACTGGAAGGCTGTTACTGAAGTAATCCATAAAATAAATTTCAAATGGCACAAATTAAGGTGTTAAAATTTTTTTAGAGAGGTAGTAGGATTTAGCTATCGCATTATATTTGGCAGAATCATGATTAAACAACACTTCTAATTCCTAATTAATTTTGCACCACTTGAATTTGTTGGTCTCTCTCTCTCTCTCTCTCTCTCTCTCTCTCTCTCTCTCTCTCTCTCTCTCTCTCTCCATACTCTTTTCTCTCCATATTCTTTTACTCCTCTTATTTGCGCTTCCCTTTCTTATTCTTTGCACTGACAAGCAGGAGAGAAAGTCAATCATAACCGAGGTTTCAGACTGACAAGTTGGACAACTGTGCCTTGGGGGGAAGGGATGCTGGGTTTCCTGCCTAGCTGAGAGTATGGGGGCTGAAATCCTTCTGTTTGTTGGCTTCCATCATCCTTTGGGAGACACGTGGGGTGATCTGCAGCATTACTGGCAATTTCATCCTCAACAACTGAGTGCAAGCCTTTTGAAGGGCTCTTTAGGCTGTCTCAAGGTGATCCAGCTAAGCTCTGGCTACAACCAGCTCCTAGCTCTGAGCCATATTATGTGAGGTGAACATTAAAAAGCCCCACCGGCCAAAATGGTTGATCTGGGAATGAACCCAGCAGAAATACTAACGGTGTTTTCTTTATCTACCCATAAACACATCTACTCCCTTTCTATACCAATGAATCCATCCTCCGAGAGCCTTCCCCCACCGCCCACCTCAGAATAAACATTTTCCTTTAACAAAATGAAGCCTTGTTCCAAATAAAGTCACACTAATCTCAGCCCAGGGCATTTTTATTTTCAATTTCACAGCATCGGCTTTCTGAATGAGAATACAATGGGTTGGCACCGTGCTCCTGTTCTCTGCAGTGCTATTCTGCTCCAAGCAGGAATACATGACACTGGAGGAAGGAAGCATTCCTGGCAGCAGGAGTGGGTTGCAGTCCACCAGACTGGTGATGGAAAAGCCAGCGACAGTGCTTCATTCATTCCCTATTAACAGAACAGTTTCTGCTGGTGGTATTTTTTTTGATGCAATTCTTTTTTTCTAAATGGCCTGATGAGTCATTCTTGGTGTTGGGAAAGGAGCTGGTCTGAAAACTTAGGCTAAGGTTTTGACATCCTAAAATAAAACACAAGTGAAATTGGAGTTATTCTTCAACTAAACATCTTAAATAGGTCAGGTATGCTATGGTTATTTGAACACTTAAAATTTAACATAAAACTGGACTTGGATGCCATGTCATCCAAGTAGAATGTGATATTTAAGCAGTAATACCAGATTTTGTTAGATCATGAACTCCAGTAAAATAAACATGATAAATGTAATGTGATATATTGTTGTATTATTATATATATTAAGTCTTAGAAATGTATTTATAGGAAGTGTAGGCTTTCCATATCAGGCTTTTTCTGTCACAAATGGATTCTGGAATTCACATTCGGTAGATTCCTCAAGACCATCAGGCCAAATGCCTGTCTGCTCTGAAAAAAGCTAATGGGATATTTGGTTCTATAAAAAGAAGAATGGACTGTAAATTGAAGAAAGCAAGAAATTGTATTAATATAATGCCTTAAGATCTCAGGACTTCACAAAGTGTTTTATGGCCAATTAAAAACTTTTGAAGAGTAGTCACTGTTGCAATGTATGAAATGCAGCATCTAAGTTGCACATAGCAAGACTCCATAAACAATAGAACAATCAGATCATCTGTGTTACGGTATATACTCTTGAGACGAGTTTTTTTAAGATCAAATTCGTAGGTAAAAAGTAGGGGGTCGACTTATACATACGAACATACAAATTAGGAGCAGGGGTAGGCCACTCGGCCCCTCGAGCCTGCTCCGCCATTCAATAAGATCATGGCTGACCTGAATATAACCTCAACCCCACATTCCTGCCTACCCCCGATTAACCTTTCAACCCCTTGTTAATCAAGAACCCATCTAGCTCTGCCTTAAAAATATTAAAAGACTCTGCTTCCACTGCCTTTTGAGGAAGAGAGTTCCAAAGACACTCAACCCTCAGAGAAAAAAAATTCCCCTCAACTCTTTCTTAAATGATTGACCCTTATTTTTAAACAGTGACCCCTAGTTCTGGATACTCCCGCAAGAGTAAACATCCTCTCCACATCCACCCTGCCGAGACCCCTCAGGATCTTAAATGTTTCAATTAAGTCGCCTCTACTCTTCTAAATTCCTGTCCAAGCGTAACCTGTCCAGCCTTTCCTCATAAAACAACCCACTCATTCCTGATATTAGTCTAGTAAACCTTCTGTGAGCACCTTCTAATGTATTTACATCTTTCTTTTAAATAAGGAGACCAGTACTGTACACAATACTCCAGATGTGGTGTCACCAGTACCCTATACAACTGAAGCATATCCTCCCTACTTTTGTAATCAATTCCCCTCACAATAAATTATAACATTCTATTAGCTTCCCTAATTACATGCTGTCCCTGCATACTAACCTTTTGTGACTCATGCACTAGGACACCCAGACCCATCTGAATCTCAGAGCTCTGCAATCTCTTACCATTTTAGGTATAAGCTTCTTTCTTATTCTTCATGCCAAAATGAACAATTCACATTTTCCCACATTATACTCCATTTGTCAGATCTTTGCCCACTTACTTAACCTATCTGTCACCTTGTAGCCTCCTTATGTCCTCTTCACAATTTACTTTCCTACTTATTTTTGTGTCATCAGCAAATTTAGCCACCATTTCCTCAGTCCCTTCATACAAGTCATTTATATAAATTGTGTAGAGCTGAGGCCCCAGTGCTGATCCCTGTGGCACACCACTCGTCACATCCTGCTAACCAGAAAAAGACCCATTTATGCCAGTTAGCTAGCCAATCTTCTATCCATGCCAATTTGTGACCCCCTACGCCATGAGCTTTTATTTTCTGCAATAACCTTTGATGTGGCACCTTATCAGATGCCTTCTGGAAATCTAAGTCCAGTATATCCACGGATTCCCCTTTATCCACAGCACATGTGACTCCTTCAAAGAACTCCAATAAATTGGTTAAACGTGATTTCCCTTTCACAAAACCATGTTGACTCTGCCTGATTGCCTTGAATTTTTCTAAGTGCCCTACTATAACATCTTTAATAATAGCTTCTAACATTTTCCCTATGGCTGATGTTAGTCTAACTGGCCTATAGTTTCCTGCTTTCTGTCTTCCTACCTTTTTGAATAAAGGAGTTATATTTGCTATTTTCCAATCTAATGGAACCTTCCCCGAATCTAGGGAATTTTGGAAAATTAAAACCAGTGCATCAACTATCTCACTCGTCACTTCTTTCAACACCTTTCGGTGAAGTCCATACCCGAGAAATATTTTGAGTTGAAATCCAGCATGTTGGAGGGACAACTGTAATCTAACAGTTTTTAATTTACGTCAATTGTAATGTCATCCTCTCCCTTCATCTCTTGTAGCAGAAGAAAATGTACATAATCCAAAAGAATTAGTAGATATGACCATAATATCAGGAAAGTAAAATTACTGGTAGTAACAGGTTATTTATCACAGAGTTGCCTGGTTTAGAGGGCGGGAATGACGGAAATGCAGTTTTTGACTTGGCAACACTGGTAGCATGTTTGGCTGGCATTCTACCCCTGGATTCATAACTGATGGTATTTCTCATCTTGGATAGCTTTATAAGACATAATATGCAGTGTGGTATCAGAGGATATTGTGATTAAAGTGTACGTAATCTAATAGCTTTGATAGTATGACTATAACATCAGGAAATTATATTTTCCTGGTAGTAACTTGTGTTTACACTCTTTTGATGTAGCGTTGTACACCATAAAACATAATCAAAAATCACATATTATCCCTTAAACATAAACATATGAAAAATTAAAGATTTTTGGGTATAAGGTGGGCAATCAACTTTTACACAAGATCAACTATTACTCGAGTATACATGGTGTTATTTTATGATATTGTTTACGGGATAAATATTTAGAAGGAAGTAATGTTGCTGCAATGTAGAACATTTGTCAGTCCACATGTGGAATGTACAGCTCTGGAATATCCATGGGGAGGCAGAGGTGTTGACCTCAATGAGGTTAATTGAAACTTCTCTGTGTAAGGTCAGGACCCAGCGCATCTGAGTTCCGGTGAAGTTTCTGACATTCCTACAAAACCCCGGCAAATATGATGGCAGGAGTTTTCTGGATTGATTGGACTGCACTATGTAACACTCTTGGGGGTGGTGGGTGGGTGGGGAAATGTTCATTTGCGTAACACAATCTAAGGATCTCTTGTTTCCTTGGTCCACACTGTTCTTCAGTAATATCAATGGTAACTGTCCATTGTCTTGCAGGTAGTGGCCTAGCATGCTGCCTGCTCCCAGAGAATCGATGTAAGACTGCACAGCACTGCTGTGTGCAGAAATTTATCCCCTTTGCTCTCTTTTGTAACATTTAGTGAAAGAACAACATACTTATAGAGAGGAGGATGTAAACTATGTGAGATACATACATACAGAAGAGCACGGACAGAATTAAATGAACAAGAAACAGAAGGAGTCAGTGGCAAATCCAGTTTTAATGGAGCACATTCTGCCATTTTTCTGTTTGCAATAGGTTTCCAGCTAGTTTTTGAGTTGGACAGAAGGTAGTTGGCAACTCTGATACAGTTATAAAATTAGAGTTCAGATTAAATTACTGGTAAAAGGCAAAAGCACATGCCTATCGTATGAACAGTTGCTACTGTAACCAGCTGGGAACTTCCTTGACTTCTGGGGAGGTTGAGAGAGGCAGAGTGCCAGCACTGATATGCTATTGATTAAAATGAAGTTTTCATGGTATAATGCTCTTTCATCACAAAACCCTGCATCCTACAACTTACCATGAATAACACCATGGAAAATCTACTAATTTAATATATTAAATACACTCGGGTATCTTTTATCTGCTCTTTTTTATTTAGCTCTGACGAAGAGTCATACAGACTTGAAACGTTAACTCTGTTTCTCCCTCCACAGATGTTGTCAGACCTGCTGAGTTTTTCCAGCATTTTCTGCTTTTATATCTTTTATCTCTGTGGTTTTTGGGGGGCTGCCTGGCAGAGTACTGTTTGGCGGCCTGGTCCATTTTGAGGGGCGAGCATCGTTAACACAGAGATCTGGGCAGAAGAGGAGTGCCTACCTTACAGCATTATTGAATCATAGATGGTTCTAGCACTGAAACAGATCATTTAGTCCATCAAGTCTGCACCAATATTTTTCTCCACATGACCAATTTACTCTAATCCAATTCTAATGCTCCGTTTCTATTCACTACAATGTCTCTCTCAAACAACCATTAAATTCTGTTTTAAAAGAATTTTATGGGGTGAAATTTATGGTCCATTCGCAGTGGGGGGCAGGGCTGTAACATGCAGCAAGCTGTTCAACAGCCCATTGACTTAAGTGGGACCGGAAAATCCCACTGACAGGAGGAGCTGTAAAATTCTACCCATGGATTCTGCCTCAACAATTGGTTCATGATTTAAAATTTTATATTCTAAACATGTGCAAAGACATTTTTTTCTAACATTCCTCCTTTTTTCTAATATACATTACGTTAAGTTTCTACCATTTATTCAACTAATAGAAATTATCTTTTACTATTTTGTCATCTTTCATGGGATGTGGGTTTGCAGGCTAGGCCAACATTTGCCCATCTCTAATTGGCCGTGAGAAGATGGTGCTGAATTGCTGCCTTGAACCACTGAAATCCATCTGTTGTTGGTGCGTCCACAGTTAAGAGAGTTCCAAGATTTTGGTCCAGTGACAGTGAAGGAATGGCGGTATCTTTCCAAGTCAGGATGGTGTGTGGCTTGGAGGGGAACTTCCAGGTGGTGGTGTTCCCATGCATCTGTTGCTCTTGTCCTTCTAAGTGGCAGAGGTTGTGCGTTTAGAAGGTGCTGTAGAAGAAGCCTTGGTGAGTTGCTGTAGTGCGTCATGTAGATGGTACACTGCATCATTGGTGGAGGGATGTAGGTGGTGGTGGGTGGGATGCTGATCAAGCAGATTGCTTTGTTGTGCATGATGTTGAGCCTCTTGGGTGTTGGAGCCACACTCATTTGGGCAAGTGGAGGGTGTTCCATCATAATCCTGACTTATGCCTTGTAGATCGTGGAGAGGCTTGGGGAGTTGGGGGGACAGTTACTCATTACAGAATTCCCAGCCTCTGACCTGCTCTTGTAGCCACAGTATTTATATGACTAGTCCAGTTCAGTTTTTGGTCTATGAAAACCCTCAGGATGTTGGCACTGGGGGATTTGGTGATGGTAATGCTATTGAATGTCAGCAGAAAATGGTTAGATTCTCTCCTGTTGGAGATGGCCATTGCTTGTACTTGTGTGGCCAAATGTTACTTGCCGCTTATCAGCCCAAGCCCGAATGCTGCATATGGGCATGTACTGCTTCAGTATCTGAGGAGGTGTGAATGGTGCTGAATATTGCGCAATGATCAGCGAACATCCCTGCTTCTGACCTTATAATGGAGGGAAGGTCATTGAAGCAGAGGAAGATAGATGGGCATAGGACATTATCCTGAGGAACTTATGCAGTAATGTCCTAGGACTGAGATGATTGACCTCCATCTTCCTTTGTACTAGGTATGACTCTCATCAGTGGAGAATTTTCTACATGATTCCCATTGACTTCAATTTCGACAGTCAAGGCTGCTTGTTGCTACACTCAGTCAAATGCTGCCTTGATGTCAAGGGCAGTCACACTCTCCTCTGGAGTTCAGCTTTTTTGTCCATGTTTGGGTCAAGGTTATAATGAGGTCAGGCATCCAGTGTCCCTGGTGGAATCCAAACTGAGCATCAGTGAGCAGGTTATCACTGTGTAAATGCTGCTTGAAAGCACTGTTGATGACAGCTTCCATCATTTCACTGACTGAGAGGAACTGATGAAGCAGTAATTGGCTGGATTGGCCAATATGTCCTTCAGGACATGGCCAGCTCTGTCAATAATGGTGTCATTGAGCCACTCTTAGTAATGGACATTGAAATTGCCCACCCAGAATACATTCTGTGCCCTTGCCACCCTCAGTGCTTCCTCCAAGTGTCTTCAACAGGCAGAGTACTGATTCATCAGCTGGGGGGGGTGGGGCAGTAGGAGGTTTCCTTGCCCATGTTTGACCTGATGCCATAAGACTTCTTGGGTCTGGGGTTAATGTTGAAGACTCTCAGGGCAACACCCTCCCAACTGTATTTGCCTTATCGTTAACCCTTTCTCCTAACTATTCCTAATCTTGAGCTCTTGCAAGTCACCACATAAATTAGCATAAATTGGAGTATGGTATAAACTAAAACTTCACCAGCACTCTACCATCCCAATTACTCCTACCCATACATCATTTTTAACGTATGTGGTGTATCATTCTTTCAAGGTGCTTTTGAGGAAACCTGGTAAAAGTATACTGAACTGACCTGAACATGTAATTATGCTAAAGTAATCAGGTTACACAGTTAATGTCTCCATTACTTTAACAAGTACCAATAATGTTAAACATAATTAGAGCAGAGTAAAAGATGTGTGCATAGACACCATTTGCATTCATCCAGATTTCTTAAAAGTGTTTCTGGAAGTTGAGATTCCCTGCTGGAAACATAAAGGGCTATATTTTACTGGTAATGGTGAACCCCGTCGCCAACACCTAAAGCGGGAGGCGACCTCACTTTGGCCAGCAGTGGGACCCTGGGTGGCATAGTGGCAGTGGTGGCCAATTAAGAGCCTACTGCCAGAATTACCATCCAATTAAGGGTGGTGGCCCACCCTCGGGAGCTGCCAGCCCAATCTGTGGGCCAGGAGCCTCTGCAGTTGACAAGTGCTGAGGCTGCAGCTCCAAAGAGGAGCTGCCTTAATGGTGGGGTGCGGTGAAAGACAGGAGAGTTGGGTAATTGGGGACCTTGAGGGCGGGCAGGCAGGACCCAGTGATTGGGGTGTTGGGTGGTGGTGTTAAGCACTGGCGTGCTCTTACCACCGCGGTTCCCTCCGGGGACCCTGGAGTGGCCATAAAGGAGGGCCAGTCCTCTGGAATCTGTTGGAAGGTCACCAGATTTCACCTGATGGTCTCCTCATGTGGTAGTGGGCCTTCCCAATGCTGCCAAAGTGCCAGTAGAGGCACGAAGTAGTCATTAATTGGCCACTTAAGTGGCTCAGTGATCCTGGTAAAATGGCATGACCACACGAAGACATCGGGTTCCTCTCCTGTGCCATTCTCCACCATTTGGCCAGCCCTCTCACCTCCCAGCCCATTCCCAAAGGGCCTGGAAAATTCAATCCAAAGTCAGAAAGCTTATACACTACCTGTCAGTATAATAGAACATTGGAAATACTGTTCTGTTTTTTGTAATAAAATCTAAATATCTCATGTTGAATTCCTTTTTGTTTATTTATACTTAAAGTAACTATTGTGGGTATAAACTTTTGAAAATATTACTATAATTCAGTTTTGTAAAAGATATTGTGAATAAAGGTCCTGTATTTAAACATATTTTTGGCAAGGCTAAGTTTAATTGGAGAAGTTTTTTTGGTAAAGGCACAAAGATATAAAATAGCGTATTCTCACGTTAATTTTTTTTGCCATTAATTAGAGAACCCATAATCTGAATATGTGAGCTGTGAATAGGAAGAGTCACTGTCCTAAATCACTTGCAGGAATGTGTTATTTTATATGTATAGAATGTGAGGAAGCAAATTTTATCTATTGAAATACACCTGCAATAGGTAAAGAAAATAGTATTTTTTTTTGACTGTTGCTGAAGTTATTTTACTGGCACAAGGGAAATCACGAGTAAATGTTTTTCCAAAAAAAACCCTCTGCTATCCAGAAATCTCCTTTACAACAGTTTACTTGTCAGTGTTATTAATGAGGTTAATGTTACAGGCAATATTAATATTATGAAGTAGAGAATGAAATAATTCAGTGCTTCTCTGTTTAGGTGATGGACCTTGCTTAGGATTCAGAAAACCCAAACACCCCTATCAATGGCTTTCTTATAAAGAGGTGAGAACAAATTTGAAAGAACCATCAGATGAAATCTTGTTCATGCATTCATTAGTACCTCATAATAATAATGTTTCATTTCTTGATTTTTTTTTTCTTTATTCAAACAATGATAGGCATCGCTGGCTAGCATTTATTGCCTATTCCTAATTGCCCTTGAGAAGGTTGTGGTGAGCCACCTTCTTGAATTGTTGCAGTCAGTGGTGTAGGTACATCAACTGTGCCAGTAGGAATGGAGTGTCAAGATTTTGACCCAGATATGAAGGAACTGCAATATATTTAAGTCGGGATAGTGCATGTCTTGGAGGGGAAATTAGAGGTGACCGTGTTCACTTGCACCTGTTGCCTTTGTTCTTCTAGGTGGTAGAGGCCATAAGTTTGGAAGGTGCTGTTGAAGGAGCCTTGTTGAGTTGCTGTGGTGCATCTTGTAAATGACAGACTGCAGCCATGTGTGCCATGTTTAAGGTGGCAGATGAGGTGCCAATTAAATGGGCTCCTTTGCTGTGGATGGTATCAAGCTTCTTGAGTGTTGTTAGAACTCATCCAGGCAAGTGGAGAGTATTCCATCACACTTCTGACTTGTAGATGGCGGCAGGCTTTAGGGAGCCGGGAGGTGAGTTATTCACCACAGATTTCCCAGCTTCTGACCTTGTAGTCACAGTATTTAAATGGCTGGTCAAGTTCAGTTCCTAATTGATGGTAACTCCCAGGATGATGTTGGCGGGGGATTCATTTGTGTTAGTGCCATTAAAAGAGGATTGCTTAGATTCTCTCTTGTTGGAGATGGTCATTGCCTGGCACTTTTGTGGTGCTAATGTTACTTGCCACTTATTAGGCCATGCTGAATGTTGTTTAGGCCTTGCTGCACAGCTGCTTCATTATTTTAGGAGTCGTGACTATGAAAGGAACTGAACATTGTGCAATTATCAGCAAACGTCCCCACTTCTGACTTTATTTGGACTGACAGTCATTGATGAAGCAGCTGAAGATGTTTGGGACCAGGATGTTGGCCTGATGGGCTCCTGCAGTAATGCCCTAATGCTGCAATGTTTTTCCTCAATAACAATACTCAACACACGGATGGTGATTGAGTTCAGCCAGTGCAGAGTTTTCCCCCTAATTCCCATTGACTTCAATTTTACTAAGAGCCTTTAATTCCACACTCAGTCAAATACTGTCTTGATGACAAGGCCAGTTACTCTCACTGCACTTATGAAATTCAGCTCTTTTTTTGTCCATCTTTGGACCGATGTTGTAATGAGATCATAAAATAAGATTAAAGATCATATTAAACCAAAAAATTAGCTTCCATTTATTTCTAAGTTCTGAGCTTCAATTTTAATCGTATATAATCAGTGACCTATTTATGATGAGGTCTAGTTGCTTTTCCCCATTGTTTGTGCAGTGTTCATGGTTGACGTGGTCAGTCCATGTTATGGTGTTAGACATGTAAGAATGTGTAGCTATACTACACAGCATGGCCGCCTACTGTTGCTTTAATGTTCCAGCACTGCTTCTAGTAGAAGTAGCTCTGGGACTTAAATCAGCTAGTACTGAATCTACACAGTTTCAGTAGCAATTAAACAATTGCACACATACAACTCTTGTTTAGCTTTCTCATTGGAGGCACCAGGGAAGCCACTTCCTTCTGAGGGTTTTGATGCTTCTGATTGCATTGGGATTGCATCACTTATTGTGGTACCATCAGATGCAAAAACTTAACTTAAAGGGGCATTGGTTACAGGGCAACTCTATTCATTTTCGTTTCATTGGTTGCGGTCTGAAAACAAATGGGGCATGACCAACATCGTTTTCCTCACAGGTCACAACACGAGCTGAGGACTTAGGATCTGGACTGCTCCAAAAAAACTGCAGGTCATCACCAGACCAGTTCATTGGTGTTTTTGCACAAAACAGACCTGAGGTAAGAGAGTTTTAACGTGTATTCAGAAGTGCTTTTTTTTTTTTAAAAAAAAAACTTTTTGTGGTGTTTATTTGTATGCATGAAGTGTTTTCTTTTTTTTTGTTGTTTATTTTTGTATTTTCATAATTGCAACTTCCTACCAGTGGATTATTGCTGAGCTGGCATGCTATACTTACTCCATGGTGATAGTGCCACTTTATGACACACTCGGACCCGAAGCCATTCGCTACATAATTAACACAGGTAAAAGAAATGACCTACTTCTCAAAAATAAGTGCCACTTATTAAATTTAACTGTCAAAAAGGTGAAATCAAAGGATTCTTAAATTCAAGGAGTTAAAAATAACAATCTTGAGGTCCAAACCTCCTATTACTAAATCATGGCCTGAATTTTTCCCATGGCCGGAGCGGTCGCGGAGCTGAATGCCGCCCGCGATCGGTTCTGCACCGCCATTTTATGCAAGCAAGCCAATTAAGGTCTGCCCGGCATAATAGCCGAGCGGTAGCGTGAGCACTACCTGTGCAGGTGGGGGGTAGGAGGGAGAGTTGGGTTCAGTGCTCTTTCGCGCATGCGCACAAAAGAGTGCTTCAATCTCGGAGGCATGGAGCTGCCTCATGGAGATTGAAGCACTTTTGAAGAAAATAAATACATGCAATATAAATTTAATGAAACGTCCCCTCATGTGACTGTGTCACATGAGAATAGTCACATGAGATGGGACATGTTTTTATTTTTCAAAAAAAGTTTTTATTCAATTTGTAAAAGCTTTAGGAAACCTCATCCCACTCGTGGATGAGGTTTCCTAAAAAACGTAAAGGCCACTTGGCCCTTTTGCTTGCCCGCCAACCGTTGAGTCAGACAAGGCAGTGTAAATTTGAAATTAATTAGTTCCTTAATGGCCTTGTTAGGCCTTTTAATTATTGGTGGGCGCTCAGCTGACTCCGGCGCAAGCCCACCAAACATAACATTGCGAGACAGCGCGATGACGTCGGGACGCACACCCACCATCATCGTGCATCATTTTACATGCTGGTGTGTTGGGCCTGCCCCCGCACGCAGGCTGTGAAATCCTGGCCTATGACTAGCAGGAAATATCCTATTGAAATCCAGTTGATTTTATGGCTGGGGGATGGGGAATAATTGACCTATTTCCATAAACCATCACACAAGTGTGTATTTTATAAATTAACCAGAAATAAGAGAGAAAATATTTGATTTTTATTTTGACTTTTCTGATCAGAGGTGGCATTAGAAAACGAATGAATTGTAAAAGAAATTAAAGCATTCTCATCCTGACTGAGACAAAAATGGCTTCATGGATGAATTCCTTAAAAAGGGTGTGAGGAATAGGCCAGAAAATTATAGGCCAGTCAATCTGACTTCGGTGGTGAGCAAATTATTGGAAACAGCCCCGAGAGACAGGATTAACTGTCACTTGGGCATGGATTGATCAGGGATAATCAGCATGGTTTTGTTAGGGGAAGATCATGTCTTACTTCCTCAAATTCTATTAAATTAGTATCAAGGAGGATTGATGAGGGTAATGAAGTGGATGTTGTCTACATGGATTTCAGTAAGGCATTTGGCAAGGTGTCCCACATGGCAGACTGGTCAGGAAAGTGAGATCGCATTGGATACAGGGGAAGGTGGCAGGCAAAATTGGCTGAGTGATAGGAAACAAAGGCTCCTTCAACAGCACCTTCCAAACCTATGACCACTACCATCTAGACGGACAAGGGCAGCAGACAGATGGGAACACCATCACCTAGAAGTTCCCTTCCAAATCACTCACCATCCTGACTTGGAAATATATCACTGTTCCTTCACGGTTACTGGGTCAAAAATCCTGGAACTCCCTTCCTAACAGCACTGTGGGTGTACCTACACCACATAACAGCACTGTGGGTGTACCTACACCACATGGACCGCAGCGGTTCAAGAAGGCAGCTCACCACCACTTTCTCAAGGGTAACTAGGGATGGGCAATGAATGCTGGCTCTGCCAGCGAAGCCTACATCCCATGAATGAATAAGAAGAAAAAAATAGTCAATATATGTTGCAAATGGAAAACTCTTTCTAGTGGTGTTCCACAGGGCTCAGGGTTGGGGTCCTTCCTGTTTGTTGTATATATTAATGATTTAGACTTAAATGTGAGAGGCATGATTGGGAAATTTGCTGATGACACAAAAATTGGCTGTGTAGTTGATAGTGATGAGGATAGCTGTCGAATCCAGAATGATATCAATGGTTTAGTTGAGTGGGTGTAGAAGTGGCAAATTAAATTTGATCCAGAAAAGTGAGAGGTAATGCAGGAAGGCAAACAAAGCAAGGAAATGCTCAATAAATGGGAAGTTATTGAGGGGTTGAGGAAGTGAGACCTTGGAATGCAGGCCCTTGAAGGTGGCAGGACAGGTGGACAAGGTGGTCAATAAAACATATGGAATGCTTTCCTTTATTGGGCGAGGTATTGAATTCAAAAGCAGAGATGTAGTGATGGAACTGTAAAATGCTGGAATTTTGTGCACCGTTCTGATCACCACATTACAGAAAGGACATAATTGCTCCGGAGAAAGTGCAGAGGAGATTTACAAGAATGTTGCCGGGGCTTGAAAATTGCAGCTGTGAAGAGAGATTAGGTAGGTTAGGATTGTTTTCCTTAGAACAGAGGGGGCTAAGGGGTGACCTAGATAGTGTAGACAGGAAGGACTTTTCCCTTAGCTGATGGGTCCATTACCAGGGGTCATAGGCTTAAGGTGATTGGTAGAAGGATTAGAGGTTGAATAAGGAAAATCGATGGGCATCTGGAATTCACTGCCTGAATTAGTGGTTGAGGCTGAAAAACTCAACTCATTTGAAAGGTACCCAGATCTGTGTTTGAAGTGCTGTAACTTGCAAAGCTGTGGACCAGGTGTTAGAAAGTGGGATTAAAATGAGTGGCTAGTTTCTCTTTTTTGACTGGCGCAAACACAGTGGGCTGAATGGCCTCTTTCTGCACTGTAACTTTTCTATGGTTCTATTTATTCATGTCACATACACATCTTTGGGACCACCAAATGTTGTCACATCAGTGGGGCTTAACAGATTGTTGAAAATATGACTTGGTTTTTCAGAAGCAAACGATTAACGTTCTCTCCCCAGTATAGTGGTATCCCTGCTTTGTCAGTAAATCTGAAAATGTTTCATTGATTCTACAAATACAGATGTTCGGAAGAGGCTCTTGCTTTAGGATGTCTTTTGCCACTTTTAAATTAATACTATACCATTCTTTCTGGACCAAAAACTTGTACCTTAAGTACATGGGTGCAATATGAGGAGAAAGCTACATTCCAAGATACTGGGGTTAAAGCTAAACTTCGACATGGATGCGGAACGGCACTAACACATGTTTTGCATCCATGCCAAAGTTGAATTTTACCCTCTACAGGTCTCCACTTGAATACCATTCTTTCAGAGTCCAACCTCCAATTTAAGATGCCTGTACTAATCTGTCAGGGCCACAGGATTCTGATCCACAGCAGTTCAACTGGTTATATATTTCCCAGTAGCTGAACACACTGTTAGCAGGAAAATTATATTCAAATAATGTACTTCATTTCCTCTCCCACTCCCAATACAAATTAGTGTATTTTCTGAAAATCATTTTATTTCACCATTTTTTGCTTTACATTTTAAAAGATGCCGTCTGCATGAAAGTATTTTGGCAAACAATTTCTCATGGAATTTAAACATAACTCAATGAAGCAAATCATCATTATAATGAAAATGATGCATTCTGACTCCTTGAAAAATGTTTCCCAAACAATTTTTCATGAAATTTAACATGTGTAATTAGTGCTTATTTTAAACAGGCTACAAATAATAATGGAACTGTATTACTAATCATTCTAAAACTAGGCATGTATTGCTGTGACAATTATTTTGCTAATAGAATTTTGATTGCACTCAATATAACTCTTGCTACTCAGAATATCATTACCTTAAAAATAACCTCTAATGCCTGTAATGACTGAGATTCCGATTAGAATTAGGCCTCTTTGTAATCTTGTGGATAAAGATAACAATTACATAAGTGAACTCTTCCTAGTCTCTTCAGTCCCAAAAGCATGCTGTTTTTAAAAAAAAAACTCTACAAATGCTAAGATGTAAGTGGAACAATACCCCTGTTCCCCAGCACAATTTCTACTTCTCTTGTGGTTTTTTGGGGGTGGGGACAGTGCAGAACGAGTTACCAATTTCAAGAGTTATTTGTGTCTTCAAAGTCTTTTATTTCTCACTTTTCTCTATGCATCACTAATGCATGCACCTCTTCTTTTTAAGCTGAGATTTCCACAGTTATCTGTGACAAGGTAGAAAAAGCAAAAATTCTTTTGAAGAATGTGGAGAGGAAGGAGACTCCAGGCTTGAAGATAGTCATCCTCATGGACCCATTTGAGATGGACTTGGTGGAGATGGGAAATAACTGTGGAGTGCAAATACTGGCACTCCAGGAGGTGGAGGTATGTAAATGATGTCACTGACAGTTGTAGACAAAGATGCTGTGGCATGTATTTGTCACACTGGTGACTTTCAATCTGGATTTCAATCCAGTTGCCAAATAAAGACTAGGTGATTTGGCATGGAGTCAAAGGAAAACTGGAGGGTAAGTCAGCATGTACCATATGCAACTCTGAGCAACTGACTCAAAAATAGCAGAGGGAGAGAGCTGGAAGCTATTTACAGGGAAGCAAAGAGGGTAATGGGGCCAGTGGAGTGGTTGCAGGCTTCGCGATTGGGAAATCTGGAAGAACTGGTTTCCCTCTGGTTCTGCCAAATTTTTAATGGGAGGACCTGATTACTATTTTTAGAATCTATTTCCTGGTTGCAGCCAGCCAGATTAAAAGGCTGGCTGGCTGTTAGGAAGGCAGGCATGTGACACGAGGCTGCAGATGGGGCTCTCAGGACCAGGAGAGAGACTGAGGCTTCAGAAAGGACATCATTGGGAGGGCCTAGCAAGATCATAAGCCAGAGAGGAGCGTGGGGGACAGGTGCAAAGAAAGATCAGTGTAGGGAGGAAGATCACTGGTGTGGGGTGGGCAGGGGGAGGTGAGACCTGGAGAAGATCAAGATGCAAGGAGAGGATCATGGGATGGGGGCACAAATGGCAGGACGTGGGGGACATCAGGAGGGCATTGAATCATGGGGTTGTAGGTTCTGACTGTGAGGAGGGCAGGGAGGGTGTGGCCCAGTCATTGGGGAGGTCAACAGGGTAGCTTTGAGGAACAGGAGACAGTACCCCTGCTCCTCCTGGACTGCAAATAGTGCTGGAAAGACACTTTCCTCTTCCACCAGCAAACCTCACCTCCCTTCCAGCTGTTGGATTTCCCAAGGCCTGTGAAACCTGGCTGGCCACTGTTAAACCTGGAATAGAGATAAAAGCTTAGGAATGCATCCCTCATTAAAATATTCAAATGAGAAACAAAAACAAAATGCTGGAAAAACTCAGCAGGTCTGACAGCATCTGTGGAGAGAAAAAAAACAACGTTAACATTTCGAGTCCTTATGATCCTCCTTCAGAGCTGAAGAGAAGTGGAAATGTGATGAAATTTATACTGTTTAAGGGGGGGTCGGGCAGGTGGAGCTGGATAGAAGGCCAGGGGACAAAGGAGGGATTGATAAAGATATCATGAGCAAGAGGACAAAGGGATTGTTAATTGTAGTGGTTAGTGCTAAATAAAGGTGCTAATAGTGGCGTAAAGGTAAGAAAGGAAAATGTGATTATAGCAGAACAAGGATAGCATTGTGTGAAAGAACACCATGGAACAAGTGACAGATGGCCCTGTAGGGGATGGGGTGGGGGAGGGGGCGGCGGTGGGGGGAAAATAATGGATAGGAAATGGGGGGGGAAAGGGGGATAAAACTACGGATAAATGAATAAAAATGAAACAAGTGGGTAAAAAATGAATGTAGAAGAAAGGGGATTGGGGGAAAAAAAGGGGGTGAGGATGGAGGAGAGAGTTCATGGTCTGAAGTTGTTGACCTCAATGTTAAGTCCAGAAGGCTGTAAGGTGCCTAAATCAGAAGATGAGGTGCTGTTCCTCTAGTTTGCATTGGGCTTCACTGGAACATTGTAGCAGGCCAAGGTCAGACGTTTGGGCACGAGAGCAGGATTGTGTGTTAAAATGACAAGGTCTGGATCATGCTTGCGGACAGAACAGAGGTGTTCCGTAAAGCGGTCTCCCAGTCTGTGTTTGGTCTCCCCGATGTAGAGGAGACCACATTGGGAGCAGCGGATGCAGTAGACCAAATTGAAGAAGGTGCAAGTGAAGTGCTGCTTCACCTGAAAGGAGTGTTTGGGCCCTTGGATAGTGAGGAGGGAAGAGGTAAAGGGGCAAGTTTTGCACCTTCTGAGATTGCATGGGAAGGTGCCGTGGGAAGGGGATGAGGTGTTGGGGTTGATGGAGGAGTGGACCAGGGCATCCCGGAGGGAACGGTCCCTACAGAATGCTGATGGGGGTGGGGGGGGGGGAGATGTGTTTGGTGGTGGCATCATGCTGGAGTTAGCTGAAATGGCGGAGGATGGTCCTTTGAATGCGGAGACTGGCAGGTGAATAGTGAGGACAAGGGGGACCCTATCATGTTCTGGGAGGGAGGGGAAGGTGTGAGGACAGAGGCACGAGAGATGGATTGGGCATGGCTGAGGGCCCTGTCAACCACAACTAGGGAGAAACCTCAGTTAAGGAAGATATGCCAGAAGCACCGTTTTGGAAAGCGGCATCATCAGAACACATGCGACGGAGGTGAAGGAATTGAGAGAATGGGATGGAGTCCTTACAGGAAGGAGGGTGTGAGGAACTGTAGTTGAGGTAGCTATGAGAGTCGGTAGGCTTGTAATGAATATTGGTGGACAGTCTATCACCAGAAATTGAGACACAGAAGTCAGGGAAGGGAAGTATGGACCATATGAAGGTGATGGAGGGGTGGAAATTGGAAGCAAAATTGATCAATTTTTCCAGGTCCAGACGAGAGCATGAAGCAGCACCGAAACAGTCATCGATGTACCGAAGAAAGAGTTGTGGGAGGGGGCCTGAGTAGGACTGGAACAAGGAATGTTCCACATCCCGCATAATGAGACAGGCATAATTGGGGCCCGTGCGGGTACCCCTAGCCACACCTTTTATTTGGAGAAAGTGAGACAAGTTGAGGGAGAAATCATTCATTGAGAGAGCAAGTTCAGCCAGGCAGAGGAGAGTGGTGGTGGATGGTGATTGTTTGGGCCTCTATTCAAGGAAGAAGCAGAGAGCCCTTGGACCATCCTGGTAGGGGATGGAGGTGTAGAGATATTGGATGTCCATGGTGAAGAGGAGGTGGTTAGGACCAGGGAACTGGAAATTGTTGATATGATGTAGGGCCTCGAAGGAATCATGGATGTAGGTGGAAAGAGACTGGACAAGGGGAGAGAGAATGGAGTCAAGATAGGAAGAGTTCTGTGGGGCAGGAACAGGCTGACACAATTGGTCTACTGGGACAGCACTGTTTGTTTGTGGATTTTGGGAAGGAGGTAGAAGTGGGCTGTCTGGGGATGGGGGACTGAGGTTGGAAGCTATGGAGGGAAGATCTCCAGGTGAGATGAGGTCAGTTAAGTCCTGGAAACAGTGGCTTGATGTTCGATGATGGGTTCATGGCCCAGGGGGAGATAGGAAGAGATGTCATTTGGCACTCAGACCTCTGGTCTGTCTGTGAGCATGACCCAGACCTTCCGGTTGCTTACCATTTTAACACGCAATCCTGCCCACATGTCCGTCCTTGGCCTGCTGCAATGTTCCAGTGAAGCCCAACGCAAACTAGAGGACCAGGAGCTCATCTTCCAATTTAGTCACCTTACAGCCTTCTGGACTTAACATTGAGGTCAACAACTTCAGACCATGAACTCTCTCCTCCATCCTCACCCCCTTTTTTTTTTTTCAACCCCCTTCTATATTCATTTTTTTCCCACTTGTTTTATTTTTATTCATTTTATCCATAGTTTTATCCCCTTTTTTTTCCTGCCCATTTCCTATCCTTTATTTTCCCCTCCCTCCCTCCCCCACCCCATCCCCTACAGGACCACCTGTCACTTGTTCCACGGTGTTCTTTCACACAATGCTATCCTTGTTCTGCTATAATCACATTTCCCTTTCTTACCTTTATGCCACTATTAGCACCTTTTTTTAGCACTAACCACTACAATTAACAATCCCTTTGTCCTCTTGCTCATGATATCTTTGTCAATCCCTCCTTTGTCCCCACCTATTGCTGGCCTTCTATCCAGCTCCACCTGCCTCACCCTCCTGCTTGAACAGTATAAATTTCATCACATTTCCACTTCTCTTCAGCACTGAAGAAGGATCATAAGAGCTTGAAATGATAACTTTGTTTTTTTTCTCTCTCCACAGTTGCTGTCAGGCCTGCTGAGTTTTTCCAGCATTTTCTGTTTTTGATTCAGATTTCCAGCACCCGCAGTATTTTGCTTTTATCTTATTATTTAAATGAGGGCTGCTTCATCTGAGGTCGAGTTGGCCACCTGCAAGTGCACCAGAAATACATGGCAGATTGAGTTTGGATTGAACTTTTTTTGTCTGGTGAAAGGTTATCAGTCTGAAATGTTGGCCATGACCTTATCTCTGAGGTGCATTTGGTGTGGTGGGCAGTGGAGATAGGGACAGAAGTGGGGATTTTCCAAACATCCTCCAGTGAGATGGTTGCCTGCCCCTCAACCCATTAAAACTGGTAGTGAGTGTGTTGAAGTTGGGTTACCTCCCTGGGGTGTTAAAATGACTCCCCCGCCCCTGCAATTGAACAGAAAACATGATGTGTATGAACAATGAAACGGTCCCATTTTAACACAAAAGCAACACAGCAGATGCTGGAAATCTGAAATAAAACCAGAAAATGCTGGGAATACTCAGGTCTGACAGCATCTGTGAGGAGAGAAAGAGAAACAGAGTTATTGTTTCAGGTCTGTGACTGAATACGGCTGAATATTTCCACCATTTTCTGTTTTTATTTCAAGTCCCTTTTTAAATAGGCCAGCTGACTTGCAACCCACAGGGATTATTCAAGTAGCTCCCCTTTAAGAGGCTCTGCCAATAAAATTATAGGAAGTGGTTGATCGCTTTTTTTGTGGATCAAACAGAATTAATTAAATTTAAATTAAATCATAAGGGCAAAATAAGTGAAATCAAAACAAAATTCATTGTTGATCAGTTGCAGAAGATGTGCAGCAAGCCAGTAGAAAATGAGAGTTTGGACAACTTCAACAATGGCTTGTGTCAATAGCACAAAACTGCATATAATTTTGCTGCATTTGACACTAACTTGTCCATCTCTCTTGGAGAGGCCACTGAATAACCGTTGTGGAAAATTGGTTATCTAACATTGGGGTCAGAATAGGGAAGTTCACTTGCACTTGGTGTGAGGGCACAGTGGGTGCAAAAGTTAGAAAATGTGCCAGTTTTAATACTGAAGAGTACTATTACAAATTGATGTATTTTTTGTTTTTAAAACAGAATATGGAAATAGAACTATACAATTGCAAAGGATTTGCAATTCATTCTGATGTTTAACAAGTGTTTTAAGACTAGCTTACATCCTACAGTATTTTAACAGCAGTGTTCAACGCGAAGCCCAGAATAAAGAACGAAACCACATGACAGCACTTTGGTTTTTTTTCCACTATTTCATAGTTAGCCACTAAGTGAATAGCATTCTTTGCAGGGCTGTTTTTGGAAAAACAAATGTAATTTTAGGATAAAATATGTGCCCCATTTTCACTCTGTGGTTACTTTCCTCCTTTCCTGCTTTCAGAACCTTGGACAGATGAACAGGCAAACTCCTGTGGTGAGTGAAACATTATAATTGACTTTCTTTTTCATAGATATTTCATTCATAATTCAGGGAAGGGTAACTTGAAAATGTGCATCAACAGCAGCCAGCATAACTGAGCACCACCTATAGTTTTCGGAACAAATTTGTATCTTCCACAGCTTGCGCTGCCCTTGGTTTCTTAATTTTTGTTTGTTTTCTACTCAGCCTCCACGACCTGAGGACTTATCAATTGTCTGTTTTACTAGTGGAACAACAGGTATGTGCCTCAAGAAATATTGGTAGTTACGTTAATTAATAGCATTAAATATTAGGATAAACTTGGCATCCCTTTCTGACTGCCCGTTATCAGGGAAGCTAGCCCACATTCACTGTGCATGTGTGCGTGCAGTAGCGTAATGTGGCAACCAATTTGTGCACAGCAGTTTATCAAACATCAATGAGATAAATGACCATGTATGTTTTAGTGATGTTGGCTGGGTGATAGATGGCCTCCCTGTTAGTCTGTTTGTCTCAGTAGACAAACTCAGTTAACATTTGGGGATTTTATGTCCTTTGAGAAAGAATCATGGATCCAGGTAATCATTAATACAGCCCATACTTAATCATTGGTGGTACAAGGACCACCTGTATTCCTCACAGACCTTACATCTTTCTAATTTAGGGATCACTACACATATTATCAGTTTTCTTAAATGTATAGAACTTGTATAGGACTATCCCCACGCTTTACCTTTTGAACATTTTTTTTTCCCAAATGACTTTTGTATGAGAGGTCATTTTCACCTTACTATCTGCTGCCTTCCATAGTAACTGCTGTGCAAAGTAGTATCTGTTCCCTACCATTGCAGTAATAAGATTTCCCTGCAATTATATGAAGAATCATCTCAAGCATTACATTGACATGAGAATCTTTTGTTAAGAAAATCTCCTTGTAGAGTCCAGAATCATGAGTTTTTAAAGTGCCCACAATGCCTATTTCACTGCAGATTGTCAAATGTTTACAATAAATTCTTTGTAGCCTTTAGGGGATAAATTCGTTTGGGTAATAGTGCAAAACCGGCAGTGTTGAATTGCACACCCCAATAGAATTGAATAGCAAGCAAGGCAGAGGCCAGAGTTCTATTTTGCACTGCAGCCCCTGCTATCAACATACTTGCCAGCAATTCCAGAAGTCTCAATTTTCTAGATTCTCAGAGGTGAAAGGCTGATTATTGGTATTTTAAACCCTCTAAAATTCTATAGCTTAACAATTTCATATCCATTTATTTATGAAAAAATGTAAAGCTTGTCATTAATACCATTATGCATTTATGTCTGTCTTTTTGAGAACTGATGCGGTTGTTCTCTGAATAGTTTTAATTATTGGGCATATTAAGGCAAATGTTCATTTTCACTATGCTGAGGTGGGGGGTGGGGGGCATTCAGTTCAGTTTCCATGTGCAGAAGAAAGAAAGGCCAAAGATTAATGATGCTAGGTCTCTTCCCTTACGGGATCAGAGATGGAGGCCTTTTGGGCTACTGCTTTTGGAAAGTAATCAGAAGGCTGCAAACCACCAGTTATTACAACTGCTGCAGACCTGAGGAAATAATTATATTTCTGTGTCTGTTCCAAGGGATGTATTGAGCATTGGCTAATGACTTGAACCTCCAAACACAAACCAGCTTAGTCAGGTCAAGCTGAACACGATAGGGTTTTAATAATTATTGTTAATCCTCAATTTCATTCTTTCATAAATGTAGTGGAAGTCCTGACACCCTGCCAAAAGTATGCTATAATAAATGTTGATAATATATTTAAAAATCTGTATAATACATTAACACCATCCCCAATAAAGTTTGATTTTACAAAACAGCAGCTAACATTAAATAGCTTCTGTTTCAGCCTTGACTTGCCCCACTCCTTCATGTATTAACTCCTTCATGTAATCAAGGTCACATTATTTGCTTCTGTCATGTATTGGAACATTCTTTTATCTCTGCTACCGTAGTTCAGCCCAGCCTGACTAATAGTGACATTCCCCTTTCTGCCGTGATTGCATTTTAAATAATCTCAGTTGACTTTCTAATGAGTATGGATCACAGAATAAACTGATCATCATTTCCCTTGTGAATTTAGTCTCAAATTTTCCTGAGTGTAATACTGAAGTAGCACAGGAATATTGGGTGTGAATCTTTCCCTCTTTTGTGCTCGATGGCTGTCTTTTCAGGCTGGGTGTAACTGACTACACTTGAAGAGGCCTAGTCAGTATCAATTTGACATTTTCAATTGACCTGGTTCCAGGAATTTTTTGTGGGAGAGTTCCAGATTTCCAATATCCTTTGTATTTTTAAAAAAAAAAGTGCTTCCTGAAACCACCCCTAAATGGTCAGCTCTAATTTTAAGGTTATGTCCCCTTGTTCTGAACTCTATCACCAGAGGAAGTAATTTATCTCCAATCTTGTAAATCCTTGAACATCTCACATCGCCCCTCCAATCTACTGTACCTGTGGAAATATGAACATAGTCTAAGTAGCCGTCCAGAAGATTTAACCCAGTGCAGTTGCGGGATGAAATCTTGGGATCGTAAGGTCCAGGACCATAATGGCGGCTGTGGAGCGGTCGAATGGAACTCTTGCAATGGGCCACTTTTCTAGACCAACAAATCCCCAGCATGTTCCATGCCAAGAGACAGCTGATTATTGCAAAATCTGCTGGAGCTGGCTGGCCTCCATTTTGCTGTCTTGAGTTTGATCCAGCATTGTTCACAACATTGCACTCAGGATGGATGTGGCGAGCAGGAGGGAGGTGCCAATATTTCTGTTACAGGTACTGCCGGCACACATTACAGCCTGAATTTTAACCACCTGTTCTCTGAGGGTACATAATTTATTGTGCACTTAGAACACACATGCTGTTTTACTCCATTTGAGGTACAGTCCTTTTGTCAAATATGGGGGAAGATGGTGGTAATGTCACTGGACAAGTGACCCAGAGGCCTAGGCTAATGCTGTGCACCATGGGTTCAAATCCCACCGTGGCAGCTGGTTGAATTTAAAAATTCAACAAATAAATCTGAGTTGAAAGCTAGTATCAGTAACAGTGACCATTGAAACTATTGACAATTGTCATAAAAAACCCATCTGGTTCACGTTGCATGAAAGACTGAAGGGAAAAAAAAAATCCACCCCATAACTTGGTTAGTATACAAAGCTTACTGTGCCACTGGAACAGAAATGATTTTAATGCTGACCCTTTATACCAGCCCTCCCACATGGTGGGCAAACCGTGGTTGTGTGAATGTCCCCTGCTGTAAGCAGCCTGACTGTAGCTGGGCTGCTGGTAGGGGTCACTGTTTTAGGGATACAATGATAACCAAGTTAACACAATTGGGAGATGCAGAAGTACTGATTCCTGGACGCCGATGCACTGCATCCCACAACAACAGCCACGCCCAACCCCCCACTCCTGCTCTGAGGTTATGTCAATTTAAAGCATCAAAATGGGGTCACAGTGGGGAAACAGTTTGGGAAGTACTGATTTAACCCTTTTAATCTCTCTATAATGCCGGTGGATCTGTATTGTGCCCAATCCAAGGCCAGTACCTCTGCTGTTCCCAGAGTTGAACACCGTTCTCACAAGTGCAGTCTCAGCATAACATTATATAACTGTGGCACAGCTTCCATCTCTATATGTTCCAGCCCTCTTGAAGTGAAGACTAACAGTTCATAGCTGATTATTTTTGTACCTGTCCACTAGTTTCTGGTTATTTCTTTAGCCTCCTAAACTACTTCTTCACAGTTGCCAGCTTTTCACCATTTAGAAAATGCTCTCATCTATCTTGGGTCCAAAGTTGTTGAACTCCACCTGTCACAAATTTGCCCATTTACTTATTCTATCAATGTCCCTGTGCAGGAGGTCGTGTGGCGCTCATGTCCCTACCTCTGGGCCAGAAGCTTTGGGTTTAAGTCCCACTTCAGGACTTGATGGCCATGGAAGGTCTGTGCATAATGTGACCAAACAGGTTGATTAGCAGCCTGCAAGTCCTTCCAAAACAACTGATGGCAGGTGGAAAGACCAAGAGACTTCCCTGGTCAGCCATACTGCAGAAGGCAACAGCAAACCACTGCAGTACTTTGCCAAGCAGAATCTTGATCAATACAAGGGAAGTTCATGGTCGCCAATGCCCTCTTGGGGCATGGTACCTGGAGAAGGAGGCTACCCCTTTGCAACTTTCTGCTTCCACCCACATTACTTACTATGCCACCAAACATCATCAAACTTGGATATGGGGCTCTCTGGTCCTTCACCTAAGTCAGTCTTAAATCTATTGAAAAGTTGAGGTTCCAGTACAGATCCCTGGGGAATATCAGTAGTCATATGCTGCCAATTGGAGCACATAATTTATCCTTATTCTCTGTCTTGTGCCTCTTAACTAATTTTCTACCCACATGAAAAGATTGCCTCGAATTCCATGTACTTCCATTTTTCCTTATGTGGAACCTTAATGAATGCCTTTTAAAGATCCATATAAATAACATTCATTGACACTGCCTTATCTAACATGTTAGTGGCCTAGTGAACTCAAACATTCAACTAGGTTAGTTTGATATGACGTGTCCTTTGTCCAATCTTTGCTGGCTCTGATCAATTCAAATTTGTCCAAGTGCTCAGTCATCCTGTCCTGAATAACAGATTCTAGTAACTTCTTCATCGTCCTTGAGTAATGGAATGGCTTTGGCAATTTTCGATCTGAGGGGATAATTCTTGAATCCAGAGGAGCTTGAAAGATCATGACTAAAGCTCCTACAATTTTCTCATCTACTTCCTTTCATGTCCTGGGGTGGAGACTGAGGCATAGTGGTACTGTAACTGGGTTGGTAACCCAGAGGCCCAGGCTAATCCTCTGGGGACACTGGTTCAAATCCCACCACTGTAGCTGGTGGAATTTAAATTCAATTAATAAAATCTGGAATTGAAAGCTAGTCTCGGTCATGGTGACCATGAAACTATCATCAATTGCCATAAAAACCCATCTAGTTCACTAATGCCCTGCACTCCTCACCTGATCATAGAAACATAGAAAATAGGAGCAGGAGTAGGCCATTCGGCCCTTCAAGCCTGCTCTGCCATTCATTATGATCATGGCTGATCATCCAACTCAATAGCCTGCTCCTGCTTTCTCCCCATATCCTTTAATCCCTTTCACCCCAAGAGCTATATCTAACTCCTTCTTGAAAACATACAATGTTTTGGCCTCAACTACTTTCTGTGGTAGCGAATTCCACAGGCTTACCACTCTCTGGGTGAAGAAATTTCTCCTCATCTCAGTCCTAAATGGTCTACCCTGTAGCCTCAGTCTGTGACCCCTGGTTCTGGACTCCCCCACCATCAGGAACATCCTTCCTGCATCTACCCTGTCTAGTCCTGTTAAAATGTTGTAGGTATCTGAGATCCCCCCCCCCCCCCCCCCACCCAAAATCACTTCATTCTCCTGAACTCTGAATATATAATTCTATGACTCATTCTCTCCTCATATGTCAGTCCCGCCATCCCAGGAATCCGTCTGGTAAACCTTCGCTGCACTCCCTCTATAGCAAGAACATCCTTCCTCGGATAAGGAGACCAAAACTGCGCACACTATTCCAAGTGTGGTCTCACCAAGGCCCTTTATAATTGCAGCAAGACATCCCTGCTTCTGTACTCGAATCCTCTCGCTATTAAGGCCAATATACAATTTGCCTTGTTTACCGCCTGCTGCACCTGCATGCTTACCTTCAGCAACTGGTGTACGGGGACACCCAGGTCTCATTGCACATTTCCCCCCTCTCAATTTATAGCCATTCAGATAATCTGCCTTCCTGTTTTTGTTACCAAAGTGGATAACCTCACATTTATCCACATTATACTGTGTCTGCCATGCATTTGCCCACCCACTCAGCTTGTCCAAATCACACTGAAGAATCTCTGCATCCTCCTCACAGCTCACTCTCCCACCCAGCTTTGTGTCATCTGCAAATTTGGAGATATTACATTTAGCTCCCTCATCTAAATCATTAGTATATATTGTGAATAGCTGGGGTCCCAGCACCGATCCCTGCGGTACCCCACTAGTCACTACCTGCCATTTGGAAAAAGACCTGTTTATTCCTACTCTTTGTTTCCTGTCTGCCAACCAGTTTTTTTATCCATCTCAATACACCACCCCCAATCCCATGCACTTTAATTTTACACGCCAATCTCTTATATGGGACTTTGTCGAAAGCCTTCTGAAAGTCCAAATAAACCACAACCACTGGCTCCCTCTCATCAACTCTACTAGTTACATTCTTGTAAAATTCCAGTAGATTTGTCAAACATGATTTCCCTTTCGTAAATCCATGCTGACTCTGTCCGATTTTGCCACTGTTTTCCACGTGCTCAGCTATTAAATCTTTTATAATGAACTCTAGAATTTTCCCCACTACCAACATCAGGCTGACTGGCCTATAATCCCTGTTTTCTCTCTACTCTACCTACTTTTTTAAATAGCGGGGTTACATTAGCAACCCTCCAATCTGTAGGAACTGTTCTGGAGCCTATAGAATCTTGGAAGATGACCACTGATGCATCCACTATTTCTAGGGCCACTTAAGTACTCTGGGATGTAGATTATCAGGCCCTGGGGATTTATCTGCCTTCAATCCCATCAATTTCCCCGACACCATTTCCCTACCAATACTGATTTATTTTAGTTCCTCCCTCTCACTAAACCCTGTGTTCCCCAACATTTCTGGTATGTTATTTGTGTCCTCCTTTGTGAAGATAGAACCAAAGTATGTATTTAGTTGGTCAGCCATTTCTTCGTTCCCCATTATAAATTCCCCTGTTTCTGACTGGAAGGGACCTACATTTGTCTTCACCAATCTTTTTCTTTTCACATACCTATAGAAACTTTTACAGTCAGTTTTTATATTCCCTGCAAGCTTACTCTCATACTCTATTTTCCCCTTCTTTATCAACCCCTTGGTCCTCCTTTGCTGAATTCTAAACTGCTCCCAATCCTCAGGTCTGCTGTTTTTTTTCTGGCCAACTTGTATGCCTCTTCTTTGGATCTAATACTATCTCTAATTTCCCTTGTAATCCATAGTTTGGCCACCTTTCCTGTTTTACTTTTGCACCAGACAGGAATAAACAATTGTTGCAGTTCATCCATGTGCTCTTTGAATGTTTGCCATTGCCTATCCACCATCGTCCCTTTAAGTAACGTTTCCCAATCCATCATAGCCAACTCGCGCCTCATACCATCGTAGTTTCCTTTATTAAGATTCAGGACCCAAGTCTCAGAATCAACTACGTCACTCTCCATCTTGATGAAGAATTCTATCATATTATGGTTGCTCATCCCCAAGAGACCTCGCACAACTAGATTGCCAATTATTCCTTTCTCATTACACAATACCCAGTCTGGGATGGCCTGTTCTCTAGTTCGTTCCTCAACGTATTGGTCCAGAAAACCATCCTGTATCCATTCCAGGAATTCCTCCTCTACAGATTGTTACTAATTTGATTTGCCCAATCTATATGCAGATTAAAGTCACCCATAATTCCAGATGTTCCTTTATTGCCTGCATCTCTAATTTCCTGTTTAATGCCAGTCCCAACATCACCACTACAGTTTGGTACCCCACTAACGTTTTTTTGCCCCTTAGTGTTTCTCAGCTCTACATGATCAGGCCTACATAACACACAACAATGGGGCTGATTCTTTAAGTGCTCTCTGAAATAGTCCAGCAAGCCACTCAGTTCAAGGGATGGACAACAAATGCTGGCCTTGCCAGTGACGCCCACATCCCATGAAAGAATTTTTGAAAAAATCATATCCTGGAGATTTTGTCTATATAAAAGTCTCTTTTCTTATGGCTTTTGTTTATCAATTTTTTGATGTGCCGCCTTATTTTGTGCTTTATAATTGTATTAACAATGTAATTTTTCCTTTCAGGGAACCCTAAGGGGGCCATGCTCACACATGGAAATGTGGTAGCTGATTTTTCAGGCTTTTTGAAAGTTACAGAGGTGAATATATACACACAGCTTTTTAGCTGCAAGTAAAATAATAATACAAAACTTATGTCAAAAGTATTGTTTTCAGCCCTATTAATCTGCTAACTTTGTATAAAATTGAAGTTATACAACTTATTTATTTTCTTATGGTGTCTTTAATTTGATAAATGCTTCAAATTTTTTTAAGCTTTTTTAATCATTGAAAAGAGAGCTCATATGTGAGTGCAGCCTTAGCATTCCTTTCGAAAAGTAAACCATTACAAAGAACTGTGATTGATTTGAACCTGCATTTCTTCGGTGCTGTGAACATGTTGATTTTTCTTTTGTGCTGAGGATAGATGCTGTAAATGGGGAACCCAGCTTGAGAAAGTTGATGCAAAGCGATTAAAATTCACCATTGACTGTACTTCTGATGAATCTCCTGATGACCTCAGTAATTCAGTCCTTGATGATATCATGTCTACATATGGTTTAAACAAAAATATCCCAAAGTCTTAAAATTCTTATCACTCTTGGAATATAATAATTCCCTTGGTTTGATATTCATGGAGGGAAAACTTATTGAAAGGCTGAATATCTTCCTTTGCTTTTTTTTTGAAAAAGTTTTTTTTTCAGGATTTCCCTGCCCTGGGTGATACACTATTTTTCAGCCATTAGGGTGGGTAGGTGACATGTTCCCAATGCAGTTCTTGAGCTACCAATATGGGACCCATCAAGCCTCTTCTTGGCACGCCTATGGTCGCACGGTTGAAATTCAGATGTTTTACAGTTACAGAAGTGGAACTTCATTTTTAATTTTTGCAATAGTGTGCTGACATGTTACTATAACTTACAGGGTTGTGAAGATTTGAACCACATACCTGAGAATGTTGTTATATCACCAGTGAGGGGTGTATGCATGTGTTACTACGATCCCAGCTGATGTTACTACTGGACATGCCTGAACCCAGGGTGGAACCCAGTTTGATAGACCCAAACTTTTATTTTTTGTTTAGATATGTGGAAAGTAGCCACTGAACAGTGACATGGGAGTCAGCTAATGAACTTCTAACAAAAGAAAACATTTATTCAAGAAAGGATGAACTATATTACTTTACCCCTTCACCCACAACTATACTTTTACAGATATATTTAGATTTGTAACAATAACACAAGTTACAAAAGCTATTTTATACTCTGATGTTCACAGTAACTCTAGTTACACTGTCCATGCAAACTAGTAGGTGACCTGTGGTCAGACACGCCATACCCTGAAACCAAGTGACAGCATCCGTTTGGAATGGCATCTATGAACCTCTCATCAGCTCCCCTGCACCCCGCAAGACACTTTTCACACTGTGAAACAACCAGTCTCACTGAACTCCATCTTTCACATGAAGGTTTCCAATCTCCAAAAACTCGCTTTGGAATTTTCACCCAAACTGACGTTTTCTTTCAGACTCCTTCCGCAAGGGTTCACCTCCAGGGTTTCAAACACTCCTTCCAATGTTCCTCTCCCCTGAGTAACCACATGGATTCAAGCTTTCTTCCATGCACACACACTCATTGACTCCGTTGTCAACAGTACACCACTGCTTCACATGCCCATAGCAAAGAGTTACAGATCTTCAGCTGCCTCTTTGGATCTTCTGGCCTTTCGCTTTAAATGGCGTCAAAAGTCAATGAATGCATCTTATAGAGTCATAGAGGTCTACAGCACAGAAAAAGGCCCTTTGGCCCATCAAGTCTGTGCTGGTCAAACAAGTACCTAACTATTCTAGTCCCATTTTCCAGCACTAGGCCCATAGCCTTATATGCCATGGCATTGCAAGTGCACATCCAAATAGTTCTTAAATGTTGAGGGTTTCTGCCTCTACCATCCTTTCAAGCAGTGAGTTTCAGATTCCCACCACCCTCTGGGTGAAAACATTCTTCCTCACATCCCCAACAAACCTCCTGCCCCTTACCTTAAATCTATGCGCCCTGGTTATTGATCCCTCCACCAGGGGGAAAATTTCTTCCTGTCTACCCTATCTACGCCCCTCATAATTTTTTATACACCTCAATCATGTCCCCCCTCAATCTCCTTCAAATTTTCAAATGCCACATCCCATCAACTGGACCACTAGCCCCAAACACTGCTCAATACATCTACCAACAATCTCTCTCATTCAAAACTCTCATTTTCATATGATGCATAGCACCCTTACACACTTAGGACTGCCACAAGCCTTATCCACATCTGACACCTTGTTACAGCCACAACAACCAGACAGATTGGACCATACTCACTTACATTTCCTTTTATTTTGCAGGACAAAGTGGCGCACAACTGGAAGAAACAGGAGCTAACTAGCGGTGTCAGGTGCATCTGCATGACCTAACTGTCATGGAGGTGACTCTGTCGACCATTATTGGGAAGCCCATTGCTGAGTCCTTGGCTGGTGGTGGGGCTGAAAGCATAGATCATATCCTCATATCTAATCTTCTTTCTTACATTTCACTTTCCACTTCTCCCAAATGCTTAGTTACAAGCTGCAGATGGTTTAACCATGCATCTCTTAACTCCACACCACCCCCACCCTCCCCTCCAACGCACTCTACTATTGCACTTGCTATTGCCTGTCAGCTAGCCAAGCACAAACTGGTTTACCACGATGGCTGAAATGCAGCAGGTACAGTGGACTGTCATCACGCCTGCTACCAGAATACCAGGCATTAACCTGCATGATTTTGGGCTGCTTCTTTCCCCAAATCTACAGTATGGTCACACACACCAGCTGGACATTCTAGGAGTGGAATCCCAGTGTAGGGCAGAGTTGACCATGTATCACCCGCAAAACAGTGTGTGTGTGTAGTCAATGCCATCCTGCATCATTTGGAAGCCTGCAATCCAGCTAAGCCATACAGTCACTCTCTCTGCTTGTTGTTAGCTCTCATTGAATCTAGAACCTCAGTGACTGTCTTTGTATTACAGTGAACTGCAAGTTGTTACAAATATCTCCAGCTCTGGCCTAAATGGAACCAGATGCATGAAAATTTATTGCTATGGTCAAGTTCACATTCACTGGTAATGTAGCCTTTGCCCTGCTCTGAAGTTACAGCAGGTGGTAAATTTCAGTGAGGACTGAAGTGCAGATGTGTCTCCTGTTGCCCCTACCTGAGGCTCAGTTAAGATAATTGCTCCCTGAACCCCCTGGGTGGATGTAGCCTCCTGCTGAGAGTCCTTCTCCCCTTCTTCTCTTTCAACAGCATGGCCTCTATTCATTTTCCAAGTCATGCTGTATTTCGAGGGAAACGCCTACTAGAACCCTTGAAATCAACAAAATGTCGTTCAGTATCTACCATACCACTCCCTGTAGACTTTTGCAACTTTAAACAATAGAAATCAGCAAAGACTTGTAGAATCATAGCAACAGCTGGAAGGAAACAACAGCAACTAACCTGTACATGGTTGACGATTGCATTAAGTAGCACTAATGGAGGCAAGAGTGTTAGCCGGAACATTCGGCTCCACAGTTGCAATGCTGGTATCAAATTGGTATTTTATGCTGACTGATATGATGATCTGCCTGCTCTGCATACTTCCAGTGACTGTTTACTGTGCATGCACTAATCCTCACCAATGTGATACCCAGTGCCATTCATCCTAGCATTGTGTGTGCAACCACAGATGTCATTTTTGGAGCACTAAGGGCACTTATAGTACCCAAAAAAGGCCAAGAATGAGCCTAATTTTTTTAGTTGTGCTCCTGAAAGTTCATTAATGGTAAGATAGTTATTTCCTCCTTCTACTGCCATTTATATCATGACGTGTATGAAGCAGATGCCAATAGCTGTTTGACAAAAGACAAGAAAGGCTGGAGATTCTTTAAGCTGACCCCTTCCCCTAAACTGCAGTAAAATTGGAAAGCGGAATATAATACCATCTTCATTCTTAGTAACATTCTCTGGATATGACATCCATGGTTGTACTGATATTAATTATACCAGATTTTCATGACACACACAACTCGCCACTTTCTCCAAATTTTTCTAACAACCTACCAGGCCAACATGGTTTGTTTGTCAACCCGACTATATCCCTGTGCTAGCAAGATGCTGTACGAGTTTGTCATGTTTTGTTAAAACCACTTTTGTTAAATTTGTTCTTGGGAGATGGATGACTGTAGAAAAGCAGCGTTATTGGCCATCAATGGTTGCCTGTGACGGCAGTGGACCCTCCTCCTAGAGCCACTGCATTCATTTTTGTTACAATTTTTCACAAACATCTACTTGAAGTGGGACAAATCCTTCTTGGAAAATAAAACAATTTCAATCAAAGTTTTTCACAAATGCAATGATGTTGAATAAAAGTAGCTATTTACTGATAAGATGAACAGGTCAGTGGCACCCCAGTGTTAATTCTATCTTTTCACGGTTGACGTTCACTACCTCCCACTCTGCAGTTCAAGTTTTGGATTTGCATGATTTTTTTAAAAAAATGATTCTTGAAACTGAAATCTTCAGAAAAGGTAGTTTGTTTCAGCTCTCCCCATGAGTAAGCTCGCTTAACTGCCTTCCTATCCAAAAATAAAAATAATGGTAGACAGTGTCACTTTTTAAATATTAAATCCATGGGATGTTTGAGGAGCAAATGTTGATCTGTAAAACTCCAAATCCTAAAGTCTAAAATATCCTAGTTTAAATCATGAGTGTCAAGTATAAGGGTGCTATAGGGATGATAAGATATATTTAGTAGATGGTGTAATGATGTGTGCTAATCTATAGTGCTGTAAAGCAAGCATGACACAGGTTTGCTCCTGTAGCTTCCCACACATCAGGCCTACAATTTTGTTTCCTAATGTTACTGGTGGAGGTGGCATTTCAAGCAGAGACATGCCACCCCAAGGCTATTCTTGGCACTTTTTTTTTGGTTCATGGTACATGAGCCTCGCTGCCAGCCAACATTTATGGCCCATCCCGAGTTGCCGCCTTTAATTACTGCAGTCCTTGTGGCTCGGTAGAACACAATGCTGTTGGAGAGGGATTCCTAGAATTTTGACAGTGACATTGAAGGCATGTCGATATAGCTCCAGATCTGGCTGGTGTGTGATGTGAATGGGGAACTTGGAGGCCGTGGTGTCCCCATGTCACTTCTCAATAGTCACCAGTTCCTTCCTGATGAACCCTATTGTTCTGCCTAATCAAAATAAGAAGGAATCACCAGTTCGAGGAAGCAATGGATAACACATAGCAGGAAAGTGTTATTAGAACAGCAACACTATGAGCCACCAAAGGTTGAGATAGCATTTCAGCACCAGTGCATGAGATTGAATAGTATATAATGGGCAATGGGAAACAGTTCAAAGAAAGAATGTATTTTATTTTTCTTGTAATATCTCCCACAAATCTAATATTTATAACAAAGCTGCATGTGGTTTTATTGTCCATAGCATTGATTATAATCAATATGGATTTATTAGTTATCAGTTTCTCCAGTTACCACCTGTTCTGTCTTGAAGTTACTGATCACCAACTGCCAGTAACTTCCAGTACATTGAATAACCATTCTTTATTTTAGCTCAGGATGGCAGGCATGCAGGAAGGACCCAAGGTGGGTGGCAAACCATTGCTCCTCAGCAAAATTATGCCAGGGAAATTTTACCTCCTTGACCTCATATGCATTGGTCGAGTCATCTCCTGGGAGGGGTATATAGAGTTGCAGGATGCCACTGCCAGCACTGAAACAATGTTCCCCAGCAGTCAATTAGTTGTTGGGAAGGTTTTTGAGGGGCTCTCTCAGTTGGAGCTGGTGGGGAGGGTAGTTGGATTAGGATGATGCACCTGGGAAGTACAGGACAGCCCTCCACTTTCCTTATAGTCTTGGCTACTCCTCCTCCTCCTGGATCCAAAAGGAAAGTCTAACAAAAGTATTTCCAAATACCTAAATTTTGGGGCCTCCTCTGACCCGGAATCCTTTTCCAGCTGTGTTCAAATCAGAACCCTGCAGGAAGCAGGACCTCAGCAGTTAATCCCCTTGGATGAATCCAACTGCATGCCCACCCTGTGAGCAGAATTAAAATTGGCCATTAAATGTCAGCAGATTCCTTAATCATGGTGTGGGGCGGGGGCGTTACAGTTAAGCAGAATCTGCCTCTAACCATTTTATCCCCATTTCCAACATGGTATGGGGTTACTGGAGCTTTAGGTGTTGTTGTGCTCCCTTAACATTCCTAATTATTTCCCTAATCTACTTAATAGGGATCAAATCTAGAACCTTCCTGGTCTGTGTAATTCAGTACCATCCTAAGCATATTTCCTCTAAAGGACCATCAGTTAAATACTTTGGTCAGTCATACCTGATGAAATCCTTAATGAAATGTCATTTTGTCTTATTGCCAAACTTAAATTGCTGTTAATTTTGAGATATAAAACAGATCTTGATACAATTACTCAAGTAGAACGCCTTGAACCATAGAACGATATAGCACAGCAGGAGACCATTCAATCTATTGTACTTGTGCCAGTTCTTTGAAAAAGGTATCTAATTAGTCCTATTTCATTGTTGTCCTGCAAATGTTTCCCTTTCTAATTTTATATTCACTTCTGAAAGCTATTAATGGATATGGGGCTGAATTTTCCCCCCATTGGGGGGAAGTTGATGGGCGAGCGGACTTCTGATCGGCGCCCCCGATCGGTGGCGTGGTGCCATTTTACATGGGCGGGCCTTAATTGGCCTGCCCAGTGTGATGTCCGCATAGAAACGCTATGAGCTCTCTGTGCAGGAGGAGGGGGGGGATATCCCAAAATTGAGTGCGCGCTGTTTCGCGCATGTGCACGAAAGAGCGCATTCGTCTCCCTGAGGCTAAGTGCAGCCTCAGGGAGATCGGCTCTAAATGTGAAAAAGCTCAAAATAGAAAGATAAAATTTCCCTAACATGTCCCCTCATGTGACAATGTCGCATGAGTTGGGACATGTTCATAATTTCCAAAAAACTTTAAAATTTTTAAAGCCCTACATGAAAGCTCATCCCGCCGGTGGATGAGGTTTCATGTTTTTTCTAATTGCCAACCTTGAGGATGGATGGGCAGATCCACTAATTACTTTAATTGATCTGTCAATGGCCTCAATTGGCCATTGTCAGGTTGGTGGGCGTGCAGCTGATTTTGCTGCGGCCCCGCCTTCCTGAAAATTTAAATGGGGTGCGGTGACATCGGGGGTTCCGCCCAACGTCACCCCGTGTCATTTTACGCGTCGGCGAGCGGGCTCCACCCCTGCTCGCCGAATGTAAAATCCAGCCCATGCTTTCACACCCCTTTCAAACAGTGTATTCCAAATCACAACAACTAGCAGAGTTCATTGAGGAACTAACATTTCACCAGCCCTAACGGTGGGTGCAAAATTAGGATCATTTGCACCCAGTTTTTGGGCCTTGCGAGTGCCCTTAGAAGTGCCAGATGGAGTCGCATAGTTCTGGGATGAGTTGCACCAGACACCATATTGGTGAAGGCATTAATGTGCAAACAATGAACAGCTGCAAAGCAGGCAAATCATAATGTCAATCAGCATGCAACCCTGATTTGACATCAGTGGTACCATTTTGGTGTTCAACTCCAACCAACAGCTTCTCTTAACCTCTCACAGCTGAACATGTGTTCCCACCAGCAGTGCTCTGTAAAGGGATTATCATCATCTACCAACAAGTTAGTTGTTGGTCAACTTTATCTGTTGTTTCGATTCTACAATTGTTTAATTGTTTAAAGTTGCATAAGTTTACAGAGTGATGCTCGTGGATTTGTTGCTGACTTCAAGGCTAATGCACAAACCAGTTGTTCCCAAGCATGGCATTCCCTTTGGAATACAAGATGGCTTGGAGAATGAACAGAGGTCACAGAACAGGACAAGCTGTTGTAAGAATGAGGTCGGGGGGAAGGGGTGGGAGGTCGGGGGGAAGGGGTGGGAGGTCGGGGGGAAGGGGTGGGAGGTCGGGGGGAAGGGGTGGGAGGTCGGGGGGAAGGGGTGGGAGGTCGGGGGGAAGGGGTGGGAGGTCGGGGGGAAGGGGTGGGAGGTCGGGGGGAAGGGGTGGGAGGTCGGGGGGAAGGGGTGGGAGGTCGGGGGGAAGGGGTGGGAGGTCGGGGGGAAGGGGTGGGAGGTCGGGGGGAAGGGGTGGGAGGTCGGGGGGAAGGGGTGGGAGGTCGGGGGGAAGGGGTGGGAGGTCGGGGGGAAGGGGTGGGAGGTCTTGCCAGAGATAAGCAGGTGGACAGAGCATGAGGCTTCATGAGAATTGCAGGCTTCCTCACTGTGTAGGATGCCAAAGACTGCATGCATGTCCCTGCACATGTTTGCTCTATACCAGAACCAAAAGGAATTTCATGCCAGCTAGTGGTTGGCTATAGGAAAGAATCATACAGGCCTGTCCCCAGTTAGGCAGCAGCAATGATACTTTCACTCTGCATTGTTCCACTGTGCCAGCTGCATTTCAGGCAACATGGAAAATCTTTCTGGCCTGGCTGGCTGTGAAGAACTCATCTGAGTGCAATACCAGTTAAAAACAACACCGATTTCCACCCCCCCCCCCGCCTCCCCCTCCACAACCTCATTAACCAACAAGTTAAAACCTTACCTTCCCTCTGCGTTGACTGTCTGCTTGCCCACAATGCAAAAATAAATACTGACACAAAATAAAAATGACAAACCAAATGAAACTGCTCCATACTGTAAAAA
Organism: Cetorhinus maximus; assembly: GCF_964194155.1. Taxonomy (NCBI): domain Eukaryota; kingdom Metazoa; phylum Chordata; class Chondrichthyes; order Lamniformes; family Cetorhinidae; genus Cetorhinus; species Cetorhinus maximus. The sequence goes on along the minus strand of NC_135888.1, from coordinate 110,294,640 downwards.
AAGAAATGTCAACTAATCACCCTTGGGCAATCCCTAAATGCCTGTCTTCTTTATGCCTTTGCCCATCCTAGTCCCCTATGCACTATTACCCCTATGGCTACAGCATAGCTGGTGAAGGGCTGATGAAGCCCATTCATGTTGGGTGTCTGACTGCATGCAGGCCCCACCTCTACACAAACAGTTTCAATATCTGAACTGGTGGCTGTTAATGTGATATCAAATGACATTGTTGTGTTGCCTTCATCACTATTTTCTTATTCCTCTTCGCTGCCTGGCTGAGTTTCACCTCTGGGTATCTCTTAAGGCACAATGATAAGTTTGTAGTGCAGAGAGGAAGGAAAGTAAGAGATGCATACTAACACTATCTGCAACTCGTAAATCAGAAGATGGTGCGGAATGAGGGAGGAGGTGGATTAGGTAGGATGATACCGTCATTTTCAATGGTTTTAGCCTTGCCATTGATAATGGCCTGAACAATGGGTCATCCCAGTGATGGCCACAATGCATCCTCCATAGAAATCAAGACATTTAGGCTTGCTTGTCTGCAAGTGGTTACTTCTTGCTGCCTCTGTTTGTATGCCACTTTGTTCTGCAAGAGGGAGGGATGTATGTCAATGAGTGTCATGGAATTTGTTTGGGTTATGTGGTTGTCATGGTTAGCAGTGTGTACAAGCTGTGAGGTATGAGTGTGAGGCTTGCAGCAATACCAAGTGTTTGAGGGTGCAGTGCAGCATATGAAAGTCAGGTATGAGTCCTGACTGATGGAGATTGTTGGTAGGTGAATAATGGGGGGTGTCATGAATTGAATAATGTCTGAAGCAGGGGTTTCCAAATTGTGGGTTGTGATCCCAATGGAGTTGCAGGATGAGCAATTGGGGTTGTGAGGTCTGAGACAACAATGGCGGCTGTGGAGTGAAGACTGAGATTTGACAGCCCTGTACCCCAGATGCTTGAACTCCCCTTTCCCTCCCCACCACCCAAGATCAGTACTCTCCCTCTTTTCCCCCACCCCCTGCCACATATTTTTCACTCTGGGGTTGCACCAAGTGTGAAATATAAAATGGAATCAGAGTGAAATAAGTTTGGGAAGCATTGGTCTGAGGCTAGTGGTGCAGTTAGTTGAATATGGTATTTGAGGATTTATTCACTGGCCTTAACCACTTATGTAAGGTTATTGAAGTTCTTGCAACACTGCATCTAGGTCCTCAGTCATTGACCTCCACACCTACCTGCTCCCACTGCCTTCTGAATGTGCATCTGCGAGTGGGGGGGCCTCACACATTGCGGATGTAGGATATCCTTCCTCTTTTGCATCTCGTCAATCAAGGCCTCCAGTGCAGTGTCCAAAAAGCTTAGACTTCACTGTCATTGACATTAAGCCATTCTTCAATGTTTCACAGGTCAGATTCACTTCCTGCATGACTGCAAATCTCCAGCCATAATGCACCGCACCTTGAAGAGGTGCTGGCTGGCTTTAAGCAGAGTTTTAACTGGTCCTAGCCATTCACAATATTGGTCACCTCCTGGAATATCCTGCCAATCCACCCCATGTTTATTGCTGGCTGGTCACAACTTATTTAAGGCAGCACAAAGTTGGAATGCTGCCTGCATCATGGTTAACAAAATCATGTTAATTGTGCATCGTAATCGCCAAGACCATTTTGAAAACTATTGAATGTCATGACTGAAGGGGTACATACAGAAAACGTGTTCACTCCCCTCTATCAGAAATTTTTTATCCCTGCCAGAAATGGGAGCATCCAGCAGGAATGGATTCTGTCACAAAATCCTGTTCCTCCACTCTCACTGTGCTGAAATTATGTCCCCCAAGATGGAGAGGAGGAGGACTGAAGCAATAGCTCACAATTTAGCTCAGAAGTGTTGGAGAGGGTAGCTGTGGAAAGTAAAATGTGTTACTCATCTTTGCATTTAATTTATTCTCTGATTTTAGCAAATTAAAAAAATTCTTTGGCTACATGCATTCTGAGTAAAATTGTTCTGAGCCAGCAGTGTATTGAGACACAATGGTTAGGTAAGGGCTGTAACTTTCTCATTTTTCCCACAGATCAAGAATCTGATAGAGGAAATGAGCAGAAACCAGATTTTTTTTTTCCTCATTGAGAGGGGGAGAAACTTAGTTTTTTTTTTATATAGTTAATAATGGCACAGTGAATTCCGATTGTTTTTTTGTCTTTGCAGCACGAGAGATCTGTGATTTGACCATTGGTCCAGCAGCTGGAGGAAATTTGTGTTCCTGCCAGTCACCACATTTGAGAGATATTTGCCTTTTACTGTAATTGTCTCCAGCTGCTTCCTACTACAATGCAAATATATGACGTACGATAAGTGGAGTAATATTTTTAAAAATCTAGAGCAGATGTGCAGTTCTCATGCGCTCTTTCCAGTCAGTGGCTGAACAGTAGGGATTGGCAGAACCTCGGGGCAGGTTACCTATCCTTATTTTACTGGAGGCAATGAAATGTGCAACCTAATATGAGAGAAGGCAAATAAAATAAATATCGGTTTTTCAAAAGTCATTTGAAAGATGTGTTTTCTCTGATCAATGTGTTAAATAAATTGGAAACCTCAAAACTGACGATTTAGCAATGCTCGTACTGTTTACTTACTAACTGCTTTGCGTGTTACTTGATTAGTGTGGTGTTGATCTGCTACTCTTAAAGGGGCTGCGTCACAAAGTGTTCCCAACATTTAACTGTTGTGATGTCAAGACATCATTCATTACCAATTTATAGCTCAGGGTAGCCATTTGGAAGTCCGATTATTGCAGGCGACTGCAGAAAGGGTGAGGAGGGTGGTGTCGGTGGGGGGTAGTGAGGGAGGAAATTATAGCTGTTAATGGCAAGGTAGCTTTTGACAGCAATTCACTTTGTGGCAAGTTATGGTTTGGCCATACTTTAAGGCAAGAAAAACATAAAAGTTGGTTACCATCATTTCAATCGGTTGCAGAGTACATTTAACAGTTTCCTGTTGGCCAGGAGGCAAGGGAACAGAACATGTTATGAGGAAGTTGGCCTTAAATGGAGAACAATTTTAATTTTAAAAAATATATACATTTTTGCAAAAGCCAAAATATCTCTCATGCTGAAATATAAAATAAAATCAGAAGCCGCTAGCAACATTCAGCAGGTTAAGATCATCTGTGGAGAGAAACAGAGTTAATTTTTCAGATTGATTTACCTTTCAAGTTTGCAGTTGTAGAGTTTGTTGTGATGAAGCTGTTGTGGTGGTAGTTTTGTGAGTAATAACTAACCTTTTATGTCCTCTCCACATACTCTGAGATGTCACAGCCCTTTTTAATTCATGTCTATTTCTTCTGGCGTCATTTTCTTTTCTCTTGTAACTTTCTCTTTGTCTCTCTGTCAGTGTATTCTCCTTTCTGTCTCTCATTCCCTCATACCCTCTGCAGAAAGTGATCTTTCCAAGACAGGACGATGTCCTTATTTCCTTCTTGCCTCTGGCGCACATGTTTGAGAGAGTTATCCAGGTAAGAGTCTATCTCACCATGCTTGTGCCACTTATTATGTTTTACAGAGCCAATGGCTGCCTACATCTGATGATGTACATATTTCCTACTTGCCATTAGCACACATGTTTGAAAGGATGGTACAGGTAAGGAGGATACAGGCAGCAAAGGAATGTCTGCCTCTCTTCATCACATCTTAAAAAGTGTACGCTCATTTGCTGTTCTGTCTTTCTGCTTTCAGTAAAGCACTGGTGAAGAGCAGTACAGATTTCCACTACTGCAGTATTTCTTTATTGACTGACTATAATGATAACACACTGGCTACTGATAATGTTTTCAGATTTTTAATCCCGTCTAAAATTCTTCGATTTCATCATCATAGTGAATGCAATTTAATACATTGCTTGTGATTCTGTGACACGTGGTCAAGATCAATATTATCATAACACAGTTTAACATATTATATTGACTTTGAACTTCATGTAACATGCTGCATCTTTTTTCTCATTACCATGATTGAGTGCAGTTTAATGCACTCAAAAAGCAGGTTTGAAGGATGATGGTCCTTCAGTCCATTTGGTAATTATCTATCCAGAATATTAACCCTTTAACTTTCCCATAACAGCATCTAGATGTTTCCTAAGCTAATCCTGAGAACTGGCCTCACCTATTGCTCCTAGCAACCATTTTTTAAAAATCTGCTCATCCTCCTGTGTGAGAAAATACTTCCTGATGTCAATTCTGTATTTACCCTTAATAATCTTTTGCCCACTTGTTCCTCTAGCAGATATAAAAACAAAAAACTGCGGATGCTGGAAATCCAAAACAAAAAATAAAAAATACCTGGAAAAACTCAGCAGGTCTGGCAGCATTGGCAGAGAAGAGTACAGTTGATGTTTCGAGTCCTCAAGACCCTTCAACAGAACTAAGTAAAAATAGGAGAGGGGTGAAATATTAATATTTCACCCCTCTCCTATTTTTACTTAGTTCTGTTGAAGGGTCATGAGGACTCGAAACATCAACTGTACTCTTCTCTGCCAATGCTGCCAGACCTGCTGAGTTTTTCCAGGTATTTTTTTATTTTTTGTTCCTCTAGCAGATCTGAAAGTAATATTTTGTTTGTCTCTTATGTACCTCATCTCTCGCTGGAAGGGTGTGTCTAAGAATACTCATTCTTGAGGTTGACGGTGTTTTTAATGATTATTCTGACCTTGCTTTAAATTGGGACTAGATCAGCTCATAATATTACTGTGAAGTAATTTGCCTACTTTTGGAAAATATTCTACAGCATGGTCACATAGTGAGTTGGAGCCCCAATGCACTATGCCAGAGTTTGCAATTCAGATTTGCACCTACTGTCTGCATTAGTTCATTTATGCTCCTGAGAGAAGACCAGTTGGTTTTCCATAGAGGGAAATTCAGAAGAATCACACTTTTTTTGAAGTTTGGGGGAAATTTCATTATTCTTAAATAGGTCACTGTTAGAGTGGTAGGGGTCATTTCTGGCAACCTGATTGCTTTGGTTCATGATGTGTGCCTCCTCTATCAGCTCAGTCAAAGACTAAAGTTGATATCACAAGCCAATCTTGGAAACAGGTGGAGAACCTGAAGATGTTCAAAGTGTAGGAAAATGGAAATAGTGAAACACTATAGTTAAAATTGACTGGCATTTCTCACATTCACAGAAATACAGGAATATATTTGCATGCAAATTTAGCAACAGAATTTGGTAATGCCATTTGAAAATGCACAAAACATAAAATCACCCCATCATGTCAAGTTAACTTTCAGTAGACTTCAGGAAGGTAATGGGTAGAGCAATTTCACCACCTATCTGACGTCCTCTGTGAAAGGCCCATGCAATTTGCATGGAATTGGTGATCCGTGAATAATAAACAAGTGAAACAATCTGATGGGCTGGAAATCTACCGGATCCTCCATGGAACCAAACCAGAAGTTAGAGGTTAAATTGGGGCGGGAAGTGCTGGTGAGTGGTCATTAAAGGACATTACAGGAGGAGGCCATAAATGTTTGGCAGTAGTGCAAAGATTTTTGTGGAACCAGGTGGAGTATTCCAATAAGCAGAGCATGTGCAGTGCTGAATCTGCCAACTGTTATCTGAAAATTGCATTGGGGTCCTATGTAAATCTTCGTGCCTTTAATCAAGCATCAGGCTGAAATAGGTGCCTTGGCTGCCCAGTTCCAGCAGCAGATTGGGAGCAGAAATAGAATGGTAAGTTTATCCCCTTGATTTTCAAAGTGTTACCATTATATTCCCAAATGGTTCCCAGTGAAGAATGATCATGATGTCTCTAATAGAGTCATAGAATCAGAATGTTGCAGAAGGAGGCCATTCAGCCAATTGAGTCTATACTGGCTCTCTGTAATCCAGTCAGTTCCATTCCGCTGCTCTATCTCTGTGGCCTGAAAAGTTTATTTCCCTCAGTTGTCCATCCAATTTCCTTTTTTGAAGTCCATTGATCATCTCTGCTATGACCACTCCCAACGGCAGCACGTTCCAGGTCATTACCATGCTGCATAAAAAAAGTTATTCCTCACATACCCTCTGCATTTTTTTATTCTTTCATGAATGTGGGCATCACAGGGTTTTGTTGCCCATCCCTAATTGCTCTTGTACTGAGTGGCTTGCTCGGGCAGTTAAGAGTCAACCATATTGCTGTGGGTCTGGAGTCACATTTAGGCCAGACCAGGCAAATTCCATTTGTCACTTTTCTACCCATTCTGCTATTCTATCAGTGTCCTGTTGCAGTCAACTTGTATCATCCTCACTGTTTGCCACTCCTCCAAGTTTGGTATCGCCAGAAAATTTTGAAATCTTACTCTCTATTCCAATATTCAAGTCATTTTATATCCATCAAAAGAACAGTGGTCCTACTACTGACCCTTGGGGAACACTACTGTCTGCCATCCTCCTACCTGAAAAACAAAATTTATTACAGCTCACTGTTTTCTATCCTTAAGCCAATTTTTTATCCAAGCTGACACTGACTCTGCCATTTCATGAGTATCAATTTTACTAACCAGCCTTTTATGTGGATACTTTGTCAAACACTTGAAATTCATATCATCAACAAGATAACATCCACTGCATTCACCTCATCAACTTCTTAGTTCATCAAAAAATTCAGTTAGATTAATCAAGCACGATCTGCCTTTTACAAATCCATGCTGGCTCTCGAATTAAATCAAAGCTCTCCAAGTGCCTGTTAATTCTTTTCTTGACCGTTTCTAAAATCTTACTCATGCTAAACTGACCAGCTTAAGAGTTACTTGGAATGTTACTAGGAATCTTGAACAAGGATGTCACATTTGCCACTTTCCAATCCTTTGGCACCTCCCTCCAATCCAGGGAAGATTGAAAGATTACATCAAGCCCATCTGCTACATCCACCTGCACTTCGCTTAGCAACGCAAGCTATCTGGACCAGGCAGCTATCTGTCGGGATTTACAAAGGGCCTCTGGTTTGGAATCCGGACAGTTTCATATTTGAAAAGGGATGGCATGGGGGAGGGAACGGGAAATGTGCTTGCCAGGCAGGAAACTCCCACTCCCTGAAGGCACTCGGTGCCTCTAATTTGGTGCTGAGTTCACCTGCCAAATTAGGACATTTAAATTTTAAAATAGCATCGCAATAGTGATGCAGCTTGAGTGTGGGGTTGGAACCCACATTGAAAATCCGGCCTATCCACTCTAAGCATAGCCAGTCTTTTCAATACATCTGCATATCAGTTTTTGCCCTGCCCATTACTTCTACCATCTCTGCTTCCGATGTTTTGTCAGCATCCTCTTGCTTTGTAAACACTGATACAAAGTATTCATTGTGTTCTAGCCTTGCCCTGTGCTACTAAGCAAATAGCACATTCTTTGTCTCTCTTGGTCCCATCGTGCCTCTTGCTACTTGTTTACTATTTTCATGCCAGTAGAAGATTTTTGGGTTCCCCTTTATGTTAACTGCTATTCTATTATCATATTCTCTCTTTGCCAGTCTTATTTTTCTCTTCCTTTTCCCTCTCAACTTATTATATTTAGCCTTGTTCTCACTTGAAGAATTCACCTGATGTATATCATACACCCTTTTTTTTGTTCATATTCTTTCTCTATCATCATCCAAGGAGCTGTTGTTCCCCTATGTTTTCCACCTTGTTGGAATGTACCTAGCCTGTGCCTGAAACATCTCCTCAAATATCACCCACTGTTGCATTAGTTTTCCTGTCAACCTTTGATTTCATTTTAGATCCCTCGCATCCCACCTAAGTTAGCCGCCTTCAAATTTATAAGTTCTACTTTAGATTGTTCCCTGTTCTTCTTCTCCGCTACTAATCCAAACCTTAGGATACAATGCTCATTCTTAGTCAAATGTTCGCCGACACACTTTATCCACTTGTAAATATCTTATCTGCTCATGGTTAACCTGAGATACTTTGAATAATTAGTGCAACAGTATTAGTGGGTCTGTTTTAAGTGAATGTGATTTCATTTTCTTTCAGTCTGTAGTTATATGCCATGGAGGCCGGATAGGTTTCTTCCAAGGTGACATTAGGCTCCTGTCTGATGATATGAAGGCTCTTCATCCAACTATTTTTCCTGTTGTTCCAAGACTGCTAAATCGAATGTATGATAAGGTCAGCTGTATTCTGTGTACTAGTTCACAATTTAGTAAGTGTAGCACAATACATGAATAACTTGTTACAAGGTAATAAGACAACAACATGCATTTATATGGTTCCTTTACCATAGAGAAATATCTACAAGTACTTCATTAAAAAGGTGAATAAAAAATAAAATAGATTTTTTAAAACGTATAAGGGGATGGATGCCAATGGATGAGAGTTCGGAGAGAGAGGTGAAGGTTCTGTTGAAAAGATTAAGAGAAAAGAGGCAGAGAGGTTTTGCGATGAGTTAGAGGTTGAGATAAAACACTAATTATTTTATTGACCAATGGTGGGGAGGATGTACAGAAGTCTGGAATTAGAGGACTGAAGGATCTGGGAGAACCATAAGACTAGATGAGATAGCAAAGTAAAGCAGGAAGTGATGGCAGAGGAATTTGAAGGTAAGAATTATACATTCAATGCATGGGGCTAGGGAGCCAGTGTGGACCAGTGAAGACAGGGTTTTGTAATTTAGTGCAGGTAAAATTATGGCTGAGTTGTGATTGAGTTGGTGATTATGGAAGGAGAATGATGAGAAAGTAGCAGCTAAGACCTTGTATAAATTGGGTTAAATTTTCCACTTATGTGGAATCAGATTTACATTTTTTGACCATGGAGATTCATCCCTAACCCTGTCCTTGGGATGATTTCCTCAGCCTTCACCATGGAATGTGCTGGAGCGGGGTAGAGATTGGTAAGGACAGGCCTCAAATTTGCTGCAGCTCTAAGGCCAGTGGCCTCTATATTGCAAGTTAAAATTCTTTAACTTAGATTTAAACATGAGTGGCAGTTGTGTAAGTGGGGTCTGAGAGCATGGCAAATTGTCCTGACTGCAGCAGTAGAGAGGCGCAGGTGATTTTTATCTCACAAACCCATCTTCATAGGTTGTGTCAGTTTCTTACCTGAAACGGGAGGGAAGCAGAGCCATCGCCAGGGATTGCACAGGTAAATTGCTGGGAAAGGGTGCAAGGCTTTCTCTTTGTCAAACAATTTACTGAGCTCATACACATGGAACAAACAATTTGAGACACAGATTTTTGGAAGAAGTTCCTTTTATATAAAAATTAGCAAGAGATTACAAGTAAGCATCCGAAAGTATAATCAGTAATCCCAAATTACACAAGCGTGCACAGATCCTTTACTGTAAAATCAAGTGGCTATAAGCAAAGCCTCATGAATTCCAGCAAGTGGTATATTTGACAGTGGCTCAACATAACTCTTTAACTGGCAATTGACCAAGTTGCCCTACCAACTGCAGCCCTGAGTGTCTTTTTACAACATACTTTTATACCCGTTTTTTAGGGGTGGACCTGGGTGTTATATTGCCAGGACATTAGGTTCCCCTTGGTACAAAATGTCCAATAATATGTTGAGTTCCTTGGTTAAAAGCGTGCCTTTACGTTATCCTCCTTCCATGAGCTTTGCATATGCCTCTTGTCCTTATCAATCAGGCCTTTATATCATCCTCCCCATCTTTTCCTACGCCCTTCCCCATGAACAGTTCCACAACTCCCTCGTGATTGCCCATCTCCAGCCTTCAAACTAGCTTTCAGGAGCTTTATTGTTTGTATTTGCCTGGTTTCAGTTTTTACACTTAGAAGAGTTCATAAAGACTATCCAGTCCAAGTTTTCTAATTTCTTATCAGACTATTAAAAAATAAAATGTTTCACCAAGGTCTACACACGAATTAACTTTTGCAGTCCAGTAAGCATCTTAGTTAGGCAAGGCAAGCTGATAAACCAAACACCTAGATTGGCCTCCTACACAGGCCTCTGGTTAAGGTTGCAGTCTGACTCCAGTGATTTCTGGTGGTCAGAAGAGCAGGTTAAAATTGGAACTTGCTGGAAGAGAGCAGGATTTTAGCAGGCAGGCCCCGCTGGCAATTCTAACTGCACATCTGCCCAGTTTGCGCAGACTGATCAGCATTAAAAACGCTTAAATAAATACTTTCATGATATGGTAGCACTAAAGTACAAATTTTGTTCAATTTACTTTAGATATTTAGCCAAGCAGGCACACCAGTAAAACGCTGGCTACTGGAATTTGCAGCTGGAAGAAAGGCAATTGAAGTGCGAAATGGCATCATAAGGAATGACAGCCTATGGGACAAACTCTTTTTCAAAAAAATACAGGTAAAAAAAAAAATAATCATTTTGCAAATGTCATTTGAGACCATTGGGGGCAAGGTTTAACACGTCAGCACTCCTGCCTGTAGAATTCTCTCCTGGGGAATGCTTAGGAATGGCATTTTGGCTCCAAAACTGATGTGCTGAAAAATTAATCCTTGCAGCTAGAACATAAGAATCAGGAGTCGGCCATTCAGTTCCTCGAGTCTGCTCCAACATTCAATAATATCATGGCTGATCTGATGGTGGCCTCAACTCCACATTCCACCTACCCCGATAACCTTGGATTTTTGACTAACAAGGGAGTCAATGTACCTCCGCCTTAAAAAATTATTAATAGACCCTGCCTCTACCACTCTCTCTAGGGAAGAGAGTTCGAAAGATTCACGACCCTCAGAGAAAAATTTTCTTCTCATCCCCATCTTAAATGGGAGACCCCTTATTTTTAACTCTGTCCCCTAGTTCTAGCCTTTCCCACAAAGGGGAACATCATTTCAGCATCCACCCTGGCAGGACCCTCAGATTCTTATGTTTCAATAAGATTACCTCTTGATTTGAAAATATTTTTCCATATATGTCAAGCCTATGGTTTATCTTTGATTCAAAAAAATGATATTTCCCCATAACAATGTCATTTCAATTACAGCTAGGAAATGGCATACTCTCCACACCAGTGAAAACTATTTCAGCTGCTTCTGTGCTATCAGCAATCACAACATCACGCATGATAAGAGATGAGAAATGGCATTCAGCAGCTAAAGAAAGCCAATCGGCCTACACCAGGCTCACCTTAATAAAACAAAACAAAAACAGAATTACCTGGAAAAACTCAGCAGGTCTGGCAGCATCGGTGGAGAAGAAATCAGTTGACGTTTCGGGTCCACATGAGGGTCATGTGGATCCAAAACGTCAGCTCTTTTCTTCTCCACCGATGCTGCCAGACCTGCTGAGTTTTTCCAGGTAATTCTGTTTTTGTTTTGGATTTCCAGCATCCGCAGTAGCTTTTTGTTAATGAAACAAAGCCTGGCTACAGTCATCACCAATTATCTTCTGTTATGTCAATGAAAGGACTGCTATATAAGAACTGATTTCCATGTTCTGTGCTAGTTCCCACTTTCAGCATAATTTTAAAGTTATTTTTATTTCCATTTTTCAATCTCATGGAGCTCCCACACTGCACAAGGAGCAGTTCTGCTGACATTAACAATGGGATTATTAGCTTGATGCTCCTTAGGGAATCTTACAAATTGGTGTTTGGGCCACATGGGAGAGACCTGAGCCAAGAAAAAAATAGCGCTGGCTAAAAATATAGCACCGTCAACCAACACAGTTTTTGTGGCTCAGTCACCTCTTTGCTGCTGTTTCAGGATTGAATAGAATGTAAATCTTGCGTGTCTTTAATTTATGTTGAAAACACTGTCATAATCTAAAATTAAAGTTAGGAGAGCATTTTTTAATTGCATATTGAACCCAGTTTAAATAATTTGGATGCCTCGGGCAACATAAAGCTGTTGTGAAATTTATGTCTTGCTTTGTTTTTGACCAATTTTTGCTGCTAATTTGGATATATTTGTTATTACAGGATAGTCTTGGGGGAAAGGTGAGAATGATTGTCACAGGGGCTGCTCCCGCCTCTCCTGCTGTACTTGGCTTCCTGAGAGCAGCACTGGGTTGCCAGGTATGATAACTGGCACTTAATTCATTCTTTCATTCCGTTTCTTTCAATTTTCATAAAATATTTTAAAATAATCCAAATATGAAATAAGTATACTTCTCACCAGCTTTCCAAAAAAATTCCCAAACCCCACCATCGATTCAATCCTCTTGTCTGGTGAGTTCCTAATCGTACCTGATCTGCTTGGGGAAACGCTGAAGATAAACCCTCAGTTAGCTGTGGGGGAAGGTTAAATAAAGATGCTATGGTAGGTAAATGTCTCATCTCTTGTAAAGGCAATTCAAGAGCCGATTTGGATACATAACGGGATTAAGCACCCTGACTGCGTCTTCGCCCACTAGAAGTTATACAAGAATATAAGAAACAGGGGCAGGAGTATACCATATGACCCGTTGAGCCTGCTTCACCATTCAGTATGATCGTGGCTGATCTTGGGCTTCAACTCCATTTCCTTGCCCCATATCCCTTGATTTCCTGAGAGGCCAAAAATCTCTCTATCCCAGCCTTGAATGTATTCAATGATGGAGCATTCACAACACTCTGGGGCAGAGAATTCCAAAGATTCAGAACCCCTTGAGTGAAGTAATTTCCCCTCATCTCAGTCCTAAATGAGCGGCCTCTTATCCTGAGACTGCGCCCTCACATTTTAGATTCCCTGACCAGCAGAAACAATCTCTCAGCGTCTACCCTATCAAACCCCTTCAGAACCTTTTGCATTTAATGAGATTGCGCCTCATTCTTCTTGCCTCCAGAGGAAATAGACCCAATTTACTCAGCCTCTGATCATAAGACAACCCCCTCATCCCAGGGACCAATTTATTGAACCTTTGATGTACTGCCTCCAATGTAAGTATATCTTTTCTTAAATGCGGAGACTAAATCTGCACACACTACTCCAAAGGTGGTCTTACCAAAACCCTGTACAACTCTAGCAAGACTTATTTATCCCTGTACTCCAATCCCCTTGCAATAAAGGCCGTTTGCCTTCCTAATTGCTTGCTGTACCTGTAAACTTTTTGCAGGTCAGTTAAGGCCCCCACAGTGTGAATCATGAGTGGCAGCAGGCAAGGAGCGCAAGTGGGGCGAGCATGACCTTCGCGCATGCTCGAGTGAGTGCTTCATAATCTCTGAGGCACAGAGCTACCTCAGGGAGATGAAGCGTTTTTCAAAAACAAAGAAATAAATAATGTAACAAAACATGCCCCCTCCTCAGCAAGGACATGTTATCAATTAAATTTTTTATTTTACTTTTTATTTGCTTTAAGAAACCTCATCCTGCCTGTGGATGAGGTTGCCTTAAAAAGTGCAAAGGCTGCTTGGCCTTTCCTCCTGCCCACCAACTGCAAGGTTGGATGGGTAGTGAAAAACTTAATTGATAATGTTATGGCCTTAACAGGATTTTTAATTGTTGGCAGGCGCGCCAATGACCCTGGCAAGTGCCCACCAATCGAAATAGCATATGAATGCGCGTTGATGTCAGGGCGCCCGCCCGCCATCAACGCACGTCATTTCATGCTTGAGCAGATCGGCCGTGTACGTGCCCACCCGCGGAGCTAAAAGTTTTGCCCATAGACTTTAAACAGGAAAAGCACGTTTGACCTTACAAATTCAAAATGAGGTCCCTTGCAATTTGGTTCCTTTGCAAACACAGTCATAGGGCTTACAGGCTGGTTAGATCTTACATGCCTCTGACTCTCGTACACAAACTCCTCTCAGTTTATACCTAGCTTTTGCTTTGAATATAAATTTTCCATTGTATTACTAAGTTTTTAATTTTACCTCTCCTAACAATAATCCTTTTCATTCCACCAATTTTATTAGTAATATAAACACGTTGCTTGGTGTCTCCTAATTAGGTGCAAGATTTTACCCATTCTTTTGAATTGTTTATTCAACAAATGCAAATGTACTCTTTACCTTCTATCTCTTACGTTTATCTAATTAACATCTCAAAATTACTATACATCAAATCACCCAGACTAGCTGGCTTTAATCCAATTCACTCTCACTCTCTCACTCACACCAGTACAATTCCAATTTAAAAATAATTTCCAACTACATTATACACTTATTAATATCTCCATGACGGGCACCTTATCAAAAGCCTTTTGGAAATCCAGGTATACTATATCTATTGGTTCCCCTTTATCTACCTTACTAGTTACATCCTCAAAAACCTCCAATACATTTGTTAAACAGGATTTTCCTTTAACCAAACCACATTGACTTGCTCTAATAACACACTGCTTTTCTAAGTACATTGTTAACCTTCCTTAATAATACATTCCAGCATTTTCCCAACAACTGATAGGCTAACTGGCCTGTAGTTCCCTGTTTTCTCCCTTTCTCCATTCTTGTAAAGCACAATAACATTTGCCAACTTCCAATCTAATGGGACCATTCCCAAATCCTATCTAGAAAATCACAGCCAACGCATCCACTATCTCTGTAGCTATCTCCTTTAGAACCCCAGGTTGTAGGTCATCAGACCCCAGGGATTTGTTGCCTTAAGTTTCTCCAATACTAATTTCAATAATTTCCCCTCAATTTTTAATCCCTTGTTTACCATCTGTTTCTGGGATGAAACTTGCGTCTTCCACTGAAGATAGACACAAAATATTTGTTCAGTGCCTCTGCCATTTCCGCATTCCCCATGATTTCTCCTGTCTGATTTTAAATGACCAACGTTAACTTTAGCTATTCAGTACCTTTTTGTATACTTCAGCAAGCTTTTACAATCTGTTTTTATATTACTGGCTAGTTTACTCTCATGTTCTCTTTTTTTTTCCCCTTTTTAATCAACTTTTCAGTTGCCCTTTGCTGGTTTCTAAAACACTCCTCAATGCTCAGATTTATTATTGTTTTCTTCCTATGAAATAAGAGCAAAAGTAGGCTATTCAGCCCCTCAAGCCTGCTTCACCATTCAAAAAGATCATGGCTCATCGGTTTGTGTTTCGAGTTCCACATTCCCACCTACCCCTTGAGAATCAATCTACCCCCACCTTAAAAATATTCAATGACCTCATTTGCACCACCTTCTGAGGCAGTGAGTTCCAAAGTGTCTCAACCCTCTAAAAGAAAAAAACTCTCCTCATCTTTGTCCTATAAGGGTGACCCCTAATTTGAGTTCTGACTCACCCACAGGTAGAAACATCATTTCCACATCCACCTTGTCAAGACCATTCAGGATCTTATATACTTCAAGTCACCCTTCACTTCTCTAATCTCCAGTGGAAACAAGCCCAGCCTGTCCAACCTATCTTCATAAGACAACCCGGTCATTCCAGGTATCAATCTAGCAAACCTACTCTGAACCGCCTCCAACGCATTTACATCCTTCCTTAAAAAAGGAGTTCAAAACTGCACACAGTAGTCGAGATGTGGTATTACCAATGCCCTATATAACTGAAGCATAAAATCCTTAATTTTATATAAAAACAGAAAATGCTGGCAAAACTCAGCAGGTCTGGCAGCATCCGTGGAGAGAGAAACAGAGTTAATGTTTCGAGTCCGTATGGCTCCTCTTCAGAGCTAAAGAGAAGTAGAAATATGATGAATTTTATACAGTTTTAAAAAGGGTGGAGCAGGTGGAACGAGAGAAGGTCAGGGATAGGTGACTGCTAAGGAGAGGGTCACTGTTCTGCTATTAACACGTTCTGCTATCTTTCTTTTATGCTACTCCCAGCACTTTCTTTACTCTTCACAACTATCATTAACACTCCCCCTTTGTCCTGTATCAATGACATCATTGTCAATCTCCCCTTAGTTGTCACCCATCCCTGACCACCTATCTCGTTCCACCAGCTCCATCCCCTTTTAAACAGTGTAAAATCCATCATATTTCTACTTTAGCTCTGAAGAAGAGTCATACGGACTCGAAACATTAACTCTGTTTCTCTCCACAGATGCTGCCAGACCTGCTGAGTTTTCTCAGCATTTTCTGTCTTTATTTCAGATTTCCAACATCCACAGTATTTTGCTTTTATCCTTACTTTTATGTTCAATTCCCTTCATAATAAAGGAGAGCATTCCATTAGCCGCCTTGACTACGTGCTGTACCTGCATACTAACCTTTTGTGACTCATGCAGTAGAACACCTAGGTCCCTCTGCACTTCATAATTCTGCAGTCGTTCTCCATTTAAGTAATACTCTTTTTTTTATTCTTCCTGTCAACGTGAACAACTTCACATTTTCCCACATTGTACTCCATCTGCCATATTTTTGCCCATTCACACAAACTATCTATATTCATCTGCAACCTCTCTTATGTCGTCTTTACAACATACTTTCCTACTCATCTTTGTGTCCTTTGCAAATTTAGCTACCATGCCTTGGCTCCCCTCATCTAAACCATTGATGTAAATTGTAGAAAATTGAGACCCCCAGCACAGACCCCTGTAGGACTTCACTCATCACATCCTGCCAATCAAAGACCCATTTATGCATACTCTTCTGCCAGCCAGCCAATCTTCTATCCATGCTAATATAAGTAACCTCCCTACACCATGAGCTTTTATTTTCCACAATAATCTTTGAGGCACCTTATCAAATGCCTTCTGGAAATCCAAGTACAATCCTTCCTGAGTTAGCCATTATGGACCTTTCTTACTGAGCTTTTGTTTCCATGGAATGATTTTTTTGTTGACCGTTTTGAATTGTTTCTTTAAATGTTTCCCACTGTTCATTTCCAACCATATCTTTTAGTTCATTTACACAATTAACCTTAGCCAGTTCTCCTGTCATACCTTCGTAATTGGCTATGTTTAACTTTAAGATTGTTTGTGATTGGAGTATGTCACTTGCAAATTTAACCTGGAATTCAACAGTATTATGATCATTATTTCCCAGTGGATCTTTTATAATGACATTACTAATTAGCCCTGCTTCATTACACAATTCCAGATCTAAGATAGCTTCATCTCTAGTTGGTTCCAAAACATATTGGTTCAAGAAACTCTCAAGCATTCTACAAACTCATCATCTAGGCCACACTTGCCAATTTGACTGTTCCCAGTCTATATCAAGATTAAAATCCTCATTACATTGCCTTTGTTACAAGCTCCAATGATTTCTTGTTTAATGTTCTGTCCAATGGTATGACTACTGTTAGGGGGCCTATAAAACTACTCTCACTAGTGTTTTCTGGCTCTTGCTATTTTTAATTTCTATCCATACTGATTTTCTTTCATGATCTCCTGAGGGAGGATTTAGAACTAAGGGTCACTGCTTAAAAATAAGGTGTCACTCATTTAAGACCAAGATGAGACATTTTTTCTGATGCTCGTGAGTCTTTGGAACTCTCATCCTCAGCAGGCAGTGGTAACAGAGTCTTTGAATATTTTTAAGGTAGAGGTAGATAGATTCATGGTGGTGGTTCCCATGTGCCTGCTGCCCTTATCCTTCTAGCTGGTAGTGGTTGTGGGTCTCAAGGGCTCAAAAACTTCTATAAAGTTATCCTTTAAATTCCAGGGAATGCAACAATTCCATTTTGCATAAACCTTCCTTGTAATTTATCCTTTGGAGGCCAGGTATCATTCTACTAAATTTACTCTGTGCTCCTCCTAAGGCCAATATGTACTTTCAACAGTATGGTGCCCAGAACTGAGCACTGCCCAGGTGTGGTTTAACCATGGCTTTGGCTTTGCATAATTAGCATGACTTCTATCCCTTTTATATTCTAGTCCTCCCAGATATACAAGTCAATATTTCATTAGCCATTGTGATTATTTTTGTACCTGCCCACAGCATTTCAATGATGAATGTACATGGACCCCAAAGTCCACTTGGAACTCTAGCTTTTTACCATTCAAAAGGTATTCTGATCTATCCTTATAGGTCCCCAAAGTGGATGACCTCAAAGTTGCTTATTTTGAAGTCCATTTGCCACAATTTTTCCCATTCACTTAATCTATTAATATATCTATCATCTACACTGCTTACCATTCTACTTATCTTTGTGTCATCAGCAACTTGATATTGGCTCTTGTAAATTGTTAATAAATGCAGTGAATAGTTGAGGCCCAAACACACATCCCTGCGGGATGCCACTAGTCACATCATACCTGTTATCCCTACCCTCTGTCTTCTGTCACCCAGCCAATTTCCTAACCAAGTCATAATTTGTCCTCAATTCTATGAGCTTCAACTTTGGCTAACTGTCCCTGATGAGGGAGTTCAGTAAATGCCTTCTGGAAGTCCTAATAAATAGCATCCATAACACCTGTCCACTACTTCTGTCACAGCTCCAACATTTAATCGGGTTTGTCAGGCATGATGTACCCTTTACTAAGCCACGCTTGCCCTCCCTGATCAGTTGAAAATTTTCTTAATTGTAGACATGAGTAATTTCCCAACAAATGTCTAGCTTTGCTTTGCTAATCAAATTGTACATACAAAATGGCATTTATGTCATGGCCAACAAGCAACTAGGTGAAGCTTTGTTAATATCTGCTTCTATTGCCAGCAACTAGGGCTGTTCAAAGATGGTAGTTATGACAATGTAACAAACACTGTGGGAAGTCCTGCAGTTTACAACTTTCTTCCTCCACACCCCGGCATTCTGAGTATGCCACCTTCGAAGAATAAAAAGCTTCAAGACTCTTTGGTCCATAAAACAACAATCAATGAAATGAGATGGCTAACACTCTACTTCATAAAGATTTGAAACCCAAGCACTACTTTGTAAATTATAGTGGGGTCTGTATCATTATGGCTGCTCTGTCAATCAGAATGTTGTCTGCCCCTTTGTCGGTCACTATTCTGTTTACCCTATTTTTCTGTTTAAAAACCCATGAAATATTATAGATGTGTTTACCTCCATAGCTGCTTTTAGCCAATAGTTCTAAAAGTTAACAAGTGTGATTGAGAGATGTCAGTAATTGTACAGTAATTGTCCCTTTGTGTTTAGGCTTATTTATGAAACTCAGCATAGTAGCCCTGTAAAGAAATTATGTGAGTGAGTATTATTCTTGAAATATACTTCACTTTCCACATATCTATAACCATTGTGTGATGTGGTTAGGTCTATGAAGGTTATGGACAGACTGAGTGCACAGCTGGATGTACCTTTACCACACCTGGAGACTGGACATCAGGTACTATTTGATGCCTCTATTGCTATTTTTAGTATATGTGCACTATATATCAAAGAGCTTTAATTATGCTTCTTAAAATATGCTCCAGTTTCTGGTATAGTCAGGTATGGTGCACTAGAAAGTAATAGCAAAATGCCCTAACTCTGATTTCTGAATGTTAGTTGCAGTCCTTTGGGAAACATCAGCTAGATGATGCTTAGGGAAGAGGGGTGAGCTTCTCTGGTTGGCTTCAGAGCAGAATTAATGGAGGCCTGAGAACTGCTTGTTCACCTATCCTCTATTTCAATCAAGGATGGGTTTGGTGAAATGGAGAGACCAAAGAAAGGTAAAATCATGAAAATTACTTGTAGAGAAGTTTTGATTTTATATTTGGAGCTTAAAAAAATTTGTTTATCTCCCATGGTGTCACACATAGTGGGAAGATAATTTTGACAGTGGACAAGAATATAAGAATTGCTGAAAAAGGAGGCATGTCAAAGCTTTTCATATTGCATTCATCAGGACACTTTGCAAGAATACCAATATAAAGGGAAAACAACAATTTCTACTGAATGAGAAGGGAGTGCTGATTGGTTGACATGTGAACTCTGGTAGAGGTGTTGCCATGGAGAATGCACCAATTGTTGGTGACTGACAGTTAACTGCTAAGCATTGTTTGAAATTTATACCAGGCAGCTTGACCCTGATTGGCCAAGGCATTGCCCTGAGGAATGAATCAGCATAAGGCTGTCACCTATTTTGTTTAGCTGAAACAGGAGCAATGTGTGTACATGTTCTTTCTGTCTGCAAAGAACAGGGCCCTATGTTAATATATGTAGCTTCCTGTACGTACGTACGTACGTACGTACGTACACACACACACATACCATACTGCAAGTTCAACTGACTATCTTAAATTGGTTGTCAGCGTGATTCTTAGCAAACTGGGGATTATTTAGCAAATGTTGTCCAATCACTGAATCACATCTAATTTTGGACATTATTTTGAGTTTTGCAAGCATGGGCTGGTTTGCTATGGTCTGTACTTTGCCCGTTGTGAACAGCAGCTGCAACAGGCTGTTTGATACAATCCGCCAACCTTTGGGAGATACAGCCTACACTGGCACTAAAATTCATATACCACATTACTCACTTGTGTGATAGGAATAATGCCTTTTTGGCTTGATGGCAGCATCCTGTTAGTGGTGAATACCACTCGTGTTGCTACTGCACAGTAGCAGTGTGAAAGGCTAGCTTCACCTGTTGCTCAAGTTTTTGAGATACCTTGCCCTTCCAGGATAAGGGCAATCTGAGGTAGACTGGGCACCTTTCAGGGCCATAAGTGATGGCCTTAAGTCCATTCATGAGTTTGCATGATATATAATATCAATTTGGCCACTTAATGTAAACGAAAGTTGGGAGGTATTTTAATGGCTGTGCAAACAATTATCACACGTCTTACATGATCACCCAATGTCAGAATTATTTCCACGATGTCAAGATTGGGGCATGTTTCAGAGCAAGTAAGAATAGAAAACAAGAGGTAGGTGAACAAAGACAAGAGAAGGGGGTATATAGGCGGGGAAGGCAAGCAAGGGGGTGGGGTGTGGAGGGGGGTGGATGAGGTGGAGGAAGGGAGGGTGAAAAAGCAGGGGAGAAGGCAGAGGAGCAAGGTTGCGAATAGTGGAAGTAGAATGAGAACATGGTGGGAGAAGGAGATGAGGGGGAGGAAATGAGAGGTGAGGAGAAATGGGTGGGGCAGGAAATACACAATGGGAGGAGAGAGAAAAAATGGAGGAGGACTGGAGATGGGGAGGAGCAAGGAGCAGTGTGGGATTAGAGCAGAAGAGGAATAAAGAGATTATAGTGAATGATTATGGAGAGGGAAGAGAAGAGGCAGGTGGAAAAGGAAGAGGGGATATAAGAAGAAAAGTAGAGGATGAGGGAAGAGCTAAAAAAAAATGATTGGAAGTTAAGTGATGAGTAAGTTATCAGAAATGAAAGGAGAGGGAGAGAGGAGATGGGAGGGAAGAGCGAGAAAGGCAAAGTGTTCAGGAAATGGGGAGGGGAGAAAATCTAAAGGGGAGAGAGGAGTGGCATAGAGGAAGAAGGAAATAGGGTTGAAGGGAAGAAAGGTAGGAAGAAGATGAAAAGGACAGATGGGAGGGGAACGCAAGAGAGGAAAGGAAGAAGAGCGGCAGAGAAAAGGAGGAAAAGATTGATGGAGGGACTAGAAAGGAATTGGGGTAGGCTAGAGGCTGGAGGGGAAGAAAGGGAGAAGAGTTGGGAAGAGAGGAAAGAGCAGTCGGGGGGGAAAGGAGCAAGGCAGAGAACAGGAGGAGGGAAATAGTGGTGGGATGGAGAGATGGGGAGGCCAATATTGGAAGACTAGTGGAGAGAGGGGAGGTGAAGTATTGAAGGGGTTAGGTTAGGAAAGAGGGGAAGAGTGGAGAAGGGAGAGATGGGAGGAAAGTGAAGAAGGGCACTGAGTGGAGGAGAGAAAGGGAAGAGCAGAGAACACAAGTGGAGGAGATGATGGAAAGAGAAGAGTGGTGGAAGGGAAAGTAGAGAAGGTGAAGGGGAGGATATTGGGAAGGAAGCACAAGAAAATCTCGAGAGGAAGTAGCAAGGTGGGGAGATCAGGAGAAGAGCAGTGAAAATAGATGGTGGAGGAAATTGAGGAGGGGAGAGGTGAAGAGGGTGAGATGGGGTACAGGAGTGGGGGAGATGAGGAGGGGAAGCATGAGAATGATAGTACCAGTCACTTGGATAAATGTGGATTCATGAAGGAAAGTAAGCGCAAATAGTGTTTAACTAATTGTTTGTTTTGTATGAGGAAAGGGGTCATGCTGATGAAGTGGTGCACATGGACTTCTAAGAGGCATTTGATAAAGTGCCACATAACAAGCTTGTCAGCAAACGTAGAGCCCATGGAATAAAAGGGACAATTGCAGCATGGATATGAAATTGGCTGAGTGAAATGAAACCAAGAGCAGTGGTGAATGGCTGCTTCTCATGCTGGAAGAAGGTTTATAGTAGAGTTCCCTAGGGATTGGTATTAGGATCCCTGCTCTTCCTGATATATATTAATGACCTAGATCTTGGTGTACAGGGCATAATTTCAAAATTTGCAGATAAGAAACTTGGAAGTTGTGAATTATAAGGAGGATAGTGTAGAACTTCAAAAGAACATAGGCAGATTGGTAGAATGGCAGACAAGTGACAGGTGATATTTAATGCAGAGAAGTGTGAAGTGATTCATTTTGATAGGAAGACAAGGAGAGAGAATATAAAAAAGGTACAATTCTAAAGGAGTGTAGGAGCAGAGGCACCTGGGGATATTTTTTTAAATTCATTCACAGGATATGTGCTTTGCTGGCTGGGCCAGCATTTATTGCCCATCCCTAGTTGCCCTTGAAGGTGGTGGTGAGCTGCTTTCTTGAACCGCTACAGACCATGTGGTGTAGTACACCCACAGTGCTGTTAGGAAGGGAGCTCCAGGATTTTGACCCAATGACAGCGACATATGTGCACAAGTAATTGAAGGTGGCAGGACAGATTGAGAAAGTGGTGAATGAAACATACAGACAGGGTCCTCAGTTGATTATTGTGACAAGGCCTGGGCACCACACTTGAAAGGATATGAAAGTACTAGAGAGAGCAGAAAAGATTCATGGGAATGGTATCAGGGATGAGGAACTCCAATCACGGATAGGATGGAGAAGCTGGGGCTGCTCTCCTTGGTGAAGAGAAGATTAAGAGAATATTTGATCATGGTGGATAAGGAGAAACTGTTCCCATTGGCAGAAGAATCCAGAATCAAAGGACACTAATTTAAGATGATTGGTAAAAGAAGCAAAGGCAATATGAGGGAATCTTTTCTCGTGCAGCAAATAGTTGGGAAATGGAATGCACTCCCTGAAACTGTGCTGGAGGCACATTTAATTTGAGTTCTTCAAGAGAATTGGATAAGTACTTGAAGAGAATTTGTAGACTATAGGGAACAGATGGGAGAGTGGGATTAGGTAAATTCCTTTGCAGAAAGCTGACGCACAAAGGGCAGAATGGCCTCTTTCAGTACTGTAAAAATTCTATGGTTCATAAGAGAACATGGGATAAGGGGAGGAGATGTGAGGAGAGAAGGGGAGAGGTGATGGGAGAAACTGAAGGACGATCAGGAAAGTGAGTTTGAGCTTTAATAGCTAAACTCTCTAATTTGCCTGTCACTTGGTTATTCTGTCAATTGTGTTGTTGTCTGTCCCTTTGTTGATCACAATTAGGTTTACTACATTTTGCTATTTTATTTTCTGTTTAAAAACTCACAGAAGAAGCCTCTCCATCTTATCTTGATCCCACTTACCCCCACACCCTCTCCCTCTCTACTATTCTCCTCCTCTCCAATGCATAGTACTCCAACCATGGTCTAACAGGGAGGTCATGGAGTAGTGGTATTGTCACTGGCCAAGTAATCCAGAGACTCAGGGCAATGCTCTGGGGACCTGTATTCAAATCCCACCAGGGCAGATAGTGAAATTGAATTTAATTCAAAATAAAAAAAAAATATGGAATTAAAGTCTAATGACCATAAAATAATTGTCGTAAAAACCCATCTGGTTCTCTAATCCCCTTGAGGGAAGGAAATCTGCTGTCTTTGTCTGGTCTGGCATACATGTGATTCTAGATCACAGCAATGTGGTTGACTCTGAAATGGCCTAGATAGACACACTTCTGTCCCAAACTGCTAAAAGGAATGAAACCAGACGGACCATCCAGCATCGACCTAGGCAGCTGACAACCCTACAGAGTCCTCCTAACATCTGGGGGCTAGTGCCAAAATTGGGAGAGCTGTCTCACAAACTAGTTAAGAAACAGTCAAAGACATAGGCCAGAATTTTGACCTTGATGGGCGGGTGGGCCCCACCAGCTCGGCAGCAGGTGGGCAGCTGAACTCCGCCACCAAAACGGGGCTGGCTGCCATTTTGAGTGGGTGGGCCAATTAAGGCCCGCCCAGCGGGTTGCCCAATGTGAAGCGCTATGCGCTTCCTGTGCGGGGGGGTGGAGGGGTTCCCCATCTGTCAAAGTGCACTCTTTCACGTATGTGCGCAAAAGAGCGCACTGCTCCCTGAGACTAAGTGCTGTCTCAGGGAGAGCGCTGAATGCTTAAAAAAAACTTTAAAAATAGAGAAAGAAAAACATTATTAACATGTCTCCCTCATGTGACACTGTCACATGAGATGGGACAAGTTAATAAATATGAGTGAAACTTTAATAAACTTTTTAAAAACTGAGATGAAACCTCATCCCCCCCCCAGTGGATGAGGTTTTATCTTTTTTCAGAAGCCCGCTGGGGCTCCTGGCCTGCCCGCCAGCCTTAAGGTTGGACGGGCAGGTCTCTCAATGAGCTTAATGATCCTGTCAATGGCCTCAATTGGCCATTGACAGGTCGGCGGGCAAACAGCTGATTTCGCTGTCCGCCCGCCTTCCTAAAAATTTAAATTGACCGGGAGGACATCAGAGGTTCCTCCCGATGTCATCCCACATCATTTTCCCATTGGTGAGCGGGCCCCGCCCCCAAATCGCCGACGGGAAAATTCTGGCTATAGTCATACTCACAGAATCAAACATTACAGATCATGTCCCAGATACTGCCATTGCCATCCTAGCAGGTGGCAGCACAGTCAGGAGAGAATTGCCCTGGGCAACCTCAACATTGACTCCGGACCCCATGAAGTGTCGTGGCATCAGATCAAACATGGGCATACATACTGCACCCTTCCCTCCCCAAGTGGATGATCCATCTCGGCATCCTCATGAGGTCCCCAGCATCACAGATGCCAGTCTTCAGCCAATTCAATTCACTCCACATGATATCAAGAATTGGCTGAAGGCACTGGATGCTTCAAAGGCTATGGGCCCTGACAATATTCTGGCAATAGTACTGAAGACTTGTGCACCAAAACTTGCCGTACCCCTAGCCAAGCTGTTCCAGTACGGCTACAACACTGGCATCTACCTGGCAATGTGGAAAATTGCCAAAGTATTTCCTGTACACAAAAAGCAGGGCAAATCCAACCTGGCCAATTTCTGTCCCATCAGTCTACTCTTGATCATCATCAGTAAAGTAATGGAAGGGATCATCAACAGTGTTAACAAGTAGCACGTGCTTAGCAATAACCTGCTCACTGGTGCTCAGTTTGGGTTCTGCCAGACTCACTCAGCTCCTGGCCTCAATACAGCCTTGGATTAAACATGGACAAAAGAGCTGAATCCCGAGGTGAGGTGAGAGTGACTGCCCTTGACATCAAGGCAGCACTTGACTGAGTGTGGCATCAAGGAGCCCTAGCAAAGCTGGGGTCAGTGACAATCAGGGGTAAAACTCTCTGCTGGTTGGAGTCATCCTGAGCACAAAGGAAGATGGTTGTGGATGTTGGAGGTCAATCATCTTAGTTCCTGGACATCACTGCAGGAGTTCCTCAGGGTAGTGTCCCAGGCCCAACCATCTACTGCTGCTTCATCAAAAACCTTCCTTCAATCATAAGGACAGTAGTGGGGATATTTGCTGCTGATTTGTATAAATGCTCAGCACCATTCACAACTCCTCATACCGAAGCAGTCCATGTCCAAATGCAGCAAGACCTGGACAATATCCAGGTGTGGGCTGACAAGTGTCAAGCAATATGCATGCCACACAAGTGCCAGGCAATGACCATCTCCATCAAGAGAGAATCTAACCATCGCCCCTTGACATTCAATGGCATTACCATCACTGAAACCCCCACTATCAAGGGTTACCATTGACCAGAAACTGAATTGAACAAGCCATATAAATACTGTGGCAGAGGCTAGGAATCCTGCAGCAAGTAACTCACCACCTGACTCCCCAAAGCCTGTCCACCATCTACAAGTCACAAGTCAGGAGTGTGTTGGAATGCTGTCCACATGCCTGGATGAGTGCAGCTCCAACAATGCTCAAGGAGCTTGACACCATTCAGGACAAAGCAGTCCACTTGATTGACACCCCTTCCACAAACATTCACTCTTTCCACCACCGATGCAAAATGCCAGCAGTGTGTACCATCTACTGCAGGAACCCAAAGGCTCCTTAGGTACTTCCAAACCACAACCACTACCATCTAGAGGGACAAAGGCAGCAGACACATGGGAACACCACCACCTGGGAGTTCCATCCTGACTTGGAACTATATTGCCGTTCCTTCACTGTTGCTGGGTCAAAATCCTGGAACTCCCTCCGTAACAGCAATGTGGGTGTACCTACACCACATGGACTGCAGCGGTTCAAGAAGGCAGCTCACTACCACCTTCTCGATGGCAATTAGGAATGGGCAATAAATGCTGGTGTAGCCTGCGATGCCCACATCCCATTAATGAATATAAAAAAAACTAAAGTCTATGCAGGGTCAATATTATTTTTCTGCTTTTGTATTCAATGACCAGGGGGTAGAAAATAAAGCATTCTGGGGGTCCTTTTTATCATCAAAAATACTAATGTTGCCACCTTTAATGACCTCTGAATCTGAACACCAAGGTTCCCCCTACTCCTTTACTTTGTAAAACTGTATTTGTTTTGTATTTGTCCTTTAGTTCAGTGCACAGTCTACAAACCTAATTATCATGTAAGCATGAATCAAATTACATTTTCTCCTTCTGTGTTGTAGTTACTGTCTCATTTGATTATTAAGTTGCCTCATTTTCATCCTGCAGGTCACGTTGGGGCTCCACTACCATGTAATTATCTCAAACTCATCGATGTAGATGAAATGAAGTATTTTTCTGCAAAAGGAGAAGGAGAGGTAGGTAAATGGTTATCTTTCATCATACTCATCCCATTTTTAGGTATTCCATCGTCAATACCATTCAATATTTCAATGGGCAAGTTACAAGGAGAATGAAATTTTTTCAGGAACGAGCAAAGGTTTAGAACTAATTGAATAGCTCTTTCAAAAAGCTGGCACGGGTGTCATGGGCTGAATGGCCACCTTCTGTGATTCTAAGGGGGGCAAACTTTCTATTGTTCTCAAATGGGTATGCAGGGGGTACAGGGAATAATACCAGCACTGGGATGGTATAATATTGGGCCTCTAGCCTTATGACCATGCAGACACCCCAGTAGCTCACCAGAGATGAGGCCTTGAAGATTGGTCCACTGTGCTGTTGAGAGCAGCCCTCCGGCAAGTCCAGCAAGGGAAGAACAACTAGGAAGAGGTCAACTAGGTGGGAGGAAGCAGTGGCCATGATCAGGGTTGGCTTGTAGTTGCCAACAGGGTGGATTGTGGCAGGAATTGGGGAAAGAGATGATGGCAATTAGGTGGGGAGAGACAGGTGCTGAGGTAGTGATCAAGGTTGAGCACCCTGATCGAAGGTGGAGATCAGAAGAGAACTGCCGTTCTTCCCAGCTGCATATGATGGTGGTGGCCTTTAAAGATTGTAAATGCAGTACCTTTTAAAGACTGCATATTAATCCCCAAGTGGGCCTGGTTTTTCTGAAAGTGGTCAACACTTAGCAGCGTTAGGCATGAGCCCAGGAAACCTATTTTTTAGTGTATACAAAACAGGCATTAGGTTCTTTGCATACAGAAACAAGGGACCTTTGAGCAACTTGAATTTGGAAGCAATGTGAAAAATACAGTTGAAATAGTTTTTATTTTGACACATCATTGCAAATGATCATTACTTGTAGATCTGTGTGAAAGGACCAAATGTGTTCAAAGGCTACCTCAAAGACACTGAGAAAACAGCTGAAGCACTGGACAAAGACAGTTGGCTGCATACTGGGGACATTGGAAAATGGTTACCTGTAAGTATTTAGTTTAAATATCATTGTGTAATACAACTGAAGTTGATTTTTTTAATAGCTATATATTTTAGAAATAAT
Organism: Cetorhinus maximus; assembly: GCF_964194155.1. Classification (NCBI taxonomy): domain Eukaryota; kingdom Metazoa; phylum Chordata; class Chondrichthyes; order Lamniformes; family Cetorhinidae; genus Cetorhinus; species Cetorhinus maximus. The sequence goes on along the minus strand of NC_135888.1, from coordinate 110,266,713 downwards.
AATTTTGAAAATGTTGCCTTTATGAAACAAGATAGACAACCCTGAACATTATTATGAATTCATATCAAAACAGATTTTATACTCCTGTTCACATATCTGTTTATAGAATGATTAATAGTTAAGTCAGTTTGGGACATAGGAATTCTGTCCAGAGATAACTGCACTTGTATTCCATTTTGTAAACATGAATGAGAAGAAATTGGATCTACTGAAATTCTGTATCCAATGACTTAGTGGGGATTGGTTTAGTACATTATGATCTTATGAGGATGATTTTATGAGGAGTAAATGAGAAGTGATTGGGTTATTGGAATTCTGCAGAATGGAAAGAAAAACCATTGGAATGTGACGGCATAAATAAGCAGTCTGGTTGATTAGAATCCTGCTCTTGGACTATTTGTACAGTCGCCTGGAGTTGACCAGCGCACTAAATGGAATGAATGAGTCATATGTATTTGTTATGATCCAGTACTTGCAAATTTATTATTTTGAAGAAGTAATCTATTTTTGAGGGACTAGTCTTAACCTTAACACTTGCTAGTTGAGTGTGTTTCAGTTTAGGGTATTTCAGACAAATGTTATTGGTTGGCTGCAATTGAATCTTCTATGTTAAATTACCAATTCAATATCCAATTGATTAAATATGGAAACATCAAAAACAGTTCCATTCAATTGGTAAGTATCAGAGATACAGGTACTCGAGAGAAAACTCTGCAGTCAGATTACTTTTTTTAAGCTGCCAATTGGCAAAAAGCTGGAAGCAACCATAAAATATTGATTACTGTTTTTAAAAAAATATATATATGAAATTGGTTTGGACTGCAGCCTTGGACCTCACTGCTAATAATTTATTGATTTTAAAATAATAATCCCACAAAAATAAAAGCTTCTAGCTCATAGACTAGTTGATCTGTTACAGTACTTTTTGGTGCTATTGGTTGAAGAAATCTTTGGCCAAAAGCTCGAGAGAATGCCCTGCTCTCTTAACATCCACCTGAATCAGTGGAACAGGCAAATATGTTGGTTTAAAGTCTCTTCCAGCCCAGCCCAAATTGGAGTTAAAAAAGAGGTGCAGATATATCTTGCCTTTCACATCCCCAAGATGTCACTTTAGAGCTAATTAAATACTTTTTAAATGTAATCACTGTCATAATGTAGAAAACATGACAGACAATTTACAGACAGGGAATGTCCCACAAACGGCAATTTTGGAATAACCAGGTAAGCTGTTTTAGTGATGTTGATCGTGGGAGCAATGCGGTCAGCACCAGCAAGATCTCCCCTGAAATGGTGCAATGGGATCTTTTACATCCAACTGAGAAGGCAGGCATATCACCCAAAAGGCAGCACCTCCAACGCTGCAGCACTCCTGCAGTAATGCACCAGAAAGTAAGCACTTAAAAAAAAAAACTTTAATGTCTGAGTAAAGCCATAAGAGAACAACGATATTGTTTACTAATACATTGCATTATATATACATATGTTGTTACAAAATAGTTTAACTTCTATCATTTTGTGAAAGTTCTATGATCTAACATGGCCAGGTATAGGTTGAGACCTGATTTTGGAACATAATGTAAGAAATAGGAGCAGGAGTAAAACTACATGGCCCATCGAGCCTGCTCCACCATTTAGTATGATCATGGCTCATCTTGGGCTTCAACTCCATTTTCCAGCCTGCTCCCCGTATCCCTTGGTTCCCTGAGAGACCAAATATCTGTGTCCCAGCCTTAAATGTATTCAATGATGGAACATCCACAACCCTGTGGAGTAGAGAATTCCAAAGATTCAGAACCCTTTGAGTGAAGTAATTTCCCCTCATCTCATTCCTAAATGATTGGCCCCTTATTATGAGACTGAGCCCCCTTGTTTTAGGTTCCCTGACCAATGGAAACAATTTCTGTGTCTATCCTATCAAGCCCCTTCAGAATTTTCTAGGTTTATGATGAGATTGCTTCTCATTCTTCTAAACTCCAGAGAATATAAACTCAGTTTACTCAGCCTCTCATCATAGGACAACCCCCTCATCCCAGGGACCAATTTAGTGAACCTTCACTTAGCCATGTCCAATGCAAGTATGTCCTTTCTTAAATGTAGGGACCAAAACTGCACGCATTACTCCAGATGCGGGCTCATCAAAACCTTGTACAACCCTAGCAAAACTTCTATATTCTTGTACTTCAATTGCCTTGCAATAAAGACCAACATGCTATTTGCCTTCCTAATTGCTTGCTGCACCTGCAAGGTAACTTTTTATGCTCCTTTTACCAGCACACCCAAGTCTCTTTGAACATCAACACTTACAAGTTTCTCACCTTTTTAAAAAAATATTCTGCTTTTTTTATTCCTAAGGCCTTCACATAACTTCACATTTCCCTTTATTATACTCCATCTGCCATTTTGTTGCCCACTCACTTAACATGTCTACATCTCTTTGCAGCCTCTTTGTCCTCCCCACATCTTACCTTTCCACCTGGTTGTGTATTATCAGCAAACTTATATGCATTACCCTCTTCATCAGAGTCATTAATATAGATTGTAAATAACTGAGGCCCCTGCACTGATTCTTGCGGCACTCCACTATTCACTGCCCACCAACTTGAAAAAGCCTGTTTTCTATTCGTTAGCCAATCTTCTCTCCAATCCTCTATCCACGCTAATATATTACCTTATTTTACCTATTCACCTTTTGTGCAGCACCTTATTGAATGCCTTTTGGAAATCCAGGTGTACTACATCTACTGGTTCTCCATTATCTACCCTACTAGTTACATCCTCAAAAAAATCTAATAACTTGTCAAACAAGATTTCCCTTTAGAAAAACATTTGAATTATCCTTAGTGCATTGTTTAGACTCCCTTAATAATAGATTCCAGCATTTTCCCAACATCTGATAGGCTAACTGGCCTGTAGTTCACTGCTTTCTCTCCCTCCTTTCTTGAAAAACAGTGTAACACTTGCCAACTTCCAATCTAGTGGACCATTCCTGAATCAAAGTAATTTTGGAAAATCATAGCTAGCACATCCACTATCTGTACAGCTATATATATTAGAAGCCTAGGGCGTAGGACAACAGGTCCTGGGAAGTTGCTGGATTTTAATCCTTTAAATTTCTCCAATACTTTGGCCGGGATTTTCCGTGCTCACCAGCGTCAGGTGTGTTTGGTGGTGTGAGCGGACAATATGGTGCAATTGGTTTCACAACAGCGTGAAACCAGTTTACGATTGTCCACTCAGCCCGCCGATGACGAGCTGAGTTCTCTGCCATTGAACGTCGGGAACATCATTGAAACAAATCAGCATATCATTATTAGGCCTGCCCTCTGAGATCGCCCACCCATGTGGGTGGGAAAACACACTGACATCTTTCACAGTAGCACATAAACAACATGCACCTAGCGGACTGCACTTCACTCGGGACTTCAAGGTTTGTTTGCCAATCTTGCTTTGGTCAGAGCTCGGTCTTCAGTGCCAGGCTTCACAGACAGCACCACATCACTTTTAGGGAGGCCTCACAGCAGGTCTCTACCTACCAGATCAGCCATATGTGGGTGGTTTTTCAATGGCTGCAGGGCAAGAGCTTGCTTGGAGAAGGGGGAAAAGTGGCCTCAGGCAAGGAAAGAGACTGCAGGATGAGTGAAGGAGGGTAACACAGTTTGTGTGGGGGCACATGTTGATCTGTGCAAGTGCCTCCTTAGTCTCCAGAGGAGATGAGGCCAGATGACCATGTGAGGGTATGTGTGTGAGAATGGGTGGTGATGTTCCTTGAGCTAGCAGTGAGTGAGATGGGCTTGAGTGTGAGAGTTTAGAGTGATGAGATGGTTACCTTACCCTAGTGGCACGGATGAGATTATTCATCCTGTGTCTGCATTGGATGGCTGGCCTCTTCTGTGCAGTATTGGCACTGATCACAACCGCCTCCCAAGTCTGACTGGTCACACCGCTGCCCATCCTGCGGCCAGGCAGGGGGAAGTGGACATCACGACAGGCCTCCATGGCATCCAAAAGGCATTCCAGTAATGCGTCACTAAACCTGGGGGCTGCAGTCTTTTTGCCTTTTGTGGACATCTTCCCTGCAGTGGTCATAGGCTGGAAGCACTGAGATTAGGCTGGAAGCACTGAGATGTGTGTGTGGGGCTGGACTTTAACTATGGTGCCTGGCATGGCGGGAAAATGAGAGCCCGCCCGCCATTAAAACAGCGTGTTTCCCAGAAATGCATAACTAATATAGTAGGTTTGGGAAGATATGACGTGAAAACCTGCCATTGTGGCCAGCTGGTAAAATGTCAATTTACCTACCTGGTAGTGCACTTAGTGCAAATCTGGGATGATTCCGCCCTTTATTTCTGCTGATATTAATTTCCCTAATTTCCCCTCTCTTTTTAGCCCCTAGGTTACCGTCTATTTCTGGTGTGGAACTTGCATCTTCTCCTGTGAAGACAGACACAAAATATTTGTTCATGCCTCTGCCATTTCCTTGCTCCCTGTGATAATTTCTCCTGTCTGTGCTTCTAAGGGACCATAGTTTACTTTAGCTACTCTCTTCCCTTTCCTTTTTATATACTTATAAAAGCTCTTGCACTCTTTTATTTCTGGCTTGTTTACTTTCATGTTCTACTTTTTCCCTTTTTTTGGTGGCCCTTTTTGCTGGTTTCCAAAACATTCCTAATCCACAGACTTGCTATTGTTTTTTGCAATATTGTAAGTCTCTCCCTTTAATCTAGTACTATTCTGAACTTCCTGAGTGAGCCAGGGTTGAGTCGGTCTTGCTGAGTTTTTGTTCTTCAGTGGAAAGTATTTTTGTTGAACATTTTGAATTGTTTCTTTCCATGTTTCCCACTTCACTTATCTCCATGCCTTTTAGTCAATTTACCCAACTAACCTTAGCCAGTTCTTCCCTTTATAACTATGTAATTGGCTTTGTTTAATTTTAAGATTTTTGTTTGTGTTTGGAATAGGTCACTTTTAAACTTAACATGGAATTGAATGGTATAATGGTCACTATTTCCCAGTGGATCTTTTACTATGACATGACTAATTAACCCTACTTCATTGCACAATACCAGGGGGAGAATTTTCTCCCTGTCGGGGGGTTGTGCGCACAGCCAGTCGCTGCCTGCGATCAGCTGGGCGCTGCCATTTTACGTGAGCAGGCCAATTAAAGCCTGCCCTACGTGACGCGCTCCCTGTGCGGGTGTTGGCTGAGTTGGGGCCTGCGCTCTTTTGCGCAGGAATCTCCGAGGCACAGAGCTGCCTCAGAGATTAGTTTGTTTAAAAAATTTTAAAGGAAAAATACATTTTTAGGACATGTCCCTCAGGTGAAACTGTCACATGAGCTGGGACATGTCTCTGAATTTTATTGAAAAATTTTTCAAACCTTTAAAAACCTTCATGAAACCCATCCCGCCCATGGATGAGGTTCCATGGGCTCTTCACCTGCCCGCCAACCTTAAGGTTGGACGGGCAGCTCAGTTTGTTGATTTTAATTGATAGTTAACTGGCCTTAATAGGCCTTTGACAGTTCAGTGGGCGCGCAGCCGGCTCGGCTGTGTGCCCACTGAACTGCAAATCTGAATGACGCACGGTGGCTTCGGGACGTGCACCTGACGTCACTGCAAGTCATTTTACACCTTGGCAAGCAGGATCCGCCCCCACTCGCCGAGCCGAAGATTCTGCCCTAAATCTAATATAGCTTTATCCTACTTGGTTCCGCTATATACTGCTTGAAGAAACTGTCACAAAAACAATCTACAAACTCATCTTCTAGACCATTCTTGCCAATTTGATTGTCCCAGGCTATATGAAGATTAAAGTTATTACATTTCCTTTGTTACAGGCTTCAATAATTTCTTGTTTAATGCTCTGCCCAATGGTATAACTACCGTTAGGGGGCCCAGAAAGTACTCCCACCAGTGTTTTCTTAGTCTTGCTGTTCCTAATTTTCTACCCATACTGATTCTACTTCATGCTCTTCAGAGGCCAGATCCTTTCTCACTTATGTCATATTTTACCCCACCTCCTTTGTCATTTATGTCTGTCTGTTTTTTGTACGTCCTGATCCACCTTTCCTTTTTCAGGAGTCATTTGTGATTTATAATGCAGTTAATGACACAAGTGTTGTGGGATCATTGTTTTGTTTTATTATACACAGAACGGCACTTTAAAAATCATAGACAGAAAGAAACATATATTCAAACTTGCTCAGGGAGAGTACATTGCACCAGAAAAAATTGAGAATATCTACGTACGGAGTGAGCCTGTGGCCCAAGTGTATGTCCATGGAGATAGTCTGCAAGTAAATATGGATTTTTAATATCTTCAGTAATAAAATGAACTATAACAATTGTACTTGAACGTTTATCAGGTATTTATCTATTTACTATGTCACTTGAGCTAAAAACATTTTAAAATATTTTTTGGTTTATTTGCTTAAATTTTTTCTTTTTCTTTCTGCGCTTCCCATTTGTATTGTATTATATCTTACATTAGTTGCAGCAATACACTATTGTGTTGGGAGACATTAAATATGTCACACTGTTTATTATAGTGAGGCAGCATGGTACTGAGAAAAATTCCAAGGGGAGGATCCACCAAACGTAGTTACATTTTTTTTAAAAGTTAAAGATAGTATTAAACCTAAATAAAAAGCATATAATTGTGCAAGGGTGGATGACAGGTCAGAAGACTGGACAAAATATAAAAAAACAACAAAGAATAACTAAAAGATTAAGGAGGGAAAAAGTAGAGTACAAGAGAAAGCTAGCCAGAAATATAGAAACAATAAGAGTTTCTATAGATATTTTGAAAAGAAAAGAGTGAACAAAATGAGCATTGGTCCTACAAAAAGTGAGTCAGGAGAATTAATGGAAAATAAGGAGATGGCTGATGAATTGAACATTTTGCATCGCTCTTCACTATAGAGGATACAAGTTAAGATCCCAGAAATAGCTGTAAATCAGGAAATGGAATGGAGGGAGAAACTTGAGGAAATTACAATCGCCGAGGAAGTGGTACTGAACGAATTGTTGGAGCTGCGGGATGACAAATCACAGGTCCTGATGGATTTCATCCTAGGATATTAAAAGAAGTGGCTAGTGAGATAGTTGATCCATTGATTTTAATTTTCCAAAATTCTCTAGATGAAGATTCCATTAGATTGGAAACTAGCAAATGTAACTCCTCCCTTCAAAAAGGGAGGGAGGCAGAAAGCGAGAAACTACAGGCCAGTTAGCTTAACACCTGTCATAGGGAAAATGTTAGCTGTTATTAATGATATAGCAGGGCACCTGGATAAATTCAAGGTAATTGGGTATGAGTCAGCATGGTTTTGTGAAAGGGTAATCATGTTTAACCAATTTATTGGATTTCTCTGAAGGAGTCATGCACTGTGGATAAAGGGGAACCAGTGGATGTACTATACTTGGATTTCCAGAAGGCATTTGATAAGGTGCCAAATCAAAGGTTATCGCAGAAAATAAAAGCTCATGGTGTAGAGAGTAACATTTTGGCATGGATAGAAGCTTGGCTAGCTAACAGGAAGCAGAGAGTAGGCATAAATGGGTCACTTTCTGGTTGGCAAGATGTTCTTGTGGCAACCAGTCGTTACCGAGTGCTGGGGCCTCAACTTTTTACAATTTATATAAATGACTTGGATGAAGGGACTGAAGGTATGGTTGATAAATTTGCTGATGACACAAAGATAGGAAAGTGAGTTGCAAAGAGGATACAGATAGATTAAGTAATGGGCAAAGATCTGGCAAATAGAGTATAATGTGAGGAAAATATGAAATTGTCCATTTTGGCAGGAAGAATAAAAAAATAAGCATATTATCTAAATGGTGAGAGATTGCAGAGTCCTGAGATGCAGAGGGATCTGGGTGTCCCAGTTCATGAATCGCAAAAGATTAGTATGCAAGTACAGCAGGTAACTAAGAAAGCTAATAGAATTATATTGTTTATTGTGAGGGCGTTAACACCAAAGTAGAGGTTATGCAGTTCAGACCAGTACTCTTATTTCCCAGTTTTTACTGGGTTTATTTTCGCCTTCTGGGGCTTCAGTTATACAGGGCATTGGTGAGACCACATCTAGAGTATTATGTATCGTATAGGCCTTCTTATTTAAGGAAGGATATAAATGCATTGGAAGCAGTTCAGAGAAGGCTTTTTCAATTAATACCTGGAATGGTGGGTTATTTTGAGGAAAGGTTGGACAGGCTAGGTTTGTATCTGCTGAAGTTTAGAAGAGTAAGAGGCAAATTGATTGAAACATATAAGATCTTAAGCGGTCTTGACAGGGTGGACATAGAGTGGATGTTTCCTTTTGTGGGAGAATCTAGAACTAGGGGTAACTGTTTAAAAATAAGACAGAAAAGAGGAGATTTTTTTTCTGACGGTCGTGGGACTCTATCTTTGCCTCAAAAATATTCAAAGACTCTGCCTCAGCCACCTTTTGAGGAATGTAGATTCTTCTTAAGCAAGGTGGTGGTAAAAGATTATCTGGGATAGGTGGGAATGTGGAGTTGAGGTTACAATCAGATCAGACCTGATCTTTTTGAATGGCAGAGCAGGCTCAAAGGACCGAGTGGCTTACTCTCGCTCCTAATTCATATGTTCGTATGTACTGTGATAGGCAGCTAATGGAGGCAAGACCTTCACAACATGGAGGGAAGAAAGTGGAAAATGAGAAATCAACTTCAAACCAGCCCAAAACAATCTTGCCCACTTTCTAGAAGTTAGAGTAACTTTAGCAGAGTCCTTGAAGCATTTGAGTACTGTGTATGTTTATGGAAAGAGAATTAGAGGGAGAAAAATGGGTTACAATGGTGATCTTTGTGCGTCATGTGGTGAAAATGAGCATTCGTAAGAATGAAATATTATTCTTTTTCACTCAGTTAAATATGTTGTATTGCCCTATTCCTGTGCTTTAATCATAAATCAGTAGAGCTAACTGTAAACCGAAAATCACCCAAAAAGTTCAAGTTATTTAAAATATTTATAACAATCTCCCTTAAAACAAAAAATATATAAATAAAAAAACAAAAAATGAATCACATGGTGTATTGCTGTTTGAAGGATTTTTGTTTTGATGTTACACTCCATTTCACATTTTTATTTTATGATCACAATGTTGCATTTTATTGTAGATTTTCTTCTTGGGTAACACCAGAAAAGTTGGTGAATATCTGAACTTTCATGTTTAGAACTTAATTGCACTGTTGTATTCTGTGTAACATGTATACATGTTTTCTCTGTTTTGGTACAGTCCTTCTTGGTAGGAATTGTTGTTCCAGATCCTGAAGCCACAGAAGCCTGGGCAAGGAAAAGGGGATTTGAGGGATCATATGCAGAACTATGCAAATCAGAGGTATGTTTTTAAAAATGATATCTAGACCATATGCTGTGTTTTGACCTGGACATGATAGAGCCGTCAACACAATTTTACAGGAGCCTAACGCTGTTATACAGGGTTTGTTCTACACTCTTGGTGCATTATGTTAATAGGGTGACCTCTCTTGGTAGGAAAAAAGTACTGCATGATTTCAAAACAAAAACAGAATTACCTGGAAAAACTCAGCAGGTCTGGCAGCATCGGTAGAGAAGAAAAGAGTTGACGTTTCGAGTCCTCATGACCCTTCTATCTCTGCATGATTTCAACCTGTTTAATCAATATCCTGGATAATCCACATTCCTATTTGGGATGCATTTTCAGCTTCTGCTCCTGCCTGCTTTAGATGCTTATTAAAGCACAGTGAAGCTGCCACCCGGGCAGTGGGAAATGGTGAGGAGCTGTAAAGAGATGGGAACACTGTTTTATCTCAAGCAATTCTCATCCCTGCCTTCCCTAAATTTGCCATGAAATTGGTGACAGGAGAAACTACGCCACGAGATCTGCTGTGTTATATTTTTGATGTGGTGTGAGCTAAACAAAATAGATGCCACACTACAAAAAATAGTAAATTGTTTTTGCACATGCAAAGCTGGTATTCTGGTAATATATGAATTACGATTCATCTTAAAATATATTTCTTTGAATAACGTAACTTAAGAAATCAGAGCAGCTTTGATTTATTCTCTATGCAAGAGTTAATTTCTCCGATCAGGTAAAGTGATGATTCATTTGGACGTTCTGTGTTACTTAATAGAATGTATTGTTTACATTTAGGGTTTGAAAAAAGCTATTATGGAGGACATGGTGAAACTGGGGCAACAGGCTGGCCTTTATTCATTTGAACAGGTAAGGCAATATAAGCTGAAATTCTCCTCTTATTGACTATGGGGAAATTTCAGCTGTAGAATGATATGCAAAGATTGTTTTGAGTTTGAAATATTTTCTTTAAAAATTTGCTTTGTATTTGCTACTATAATTTATTTTGATAGTATCTTTTTAACAGGGAATTACAGATCAGTGAGCCCAACATCAGTAGTAGGGAAAATGCTACAGTCTATTATAAAGGATACGATACCAGGATACTTGGAAAATATCAATGGGATTAGACAATGTCAACATGGATTTATGAAAGGGGGATCATGTTTGACAAACCTCCTGGACTTTTTTTTTTTGAGGACATAACTAGTAGAATAGATAAAGGGAGAGCCAGTGGATGTGGTATATTTGGATTTTCGGAAAGCTTTGGGTAAGTCCCACAAGAGGTTAGTGTGCAAAATTAAAGCATATGGGATTGGCGGTAATATATTGGCATAGATTGAGAATTGGTTAGCAGACAGGACAAAGTAGGAATAAATGGGTCTTTTTTGGAGTGGCAGGCGGTGACTAGTGAGGTACCACAGGGATCAGTGCTTGGGCCCCAGCTATTCACAATATATATCAACAATTTGGGTGAGGGAACCAAATGTAATATTTCCAAGTTTGCTGATGACACAAAACTAGGTGGGAATGCGAGTGGTGAGGAGGATGTTTAGAGGCTTCAAGATGATTTAGACAAGTTGAGTGAGTAGGTAAATACATAGCAGATGCAGTATGATGTGGATAAGTGTGAAGTTATCCATTTCAGTAGGAAAAACAAAATGGCACAATATTATTTAAATGGTAAAACAAAAACAGAATTACCTGGAAAAACTCAGCAGGTCTGGCAGCATCGGCGGAGAAGAAATCAGTTAACGTTTCGAGCCTTCATGGCCCTTCGGCAGAACTGAACAGATGAGTTTAATGTTAAGGCACAATTCTTAGCACAAATTACTGAGACAGTGGTCCCTAGGTGAGTTTAGAAAGAAGAAGAAAATATATTTAAAACTTACCTTGCTTCTAACTTCAAAATGCTAGGCTTTTGGATGATAGGATGGTGAATGTGGGTTAGTTGATTGGGCAAGCAATTAAGTTAATTTATTAATTTAACAATTATTTAAATGTTTTTAAAATTGTAATGATCTTGTGAAACACATCTTTTTATCAAGCAAGTTTTTAACAGGTCAAAAATTTATGCTGAGTGATCCAAAGGTCTGCCAATTTTTTTTCTACAACCATCTGACAAAAATACAAAGCTCTGTAAACAGAGATAAAAAGACTTGTAATATAACTTCAGACTTTCTATTTTTAAAAATACAGGCAGAAAACAGTAAATGCACTCCAATTTTCCCTCACTCATGACATGTGCAGTAAATTAATGGGAGCAGTTAAAAAATGGGAGGAGTACACAAACTATAGCCTTGGTTAGTCCCATAACTCAAGTAACTTCAAACTAAAAGCAGTAGTAAACATTTGCTTGAGCTGCCATAGGTGGTGATCACAAGCTGTGTAAATAATTGTAGGTCATTTAGCTTACCTTTTATTAAATCCCTTTCTTGTGATCCAATTTCTATGATGTTCCAAATAAAAACTATTACTGGGGTCCAATAAAAATGCTGGTCTAGCTAGTGATGCCCATGTCCCATGAAAGAATTTGAGTCTTTGATAAGTATAAAATCAGACACCCTAACCCAAAATGGTTTTTAAATCCGCAATGGAAACCAATTTTAATGGTCCATTCTTGAAATGCTTACTTTATCTATTTGAGACCTGAACATCTGTTGCAAAATGCCCTCATTACACCACCATTCTCTGATCCATATTTAATCCTAGAAAGCTTTTATTTTTAAGCACAGAATTAATCATCATGGAATGAATAATGTTATCAAACTCAAAGAAGATGAAGCCCTTGACTGGATGGATTGCATACAAACATTTTAAAATAATCTAAGGAGAAGATAGCAGCAGCACTATTGCACATTCATTAGAAAAAGTTACAGTGCCAGAGAACTGGCAATTGGCTATTTTTATTGTATCTCCCTTCTTAAATATAGTTATATGTGCAGGGAACTATAGACCAGTCAGCTTAACATCAATAATAAGAAAAATAATAGAATCCCAACTAAAGGAGAGAATAGCACAACATCTAGAAATCAAAAATATATGAATAGTCAACATGGATTTCCAAAGGGAAAGTCTCGCTTGACCAACTGCATTGAATTCTTTAAAGAGCTAACAGATGCAGTGGTTGTAATATATTTAGGGTCTATAGATAGAGTTATTCTAGATTGCAGACTTCCAAAAGGATAAAGTACCACATAATGCACTAACGAATAAGGTCAGTGCATGCGGAATCAGAACAAATAGCTGAATGGACTTCTAGCTGGCTATAAGACTGAAAGGGGAGAAAGGGTAGCTTTTCAGAGGGCAGAAGGCAGGAAGTGGCATCAGAAATGATCAATGTCAGGATCATTGTTATTCACCATTCATATTACCACTTAGATTTTGGAATCAAAAACACAATTTCTAAATTTGAAGACAACACCAAATTGTGAGGGATAGTCAACATTGTGGAGGACTGCAAGAAGACATTAATAAACTTGCAGAATGGGCATATAATTGTCTAATAAGTGGATAAGTGTGAGGTATTACATTTTGGTAAGAAAAATAAAGAGGTCACACATTACTTGGGAATATAAAACTAAATGGGATAATCACTAAAAGTTGTTCTGCAGATCAACATGGCCATAACAAAAGCAAACCAAACACTAGGATTTACTTCTCGAGGAATAGAATTGAAAAATTAGAAGTTATGCTAAACTTGTGGGGTCTAACCAAGGTTTGATACAAGAAGTACTGTGTCAGTTCTGGCCGGCATATTATAAAAAGGATTCGGAGGGACTAGGAAGGTGCAAAGAAAAAAATTACGAGGACGATACCAGAACTGCACATCGATGAAGGATGGACAGCTTGGGCCTCATTTTCCTTGAAAAGGCAAGGCTGGGGTTGGATGAAAAGTGGAGTGGCGGTGGAGGATGGCAATGACATAATAGGGATTTTTAAAAGTATGAAAGGCTTTGATAGAGACAGAATTTTTCCACTTGTGGACAAGAGCAAATGTGAAGGCCATCAATTTAATGTGGTGACTATTAAATCAAATAAGGGGCAGGATTTTCCCTGCAGGCTTCTGGACCCTGCCATCAAGCTTAAATAGGGGTCAGAAACAGTCACTCGCCTGTCCTTTTCCCGGAACTGGCCAATTAAACCCAGAGGATGGGCTCACTGTCCAAATAAAGACAGCGGGCCCAGCTTTGAAGCAGCAGCAGGATGCCATGCCCTGGTAAGTGAGAGAGAGGGTGCCCAAAAATGCAGGCATCCTCTTTCCAACTTTTTGAAAATGTGAAATGAAAAATAGATGGAGCGGTTGGTCACTGTGAGGTCAGGGAGAAAGCCTCTGCACAGAGTGGCCTGCAACAGCAGCTGAAACCAGGAAGACAGGGGAGTGTTTTGGAGTGATAGCACCCTGGCTTGTCACCAGGAGGCCACTTCCAGACAGGTGAAGGGCCCAACAGCAGCTCTGAAGAAGGGTCATGCGGACTCAGGGCATCGGCTGTTTTTCTCTCCGCAGTAGGGCCTGCTGAGTTTTTCCAGCATTTTGTTTTTCTAGCAGGTCTTCCACATCTCTCAAGCTAGGAGAAAATTGGGAGATCTGAAGGTGGTAAAAGAAAACTTTAAAAATAGAGTGACTACATGAATAAATTGTCTGTTTGAACATTGTGATTTCTTGATTTCTAGGTAAAAGCCATCTATCTCCACTATGAAATGTTCTCTGTCCAAAACAGCCTGTTGACTCCAACACTAAAGGCTAAGAGGCCAGAGATGAGAAATTACTTCCGGAAACAAATTGAAGAGCTTTATGCTAATACTTCTATATGAAAATATTTGGAAGATGTCTCATGAAGAACATTCCTATTCTCATGTACTGATTATTTTTTGTGAAGTAATCATGACGTATAAATATAAAATATATTCTTTGGCAATATTCAGAAACCTATTAATTTTCTTCAGTCAACTGGAAGGTGTCTTGCTTAACAATAAGAACTCTTGTGTATAATAAAGTTTTGCGCTTTTTTAAAGCTGCAGTATGCTAGAGACAATTTTATATGTTCTTCAGCAGTGATATTTGCTTTGTTTATATGAGGATGACTAATAGCTTAAAATTGAAATGTACATATTTTGTAAAATTGAAAAATAAAAGTTAGGTTAAGGGTTCAGCACCTCTAAATGTCATTGATTATATTTGTAGATATAAAAATAAAATCAAAATACTGCAGATGCTGGAAATCTGAAATAAAAACAAAATGCTGGAAAAACTCAGCAGGTCTGACAGCATCTGCAGAGATAGAAATAGAGTTAATGTTTTGAGTTGGTATTGCTCGAGAGCTCTGAAGAATAATCATACGGACCAAAATGTTAACTTTGTTTCTTTCTCCACAGATGCTGCCATACCTGATTAGTTTTTTCAGCATTTTCAGTTTTTATTTGTTAGATATAAATATGTATATAACTCTATCTAAACATTTAATTTCCTTAACCTGGATGCATTCATAATTACATGAAGCAGATTTTGTAAGTTTATTTTTCCTCTAAACAAGCATTATCCTTTTCAGGTCTGCAGTAGCAATTTTGCATCAAAACCAAAAGTATATTTTATCATTCAGATAATTGTGAATACTATATATTCATGAGAATTCAGCATTAGAGATTTTCAGAAAATTTGTGAGTAATTTAGTGATTGTAAAGATTGAGTGCAGTATAAGGAAAATTCGTATTATTTGGCTTGAGGGTGTGTAGTTAGAATTAATTTGTTACTGTAGTCAGGCACTTAGTTTAGGCTTCTGCTTTGTTATGATCAAAACCATATTGTGGGGGAAAATAGGAATCTTTTTGGTTGTTCATTATGATAGAGCTGTAAAGTGGAATCAAGAACTGGGCTTACATTGCATCTACCTACAGGAAATCAATTTTCGCACCAATGTAATTTGAAAAGACAGGTAAATGCAGTGTGGAAAAAAAAAGTTGCATTTATATAGCACCTTCCATGCCTCAGACTATCCCAAAGTGTTTTGCAGCCAAGTTACGATGTTTGTAGTGTTGTCACCCTCATCGTCACTACTGTCACTGGGCACGTTCAGCAGCCAATTTGCTCATAAATGGATAAATAGGCAATTGATTTGTTCAGTACTGTTGAGATAAATGTTGGCTAGGACACTGGGGGAATCTCCATCTTCTTTGAAAATGGCCATGGGAGTTTTTGCGTCACCTAAATGATGTAAGAAAGGGTGTCAGCCTTGATTATTAGCTCAAATCCTGCGATAATCTTGTATTGGTGGCAAGTGTTATCACTGATTTAAGGCAGACACCTATATATTGCAATATCCTTCTTTGCCAGTCTTAATGGTGAGAAAAGCTAAGTCACTAGTCATCTTCCAACTATTTTCTTAGGGTTGAAACATGAAAATGAAATCCTGATTGATACAGAAACCTGAACTTGAATATAAATATAAGATTGAGCTAAAATAAATCCTATTTGGATTATCTCTATCCCAAAAAGGTGGATGAATTTCTGGTTAGAAATGGGAGTGAGAGTTATGTACAGATCGAGGTGATCAAATATCCTACAGCATATAAATATTTCAAAGCTGTTGTAAACATGAAGGGGCTTGTCAATGAAAGCAGCTGATCAAGGTTTAGACAATTATTTAAGAATTCCACTTGATGTGCCTTTGTAGTCCTACTAAACATTTGGAGACTTTATGGTAGCATGTTTTAACCTCCAATTTGTTTTCTCCCCGAGTGTGAATGTAGGTTTAAGCCAGTGGAAAGGTTAAACACCGAGGGCAGACACTTGCACACCAGTGTAAATATCAGGGGCGAGCATTCCTCTGCTTAGCTGGGGCTTGCCACTTCAATTTTTTGGCTGACAGTCTTTAATTTTTAAGTATGCCTCATACTAATTGAGGTGTGAAACTGGTGAAGCTAAAACACAGGACTACTTGCATGCCAAACAACAAGAACAGCATGTGATAGACAGAGCTAAGCAATCCCACAACTAACAGATCAGATCTAAGTTCTGTAATCCTGCCACATTAGTTGTGAATGGTGGTGGACAATTAAACAACTCACTGGTGGAGGCTCCACAAAGATCCCCATCCTCAATTATGGGGGAACCTAGCACATCAGTGCAAAAGACAAGCCTGAAGCTTTTGCAACCATCTTCAGCCAGAAGTGCTGAGTGGATTATCCATCTCTGCCTCTCTCTGAGGTCCCCAGCATTACAGACACCAGTCTTTCAGCCAATTTGGTTCACTCCATGTGATATCAACAAATAGCTGAAGGCACTGTATACTGCAAAGGCTATGAGCCCTGACAACATTTCGGCAGTACTGAAGACTTGTGCTCCAGAACTAGCCATGACCCTAGCCAAACTGTTCGAATGCAGCTACAATGCTGGCATCTACCCCACAATGTGGAAAATTGCCCAGGTATGTCCTGTCCACAAAAAGCAGGACAAATCCAACCTGGCTAATGCCGCCCCATCAGTCTACTTTCACGCATCAGCAAAGAGCTGGAAGGTGTTGTCAACAGTGCTAGCAAGTGGCACTTACTTAGCAATAACCTGCTCACTGACACTCAGTTTGGCTTCTGCCAGGGCGACTCAGTTCCTGACCTCATTGCAGCCTTGCTTCAAATATGGAAAAAAGAGCTGAATTCAAGGGGTGAGGTGAGAGTAACTGCCCTTGACATCCAGGCAGCATTTGACTGAGTGTGGTATCAAGCAGCCCTAGCAAAACTGGAGTCAACGGGAATCAGGGGGAAAACTCTTCACTGGTTGAAGTCATACCTAGCAAAAACAAAGATGGCTGTGGTTGTTGGACGTCAATCATCTCAGTCCCAGGCCATCACTGCAGGAGTTCCTCAGGGTAGTGTCCTAGCCCCCAACCATCTTCAGCTGCTTCATCAATGACATTCCCTCCATCAGAAGGTCAGATATGGGGATGTTCACGGATGATTGCACAATGTTCACCATTTGCAACTCCTCAGATACTGAAGCATTTTGTGCCCATATTCAGCAATACCTGGACAATACTCAGACTTAGGCTGATAAGTGGCAAGTAACCACACAAGTGCCAGGCAATGACCATCTCCAACAAGAGTTTCTAACCATCTCCCCTTGACACTCAATGGCATTACCATTGCTGAATCCCCACTATCACCATCCTTGTGATTACTGTTGACCGTAAACTGAACTGGTCCAGACATACAAATACTGTAGCTACAAGATCACGTCAGAGGTTGGGCATTCTGTGGAGAATAACTCGTCTCCTAACTCCCCAATGCCTGTCACCACCTACAAGACATAAGTCAGGAGTGTGATGGAATGCTTTCCACCTTCCTTGAGTGCAGCTCCAACAATGCTCAACAAGCTCGGTACCATCCAGGACAAGGTAGCCCATCTACCACCTTAAACACTCACTCCCTCCACCATCAGTGGCAGCAGTGTCTACCATCTACAAGATGCACTGCAGCAACTCACTAAGAATCCTTTGACAGCACCTTCCAAACCTTCAATCTCTACCACCGAAAAGGACAAGGGCAGCAGTGCATGGGAATACCACCACCTGCAAGTTCTCCTCCAAGACACACACCATCCTGACTTGGAACTATATCACCATTCCTTCACTATCGCTAGATCAAAATCCTGGAACTCCCTCCCAAGCACATTGTGGATGTACCTATACAACATTGACTACAGCAGTTCAACAAGGTGGCTCACCACCACCTTCTCGAGGGCAATTAGGGATGGGTAATAAATACTGAACCCAAATCCTGTGACTGAATTTTTTTAAAAGGCAGTGCTTCCATCCATCTCTAGGAGGAATTCCTGCCTAATAAAGCTGCCAGCTATTGGAGGCCAGCAGCTCTGCACATCAGCACCAGCTGGAGTGGTGGCTGGAGCTGTGGCCACTGCTAGTGCTGCAGGTAAGCCAAGGAAGTGGCGTTCAGCAACGGACCTGGACATCCAGGTATGTCCGGGTTCTCAATGGGCCTAGGCTGACAGGTTACGGCAATGGGGTGTGGAGAGGCATGTTCGACAGTAACAGTGGGGGGAGTGTGGATATGGGGAGGCAAAACTGTGGGGAAGGGCCTTTGATTGGCACTGGGGCCCTGGCAAGAGGCACCCTTTTAATGGGCTAGCAGCCCACAGGGTTAAACCTGCCAGGCTGCATATTGAACGCCAGCTTCTCCTGTCACTTGTTAAATCAGAGTGGCAGCAGGATGAGGCCATTATTTGGATATCAGTTGCCCACTTAAGGGCCTAAGTTGGGCTATGGGCAGACAATCCACCCAATGCCTCCCGTTCCATTCGTAAAATCAAGATGGACGGGGGGGGCCAGCTGGCTGGCAGTTGACACAGTGACAATGGCATGCAACCCTATGGTATTTTACAGGTCCACCCACCTGCTTTCCTGCCAGCAGGTGGCCTGTAAAATTTAACCTGCAATTATGCAACACCATAGCTCTCTACCCATTTTTCTTTTTCACACATTGGGGTAGATTTTTGACTTCAATCAAATTACAGTTAGCCAAATTTTACAAAGGATTTGTGATCGCCCTGTCAGATTACCATTCAAGTGGTGAAGCCAAAAATCATAACTATTACCTATAGTTCTGTGTGTATGAATCTGGCATGTGAAATTATCATTTATTAATAAATATTTGAAAGTGGCAATTACCTTTGCAGTCTTCGTGATATCAACATATAGTGCTATGAATTGATAGGGTATGAATTCACATATGCAAGTTCATCCTCATTAAGGTCCCAATATTATCCACGCCAATGAAGGAATGTGCCAAAAAGGAAAGGCATTTCCCTTACAATGTAAGATTGAATGGAGAGTCAACATAAGATTGCATCCAAAGACCTCATAACTGTCAATTAAAGCAGTATTGGCAGAAACCAAGAAGGAGATGCTCTCAACTATAGATAGTGTTCAGAGGTTGGAAGGTTGAATGACTGTTTTCTATCTGTGAAAATTCAATAATGGCTGCCATGTTTACAGAAACATTGACCGAATTACATTGGAAAGTGTTACACTGAATTTATTATTTTAAATGTGAAGATAAGTTAAAATTTTGGAGCTTCAATATTTTATAAAACACAGGGAGATTCTCACTAGTTTAGCAAAAACACTTGGTCAATAATGGGGGAAAAAAATCATTTGCCAACACTGATATGCAACCTTGATGGGAATACAATTTACCAAAAGCAAAGTGCCATTTGAAACATGTCCCTGGGTTGGATTTGAGTGGCACAGTTGGTCAGTACACTGTCATTCCATCTATATAACCTAAGTTTTAGCTCAGCTTGGGTCGAAGGATTGAATTCATTCTAATGCTTCTAAGCAACCTATGTAAAATCATCTTGGAGCACTAAAATTTTATTGAAAATTGTCAATGACAATGAACTTAACTTGCTCTTGCCTACATTTTTGTTCACAAATGTCTGTTTCAGTGGTGAGCTTTGATTTGAAGAAAAAAAATCATGGTATGCATAAACCCTTAATTCAGTAGTTTGGTAGAATCTATTCTGAATTCACCAATGGGGGTTACATTCTGCTTCAAGATTTCAATTAAACTTGAGTGATCTAAAGCCAATCAGAACGGAACTTAAAGGTTTTAAATGGCTCTGAATCTTAAGAATCTGCAATGTGTCTCAAAGTTTAAATATTTAAAAGCATTCCCATATACTTCATTATAACTTTAAAGAGAGCCATCTTTATTAACAAATACTTTGTAGACGTTTTGATCTCGCAATGTGATGACACAAACTATTGAGGTGTGAAAACGCCACTATAACCCTTGTGTATGATAACACCATGATGAAAAGAATACCTGACTTTTCTTCATACCTATGATAAAAGTTTTATTCCTTTAGACAAAGGGTGTGTAGTTCTTAAAACATTTTAGTCGAAATTTGAAATGAAAGCAGCATTGTTTTTATTTTCAAATATATTGCAGCTTTAAAAGAGATCAGATAAAGCACAAATAATATTGTACATAGGATATTGTATTCCTACTATAAACTGCAGAGAATGAATAAAAACAGTATTTTTGCATGACAGCAAGTCAATCAACATCTTTACATTATGCATATTTCTGTAATGTAATTATATTGCAAAGAATATTTCAAATTCAAATAAAGAAAAATAGTTACCAGAATAAAAATATTTACATCAGTTGATTAACTGTTTAAAACAACCAAATAATATTTTGCATTAGTTAACTTGTAAATGAAGTGAATGCAGTCAATATGATCATTTATGTAAATATCTATAAATATCATTATCCAAATAATATAACTACAAAGAGATGGTTTTATGTGGATGTACATAATTTGAATGTAAAAATGCAGAAATGCAAGATAACGTGAAAATTCTTCATCTTATTTGGTTAGAAAATGTGGACAATTATCTTTAACAAATTTTATGTCCTTCATAAAGTTATGTAAAACTGGCAACCATAAAATATGCTTTTGTTGGTCTTTATGATGGAAAAAAATATTTTTGAGCATATTCAATGAAAAAAATGGGACATATGTCCCTTCACATTTTACAGTTTAATGAATGAATTCAATAAATTAGCTCCATAATTTTTTTTAACTTTTTAGGTATTCTTTCATAATGTTGTTCAGGGAGAGTTTGGTTTTTGGAAAACCGTTGCAATATTTAGTTGCTAATCCAGCATGTCCCTTAAGGTTACTGCTTAGGTACTCCTTATGGGGAAGTTGTCTGAAAAAGTCCCAAGGCTCATGGCAAGTTCTCTAAATAGCAGCTGCTTGACTACTCTCATTGTAATCCTGATACCTCTCTAGGTTATTTTAAAATCTAAAAAATAAGAACCGAAAAATGCCGTGTTTCTTTCTCTTTATTATGTTTGTAAAAACTTCTTAATTTGTGATTTATTGACATTTTATATATAGTAATATAGTTAGAGTTTCATGTAATTAATTTACAAGAGGTCCAGTATTACATTAGGTTAATTTTTCCATAATCTCATTGCTTGAATTGTTTGTGCTGCTAAGTATTTGCACTTTGACAGATGAATCTGATTTTGTTTTTCCATCACTCTAAATTCCTTAATCAAATGTTTGTTTTGCACATCTTCACACTTTCTCCAAGGGAAAAGAGTATGGAGTGTTGGAAGGATTTGCAGGCTGAATAACAATCTAATAAACTGCATTGTGAACACTACAGTGGCCATTAATACCTGGGACTGGATTAATGCAGCCCGTCGGGATAGGAAACATGGCAGCCGGACCCACTTAATCGTGGGAGAGGCCACATGTCAGTCTTTCAGTGGTGGGAAAACCTTCCTTTATGAAGTTGGAGGTAGGAATGGGCCCATAGAGGAAACTGGCTCATTAGTAAGTCAATTGACACCAATTATCCCTGAGCCCACTGGAATTTACATGAGTGGCACAGCTTTCCTGTGCTTCCAGAAGGCCGCCAAGTAAACCCAACAAGCACTTAATCTGGTCGGGCCTCTCCCTCAGAAGCAACATTGGTTTCCCACCAGTTCTCCAACCAGTGGACCAAACCTGCATCGATTATATTAAATACTGCCCCATAGTGGAACTTGCAGCTCAGAGGCAGAAGTACTACCATCTGAGCCATAAGATCTCCAGATAAATGGAAATGAGCATTTAGCATATTACCTCTATTGTGGGCCCCAGCCATGTTCTGCATCATGTTATGGGATATTTTAATGCTACATCTATTGATATGAAAATGAACTAAACCAAATATGGAAGATTTAAAATCATTTCTATGAACTGCTTTCTGAGAGAAATGTTTTTGTGGTCTGTGTGTGTGTGTATTTGGTGGGAGCTTGAGAGAGTAGAATTGGTATAGTTAAGCTTCTGCTCAATCACGACTTCTCAAAATGTTGATGGTGACAGACATGGCAATGAGTTGTGATATTGAAGGGCAAGAAGAAATTGTTGGGTTTCCTCTTGTTAGAGATGGTCATTACTTGGCACTTTTATGATGAGACTGCCAAAGGCTACTTGTTAGCCCAAGTTTTGGTGCTGTCCAAGTTGTGCTGGCATAGGCTGCTTCATTATCAGAGAGATTGTGAATGCCTCTGTGCAATCATTAGTGAATATCTCTCCTGATAACTTATGAAAGAGGAAAGGTCATTGTTGAAGCTGAAGATGTTTGGGCCAAGGACGCTTTAATGAGGTACTGCTGCAGCAATAACCTGGGACTGCAATGACTGACGACATGACAGCCACAAAGCTCTATGCTGTTTTATGGTCCTGATTCTCAACAATCAAATGACTGTTTAAATGTCATTGATTGTCTCAATACCTCAGTATAGGGATTCTGACATGTTACAAGATGTGAAAGAATGCCTAGGGAACAATCCCACGACCATCATAACCATACCTGAGGCCAATGTTGAGGATTAAGGAAAGAAATTGAATAAGACTGAGGTAGTTGAAGATTATATCACCAATAATGGGCAAAAGGAGAGAGAATGCACAGAAGATCAATGTCTACTGAAGGGGATATAAGGTTACAGTGAGAAGGTGGCGAGAAGTCATGGAGGGATGTGAAAATGAGCAGTTTAAGTTCCATGTGTTGCGGAATGAGACCCAATGTAAGCCAGTGAGCAATGATGGAAAAGCAGGACTGAGGGTAGGATAGGATAGAAGCAACTGAATTTTGGATAAGTTAGAGTTTTTGGATGGTGAAAATGGCAATAGGGATGTTGGAGAAAGTAAATCTGGAAGAGCCAAAAATATAGATAACAGTTTCAACACTGCTGGGATGAACTTAGAATGGGGGTCTTATGGGGATTAAAATCAGTGATGTTGATGATTGATAGCATGTAAGAATTGAAGTCTGGCTCTGAGTTGAACCAGGACATTAAAGTTTTGCATGACCTGATTCTTGTCTAGTGAGTCACTGGCTAGGATATTTCGGATGGTGGGCTTCCCATCCCACCATCCGAAAAGTTGGCGGGGAATGTCTACCCCGTAGCCATTTCACACTCCAATGAGCATTAATTGCCTGCAGGGGGACTTCTGCCCTCACTAGGAAGTCATGCCTTGGAGAGCTGCTGGTTAATCTGATTGGCTGGCAGCTCTCTTGTTCCTGCAGCAACAAAAGCTATAGTGGACAGAAGTGGATTTTCATGAAGTGCACTGAGCCTAAGTGCATGTAAAGATGAGTTTTCAGAGTCTCTGGGCGTGGATGGTAGGGAAGGCCTGGAAGAGGTGGTTAATGGGGGATTAGGTTATCAGGGCACAGGTCGGGAGTGGAGGGAGGCCCAGCGGCCACCACACCTTAAGGGGGAGGGGGGGTTCCCAAAGTTCGAAGGGGACTTCTGATGGAGGCGATCTCCACTTCCCAACCAAGGCCTAAATCCGATCATTTTCAGGTTTCCCCCACACCCAGGAAATCCTCCCTCCAGCCTAAAAATTGAGGCAGGGTGGGAAACGGCCCTTATGTGGTCAATAATTGGCCATTTAAGGGCCTCAATTGGGGCAAGGGCAGGCGGCCCGTCCGAGGGGCCATAAAATCGCTGAGAGGCCAGGGAGGACAGGAACTCCAGCAGAAAGCCCAATCATTCGATTTCACGGTCCTTCCTCACCTTAAAACTCACCAGTAGGGGAGCATGAAATTTAGGCCACTGGGAAGAGGATGGAATCACTGATGAGCGAGTGAAATTCATTTGGGGCAGTAAAAACGATGACTGTGGACTTCTCAAAGTACAGTTTGAGGAAGTTTTGACTCATTCGTGACTTAATGTCAGACAATTAGTCTGACAATGCTGTGGTCATTGTAGGGTACAGGGAAGTGGTGATAAGTCAGCGCTCAATGTCATCAGCTAACCCCATGCCTGTGCGTATCGCTGACAGCCAGCATGTGGATGAAGAAGGTGCCTAGGGCAGTTTCTTGACCGTCTCCAGAAATGATAAGTCAGAAGATAAACTCCAGGTTGAGTATCCTTTATCCAAAGACCTCAGGGCCAATTTACATTTCAGATAATTTTGGTTTTCGGAAACCACATTATTGTATTGAAATTTACATTACAATAGCCTAAGCCTAGGCTAGCTATAGCCTAAAGTAATTAAAATGACTAGAAATGTATGTATCACTGAATAATAAATAGAGGGTGCCTGTAATAAGTTTCTTTTTGACATCTTCACCACAAGGTAAACAGTGCAAACAATTAGTCTTCCCATGGTAAAGGTCAATGAGGTTCAAAAAATGTGCAGTTTTTGGGTGTGTTAGGTTTTAAGGAGGGAGAGAGGTAAAGAGACAGATAAGTTTACAGATGGAATTCCACAGTTTTTTGAAGGGTCGTGAGGACTCGAAACGTCGACTCTTTTCTTCTCCACCGATTCTGCCAGACCTGCTGAGTTTTTCCAGGTAATTCTGTTTTTGTTCCACAGTTTAAAGCCTAGCCAGCTAAGGGCATGTCCACCTATAGTGGAGTGGTTAAAATTGGGATGCAAAGGAGGGTAGAATTGGACCCAGAGATCTCAAAACCTTATAGTCAGCGGAGGCTGCAGAAATAGGGAGGACCAAAGTCATGGAAAGATTTGAAAACCAGAATAAAAAGTTTAAACTTGAGATGTTGCTGGATGGGAGCCAATAAAGGGCAGTGAGCACAGGGCAGGGGGTGTGATGTGTGCATAGGACTTGGTGAGAGGACACGAGCATCAGAGTTTTGAATGAGCTAATGTTTATGTAGGGTGGAAGATGGGAGGCCAGCCGTGAGAACATTGGTTGACTGAGCCCTGGCCTTTGAGATTTCCTCCCTGGACCACTTTACCTCTTTCTCCCGCTTTGGGGCATTCCTTGAAGCCTATAGGTTCTCTGGGCTTTTGGTCATCTGTCCTGTTGTCTCCTTGTATGCATTGATGTCACATTTTGTTTGGTAGTCACGCCTGTGAGCTGCCTTGGGACATTATGTTGCATTGAAGGCACTATATAAACACAAATTGAAGTTATTTGGGGTGAGCTGGGAGAATTTGGTATTTTATGACCTTAGGTCACATTACACTGTGTAATTCAAAATGTGTTAAAGATGATTGAGTTGATTGCATCGTTTTTTTATTACAAGATTCAGGAATTTAATCAATGATGTTGAAATTGAATGTTATAATTTTGTTCATTTCACTATTGTTACAATCCTAGACCAGACCCCGAAGTTTTTGGTAAGTCTGGTTAGGGACTAATAACATTTTGTTTAAAGTAGACAAAGATTCAAGACACTTGCCCAGTGAATAAAGCCACAAGATTCCACATGTTTTAAATAAACAAAAATAAACTTTACTATACAAGGTCAGAAAGATGAAACAATTTACAATATCTAGCTTATACTCTAACATTCAGGGTAAGTATGAGGTACATGTGAATTAACAAGCCAACTGTGGTTGAACACATCACACTACACAATAAATGGCAGATGTGACCAAGACAGAGTCCATGGATTTCTTAACAACCCACCCAAGTGTCAGTAACACTGTGAGTCAAACAATCTCACTGAAACTCTGTCTCCCTTATGATGACTTCCAGTCTTCACCTTCGAAGATCTAACCTAAGAATTCTCTCCAAAAATTTCTTGGATAGGATCAACAACAGCCTACCTCGCACAGTTTCAATCTTGTCTCCTGAGATTCCATTCCCCTGGATTCCCGAGTATACACTCAAGCACCAGATCACAAACACAACTTCAGCTCTTCGACCATGTCGAGCAGAACCCCACTGCTCCGAAGTGGTATCTTTTCCCTAATGGCCCGCAGCATGTAGTCACCAACCTTCGGCTGCCTTCTTCACTTAGTCTGCTCTGCAGTGCTTTTTTTCTGTTTGGAGCCTGTTTCTCTGTTCATCTCTTAACTGAATTGGGATATTTTCCTGTCCCTGTGCAGCCTGATCATGGTCTGCGCTTGCACAAAAGCTCCAAGGATAATCGGGAGTTGAAGTTCCTGACCTCCACACTCAACGTTCAGGTAAGCTTGACTTTCATAACATTATTTAAAATTTATAAATGGTTTAGTTTGTATTCCTTCGGAATATATCAGTTTGATCTCTCTTTAAACTGTTTGACTCTAAGGGAATCAAGGAATATGAGGGTAGTGTGTGAAGGCTGAATTGAAGTAAAAGTTCAGCCATGTTCTTATTGAATAATGGCACAAGTTCAAGGGGTCACATGGCATACGCCTGCTCCTATCTCTTATGTTTCTCTGGGTGAGTCAGGCTGGAGGGATGCTATGATCACAGTCACATAGTATGTGATTTCTGGTCTTAATTATGGCTGTTTTGGTAACATAGCAGGGGAGGGGGAGCTCGTGGGAGGGATTCAAATAAAAAATTGTGGGAAATATTGGCATGGATTTGTGAAACAAAACCACATTCAAGGACTTTAGAGAGGAAAGGGAAGTTGGGGATGAAGCGATAGTTTGCAAGTACAGAGGGATTAAGACTGGAACTTTTGAGAAGGGTGATTGTGGCAGATTTGAAGGAAAGGGAACGATTAACAATATCAACTACCAAAGGGGCCAGGAAAGAAAGTTGGGTGGTCAGTCATTCGGACAGCCAAGGGAGCAGTAGGTGCTTCTCATGGACAAGATGAGTTTGGAGAGGCCAGGATGGGAGATGGGATAAAAACTGGCGTCTTTGAACATGCTATCACTTCCCAAGACTCTGCCCATCTTTCCTGCAACTCCATGTTTGAATCTCTCCAATCAGCTATCCACACTCCCACCACCAAAATGGCTCTAACTAAAGAAATAAATTACATCTTCTATGACTGTTACCATTATGCACTATAACTTCTCATCCTCTTTGTAGCTTTTTACAAGGTCAACCACGCCATCTTTCTCCAAAGTCTCTCCTTAGTTGTCCAGCTCAATGGGACTATCCTCACTTATTTCTACTCTTACCAATTCAGTCAAAACCAGAGCATCACCAGCAATGACATATGTTCCCAACAGTACAATGTTTCCTGTGTCCCCCAAGGATCTATCCTTGACCCCCTGTACTTGCACACTGATGACAGCCAGCTCTACTTATGCATTACTTGTCAATCTCTTTATTGCCTCTGTGTTGTCACTTTTTAAAAATCATTTACAGGATGTGGGCGTCGCTTGCTGGGCCAGCATTTATTGCCCATGAAGGTGCTGGTGGGGGTCAGATTTCTTGTTTAACATGTAGTCTTGGATGAGCCAAAATTTCCTCCAGTTGAACATAAAGACTGAATTCAACATCTTTGGTTCCCATCACAAACTCTGTACCCTTAGCACCAATTCCATTCTCTTCCCCAGCCGCTGTTTCAGATTGAACCAATTGGTCAGTAGTTGATCAGAACCAGGATTAAAGGATCAGGAGATAACCTAGGAAACAGTAAGATGGTACGTGAAGAAAAAGTGCAGAGTACTGAAGGTATCGGTGGTAGGAAAGTTCAGGACTCTGGGATGAGTAAGAGGATGAGGATAGGAATGGAAGGTGTCAGCAGAGTAAATTGCATAGTCTCAATCTTAGGGAAGAAATTCGGGAGCTCCTTGCATTTGGCATTGGAGTTGAGGAAGAGCACAGGGAAAAGAAATTTGAAGAGGCAGTTTGTCATCAAGAAAAGCAGCTATAGGTTTTCAGATAGTTCTACAGTAGGTCTGGTGTGAAGACGTAGAAGCATGGTAATGCATAACATGGTTGAACTAAGACTAGACCTACGCACTACACGTAGGTATACATAGCTTTGCAAATCTTTGGTTTAAGGGAATGAAGATGGTGAATGTGCTGAGGGAATTGAAGGGGAAGCCCAGAATATAAGAAGTTGGGAAATTGAAAGTAGTAAGAGAACTGGAAGGACCCTTTCAAGAGCAGATGGTAAGGATGGATTAGGTTTGATTAAAAGCAGGGAGAGGTCATAATAGCTTCATCAGTGATTTGAATTCTTGGTAGTGGAGAGATCATTATGGAATAGTGAGGTAGCAAGATGTGATGGTGCATGTGGATTGGAAAAATTAAAGCGGAGTTATTTAAAAATCCCAGAGGGAAACTTTAAACAACTGCCATAACCTATAATTTTGTGTTATGTTTGAGATGTGACTCTAAATTCAGGAATCAGATCATCAGTTCTTGACGTTTTACATTAAACTAATTGAAACATTTTATTAACTTACAAAGGTTAAAATATATGGCTATAAATTACTATCATAACTTTTAACGAATTCCCAAACTAATCTCCATTAAGGCAAAAGCAACCTATAGACTTAACCAAACACCAGACAAAGCATTTTCACTTTGAATTCAAAATGAGGTTCTTTCATTTTGGTTGCTGTGGAGTCAGTTGGAGGCTTGCAGTTGCCTCTTGATTTGGGAGATTGTATGAGAGTAGAAAAGCAAAGGACCTAGAGAATTTCAGATGTCCCTAAGAATGTGTAGTTAGTGTAGTGACTAAGGGAGCAGGGACAAGACCTTGGCAAGAAAGTTGGTTATGTGCCTCAGGAAAGACGGCTCCTACAAAGGTATGAGTTGGTAATTAAGGAAACTCTTTTGAGTTATCAACAGTCACAGATTGCAACTCTTTCGAGTACAATCACAGTTCTTGGTTTCCGGGAGTGGGACATGAACCCACAACCCTCTGATTCAAAGGCGAGGGTGCTATGAACTGAGCCACAGCTGATTAAGGAAACTCTTTCGAGTTACCAACAGTCACAGATTGCAACTTCTTTTGAGTACAGTCACAGTTCTTGGTTTTTCCGGGAGTGGGACATGAACCCACAACCCTCTGATTCAAAGGCGAGGGTGCTATGAACTGAGCCACAGCTGACACCTCATGCTAATGGATTAGGCAGAAATCAAAGCAGAGTTTAAAGGAAAAGAACATTTCATCACTGTTACAATTTTAACAAGTGCTGGAATTGACAATCAGGTAGGCAAACTTCAATGAGGGGAAGGATTGGCCACCTATTATTGGCCCACACAAGCTACCACGACCAGCTTGTCAACAGATTCATCAATTATGTGGTCATAGATGAAAAAGGCGGATTTTCAGAATGGTTTGCTGACTGCATATTTGAGTCTATCGATTTTCTTTCTCGATTTGAATTTGAGGGATTCAAAATAAACCTCTCCTTCCCTGGTTCAGAGTGGGGAACATTTTTCCACTTATTACCTGTTAATACAAGCTGGAAATGATCATCAGCTGGTGGTAACTCTATAACATCAATCTCTTGAGGTGAGCCATGTGATTTACTGGAACCAATGTGGCAAAGAGCAGACTGCTTTGTGTGTATGGATAATATTTCACGGAAGAGGGGGGAAAGACTGGCTAGGTAGGTAGTCCGCTTTTACCTTGGTACTTCGGCTGCACACATTTTTCACACAATTAGATTCTAACCGTTTTAATGAAAAGCACTGGTAAACCAAATGGATGGCGAGGATGATGAACAAAGACAGGTCGCTCCCCCATTTACTTCTGGATCTTTATAATTAGGTTTTGATGGAAGTTCAGTCAGTGAGAACTTTATCTAAGAAACAATCACGACTCGAGCCGCAATCCCGCTCCCATCGTGACACCGATTCATTTCCGATTTGTAGTGAAAGATCCCGCCCCGTATTGCCATGTCCCCCTCCCGCCCCCACGGGGACACGCTCCTTCTCTACCTCCCGCCCCCACGGGGACACTCTCCCTCTCTCTGTGTTGTCAGTGGGCAGCTCTTGCTCCGACTGCGAAACAACCGGCCACGCGCTGCGCTCTCGCTTTAAACGGTCGGTGTGGAAGCAGCCGCGCGCCGGTGTCCTCAGTGACGTCACAGAGGGCGGGGCGGGGCGGGGCGGGGCGGGCGGAACCGCCGTCAGTGTGGAAAGAGAGAGAGAGAGTGTGAGTGAGGCACCATTTTACTGCTGAAATCCAGTGTCCCTCTTCAATACCTCTCACTTGGAAAGTGTACAGATTTATATTTTTTATTTAGTAATACATTTGTTTATGAAAATGCATTGTTTTTTGGAGGTGTATGATGTTATGGTGGGGGTGGGTTGGGGAGAGAGAGAGATGTTTTGGACTGAGATTTGTTCAGTTACTTGCTCATCAGCTATTGGAAATGGGTGTAAAACCTTATCAAGCCTTGTCTGGTTTTGTGCCGTTCGGCCTCGGTCCTTTCAACTTTGGCAGTACTGCCCGTGAAGGAGGACGTGCAAGTGGCTCATCATTCTCCTTATTTAGAATGAAGAGGTGATACTTATCAGAAGAACTGGGCTGGGGACTCTTTTAAAAAAAATATGACCAGATAAAGCTCTTTAAGTCCATGAAAAGGTTTGATCATGTAGACGGAGAGATGCTTTCAAGAGGGAAAGCAAAACCAGGGGCCATCAGTAAATCCAATAGGACTTTCAGGAGAAACTTCAATCAGGCAGTGGTTAGAATGTGAAACTTCCTATCACAAGAAATACTTGAATGCCTCAAAGGAAAAGTGAATACGCACATTAGGGAGCAAAGGTTAGATGGGATAGATTCAGAACACATCTAGCAATTTGAAAGTGGGCATCCATGAGGTATCATGGGCAATCTACAGTAGCAGAATTGTATTTAACCTCATGCGCTGACATATCTTTCATTTTTTTCATTACCATCAAGTCAAGGGATCAACCCTGGTTCAATGAAGAGAGCATGCTAAAAGCAGCATCAGGCATAGCTAAAAATGAGGTGTCAACCTGGTGAAACTACAACAAAGGGCTATTTGCATGACAAATAGCAGAAGCAGCATATGATAGGCAGAGCTAAGTGATCCTGCAATTAAAGGATTGGATCAAAGCTCTGCAGTCCTGCCATCCCAGTTGTGAATGGTGATGACAATTAAACCACTAACAGGAGCTCCACAAATATCCCTATCATCAATGGACATCAGATCAAAATACGTAGCTGAAGTATTTGCAACCATCTTCAAGAAGTGCTGAGTGGATGATCCATCTCTGCCTTTGCCTGAGGTCCCCAGCATCGCAGATGCCAGTCTTCAGCCAATTCGAATCATTTCCACATGTCAAGAGGTGTCACCTGTGGCTCAGTCCATAGCACCCTCGCCTTTGAATCAGAAGGTTGTGGGTTCATGTCCCACTCCTGGAAACCAAGAACTGTGATTGTACTCGACAGAGTTGCAATCTGTGACTGTTGATAACTCGAAAGAATTTCCACATGTCAAGAAATGGCTAAAGGCACTGGATACTGCAAAGGCTTTGGACCATGACACAGCCTGGGAGTAGAGCTGAAGACTTGTGCACCAGAACTAGCTGTACTCTCCAGCCAAACTGTTCTAGTACGCTTACAACACTGGTATCTACCTGACAAAGTGGAAAATTGCCCAGGGATGTCCTGTACACAAAAAGCAGGACAAACCTAACCTGGCCAATTACCACCCCATATGTCTACTCTTGATTATCAGCAGAGTGATGGAAGGAGTAGTCAACAGCGCTATCACTTGCACAGCAGTAACCTGCTCACTGACGCTCAGTTTGGGCTCCACCAGGGCCACTCAGCTCCTGACCTCATTACAGTCTTGGTCCAAACATGGATAAAAGAGCTGAACAAAAGAGGTGAGGTGAGAGTGGCAGCCAAAATGTGGCATCAAGGACCCCTAGCAAAACTGAAGTCTATGAAAATCTTGGTGAAACCCTCCATTGGTTGGAATCATACCTAGTGCAAAGGAAGATGGTTGTAGTTGTTGAAGGCCAATCATCTCAGCCTGAGGGCATCGGTGCAGGAGTTCCTCAGGGTAGTGCCCTAGGCCCAACCATCTTCAGCTGCTTCATCAATGGCTTTCCCTCAATCATAAGGTCAAAAGCGGAGATGTTTTAACAATTTCATGGTGTTCCGTACCATTTTCGACACCTCAGACACTGAAGCAGTCTGTGTCCATATGCGCCAAGACCTGGACGTTATTCAAGCTTGGGTTCTTAACTGGCAAGTTGCATTTGCACCACACAAGTGTCAGGCATTGACCATCTCCAACGATAGAGAATCTAACCACCTCTCCTTGATATTCAATGGCATTACCATTGCCAAATCTGCCGCCAATCAACATCCTCAGGGCTACCATTGACCAGAAACTGCACTGGACCAACCATATAAATATTGTGGCTACAAGAGCAGGTCAGAGGCTGGCAATTCTGCAGTAAGTAACTCCCTGTCTCTGAAAAGTCTGTCCACGATCTACAAAGCACAAGTCAGGACTGTGATGGAATGCTCTCCACTTGCGTAGATTAATGCAGTTTCAACAGCATTCAGTGTTTGACACCATCCAGCACAAGGTGACTGTTTGATCAGCACCCCATCCACCAACTTGAGCATTCGGTCCCTTCACCACCGACACACAGTGGCAGCAATATGTACCATATACAAGATGCACAGTAGCAACTACTCATTCGGCAGCACTTTTCAAACCCACAACCTCTATCACCTAGAAGGACAAGGCAGCAAATGCATGGGAACACCCACCACCACTTGCAAGTTCCTTTCCAAACCACACACTATCCTGATTGCCATTCCTTCAATGTCACTGGATCAATATCCTGGAACTCCCTTCGGAACAGCACTTTGATTGTACCTGCACCAGATGGACTGCAACGGTTCAAAAAGGCAATCCACCACGACCTCCTCGAGAGCAATTAAGGATAGGCAACAAATGTTGGTCTTGCCAGCAATGCCCTCATCCCATGAAAAAATATATAAAAATGAATAGGAGCGGTAGGATACCTGTGGAGCATAAAATGCTGGCATGGACCAGTTGGGCTGAATGGTCCGTTTCTGTGCTGTAGATTTAAAGAACCCAAATTAAGCAATCATATTTGAAGCTTGCATGTTTCTTTAAAAAGCACAAATTTACATAATTGTTTTTCCTTGTTGCCATTTTGTATGCTGCTTCAAAGAAACGTTTTGAAAGTATATCTCTAAAAGCTGTCAGATCTACATTATAGGGCATAACATTTCCTTAGATAAAAGGTTTGAATTGAAACTGAATGATTATGAATGTGCTTAATGGCATATACAATTGTCTGTAACCGTAACTTCAGACTGACAAAATCAGCAAGCAAACAAAATAAATACAGTGCAAAGAATAAAAATTCTTCTCACATTGCAGCTGTAGCCCAATGTAAAATATAAATTGTGTAGACCATCCAAATGTGGAAGACTTAAAATCAGAGCTCCAGTGGCAAGGAAATGAAAGTGGAAGTAGAAATCAAAGCTCCAGTAGCAAGGAAATGAAAGTGGAAGTAGAAATCAAAGGGAAAAAGTACTAGCAAATAATTAATCATTATCTAACACCAATGTTCAGTCGAATAGATCAACAGGCAATTGGAATCATGTCACTTGGATCTGAGCACATTATGTAACGAAAGATTACAGAATTTTGCGCTTAAGTGTCTTGTAACTAGAAGATTTCAAGCTTCTCGATCTTTTACGTCCATCCTTCGATCGGAATGAATCTGTGCACTAAACCTGGCCCTCAAATGCAAATATGCGCCAAAGTGCTTATTGGGAGATTTTTTAATATAGTGACCACACTTTCAGGTGCTGCTGGAAAGAGTTATTTTGCTGTTATTTGAATTACAAACTTTTTTTAGTTTTTGTCCTTGCATCTGTTTGTATTTCTTTAGTGCATTTTTTTTAGTGTAAATCATTTCTTTTTTTAAAAAAAAGAAAATCTGCCCCGATTGCTGTTTCTTGAAAATGCTGTGCCTGATGTGCATGAATGATGGTTAAATGAATTGAAAGTTGAAATTTTTAAAAACTCCAAGAAGAAATATGCTAGTGTGGATTTGGTATTTTCTTGCTGATCATTTCCATTGATTTTAAGCCCATTTTGAGTAGGTGTATTCTAATACGATTGTAGCAATACTTGGGTGTTTTTCTGACACTGGCAAAATTAGTGCAGTTTTGAGTGCAATTTAGGGTGCAGCTTCTGGGTTATGCCCATGGAGGAAACAAACTCCAGGCCTTGGTCTCTAACTACCATATACACTCAGAATCTCAGAATTGTTACGGTGCAGAAGGAGGCCATTTGGCCCACTGTATCTGCACTGGTTCTCCAAATGAGCATTATAACTCAGTGCCATTTCTCCTGCCTTTTCCTTGTAAGCCTGCACATTATTTAAATAGAATCAAACACCCTCTTGAATGCCTTAATTGAACCTGCCTCCTCCACACTTCCAGGCAGTGCATTACAGGCCCGAACCACTCACTGTGTGAAAAAGCTTTTTCTCACATCACATTTCTTTTGCAAATCACTTTAAATCTCATTCTCGATCTTTTTATGAGTGGGAAAAGTTTCTCCCTATCTACGCTGCCGAACCACATGATTTTGAACACCTCTATCAAATCTCTTGGCCTTCTCCTCTCCAAGGAGAACAGACACAACTTCTCCAATCTATCTTCATAACTGAAGTTTTTCATCCCTGGAACCATTTTTGTAAACCTCTTCTGCACTCTCTCCAATGTGTTCGCATCCTTCCTAAGTGTGGTGCCCAGAATCGTACACAATACTCCAGCTGAGGTCTAACCAGTGCCATATACAAGTTCACCATAACCTCCTTGGTCTACTCTCTGCCTCTATTAATAAAGCCTAGGACACTGTGCACTTTATTAACTGCTCTCTCCATCTATCCTGCCACGTTTAATGGCTTATACTCACGTAAAACTAGATATTTTTTTTTTAGCCTAAAAGACTGTGTTCCAGTTTCTTTTTCAGGGTTCAAAGCCCAAAAATTTCAAAGTATAATCTCTACAGTCACATAAAAAACCTTGAATTTATTATTCCTGAAAACAGGTACACATACCATAATTCTTCCAGTTCATATTGTCAATTAAGGCAGGAAGAATGTAGGTTGATTTTGATTTTTGAGGGGAGAAAGTAACAGATCAAAGAAGAATAATAAACAGTGCGCATTGGAATAGGATGTAGGAACCAACTTCCAGAGTAGACTTTAAATACCTGGGTCCTGTGTCTTCAATCATGAAGGCTCTTCCTGGGTAGGGGCTTACGCCTTGCCAAATGCCAACAGTGCAATCACCCTACACCAAAGCCTAGGTTAAGGACTGGGAGCCATCAGCATGAAATTTTCCAATGGCATAGCCCTTCCCTTTCCCTGACACCCAAGCAGCATTGCTATGACAGGCCCAGCTGATGCTGCTGCTTCCTCTCTTGTGACGTGGGGGTTTGTGGAGACTCTTTAATAAAAACAGAGACACAGTAAATGGCTGGTATGGGTGCTGCTTCCCCCATTACCTTGTGGATTCTTTAGAGAGTCATGTTAGGTGGATGTGAGGGTAAGCTCCTTGAAAACATTTATCTGTAAAAGTTGACCCTTAGGCCAGAATTTTGCATTCGGCGTGTGGGCGTGTGCCCAACACGCACGAGCATAATATGACGCGCGATGACGTCAGACGTGCGTCCTGACGTCATCGA
Source organism: Cetorhinus maximus (assembly GCF_964194155.1). Lineage (NCBI taxonomy): Eukaryota > Metazoa > Chordata > Chondrichthyes > Lamniformes > Cetorhinidae > Cetorhinus > Cetorhinus maximus. The sequence goes on along the minus strand of NC_135888.1, from coordinate 110,230,930 downwards.
GCACTTGTGCGATATTTCGTTCGGTGGTGTGCACCGGAGTCGGTTGTGCACCCACTGATAATTGAAAGCCTATTAAGGCCATTAACAAGCTAATTAACTTGAAATGTATTTTATGGAGCCCATGAGTGGGAAAAGTGGCGTGTAGGGTGACTTAATTAGGCAGGATACGAAATTTTGATTTTCCCAATGACCGGTTGAGATGGAGCTGTTTACGGCGTGTCAAATTATGCCAGCTTATGGTAGGTTTGTATTTGCAATACATTTGCATGACGTGAATACTCATAACTTAAAAGTTTTCAATAAAGTCTCAGGATAAAGTCAGCAGCACATGAGAATCTCATGGTACCCAATTCACGATCATATAAAGCTGGTGTGCACAGTAGGCTCTGTGCAGTTGAGATTAAGTTGAACTCTGTGGCACAAGGTAGTGGGTGATGCAAGGTTGGTGTTTGGGTGTGTGGAGGGAAGGGACAGTGGACAGAGGGTGGTATTTGGGTGCCAGGAGATGCCATAGAAGAAAGAGTCTAGTGTCCTGGGTCTGGTGAGTTGGTGGTTTGAGCAGGGATTGAAAGATGGATTAAGGGCTTAAAGGGCTGGGTACCTAGGGTTGAATTGAGGGTGCTCAGCGCAGAGGGAACAGTCACAGTCAAAGGGGGTGTACTATGTATGGGGGCTGGTTCAAAGTCAGGGGTTGGGTAATGGGAGGCCTCAGTTGGGTCACGGTCATGAGCAAAAGCTTGAGGAGGATAACAGAAGGGCTCAAGGTCAGAGTGGGTATTGGGATAGTTACAGGTGTAGGCACAGGAAAGGTGGCATGTGTAGGGAAATGGTAATGGAGGGAGGTTCAAGGGTAATGAGAGAGAAAAGGTTATGTTGGGTAGGTCAAGGGTGATAGGGGCAAATATGAGGTTGATGGGGGAGGTAGAAGGTACAGGATCGGGTTTCGAACGTAACCTACATCATGCCTGTGGTTCGCTGAAAACACGTGCAGTTGCAAGGATGGCAGAGCGAAGTGGGAGGAAGGTTGATTTATGTGGGTGAAGTTAATGTTGCCCGCAACTAACCAATTAAAGGAACTTCCTGATAATTAGTTAAAACGATAAGAACCATGGACAAACATGATCTCATATGTTTGCCTGCCTTCTTCACACAGTACAATTACTGCCATAACTATGGATCTCATTCACCTGATTTTTCCTGCAGCCTCAGGAACAGGAGGAGAGAATGCAAAGGAGGAGAGCTCTTGTCGTTCAACAACCGAGATCTCAAGGCCAGCAACAAGCAGCACCAGATGGGGAGGCTGGTCTGGATGCAGACATCTGGGGAAGGCATCAGTGAAGCCAGGCACGTCAACACATCCAGGGGACAAGAACAAACTACTTCCAGATGTCAGAGGAGCGATGCCAGAGACGTCTGAGGATGTCCCAGAAAACAGTCACCAAGACATGTCAGATTGTTCACCAAGACTTGCAGCCACATGGATTTGATGGGAACTCCATGCCAGTGGCCCTCAAGGTTACAGTGGTGCTCAATTGCTATGCCAGCATGGCTTCCAGGGTGTGACAGATGACACGTGGCATCTCACAGGTTGTCACACACGGCATTAGTCACCTCCTTTATGCATCTCTTTAGTCATGCCAATAATTTTATCCACTTCACCACCAAAAATGACAGCCTGGCTCAAGGTCAGCCATGATTGGTGTTATTGTTGGGTTTCTTCGCGTGCAAGGTATCACTGACTGTACTCTTGGCCATACAAGCTCCCTCGGAACATCCAGCTGCGTTTGGAAATCGTAAACGGTTCCATTCTCTATGAATATGTGTGGCCACAGGAGAAAAATAATGCTTATTTCTTAGGGAGCTGTCATGATGCATACATTTTGTGCAGCTCGCAGCTCCCAGAGCTTTTTAGAAACCCCAATCCAGGTTGATGGATGAATCCTTGGTGACAAGGGTTATTCCCCACATACATGGCTGACGCCAGTGAGACATCCCCAGCACAAAGCAAAGGAGTGCTACAATCAAGCTGTTGCCTCCACCAGACCCATCATAGAATACACCATTGGGCTTATTAAAATGTGCTTCTGCTGCCCTGCCCGGTGGGGCTCTGTAATACACGCCTCTGAGGGTGTCATAAATAGTAGTGGTCTGCTGTGCAGTACACAATTTGGTGTTGTAACATGGACAGATGTTGCAAAGGAAAGAGCATGAGGAAAGAGCATGATGAACATCAGCCCTCCTCAGATGGCAAGGATTTGTTGGAGCATGAGGAGGAGGCCATAAATCCAAATGAGCCTTTCATGGATACCAGGGCCATAGAGAGTCATGCAATGGATGTCTGGAACAACTGATCTACACAAGGTTTGCACAAAGACTATTCTGCATGAGCATCGATCCTTCACCCTCCTGGGATGTGAACCTAGCCCTGCCATCCTCCCTTGCCAAGTTAACTCTAAACCTACGTCCTTGATCATCTGGAATATAATGGGGAGCGGAGCTTTGTGTGTCTCATACTTGCTAATGAGTGCTGGTACCAGGGACATCTTAGGGGTATGTGGAACAGTCTGCCTTCCCCAATTATTCTGATCCAACACCATCGTTCAAATGCTTTGAATAAAGCTGCCCCGTTTCATTTATAGCTGCTGAGAGTTAAATGGGCCAATATCCTCGAGTGCATAGATGGGGTTCCAGCTGTGCCTGCATTTAAAGCCATGTTCCATAGAATGATTAGCACAGAAGTAACAATTCATTTGAACATTCAATAAAGAATGCACAAAACACAGCATATTTCATTTAGGCAGAATGTCTGCTAGTCTGTGTCCCTATTGCCTCTCCAGTCATCAATTTTTGACAAAGGTGGGAAAAGCCCCAAAAAGTCTCAATTACGAATGCTTACAGAAAACAAATTATATTGTGCATATTTTAACAAGTGAGATAGACATGGAAAAATCACACATACCACCTTAGTGCTTAATTTTTTGATTTTTTTTCTACCTCTACGTCTAAGTGCTACCCTACCAAGTCTGCTCAGTTTCATGTCCTGTTGCCTTGCATGACTGTGGCAGTCATGCAACCCTTAAGGGCTCCAGCCTACTGGTGGTCATAGGAACATAAGACCTAGGAGCAGGAGTATGCCATTTGGCCCTTAGAGCCTGCTCCACCATTCGATAAGATCACAGTTGATTTGATTGTGGCCTCAACTCCACTTTCCTGTCTGCCCCTTGTCTATCAAAAATCTATCTAACGCAGCCTTGAATAAATTCAATGATCCCACCTCCACTGCTTCCTGGGGAAGAGAATTCAACATACCAATGCCTCTGAGGAAAAAAATTCTCAATTTCTGTCTTAATGGGAGACCCCTTACTCTTAAACTGTGTCCCACTAGTTCGTGTCTCCCCCACCAGAGGAAATATCCTTCCAGCATCCGCCTTGTCACTTCCCCCTCAGGACCTTGTTTGTTTCAATAAGATCGACTTCATTCTTCTAAATACCAATGGGTATAGGCCAAACGTTTTCAACCTTTGTAAGATAACCAGAAATGAGTCCCATGGACCTTCTCTGAATTTCTAATGCAATTATATGCTTTTTCAAATAAGGAGATCAAAACTGTGCACAGTACTACAGATATGGGCTCACCAAGGTACTGTACAGTCGCAGTAAATCTTCTGTACTCCCCTTGTAATAAATGTCAACATTCCATTTACCTTCCTAATCATTTGCTGTACCTGGATAACTAACTTTTTGTGATTCATGTACCAGGACACCCAGATCCCTCTGTACCTCAGAATTCTGCAATCTCTCTCCATTTAGATAATATGCTGCTCTCCTAACCTTCCCACCAAAGTGGGCAAGTTCACATTTTCCCACATTATACTCCATCTGCCAAGTTTTTTTTTGCCCACTCATTTAACCTAGCTCTGACCCTTTGCAGACTCTTTATATCCTCTTCACAACTTACTTCCCCAGATATCTTGGTGTCATCAGCAAATTTAGCTACCATACATTCAGTCCCTTCATCCAAGGCCCCCTTGGCCCATCTGCCTGGAGCTGTTGGGATCAGTGGTAAAAGGGAAAGGAGACACTTGTAACCTTGTGGCTGTCCTGAGACGAAGGCCCTGGGCCAGCTGGCACGTGCTCCTCCTATATCTGTGTGCCTGATGCACCTCCCTGTCTCCCTGAGGGGAAGGGGTTTCTGGGTGAAGTCCAGGTGCCTCATTCCCCTCTCGCCCAGCCACTGCTGCTGTGAGCCAATGGCTAGAATGATGGAATGCAAGTTAGAGTGCATTTGGATTGAATGCTTAACCTGGCCGTCCATGGCAGTTGCTATCCTCTGCATGGTTGAAGCCATGCACTCAAATGCCTGGAATATGGCAGAACTCATGGCTAACGTGGACTCTTCTATACTATGTGAAAAGCTGTGCATAATCCCTGGCATCTCTGACGTTTTTTCCCCAGCCTCTGCTACATGACCAGCAGGCTTCTTGTGACTGTGACCAGAGGCCCATCATCAGTGTGGAGCTCAGCAGGGATCTGATCCCCCAGCAATCCTCTGATTGTCTGGGGACCAGGCTGTCACATCCTCTCTTGGCTGCTGGGACCTGTTTGTAATGTGCTCACCAGACTGTGTTCCCAAATCTACATGTGAATCCTTGGCAGACTGTGTGGATGTAACTGGTCTGGCAGAATTGGATGATGAGGTAGATGATGCATCCTCTAGGGCACTGGCTGCTTCGTCCCCAAGGTTGGAGCCTTCTGGCTGCTCTCTTGGCTGCAACTAGGTCCTGGTCCAGATTGAGAATCATCACAGTTTGAACGCTTCACATTTCATTGCATCCATCCTGTGTGCCTTTGTGCCACCAAGATGGTTGCCCCTTCCACTTACTCCTGGCTGGTCCAGCTTTGCCATCTGCCTCTGATCGTGCTCCCTCCTTGCCAGTGATCCCGATCAACATCTCCTCAGTTGTGAGGAGCCTCCGGGTCTGGAACTCCTGTGCATCTCCTCTCGCAGGAATTGAATCTGCTTGAGTGTGTGAAATGTTAGTGACATGTCAAACGACACCTAACCCTCTTGTCTGCATGCATCCCCATCTTGCGTACTGACCCGTCATTCGCATGCTTCATCCAAGCATGCACATAAGGCAAACTTCAAGATACCATGGTCTCAATTGTCATGTGGTACTAAGGCTGATCACACATTCTCTCTTCTGGCATAGCTGCCCATTTGCACATACATTATTGATAACCAGACAAGCGATTCCTGTTGAATACATGACACAGGCGCTTGTAGATTGGAGCAGGTTGTTGACCCGTTTCCTGCACTGGACCCAGATTCAGCGGGTGACCCCCATGGTTGCTCACCTTCTCTGTAACCTACATTTAGGCCGCCTTGGCCTAGCGGTAGTCTGCCTTATGTTATTTTCGGGAAAGACCACCTTCCGTCTTTCCCTAACAGCCTGGAGGAGAACGTGCAGGGAGCCATCACTGAACCACGGGGCTGGTCTGTTTCAGCAGTCACTCATATCTCATCTCTCCAGGGAATATGGCGCACTCAAGTAGTAGATCATCGTGGCAATGATGTACTTCCCTGTTTGAGCAGGAGGCTTTGGCTGCCCGTAGATGCAGCACTGTCAGCTTGATTGCAGGTTTCACCAATGAGAAACTTCCTCACTGCTAAATCGCACGTGATTTCCATGCACGCCTCTGGCACTTAAAATTCTAATTATAATCATGTGGGAAAGGGCAAGAAGAGTGGAAATGGCCCTCCATTTCAGTTATGAAGTCAGGAACAGCACGCTGTTGACAAAATCTTGGCTAAAGAGACTGCAAAGGGATGTAATTTGATAGTTGGAGTATAATGTGGGAAAATGAGGTTATCCACTTTTGCAGGAAGAATAGGAAAACAGAATATTATTTAAATTGAGAGAGATTGCAGAATACTGTGGTACAGAGGGACCTGGGTGTCCTTGTACGTGAATCGCAAAAATCAGCATACAGGTACAGCAAGTAATGAGGAAGGCAAATGGAATGTTGTCCTTTACTGCTAGATGGTTGGATTAAAAATTTAGAGCATTCTTGTGACATCTGACATCTTCCAGGGTCCAGAGAGGCTGCAGGCTTGGCTCCTCAGGGACAAGGGCTACCCATACAAGATGTGGCTGATGATGCCCGTGCGGCGGACTGCAGCAGAGCACCGGTATAACAAGGTTCATGCTGCGACCCAGACTTGTGGAGCAAACAATAGGCATTTTGAAAATGAGGCTCCAGTGCCTTGACAGGTCTAGTGGAGCACTGCAGTACAGTTCATGCATCATCATTGCTTGCTGCGCACTACATAATCTGGCGTTGCAACTTGGGGAGGACCTGGCTGAGGAGGAGATGGAAGAGTTGCACGTGTCCTTTGATGAGAACACCACCAAAGGGGATAACAGTGATGAAGTCCTTGCACTGGCCAGATGAGGCAGACACATCTGCAAGGCCCTCATAGCTGCTAGATTTGTGGAGGATGATGATGGGATGCAGTGAGGACAGTCCTGACATCCTTGCCTTGCATCTGTGAACGCTTGACTGCTGTGTGGCTATTGGCAACACATATACCCTCAGTGCTCAGGCTCGTGTCATGGAGATGCAGTGAAGGCCCTAATAATCCCTAGATTTCAGGAGGATGATGACGACGTGCCGTGAGGACACTCCATAGATCTTCACATTGCCTCTGGATATCTGACTTCTGTCTGGCTGAGGGCAGCTCACTTGCATTCTGTGATCATGGTCATATCACGGATGCAGCCGTGAAACTTTAAATGCACCTGATCATTTGTCAGCCTTCAGCACCTGACGCCTTCAGAAACACAGCGTCACCAGTCACAGATGCTGAAGAGATGGGGGACCAGCCCCACCTCAAAGGTGCTGAGAGTACACAGAACTCTCCAACGCCTGTCCACGACATTCTAGCAGCAATGACGAGCACCATCAAGGTGCAGGTATCACTAATGTGTCCAGTGACTGTGAAGCCAAACCGTCACTTTGCTCTGAAGGTTATACACTGCACAAGGAAGAGGCCCTGGACTGAGACAACTGCTTTTATCTTGTGCAGGAACCAAAGTTTCACATCTGAGTGACACAAATACTGCTTATCATAACAAGGAGCCATAAGCAAGGAGACATTCACAATAGTGAGCATTGTGCAAGTGATTAACACCCGCGCCCAAGCTGTGCAACTACACCTTCTTAACACCCCTTTAATCACATCTTAGTTTGATGTTTGTAAGGTTCCTTTAAAGTTTTTCCTTGATTTTACAGCTGACCTGACTTAGGGGCTGTGCTTGATTTCTCCCTTGTTTTTGTTAATTTAGTTTATTGTTTTGACTCGAAAAGAGTTACACCTTCTTAACCTTCCTAACCCTGCTGCTACATCCTGATGCTCCACCGACCTCTGTAGTGGAGCTGGAAGCAGCCTGCTGACTGCTATGTCCTGTGTGTGGTGACTTTGGCGAGCGGCCCCTGGAGGACCGAGATCTGGAGGGCCGCAGCCTGTTTTGGGTGTCCTGCTGTGGGCCAGCTGCACTCTTCCCAGCCTGAAGAGCTGGAGCTGCGGGGGTCACCGGAAAAGGGGATTTGGATCAGCCCAACATTCCCAGAGTCATCTGGGCTGTCGAGCTTCTGGTTGTCCTCCTTATTGGTGCCAGACGGCCCCTGGCTGACTCCTTGAGGAGAAGGGGAAGCTAGAGTGAGATAGTCTCAAGTTGACACTGAGGGCCAACCGTAGCATCAGCGATGAAGTTCAGCCTATGCAGCAGTGCAGGACCAATGTCCTGGACCAAGGTCCCCAAGGCAGCCACCATCCTAAAGCTGTTGACCTCGTAGCTCCAGCATACCGATGCAATCAGCTCAGACTGAAAGCAGACGGACTCCTCCATTGTGCCTTGCACTCTGGAGGAGTGCAGTGGACATCCTTTCCTGATGTTTCCAAGTTTGTCTTTGCAGCTCCAGCAGCTGAGATATTACCGAGAAAGAGCCTCGTCATCTGACTTGGACTCAGCAGATTTCTGGCCTCCAGCAGTCTTCGAGTGCGGAAACTTGAAGTCCCTGCAGCCGCCTGCTGTGCGTCAGACAGTGTGATGTGCTCACCAGATTATGACCCCGAGGTTACTCTTGGTACCACCAAGGTATGTGTCTCTGCGCTGGTGTAGGGTGTGGATGAATGTTGTGACGGATCTTCAGTTAAGTGTCATCAGATTCTTCTTCCGAGGTGTCAATGGGGCTTGGGTCATGGACCCCCCCTTGGTTGCTTCCCAGATGTGCCTGCAAAAGCAAGGAGAGATAGTTAGTGCATGGCAGGGGACTGAAGAACAGGGGAACTCGCTCACAGCATAGCTGTCTAATGGATGTTGCACTGCTGGATTTTCACTTGGTTGAGTACCGTCAGCCTCGCCATTTACACAGGAATGGTCCAGATCGTCGGCCAGCTAGATGAATCTATTTTCAAAGTTTGTGAGGACCTTGATGTCGGGCATTCCTCCACCAGCCTGCAACCTCTCCCTTTTTGTTCTGTGCCAGTTTGTCCTGCATGAATACAGATGGAGAGTGTAAGCAGGACACCTGCCAGGCCAGATAAGAAGGATACCTGGCATCTGTGGGTGGCGAGTGGTGCCATGCACAGGATAAGGACAGGGCAGATGCAGGGCGTGTGTGTGCGGTGATGTCCCTTGAACTGGCAGTGACTGGGATCCCTGTGGATGTGTCATGCGTTTGAGTGTGAGAGTTGAGTGTGATGAGAAGAGTGACTTACCCTGACGGAGGAGATAATTCATCCTCTTTTGGCACTGCGTGGCAGTCCTCTTTTGGAGTTGACACTGACCTCTGTTGTCACTGCCTCCTATGCTGGATTGGTGACCTTGCTTGCCTGAGGGAGGCATCACTAAATTTGGGGGCAGCATGTTTCCTCCCTTTGGCAGCCAAGACTTTGCAGCAGCATCCAATACCTTGGAAATTGCTAGCTCTGTGCAGGTGCTCCCTTTTAACATGGCGCCAGGATTACTGAAGGCCTGAGGTGACACCGGGGCGGGTAATTTGTGGCCGCCCCGCCAGCAATCCAGCATCTTTTCCCGTGAAAGCTTTTAGGTGGGACTTGCCAGGAATGGGACGATATGATGCGAAAACCTGCCATTGCAGCTGACTTTTTTCATGCCCACTACCGCACTTCTGGGAGAATTCCACCCATAGTGTTCAACAAGGAACACCATCATCTCAGATGCAACTGCCAAATGCCATCTGGTGCAAGCCACCTTGTGAACCAGGTGCAGGGGTTCTTTTTATTCATTCATGTGATGTGGGCATCGCTGGCTAGGCCAGCATTTATTGCCCATCCTTTGTCCAAAAGGCTTTTAAGAGTCAATCACATTGCTGTGGGCCTGGAGTCACGAGTCAGCCAGGTCAAGGATATTAGTGAGCCAGAAGGGTTCTTACAATGGTTTCACGGTCTTATTAATTCCAAATTTTTTATTGAATTCAAATACCACCATCTCATGGTGGAATTTGAACCCGGGTCCCCAGAGCATTACCCTGAGTCTCTGGATTACCAGTCTAGTGACCATACCGCTACTTCACAACCTCCTCATGTGCCAGTGACTTTATCTTGAAGGTAGGACTTTATTAAAAGAGGTTTTACACTAATGAGTATTCATGGCATGCAAATATATTAGAAACATAACCCACCACAGGCTGACATGAGCCCCAGCACACAGTAAAAATGCCGCTGACTTTTTAGCTCCGCATTTCAACCTGACGTTGGGAAATCAAAATTTCATTCTGCCTTATTCGGTCACTATATATGCCACATTTCCTGCTCTTGCGGACTCTATAAAATCTCCCCACCCCCTCATGGTCTTATTTGCCCAATACCCCCGTCTATGCTGACTTCTATGGTATAACCCTCAAATTTAATGCCTCAAATTTAAAATTCTCATTCCTTGTGTTTAATTTCCTATTTGGCTTCACTGTCCCTGTTATGTAACCTTTTTCACGATAATTCACCCTCTGCAAACTCTCCCATTACCCTAAGTATAAGGCCACTGGTGATTGTTGGCTGTGTCTTCAGCTAAGGTCCATGCTGTAGCATTTGCTTCCTAAACTATCTCCACCTTTTAATAAATTCATTAAAACTCATCTCTTTGACCAAGCTTTTGGTCCCTTTTTGTTTTGCCTTAAAATCCAAATTTTTGCTGGTTTGGACAATTTCCTGTTAAAGGTGTTATATAGATGCAAGTTGTCCTCATTACTTGTGGCTTGGAAGAAAAGCATAGAAAATTTATGCAAAGTTCCCATTTCAAATTTCTGTCTAAAGACTCACGATAATGACACTTCATAGATGAAAAATCGCTAATTAAATGAGGTACTAAAGGAATGCAAGCTTCTGTGAAACTATACTCCAGCATCAGTCACCAATTTTGTTGGGTGGGGGAAAGAAAGTAATTCTATGGTTATGTATTAATTTTTCTTTGAAACTTTTCTTCTTGCAGAAGACATAATGGCTCACATTAAAGGCAAATCACACCGGAAGCAAATGTGTGCAAATACACAGATGAACCAGTGTTCCTCCCTAGCTCATAATTATGGAAAGAGAAGTAATGTAACTGATACTATGTAATTATTGACTGTATTTGTGGATGATCTCAATTGTTTCTCCCTAAACCTAGTCTTTATTCTTCAGACTGATTTGAGAGGTGTACTGGAAAGGACCCTCAAATAAGCCTAAACAATAAACGAATACTTTATCAAGGAACATTACTGCCTGTACAGTTCCAACCATAAATGTAATTCCAAGAAGAGAATCCTATTTTTTTTTCTTTGTCCCCCTGCCCAAGAGGTAATGCTGTCATTTGTAGCAAATCCACTGCTGTTCCAGCCTAAGTTGGTGTTCTCAATTTTCTCTATTTACTACCCATTGATTTTATAAGAATTGTTTTTCTTAAAAATTTAAGTCCCGAATGAATTTACAGGGCTTTTTTCCAACATGTCATATTCCTGGTTGCCAATGTTTTAGAATGCTCTATGACATGAAGGTCAGTGGATTCCTCATTATCATTGGTGTAGGTTTGCTTGGTCACTTTTTGTATGCAATTGGAATTTACTGTTTTCTGGTGCTGCTTTGTGTTGATTGGCACCACATCCACAAATATCCACTCCCTCCACCACCAACGAACAGTGGCAGCAGCGTGTACCATCTGCAAGATGCACTGCAGAAACTCACCAAGATTCCTCAGGCAGCACCTTCCAAACCCACAACCACTGCCACCTAGAAGGACAAGGGCAGCAAATAGATGGGAACACCACCACCTGGAAGTTGCCCTCCAAGCCACTTGCCATCCTGGCTTGGAAACATATTTCCGTTTTGCCGTTCCTTCAGTGTTGCTAGGTCAAAATCTTGGAACTCTCCCGCCACCCCCCCACCCCCCCCCCCCACCCACACACACCCCCATCCCCACCCCAACAGCACTGTAGGTGTACCAATACCACAGGGACTGCAGCAGTTCAAGAAGGCAGCTTACCACCACCACCTCAAGGGCAATTAGGGATGGGCAATAAATGCTGGCTGAGCCAGCAAAACCCACATCCCACATATGAATAAAAAATAACAATGCAACGTATTTGGGTGTCGATAAATCTGTCACTATAACAGTGTAATAAAATGTAACGAGGTAAAATTCAACTTTGGCAGTGGCCAAAAATAAATGGTAGCCAAATTGTTCACACATTTTCCAGCCCAGCCAATTCTCCTCACCATTAACTTCAATGAAGAAGAAAAGTCTGATGGTGTGTATATAAAAAAAAACAATCAATCCTCTAGCACCAATGTTGCAACCCATTGCAAAGTTGACTTATACCCCCAATATCTTGTTTTTGTTTTTTAAAATGTTAGCTGCACAGCATATGGTACTTTTCCTCCCTTTAACTGGGCCAGTTTTATCTTTTTTCTTTAAAACAATCACTGCAGATGTAAAACCAAGTTCCAAGTTGAAGAAATTGTCGTTCATCCATGAGGAAGCAGATTCAGAATTATCCCAAACCAATAAACTGGCTTCTGGTGCCCACAGGTCAGTGTTGCAATGAGATATGAAGCATCTCCCAAATGCACACACAAATTGAAGAAGATGCAAAGTTACATTTTAAGGGAGAGTATTTAGGTGGGGAGATGGTGGTGCTATGGTAATGGGCGAGTAATCCAGAGGCCCAAGCTAATGTTCTAGGGTCACTGGTTCAAATCCCACCACTCCAATTGGTGGAATTTATTTTAAATTAATAAATTCATTTAATTAACAAAAAAATCTGGACTTGAAAGCTAGTCTCGCTAATGGTGCTGTGAAATTATCATTGATTGTTGTAAAAACACATCTGGTTCACTAATGTTCTTTAGGGAAGGAAATCTGCTGCCCTTGTGACTCCAGAGCCACCGCAATGTGGTTGACTCTTAACTGTCCTCTGAACTGGCCTAGCAAGCCACTCAGTTGTACCGAACCACTACAGAATGGACCACAGCAATTCAAGAAGGCAGCTCACTTCCACCTTCTCAAAGGCAATTAGGAATGGGCAACAAATGCTGGCCTTGCCAGCGACATCCAAACCCCATGAAAGAATAAAAATCGATAGTTGGTAAGGATATATTAATTTGGCAATGTTGACTATTGTGTAACAAAAAGCATTTTTTAAAGTGGTGCCTTTCGTAAGTCTATCAATATTTATTTCAGAATGGTAAGGACAGTAGTACTTAAGAATATTGAATCAACTTACTGAATAGTTCTGTATATTCAGACTCCTAACATCTGTGTGCACATCCTGTCTGCACTACTTGACTTCCAGATGCATCATTTTTGGCACAATTTTTATGTCAGCTACTTCTTCCTGTTATCATTTCCTGTTTTGTGCATGGAGGGGCAAGAGCAATTGTATGAACATGTGCATACGTTGGCGGGGGATGGGGAGCGTGGAGGTCGGGTCGGGGGAGAAGTTTGTTTAGGTAAGTTTGTGTAGGTAGACGTATGCAGAAGTTATGTTTCTTTGGGTAGAATGTGGGAGAGGGAGGCATGTGTCTGTATAGGAAGGATTGTAGGTGAATAGTTGCAATCCATTCTTTAAATTGTACTTGGTACAGTCACAGTGCACTATTGGTGGAGAATGTAGAGATATAGGGATAGAATTTCCTGTGAGGCATAATTGAGACGTTCCACCCAAAATTACGCCCATTTTGCCATTACCAATTTATTCCTCGATTTCTTGTTAATCTAATTAGCATATGCCAGAACATAAAATACAGCACAAACCTTCAGGCCAGTGGGAACCATTGAACAGGTTTTTATTCCCTTCAAGTATGAATTAAAGTTTCAAGCCATCTAACCATCATTCATGCACATCAGACACAGCATATATAAGGAAATCCATTCATGGAAATTTTTCAATTCCTGATGTAACTGACACAGAAACAATAAAAATGCATTCAAAGATACATAAAGTATAGTGCAGGTCTTAGTAAGGATAAATTAAATCAGTTGCTTAAAAAATATCAAAATAAACACCGCAATAATTGTTTCCTGCTGTGCCTACAATTCTGGAATTAATTTAACACCTGTAGCAGGGTATCTGCATGTAATAAGGGACAAAGCCTTTATAGTGAACCAAAATGCATTTGGGTGCAAACTCTTTTGTGCTGGGAATGGCTTTACTCCCTGGCACACATAGGAAGTTCCACTGCATGGTTTTGCAAGTTAAATGTTGATTGGGGCAGTTTCGGTGTTAACTATATACAAAAAACGTAACTCAAGTCATAATAGGAAATGAGATGGACAGACAGGAAATTCATTAGGAAGCTATTTTTATAACATTTCAGTATGTGTTTGTCATAATTCCACACAAGCCAAATTTTGGTCATTTTTCAAAAGGCCAAGATAGGCCTGAAGCCAGCAAGAAATTAACTATGACTGACCTTGAACCCTTGAACATGTGGCCTCATCCACCTCAAAAGGCTGAGTAGTTAGACCTGTGACCTGAGAAAAACATCAAGTTGTATATGGTTGCCCATCAGCAGAACATTACAGTTTAAATGAATAATACCAGAGGCAAAATATGAATGAGGTAAAAGAATATCTTTGCTAAGCAACGAACAACTTGGTACTTCTGCAGCACAACCTTGAAATTCTATATTGAAGATTGTGTAGGTGTCCTTGTAACACAAAATTTGCAATGCTAGCTGATTTCAGGACTCCAGCAATAATCAGAGGCAAATCTAAAATTTTCTTCACAAGTACTTAGTTGAGAGGAACAAAGGGAGTCTATGATCATAATTTTCTTCACTTAAAATTTTCACGCATCGGGACAGTTTGTGGGCCCCAACCCCATTCATGCTTGTGGTGCAACCTTATAAGCGGCAATCAGCGCCAATCAGGGACGGTAGGCAGCAGATGGATTTAGAAGGTCCACTCAAAGGGGTCCATTGGAGAGACCACCAGCAGTCCCACTGGGGAAGGGAAGTGCTGCTCAGGCAGACAGTGAGAGGGGGCCACAAGATGAAGGCTCTCACCTAATGTTCCAAATGGTTTGCAAACACTAAGGGCTAGGACTGTCAGAGCAACAGTCTGCAAGGGAATCGCTTCCAGGTGCATAGATCTGGCAGCAAATGTGCTGTATTTAACCTATCTATCCCTTTATACATGGATGTGCAGAATCATATGATGTAGCTTCCACCTCCTGCCTCCGGTACATTGCTGGACTCCTTTACACAGCACAGAACCCAAGCGCCTTCAGTAAAATTTAATTGCTGGCTCAGGAAAAGAATCCAGACTTTATGTAATCAAGGTTTCGAGATCTCAATTCTTTTCACATTTTATCTTCCTTTAGTCTTGTCTTTCTAATTTTTCAAACATGAATGGGATTGCTTCTTTAATACTTTAAATCTAATAACTTTTTATTTTAGAACTTAAAAAAAGTTTTTTTTTAAAATAAAATTGTCATTTAGTGTGCTAAAAGGAAAAGAACTTACATATCTGTGCAGAGTTTTGAAATAAAATCAGAAGAGGTCCATTTTAAGCAAAGTCTTAAAAGAGAATAGAGGTTGAGAGTTTTCGAGAGCAAACTCTAGAACAATGATGGCTGAAGGCGCAGCTGTCAATTGAGGGGAGGGGAATGTTAGACTATTAGTTTGAGGAGAAAAATAATAATATTTTTGTTCTTAAGGAATTTGCATTTTTTCCGAATGAAAAGAACTGTACAGAGAAACATTTTGAAGACCAAAAAAGGGATTGAGCCTTTTCACAACAGAAGTCCTAGTCTTCAGCAGTGGAAGGTGTGTTTGCTGTTATAAGTCATAAAATTGCTTGTTATTTCATGTTACAGTGGTGAGTTTAGGAGAAAATTATCAGGTTTTCTGCCATTTTCCTCAGTTTGTAAACTAATTTTAATGTAGCAACTTCTATTTTTTTTCAAACATTTAAAACAGAGCTCTAGAATGCAGAGAGAAGGTTTGGAATGCAACTTAAATGTACTTGGGAAATTTTGGGCAAAGCATCTGCTTTAACTCAATATGTCCCCTTTTAGGCTGCCAGCTTTCTGTATCCAGAACCAGGTGAAATCATATAGTTCTAAAATCACAAGTAACAAAAAAAGTACCTTTTCACCACATTTTCCTTAACATAGTCTTTTTAGATAATAATTACAATTTCAACTCCATTATTAATATACACCTACTTCACAATAACCACTAGTTTGGCAACAATCACATTGAAATAAGCTGAGACCCACGGGAGCTTTTGATCCAGCCTGCAGCTATAAGGTAAGTTAGCCAATGATTGGTGGCTGAAGGTGGACATTTCTTAAGGAATGCGGCCACCATGTGAGAGGAGGGGAGTGCAAGTGGAGGAACACCGAGGGCAGCACAATGGAAGTGAGGGTCGATTGGGATATTGGAAAATTTTAATCAGGCCGTAAGTAGAATTTTAAAATACTTATTCATTGCAAATTATTTCTTCAAGGAGGTATCTTGTTATGTAAAACACAGAAAATGATTATAAAAGATAAGCATTTAACCATACACAGAATGCCAAGTGTATAGTTAATGTGTTTAATAATTTATTAACTCTTTCTACTTGCCTCCCACTCACTGCCTTCCTTTCCCATTCGCCAACTCCCTCTCCTGAAACCTCACTGTGAATGAGAGCTCCGGAGTGGAGCATTGGGTGGGAGAGAGGCAGCGAGCGCGCTGCAGGAAAGACAAGCGGTACAATCAAGCTCACAATGAGCTATCATTGAACACACCATTGGCTTGGTGAAAATATGCTTCTGCATTCTGGAGAGGCTCTGCAGTACACAGAGTGGAGGATTTCATGCGTAGTCATAGGTTGTGTAGTGCACAATAGACTAACCATGCAACATGGACAGATGCTGCTCACACGCGCCCTATAGTAACATATCACTCCTCCTCATACGGGGATGAATTATGAGTCTCAGGTGGAGGCCATAAATGTGCATTGCCCTTTAATGGATTCCAGGGCCATGAAGAACATGTACACAGAATACCGGGACAACCTGATCTATACATGGCTCACCCAAGAGTGAGGTAGCTACATGACCACCATTTCGTCATCAGAACTCCATTGCCTTCATGGGATGTAGCCCTGCCTCTGCTATCCTTCTTTGTGGAGTAACCTGTAAACCTGTCCTCTGCCACCTAGAGTAGGACATGAAGTGGAGCTTTGCCCCATACTCTCTAGTGCAGGGGTGGGGAACCTGTGGCCCATGGGCCAGATCCAGTCTGTTGCTCAATTTATCCGGCTCACAGCAAGATTTCTAAAGATATAGACGCATGGAAGTAGTGGCTTCAAAATAGCATTTATCATCGTTATGAATTTGCTTTGGATAAAAGCATCAGCTAAGTTGCTATAACAATATCTAACAATATAGCATTCAAATTCAGCCACTCTATTAAAACAGTGGGTGAGTTGAACGTTTCTGTATTCTCTCGTCAGAAAAACTAAATTAAGTTGGTTTTTGTGTGTGTGGCCCCTGACTGATTTTTGTCTACGTGTGAATGGCCTGTGATAAGAAAAAAGGTTCCCTACCCCTGCTCTAGTGAATACTGGTACCAAGGACATCTGTGCCATACCTGAACATACATCTATCAGCCTATCATGACCAACTAATCTAATCCAGCTCCATCTTTTAAGTTCTTTGAGTTCACCAGCCTACACACAGCTCAGTTAAGCCTGGTGAGATAAGCTGGGCCTGTCTCCTTTGAAGGGGCGGTGGGGTGTCAGCTGAGTCTGCATCTTAAACCATGCACCACAGACTGGTAAATACAAAACTGGAAACTCATGAACATTCAATAAAGATTGCATGGAAACACAGGACATCTTTCACAATAAAGGCAAAGTCCCTATCTCCACTGGAACCACCAATGTTAACCATGAGGTGTGACAGTAAATTTAGTCTTCAGACTAAGGAAGTCCCCACATATGTACACATGAATATAGCAAATGTGCAGTATTTACAAGTGATAAATATTTTTATGAAACACCTGTACCACCTTTTAGTTTTCTACTGCTATGTCTAGGTGTAACCCTGAGATCAGCAGCTGAGGTGGAGGCAGTCTGCTCGCTCTGATGCCCTGTTGCCTTGGGTGAACATGGTGGGTGTACTTTGGAGGTGTGGGGCTTTGAGAGCTCCAGCCTACTGGGGGCCTCTTTCACTGGTACAGGGGCATTCCCCTTGGCCTTGCCTGCTGGAGCAATTGGGTTCAATGATGGAGGGAATGAGGAGATGCCACTAATCCTGGGGATGTACTGAGAAGGCGGCCCTGGAAGGAGGTCCAGGTGCCTTGTCCCCTTCTTGCCTAGCAGGTCAGAGTATATGGATCGAATGCTTGATCTGGCTCTCTGGACTTTGTGGAGGAAGCCCATGTGCTCAGATGCCTGGGACATGGCAGAACTCCTGTTTCCATGGACTCCTCCAAACTCTGTGAAAAGCTAAACATAATCCCTTGCATTTCCACCCTATGCTCCCCTACCCAATGCTGCATGTACAACAGGCTTCTGCTGCCCATACCAAAGGCCCATCATCAGCGTGGGGCTTACAGGGACCTGTCCCCTGCAGGTCTCCAATTGTCAGGGGATCCAGCTGTCACAATCCCCCTTAGCTGCTAAGATATGTGCAATGCGCTCACCAAATTGTGTTCCTGAGCCTAAACGCGAACTCTCCATGCCCTGTGTGGGTATAAGACATAGGCTGATGAAGTAGGTAGTGGTGCATCCTCTGGACACTGGTTTCTTCCTCCCCAGAGGTGAGGTTTTCTGGTTCAGGGATGGTCTACAGTCTTGACTTTTCATGGAATAGACCTGTGGTGGAGAACAAACAGAAAGACATTAAACATCATCACAGGATGGATGCTTCACATTTTCTTGTGTGCCACCTGTGTGCTGATATGCCACCAACAGGATGGGTGCCTCTTCCCCCCGCCTCGCCATTTGCGACAAGTTGCAATACCTCCTCTCTCCCCGATCTTCACCGTCTCTTCCGCTGCAGGAATGAGGAGACTCCGGTCTGGAACTGAAGCCAAACTTCTGCATACTTTGGCCTCAGTTGCCAAGTGCCACTAAGGCTGATCATGCATTCACTCTTCTGGCATATCTGCCCACACTCTCACACACATTATTGATGACCCCCATGAGCGATTCCTTGTGAAAATGCCTAACTAGAACTTATCCTGGTGGATCAGAGCAGATCATTGATCTGTTTCCTGCATTGGACCCCGGTCCTGGTCAAGACCTCATGGCTATTCACCACCCCTGCCATCTCCGCCCAATCCGCCTTGGTCAGGTGGGAGGACCTTCTGATGCCATCTGTGGGAAAGAGCATTCCTGCCTTTCTCTGACGGTATGGAGGAGAACCTGAAGGGAGGCATCACTGAAACATGGGGCTATTCTTTGGTGACGCTTTGCCACCTCAACCACCGACTTGGGAAGGATTGACCATGGGGTGAGGGTGTAGGTACAAGAAACACTAAGGCCTGAATTTTTCAGGCAGGAATGGGCGGGGGTGGTCGCGGAGCTAATCGCCACCTGCGATCGGCTCCAGGCTGCCATTTTACATGGGCAGGCCAATTAAGGCCCACCCAGTGTAAGACGCGACCGGTAGTGGGCACTACTCGTGCGGCAGGGGGAGGAGGGAGAGTCAGGGCCAGCGCTGTTTCGCACATGCGCGCGAAAGAACGCTTCAACCTCCCTGAAGCACGAAGCTGCCTCAGGGAGACCGAGGGGCTTCTGAAATTATTAAATAAAAGGTTTATAAATTTATTTAAACATGTCCCCTTATGTGACTGTGTCACATGAGATGGGACATGTTTTTATTGATAGGAAAACATTTTATTTATTTAATAAAAGCTTTAGGAAACCTCATCCCGCTTGTGTGAGGGGCGTAGGAAGAAATTTGACAATGTGTTAGGATCCAGGAACAGGAGAACATTTTAGTAGTGATGCAGAGCCTGCATGTTTGTTCAGAAGGCTCTGATAGCCCACCCGTGGCTGTAGCATTATTGACTGATGGTGTGTTTCACCAATGAAAACCTTCGCCTGGTGCGGGATTGCACCTGTTTTCCATGCATGGTGCCCCACTTTAAATTTTAATTAGAATTGCGTGAGAAACAGCAATAAGCAAGAGAGTGGAAGTGGCATGTACTTCAGTTCTGCTGCAGGGAACAATGCACCACGGTTAAAATCCTGCCTTAAGTCTCTACATTCAAGCAGCTTATATACTTTTTTTTTGCTTATATCAAAAACTCACTTCACATATGTTGGTATTTCAAGGACCTGGGGGCCAGAAAAAATCAAGAGGCATGACTTTTTCTCTCAAAACCATCAGTAGCAACATTAATCTCATATTCATTTGGATTCTCTGCAATCGTGGCCTTTGCTACAAAGTCCTCTGAAAGCAAACTTCAGACCAGGCAAAATCCTCCAATTGCCTCTTTTTTGAGAAAATATTGCTGAATTTTGTGCAAAGCTGAGACAGATGCTTCATAATTGCATCTTAACTTCTAAGACTGACATTTCCATCCATAGTGACACAAAATAACGCTTGGAGCTGAATAACATTATTTTGCATCACATAGATACTACATAGCAAAGGTATTTTGGCAAAGCTCTTTTTATCGTACAACTAACATGTTTAACCTTCCTTTGCTTGCAAAGAATTGTAAGTTCATTGAGTTTGCC
The DNA here is from genome assembly GCF_964194155.1 of Cetorhinus maximus. Taxonomy (NCBI): domain Eukaryota; kingdom Metazoa; phylum Chordata; class Chondrichthyes; order Lamniformes; family Cetorhinidae; genus Cetorhinus; species Cetorhinus maximus. Next base: position 110,210,684 of record NC_135888.1, on the reverse strand, counting down.
AAATCTGTGAGCCACATTTCCCAGCAATGCCTGGCAACATAGGTTGAGGAAGTGGTGAAGTGAGTTAAATTTTAACGTGCAACACTGCTGTTTGAGTTCAAATAATTTTGCCGTTGATGCAAGACAACCATTGAACTTCTACATGAAGCAGAAGTTGCTGGTGTAATAACCCCCTCTCTTCACATTGTACTGAGAAGTGACATGAATTCAGTGGTTTAATTTTTGAAGTTCACAATTTTAGCAACATAATTAAATACACCTGACAGTTCTTTTGGCATTGCATTTGCAGCTTGAGCCACCCTTTGTCTACAACAGTGGCCTCATACACCCAAGCCCATAAGCTTTTTTTACATCCATAGAAATTTTGCAATAATGATTCTGCTCAGTGTTTTTGATCTATGTGCCAGTCAAAAACTTCAAATAACTCCTCAGATTAATTCCTGTTGTGATAGATCAAAAAATAAAAAGCTGCTATTGGTCCCCCGTGTACTGAACCAAAACCATCCTTTTTACTGTGTTGCGTATATGTTAAGTAAAACCAAGGAAGTGAAGATGATGGAGTTTGGTAAATGCGATGAGAAAATCAAAAAGCCTGTGACATAATTTAAAAGATTTCAATAGTTAATGGAAACCAGGCACTGTCCAATTATGCAAAGGAATGTAAAATCTGGGAAGACAGTCAAACATTGGAGGCAATGTGAAGAGTCACTGGGCTAACCCCTCTTGATTGAGAAAAGATGAGAGAAACATGTCATTTTCAACCTTGAGAGTTGACAGCTTATAAGATAATAAATGGCATGAGAAAGTAATCTGGAACATTACTTCAAATTAAATAGCAATAATAGATTAAGGGGACACATTCAAACTAATAAAGGCAAATACACACCGAGATCAGATTCATCACATTGTAGGAAAGGTGACTGAAGAATAGTTGTTTTAAACTGCAGTTATTTCTGGGACTTGTTAAACTGGCAGCTGTACCTGATGGCTTATCCAGGGGAACACATGTTCGTTGAGAGTAGGCCTTTTGTCTGGATTGGCAATATTTTAGGGTCTCTCGGAAGAACTTTGCCCTGTATTTTGTATCACAATTTCGGGTTGAGATTACATTTAATGAACGGCTAGTTTTACTGACTAATTAAAAACATGGCCATTATACTCCCTAATACATCTGTCCAAATTGAGTGGTTTTTGAATAAATCCATGTAACATGAACTATTTTGAAAATTTTTTTTAAAATTCATTTACGGGATGTGGGCATCTCTGGCTAGGGCAGCATTTATTGTCCATCCCTAATTGTCCTTGAGAAGATGGTGCTGGGCTGCCTTCTTGAACCGCTGCGGTCCGTGTGGTGTAGGTACACTCACAGTGCTATTAGGAAGGAAGTTCCAGGATTTTGACCTAGCAACAGTGAAGGAATGGTGATGTAGTTCCAAGACAGAATGGTGAGTGGCTTGGAGGGGAACTTCCAGGTGGCAGTGCTCCCATGTATCTGATGGCCTTGTCCTTCTAAATGGTAGCGGTCGTGGGTTTTGAAGGTGCTGCCTAAGCAGCCTTAGTGTGCTTATGAAATCCAAGCCAATAGTTTCACACAGCTTCGGAGGTTGTAAGAATTTAAAACATTGGAACAGGAATAGGCCATTTTGTCTCTGAAGCCTATTCCGCGAGATCATAGCTGATCTGCAACCTTACTTTATACACCCGCCCGAGCCAGAGTTATTAAGAGATATGGGCAAACAAAAATCTATCAATATCAGTTCTAAAATTGACAATTAGCAATTTAGCATCAATTGCCGTTTGCAGAAGGGAGTTCTAAACTTCTACCGCTCTTTACATAAAGAAGTGTTTCTAATTTCACTCTTAAAAGGTCTGGCTCGAATTTTAAGGCAACACCTTCTAATCGGTGATGGCACAGAGGAGCTAGTTTCTCCCAAGCTACCCTATCTGTTCCCCTTAATATCTTGAATACTTCAATCAACTCGCCCATCAACCTTCTAAGTTCACATCCTATAGGAAGGATGTGAACACATTGGAGAAAGTGCAGAATAAGTTTACGAGAATGGTTCCAGGGCTGAGAAACTTCAGTTATGAAGGTACATTATGGAGAGGTTGGGACTGTCCTCCTTGGAGAGGAGAAGGTTAAGAGGAGATTTGATAGAAGTGTTCAAAATCATGAAGGCCATGAATAGAGTAAATAGGGAGAAGCTTCCCACTTGTAAAAGGATCGAGAACGAGTGGGCACAGATTTAAAGTGATTTTCAAAAGAAGCAAATGTAATGTGAGAAAACCTTTTTCATATGACGAGTGGCTTGAGTCTGAAATGCACTGTCTGGAAGTGTGGTGGAGACAGGTTCAACTGAGGCATTCAAGAGGGCATTAGACAATTATTTGAATAGAAACAACGTGCAAGGGTGCGAAGAAAATGTAGGGCAATGGCACTAGGTCATAATGCTCATTTGGAGAGCCAGTGCAGACACAATGGGCCAAATGGGGCCCTCTGTGCCGTAACAATTCTGAGAAATTCCAGGGGATGCAACCTTAGTTTTTTTAATCCCTGCTTATGACTTAACCTTTGAAGACTAGGTGTTATTCTAGAAAACCTACACTGTGCTCCCTCCAAGGTCGATATATCCTTCTTAAACTTTGGTGCCCAGAACTACTTGCACTACTCCAAGTGTGGCATAACAAGGCTTTGTATAGCTGAAGCATGACTTCTGTCACATGGCCTTTACATTCCATTAGCCTTTTGTTAATTTATTTATCTTCTGTACCTGTTCCATGACACTTTAATGATCTGTATACCCGTATCCTAAGCCCTTTCTCCTCCAACATTGTCCTTGGCTTTTCACTTTTGAGAAAAAGCATCCTGTTCCATCTTTCTTGGGTCCAAAATGGATGACCTTTCATTTTCCTGCATTGAAATCCATTTGATTGCCCTTCTGCTTAATGTATCAATATCTTTTTGTAATTTTATGCTTCCATCTAAGTTACTTATAATAGTGTCTATCTTGGTGCCATCAACAAATTTGGATATGTGCACAGGAACATATGAACGTGTGAATTAGGAGCAGGAATAGGCCATTTGGCCCCCTCAGGCCTGCTCCACCATTTGATAAGATTGTGGCTGATCTGATTCTGTCTTCAACTCTACTTTCCTATCCGCCCCTTATAACGTTTGTCAATCAAGAATATATCTTACTCAGCCTTTAAAAATATTCAAAGACCGTGCCTCCACCACTCTCTAGGGATGGGAATTCCACAGACTAATGACCTTCAGAGAAAAAATTTCTCCTCATTTCCATCTTAAGGGGAGACCACTTGTTTTTAAACAATGCCCCCTGGTTCTAGTCTTTCCCATAAGGGGAAACATTCTCTCATCCTCCACCCTCTCCGGAGGTCGCCAGCATCACTTTTGCCAGTCTTCAGCCAATTTGATTCACTCCACGTGACATCAAAAAACGGCTGAAGGCACTGGATACTGCAAAGGCTATGGGCCCTGACAACATTCCGGCACTAATACCGAAGACGTGCTTGACAACTTGCTGCACCCCTAGCCAAGCTGCTCCAGTATAGCGTCAACACTGGCACTTACCTGGCAATGTAGAAAATTTCCTGTACACACAAAGCAGGACAAATCCAACCTGGTCAATTAGCACCCCCATCAGTCTACTCGATCATCAGTTAAGTGGTGGAAGGGGTCATCAACAGTGCGATCAAGCGGCACTTGCTTAGCAATAACCTGCTCACTGACACTCTGTTTGGGTTCCGTCAGGGACATTAGGCTCCTGACCTCATTACAGCCTTGGTTCAAACATGGATAAAAGAGCTGAACTCCAGAGATAAGGTGAAAGTGAATGCCCTTGACATCAAGGCTGTATTTGACCGACTGTGGCATCAAGGAACTCTAACAAAACTGGAGTCAAGGGGAATTGGGGTTGGGGGCAGGAAACTTCTGCTGTTTGGAGTCATACCTTGCACAAAGGAAGATGGTTGTGGTTGTTGGCGGTCAATTATCTCAGTTCCAGGACATCACTGCAGGAGTTCCTCAGGGTAGTGTCCTATGCCCAATCATCTTCATTTGCTTCATCAATGATCCTCCCATCATAAGGTCAGAAATAGGGATGTTGCTGATGATTGCGCAACGCTCAGAACAATTCGCGATGACTCAGATACTGAAGCAGTCTATGTCCAAAAACAGCACGACCTGGACAATAGCCAGGCTTGGGCTGACAAGTAGCAAGTAACATTCACGCCACACAAGTGCCAGGCAATGACCATCTCCAACAAGAGAGAATCTAACCATCACCCCTTGACATTCAATAGCATTACCATCGCTGAATTCCCCCACTATCAACATCCTGGGGGGTTACCATTGACCAGAAACTGAACTGGACTAGCCATATAAATACTGTGGCTACAAGAGCAGGTCAGAGGCTAGGAATCCTGCAGCAAGTAACTCACCTCCTGACTTCCCAAAGCCTGTCCACCATCTACAAGGCAAAAGTCAGGAGTGTGATGGAATACTCTTCACTTGCCTGGATGATTGCAGCCCCAACAATACTCAAGAAGCTTGACACCATCCAGGACAAAGCAGCCTGCTTGATTGACCCTCCATCCACAAACATTCACTCACTCCACCACCAACGCACAGTGGCAGTAGTATGTACCATCTACAAGACGTACTGCAGGAACTCACCAAGCATCCTTAGACAGCACCTTCCAAACCCACGACCACTGCCATCTAGAAGGACAAGGGCAGCAGACACAATGGAACACCGCCACCTGGAAGTTCCCCTCCAAGCTACCAGCCATCCTGACTTGAAATATATTGCCATTTCTTCACTGTTGCTGGAAGGAACATTTATATTCTATTCCCTTTGCAATAAATGAGCATTCCATTGGTCTTCCTGATCACTTGCTGTACCTGCATACTAACTTTTGTGATTCATGTACCAGGATACCCAGATCCCCCTCTACTGCAGAGTTCTGTAATCTCTCCCTACTGCTTCTCTGTTCTTCCTGCCAAAGTGGACAAGTTCATATTTTCCCACATTATACTCCATATACCACTCACTTAATCAATCTATATCCCTTTGCAGACTCCTTATGTCCTCTCTGACCTTTCTTTGTGTCATCAGCAAATTTAGCAACCAGACATTTGGCTCTTTCAATCTGGTCATTGACATGGATTGTAAATAGTTGAGACCCCAGCACTGATCCCTGTGGCAATGAATTAGTTGTAGCTTGCCAATCTGAAAATGATCCATTTTTCCCTAGTCTCTGCTTTCTGTTAGTTAACCAATCCCCTATCCATGCTAATATGTTGCCCCCGACACGATGAGCTCTTTTGTGTAGTAACCTTTAATGTGGCACCTTATCAAATGCCTTTTGGAAATCCAAGTACACCACATTTAAGGGTTCACCTTTATCCACTTTGCTTGTTACTTCAACAAAGAACTCTAATAAATTGTGTTTGACTAATTTCCCTTTCCATCCCTTCATCTAAGCCGTTAATGAATACACTGAATAGTTGAGGTCCCAAACTGATCCTTGTGGGACACCACCAGTCACATCTTGCCAATTAGAGTTACCTGCCCATTATCCTGTTCTGTCCCCTTTCATTCAGTCAATTTTCTAACCAAGTCAATAATTTGCCTTCAATTCCATGAGGCTTCAGATTTAGTTAATAATCTGTTATGAGGGACTCTGTGTGTCTGCGTGCGTGCATGCGGGGGGTGGGGGTCAGTCAAATGGGAGTTAATCAGTTCACTCAATAATAGTGCACAGTTTCATGGTGTCAGCTGTGGCTCAGTTCATAGCACCCTCACCTTTGAATCAGAGGGTTGTGGGTTCATGTCCCACTCCCGGAAACCAAGAACTGTGATTGTACTCAAAAGAGTTGCAATCTGTGACTGTTGATAACTCGAAAGAGTTTCATTGTGATGGATTAGCTTTGCTTAACTATTGTACTTGAGGCTGAGCCAAGACAAATTTTAGGCACTCAGTAACCTTAGAATTGTAAGCACAGAGCAAGAAGATTTATACCAGCAGGATCTATCAAAAGATGTTGATTAGTTGCAGGTTTATCATCCCAACATTACTGCAATTAAAGGGTTACCAATACTTGTGCTGCCGCCTTTATCCCTGCAACCCCCAGTACAGAGTATTAGAGCTGAAAACCTATAATTATTTAAGAAAACATTTGGATGTTGAAATGGTGTGTGGGTCAGGGGGCTGTTTATGTTTCTGGATAAATGAGCTAAGGCTGAATTGCCTTCAACTGTAAAAATCAGCAAAAGGTTGTCATCTAAAAGATATGCCACTTATTACAATTGGTCATTGGCCTGGAATGTTAACTCTTTCTTTCTCCAAAGACGCTGTCTGGCCTGCTGAGTATTTCCAGCATTTTCTGTTTTTATTTCAGATTTCCAGCATTATTTTGTTTTTTGCCACTTATCAAATTGTGAAGCAATAATCCTTAAAAAGGGTACTTTTTACTCCTTGTGGACTGAAATCCGTATTTTTGTTTTTTAAATGTATGTTTTCAGTAACTTGCTGCTTCTGTATTGTTGCTGTTATTTATCACTTTTTAAGTGCATGGAGCATGTTATTTCGAGTGTAATATACCATAACTAGAAGGCTAACTGTTAATTCTATAATATGCTTTCCCACTCAGTATATATAAGTTTGTAAATTTCAACTTCTAGGAGACTTTGGCTATTTTTGGAAATTGCCTTTTGGCTATTTATGAAAACTTTAATGGTGCCGATCTGAGGAAAATGTGAAGTGTTATGTTGCAAGTTTCAAATCTTAGTTCTAGCATGATGTTGTAATTTATTTTAACTATATTAAAATCAAACTGTAATTATCCTGCATTAAATTTCTGCATTATTTTTCCTAAAATACTGTACTTTGGTTTCACATGGATCTCGGATCTCTGATAAGGTATTTAATCTGTCCCTGGGGGAAAGACTTTTATGTGCATTGAAATTTGAAAGGGAAGCTAGTAATTTAAGCTGTTTTTCAATTGTAAATTTGTTTCAGGAATTTAACCTATGTAATTCCAAAAGTAGCACAACATGTTCTGAGTACACTGAAACTACTTCAGGTAAGAAAGCATTTTTGAAATAAAAGCTAAAAAATTTAAATTATCATGGGAAGTATAATATTTTTCTAACTATACGACATGACCTTTTAAGAATTCTTTGCATTTCAGAAAGGTTGGTGCTGCCTCTGGTCATTTTACCTTTATTAATCCAATTTGTTTTCAAACAAATACTGTTACTAATTAAAATTCACTGAGCCGGAATTCCAAATATTACCAAGCACTTAAAAAAGATCATCAAATTGCAGCAACAATTTTGAGGAAAAAAACTAACACTAGTTCCTGCTATTAAGTAAGGTGGCCTGTTGCCTTTTATACTCCAGGTACTTGTCAACCTCAATTTTTAAGCTTTTTGGCAACCTGCAAACTTCCTTCATCAATAACAATTAAACTGTTAACTACTGCTAGGCTTGTGCTTGGAGAAATCACACATTATAGCTTTAAATACATCTTTGTCTTAGCAGCAGGAAACTATATGGACCAGGAATTGCTGCTGGTTTGTGTTTTTTTCCAACGCAACTCGCCCAAAATCAACAAATCCAGTACAATTTAAAGTGCCAATTACGTTCAGGGCAAATTAAATTTCAATGATCATTTGTACAAGTTTAGAAAAAGTTTCCCTGAAAGCTGGCCACACCCCAGATTGAATTAGTCACTATTGTGAGTTTCTGCTAATTGTGTCCCTTCACAGGCCTTCGAGGGGGCTCTTAAAATTAAGCTTTTGGACACAAAGGACAATAGTAGCCACATTTTAAAAGGTTTTTGGATTTTTTTTTATTCATTCATGGGATATGGGCTTCACTGGCTGGGCCAGCATTTGTTGACCTTGAGAAGGTGGTGGTGAGCTGCCTTCTTGAACCGCTGCAGTCCATGTGTTTTAGGTACACCCACAGTGCTGTTAGGAAGGGAGTTCCAGGATTTTGACCCAGTGATAGAGAAAGAACAGCGATATATTTCCAAATCAGGATGGTGAGTGACTTGGAGGGGAGCTTCCAGGTGGTGGTGTGCCCATCTGTCTGCTGCCCTTGTCCTTCTAGGCAGTAGTGGTTGCAAGTTTGGAAGGCACTGTCTAAGGAGCCTTGGTGAATTCCTGCATTGCATCTTGTAGATGGTACAAACTGATGCCACTGTGCATCGGTGGTGGAGGGAGTGAATGTTTGTGGATGTGGTGCCAATCAAGCGGACCGCTTTGTCCTGGACGGTATGCAGCTTCTTGAGTATTGTGGGAGCTGCACTCATCCAGGCAAGTGGGGAGCATTCCATCACATTCCTGACTTGTGCCTTGTAGATGGTGTACAGGCTTTAGCGGAGTCAGGAAGTGAGTTACTCGTCGCACGATTCCTAGCCTCAGACCTGCTCTTGTAACCACAGTATTTATATGGCTAGTCCAGTTCAGTTTCTGGTCAATGGTAAACTCAGGATGTTGATAGTGGGGGATTCAGCGATGGTAATGCCATTGAATGTCAAGGGGCGATGGTTGGATTCTCTCTTGTTGGAGATGGTCATTGCCTGACACTTGTGTGGCACGAATGTTACTTGCCACTTGTCAGCCCAAGCCTGGCTATTGTCCAGGTCTTGCTGCATTTGGACGTGGATTGCTTCAGTATTCGAGGAGTCGTGAACGGTGCTGAACATTGTGCAATCATCATATAATCTTTCCTTGCTAACTAACTGACTGCAGTATACTAATATAACTAGCAAATGATTGTGTCATTTTTAGGCCATTTTCAGTTATTTAAAGTAGGGTTACTCACAGATAGTGTGATTACAAATGCTTATTTTTTGTGATAAATATATTTTGAGCAGTATTAATCAAGCTACACCAAGTTGCTATTCAATAATATATTGAAGAATATTTTTAAAACTATATTTTTTCCCTCCTCAACCCACTTCACCCCTCTAAAGGGTTCTAAAAGAGGTAGCTGCAGAGATGTTAGATGCACTGGTTATCATTTTCCAAAAATCCTTTGACTCCAGACCGATCCCAGTGGATCACAAATGTAAGAGCATTATTCGAGAAAGAAGGCGGAGAGAAGATGGGGAACTACAGGCCAGTTAACATGACATCGATTGTCAGGAAAATTCTGGAATCTGTTATTAAGGAAATCTTTAAAGTACATTTAGAAAATCATCATATGATTGAACAAAGTCAATTTGTTTTACGAAAGAAAATCGTATTTAACAATTTGTTTTGAGGATGTAACTAGTAGGGTAGATAAGGGGGAAGCAACAGATGTAGTATGCTCAGATTTCTAAACGACATTTGATTGGGGCTACCCAAAAGGCTAATACACAGCAATGCACAAGGAGTTGAGGGGTAATGCATTAGCATAGATAGAGGATTGGTCAACAGTCAGGGAGCAAAGACTAGGGGTAGACGTGGCATTTTCAAGATGACAGGCTGTAACTAGTGTCATGCCACAAAGATCAGTGCCGGGGCCTCAATTATTTACAATTTACTTTAATGACTTAGACAAAGAGACAGAGAGTAATGTATCTAGGTTTGCTGATGATACAAAGTTAGATGGGAATGTAAGCTGTAAGGAGGGCACTAAGAGACTGCAAAGAGATATAGAAAGGTTAAGTGAGTGGACAACAAGATGGCAGTAAGAAAATGTTGGGAAGTGTGAGGTTATTCACTTTCAGTAAGAACAGAAAAGCAGAATTTTTTTTAAAACCATGAAACCTACAAATATTGATGTTCGGAGAGACTTGGGTATAACAAGTGCAAAGTTAGCATGCAGGTGCAGCAAACGTTAGGAAGGGGATTGGAGTACAAGAATAAGGAAGTTTTGCTACAGTTGTACAGGGCTTTGTTGAGACACCTGAAGTACTGAGAAGTTTTCTCATCTAAGGAAGGATATACTTCCCTTGGAGGCAGCAAAGGTTCACTAGATTGGCCCCTGGGACGAGAAGGTTGCCCTAAGATGAGAGACTGAGTAAACTGGATTTATTCCCCTAATCTCTGGAGAATATGAGACATGATTTCATTGAAACATAACAAGATTCCGAAAGGGCAGGCATCAAGAAGTTGTCCTCCTGATTAGGGAATCTAGAACCTGGGGGCACAGGATGGGCAATCAATCATTTAGAATTGAGATGAGAAACTTCGTCACATCAAGGGTTGTGAATCTTTGGAATTCTCTAGGCCGCCAGAGGGTTGTGGATGTTCCATTGCTGACTATGTTTAAGACTGAGATAGATTTCTGGTCTCACGAGGAATAGATGGGTATGGGGAGTGGGCAGGAAAGTGGAGTCGAGACAGAAGATCAACCATGACCTTATTGAGTAGCAGAGCAGGCATGTGGATTGCTCCTACTTTTTATGTTACACTCTCTACATCTTTGTTCTACTTTCGGATGTGATTGTTCATCTGTCCTATTGTCTCCTGCTTTGGCTTAGTGTCAGTTTGGTCTGATTGCAGCACCTTGGACATTTTACTATCTTAAAAGTGCTATATACATAGAAACATATATAGAAAATAGGAGCAGGAGTAGGCCATTCGGCTCTTCGAGCCTGCTCCGCCATTCATTATGATCATGGCTGATCGTCCAACTCAGTAGCCTGCTCTTGCTTTCTCCCCATATCCTTTGATCCCTTTCACCCCAAGAGCTATATCTAACTCCTTCTTGAAAACGTACAATGTTTTGGCCTCAACTACTTTCTGTGGTAGCGAATTCCATAGGCTCACCACTCTCTCTGGGTGAAGAAATTTCTCCTCATCTCAGTCCTAAATGGTCTACCCCATATCCTCAGACTGTGACCCCTTGTTCTGGACTCCCCCAACATCAGGAACATCCTTCCTGCATCCACCCTGTCTAGTGCTGTTAAACTTTTATAGGTTTCTATGAGATCCCCCCTCATTCTTCTGAACTCCAGCGAATATAATCCTAACTGACTCAATCTCTCCTCATATGTCAGTCCCACCATCCCAGGAATCAGTCTGGTAAACTTTCACTGCACTCCCTCTAAAGCAAGAACATCCTTCCTCAGATAAGGAGACCAAAACTGCACACACTGTTCCAGGACAAAAACAGAATTACCTGGAAAAACTCAGCAGGTCTGGCAGCATTGGCGGAGAACAAAGTTGACGTTTCGAGTCCTCACGACCCTTCAACAGAACTAAGTAAAAATAGGAGAGGGGTAAAATATAAGCTGGTTTAGGGTGGGGGGAAAGAAATGGGTGGGGGGGGTGGTCGTAGGGACAAGCAAGCAGTGATAGGAGCAGATAATCAAAAGATGTCACAGACAAAAGAACAAAGAGGTGTTGAAGGTGGTGATATTATCTAAAAGAATGTGCTAGTTAAGAATGGATGGCAGGACACGCAAGGTACAGCTCTAGTGGGGGTGGGGTGAACAATGTTCCAGGTGTGGTCTCACCAAGTGCAGCAAGACATCCCTGCTCCTGTACGCGAATCCTCTCGCTATGAAGGCCAACATACCATTTGCCTTCTTTACCGCCTGCTGCACCTGCATGCTTACCTTCAGCAACTGGTGTACGAGGACACCCAGGTCTCGTTGCACATTCCCCTCTCTCAGTTTATAACCATTCAGATAATCTGCCTTCCTGTTTTTGCAACCAAAGTGGATAACCTCACATTTATCCACATTGTACTGCATCTGCCAGGCATTTGCCCACTCACTCAGCTTGTCCAAATCACACTGAAGTGTCTCTGCATCCTTCTCGCAGCTCACTCTCCCACCCAGCTTTGTGTCATCTGCAAATTTGAAGATATTACATTTAGTTCCCTCATCTAAATCATTAATATATATTGTGAATAGATGGGGTCCCAGCACTGATCCCTGCGGTACCCCACTAGTCGTTGCCTGCCATTCGGGAAAAAGACCTGTTTATTCCTACTCTTTGTTTCCTGTCTGCCAACCAGTTTTCTATCCATCTCAATACACTACCCCCAATCCCATGCACTTTAATTTTACATGCCAATCTCTTATGTGGGACTTTGTCAAAAGCCTTCTGTAAGTCCAAATAAACCACATCCACTAGCTCCCCCTCATCAACTCTACTAGTTACATCCTCCCAAAATTCCAGTAGATTTGTCAAGCATGATTTCCCTTTCGTAAATCCATGCTGACTCTGTCCAATTCTGCCACTGCTTTCCAAGTGCTCAGCTATTAAATCTTTTATAATGGACGCTTAAATTTTCCCCACTACCGACGTCAGGCTGACTGGTCTATAAATCCCTGTTTTCTCTCTACCTCCCTTTTTAAATTGGAGGGTAGCTAATGTGACCCCACTATCTGTAGGAACTGTTCCAGAGTCTATAGAACCTTGGAAGATGACCACCATCAATGCAAGTTGTTAATTTACACCTCTTCCCATGAAACTAAAACAAAAAGACAGCACCACTCTTGTCAAAATAGTAACTTGAATGTTTTTCCCACTGTAGAACTTTCTATAACAACTGAAGTTTTGCCTTACCTCTTGCCTTCATTGGATTCGGAGCTACTTGTTGATGACGACGACTCTGCTAGAACAAATAGCTGCTCTTCAGTAGAATTATTCCGAGAGGCAGAGGGTAAGGGTGAAGAGAACTAATTCAGCTACAAATTGGAAACTTTGTTAAAAATTTAAAGCTTCTTTCACAGCATAGTTTGTTGCATCGGTTTTTGTCATTGTTATGTTTATTATTTTATCATTTATATTACCTTTGGTCAATGTGCATGAAAATTAATGAAGGTTATCTCATGTGTAACAAGTGAATTGCTTCAGGCATGGCTATATATCTAAAACATCAGCTTTGTGAGTGGATATGTGGTATCCAGTAATTAGAGATTTCACTATTTGTGAATGAATGATTGTAATCATGGTTCAATCAATTTTTTTCTGAGAGCAAGTCAACGTTGTCAAGCTGTCAATCATAGGCCTCATAGAGTAGGGTGAAAGAGCAAGGAATAATTGTAAAAATTGTGAATGATTACAGGCATTATTTAAAATTTATTCCCCTGGTTAAAGTCATGCATTCTGTAGTTATTTTTGTTTCTAATAGTAATTCAGAAGTCCACATATTTGCAATTAGAGGAGCTGTAGCTAGGAAAGGGTGTAATTACATAATTTATTATAAATTTTAACATAGAAACTTATGAAGAAAAAGTTAATAGTATGTGCAGGTGTAATAGTACTATTTGATCTTACATGGTGTTGCACACAGTGGACCAGATTTTCCTCAGGACATGTCATGGCGCATCAATAGCATAGGCAACCATGAAAAGCACAAAAGAAACAAGAAATTATGGAGTAAGTGATTTATGCTATTAATTCCACTCCATGAGTGAAATTTTATCAGCTTAGTCCCTGCTGTCCCCCACTTCCTCCTCAAATCTCCATCTCAGCAGTTAACACTCAAATTCATTCTTCTATTGCCCTCTCACATCCATTTCTCACAATCACCTTCTTCAAATGTATGGACTGAAGGGCCTCTTTCCGTGCTGTGAACTCTGTGACACTATGGCCAGGATTTTCCCGTCAGCGAGCAGGGGGCGGGGCCAGCTCACCGACGCGTAAAATGATGCACGGTGACGTTGGGCGGAACTCCTGACGTCACTGCGCCCCATTTAAATTTTCAGGTAGGCGGGAGCTCAGCAAAATCAGCTGTGCGCCCGCCGACCTGTCAATGGCCAATTGAGGCCATTGACAGAGTCAATAAACTAATTAATGGACCTGCGCGTCCAACCTTAAGGTTGGCGGGCAGGCCAGAAGCCCTGGCAGGCATTGGAAAAAGCATGAAACCTCATATATGGGCAGGATGAGGTTTCATATAGGTTTTAAAAAATTTAATTTAAAGTGTTTTTAAAAGTTATGGACATGTCCCAACTCATGTGACAGTGTCACATGAGGGGACATGTCAGGGAATTTTTTTTTTCCTATTTTTAATATCTTTTAATGTACAGCCGATCTCCCTGAAGCAGCACTTTGCCTCAGGGAGATGAGTGCGCTCTTTCATGCGCATGCGCGAAAGAACACACTCTCGGCTCGGGGAATACCACCCCACCCACCCACCCCCCGGGCACAGGGAGCGCGTAGCGCTTCCATGCAAACGTCACGCTGGGCGGGCCTTAATTGGCCTGCCCACATAAAATGGCAGCGCGCCTCTGCGCGCCCGCTCTTCAACATCCCCCCCTCGACGGAGGGAAAATTCTGCCCTATAAATGTTCACCTTCTACCCTCCGCAATCAGTTTGCTGTTTGCACTCTTTGCCTTTTCTCATTGCAGGAGAGGTGGCAGGGCACCATGGGTAGACCTGCAGAGATTCCCACCCTACTCCAATGGAGGAGGAAGTGATTGAGATTGGCAGGGTGGTACTCGTATGGGAATGTCATGGAAATGGGAATGCCTCAGGCATTTGTATCTCCATTGAAAGAGTAGTCACTGTCATAGAGAATCAGATGCAGCAGGTCAGCAAGTGCGAGAAAGCCCATACCAATGACGAACGCTGTGGCTGCCAATTTACAGAGGATTGAACAAAACATTGCCTTGGTGGCTGAAAGCCACACTGACATGCAGCAAAGTGTATCCAATTCTCTGCTAGCAGAGAAGTGCAGGTGGGCCATGAGGGGAAGGATAGAGAAAGGGCTTTCTCTGGAACTAGGGCCGCTACTGTAAGGCGCTCCCACTTTTCGCCCCTTGTCATACAAAGCAAGGTAGACCACAACCTCTCTGGAGATCCTCCTTGGTGCATGCTGAGCATGCCCCCAGATCATTCAAGGAACCTGAATCTAATTTTCAGCAAGCCAATGACTTGCTCAGTGATTACACTTGTAGTGTTGTGGCTCCTGTTCTATCTCTCCTCAGCATCATTGGCAGGTTTCCTGACATGTGTTATCAACTGGATAGCCTTCGTCTCTAAGGAGTCATCTGCTCAATCTGCCCAGGTGCGGACACCTGTAGCAGACTTGACTGGCAGATGATTTGGCAGCTTCCAAGAAATCTTGTGCATAATAAACTTATGATGGTCATAAACTATCTGCACACTGAAGGAGTAGATCACTTCTTTTGGATAATGAACATTGCAGGATTATCTGATGGCACCTTGATTACCACCTATGCAGTCAGTGATCCTGTAGAAATCCAGCCAATGCAGCAAAGGCAAGAGCTCTCTGTATCTGATGGGCTCAGCAGCATCAAAGTGCACATATTGGTGGCTTTGCATATATGACATCTTTAAATTGAGAGATGGACTTCAGGCTGCAGATCAAGAGACCCTGCAGATGTCCCCACCTGATGTCTGAAATGAGCAGGAAGCAAAGAAATTAAGGGCTGTGGTGATTTTGACAGCACTGGCAGTACATGTGCCTCTTGTCCTCTTGAAAGGAGGCCTTGTTCCAAGAGGCTACAAATTCAACAATGAGTTCCTGTGACAGCTTGAGCCTGAGGTACTGCTGCTCAGCCATGTTGAGGAAGCTGATCCTCTTTGTTGATATCAAAAGCAAAATACGTTAGATGCTGGAAATTTGGAACATAAACAGGAAATGCTGGAAATTTACTCAGCAGACCAGGCAGAATCTGTGGAGAGTAAGAGTTAACGTTTGAGGCCTGACCTTTCACCAGATGAGTTAGATAAATTTTTGATAAACAAAGGAGTTAAGGGTTATGGGGAGCAGCAGGAAAGTGGATTTGAGACCAGGTCAGCCATGATCTTATTGAATGGTGGAGCAGGCTTGAAGGGCTGAATGGCCTACTCCTGCTCCTAGGTTCCTAGAACTTTCGGTGCACTGTTCCTAATTTGCCACTATCCTCACTGTGACTTATTCAGACGAATTTCCATTAAAATTTGGTGTCAGTTTGCCAGTGGAGGATTGGGGCATGCAGTGTTCTAGCTTATGCTGTTCGTCACCAAAATTGCTGATGCAGAAATATTTTTGCAGGAGAACTCCATCTATCTTGGGAAAATATGTAGAGAAAAGTAGCTCCAGCTGCTTGAGCTTGTACTCAGGATTTTTGAACTTGATGGGCAGCTGGAGTCACTGTGGAGTGTAAGGGAGGATAAGTGTTTCCTGGATCATGTGTTCCAGGAGACGGTCAACCACAGGCAGTGAGAATTCAGGATAATAGATGGACAGTCATTTGAAAGAGTAGGAAGAGGCAGAGGTGCAAGAATCTTCGGCACATGTGCCACTCAAACCAGTACTCGGCTTTGGAGATTGCAGAGAGTGATGACACCTTGAATGAGTACAGTCCAAAAATTGACACCAATGAGCAAGGGATGCACAGGAGAGAACAGCAGAAGTGCGATCATTATAGGAGATTCCATTGTTAGAAGGGCAGACTATCATTATGAATCTCGTATGGTGTATTGCCTCCTTGTTGCCAGGGTAAAGGGCATCACAGAGGATGCAGATTATTCTGCAGAGGGAACGGAGGGAGCCAGAAGTTGTGGTACACATGGATACCAGCAATATATGAAGATCAGGTATTGAGGTCCTACAGTCAAATTTTGAGGTGTTGGGAGGAAGCTTAAAAAGTAGGACCTTGAAGATGGTAATTTCCAGCTTACTCCCAGTGCCACCTGCTGGCAAGAGTAGAAGTGGGAAGATTGGGAGGATTAATGTGTGGCTTGACACATGCTGCAGGAGGGAGGCCTTTGGATACTTGGGACATGGGAACCAGTCCTGGGGCAAAGGCATCTATTCACAGGACTAGGACCAATGTACTCGTGGGGAACTACACCAGTGTAGTTGGGAGGGTTTGAACTAAAGTGTCAAGGGGTGGGCATCAGCATATAGAAGTTGAAAAGAGGAAGAAGGTGCATAAAGGAGTGAGTGTTGGACAGTACTGGAGAAAGAAAAAGTACCATATCAGATAGGAGCAGAATAAGAAGGACTATGAGGAAAACAGTCAGGTTTGCAGTGCATGAAGTATTAGAAGTGGTGAGCTACAAGCACAAATAGACATTTGGGAATATGATGCAGTGACAATAATGGAAACGTGGTTTCAAAGTGCTTAATATTTGAAGATACCCCTCATCTGGATGACATGCATTGCAGGTTGCTAAAAAAAGTGGGAGTGGAGTTATGGAAGGGCTCACTATAATCTTCCCATCTTCCCTGGAAACGACGGGAGGTGCCAGAGGGTTGGACAGTGGCAAATATGGTACCTTTAGGATGTAAGAACATTTCTAGTAATTACAGGCCAGTCAGTGGTGAGTTAGGTTTTAGAAACCATAATCGGGAAAGAATCAACAGGTACTTGGAGAAGTTTGAGTTAATTAAGGAGAGCCAGCATGGATTTGTAAAATTGTGCAATTTGGTGCCTTTGAACTGAGGCAGGCCTGCCAAGTTGGGAAATTACTCTAGCTACCTGCCTCGGTAGCCGAAATCTAGCCCTATGTCTCTCTTCCTCTGCCCTTTTATTTCCCCATAACTATCTATATTTTTATTTTTGCCGCATTTCTCGATCCTATCACTAGTCCTGTTTCTTCCCTTTTGAACTAGCCTTTTCAGCCCCTCTTTTCCCTTCCCATTGCTCTGCTGTCACTTGCCAAATCCCTAAATTTCCATCCATTCCCAATATCATGCCTAAAGGCCAAATGATGAGAGACCAGAGGCCCCCCCCCACCCCCCTGTCACCTGCAACCATTTTACCTCTCCTCCTCTCCGATCCTTACTCTACCTCCCCCAGGGACCTTGCTGCCAAAATTAATCCTTTTTATTTTAGCAATTGATTTAATGGAATTCTCTCCCTACATGCGTTTCCTCTCTACCTCACTTTACTGCTTTAAGACTCTCCTTAAAACCTACCTTTGACCAAACCTTTGGTCATCTAACCTATTTATTTTCTTATGTAGCTTGGTGTCACATTTTATTTTCTGATATTCCTGTGAAGAGCCTTCGGACATTTTATTTGTCTAGTACATTCAACATAGTATGAGTTGTTGTAAACTATGACCAAGAAAGAAACTACTTTTTTGCATTTTTCATTTTCCTTTCTCCCTCAAGTGCCCCCCACCCCCTCCCCTCTCTCTCCCCCCTGTCGTCTTCGTCTCTCTGCAAAGAACATTGACGTTGCAAAGAAAGATGTTTCAACAGTTGGATAACAATGCCCTTTCCTCTCATTTTCTCTTAAATTTCAAAAAATACATTTTATCTCAAGCTTTTCAATTTTTTTCTAGCCTTTCTTCATAATTTTGAAAAGCACTTGAGCAGAAATGCTAGGGCCTGAAACAAAAATCTTTTAATATAGCTAGTTGAAGGTACTGATGAGTCATGAGTCACATGCTGAAATTATGATGACAGTTCAGTTTGCAGTTGCAATCGTCTCCAAGCCTAAGCTTTTGGGAAAGATGAGAAAACTTGAATTAAGACACAAGATATAACTCAGTGGATAAATTTAATCATATTATGAAAAATACATATGTTTAATTGTTTTGTTATATTTACACCATTATCTTGTGTGCTACACATTGTAGTTACTGAGGCAAAAAAGTCAAGAATTGTTTTTTTTGTTGGAGAGCATTGAGAGAATTTTGTGAACCCAATGACCAATTGACAAAACAGCTTGAAGAAGCTGTGTGGTACAAACAGGAAATGCACATAGATGTAGAGGTTTTAATATATCTATCTCCTGTGGTGCAGAACACAAGAGTCTTGGTCAAGTGTCTTGAAGTGAAGCATCTTTATACCAGAGCAGGCAGATGCATTTCAGTTCCTATTTTGTAGTTATACATGTTGTCGCTATCTTTATGTTTCAAATTCCCATACCCACATTTATAATGGAACTGCCTATATAAACTTGTCCCCTGCAAAACTGCAACTTTAAAAACTTAGCCACTCTAGCACATAATTTGAAAACATTGAAAAGGCAGCTCAACAGCCTATCTGAAGTGTTTTTATTGAATATAAAAGTTTCAACATTTAATTTTGCATCAGTTCCAGTCATAACACAGTTGGTGCATGATTTTGTATGAAGCCCTGGAAAGAAAAAAATCAATGATAGTTTAACAAGATTTTGCTAAAGTTACACATTTTTTCTTGTGATGTTAAAAAAAACCCTCCAATATTAATTTCCAACCATCAAGCTTATCATAATTCACTATTTTGTTAGTGTTACTTGACCAGTCATATTTTTGAAAATAAAAATCTTATTCATGGTTCCCCAAGACTTAGCCTCTATATTCTTGTATTGAAGTGGTGTATCATGGGATCACTCAGGCTTGACCAAGTTGCTGGTTTAAGTTTAAAGTTATAAGTGTTTCCGTTATATAAAAAAAACACTACAGTGGATGTCGTAGGGAATGCGACCTTTTGGCCAGGCCAGGAAGTTGATGACTGACCAATGGGCCAGTCCATGATAAGCTAAGGAATGTGGCCTTTGGGTCAGGATAGAATAAGTTGATGAATGATCTGAGTTATACTGTATTAAACTGATTACCTGACCTGAGGGGCAGGCTAAGAAATGCAGATGACTGGGCAAAGCAGTGAATCATCAGGATAGATGAGCAAAGCTCATGTTTTAGAATAAACTGTGGACATCGTTTGTGCTAAAGGTCAAGTCATCCCGTGATTATTTTGTGAACTCATCTCTAATTGCAGATACACTAAACTAGATGCACAAGACAAGAGCATTGTGAGTTAATGATGAGGTATCACAAAGATGGTATAAATAACTGACGCAAACTGTGTATCTTTGAATTGCCTCTTAGAACATCATGGGAGAGCATTCCCCTGTATGCACACTTGTATTAAATAAACTGCTAAACTGTTGCTTGACTTGCTTATAGCTGACTCTGTGTCGTGTGTCTTTAGATATTCGACAACCGTATTAACAGTTTGTCAATCCATCTTTCAGAGCATACATCTGTTGTAATTCAGGAAGATATTTGTTGGTTACATTGCAAAAATTCTACTCTGCTGGACAGTAGTAAAGCAGCAAACATTGATGTGATTGGTCAGCCTTCAGGTCTCTCTGAAATTTTAGGTAATCTGCACTTTTATGATCACTTCATTCGAAGTCTTTGCATAAAAATAAATATTTGCTACAGGAACAAAACCTGTGACTTGTACAAACAGTCTGTTTTCTTCCATCAGTATATTGATTTGCGGTAATAACATTTTCTTTTGGATCTCAGAGCAGACTGAAAATCTTACAAGAGAAGGCAGCGTCAACAGGTGAGACGTCATTAAGAACGATATGAAGCATCTTGAGACTATATTGGTTTTGTTATAAGAATATACTCTCACTAAGTACTGATGCCAGAACAGTGAATTGCAATATACTACTTTGCCTTGTATTAAAAGCTCTTTGAATTCTGAGAGGTTTACTGTTGTGGTAAAAAAGGTCATTTTAAACTTGCCTAGCTTTTTTCGTGAATCTTTCTCCCTACCTCTACCTCTAACAGCCTATGAGATTGGGAAGCTTCAGTACTATTGTGCTCAAGATGTTTTCACAATTTAAATATAGAGAGATTATACGTGTCTCTGTGCTGGAGTTGGAATAAGTTCTACTGAAAAATGCCCACTAAAACACACAGCCATCCCTTTATCAAGGTGGGGATGAGGAGGAAATTGCATGACTGAAATTCATGACTTTATCCTTAGCTGCTTGTTAGGGTATGCTACTTAATCCAGCATACTTAATCCAGCATATTTCCGAACAGCCGAGAACATGTAAATAGTACATAATTTTTTAAAAATGTAACTAAAGAAAATACATTTTCTTTAACAACAATTTGGATATTCAAGAGACTTCACAAGAAAGGGAGGGAGAACAAACCAACACCAAAGAGAAGGTAAAAGCAAAACACTGCAGATGCTGGAAATCTTAAATAAAAACAGAAAATGCTGGAAAAACTCAGTAGGTCTGGCAGCACCTGTGGAGCAAGAAACAGAGTTAACATTTCGAGTCCTTATGACTCTTTTTCAAAGAGTTGTGCAGGCATGATTAAAGAGAGCTTTTGAGAAATTTCTTGAAAATAAGGAAAAGTGTAGTGAAATAGAATCGTTTAGGCAAAAATCTCCAAGAGTAAAGTTTGTGAGGGTTAAGATTTTTTTCACCAATGATAGGGGAGATGCACTATACCAGAATTCAAAGTGTAGAGTGAAAGCTGGAAAGGAGAGCTGAAGGGGATTGCAAAGATAAGGTAGGGAAAGGCTATGGAGCACTTTATAAATGGAGATAAGAATTTTGAAGTACTTGTGTTGAGTAATAGTGTCTTTGAAGATCATAAAAGATTGGAATGATGGAGAGAGAGAACAAACAGAACATTTTTGTCCAGCCAACCATATTGCTGCAACATGATACCATATTCTAGGACTTCTTTTTCGCTGCTATACTAAACAGTTTCCACAATAGGGAATTTTTGGCTACTCGCTAACTGTTTTATTGGTTTTAATTAATGGCAGCATTGTGGTGATGATTTTAACAGATGATAGAGCTGAGCATTGTAATTAAATGGGGATTTAGTCCAATAGCATAGCCCTATGAGATTAGGAAACCTCATTCTTATTGTGCTCAAATCTGTTTGTTGCTATGGAATCAGGAGTAACTAAAATGATGCTCTCCCAAGCAAAGCCATAGAGGCAGGCCCAGATTTTTGCCACAACAGATGGCTTCTCCGTCATGGTGAAAGTGGCCAAAAATTCTAAATCCTGCTTCCAAACACGGCACTTCCAATTTTCGCAGGGATAGCTCAGGCTTTGCACATACTCTGTTCATGGAGGCAGCTGGCCACTTAAATCATCAGATGCCTCTACAAAATTCTGATTTTTGCATCCCTGTAGTGTGAACCCGGAGTGTGCAGATCACACCAGGTAAGGGCAGGTCCGAACTTTGTGGATTCATTTGGGTACCCTTTGGATCTGGTCGTGGAGCCCCTTTGGGGGGAGATCAAGCGCCCTTTGGGGGGAGGTCAGGCGCCCTTTTGGGGGGAGGTCAGGCGCCCTTTTGGGGGGAGGTCAGGCGCCCTTTTGGGGGGAGGTCAGGCGCCCTTTTGGGGGGAGGTCAGGCGCCCTTTTGGGGGGAGGTCAGGCGCCCTTTTGGGGGGAGGTCAGGCGCCCTTTTGGGGGGAGGTCAGGCGCCCTTTTGGGGGGAGGTCAGGCGCCCTTTGGGGGGAGGTCAGGCGCCCTTTGAGGGGAGGTCAGGCGCCCTTTGGGGGAGGTCAGGATCCCTTTGGGGGAGGTCAGGTGCCATTTGGAATTGTGAAAATTAGGCATAAATGTGCGTAAAAAGTGCATAAACCCAAAACTTATTGGAACCACGTTGCTGCGAGCCTGGAGTCCGCCACGTTGCTGCGGGCCTGACTAGGTAAGGACGGGAGGTTTCCTTCCCCTAAGGACATTAGTAAACCAAATGGGTTTTTATGACAATTTTTTTTTTATTCATTCACGAGATGTGGGCTTCACTGGCTAGGCCAGCACTTATTGCCCACCTCTAGTTGTCCTTGAGAAGGTGGTGGTGAGCTGCCTTGTTGAACCGCTGCAGTCCATGTAGCACACCCACAGTGCTGCTAGGAAGGGAGTTCCAGGATTTTGACCCAGCGACAGTGAAGGAATGGCGATATGGTGAATGATTTGGAGGGGAATTTCCAGTTGGTGGTGTTCCCATTTATCTTTTGCCCTTGCCCTTCTAGGTGGTAGTGGTCATGGGTTTAGAAGGTGCTGTCTAAGGAGCCTTAGTGAATTCCTGATGATAAAATTGATAGTTTCATTGTCACCATTACTGAGACTAGCTTTATATTCCAGATTTTATTCAATTTAAATCTACTTGCTGCCATGGTGAGATTTGAGTCCATGTCTCTAGACCATGAACCTGGGTCCCCGGATAACTAGTGCGGTGGCATTATCACTATGCCACCACCTCCCCATTAATGGGGAATGGGTGTAAGTACATCTCTTACGCGCACATTATTAAGTACCAGGGGTGTGAGAAAAGAGTGGGGATATGGGAGCAGTGGATAGGATATTCCAGAGAGCGAAGTCCTCTTGGAAGTTGAAAAGGGAAGTGAAGAAACTGTTGGATTGGAGATTGTGGATAAAGATCTGTTGGAAATGAAGGCTAGGAGAGTGGAATGTGAGGAAAAGAGAGATTCTATCACAGTTATGAGTAGAGGGGAAAGATGAGGCTAGAAATATGGGTAATTGGATGGGCTCTTTATAAGTATACAGGGAAATCCATGGCTGAGGAAAAACGATCATGTTTCAGAAACTTTGTTGTGGAAGATGGCATTATCTGCGCAAATATGATAGGTGAGGAAAATGAGAGAGGTGAACAGAGTCCTTACAGGCAGCAGGATAGGAAGAAGTGTAATCCAGGTAGTGGAACATTTATTATAAGCTCACCAACTCTTAACTTCCATAGTTTCCTAGTTTTGTTTCAGATTCCCAGCCTATGCAGTCTTGATTTTGTGGGATCAAAATGATTAGTGTTCTCAAGTTTATTGTTGAAATGGCATTGCTTTAGGGAAAGTGTTGTACGAACATATGAATTAGAAGGAGGAGTAGGCCACTTGGCCCCTTAAGCCTGCTCTGTCATTCAATAAGAACATGGCTGATCTGAATTTAACCTCATCTTACTACCTACCATCGATAACCCTTCACTCCCTTGTTTATCAAGAACCTACCTATCTCTGCCTTAAAGATATTCAAGGCTCAACCACCTTTTGAGAAAGAGAATTCCAAAGTCTCTCAACCCTCAAGAGAAAAAAATTCTCCTCATCTCTGTCCTAAATGGGTGACCCCTTATTTTGAAACAATGACCCCAAGTTCTAGATTCCCCACAAGAGGAAATATCCTTTCCACATCCACCCTGTCAAGTCCTCTCCGGATCTGATATGTTTCAAGCAAGTCGCCTCTTACTCTTTTAAACTACAACGGATACAAGCCTAACCTGTCCAGCCTTTCCTCATAAGATAACCTGCCCATTCCAGGTATTAATCTGGTGAACCTTCTCTGAATTGCTTCTAATGCATTTACATCTTTCCTTAAATAAGGAGACTAATACTGTGCACAGTATTCCAGATGTGGTCTCACCAATGCCCTGTATATCTGAAGCATAACCTCCCTACTTTTCTATTCAATTCCCCTTGCAATAAATGATAACATTCTATTAGCTTTGCTAATTACTCGCTGCATCTGCATACTAACCTTTTGCGATTCATGCACTAGGGCACCCAAATCCCATTGCATCTCCGAGCTCCGCAATCTCTCACTGTTTAAATATTATGGCTCATTTTTACTTGTTCTGCCAAAATGGACAACCTCACACTTTCCTACATTACACTCCATTTGCCAGATCTTTGCCCACTCACCTAACCTATCTATAACCTTCTGTAGCCTCCTTATGTCCTCTTCACAACTTACTTTCCTACCTACCTTAGTGTCATCAGCAAATTTAGCAACCATACCATCGGTCCCTTCACCTAAATCATTTATATAAATTGTAAAGAGTTAAGGCCCAGGCACTGATCCCTGTGGCACATGACTCGTCACATCCTGTCAATCAGAAAATGAGCCATTTATGCCTACTTTCTGTTTCCTGTCAGCTCACCATCTTCCATTCATGCCTATATATTATGCCCTACATCATGACCTTTTATTTTCTGCAATAATCTTTGATAAGGCACCTTATCAAATGCCTTCTGAAAATCTAAGTACAAAACATCCACTGGTTCCCTTTTATCCACAGCTCCTGTAAGTTCTTCAAAGAACTCCAAAAAATTGGTTAAACATGAGTTCCCTTTCACAAAGCCATGTTGGCTCTGCCTGATTACCTTGAATTTATCTAGGTGCCCTGTTATAACATCTTTAATAGTAGCTTCTAACATCTTCCTTATGTCAGGTAACTGGTCAGCTGGTCAGCTAACTGGCCGATAGTTTCCTGCTTTCTGTCTCCCTTTTTAAATAAAGGAGTTAGATTGTATTACGGCTGGTCCCCGGGCAACGTCCCCCAATTTGTTAACTTCCCGAACGGGACCCCAGTTTTGTTATGTTCCCGAGTGAGGAAGAATGCGCTGGCTCCACTTCTTTATTCAACCTCCCCGCAACAAGGTTAATTTAAAAGGGATCCCCTCCCCTCTAGATGCCTTTTCCCAGCCAAATGTATTATTTTTTAGAAGGAGCCAATTAAACCCGGCTTTCTTGAGTCAAAGAAAGAGTAAGTTCATTAGTTACTAAAAACCAGAGAAAAATAATAAAAACACAATACACATACACACAGATGTGTATAAAAACATAATACACATATACACAGATCAGAAATGAGAAGTTAAGAGACCAAATAAAAGTTTTAAAAGATATACAAGTCAGTCTTTGGCTTCCATGATGTATAGATGGTGAAACGTTGCAGCCTTTCAGTTGGGTGATTCCGGTAGAGCTGACTTTGGCAGTTTCGCAGTTGGCTTGGAGACACTTGGTACTGCAGGATAGCTGAAGAAACTGTCCTATTTTGTTTTTGATTGTGGCTTCTGCTGGGCTTTGCCTCCAGCAACAGAGAGAGAAAGAGAGAGACTTTGCCTACAACTACAGGGGTGACTAGTTGGTCATTGTCTTGATGTCACACACACCTGTACACACTACGCTGCACTGTGTATTCCTGCAAGGAAAAAAAACATGTCTTGCACCCAGAGCCTGTTTTCTTTCATCTCTGACTATTTTACACATTCTGAGATATAAATCAACAGGAGATTGATTTTCGATGACTGCTAAGATACGGTAAACAATCTTTGTCCCTGCAACCACGGGAGATTAAAGTTCAGTCTTTTGCATCTTTCCTAAGTCCCTTTGAAGAAAGCCATGACACCTTTCAGGTGCAACATTCCATGTTCTCTCAGGACGGATCTGTCAGTATAATTCACATAGGAATTTTCCAAAAAGTGATCACTTACATTATTAGCCATCTTGTGCTCAGTGTTTGCTAGTATTTCTTTAAAAATACATGCCTTCCTTAAAAAGCTCAATATACCCATTAGCAATTTGTGACTGTATCGGTTTTCATGGCAATTAGTTATTTTCCAATCTAATGAAACATTCCCCAAGTTTAGGGAATTTTGGAAAATTAAACTAACGCATCAACTATCTCACTAGCCACTTCTTTTAAGATCCTAGGATGAAATCCATCAGAGCCCAGGAACTTGTCAACCCACAATTCCAACAATTTGCTAAGTACCACTTACCTGGTGATTTGTAATTTCCTTGCATTCCTCCTTCCTTTCCAATTCCTGATTTACAGCTATTTCTGGGATGTTACTTCTATCTTCTATAGTGAAGACTGATGCAAAATACCTATTCAATTCATCTGCCATCTTATTTTCCATTAATTCCCCAGACTTACTTTCTATCGGGCCAGTGCTCACTTTATTAACTCTTTTCTTTCTTAAATATCGATAGAATTTCTGACTGCCTTTATATTTCTAGCTAGCTTTCTTTCATACTCTAATTTTTCCTTCCTTGTTAATCTTTTCGTCATTCTTTGCTGCTTTTATATTCTGTACAATCTTCTGACCTGCCACCCATCTTTGCACAATTACATGATTTTTCTTTGTTTGATACTCTCTTTAATTTTTTAGTTAACCACGGATGGGGAATCCTCCCCTTGTAATTTTTCTTTCTTGTTGGAATGTATCTATTCTGCGTAAACGTCTGCCACAGGATCTCTATTGACCTATCCTTTAACCTAAATTGCCAGTTCACTTTTGATAGCTCTGCTTTCATGCCCTCATAATTGCCCTTATTTAAGCTTAAAATTTAGTGCTAGACCCAGTCTTCTCCCTCAAATTGAATGTAAAATTCAATTATATTATGAACACCGCTACCTAGGGGTGCCTTCACCTTCACTATCAGGTAATTAATTAATCCTGTCTCATTGCACAATATCAAGTCCGGTGTAGCCTACTCCCTGAAATAAAAACAGACAATGCTGGAAAAACTCAGGCCTCGGAGCATCTGTGGAGAGAGAAAGAGAGCTAACGTTTCGAGTCTATTTGATTTCTTCAGAGCTTAAAAAAAAGGCCTGCTCCCTGGTTGGCTCCAGAACATGCTGATCTAAGAAATTATCCCAAAAACATCCTATGAATTTGTCATCTATGCTACCTTTGCCTACCTGGTTGTCCCAGTCTATATGTAGATTAAAATCCCCCATGATAATCACTGTACCTTTCTGACAAGCTCCCAATATTTCTTCTTTGACACCCCATCCTGCCATGTGATTACTGTTAGGGGGACTGCACACCACTCCCTCAAGTGACTTCCTGCCTTTATCATTCCTCATCTCTGTAGTCACACAGGATAAGAATAAATGTGCAACACTGCTTCTCACCAGTAACACTGATGCTTCCTTCCTGTGTGTGTTTTTATTGTTCTAGTAGTGTTGTAAACTGTGCTTTTGTTTGCAGAGACCATGTGTCAGATGGAGCTGAGGTGCATGGGAATTCTCGAGCTGTTTCATTTACAGTTGCAGGTATTAAGGCTAATTTGGTGACCTTGTAAGACAATTGAAATGACATTTACGGTTTAAGTCCCATCAAATGGTAGACTGTTTGCAACCTTGGCATCCTGTTGAACTCAATCAGGGCTCTGGCCCATTATTCTGCCCATCAAAGACTTTGATTTTGACCTTCGTGTCATTGCCCACCTCTGCCTTGCTGCACCCCATCTGCTGCTGAAACTTTCACCCATCCCTTTGTTGCTTCAAGGTTAAACTGTTCCAGTGCTCTCCTGAACAGTCTCCCAACCTTTGCCCTGCACAAATTTCAACTTTGTTATAATCCCCATAGAGACTGATTAACTTTCAAAGAGAGATACAAATTAACCAATGCAAAGAAATCACGTGACAAGATTTCACATTTTAAGACTTTTACTGTAACAAACTAAAATCAATGCCATATATACATTAGTTAGTACATTATTATAGTACACTAATACATTAAAACACAAAAGTTATTCTCCAGTAACTTAGAACCAAAAACCCCACGTCACATTTATACATTACTCTGCACTCTCCGCAGATATATACTCTTGTCCAAAGCTCTACCCAGCTTTAACAGAATCACTTCTCCCTGCTTCACCAGGATGAATCTTTCAGTGTCCTTTTAAACAAAGTCTCCTTCACTCAACCCTTTGAAGATAATCAAATGGACCCGTTGTAAGGTAGCTTCTGGTGATTCCGTGGGCTTTAACTCTTCACAATCCTTGTTTCCTCGAACATGGGTTCTGTCCTCACCAGTCCTCTGCTTGGTGGTAAACCCAAAAGTGATCCTTTTCTTCTGCCTGGCATAGCAGCACCTGTTGTGTGGTCTTCTCCAAACCCTCTGTCCAACTGCCCTTGAAAGTCTGTGTGTCTGTAAGCAGCAAAAGCAGCTTACCTTCTCTATTGTGTCCAGATGTCAAAATTTTCACCTTGCTTTCAATAGGTTTTGCCCTGGCCCCCATCCCTATGGCAACCAAGTCACATGGGCATGTCTTTGGTCAGACTTTGTAGGTTACATGCCTCTTTCCAATGCTCCATTTCATATTGAATTAAATGAGACAATTTAAAACATAACCATCTTATAAAGTCTCACATTTGTAAAAGCTCATTGTAAACTCTGCTCTCTCTATCCAATCCTGTACAAAGTCTTATTCACCAAGTTTTGGCAGAGACCAAGAGGGGAGACAGAAGAAAGGAAGAAGCAAATGGTGAGGACCAAGCAAACAGCGCATAAACCCACCAGGGGTAAAGCTCCCCGCAAGCAGCTGGCCACCAAGAATGCCCCGTCTACTGGCAGCGTGAAGAAGCCGCACCACTACCGGCCTGATACCATCGCTTTGCGGGAGATTCACCACTACCAGAAACCCACTGAGCTGCTGATGAGCAAACTGTTTTTCCAACGCCTAGTGCGAGAGATCGCCCAGGACTTCAAGATCAACCTGCGCTTCCAGAGCTCGGCCATATCATGGCCCTGCAGGAGGCCAGCGAGTCTTACCTGGTGGGGCTCTTCGAGGGCACCAACCTGCGCTCCATCCATGCCAAGCAGGTCACCATCATACCCAAGGATGTCAATCTGGCCCAGAGAATCCAGTCGGGGGAGCAGGCCTGAGCTAAAAAAAACCCATAATCCCTATCCTCATTAGTCTACATAAACTCAAAGTGCAGGGATTAGGAGTCAAAAATTCTGGCCCTTGTGTTTAATCCCTACATAGCCTCAAACCTCCCTATTGCTGCTACCTACCCCAGCTCAAGCCCTCCCATTCCCATTTCTTGTGGGTCTCTCCACCTAGCCCCCACACCCCCCACCCACCCATTCTAAGTTACATGCTGTGGAATTCTCTACCTCCTCTACCAACCCATACTTACTTTTTTATGATCACCTTAAAACTCAAATCCTTGACCAAACTTTAGTTATCCCACCTCCAGCTTGGCATTCATTTTTTTTACTCGTACTTCTGTACTCAGGTATTTTTTTCTTCTATTCAAGGCATTCCATAAATGCATGTTGTTGATGGTAATCTTTACCTGTAATCCACTTTGATCTCCCATTTATTTTCCCCATTTCCACTACGCCACCATCTCCTGATTCAGTAATATCACTGCATGAGTAATCCAGAAGCCCAGGCTAATGCTCTGGGGGCATGGGTTCAAATCCCATTGTGGCAGTTGGTGGAATTTAAATTCAGTTAATAGAATCTGGAATATAATGTTAGCCTGGTAAGGGTGACCAAGACAACTATCATTGATTGTTGTAAAGACTCATCTGGTTCACCAATGTACCTTTTTAGAGAAGAAAACCTGCCATCCTTACCTGGTCTAGCCTACATGTGACTCCAGATCCACAGCAATGTGGTTGCCTCTTAACTGCCCTCTACAATGGCTGAGCAAGCCACTCAGTTCAAGGGCAATTAGGGATGGGTGACAAATGCTGGCTTTGCCAGTGATACTCTACCCCATCAAAGAATAAAAATTACCAGTTTTTAAAAAATATTTCAATATACTTTTATCTCCTGCACCATAAAAATGGAAAAATCCTTTATTTTATATCAGTATTGTCTTAGAATGTGATCCAATTTGAGTTTAATCAAATAGTAAATAACAGCAATATTAGGATATATTTTAATAATTTGTAGTAATTGTGAAGAGGGAAAGATAAAACACACTCAACCACAGAGAAAACGTTGCATATTACAAATGTAAAACTTGGGGATTATAATTCCCAATTGAAGATTATTAAAACGAGGTTTCTAAAGTAATCCAAACTCCAGTTACTGCCTACCAATGGCCTCTACCAGTCTCTGCTCCCATCGCACCCTTAGTGATGGTCTGCGCCTTTTGACAACTCTCCACCATTCTGAAGAAATGTTTATTGCCAGTTTCCTATGCTAGATCAGCCAATCTCTTCAGGTGTTTACTGTCCTTTATGAAGATCATGAAATCATAATTCCCTAGGTCACATGTTTTTAATTCATTTGTGGGATGTGGGCATTGGTGGCTAGGCCAGCATTTATTGCCCATTCCTAATTGCCTTTGAGAAGGTGGTGGTGAGCTGCCTTCTTGAATCACTGCTATCCCTGTGGTGTAGGTACACCCACAGCGCTGTCAGGGAGGGAGTTCCAAGATTTTCACCCAGCAACAGTAAAGGAACAGCGATATATTTCCAAGTCAGGATAGCAAATGGCTTGGTTTGGAACTTCCAGGTGGTGGTGTTCCCATGTATCTGCTGCCCTTGCCCTTCCAGAAGGTAGTGGTCGTGGGTTTGGAAGGCTGCCTAAGGAGCCTTGGTGAGTTTCTGCAGTGCATCTAGCACATGCCACTCTTCGTCGGTGGTAGAGGGAGTGAATGTTTGTGGAAGGGGTGCCAATTAAGTGGGCTGCTTTGTCCTGGATGGTGTCAGGTTTCTTGTGTTGTTGGAGCTGCGCTCATCCAGGCAAGTGGAGAATATTCCACCACACTCCTGGCTTGTGCCGTGTAGATGGTGGACAGGCTTTATGGAGTCAGGAGGTGAGTTAATCGCTGCAGGATTCCTAGCCTCTGACCTGCTCTTGTAGCCCACAGTATTTATATGGCTAGTCCAGTTCAGTTTCTGGTCAATGGTAACCCCCGGGATGTTGACAGTGGGGGGGTTCAGTGACGGTAATGCCATTGAACGTCAAGGGATAATGGTCAGATTCTCTCCTGTTGGAGATGGTCATTGCCTGACACTTGTGTGGTGCAAATGTTACCTGCCACTTGTCAGCCCAAACCTGGATATTGTCCAGGTCTTGCTACATTTGGATATGGACTGCTTCAGTATCTGAGGAGTTGCGAATGCTGCTGAACATTGTGCAATCGTCAGCCAACATCCCTACTTCTGACCTTATGATGGAAGGTAGGACATTGATGAAGCAACTGAAGATGTTTGGGCCTAGGACACTGCCCTGAGGAACTCCTGCTGTGATGTTCTGGAACTGAGATGATTGACCTCCAACAACCATACCATCTTCCTTTGTACTAGGTATGACACCAACCAGCAGAGCGTTTTCCCCCTGATTCCCATTGATTCCAGTTTTACTAGGGTTCCTTGATGTCACATTCCAGTCAAATGCTGCCTTGATGTCAAGAGTAGTCACACTCGTCTCACTTCTGGAGTTCAGCTCTTTTGTCCATATTTAAACCAAGGCTGCAATGAGGTAAGAGGCTAAGTGGCCCTGGTGGAAGCCAAAGTGAGCGTCAGTGAGCAGGTTATTGCTAAGCAAGTGTCGCTTGATAGCACTGTTGATGACCTCTTCCATTACTGATGATTGAGAGTTTACTGATGGGGTGGTAATTGGGCAGGTTGGATTTGTCTTGCTTTTTTTCTACAAGACATACCTGGGCAATTTTCCACATTGCCAGGTAGATGCCTGGTTTGTAGCTGTACTGGAACAGCTTGACTAGGGGCACAGCAAGCCTGGTGTACAAGTCTTCAGTACTATTGTTGGAATATTGTCAGGGCCCATAGCCTTTGTGCAGTATCCAGTGCCTTCAGCCGCTTCTTGATATCACGTGGAGTGAATTGAATTGGCTGAAGTCTGGTATCTGTGATGCTGGGGACCTCTGGAGGAGGCCGAGATGGGTCATCCACTCTGGCTGAAGATTGTTGCAGATGCTTCAGCCTTATCTTTTGCACTGATGTGCTGGGCTCCTCCATCATTGAGGATGGGGATATTTTTGGAGCCTCCTACTCCAGTGAATTGTTCAATTGTTCACCACCATTCACGACTGGATATGGTAGGACTACAGAGCTTAGATCTGATCCATTGGTTGTGGAATCGCTTAACTCTATCACTTGCTGCCTATGCTGTTTGGCATGCAAGTAGTCCTGTGTTGAAGCTTCACCAGGTTGACATCTCATTTTTAGGTATTGCTGGTGCTGCTCCTGGCATGCCCTCCTGCACTCTTCTTTGAACCAGGGTTAATCCCCTAGCTTGGTGGTAATGGTAGAGTGGGAGATACGCTAAGCCATGAGGTTTCATATTGTGGTTAAGTACAATTCTGCTGCTGCTGCTAATGGTCCACTGCGCCTCATGGATGCCCAGTCTTGAGTTGCTAGATCTGTTTGAAATCTATCCCATTTAACTCGGTGGTAGTGCCTCACAACACGATGGAGAGTGTCCTCAATGTGAAGCCGGGACTTCGTCTCCACAAGGACTCTGCTGTGGTCACTCCTACCAATATTGTCATGAACAGGTGCATCTGTGGCAGGCAGGTTGGTGAGGATGAGGTCAAGAATGTTTTTCCCTCTTATTAGTTCCCTTACCACCTGCCCCAAACCTATGTCCTTTAGGACTCAGCCAGCTCAGTCTTTGGTGCTGCCGAGCATCTCTTGTTGATGGACGTTGAAGTACCCCACCCAGAGTACATTCAGCTCTCTTGCCACCTCCAGTGCTTCCTCCGAGTGGTATTCAACATGATTTATTGGCTGAGGGAGGGCAGTATGTGGTAATCAGCAGGCTGTTTCCTTACCCATGTTTGACCTGATGCCATAAAACTTCATGGGGGTCAGAGTTGATGTTGAGGACTCCCAAGGCAACTCCCCCTTGACTGTATACCATTGTGCTGCGACCCCTGCTGGGTCTGTCCTGCTGATGGGACAGGATATACCCAGTGATGGTGATGGCGGCGTCTGGGACATGGTCTGTAAGATATGATTCCGTGAGTATGACTATGTCGGGCTGTAGCTTGACTAGTCTGTGAAACATCTCTTCCAATTTTGGCACAAGCCTCCAGATATTAGTAAGAAGGACTAGGTTGCAGGGTTGACAGGGCTGGTTTGCCATTGTCATTTCTGGTGCCTAGGTTGATGCTGGGTGGTCTGTCTGGTTTCATTCCTCCTTATTGACTTTTTAGCAATTTGATACAACTGAGTGGCTTGCTAGGCCATTTCAGATGGCATTTAAGAGTCATGCACATTACTGTGGATCTGGAGTCACTATGGATCTGGAGTCACATGTAGGCCAGACCAGGTGAAGACAACAGATTTCCTTCCCTAAAGGACAGTAGTGAACCAGATGGGCTTTATGACAATTGTTTCATGGTCCTCATTAGACTTCTAATCCAGATTTTTATTGAATTCAAATTCCACTGTGGTGGCATTCGTCCTGGGTCCCCAGAGCATTATCTTGTGTCTCTGGATTATCAGTACAGTGACAATGCCACCGCCTCCCCACATCAGGGAACTCATATCATCTGAAAGCCAGTTCATGATACACCTAAAAGATGCATAATTTGCCAAATGTACAGACAAACCACTAAACTTTTATAAGTAAGTACCTGGTTCAATTCTAGAAAACCTGCTTTCAGAATCCTTTAAAGTTTGAAGGGGGAAATTATTTTTAATGCAGCCCCTGTCCCCCAAAACTTAACTACAATACCTTAAACACAAATAATATGCTGTCCTTCATGTTGCCAATGGACTTGCCTGCAATTGCACGTAAACCCTAGCATCCTTCTTTCCTGTTCCTCATAGGATTTGGCGGTAGTTTCCTAGGCTGTAATACATATTTCATTACTTGCTATCCCAACGTCACAAAAGGATTTGTCCCGGAAAGAATGAGTGCCAAATATACAAAATAAAACTCTAAACCGAAGAAATTTGCCAACAATTTTTCACTAACTATCTTTTTGCCCACTGCTTAAAATGGTTGTTTTCCCTGCATTTTAGAAAAATGTATTGAATAAAATTATGTTTATCATGGCTGTAATGCTGTAACTGAATCTTATGCTGTTTTCAACTATCATTTTTAATTAGGTAAAATGGTCTCTAAATTACAAGCAAGCAAGGAGATCACTGTTGAACAGAGAGGTTTACATGCAATTTCTCTCCCAGTAAAACAGAAAAAAAAGGTAAGAGAAAACTAGTGTGGCATTGTGTAAGTTGCAATTTTATATATCTTGTAATGCTACTATTGATTTCCATTGTCAGTGGCAACTTTACTCCCAGGAAGGAAAACACTGTGCAAAATAATTTGTCACATAAGGTTGGCCAAGGTATTAATGCACATCTTGAAAGATGGCAAGAAGCATGATGAACCTCCATATCCACCATGCAGTCAAAGTGTAAATCAATAGCTGCATGAATAATCACAGGAATCTGTAAGCCCATGTGTATATACACACATCCTTATCCCGCTAATCTACTTTACCTAATCTCTATTGATGAGACTGGGGATGGTAGTAAAATGAAGAGATTGCTGCACAGCCTACATCGGATTTTCTCATGGTATATCTACAATTCCTGGGTGAAATAAAATGCTAAATACATGAGTCTATTAGGTGCCTTTCTAAATCTGAATGATAATAAGGAACAAGCTGTCATAGTGGTGGGCAGAACAGCAACTATTAGGCTATTTAAACACACAAACTGGGAAGAAATTCTTCAGTTCTTCAGCTTTTATTGTCCCGTATGAATGCTTCCACACTCTGAAATCAGGCAACCATTGTCCAAGCAACACATGGTAGGCATCCCAGTTCAATAACTCATACTAGGCTTAAACTAAGTCCCAATGTGATAGCGCTGTACTCCTCATATGGCTGATGCCATTTACAGAATATTCAATGATGGACCATTTCCCTTTTTTGCTAAAAATCCTTCCAGTGGCTTGGTCCTAGATTTTACACATGACCTGAGTAAGCCATTTCCTTGTATATTTGAGTTCTGTAACACGTAGAACTGTTTGAACACAGCTTATGTGTTGGATAAATGCCCATGAATTGTGAAATACGCAAGTAGAGAACTTATTCATGGGACAGAATTTTCTGCCTGTAGGGCGGGCGGAGCAGGAGCAGGCGCATGTGGGCGTGGACCCGATCGGTGCCCCTGATCGGGCCCACGCTGCCATTTTATGTGGACGGGCCAATTAAGGCCCGCCCAGGGTGATGCGCACCCGGAAGCGCTGTGCGCTCTCTGTGCGGGAAGGGTGGGGGTTGCCTGAGCCGGGAGTGCGCTCTTTCATGCATTGGCTTAGTTTTAAGTCCAAAAAGTTTAATAAAGTAGCAAGAAAATTTTTGATGTCCCCTCATGTGAAACATGTGCATTAATTTCAATAAAAATTTTTGTCAAAATTTAAAATCATTCATGAAGCCTCATCCTGCTTGTGGATGAGGTTCCATGAGAAATGTGAAGGCCGCCTGGGCTCTTTGCTTGCCCGCCAACCTTAAGATTAGATGGGCAGCTCCGTTAATTATTTTAATTGAGAGTAGGCCTTTGACAGTTTGGCGGGTGCGTGCCCGCCAAACTGAACGTCTGAATGTCGCGCCAAGCCGAAGATTCAGCCCATGAGTTACAAAATTAGATTTAACAACTTAAAATATGCTACTAGATGCTTCTTTCTGTTGTTGTAAGGAATAATTCTAGATCCCAGAAAACTAAATCGGGTATCTGAAATTTCGAGCACTGAGAGACTTATTTCTGCAGCAAACAACGCAGATTCTGCACAGTCTATCCAGGTTTTGGGGACATATCTTTCTCCATTCAGTAGTTTTCAAATCATCTGATTTTAAACAAAAACTGGAAAAACTCAGCAGGTCCAACAGCATCTGTGGAGAGAAAAATGGAGTTAATGTTTCAAGTCCGTATGACTCTTCTTCAGAGCTTTTATCTGATTTTAAAAGTCGGTTACAATGCTATACACGTGCTGCTTAATGTTTTCACCAATACCACTTAACAGGGAGTTTGCTGTCATTTTGCATCTGAAATCTCACGTAAGTGTATAATGGCTAAGCAGTAGCAGGTATACCAATACCTGTTCTTAATTTGGAATTAAGTTGATCCTACTCTATAATCTACCATTGATGTGCAACTTGCATACATTTACGACTTTGTATGTTTGCCTGCCAAATTGGATCTGGGTTTCTGCAAAGCCAACTGGTTAGAGTTTAAATAAGTAGAGCTGCATAACTCTCCTTGTATTTCTGCCAACTGTGGAATCCCTTACCACAAAAAATTATCGCATTAACTGTCATGCCATATCTGGTGCTATATGATCGATTCTAAATGCATTTAAAAGTGGTCCCTTAAAACTGGTGGAACATTGCATAACTGAATGGCATGCATTTCAGAGATATGGTAGTTATGTTTTGGAATCTTATAGAGAATCTTATAGAGAATAAATAGCAAAACTCTGTCCAATTATTTTAAGATGCTGGTAATTATCCTGCACCTCCATACAATCTCCCTCTGGTTTTCTGAAAGGGTTATAAAGTTAAAATATTAACTGAATTTACTAAACAATGGACAAATTAGTGAACAGTGATAGGATACACTTATTCACATTAGAAAGTATATTATCTAACTGGGGAAAAAAAAAGAAAGATTCATAATTTAATGAGCTTTCCCTTTTCCTTTTATTGGTTTATAGCTAACACTTATATGCTTAGCTCTTTTACTCGTAATTTTTCTCTGTGACACATCGGCTAGTGTATCTTTTTATTCATCTGAAAATTGTGCTTGGACTAGCTTCTGTCAATTTATTTAATATATTCAATAAACAAAAGCAACCACACTTCACCTGTCCTGTAGATTTTGTTTTCATTTTTATAATTGATACTTGGATTCCAGAATTACTTATCATTACTTAACTGGACAAATCACACAGATTGTGTTTGTTCAAAAAGTGGGGTTGTTCCTTCCTTTGAACCTCCTCCTCCTCCTTTGGGTACTATGCCCTAAGAGGGCATTGGTGACCATAGACTTCATCCATGATTATGCTTGGCAAAGTACTGCAGTGGTTTGCCATTGACTTTTGCAATATGTCAGCTGCAGGACATTCTTCTAGGGAGAGGAACAGCTAGAGGCTGTGGTCCACATTGGTCCTAATGACTTAGGGAGGGTTGTGGGCTCGCAATCAGAATTTAGGGAGCTAGATCACAAATTAGCAAGCAGGACCTCAAATGTAGTGATCTCCGGATCACTCCCAGTGCCACGTGCAAGTGAGTACAGAAATAGGAGGATGAGGCAGATGAATGCGTGGCTGAAAAGATGGTGCAGAAGGGAGGGCTTCAGGTTCCTGGGACACTGGGACTGGCTCTGGGAAAGATGGCACATGTACAAGCTGGACCGATCGCACCTGAATAGAGCCAGGACTGAGTTCCTTGCAGGGTCATCTTGCTAGTGCTGTTGGTAGGGCTTTAAACTAACTCGGCAGGGGTGTGGGAACCAGAAAACAATATTAGAGAGGAACACCAGGGTGCACAAAATACTGGGAGAGACAGATAGCACTAGTATAGAAAATAGTAAGTTAATAGGTGGAGTCGGAGTAAGGGAGAAAGTCGTGAAATCTAAACTCGGGTTACTGTGCTTGTATGTGGATGCACGGAGTATAGTAAATGAGGTTGTGGACTTAGAAGTGCATATTGTCATGTGAAATTATGATGATGTAGTGATAACAGATATCTGGCTCAAAGAAGGGCAGGACTGGGTGTTAAATATTCCTGGGTACAAGGCGTTCAGAAAAGGTAGGAAAGGAAGAATTGGAGGAGGGATGGCAGTATTGGTTAAGGAGAGCATTGCAGTGCTGGAGAAAGAGGATGTCCCAGAAGGTTCGAGAGCAGAATCAATTTAGCTAGAGATAAGGAACAAAAAGGGTGCAATTACATTGCTCGGTGTAGTCTATAGACCATCAACTAGTGGGAAGGATGTAGAGGAGCAAATCTGCAGGGAAATTACAGAGAGATGCAAACATTATAGAATAGTTGTAATGGGGGACTTTAATTACCTGAATGAGTACTGGGACAGTGGTAGAGTAAATGGCGGAGAGGGGAAAGAGTTCCAAGATTGTGTTCAGGAGAATTTTCTACAGCAGTATGCATCCGGTCCAACAAGAAAGGATGCTCTGTTGGACATGGTTGCCCTTTTATGTCAGGCATCTGCCACCAGTCTGCAACCTCTCCCCTTTGTGTGCCAGCTTGTCCTGCATGAATACAAATGTAGAGCGTGTAAGCAGGATGCCTGACAAGCCAGATGACAAGGATGCCTGGCATGTGTGGGTGGTGTTTGGTGCTATGGTTGGGATAAGGACAGGGCAGGTGAAGGTATATGTGTGAGCGTGAATGGCGATGTCCCTTGAACTAGCTGTGTGTGAGATCCTCGTGGATATGTGATGGGTTTGTGAGTGTGTGAGTTAAGAATGATGAGAAGAATGACTTACCCTGGCGGAATGGAGGAGATCATTGGTCCTCTTTCAGCACTGGGTGGCTGTCCTCTTTTACAGGGCACTGCCACCACCTCCCATGCTGAATTGGTGACCTTGCTTGCTGGCCTTTGCCCAGAGAGGGTGTAGAAGACTTCACGGTGGGCCTCCACTGTGTCCAGTTCATACCTGAGGGAGGCGTTGCTAAATTTGGGGGCAGCATGTTCCCTCCCTTTGGCAGCCATGACTTTCCAGCAGCTTTTGATCTCTTAGAGAGTACTAGCTGTGTGCAGGGACACTCTTTAAATATGGTGCCAAGATTATTGAAGGCCTGAGGTAACAGCAGGGTGGGCGAATCAGAGGCAGCCCCGCCAGCGATCCAGCGTCTTTCCTATGAATGCAATATTAATGAGGTGGGACATGCTGGGAATGGAGCGATATGGCGCGAAAATCCACCATTGCGGCCGGTGGGTGAAACTACTTTCTTCACACCTGCTAATGCATTTAGTGCAAATCTGGGACGATTCCACCTCTCGTGTACACTTGCCCATATTGTGTGAAATTGGTGCTGGGATCACTATGCCACCATTGCCTACACTGCTGATTGGCCGTGTGCCCGTTTATCTGGGGAGAGGGAAAATCGGATGCCTGTTAGTGCAGCCTACACCTCTTGAAAGGGATACTTTGACAGAAAGACTTGAAAATGGCAGACAAGGCTGCAAACACTGCAGATAGGATATCAGGCTCTTTGAGGTTCTTGTCCAGGCAGTCAACAAGAGGTGGCTGTTTTCCACAGGAGGCAGGAAGCCTTCCAGCTAACACTTCTGAAACTAATAATGTTAGGATGCATCGCAATGTAAAAGCATTAAAGTATACTATGAAATCCAGAGCAGCTATTTTAAGTGGTATTTGGCCCTGATGATACCACATTTGAAGTGCAGTGCATTTTATAAATATATTTCAATAAAGATTATTGCAATATAGGAAACAGTGACTACATTTCAAAAAGTACTTCAATGGTTGTAAACAACTGATGCTTGTGAAAAGTGCCATATAAATGCAAGTCTTTTTAATGATATTCAGTTATTAGAGAATGCAGAGAAGAGCTATGCAGTTGATCCTAGATGTTGAGGAACGATAGAAAAATCCAGAGGACAATAAGTCCTCGCTTTAAGTCACCTCACTTAACATTATTTTGCTTTGAAGTCATGCAGTCTTTAGGGCTGGTAATCCTGATTTGCATTGGCATTTTTGATTTAATGACATCGCATGTTGTTGTTTCACATTGTTTCACATCGATGTGATGTCAGGTTCTGCAATCCGATCAGCGCTCTTCTGAAGCAATTGGAGGTTTTTGTCCGCACTTCAGAGAACAGCAATTTTAAAAAAAACCTCTGAAGCAAGTTCTCAAAGAATATCCAAACCAGGTTTTCTTTTTGTAAGAAACATATTAAGACTGGGCTGCTTGTTTCTGTGAAGCAAAAGCCCATTTCTTGACTCTGAAAGCTGATTTTAATTTTGGAGCCCAGGTGTGCCTGCTGTGGAGCTTTACATTGGGCGAGGCAGTGAGGCCATTTTAAAGCCTGTGAAAGAGATGCATTTGATACTGTACACAGGTGAAATTACTTTACTTGTCTCAGGTCTTGTTTGGTTGATGAAATGGATGAGACTGATGTGGGGGAATTGCTTGCATCCCACGGATGGAATTGTCCATTGACTCTTTAGCTGCATTAAGTCTTCAATGAGCTGAAGAGGAAGACTGTGCTGAAACATCACACCCTTGAATTTTGTTAATGAAGTGACTGTCAAGAGCTTTCCAACTCATGCAAGAGGCAATGGAAATCTTCACGGAGGATGACCCAAACGGAGAACCGAGTGCCGAAGTGAACAGGGTGATCAATAATGACATTAACTGCTAAAGAAAGATCTTCTGGGAGAAGCAAAAGAAAAGCACCCAAAAGTTCTTTTCAGGATTTTTGTTGATCCTGGCCCTTCGACCTATTCACTCCACCAGGCCCTGGCTATTGTACGCCACCTTCAATTAAAAAAACAAAATCACTCCAACTTCAGTCATTGAGCTCCTCAGAAGAAGAGGACCAGGATCTCAAATCGAAAACTAAGATCTTGACACCAGGCACCCCAAAGCACCATTGGTGTTGTCTTTGAAAGATCCTCCAAATTCAGTGGCAAGAAAGGCAGTGCAACAGCAAGGTCTTACTCCAAGCCAACATGCCCAGCATCGGGCACCAAAACACTCAAAACCATCTCCACTAGATGTCCTCAAAGCATCCCCGAAGAGGTCAAACATATCCACCATCTCATGATGACTGAACAAAGTGAAACATTTGGGAAGGCACCAAATAAGAGATTTTGTCAGGAACATGCACAGGTGAATTCAGGGCACTGGAAAGAGTGCAAAAACCTCCAAGCAGCTTATCTGACTGACCCTCCAAACAACATCTACCCACGCGAAGCAAAGTGTGAAGATTGCATGTTGGACTTCTGAACAAACTCGGAACCCACTGAACCAGGAAGCAAGTCAGCTCCGAACCGGAAGGACTGCCTAAGAAGGAGGTGACATTGGTGAATGTTATCGATTTTTGAATTTATATAGTATTTATTTTATATTTAGTGATTTATTAATTTTGCAAGGTGTTTCTGCTAGGGATGCACAGTACTGCTCATGTACAGTATTTCCAGCTTTGTTTTTTCTGGGCAAAGAATATCTCCAGCTCCGGTTTTAACATTGATTCCCATGAGAAT
The DNA here is from genome assembly GCF_964194155.1 of Cetorhinus maximus. Classification (NCBI taxonomy): domain Eukaryota; kingdom Metazoa; phylum Chordata; class Chondrichthyes; order Lamniformes; family Cetorhinidae; genus Cetorhinus; species Cetorhinus maximus. The sequence continues at coordinate 110,169,253 of NC_135888.1, read as the reverse complement.
CCACGATTCACTTAAAATTGTTTCACTTGAAGCCACGATTTTCAGAATGCAATTACAACTTAAGAGAGGACTTGCTGTAGTCAATCTTTTTTATCTTGCAAAGAGAAGACTAAAAGGAGATATGGTGGTCGTTAAAACTATAAAAGGTTTGGACAAATTGGATCCAATTAAGGTTTTACTGTTGTGTACAGAATTTAAGCACAAAGGGATTATATTTATGAAATGAAATAGGGAATGCAGGACAAACTTGTTTTTTACAAAAAGGGTGGTAAGTATTTGGAACCAATTATTTGACGCAGGTGGTGGGATAAAAAACCTTAGTGTTTTATGGATAAGCTAGACAGGTTCTCATCAACAGATAGGATTCGGGGTAATTGGAAATACACCAAGGAAATATGGTGGATAGTTGGGTTAGATGGACTGAAGTTCTTTTGCATCAAACTAGTCAGTGTTTGTCCATGAACGAACACCACCAAAAAAAAACAAGTTATGTGGTCATTTATCTCATTGCTTGTAATGTTTTGTGAGTTAGAAACTTCAAAATCTTTTAATGAATAGGAAGATTTAAACTGCCCATTGGGTATATCAAAACCATGAAGGAGTTTATAGAGAATGCATATATAATTTACTACGTCTACCTACAGAGCAAATCTTTCCCAACAGAGTTTTAATTTATTGTGTAATTCCTTCATAGCCAATGTTAACAGTTGTCAAATGTTATGACCTTTTTTTAAGATGAACGAAGAACCATCAAGTAGGCAGGTAATAAAATGCAAGAAGAAAGTTAATTTTGCAGAGGCACTAAAGATTGAATATGCATCAGAAATTTCTAGGATAAAACCACTAAATACAGAGCTTCATTTTCAACTAGAAAAACCAGTATTGGTAAGTTGTAAGCTATAATCCAAATACTTGAAAGAAGAATGTGACTGATTTAATTGCATGTTCAAAATGCTATACGTCTGTCTCTCAAAAGAATGCATGTTTGTAATGTTATCTTATTTGCTTTAGTTAAACAAAATGTTACTGTGGGCTTCATATACAGGTTAAAGTGACCACAGTGAATTGATACGCGTTAAGGATATAAAGAAGCATAAGAGCTGGGCACTTCTATTTTCTTCAATAGAAATAACAGTTGAACAGATGAAAAATTTAACCATTTGTAATTGGCAGCATTAAGTACTAATCAGCCCTTTTCAGGATTTAAAAAGAAAATTGTCCCAACGCTCCTGAAGCTGGTACATTGTAAGTAACATTGTTATACAACGGTCAAATAGTTGGTCAGGTACCCCAGCCTGGAACCAAAATATTGGCTTCTTTTAACAACAATCTGTATTTATATAGCTCATAAAACATAGTAAAACATTCCAAGGCACTTCACAGGAGTGTTTTTGAACAAAATTTGACACCGAGCCACATTGGGTAATATTAGGGCAGATGACCAAAAGCTTGGTCAAAAAGATAAGCTTCAAGGAGGAAGGAGAGGTAGAGAGAGTTAGGGAAGGAATTCAGTATCTTAGGGCTTTGGCAGCTGAAGACAAGGCTGCTAATGATGGAGTGATTGAAATTGGAGAACACAGAAGGTCAGAAGTGGAGGAGTGCAGATATCTCTGTTGTAGGGATGAAGGAGATTACAGAGATAGGGAGTGTTGAAACCATGAAGGGGTTTGAAAACCAGGATGAGAATTTTAAAATTGGCTCCTGGTAAGCAACAATGTAGGTCAACAAGCACAAGGGTAGGTGATCAGTGACTTGGTGCAAGTTAGGACATGGGCAGCAGAGTTTTGGATTATGTCAGGTGATGGGAGGATGGCCAGGAGAGCATGGAATCGTCAAGTCTGGAGGTAACAAAGGCATAGACTAGTGTTTCAGCAGCAGATGAACTGAGGCAGGGGTGATGCTGCAGAAGTGGAAATAGGGGGTCTTAGTGATGGCATAAATATGTGGCCGGAAACTTATCTTGGAGTCAGATATGATACCAAGATTGCAAATGTCATTTTGCTTTCAAGTTTGAACAATTGACTTATGATAATAACAGCTATTTTGACCTGCAATAAAGTGAATTCTAGAAATATTGCCCTCCAATTAAAATACAATGTTATAAGACCCCATAGAATGCTGAGTAAGCTTAAGCATAAGGTTTGGAAAATACAGCAGCTTGACAAGTGAGTATAACTGTCACAAACGGACACCAGCACTTCAAACCTGAAAAGCTTGATCCAAGAAAGTTATGGCCTACTTTAATATAAAAGCAAAATATTGCGGATGCTGGAAATCTAGAACAAAAACAAAAATACCTGGAAAAACTCAGCAGGTCTGACAGCATCTGTGGAGAGGGATACAGTTGACGTTTTGAGTCCATATGACCCTTCATCAGAACTAAGACATATAGAAATGAGATGAAATATAAGCTGGTAGAAGTGGGTGGGACAGGAGCGCTCAATAGGGGGCCAGTGATAGGTGGAGGCCAAGAAGAGATTGCCAAAGATGTCATAGACAAAAGGACAAAGGGGTGTTGATGGTGGTGATATTATCTAAAGGAAAGCAAGCTAGTGGCAGATGGCCCTAGTGCGGGTGGGGTGAGGGGAAGGGATCGAAATGGGCTAAAAGATGGAGATGAGACAATAGATCGAAATAAATTTAATAATAGGAGGGAAAAGAAAAAAATATAGTGTAAAAAAATTATAAATTATTGGAAAAAGGGGGATCGGAAGGGGGGTCAGGATGGAGGAGAGAGTTCATGATCTGAAATTGTTGAACTCAATATTAAGTCCAGAAGGCTGCAAAGTGCCTAGTCGGAAGATGAGGTGCTGTTCCCCCAGTTTGCATTGAGCTTTACTGGAACATTGCAGCAGGCCAAGGACGGACATGTGGGCATGAGAGCAGGGTGGTATGTTGAAATAAAAACAGAATTACCTGGAAAAACTCAGCAGGTCTGGCAGCATCGGCGGAGAAGAAAAGAGTTGACGTTTCGAGTCCTCATGACCCTTCAACAGAACTGAGTAATATTAGGAGAAAGGTGAAATATAAGCTGGTTTAAGGTGGGGGGTGGTGGGGGGGGCCGGGGGGGTGCAGGGAGAAGTTGCGGGGAGTGGGGTGGTTGTAGGGACAAGCAAGCAGTGATAGGAGCAGATAATCAAAAGATGTCACAGACAAAGGAACAAAGACGTGTTGAAGGTGGCGATATTATCTAAGAGAATGTGCTAATTAAGAATGGATGGCAGGACACTCAAGGTACAGCTCTAGTGGGGGTGGGGTAGAAAGACTGACAGGGCGTTACAGGTATAGATTTAAAAATAATGGATATAGGTGGGAAAAGAAAAATCTATATAAACTATTGGAAAAAACAAAAGGGAGGGGGAAGAAACGGAAAGGGGGTGGGGATGGAGGAGGGAGTTCAAGATCTAAAGTTGTTGAATTCAATATTCAGTCCGGAAGGCTGTAAAGTGCCTTCCATACTGTAAAGTATGTTGAAATGGCAAGCGACAGGGAGATCTGGGTCATGCTTGCGGACAGACCGAAGGTGTTCTGCAAAGCGGTCACCCAGTCTGTGTTTGGTCTCTCCAATGTAGAGGAGACCACATTGGGAGCAACGAATGCAGTAGACTAAATTGAGGGAAGTGCAAGTGAAGTGCTGCTTCACTTGAAAGGAGTGTTTGGGCCCTTGGACGGTGAGGAGTGGGGAAGTAAAGGGATAGGTGTTGCACCTTCTGCGGTTGCATGGGAAAGTGCTGTGGGAGGGGGCTGAGGTGTAGGGGGTGATGGAGGAGTGGACCAGGGTGTCCCAGAGGGAACGATCCCTGCGGAAAGCTGCCGGTGGGGTGAAGGGAAGATGTGTTGGGTAGTGGCATCATGCTGGAGTTGGCGGAAATGGCGGAGGATGATCCTTTGAACGCAGAGGCTTGTGGGGTGATAAGTGAGGACAAGGCGGACCCTAAATTGGTTCTGGGAGGGAGAGGAAGGTGCGAGGGGGGTGTGAGGCCTACCTTCTCAGGTTCTCAAAGACATCTGAGGCACCAGATGCTCCTCGTTGAACTGCTTTAGCTGCCCTCTGAAGGGGAGGTTGGAATATTTTTTAAAAAGCCTACTACAAGAAAGTGTCCATAGCTCAAGCTTCCAGAGTGAAACACTGAATCAAAATACCTGCTTACCAATTTAAGCAGAATCACGGTTAACCTATGAGTTTTCTAATTGTTGAAAAAAGAGATATATCAAAACTTTTCATCTTGCACTTATCAGGATACTTGCAAGAATACCAATATAAGGGGAACACAACAATTAATGCTGTACATGAAGAAGTGCTGATTGGTTGGCAAGTGGACTCTGGTAGAGGCATTGCCATGGAGAATGCACCAGTGATGATGACCAATAGTTAGCTGCCAAGCATTGTTTGTTTGAAATTTAAACCAGGCAGCTTGACCCTGATAGGGCAATGCCTTGACCAGAAGAATGAGTCAGCGAATGGTTGTCATTTTTTTTTTTTGTTTAGCTGAAAAAGATGCAATGTGTGTATATGTTCTTTCTGTCTGCAAAGAACAGGGCTTGTGTATTAATCGATGTAGCTTCCAGTACACGCAAATGCATCATACTGCGAGCCCAAATGACAATCTTAAATTGGTTGTCAGCGTAATTCTAAGAACTAAAACTGGAAGCTACATATATTAATACACAGGGCCCTGTTCTTTGCAGAGCTGTAATGGAACACTGGCCTGTGTTCAGGCTGAAAGAACAACACCTGAAGACACAGATTTAACTATAGGAAAAGCATTTAATCGGCATGCTGGCTAACTCCCTAACACATATGCTAACTGACCTTCAAACTTCCAAGTCAGATGACCTCATATGTAGAACAGAATATAATTAAAAGCTGATAAGTCACCAGGGCCGGATGCAATGCATCCAAGGAGACTGAGAAGAGTTAAGGAAATTGTGGATACACTGGGCATAATCTTCCAATCCTCCTTCAGAAAAGCATTGCTGCCAGAGGACTGGAGAATTGCAAATATTACACGTTTGTTCAGAAAAGGGTGCAAGGATAAGCCCAGCAATTAACAGGCCAGTCGGTTTAACCTCAGTGATGGAAAGTTTTTAGGAATGATAATTCAAGCCGAAATTATGTCACTTGGACCAATGTGGATCAATTAAAGAAAGCCAGCACAGATTTAGTAAGGACGAATCAAGTTGAACTAACTCGATTGAATTTTTTGATGAGGTAACAGAGGGTTGATTAGGGTCATGCAGTTGATGTGGTGTACATGGACTTCCAAAGGCATTTCATAATTAAGTGCAGCATAACAAGCTTGTCAGCAAAGTTGAACCCCATGGAATAAAAGGGACAGTGGCAGCAAAGATACAAAGTTGGCTGAGTGACAGGAAACGAGTGTTGAAAGTTTGTTTTTCAGACTGGAGGAAGATGTATAGTGAGGTTCTCCAGGAGTCAATGTTAGGACCCCTGCTTGTTTTGACCTATGTTGATCTATATTAATGACCTAGACTTTGGTGTACAGGGCACAATTTCAAAATTTGTGGATGACACAAAACTTGGAAGTACTGTGAACTGTGAGGTGGATAGTGATAAACTTCAAGAGGATGTAGACAGGCTAGTGAAATGGGTGGACAAGTGGCAAATGAAATTTAATGCAGAGAAGAGTGAAGTGATACATTTTGGTCAGAAGAATGAGGAGGGGCAATATAAAATAAAGGGTACAATTCTAAAGGGAATCTGCAAAAGTGTTCTAAAGTATATGGGATCCTGGACTTTGTAAATAAGGGCATGGCGTACTCAAGCAAGGAAGTTACAATGAACCTGTGTAAAACACTAGTTCAGCCACAACTGGAGCATTGTGTTCAGTTTTGGGCACCACACTTGAGGAAGACTTGAAGGCATGAGAGGGCGTGCAGCTAAGATGGTGAGAGTGGTTCCAAGGATGAGGAACTTGTGCTACACTGATAGGTTGGAGAAGTTGGTACTGCTCTGCTTAGAGAGTAGATTTATTGGAGGTTTTCAAAATGGTGAGGGGTCTGAATAGAGTGAATAGGGAGAAGCTGTTCTATTGGCCAAAGGGTCGAGAACCAGGGAGACAAAGTTGTTGGTAAATGATGCAATAGTGACATAGGGAAAAACTATTTTACTCCTGGTTAGGATATAGAATGCTCTGCCTAAGTGAATCTGTCTCTGCAACACAATCTAGGCCTTCAGAAGAGAATTGGATAATTGTCTGAACCAAAAAGAATTTGCAGGGCTATGGGGAAAAGGCAGGGGAGTGGGATTAGGTGAATTGCTTTTCTAGAGAGCTGGTAGGGACACCACAGGCCAAATGGTCTCCTTCTGTTCTGCAACCATTCTATGATTCGATGAAACTCCCTAGCTTAACAGTACTGTGGATGTATTTAAACCGCAAGGACTGCAACACTTCCAAGAAAATGGGTCACAACTACCACCTGGAGGACAATTAAAGATGGGCAATAAATCATGACCAGTTACATCCACTCGAATGAATGAACAAAAAAAAACAATGTGTGTACTACTATGATGTGCTTTCCGAATGTATTTGAATAAATGTACGTTGAATAAATCTCAAAATCTAACTCTTCCTCACTTTGAAGTTAAACTCGTGAACAGAGGCTACACTATGGTAAGTTTTCTATCATTTGCCTGGCAGGTTGTTGTAGACTATAGTGGGCACTATCTCTGTCAGTTATGTAAGAAGTCAGAAAGCATTTCAAACCTATTGATGTTAGGATATCTTTGCTCCCTAATAAAGTATTCCCTTGATGCCTTTTGTTGGACAGCAAGTAAAGAAAAAAAGAACATTAAATCCCACCTTGATCTATAAATGGAAGACCAAAAACACATTTCGGCATGCAGCCAGCATTACCCATGCTGCATGCATCAAGAGGAGGAGTGAAATGGGGAGTGGACAACACTATTTAAAAGAAGCCAGTACCTCTTAACAGCAGATGAGGGGTTGCAGGAAGCTTGCATTCTATCTAGAAATAGAGCTGAAGAGAGGAATCACAATTGAAATTTGGAACAGTGGCAGATGGAGGTCTGACGCCGCACTTAGAGGTCTTGGTTAGAGAGGGAAGGAAGGACATGCTGTATTGGCCAAGACAGGAAGCCTTCACACCACATGGTGGTGAGGAAATAGGAGTAGATCTCTAACAGATCACTAAGATTACTGAGGTGTTACCTCAGGAAAGCAACATTGGCACCATGAGAGATGAACTTGCTGCCCTCTCTTGGGGTGACAGCATTCCTGCTGCCACTCCTGCCACTGTCAATGCCTTGCTGTGTCCTGCTAGTTCAGGCAGAGGTGGTGCAAACTGCAACCTATAGAATCAGAGCTGCTTAGGGTCATCCTTCAAAGCCCTCTGCAGTCACCTCCATTGTAACCTTCCAACTAAGCCGCAGCGATTGTGGAAACACCTCATACGAGCACCCGGAAAGGAAAACAAACATAAAATCCAGGCACTAAGGGAATGGTCAAAGATTAATAATTTTATTGTGTTCACATGTAGTAGTGATTATCTTGATTAAGTTATGATTTGAAAGTGCATTTGCTGTTGGTTTTTTTTGCAGTCAAGTGAAGGAACTCTTGGGTACTGGCACCTCAGCTTATGAACACCTTGGGGAAAAATTTTCCCCCCGTTTGGGGGGGTGTTGTGCAGGGGCGGGCGGAGGTGGACGCGAACCCGATCAGGGACGCGCCACCATTTTACGTGGGCGGGCCAATTAAGGCCTGCCCCTCGTGACGCACGCCCAGAAGCGCTGTGCGCTCCTGTGCGGGGCAGGGGTCTTCCATGAGTGGTTCCCTGCACTCTTTCGCACATGCGCACGAAAGAGTGCAGAGATCTCCCTGAGGCAAGGAGGTGCCTCAGGGAGATCCGTTTGACATGTGTCAGTTTAAATAAAGGAAGGAAAAAACTTTTGAAACATGTCCTCTCATGTGACACTGTCACATGAGCTGGGACATGTCAAAGAATTAATGTAAAAATTTTTATTACATTTTAAAACACTTCATGAAACCTCATTCCGCCCGTGGATGAGGTTTCATGAGAAGTGTGACGGTCACCTGGGCTCTTCACCTGCCCGCCAACCTTAAGGTTAGACGGCAGCTCAGTTAGGTACTTTAATTAGTTTTTAACAGGCCTTAGTAGGCCTTTGACATGTCTCTGCTGCGCACCCGCCGAACTGAGGATCAGAATGACGCGCGGTGACGTCGGGATGCCTGCCTGACGTCACCGCGCGTCATTTTACATGTCAGTGAGCAGGCTCTGGCCCGCTAGCCGGCGGGAAAATGCCTCCCCTTAAATTTGCAAATTTCACTGAGCTTCTTTTGATTGTCAAATACTTCAAAAATATAGAGAGCACATAAGGGGACAACTTTTGTGTGGCTTTATGAAAGAACCTAGAAAAGCTTCCCATCCCCCTCAAACTTCTAGTCTGCAGCTTGGACCTGATTTTGATGAAGCATAAATGTCAACCTTACTTCAACTGAGAAAATATCCTCTAAGATAAGTGGTACATTTACTGAACAGATCCACAAAATTAGAGATGACAACCTAAATTAAGTTCTTGAACAGCAATTCATTTTTATCACCTTCCCTGTTAAAATTTGTAATGAAATATAGGTTGTGAAAGTACTTCTATTAAATGAATTACAGTTTTTAAACTCTTGCCTTATTAGGAATGGTACATTGGTGCATAGATTACATCATTCACTGCCATTTATTTGAAGGCAAAGTCCCAGTGACCAAATTTAGGACTATTTCACTTGCAATTGTTACAACATGAATACATTTTAATGAAGTCATTGATGGTAACAAGTAAGATAGCCAAGATGAAACTGAGGGACCGGTGTTAATTTTTTTTTGTATCTGAGTGCAACATATGCGGTTCAAAAAAAATTGTATTATCCCACTATAATCTGAAAAGTTTTTTCACTTTTTTTTTTCCTTCCAACCCTTTCTCTTCCCAAAACAGGATATTAGCTTGGAAGAATGCTCATTTTATATTTTAAATGCAATAGTCTGCATTGTTTTGATTTGTTGTAATGAAATAATAAATTTTTTCAAGTGATTAATGGCCAGCTACTATGACTGCAGCTTCCCCAGCTGAAATACTATTTTAGCTGTCTCCGCATTTAAAAAGAATTATGGTGATATGGAAGATTCTTTTTGTAATTATATGAAGTGGCATGAAAGGATAATTTATTTGTATGAATAATCTATATTGTAAGCATGTGGACAAAACTTTTGCAATAGCCATTGATTTTTTTTTTCTCCACAGCAGCAGATTGTAGAAGCCAACAAAATTAGTGAGCCTATACAGACAAGCACACCAGTTGAGACACTTAAACAATCAGCAGTAAGTTTATAGCTCTGCCAGTGTTTACAATACCACATGCAATTGGCACAAAAATTGAAAATATAAGCCTAATATTTTCAAAATATTTACTAAGTTGTGCAATAACATTTGGCACCATAGTAATGATCAAATTATTTTCTTCAGGAAATAAAGAATTTTTAGCTATAAGTTCATAGATATTAAATGGGTATCTTCACACAACATCTATCCAGATGGCCAAGGCCATTCAGCCCATCTTAGATTATCCATCCAGAAAGCTTCCTGATATCTCTCCTGAATTGCAATTTTACCAGTTTGAACATCTGTCATCTAATTTTGCTATCATTGTTTAGTTATAAATGATCTATTCCCACACTTTTCTGCCAGTGATGTCACCAGATTGATCATCAAAGAATTATCATAGATTCCATAAATATCTATTTTTTTAAAGTTTTTCTTTTCAATGCATTAAGAAAGAATTGCATTTATATCACATAATCACAAGTATAATTATATTCCAAAGCCTCATAAGAGTGTTAGACAAAATATGACACTGAACCACATAGAAATAATAGGACAGGGGACCAAAAGCTTGGTTCAAGAGCTAGATTTTAAAGAGCAACTTTAATCACAATGGAGAACTTTGGGGAAGGATTCCAAAGCTTGGGGCTCAGGCAGCTAAAGGCCTGTCTGAAAGCAGAGGACTGATTAAAAATTAGAGATGTGCAAAAGGCCAGAATTGGAGGAGTACAAAAATCTTTGAGGTTTGTAAGACTAGAGGGAGCTACAAAGATATGTAGAATGAAACCACAGAGAGAATTTTAAAATTGAACTGTTAACAGGCTGATGGCCAATGTAGGTCAGTGAGTGCAGGTGTGATGTGTAAACAGGACCTTATGCTAGTTAGCATACAGGCAGCAGAGTTTTAGATGACCTCCAGTGTGCAGACGGTGGAAAGTGGATAGCCAGCCAGGAGAGCATTGGAGCAGTTGAATCTAGCGGTAACAAAGGCAAGGATGACCATTTCAGCAGTAAAGGTGGGGGTGTAGATGTATGATTTTACAGAGGTGGATGTAGGTGGTGGAGAGGATATAAGACTAGAAATTCAGCTGGAGGTCAGGATGACAAAGTTACAAAAAGCCTGATTCATCCTGAGACTGAGGCCATGAAGGGTAATATGAGATTGTGGCCAGGGAGTGGAGTTTGTGGTAGGAACTTGAAGTCAGTCTTTCCAATATTTAATTGGAGGAAATTTCTGCTCATCCAAACTGGAGGTCAAGACAAGCAGAGTAGCAAATGTGAGATAGTGGAGGGGACAGGAAAGGTGGTGATGAGATAAAGCTGGGTGCTGTCAGTGATGTTTTCAGTTGATACTGAAGGGGCAGCATGTAGATGGGAAAGAAGAGGGGACTAAGGGTATAGAATCTTGGATGGCTCCAGAAGTTTCATTGTGTAAGTGGAAAGAGAAGCCATTGTAGATGGTTCTTTGGCTATGACTGGTTAGGTAGGAATCGAACCAGGTGAGGGCAGTCCCACCCAGCTGGAAAATTGAGGAGATACATTGGGAGGAGGATGGTGGCTGAAGACACTTTCAAGAGATGTTTTATCTTTCCCCGATTAAATCTCACAATTCTCGTGCCTTTCTTGGTAATTGGGAAATTGCTACGAGAAGTTGAACTCCTTTAAACAATAAGTCAAGGAAGTAACTAAATTTTTTTTTATAAAGTCGCAGACATGTTTGTAGTAAACAGTGTGTGACTCATAAAATACATAAGCTGAAAATACACAGGAGATATGGCAGTAACTTAGCTGTTTTAACAATATCAATCCTGACTTCCTGCCTACTTATAATTAAACTCTTACGTGCCTAACAGATCTGCATTTGGGAAAAGTATATACATGTCTCAAATGGTTACATATATAAATAACATAAGGTTCCCTGTAAACCATCTATATCTCCTCAGTTGTGTATGATTGCATGGAAAGGAAATATTTCAAACCCTTGGCACTGATTGCTGTATTTGAGGAATAACTTGGGCTGAAAGACATATTTTTGATTTTTGAATGCATATCTTGTGTTTATTCAAAATTTTATGCATTATCAATGTTATAAGTTCACTAATATGAAATAGAAAAAAATACAATGATTTCTTGATTTCAACCAAGGCAGGGGATTTTAGCTGGTGTAGCTTATTGCATGATACACAGCCTTCACAATTCATGCAAAACTAATAAGTACCGGGAACAGATGATAAAACTCTGATCACCAACATAACCACAAGGAGGTAAAGTACCTTTGGACATTGAAGCTGACTTGAAAAATCATTTTTATTCTTGTTTTTGTTCTTGCTAGAGACTGAAACAACAAGATGAAGTACCCATTTGTAGCATCATCCTTGCTCCTGTGTGTTACCGACCATCTAAAGTTTGGCAATGTGAACATGTGCAACCTTGGACAACATTTGAAAATGCACCTATAGGTAAATGACCCAAAATGTCTAGTTTTGCTATGCCTATTTATCCAGGATTGTTTGCATCGTTCCTCTGAAACCATCTAAGTGAATCCTAAAAGTTAAGGCCAATTATTTGGACTCACTAACACTTTAAAACATTTAGGGTGGATGAGCAGCACATGCCATAATGCCAGATGAACCCTTCCATTTGGGTGTGCAGTCAAAAATATAATTAGCTTGTAAGTTACCCTGCAGCTGATGCCATGTCAAGCTTGAAGCTTGCATCGAACAAATCCACTTTTCTGACTTAGTTTCTAGAATTGGCAAATTGTTCAGATTAGATTTTTCTATCTACACCTAATTTATTTTTTATATCACATAAAATGGTTTACCAGCACCCTTGGCCTTAGTTTATATTCTGATTCAAGACTCTCTGCATTTGAGTAATTAGTATCATTTTGAATGTGAGATATCAGTCAAACACAAGATAATGATTTTTGTTTTTCTTATCTCCTCCTCAAGGCTATAACCTTATGATTGGTTTTAAAGACAGCAGCCCACAAATCAAAAGTATTTAATTTTGTCATATTTAATAATAGTAATGATGACTTCATGAGGTGTTATGGACTTGCACATAGTTTTTTTTACAGTAATGATAGTGTTGGAGGATATTTCTGTGTTCTCAATAAGTAAAGGGATAAGTGATTGCTTCTTACACCAGAGGTTATGGTGCTGGTGTTTCATAGAACCCATCTTACTTCTCCCTTTTTTTATATTCACAGGAACCTCTATTTTGTTACAAACTTTTAAAATAAAAATGTAACTAACCTATCTGCAATGGTTTCCAAAGAAATGTAATCTGGGGCTAAACTAACACTGAGGAAAAATGCAACATAATGCAAGAACACATTAAAAAAATGCAGACTGGGCAGTTAAGTGGCGAGTGAAAACCTAGATAAATGTTAAGTGATGCACTTTGGTTAAAAAAAACAGAAACATCATCTACACCATATGTTGGATCTTGGTCACTAGTTTAGTTGGACTAAAGGATCTGGGCTGCATGCTTGTTTCGGGATAGTTGAGATGGCACCACAGACAGAGTAGATCAACAGACAGTTCTTATGTAGAACACATTCTATTTATTTACAAAGGAATGCAGCAGCTACACTTGTGTGCTTCCAACTCAAACCCTGTCTCTACATTACAGACTCTAACTCTAGACTACTGACTACAGAGGTAGCCTGCGCTACTCTGCCATTGGATGTTAAGATCATGTGATCTTCTATTATACCATTCTTCTTAAAGGTATATTACACATCAGATTACCACACCATATAAACTAAATGGGTATAGAAGAGCATAGGGCTGTAGAAATACAGGTGAATAGATCTTTATTAAAACGGCATTGCAGGCCAGCAAAGCAATTAAATATACTAACAAAGCACTAGATTTATTTCTAGGGGTATAAAATGCAAAAATACTTGTATAGAGCTGTGGTTGGGCTGCACTTGCAGTGCTATGCACAGTTCTGATCACCATGCCATCAAAAAAAACATACAAGTACTGGAAAAAGTTGCAAAAGAAACGTACAAGGATGGTACCAGAACTGAGAGATTATAACTATTGAGAAATATTGAAAAAGTTGGTACTTTTTCTTTAAAGACAGAGATCTTTAAAATTGTGAATGGGTTGGACAGAGTAGACCTGAAGAGATTGTTTCCACTTGTGGGACAATCCAATACCAGGGGCAATATGTACAAGATAGTTACTAATAAATCCAATAGGGAAAAGAGAAATTTCTTCACTCAGTGGTTAGAATGTGGAACTCATCCAGAAGTGGTTGAGGAAAATAAGTTGCACACTTTCAAAAGGAAAGCATACGAGTGTAAGAGAAACGGAAATAGAAAGACATGCTGAAAGGTTGAAACTAGATAGATGGAATGGGAGGAGACTCATGTGGAGTATAAACACCAGCACAGACGAGTTGGGCCAAATCGCCTGTTTCTCTGCTGTTTGTTCTATGTAAAAGCAATCAAGGAATATGTGTCAGTATGATGACTATTATACCCTTCTGCATGGACTTTATTTGTACACCAGGACTATTAGAGTTCTGCAGTTAATGTTCACTTTAATGCTGAAATGCTTGCTTATCTAGTCTGTGACACCTACTTCCTACAACCAGGGACCGTGTTGTGGTTGTTGCAAGCCAATCACCTCAATTCCAGGACACCACTGCAGGAGTCCCTCAGGTAGTGTCCTATGTCCAACCATCTTCAGCTGCTTCATCAATTACCTTCCCTGCATAAGATCAGCAATGGGCATGTTTGCTATTATTGCATAATGTTCAGCATAACTCGTGGCGACTCAGGTACTGAAGCAGTCCGTGTCCATATGCATCAAGACCTGGACAACATTCAGGCGTGGGCTGACAAGTGGCAAGTTGCATTTGTGCCACACGAGTGGCAGGCTATGGCCATCTCCAACAAGAGAGAATTCAACCATCTCTCCTTGACACTCAATTGCATTACTAAATACCCCACTATCAATATTCTGGGGTTGCTACTGATCAGAAACTGAACTGAACCAACCAGTGTGTCTAAAAGAACAGGTCTGAGGCTGGGAATTCTGTAGCGAATAACTCATCCCCTGACTGCACAAAGCCTGCCCATCATCTACAAGGCACAAATCAGGGGTGTGATGGAAAATTCTTCACTTATCTAGATGAGTGCAGTTCTAACAACATGCAAAACGCTCAGCACCATCCAGGACAAAGCAGTCCACTTTATCAGCAGCCCATCCACCACCTTCAACATTCACTCCCTCCACCACCAATGCACAGTGGCAACATTGTGTACCATCTACAAGATGCACTGTAGCAATTCACCAAGGCTCCTTTGACAGCACCTTCCAAACCCGTGTCCACTACCACCTAGAAGGACAAGGGCAGTCGATGCATGGGAATACCTACATCTGCAAGTTCCCCTCCAAGCCACATGCCATCCTGAATTGGAATTATATCGCCATTCTTTCACTGTTGCTGAGTTAAAATCCTGGAACTCCCTTCCTACAGCACGTGGACAGCAGTAGTTCAAAAGGTAGCTCACCATCGCCTTCTCGCAAGCAATTAGGAATGGGCAATAAATGCCAGCCAAGCCAGCGACGCCACACCTGGGAAAGAATTTTTTTTTAAATGCATTGTTAAGACTTCCTTTATAGATTCTAGCACCATTCTGACAACTAATGTCATGCTAACTGACTTATAGTTCCCTGTTTTCTCTCTCCCTCCTTTCTTGAACAACAGTATTACATGTGCCAACTTCCAATCTACTGGGCCCATTCCAGAATCTAGGAAATTTTGAAAAATTGTAGTCTGTGCATCCACTCTCTCTGTAGCTATCTCATTTAGAACCCTGGGGTGCAGCCCATCTTGTCCTCGTGATTTGTTGGATTTTAGTTCCTTGAGTTTCTCTAGTACTTTTTCTCTGCTGATATTAGTTACCTTAACTTCCTCATTCTTTTTAGCACATAGGTTGCCTCCTATTTCTGGTATGATACTTCTGTCTTCTAATTTGAAAACCAAAAATATTTGTTCTCTGCTTCTTGCTCATTCTCTATTATCATTTTTCATGTCTCTACTTCTAGGACACTTACATTTACTTTAGCTACTCTCTTCCTTCTTTATATACTTATAAAAGCTCTTACAATCTGATTTTATACTCCTGGTTAATTTGGTCTCGTATTCTATTTTTTCCCTTTTTTATCAACTTTTTGGGTCTAAGCTAGTTTCTAAAACACTCCCAATCCTCAAACTTGCTACTATTCTTTGCAACATTTTAAACCTCTTCTTTTAACCTAATACTATCCTTGACTTCTTGAGTAAGCCATGGATGGAATTCATACGGATTCGCAACGTCAGCTCTGTTTCTCCACAGATGCTGCTAGACTTAGAGTTTTTTCCTGCATTTTTTGTTTTTGTTTCAGATATCCAGCTTCGCACTATTTTGCTTTTAAGCCATGGATGCACCACTCTTAAATAAAAACAAAAGTGCTGGAAAAACTCAGCAGGGTCTGGCTGCATCTATGGAGAGAGAAACAGGGTCAATGGGCTGGATTTTGCCGTCGGTGAGCAGGGGGCGGAGCCCGCTCGCCGACGGCAAAATGACGTCGGGGGTAACCCCCGACGTCATCCTGCCCCATTTAAATTTTCAGGAAGGCGGGGGCACAGTGAGATCAACTGTCCGCCCACCGACCTGTCAATGGCCAATTGAGGCCGCCATTGACAGGATAATTAAAACAATTAAAGGCCCTGCCCGTCCAACCTTAAGGCTGGCGGGCAGGCCAGGAGTCCCAGCGGGCTTCTGAAAAAACATGAAACCTCATCCACCAGCGGGATGAGGTTTCATGTAGGGTTTAAAAAAGTTTATTAAAGTTTCAGTAAAATTTATTAACATGTCCCATCTTGTGTGACATTGTCACATGAGGGGGACATGTTAAGGATTTTATTACTTTCCTATTTTTAAAGTTTATACAGCTGTCAGCAATCTCCCTGAGGCAGCACTTAACCTCAGGGAGATGTGTGCTCTTTTGTGCGCATGCGCGAAAGAGCGCACTCTCGCATTTGGGGAATCCCCCCCCCCCCTCCCCCCCGCACAGGAACCCAGCGGACGTCATGCTGGGCGGGCCTTAATTGGCCTGACTTAAAATGGCGACCGGGCCCGCTTCTCCGGCGGGGATTGGCTCCCCACCCACCGGAGATTGGGTCGGGCCCGCCTGCCCGATAGGCAGAAAATTCTGCCCAATGTTTCGAGTCCAGCATGATTCCTCTTCAGAATTGAAGAGGGGTAGGACACTGATGGATTTTATGCTGTTGGAAAGGGGAGGGGAAAGTGGAGCAAAGGAGAAGGTCATGGATAGGTTAGAGGGTGGGAGAGATTAAATGACAAAGATGTCATGGAAAAAAAGGCAATGGAGTAGTAATGATAGTATTAAAGAAACAAGGCATTGGTCCAGACTAGCTGCTCATAGCAGAATAAAGGTCAGTGCTGTCTGAAAGCAAATACATGAGAACAAGATACAAACTGGCACCTGGTGGGGGAAAGAAATTCTAAATGGGGGACTGAGTTCACGATCTGAAGTTGTTGAACTCAACATTGAGCATAGAAGGATGTAAAGTCCCTAATCGGAAGTGGAGGTGCTGTTCCTCCAATTGCAAGGGGGATGGATGTCCAGGTGGGGGGAAATGTCAAACGGCTTGTGGCAAGTGAGGGACCTGGGCGACCTCTGGCTGGTAGCTGTCAGAGACGGGACATCTGCCCCGTAACAGAGTGCATTAGGGAATTGCCCCTGTTGGAGCTGGAACCCCTACAGCAGCAGGAGGACTGCCTAATTGGGACTTAATCCCAATGGGACTCCCAGAAATGGCCATGGTGGGGCTGCCACCGGTTCTCCAGCTGCAGGACATGCCAGCTGTCTTGATCATTAAATTTCACCCAGAGTTAATATTTCAGGTGATGAAAGATCATAGACCTGAAACGTTAAATCTGTTTTTCTCTCTCCAAAGATGCTGCCTGACCTGCTGATTATTTCTGGACACCATAGACGGAATTTTACGGCAGCGGGATTTTACATTCCTGCAGAAATCAATGGAGTTTAGAA
Organism: Cetorhinus maximus; assembly: GCF_964194155.1. Classification (NCBI taxonomy): domain Eukaryota; kingdom Metazoa; phylum Chordata; class Chondrichthyes; order Lamniformes; family Cetorhinidae; genus Cetorhinus; species Cetorhinus maximus. The sequence continues at coordinate 110,151,796 of NC_135888.1, read as the reverse complement.
AGGCTCGCCACATTTTACGGCCCCGTCCCCACCATGATGGGGCTGTAAAATTCCAGCCAATGTTGATTTAGTTTAATATTTTGAGACTTTTTTCATATTCCAACTTTGTTTCTTTCTCTTGCAGACATTATTATTGATTTGTCTAAATGAGTGTGCCTGCTGAAGATTTTAGAAAATCTATATTGTATCTGTCGAACTCTGGAATCGTTTTCCAATGAATTTTCCAGTAAATAAAATAAGTCAATGTTTAATTTAACCATGAATGATTTTTTTAAAAAAAATTCTAGTAACTGCTTAATGTATGTATGAAATAAAAAAAATTTAGTAAATGTTTATTTGTGTAATGAAAATGTTTAATACTATTTTTCCATGTTTAAATTGAAGATTTGTTTCTTACATCAATATTTGAAAAAATCTTATCTTCTAATTAAAGTTGCAAAGATTTGTTGCTCCCTGAATGGAGGTCCAGACTGATGAAAGTTAGGCAACTGGTTATAGATATTAAATACTAATGTAATATTGTATGATGCTCTATACAGTGATGTTTATTTGGGTGTCAGCAGAAAAAGAGCTAAATAATTTGATCTAACAATTAATTGGTCTTATAATGTTTCCCTCTCTTTCAGCTACCCAAATGTATGTAATGGTCTGTTAAAGATTTTGCATTACTCAGCAACTAGATACCAGACTGACTGCCCCATCCTTCAAACTTTTATAGTTCTCTGTCCAACAAGTACCTGCTCTCTGCTTGCTGACTTGCATCAACAGCATAGTTCAGATTGATCTTGCTGTGGAAGATAGATTATGTACATGAACCTATATGTTGTCATTCTGGGCTGATCTGTTAGTTACAAATGTATCATACCCCTGGCATAATGTAATTTGTTGTGCCATATGCTGATGTTTGCATTACTAATGACTCTTACCATTGCATTACCTAATTAAAGGTTACAAAAGAGCAATTAAAACTACTGTCACCTGATTAGTTTATTTTGTTTCATCTATTTATAGTAATGTGTATGTAAAACAAAATTAAATATAGAAACTGCTGAATGGATACATCAACTCCATCAATTTATGAAAATGGAAATAGGTTAACTCTTCAGGTGTGGGATCTCTTGTTCAAACTGGAGGATAAAATCATCGTCCCTTATCTTGCTGACTTTTACGTACTTTGTGCCTACTTCTTTTGTGCTTCTAGAATTGAAATTTATGAATTGTGTATAAATGTGTTTTGCTAGTTATGTTACCTTTAAAAGCATCTTACATCAAATACCTTTTAAATCATTACTCATTAGATCAGATAATGTTTGTTATCTATTCAGCAGGCAACTCCCTGTAATTAAAAATGAAACAGTTCTCATTCCAATACTTAACTGGATATAAATGTTGTAAGTTTCACTGCTTGTAAAACCTGAGAGAGCCATTTTTTTGAATAAATATATTATGATTTGTCTTGTTGGTTGTGTGGCGGACAATTATTTCTAATATAGTTAACAGGTATTCAAATTCAGAAAGTTCTGGAACAGTGTTGATCTTTGAGTTAGTTTGGAACTTCCAGGAGATGTAGTTCAAACTAGCACAAGTCCCGCAGTCGTAAAAAATACAAAAAAGTGTATCTAAAGACTATTTACAGAAGAATAGCTTGACATTTAGATTGAAACACTTTCTTCCAAGGAACTAGATCCAGGAATTTCTTTATATAAAGAGGTCTTATGGAAGCGTAAGATAACTTTTATTAATATTTTGGTCACTAAAGTTATAAAAGCAAAATACTGCAGATGCTGTAAATCTGAAATAAAAACTGAGAATGTTGGAAAAACTCGGGTCTTGCAGCATCTGTGGAAAGAGAAAAATAGTTGTTTCGAGTCCAATATTCCTCTTCTTCAGAACTGGAAAGAGGTAAAAACGTGATGGGTTTTATGCTGTTGAAAAAGGGAGGGGAGAGAGGTGGAGCAAAATAGAAGGTCAGGTATAGGTTAGAGAGCAAGAGAGATTAAATGACAAAGATGTAATGGAACAATAGATGAAGAGAGTGGTAATGATAGTATTAAAGACTAAAGCTTTGGTCTAGAGTAGGTGTTAATAGCTGAATAAAAGTCAGCACTGTCTGAAACCAAAATCATGAGAACAAGATACAGGCTGGCACTTTGGGGGGTGGTGGGAAGGAGGACAGAGTTCATGGTCTAAAGTTGTTGAACTCAATGTTGAGTGCAGAAGGTTATAAACTGCCTATTCGGAAGATGATATGCTGTTCCTCTAGCTTTCATTGGGCTTCACTGGAATATTGATATGAACATTATAGTAATTCAATGAATCGAAATGGCAAGCGACAGGAAGGTCGGTATCATGCTTGCGGACTGAGCAAAGGTGTTCAGTAAAGTGATCATCAAGTCTGTGTTTGGTCTCCCCAGTGTAGCGGATGTTATCATGAAAATATTATCAATTGTTTATCCATATTATGAAGACTTGTAAAGATATTCACAAAGGTGCAAAGATTTGGGATATGCCTACAAAGGTGTTCTAAAATAAGAGAGTTTAAAAAAAACTAGTATAGGTGGAATGACCCAAAAATATAGGCCAGAATTTGGTGGTGGGGAGCGGAAAATATCACGAGATGAGAAAGTCGGGTTCATGTCAGTGGAAAACAGTCCTATTGTCCACTTGGGACTTCAATGGCAGACTGAGTTTCCTGATGTGCAATGTTGGGAACGCCATTTGAATACATTTAAATGTTATGAGTATTCGTTATAAAGCCCGCTTGCTGGTATCATCCATATCAAGGATTGGTGAAGGAGGATTGGGAGCTGTTGAATGCAGGGAAACCTGGAAATTCAGCTCCTTCAGGCCGATGGGAGGGATTTTTACAGTCGCACAAGAAGGTTTCGAGCTGGTTGGGGATTGAAAGCTCAGCACCACCATCTTCCAACCTGAAACGATGGTGGAGCACAAAATTAAAAAGAGGTGACACTCTGAGGGCCAATTGTAGCACTAGTATTCTGCACAGGGATGCTGATTGAAGGAGCACACAACTGAATTGTTTTTCGCCAAGTGAGGGGAAATGTACACCTGAGACATATTAGGAGCCTTTCAGTGGCAATGCAGGGAATCAGGAGAGTTAAACACTGAGGCACATTTACATGAGATGAATCCCCATCCCTGGCACTAACTGAACTCTTTGTATTAACCCTTTGTTCCAAGCACTGAAGTTTCCCAGAGCCATAACAAAGTGCAGGGCTATTGGGCAACTGGACAAGCTGGAGCTCAGAATACAGTCGCTGGCAGCTGAGCAGATGAGAAGCCTCAGCCCCTCATCAAATAATCACACATCCTCAGTAAACATTTGCCCTTATGTCTTTCCAAAGAGTCTAGTTAGCGAGTACAGTGAATGAGTACCCCAGCGACAGGCCTGAAAGCTGCACATCAAAATGCTTGGCCAAAGTGATGTCATAGCAGTGGCTGATGTAGAAGTGGGGTGGTTGGGGAGGGAGGAGGAGGGCAGGACCGTGAAAAGCAAAGTCCGTTGGCCATTATTTCAGTGGCAGTTAGGTGCCGATACTGGACCCAACAACTTGAACGCGCAGTCACTCACTATTTGTCGACAGAAATAGGACATTTGAAGGCTCATGCTCCTCATGTCTTTTTTCTAACTTATGCTGCAGAGAGGAGACCTTCAGCAAGATGGTTTTTGGGTTTATTGCTGCCTGCATCATCGCATACAGGCAGCAGAGAAGGAGGAGAAGATTGCAACTCGAGTCCCAGGCTTGCCAAAGGGAGGAGCTATACCCTCTCGAGCAAGGGGCAGCAGGGCCCCCTCTGGATGCAGAGAATGAGGCTTAGAGAGATGTCATGCGCAGGCAGCTCACAAGATCAAGTGTGTACAGGAGCCATGTGACTTTTCTGCAGATGAGCAACAGACAGTGTCACCGACACCTCTGCATGTCCAGGGATCAGGTGGCGCACATCTGCCACATTCTGCAGGATTTGATGGCATGAGGACTGGAAGGACATCCATTGCCAGTAGCTGTTAAATTCATTGCCGCTCTTAACTTCTACGTGACTGGCTCTTTTCAAGGCTGCACAGCAGACCTCTGCAGGATCTCTCAAGCTTCCACGCACAAATGTACCCAGGGGGTAACAGATGCCCTTTTTGCCAAGGCCACAACTACGTTAACTTCAATAGAGATCAAGGCAGCTAGAATGCCAGGGGCACTGGGCTTTGCTGTGATTTCCGGTTTCCCACAAGTGCAGGGTGCCCTTGACTGTACTCGGGGCTATCAAAGCTCCTTAGCAACAGTCACTCTGATATGTAAACAGGAAAGGCTTCCACTCCATCAATGTCCAGCTGGTCTGTGACCAGGAGAAACAAATCTTGCAGGTATGCATCAAATACCCAGGAAACTGCCATGATTCCTACATCTTGAGTAGGTTGCAGGACATATTCGAGGGATTGCACAGGATCCAGGGTTGGCTGCTTGGTGACAAAGGGACCCTCGAAGGACGTGGCTGATGACGCCTGTCTGGTGGCCACAAAATACAACAGAGAAAAGGTACAACAAAGCTCATATTGCTACCCAAACATTGGCAGAGCAAACCATTGGCATATCAAAAATGTGGTTCCGATGCCTGGACAGGTCACTTCCAGAGGGTCTCACGGATCAACGTGGTTTGCTGTGCGCTGCACAACCTGGTGCTGCAAAAGCAGGAGGAGTTGCCAGATGACGTGGAGGAGCTGCACATCTCCTCTGATGAGGAGGACATTGAAAGGGATGAGGGCGAAGAGGTTGAAGAAGCTGAGGCTACAGGGGAAGATGCCATTGCATGGGCCAGATGAGGTAGCCATGCATATGAGACCCTTTTAGCCGCCAGATTTCAGGAGGAGGATGTCGAGAAGGAGTGACTCTCCTCATCGACCAGTGCCCCCCCCCCCATCATGGGCCCAAACTAACATCAGTATGGCTCGCCCTCTCATTTTAACCATCCACATTAATCGGGAAGTGAGCACGGAAATATCAGGCTCATGTTTATCTGATGCTTTGAAGGACAATGAGGTTTTGGGAGCATGCGTCATTGCTGAGATAAGGTCCTAACTGGAGGAGGGCATCCTAGTATCAGACGTCAGAATGTGCTGCGCCTTCATGCGTCCCTCCAGCATTCCACTTGCTACGGCAGCCTAGTAGAGGCAGGAGCTGCTTGGCAATCCTCAGTGCGTCCGTACCTGTATGCCCCCAGTCTGACAAATCTCCTCAAAGAGATCCATCTCCAGCAATGGGGCGACGCTTTCTGACTCTCCCCGATGGTGATACTGAGAGGTGTCATGTGCATGATTGCAGCCCAGGATGCTACGCAGGCCCTCATGCATTTTTACATGACTCAGTTCTGTATTTTACCTACATCTCCATTACGTTAACATCTGGCACTCTGCAGGCCTAAATGTAGCCTAGCCTTTCCATATAAATTGACCACCTGAGGATAACCATGTTCACACACTTGTTGGACACGTATTAGAATGCTTGCTCTTGAACACAGCCTCCCCTCATGGTCACCCTGGCTCTTGTGACTTCAATACAGCAATGACACTATGGAGGCCTGAATGTGAGGCTTGGTTCACATTAAAGACCACACTTTGGCTTGATTACATCTTGGCTCCTCGGCCATTGCTACCCTCAACATTGTCTTCTCATCAAGGTGACGTAAGCGCATCAAAAGCATGCTCAAAGCCTTCATTGGCCATAATACATCATCATTTAGCGTTATCATCAGTGACCATAGTGACTCTAAGTGAGGGGTAGCTACATAAAATGTCTGGCACAGCGCTGTTTCTCTACATTGTGATGAGAGCCTTGTGGGCGCTATGCAGACAAGTACAAGGTGGGAGAAGCTGAAGGTTGTCACGTCAAGCACCATGACTATAATCTGGCTGTGAGGGGCAGAGCTGGGGAGGCGGTCACATTTAGGGATGAGCTTATCAGATATACACTCAGAGTAGACAATGTTCAAGGCAGGCAGACAGGAGTGCGTGCGGGCTGTGATTTTCAGCTCTTTGAATGGAATCCCTGCTGGATGACAGAGAGAACATAGAGTTTCCAGTATATATGAACCTTCTCGATGCGTTCCAACATCTTTCCTTGCGCACCAAGCCTTCACCTTTCAATGAGGAGACAGCTAAACACCTCAGCCTCAATATTACACAGCCAAGATCTAAAACTACAGGACCCAGCAAAGCGAGAAAATGAGCTCCCTCCTACAAGCACACTTTACTTTAAGAACAAGGCATAACTGATGCTGGGAACAACCTGAGAAGGGGCATACAATGTACTCAGTTGGAAGCATACAACGTTGATCAGAGGCACATGAGAGCGACATCTGCGATAAGTTGTTGGGTGAGGGGTGGGGGGACCATGGTGGCACATATGATTAACAATGACACAGCTCATCATAAAGAGGAGGCATTCACAAGAGGAGATGTGAAATGGGTGCAATTCTATCTACATTTTTGAAACACCATATACATCTGTTTAACACACGTGCCACCAACATGATGCTAATATTGTTTTGTCTTCCTGACCCTACCACTGTGTCTTGGTGCACATCCACAGCAGAGGTGGAGGCAGCCTGCTGACTGCCATGCCCTGTTGTCTGTGATGACTTTGGTGGGTGTACTCTGGAGGACCAAGATTTGAAGGGCCCCGGCCTGCTTTGGGTCTCCAGCTGTGCGGCAGGTGTATCCTCCTCAGCCTGTGGAGCTGAATCTGATGTGGTCACAGGAAGAGGGTATTGGGATCGGGTGTCCAGTTTCTGGTCCTCATACCTTTGGGTGCTCGATTGCCTGTAGAGAAGGGTAAACTGGAGTGAGATTGAACTGCCCTGCCTCCCTCTCACGTAGCCACCGCTGGATGCCACCAATGCCTACACTGATGAAGTGCAGCTCCTTCCGCAGTGCAGGACCTATGACGTGGACGAAGGTCTCCATGGCAGCTGCCAACCTACCAGTGTTGATCTCAGTGCGTTGGCATGCTGGTGCCATTAACTCAGACTGCATTCATCATGCATTGATATCTGAGGAATGCAGCTGACAACGTTAGGCTCCTCAGACAGCACCTTCCAAACCCACGACCACTACCATCTAGGAGGGACAAGGGCAGCAGATAGATGGGAACACAACCCCTGGAAGTCCCTCTCCAAGTCACTCACCATCCTGACTTGGAAATATATCGCAGTTCCTTCACTGTCGCTGGGTCAAAATCCTGGAACTCCTTCCCTAACAGCACTGTGGGTGTACCTACACCACATCGACTGCCGCAGTTCAAGAAGGCAGCTCACCACCACCTTCTCAAGGGCAACTAGGGATGGGCAATAAATGCTGGCCCGGCCGGCGAAGCCCACATCCTGTGAATGAATTAAAAAAAAGATCCCTTCCTGATGTTCCTGTGATTGTCACTGCAGCTCCATCAACTGATTTAGGACCGAGTCCAGAGGTTCATCGTCTGACTCAGACTTTGCAGAATTCTGGCCTCCAGCAGTCCTCTGAGTGCAGGCCACCTTGGATGTAACTGCCTCCACCTGCTTTGAACCTATGAAAGAAAGTAGAGATGATTAGTGCATGGCAGGTGACTAGAAAAACGCTCAATTGACTCACGATATGGTTGTCTGAGGGATGAGTTGGTGCAGGATCCTCACTTGGGTGATTGTCGCGGACCTCTCCGTTGCCGTAGGAAAGGTTCACATCCTTTCTGGTCAGCGTAATGGTAGGGTTCTCGTACACTGTGAGGACCTTGGTGTCGGGCACTCACCTTTGGTCTGGGACCTCACCCTCCAATCATATGCCAGCTCGTCTTATATTAAGACAGATGGAGAGAGTGTGAGCAGAATGCATGCTAGGGCAGATGATAAGGATGCCTGCCATGTGTGGGTGCTGAGTGGAGCCATGGATGGGATGAGGACACGAGCTCTAGAAGATGTGAGGCCAGATGGAGACGTGAAGGTATGTGTGAGAAAGTGAGTGGTGATTGTTCCTTGAACTGGCAGTGTGTGAGATCCCTCTGGAGTGTCATCCTGTGAATAGGCTTGTGAGTTGAGAGTGATGACCTGGTTGGCTTACCCTGGCAGAACGGATGAGATCTTTCTGCACTGGATGGCTAACCCCTTCTGCGCAGTGTTAGCACTGACCGCCTCTGCCACTGCCTGCCAAGCCAGAGTGGTGACATTGATGGACCTCCTCCAGCCAGAGCGGGGATAGAGGACATCACGGCGGTCCTCCACTGTATCCAGTAGGTGACCCAGGGAGGCATCACTAAACTTGGAGGCTGCTGTCTTCTTGCCTTTTGAGGCCATATCTTTAGTGCAGCAGTCTTGTGCTGCATGCAGTAAGACTGCTGTGAATGGCTGTTCTTTAAATATGATGCCCAGAGTGAGTTTCCCACGAGCTCATGGCGGGGCCGGCGAATCAGAGGCTACTTGCCTGCAATTCGACATTTTTCCCATGCGTGCATAATTAATGAGGTGGGTAGCAGTAATGAGGTTGATATGGCATTAAAACCCATCATTGCAACCGGCATGAAAAACACGATTTTCACATCTGCCAACGCACTTGGAGCGCTGATAGGAAAATCCCGCCCACAATATCGTCCATAGAGATAAGTAGAGATGTTTTAAATGTACCAGAACTGCTTTAAACACTCTTTATTATGGAATATATTACTTAAAAAGTCAACACTTGAAGGCAATATTGACTTATCCTACTTCTATATTATGTTTTACCGGTGTAAAGTTTATCTTTTATTTGAAGAGTAAGGCTGCACCTGTAGGTAAATAATCTACCTGCTCCTGCGTTGTTGAGAAATTTAATTTGAACTGAGGCAGAAGTGGTTTGTAAATACTGTAAAATCAAAATCATATTTAACTTTAATACAATTGGAGCCTATATTTTGCCTGTAATTTGTTTGGATGGTCAGGGTCTGAGTTTGGAAGGCTTTATTTTTCCCTTTATCTAATACCCTCAAAGATTTGTTTCAAATTGGTGTGTGTACTGATCCCAGCTGAGGTTACTACTGGACAAGTCAGATACCAGAGTGAAACCTGGTCTGATGGATCCTAACTTTTTTTTATATATAAACCATGGAGGTAAGTTACTGAATTAATTCATAGGAGTCTGCTGATGCACTTTTAACACAAAGAATAAAGCATTTATTTAAAAAAGAATTAAGTATGTTAAACCAGAATAAAAGGTTGGAAAGATCTCAAGACCAACACAAGAAAATGATTCAAATATTCATGATTCCTTCACCTCAACTATATCTTTACAGTACATGCAGAAAGATAAAACAATTTACCTTATCTATCTTATATTCTAATATTGAGGGTAGGTATGTGGCACATGTGAACCAACTGGCAAACTATGGTCAGACACATCACATTCTAAAATAGATGACAGGTGTGACCAAATCAGATTGTATGGATTTCTCAACCCACTCAGATGCTTGTTACTGTGAACCAACCAGTCTCACTGAAACTTTGTCTTTCTCTTGGGGGTTTCCAATGTCCATGTTTGAAGGACTTGCCTGGGAATTCTCTCCCACATGTTGCTCTCACTCAGACGGATTCAGCCAGGATTCACCTGCAGGGTTTCGATCTTGCCTTCTGAGATTCTTTTCTCCTGGATCTTCATGTACACTCAAGTTTCACCTACCAAGCACAATTTCAGATCTTCGGCCATGCCAAGCAGAACACCACTGCTCCAAAGGCCCTCAGTAAGGAGTCATGAACCTTTGGCTGCCCTCTCAGATCTTCAGGCTTCTCTCAAGCCCACTTTGCTTCAAGTATGCTCCCCGCAGCTCTCTCTCTCTCTAACTCAGAGTTTATTGCTCTGCTCCTTTGTCTCAACTTTACTTAACCGGATCTGTTTCTGATCTCTGACTTGTCCCTTGCCTGGGACCTGTATCTGTCCCACTCCCTGGTTTGGGATCTTCTTCTTTGTTTGGGACCTTCCCCCTGTCCCCTCCCACATGTCCTGCTCCCTGGGACACCTTCTCTGTAATGGTGCTCCTCTTCAGGACACCTGACCGTCCATTTTACACTGTTTCACTTTTCTTCTTTATCTTCTGCACATGTGTGCAAGGCCGGTTCCTGGCCTGAAGATGTGAAAATGGACGAACTGCGCATGCGCAGCCCTTTCCTGGTCTGCACATGGACAGAAGTCAATGTCCAATGGGAATTATAGTTCCCAAACCACGACTCTAATTAAAACTTAAGTTTTTTTTTTCCTTTTGTATCAAAATTGAGCAAATATCTCCTGTCATGCAAAAGAATTTATCAGTTCAGACTTGGTTAAATGCTACAGAAGTTCATATGAGGATAGATGATTGTCAGAATAATTGCAGTCTTCATCATAGGTCTTAGATTCACCCTATTTTCTTCCTTCCTCTCTGTAAAGAATTGTTTTTCAGTACAGAAGTTGTAGATTTGAGAAGGGAATGGAGCCAGTGTAATTAATGTCAGTGTCCCTGGGGCTTGGCTGTGGGGCTGAGAACTAGCCAAGTTATCTGTTGTTTGATCTTTCTGAGATGTGGGTGGTACATTGGGTGGGGACAGAATTGAACTTGGCTGTTGGACAAGGTACTGAAAGCCTGCTGCTGATCCCTGTCTGCATCTCATCCTAAGTACTTGTTTCAGTAGCGAAGAGTAGGCAAAAAAAGTATGTCCTCAATAAGGCATAGTTGGGGAATTGCTACAAGTTCAGGAAAAGGACCAGCCTCGAAGGAAAGCATGTCACTTCGCAACATGATGAAACTTTGAGATGTATTATGTGCCATACATTAGGAAACATAGAAGAAATAATAGCAGCAGTTTTACGAGGAAGGATGTTCTCTCCAGCGTACATGCTCTGTGATAAGTTAGGAACTCTAAGTTAAAGGGTGGGACATTTCCAACTATGCTTGTCTTTGATGTATACATCAAAAAACTTAGTACGCTCATGCTACCTTTGCCACTAGAGATTTATAACTGGGCACTAAGAAGTGTGCAAATATTGCCTATTATCTTGCTGTCCAATTATTGTGCTTTTGTTACTGGACTGGTGAGCCAGACATCTGGACTAATAAAAACAGAAATAGCTGGAAAAACACAGCAGGTCTGACAGCTTCTGCAGAGAGGAATACAGTTAACATTTCGAGTCCGTATGGCTTTTCATCAGAACTAAGGAAAGATAGAAATGAGGTGAAATATAAGCTGATTGAGGGGGTTGGGACAGGTAGAGCTGGATAGAGGGCCAGTGATAGGTGGAGGCAAAGAAGAGATTGCCAAAGATGTCATAGACAAAAGGACAAAGGGGTGTTGACGGTGGTGATATTAGCTAAGGAATGGTGACATTAAGGGTAGAAAGCAGAATGAGCAAGGTACAGATAGACCTAGTGGGGGTGGGGTGGGGGGAAGGGATCGAAATAGGCTAAAAGGTCGAGATAAACCAATGGATGGAAATAAATTTAAAAATAATTGAAATAGGCGGGAAAAGAAAAATGTATATTTTTTTAAATATATTAAAAAAATAAATAAAATTATAAATTATTGGAAAAAGGGGGATCGGAAAGGGGGTGGGGATGGAGGGGAGAGTTCATGATCTGAAGTTGTTGAACTCAATATTCAGTCCGGAAGGCTGTAAAGTGCCTAGTCGGAAGATGAGGTACTATTCCTCCAGTTTGCGTTGAGCTTCACTGGACCATTGCAGCAGGCTAAGGACAGACATGTGGGCATGAGAGCAGGGTGGTGTGTTGAAATGACAAGCGACAGGGAGGTCTGGGTCATGCTTGCGGACAGACCGAAGGTGTTCTGCAAAGCGGTCACCCAGTCTGCGTTTGGTCTCTCCAATGTAGAGGAGACTGCATTGGGAGCAGCGAATGCAGTAGACTAACTTGAGGGAAGTGCAAGTGAAGTGCCGCTTCACTTGAAAGGAGTGGACTGTTCCCTCCAGGACACCCTGGTCCACTCCTCCATCACCCCCTACACCTCAACCCTCTCCCACGGCACCTTCCCATGCAACCACAGAAGGTGCAACACCTGCCCCTCTACTTCCTCCCTTCTCACTGTCCAAGGGCCCAAACACTGACCTCTCAAAGGGTCTAGCAAGCCATTCGGTTGTATGTAGCCACTAAAAAAAATTTTTTTAAGGAATTTCTTTTAACTCCCAGTCAGATTGACACATTTTGCCAAGTCAAAAACCAGACAAAATTGCACAATGAAAATTTATCAAAAAGCCTTAACACCTCTACATCATGTGCAAAGTAAAAAAACATAATAAACATGGAGAATCCATTCCTTAAACTTTAATATGGTTTCTGTGGAAGGTGTCCAGAAATTTCTATCTAGTTTAAAACAGATCAAAAATCCTGGGTGAACTATTAAAGTGGCATCTGGGCTGCTTTATATTCCCATAGATGTGGTTTTTAAAAATCCATGTTGAACAATTATGAACAATTTGAACAAGTATCCTAACTCTGTTGAACAGATGTAAATGTGCAAAATTCCTCAATTTCAGATGTGTAAAATCTGGGGTTCACTCTAATCTCAATTGCAATGCTGGAGTTAATTACAATTGCCAGAATGAGTTGGGAAAGTTATCTAAAAGGAACCTGCAGTTCCTGACTAGCTACAGACCACTCTGGGTACAAGTATGATGTTGCAAGTTTCACAGCATTTATTAAGTTAATTGTAATAAGTTCAAAATTACAATACTTAGCAAGGCAGTGGATCAGTCCGTTTACTCTTGTTCATCAGCTCTCGACTTCCAGTTGACTGTGGTGCTGTCTCTTCTTCTGTTGCCCAAAGTCTATCTTATTTTTTCTTACTTCATGTTGTGTTGCTCACCCAGCTACTGAAAATTGTTGCTTATTAACCCTTGCTAACAACTACCCCTATGCATATCAGTAGTATCCTTTAGTTCTGATTGGCACAAATGGCATAGGATCAGTCCCTGATTGATTAAATGGTGCATGATCAATGTCTGATGTTCATAGAACCCTCGCCTTTGAATCAGAGGGTTGTGGGTTCATGTCCCACTCCCGGAAACCAAGAACTGTGATTGTACTCGAAAAGAGTTGCAATCTGTGACTGTTGATAACTCGAAAGAGTATCAATGTCTGATACTGCAAAAAAAAAATCAATGTCTGATTGGTCTCTTAAGGGTGATGGTCATCTTGCTGATATCATTTCCCATTAACTCCTAACTGGTTCCCTAAAATGTCAGTCACTTCTGGGAAGATCCTTCTCTTTATATTTTCCCTGTTATTTTGTTAAGTTTGTAGCTTTTACACTAAGATAACAAGGCATCACAAGGTAATTTTACTTATTTGTGATAAGAGAATGTGTGGTGTCACATCCTAACAATTGATTTCCTTTAGGGCTCATGTCCCAAAGACCTAACTGACACATCGTAGGTGTTCTGGAAAGTTCAAATGCCTATATGTAACTTCTTTGTGATTGCTGATGCCTGAAGCAAGTTACTTAAAAACAAATAACTAAAAGTACAAGAGATACACAAGTTTAAACTAATACAGCAATTACAAAATTACTACAGTACATATATAATCAATACATAAGATGTATAGTTCAGGTAGCAATATACACATTACAAAATACCATATTCTATTAATACATTATATGTTCATAAGAAATGAAAGTCACAAAAGCTACATAACTACAACACTGGCCAGAATATTGCCGTCGAACTGTGGAGGCGGGCCCAACACGCTGACATGCAAAATGACGCGCGATAACATTGGGCGTGCGTCCCGATGTCATCATGCGTCATTTAGATATTTCGTTCGGCGGGTGCGCACCAGACACGGCTGCACGCCCGCCAAACTGTCAAAGGCCTATTAAGGCCATTAGAAAATTAATTTAGCTAATTAACAGCGCTGCCCATCCAACCATAAGGTTGGCGGGCAGGCGAAGAGCCCAAGCGGCCACCGCGTTTTTCACAAAACCTCATCCACAGGCGGTATGAGGTTTCCTGAAGGTTTAATAAAATCAATAAATAAATCTTGCTAAATTGACAAACATGTCCTAGCTCATGCGACACTATCACATGAGGGGACATGTCTAAATAATTTTTCTCTTTCTCTTTATTAAAAAATTTCAATCTTTACTTAATCTCCCTGAGGCAGCTCCATGCCTCAGGGAGATTGCTGCACTCTTTAGCACGCATGTGTGAAAGAGTGCAGGCCCCAACTCTCCCTCCTTCCCCCGCCTGCACAGGTAGCGTTGAGCGTTACAGAATGCATTTAAGGCTGGTTGGGCCTTAATTGGCCCATCCACGTAAAATGGCGGCGCACAGCCGATCACGGGCAGCAATCAGCTCCGCGCCCACCCATGCCCGCTCCTGCCCAGCCCGCCCGACATCGGTAAGTTTCTGGCCACTATTACAGAAACTGATAAAAAAAACACAGTAATGCACAAAATCTGTTGTACACTTTGAAGGAAAGTGACTATTTCTCTTTAAGGCACTTTAAGTTAAAAAGCTAATACAATTTAATACTTAGATTTGTAGTTTGAGACCTAAAGCTATTTCATTTCACACAACATACTTTTGAAAGAAATACAGCATAAATGTCAAACCTCTTGCCAAAGCCTAACATCTACAGCATTTCTGCAGCATTTGCTTTCACAGTTAAACTACCAGAGACTTCACAGGTATCCTCTAAACAAGCCATAAAACATAACAGTGATTCTCTTCAACATTTGTCCTGTGGTAAAACCAGAAAACATAACTCTACTTTGGCCTAATGCAACATGGCACACATCACTTGTCAAGTAGGAAATGCACCTAAAGACAGAGACTCACATAGTATGATACCATACTGAATTAGTTGATTAATACACTTTGATTCCTTGATAATTAAACATAACTAATACTATTAAAATTATTCAACATGGACTACAGAGGGATGCAGCTTCTTTTTTTTGGAAAATTATAGGTTGATTTCCTGCCCTCCCTTCCTGTCTGACCATACCTCACACATTTCTGGATAGGCAGGATAGGTGAAGGGTTAAAATCTTGAAATTCAAAATTCCTCCTCTGCTTTGCTAGCTAACATATTAGCAACTACAATTCAGCTGCTGGACCAGGCTCCTGCTAAAATAGATAGAGGCCTGTCGAAGATACAGGCATCATGGTCTAATAATGATGCTGGTGGACACAAGGTAATATTAATACCAAGGTAGGGGGAGTCTGCCCACCAGCAGAAATGCGGCAAGAGCAGCTGACTAGCCAAAAAAGGCCAAGCTAAGTTTCAAAGCTTTCTTTTCGTTGAAACCCTTGTAGGGTAGGAACAGAAGCAGTGCTCCCTCTAGGCCCCTTGAGGAGTCCTTTGGCCTCCTCAGCCCTGACCTGACCAATTGTGCAACATAAAGGATTCCCCACACCTGCTGACTGCCATGCACCATTTCCCATGGGTTCCTAGCTTCAGCCTTCTGCAGCCAAATTCCCTCTCCCGCTTGCCAGTTATGTTGTGTAATAAATCTGACCATGTGTCAGTGGGCGTCTTGCCAGTTTCTATTAATGAAGCCCTGATGTTAAGATTGACAAGGTCTTCATGTCCCTGCTTTGTCCAGGTTGTGTCACTTGGTGCTGGGTGTACGTGCACCTTTCCCTCCCACCCCCAGTTGTAAAAATCGAGGCTGTAGTCTGCTTTTGCTTGTCTCCCACTTGAAAATAAAGGTTGATCTGTATATTTAGATAATTTTAATATTAACTTTTGTTCAAAAGATCTTCAACCTTGCACCTTGCAAATTTTATCTCAGTTGCTTTGGTTTGGGGCTCGAATGCGATTGCATTTGGGGAATAGTTTTTTCCTCAGGGCCTGAATATGCCAGTTGACACCATTCCAGTTCATTTTGAGAAGGATCTTCACAGCGATCAGAGAGTTCCCTTATGTCCAGGTTAATTTCAAACCAGTGGATTATATGCTGCTTGCACCATTCAGTTTCACTTTCTCACCGATTTTAATTATGTAGCATTTGATATAAAGTAAGGAGTACAGTAGCAGAGGAACCTTAGGAGTTTAGATACATAAATCATTGCAGGCGGGAGCACAAGTTGTAAAAATGAAAATAGGGCTAGGTGTTTAATTTGTCGCTGTGGTGTAAAACTGGCATTGTGTATTCACCATTCATTATAGAAAAGAACTATTTTCATTTCTGTTGGAAGTAAAAATTGTCAGATTTCTGTAACAGTTGTCTGATCTGTAACACCAGTTTTTACGTCCTAAGTTTAAAATCTACCCCATCAGATGCTAGGTTTCATAAAGAGGGATATTTTGTATAAAAGCAACAAGTAACGCCAAACTGATACAACTTAAAACGTTTTGACAAATAGGGGAAAGATTACTCATTGGCCAACACATTATTAACTAGACGTTAATTTTAAGATATCAAAAGGATATTTTTTATGCAGAGGATTGGTCGGACCTATAACAATCCATGAAAAACAGTAGTGAATTCGCAGGGTCCACATTAGTTTTTAAAAGGACGAGTTAAATGTTTCAACTTTTAAAAACTTATATGGAAAGGTGATTAGGCGGATAAGTGTTCGCTTGGGTGTTATTCTTCTGCGTTGTAAAATTCTGTAAGTTGGAATATTTTCCCCTTTAAAATTGCTGCTGCAATGTTTCTCCTGTCGCCAGCCTTAATTAGTGATAAAACTAATGGGCTTTGCACAGAGCGGCACATAATGTCTGTGAAATGAATGCGTTTAAAAGTTGTATTTTAATTTATTTGCATGTGTTGCAGTTCGAAAACAGTAGATTGGAGAAATTTGCTGTTTCGTTATGCATCTTGACATATAAGCCATTAATAATGCTAAGAAGTTGAAAAGTATTTACTGTGACGCGGGGAACACAAAGAACACTAATTCCTTGCACACATTGAACACTCCCCTAAATAAAAAACCAAAACATTGAAAAAAATGCACTAAGCATGTGGTTACAGGACGCGAAGCAGCCAATGAGCACATTCGGTACAAAGCAGGTCAATCGACAGGGGTCCAATGAAGGAAAGCGTTTGGAGTGTTCCTGAAGCGGCGGCACTGAGCCAGCCTCAGTCATATGACAGTGGAGCTCGATGGGTTAGTGACTTACACTCCAATTCTCACAGCTACAGGGAACAAAAAATGCCACCGACTCTATTTCAGAAACTCTTTAATAAGCGGAATGGCTTAATTTCCCCCAAAGGTTCGAAAGTCGACAATGCCTTCAGGTAAGAATTGCATTTAGGTGTTGTGAACCCTTCCTCCTCCTCCTCCTCAAGAGAAGAATTGCACCAAAGAGTATCGATAGTTGGAAATGATACAGTGAGTGAAAGTGAAGCGCAGCGCTGGCAGATACAATGTATCCAAAATACGGAAGTGTATTCCAGCAAGGAATTGGTGCATTCTTTGTGTTGCTTGTTATCTTTTTTGAGTTTCGCCCGTGTCCAGGCTGGAATTCGTGCTCGTTTTGAGAACTGCTTCACTGGGCGTCTGTTGTTCTTTGCCTTATTTTTGGGGAAGAACGTCTTTGTACGTGTCGTTCTTAGTGGTTGGGTGGACCTACACGTGCTTTTTCATCTTGTGACAATTGTTGAGATAAAGACTTGGCTGAAAGTCAAAAATGGGGGGAAAAAAAAAAAACGCCTTGAATCCCGAGTAGAAACGAATGCGAAAAACACAGACGTCGGCTTCACATCAGCCTTTTTGAACCGTCTTTACATAAAAATATTCACGATGCTGATCACTGTGGGTCGGTGTGCTTTCGGACCTTTGATCTGTTACAGGATTGTTTCTTCTAAAAATGCACATCATCTTCAAATAATACAGCTTTTATGTTGAATACCTTTTTTTTTAATGGTTAACGTTTTTTTTCCCTCTGATGATGCACCAATTCAGCATCCACATCAAGACATATCGTGGTTTATTACTGTTTATTTCTTAAAGCTGTACGAGATCCCTTTTAAAGCTGCATCAGACTGAAAGATAATTAAATGGAGTCGCATGGGCTGCACTATATAAACAATCTTATTGGAACGAATGTGAATACTGACACGCAGTGCATAGTAATCCTGATGTTGATTTGTGTTGTAGTGAAGTGGAAAATTAGGTATGTTTTTACGGTGGGAATTTAACAGAAATGTGTATTTAAATGAAGTAATGTTTTCAGATGTAAACTCCAGCATTTTGTACCTTGTCTTCAGCCAGAAGGACCCAGTGAATAAAGGAGATCTTTCACAAAATGACTTATTATGAATAAATGGGGGTGGGAATTAATGTAACTGCTAAATGTTTTCCACTTTTTTTCTCGTACTATTATGTGGACAAGAAGGGGCCTAGATTAAATCTTCTGCCTGTGCTGATTTGGTAGGTGTCAGCTAGTGTAGTGGTAGAAACATTACAGTTGGCCTTCACATATCAGTATGTGTACCTAATGGCATAATTGAAGGAAGCAAAAACTTTAACAGCCTATGGATCAGTGCTTGTAATTATTTTGCTGTAAATTAGCTATTTTCCTTTTTAAGGAGGCCAGGATCTTTGCCTGGTAAAATGGAGTATTAATCCTTTTGTACAAAAACGAAATACTTTGGATGCTGGAAATCTGAAATTAAAAACAGAAAATGCTGGAAATACTCAGTAGGTCAGGCAGCATCTGTGGAGAGAGAAACAGAATTAACGTTTCAGGTTGATGACCTTTCATCTGTTCTGATTAAAAAGTAACTGACCTGAAACTTTAACTCTGCTTCTCTCTCAACAGCTACTGCCTGACCAACTGAGTATTTCCAGCATTTTTTGTTTTTATTAGCATTACTCCTTTGTTGATTGAGATGTTTCCATCCCTCTTTTTTTATTTACCTTTACCTCTTGTTCCTCCTTTTTTTAACCTTGTCTTCCCTTTACCTCGTCTCCCCTCCCTCGCCCCCAAAAGTCTAGGCAAAACACCTTCCTACAGGCTAGTTAATAAAATTGGAGTGAAGTCTTTCCTCAGGAATTTTTTTTATTTCCTTGAAGGCTGTAAATGGGATGAATGTGAACCATATTCTGGTGGGTATTTCACTGAGTTTGAGAATATTAAATACAGTCTGAATTGTAAATTTAAAAATGCAATATGTTAAATCTGCAGCGTTATATGTATTAATTTTTGATCCCCTTTGTATCAGGCTTACTGTCATAATTGTATCTTTTATGGCTGAAATTAATGTTTTTCATTTATATCTGAAGATGGATAGATGAGAGTGCTTCTTGAATGAGTTGGTTTATTCTATATTTAGAGCCTGGTATGTATGTTGGTTTATACCTTTAATCTAACCTTAGAATATAAAGGGTAGGCAGTGGTGCAGTGGTAATGTCACTGGACCAGTAATCTAGAGGCCCAGGCGAATGTTCCGGGAAGATGGGTTCAAATCCCATCAGGGCAACTGGTGGAATTTTAAATTCAATTAATAATGTTCAATTAATTCATTTAATAACTTTTAATTCTAATGATGACCATGAAACCATTGTCACTTGTCATAAAAACCCATTTGGTTCATTAATGTCCTCTAGGGAAGCAAATTGGCCATCCTTACCTGGTCTGGCCTGCATGTGACTCCAGACTCTCAGCAATGTGGTTGATTCTTAAATGCCCTATCAAGCCATTTAGATCTCCTTACGAAGTCTAAAATAATGAAAATAATTAAAATAATAAAACCGCACTGACCACCTGGCATCGACCTAGGCACTGGAAACTGCAAGGGCACACTCAGCCCTGTCGAATATGCCAGGCCCTCCTTATTAACACCTGAGGGCTTGTGCCAAAATTAGGAGAGCTGTCCCACAGTCTAGTCTGTAAGGTATGATCCCCATGAGTATGACTATGTCCCAGACAGCACCATCACCATCCTGTCCCACCGACAGACCACCACCACCAGAGGTGGTGGCACTGTAGTATATAGTGAGAAGGCAATTGCCCTGGAAGTCCTCCACATTGACTCTTGACCCCCATGGAGTCTCATGGCTTCAGGTCAAGGAAACCTCCTGCTGGTTAACACATACCACCACCACTGCCCTCTCCCCAGCTGATGGATCAGTACTCCTCCATGTTGAGCACCACTTGGAGGAAAGCACTGAGGGTGCCAAGGGCACAGAATGTACTCTGGGTGGGGGGACTTCAGTGTTCATCACCGAGAGTGCGTCCGTAGTGTCACTACTGTCTGAGCTGCCTGAGTCCTAAAAGACATAACTCCTAGACTAGATCTGCAGCAGGTGGTGAGGGAACCAACAAGAGGAAAAAACCTATTTGACCTCATCCTCACCAATCTACCTGGTGCAGATGCATCTGCCTGACAATATTGGTAGGAGTGACCACCGCACAGTCCTTGTGGAGATCAAGTCTCATTTTCACGACCCTCCATCGTGTTGTGTGCCAAGTTTAACACTTTAATAGTTGACAGTTTTAAAGCAGCGAGAGATGAGCCACGATTTTGACAATTTAAAACAGTTCACACGGAGGGCAGATCTATGTGAGAAGGGCAGTGGCGGCAGAAGATAAAAACCGGCGGCAGAGAGCCCCTTCAACCTGTTTCTACCTGTTAGGGCCGAAGTGTGATTGGTGGGTATCTCTTCCCTGTTTCTTTAATTCGCCAAGTGGTTTAACCCAGGAGACGTTATTTACAGCTGAAGAGTACAGTTAAATTCATTTTTAAAATATTTAACAACCAAATTAATTAAGTAGAATAGAGATGGCTGGGCAGGCGATGTGTTGCAGCTGTAGCATGTGGGAGCTGGTGGACACCAGTGTGATCCATGGTGACCACATCTGCAGCAAGTGTTGGCTGCTCGAGGGACTTCGGCTCAGAGTTGATGTGCTGGAGTCCGAGCCGCAGACACTGCGACACACCAGGGAGGGGGAGAGTTACCTGGACACTGTTTCAGGAGGCAGTCACACTTCTTAGATTAATTACATCAAATTTGGTCCATGATCAGGGACAGGAGGGTGTGACTGCGTGTGAGATAGGTATGGGGATCCAGAATTTAGCTTTGGAGAAGCCTCAGCTGGTGCCCTTGTCCAATAGGTATGAGGTTCTTGCTCCTGGTGTGGACGCGGGCACAGGCTTCAGGGAGGATGAGCAAACTGACCATAGCACCGTGGTACAGAGCACCATTCAAGTGGGGAGAGAAAAGAGAAATGTTGTAGTAATAGGGGGTAGTATAGTTAGGGGGATAAATACTGTTCTATGCAGCAAAGACAGAGTCTCGAAGGCTGTGTTGCCTATCAGGTGCCAAGGTTAAAGACATCTCTTCTGGGCTAGAGAGGAACTTAGAGTGGGAGGGGAAGGATCTAGTAGTCATGGTCTACGTAGGTACCAATGACGTAGGTAGGACTAGGAAAGAGGTTCTGATGAGGGACTACGAGCAGCTTGGGGCTAAATTAGAAAGCAGAACCACAGAGGTGGTAATCTCCGCATTGCTATCTGAGCCACATGCAAATTAGCATAGGGTAAATAAGATTGGAGAGGGAAATGCATGGCTCAGAGATTGGCGTGGGAGAAATGGGTTCTGATTCATGGGACTCTGGCACTAGTACTGGGGAAGGAGAGAGCTGTTCCGTTGGGACGGACTTCATTTGAACCATGCTGGGACCAGTGTCCTGGCGAGTCGTATAACTAGGCTTGTAGATAGGACTTTAAACTCTCCTCTCCCCGCCCCCCCCCCCCCCCACCAAACTAATTAGTTTAATTGAAGGGAAGTTTAAAAAATGAAAAAGAAACAAGAGAGCAGAAGTGCAGGGTAGTGAAGAGCTGAACGATAATCAAAGTGTGACAGGAAGGGGCAGAAGAGTGCAGCAGAAATTAGAACCAGAATGAGTAATAATGGTTAAAAAGTCGAAGCTTAAGGCTCTTCCCTTTGTAACAAGATAAATGAGTTGACTGCACAAATAGAAATATATGGATATGACTTGATAGATATTAGAGAGACGTGGTTGCAGGGTGACTAAGACTGGGAACTTGATATTCAAGGGTATTTGAAGTTCTGGGAAAAGTAGGTAACAAGGAAAAGGAGATGGGGATTTTTTTAATAAAGGAAGGTATCAGTGCGATGGTGAGTAGCGATTATAGGTGCTATAGATAGTGATGTGGAATCAGTTTGCGTAGAAATAAGGAATAGCAAGGGGAAGAAGTCACGGGCGGGAGTCATCTATAGGCCACCGAAGAGTTGCCTCACTAGGACAAAGTATAAATCGGGAAATAATGGAGGTGTGTAAGGAGGGCGCTACAATTGTCATGGGTGATTTTAATTTGCATATTGACTGATCAAATCAGATTAGTGGGGGTAACATTGAAGATGAATTTGTAGAATGCATCAGGGATTGTTTCTTAGAGTAATATGCAGAATGTACCCGGGAACAGGGTATTTTAGACCTGGTAATGTGTAATGAGGTAGGATCAATAAGAGATCTCGTAGTTAAGGATCTTCCAGGGGGTAGCGATCACGACATGGTAGAATTTCAAATTCAGTTTGAAGGCGAGCAACCCTGGTCTCAAACCAGTGTCCTCAACATAAATAAGGGCAATTACAGAGGTATGAAGAAAGAGTTGTCTAAAGGGGGCTGGGAAAATAGACTAAGGGGAAGGTCAGTGGATGAGCAGTGGCAGGCATTTATATAGATATTTCATAACGCTCAGCAAAAATTTATCTCAGTCAAAAAGGACTCGATGAGAAGGGTGAACCACCTGTAGTTAACAAAGGCGGTTAAGGAGAATATCCAATCAAAAATGAAGGCATACAAAGTGGCCAGAGGATTGGGAATTTTTTTAGGAGCCAGCAGTGGGTGACTAAAAAGCTAATAAGGAGGGAGAAAAATTGATTATGAAAGTAAAATGGCAAGAAATATAAAAACAAATAGCAAGAACTTCTACAGGTATATAAAAAGAGAGTAGCTAAAGTGAGCGTGGGACCCTTGGCAACTGGAGAATTGATAACAGGGAAATGGCAGATAATTTAAACCAATATTTTGCATCAGTCTTCACGGTGAAGGACACTAAACATTCCAAAGATATCAGATAAGCAAGGAACTAATGGGAGGAAAGATCTTGTAACAATCTCTATCATGAGGGGCAAAGTATTTGACAAAATGAATGGGACTAAAGGCAGACAAGTCGCCAGGACATGATGGCCTGTACTCAAGGGTTTTAAAGGAAGTGGCTGCAGAGATAGTAGAGGCATTGTTCAAAATGTTCCAGAACTCGCTGGATTCTGGGAGGGCCTCAGAGGATTGGAAAACCATTAATGTGACACCCCTGTTCAAGAAGGGAGGGAGACAAAAAGCAGGAAACTATAGGCCAATCAGCCTAACATCTGCAGTTGGGAAAATGCTAGAGTCTATTATTAAGGAAGAAATAGCAGGACATTTAGAAAAGCTTAACACAATCAGAGTCAGCATGGTTTTGTGAAAGGGAAATCATGTTGGACAAATTTGCTAGAGTTCTTTGAGGATATAACAAGCAGAGTTGATAAAAGGGAACTGGTAGGTGTAGTGTATTTGGATTTGCAGAAGGCATTTGATAAGGTGCCACATAAAAGGCTATTGCACAGGATAGGAGCTCATAGTATTGGGGGTAATGTAGCATGGATTGAGGATTGGTTAACGCCAAGAAGACAGAGAGCTGGGTTTAATGGGTCTTTTTCAGGTTGGAAAGACTTAAATAGTGGAGTGCTAAAAGGATCAGTCCTAAGGCCTCAATTATTTGTTATCTATATTAATGACTTGGAGGAGGGGGCAGACTGTAATGTATCCAAATTTGCTGCTGATACAAAAATAGGTGAGAGGGCATGTTGTGATGAGGACATAAAGAATCTGCAAGGGGATATAGGTTGAGTGAGCAGGCAAAAACATGGCAGATGGAGTTTAATTAGGAAAGTGTGAGGTCATGCACTTTGGTAGGAAAAATCAAAAGGTAGGCTATTAGTCAAATGGGAGACACTCCAAAAAAGTGCAGCACAGAGGGATCTGGGTGTTCTTGTGCATGAAACACAAAAAGTTAACATGCAGGTGCAGCAAGTAATTAAGAAGGCAAATGGAATTTTGGCCTGTATTGCTAGAGGGTTGGAGTTTAAAAATAGGGAAGCCTTGTTACAGCTGTACAGGGTGTTGGTGAGGCATTACCTGTGTACAGTTTGGTCCCTGTATTTAAGAAAGGATATACCAGCATCAGAGACAGTTCAAAAGACATTCACTAGGGGACGTAGTTACAGAATAAGGGGGCACTCATTTAAAATTGAGATGAGAAGGAATTTCTTCTGAAGGTAATGAATGTCTGGAATTCTCTACCTCAGAACCATGGAGGCTAGATCACAAAGTACTTAGAGGGGGTAGCTAGTTTTTGAAATATCAGGGAGTTGAGGGTCATGAGCTGGCAGGAAAGAGGTGTTTGAGGCCTGGGGCATATCAGCCATGATCTTATTGAGTGGCGGGGCAGGCTTGAGGGGCCGAATGGCCTATTCCTGCTCCTATTTCTTATGTTCTTATCTATCCCATTGAGCATGGTACATCTCAAACAGATCTTGCAACTCAAGACGGCATCCTTGAGGCACTTTGGACCATCACCAACAGCAGATTTGTACCCAACCACAATCTGTAACCTTATGGCCTGGCATATCCCCCACACTACCATTACCATCAAGCCAGGGGAATCAACCCTGGTTAAATGAAGAGTGCAGCAGGGCATGCCGGAAGCAGCACCAGGCATATCTAAAAATGAGGTGTCAACCTGCTGAAGCTACAACACAGGACTACTTGCATGCTAAACAGCAGAAGCAGCATGCAATAAACTGAACTAAGGGATCCCACAGCCAAACAGGTCGGATCTAAGCTCTGCAGTCCTGCCACATCCAGTCATGAATGGTGGTGGACAATTAAACAACTCACTGGAGAAGAAGGCTTCATAAATATCCCCATCCTCAATGATGGAGGAGCCCAGCACATCAGTACTAAAGACAAGGCTGAAATATTGGTACTTCTGGCTGAAGATGGCTACAAGTGGATGACCTATCTTGGCCTCCTCCTGAGGTCCCCAGCATCATACATGCCAGTATTCAGCCAATTTGATTCACTCCATATGATATCACTCTGCCCCTAGTAAATCTGTTCTAGTACAGCTACAACATTCGCATCTACCTGGCAATGTGCAAAATTGCCCAGTACGTTCTGTCCACAAAAAGCAGGACAAATCGAACCTTGCTAATTACTGCCCCGTCAGTCTTCTCTCGGTCATCAGCAAAGTGATGGAAG
This sequence comes from Cetorhinus maximus, assembly GCF_964194155.1. NCBI lineage: Eukaryota > Metazoa > Chordata > Chondrichthyes > Lamniformes > Cetorhinidae > Cetorhinus > Cetorhinus maximus. The sequence continues at coordinate 110,126,513 of NC_135888.1, read as the reverse complement.
GTGTCTGTTGACAATGCGATCTAGTGGCACTTTCACAACAATAACTTGCTCAGTGGCACTCTATTTGGGTTTCGCCAGGGCCACTCAGCTCCTGACCTTATTACTGCCTTGGTCCAAACATGGATAAAAAAGCTGAACTTGAGCTGAGGTATAGTGACTGACTTGAGATCAAGGGAGCATTTGGCAGAGCGTGGCATGTAAGACCCCTAGCAAAATTGGATTCTGGTGGAAAACGATCCACAGGTTGGAGTCATACCTAGCACAAAGGAACATTGTTGTGGTTGTTGGAGGTCAATCATCTCAGTCCTAGGACATCGTTGCAGGAGTCCCGCCAGGGTAGTGTCCTCGTCCCAACCATCTTCAGCTGTTTAATCAATGACCTTCCCTCCATAATGTCTGAAATTGGGATGGTCAAATGCTGATGCAGTCCGTGTCCATGTGCAGCAAGACTTGAACAATATTCATGCTTGGGCTGATAACTGTTGGGTAACACTCACACTGCATAGGTGCAAGGCAATAACCATTTCCTTCAAAAGAGAATCTGACCATCTCCCCATGACATTCAATGGCATTGCCATCACTGAATCCCCCACTATCAACATCCTGCAGGTTACCATTGACCAGAAACTGAACTGGACCACCATATAAATACTGTGGCAATGAGAACAGGTCAGAGGCTGGGAATTCTGCAGAATAACTCGCCACCTGACTCACCAAAACCTGTCCACCATCTGCAAGGCACAAGTCAGGGGAGTTGAAGGAATACTGTCCACAAGTGCAGCTCCAACAACATGCCCAAGAAGCTTGACCACATGCATGCATGTCAGGAAGATTGTGGAACTTATTGTGTGTGTGTGTGTGTGTGTGTGTGTGTGTGTGTGTGTGTGTGTGTGTGTGTGTGTGTGTGTGTGTGTATAATTAGAGACAGCTGGTCTGAAGGCTTTGATGTAAGAAGAAAAGCTAGGTGTGAGATGCTAAATAGATGAACATGGGGAAGTTTTAGAATCTGGTGTAAAGGGAACATTTGTATTTTTTAATAAACCAGACTAGCTTAAATCAAATGAGGGGGTGAAATGTTTCAGCTAGCCAGGAGAAGTTAAGAAAGCCTTTGTTTTTCCCAAAGATTACAGGTAAAATTAGTACTATGATAGATTTTTATTATTAGAGGTAAAGTCCAAAGATATAGTGAAACCATGGGAATTTGCATTCAAAGGGAAGGAGAGAAGGCTGTGCAAGGGAAGGCATCTTAAGATCTAACAAGTGTGAAGGCCTCCAGCATCTACTGTCTACAAGGAAAAGAAGCTGAGAAAAACTCACTTTGAATTCAACTGTTCAGGGCATCATGTTACTTTGCCTGGGTCTTTTAAAATCTGTTTTACCATTGCCTTAACAGAGATGTGATTAACTAGGGAAGCTAGGAGTTATACCTAGTAGAAATTTGTAAACCTATGTATGTGCTTAAAATCATTTTTTAATTAATAATTTAGTTTTGTAAAAAAACCAAGAGACTAGGCCTTATTACTTCAAAGCCTGCATCCCAAAATAAATGCAAATTGCAAATAGTTGTGGCGGCTGCTTCAAGCTTACCTCTGTAAATTGAGCAGCTTGGCATTTACCATCTGCAGGTCCCACCCACAAAACTGGACATGCCCCCAGAGTGAATTAATCACCATTTGGAGCTACAGCTAATTGTGCTCATTCAGGAGCCTCTGAGGAGGCTCCAAAAATTAAGCTGGAATATTTGAGCACTAGGAAAGTAAAGGGTGTATTGGTTCTAGGCTGGCTATCAAACACTGAGTGAGACTGGGTGGTACTACAATATTCTGCTTTTCCATTTTTCCTACCAAAGTGAATAACTTACACTTGTCCACATTATACTCAACCTGTCATGTTCTCATCCAGTCACGTAACCCATCTACAATCCTTTCCAGCTTCTTTGCATCCTCCCCACGGCTTACTTTCCTACCTCTTGGTATCATCAGCAAACTTGGATATGTTACTCTATATATCTCTGCATGAGTCGGCAGCAGAAGAGGGAAATATTTCTACTTGTGGACAAAACGTTAACCTAAATTACCATGTGGAAAAACATTCACACCTGGTTTCTCCAGATGGCAAATTGCCCTTTTTCTGCCAGTACAACCAGGATACACGGCAGAAGTTTGTGGGTCCTGCATCGTTGAACGTGTCAAAGATTGAGAGATTGAGTTACTCGGAATCAGTGGATATGGGGAGCAGGCAGGGAAGTGGAGTTGTGGCAGAAGATCATCCATGATATTGAATGGTTAGATGGGCTCGAGGGGGAAAATGGTCGTCTCTTAAGGCCACAGCAATGATACCAGTCAAGCCAATAGTTGACTGGAGATCATGGCACTGAATTTGCTGGAACAGTGCATTTGACCACAAATACCATTAAGTTAAATTGTGTGCCTGCATCCTCCAGTGGTACATGTCGAAGAACTTGTGAGCATTCAGCACCGCAAGAACATTGGCTGCACCATTTCTGAATTGCCAATGTAACAACAAGTTAAAGGTCAAAAGATGCATCAATCTCTAGCTAGTAAAACATGCTGTACTATTTGAAATATTGCAGCGAGAGTGCGAGAGAAATGGCATGGCCATTTACAGGGAACGCGGGTAAGGGAAACGGCCTGACCGTTTAAAGGGAGAGAGGGAAAAGAGCACGGAGAGCAGGTGATTGGTGAGCATTTCTAATCTTTAAGGTAAAAGTAAGGTCTATAGTTTGTATTTAGATCTCTAGTCTTTTTTTCTCTCTTTTATTAAAGATAGATTAAGTATAAGATCGATACCGGTGTGCACGTGAAAAAAAAAAAAAATTTAATTATAATGTGTAAAGAGTGGGGATACTGGAGTAATTAATATATTGAATAAAATACAATAGCAGGATGAGTGACGTGTTGCTGCTGCAGTATGTGGGAGCTGCTGGACACCAAGGTGATACAGATGTGTTCACTCTGAACCAAGTGTTTGCAGCTCAAGTAATTTTGGACCCGAGTTAAGGAGCTGGAGTCCAAGCTGCAGACATTGCGCCACACCAGGGAGAGGGAAAGTTACCTGGGCACTTTGCTCCAGGATGCAGTCACACCCCTCAGATTAGGTAATTCAAATTTGGTCTGTGATCAGGGACAGGAGGGTGTGACTGCAGGTGAAGCAGATTTGGGGACCCAGGAGGTAGTGTTAGAAGAGCCTCAGCCGCTGCAACTACCTAAATAGTTATAAGGTTCTTGCAAGTTGTGTGGATGAGAGCAGGGAGGATGAGCGAACTGACCATGGCACCGTGGTACAGGGAGCTATTCAAGCTGGGGGAGGAAATGGGAACGTAGTAGTGGTAGGGGACAATATAATTATTGGATAGATACTGTTCTCTGCAGCCGTGAGCCTGAGTCCCGAAGGCTGTGTTGCCTGCCCGGTGCCAGGGTTAAGGACATCTCAGGGCTGGAGAGGAACTTAGAGTGGGAGGGGAGGGATCCAGTTGTCGTCGTCCACGTTGGTACCGACAACATTGATAGGACTAGAAAGGAGGTTCTGCTGAAAGAATTTGAACAGTTATGAGCTAAATTTTAAAAAGCAGAACCTCCAAGGTGGTAATCTCGGGATTGCTACCTGAGCCAAGGGCAAACTGGCACAGGGTAAATAAAGTCAAGGAGTTAAATGCGTGGCTCAGATTGGTGTTGGAGGAATAGGTTTCAGTTCAAGTGGTGCTGGCACTAGTACTGGGGTAGAAGGGAGCTATTCTAGTGGGACGGGCTTCACTTGAACCATGCTGGGACCAGTGTCCTAGGGAACTGAACAACTAGGGCTGTAGAGAAGGCTTTAAACTGAATAGAGTGGGGGAGTGAGGGGGAGGGTTGTGGAAAGAGATACATAGGCTTGCAAAGCAATAAGATATGGCAGCCTTGTAGGGCAGCTATTTAGGTAATGATACCCGGAGTGTGACATGAAGGGACAGTGTGCAAACGTAAAAACAGCAGCAAATAGGGTCAAAAGGGGAAAAATGGTAGAAAGGCAACATTAATGGCCCTTTACTTAAATGTACGTAGTATTCGGAACAAAATAAATGAATTAACGGTACAAATAGAGGTTAATGGGTATAATCTTATAGTCATTATGGAGACGTGGTTACAAGGAGATCAACTTGGGAACTAAATATTTAGGGGTATGTGACATTTCGAAGGGCAGGAAGGAAAGGGTGGTGGGGTAGCTTTGTTAATACGAGATGGAATAAGTATGAAAGCCAGAAAGGATCTTGGATTGGAAGATGTAGAATCCATATGGTTGGAGGTAAGAAGACATGGAGTAGTCTATAGGCCCCCTGACAGCTGTACTGTAGGACAGAGAATAAATCAGGAGATAATAAGGGCATGTAAAAAAGGCAGTACATTAATCATGGGTGACTTTAATCTTCATGTAGATTGTGAAAATCAAATTGACAGAGGTAGACACAAGCAAGAATTCAGTGTATTTGGGATTTGTGAATCCAACCAGGGATCAGGCTATTTTAGATCTGATAGTGTGTAATGAGGCAGGTTTAATAAATGATCTGAGTAAAGGGTCCCCTAGGAAATAGTGACCATAATATGGTAGAATTTAGCATTCAGTTTGAGAGTGTGAAACCTGGGTCGGAAACAACTGTGCTAAACTTAAATAAGGGTAATTACAATGGAATGAAGGCAGAGTTTGCTGGAGTGGACTGGAAAAGCAGTTTAGCAGAAAAGACAGTTGATGAGCAGTGGCAGATGTTTAAGGAAATAATTCATGACAAGATATATCCCAGTGAGGAAGAAGGATTCAAGGAAGGGGATAAACCAACCATGGTTAACCAAGGAAGTTAAGGACAGTATCAAATTGAAAGAAAAGACATGCAATGTGGCAAAGATTAATAGTAAGCCAGAGGATTGGGAAAGTTTTAAAAACCAACAAAAGATGACCAAAAAAAATAGAGAAAATAAACTGAGGATAAGCTAGCAAGTAATATAAAAACGGGTAGTAAGAGCTTCTTTAAATATATAAAAAGGAAGAGAGAGAGGCCAAAGTGAACATAGGCTCCTTACAGAATAAGGCTAGGGAAATAATAATGGGGAACCAGGAAATGGCAGAGGAGTTGAATAAACACTTGGTAGAAGATACTAATAGCATTCCAAAAATACTAAATACTCAAGGGGCAAAAGGGGGGAGGCACAGTACAATAACTATCACTAGTGAAAAAGTACTAGGGAAAGTAATGGGGCTAAAGGTTGATATGCCCCCTGGACCTGATGGGTTGCGTCCTAGGATATTAAAGGAAGTAGCTACAGAGACAGTGGGTGCACTGGTACTAGTCTTCCAAGAATCCTTAGATTCTGGAAAAGTCCCAGAGGATTGGAAAACTGCCAACGTAACACCCTTATTCAAAAAGGGAAGGAGACAAAAAAACAGGTAACTATAGGCCAGTTAGCTTAACATCCGTCGCTGGGAAAATGTTGGAGTTTATTATAAAAGATGTAATAGCAGAGCATTTAGAAATACATAATCTAATCATACAGAGTCAGCATGGCTTCATGAAGGGGAAATCATGCCTAACAAATTCATTAGAATTCTTTGAGGAGGTAACAAGCAGGATAGATAAAAGGGGAACCAGTAGACGTAATATATTTGGAATTCTGAAAGGCGTTCGATAAGGTACCACACGTAAGGCTACTTAAGATAAGAGCCCATGGTTTTGGTGTAGTATATTAGCATGGATAGAGGATTGGCTACCTAATGGAAGACCAGGCCATTCAAGCGGGGGGAGCAAAAAGACAAGTGGTAGTTGTAGGGGATTCTATAATTAGGGGAATTGATAGCTTCCTTTTGTAAGCAGGATCGAGAGTCCCACATTGTATGTTGCCTGCCCGGTGCCAGGGTGAGGGACATCTCTGACCGGCTTGAAAGGATATTGGAGAGGGAGGGGGAGGATCCAGTTGTTGTGGTCCACGTTGGGACAAATAACATAGGTAAGACTAGGAAAGAGGACCTGTTTGGGGATTATCAGGAACTAGGAACTAAATTAAAGAACAGGTCCTCAAGGGTTATAATCTCCGGATTACTACCTGAGCCATGTGCAAATTGGCATAGGGACAGGAGAATAAGGGAAGTAAACACGTGGCTAAAGGAGTGGTGCGGGAAAGAGAAGTTCCATTTCGTGGGGCACTGGCATCAGTATTGGAACAGGAGGGATCTGTACCGTTGGGATGGTCTCCACCTGAACCGATCTGGGACCAATGTTCTAGCGAAAAGGGTAAATAGGGTGGTCAACAGGACTTTAAACTAGAAAGTGGGGGGGGAGGGAAGGGTAAAACTCCAAGAAGTATGACTAATGGGAAACAAAGCAGGTTAGCGTGTGGGTTGGGTGGATTCAACTTCATGGAAAATTATGAAAGAACTGAAAAGAAAGGAGAGCCCAGGAGAGGCTATTAAATTCTCCAGAACACACAATAGGACAGTGTTTGGAAAGGGCTAGGAATCTAACTTCAAGCACATCAGATATAGGGACGACAATGAGAAAGGGGACAGGAAATACAGGACTGAAGGTGTTGTATCTGAATGCACGCTGTAAACGAAATAAGGTAAATGAGCTTGTGGCGCAGATTGAAATTGGCAGGTATGATGTGGTGGGCATTATGGAGACATGGCTGCAAGGGGATCAGGACTGGGAGCTAAATATCCAAGGATATACATCCTATCGAAAAGATAGGCAGGTTGGCAGAGGGGTTGGGGTTGCTTTGTTAGTAAGAAATGAAATTAAATCAATAGCAAGAAATGATGTAAGGTCAGATGATGTAGAATCTGTGTGGGTAGAGTTGAGGAACCGCAAAGGTAAAAAAACCATAATGGGAGTTATGTACAGGCCTCCGAACAGTAGTCAGGATGTGGGGCACAAGATACACCAGGAGATAGAAAAGGTGTGTAAGAAAGGCAAGGTTACAGTGATCATGGGGGATTTCAATATGCAGGTAGACTGGGAAAATCAGGTTGGTAGTGGATCCCAAGAAAAGGAATTTGTGGAATGTCTACGAGATGGCTTTTTGGAGCAGCTTGTGGTGGAGGCAAGTTGGGAACAGTCAATTCTAGATTTAGTGATGTGTAATGTGGCAGATTTGATAAGGGAGCTTAAGGTTAAGGAACCCTTAGGAGGAAGTGACCATAATATGATAGAATTTACCCTGCAATTTGAGAGGAAAAAGCTGGAATCAGGTGTAACTGTATTACCGTTGAATAAAGGCAACTACAGAGGCATGAGGGAGTTGCTGGCCAGAATTGACTGGGAGATGAGCCTAACAGGAAAGACAATGGAACAGCAATGGCAGGAGTTTCTGGGAGTAATTTGGGAGACACAGCAAAAATTCATCCCTAGGAAGAAGAAGCATGCTAAAGGGAGGACGAGGCAACCATTGGCTGACAAGGGAAGTCAGGGACAGCATAAAAGCTAAAGAGAAAGCATACAATGCGGCGAAGAGCAGTGGGAAGCCAGGGGATTGGGAAGCCTACAAAGACCAACAGAGGACAACTGAAAAAGAAATAAGGAGGGAGAAGATTAAATATGAGGGTAAACTAGCCAGTAATATAAAAGAAGATTGCAAGAGTTTTTTTAGATAAAGAAAGAGTAAGAGAGAGGCAAAAGTAGACATTGGGCCGCTGGAAAATGACGCTGGAGAAGTAGTAGTGGGGAACAAAGAAATGGCGGAGGAACTGAATAGGTACTTTGCGTTAGTCTTCACGGTGGAAGACACGAGTGACATCCCCAAAGTTCAAGAGAGTCGGGGGGGTGGGGGGGGGGGGGGCAGAGGTGATTATGGTGGCCATTACCAAGGAGAAGGTGCTAGGAAAACTGAAAGGTCTGAAGGTGGATAAATCAGATGGATTACACCCCAGAGTTCTGAAGGAGATAGCTGAATAGATAGTGGAGGCGTTAGATCAGGAATCATTGGAGTCAGGGAGGGTCCCAGAGGATTGGAAAATCGCTAATGTAACCCCCCTGTTTAAGAAGGGAGTGAGGCAAAAGACGGGAAATTACAGGCCGATTAGCCTGACCTCGGTCGTTGGTAAGATTTCGAGTCCATTCTTCAGGATGAGATTTCAGAATACTTGGAAGTGCATGGTAAAATTGGGCAAAGTCAGCATGGTTTCATCAAGGGGAGGTCATGCCTGACAAATCTGTTAGAATTCTTTGAGGAGGTAACGAGTAGGTTAGACAAAGGAGAGCCAATGGATGTTATCTACTTGGACTTCCAGAAGGCCTTTGACAAGGTGCTGCACAGGAGGCTGCTCAGTAAGATAAGAGCCAATGGTGTTAGAGGCAAGGTTCTAGCATGGATAGAAGGTTGGCTGTCTGGCAGGAGGCAGAGAGTGGGGATAAGGGGGTCCTTCTCAGGATGGCGGCCGGTGACTAGTGTAGTTCCGCAGGGGTCAGTGTTGGGACCACAACTTTTCACTTTATACATTAATGATCTAGATGAAGGAACTGAGGGCATCCTGGCTAAGTTTGCAGATGATACAAAGATAGGTGGAGGGACAGGTAGTATTGAGGAGGCAGGGAGGCTGCAGAAGGATTTGGACAGGTTAGGAGAATGGGCAAAGAATTAGCAGATGGAATACAACGTGGGGAAGTGTGAGGTCATGCACTTTGGTAGGAAGAATAGAGGCATAGACTATTTTCTAAATAGGGAGAGAATTCAGAAATCTAGAGTGCAAAGGGACTTGGGAGTCCTAGTCCAGGATTCTCTTAAGGTTAACTTGCAGGTTGAGTCGGTAGTTAGGAAGGCAAATGCAATGTTGGCATTTATTTCGAGAAGACTGGAATATAAAAGTAGGGATGTGCTGCTGAGTCTTTATAAGGCTCTGGTCAGACCATATTTAAAATATTGTGATCAATTTTGGGCCCTGTATCTCAGGAAGGATGTTCTGGCCCTGGAGAGGGTCCAGAGGAGGTTCATGAGAATGATCCCAGGAATGAAAGGCTTAATATATGAGGAACGTTTGAGGACTCTGGGTCTATACTCGATGGAGTTTAGAAGGATGAGGGGGGATCTGATTAAAACTTACAGAATACTGAAAGGCCTGGATAGAGTGGACGTGGGGAAGATGTTTCCATTAGTAGGAGAGACTAGGACCCGAGGGCACAGCCTCAGAGTAAAGGGAAGACCTTTTAGAACAGAGATGAGGAGAAACTTCTTTAGCCAGAGGGTGGTGAATCTATGGAATTCATTGCCACAGAAGGCTGTGGAGGCCAGGCAATTGAGTGTATTTAAAACCGAGATAGATAGGTTCTTGATTGGTAAGGGGATCAAAAGTTATGGGGAGAAGGCGGGAGAATGGGGTTGAGAAACTTATCAGCCATGATTGAATGGCAGAGCAGACTCGATGGGCTGAATGGCCCAATTTCTGCTCCTATATGTTATGGTCTAATACAGAGTTGGGATAAGGGGTAGTATTTTTGGGATAGCAGCCTGTAACTAGTGGAGTGCCACAGGGATCAGTGCTCGGGCCTCAATTATTTACAATATATATTAATGACTTGGATGAGGGAAGTGAATGTACTATTGCCAGGTTTGCAGATGAGACAAAAATAGATGGGAAGGCAAGTGGTGAGGATGACACAAAGAGTCTACAAAGGGACATAGACAGGTTAAGTGAGTGGGCAAAAACTTGGCAAATGGAATATACTGTGGGAAAATGTGAGGTTATCACTTTGGCCGGAAGAATAGAGGAGCTGAATATTACTTAAATAGAGAAGGACTGCAGAAGGCTACAGCACAGAGGCATTTGGGAGTCCTTGTGCATGAATCCCAAAAAGCTAACATACAAGTTCAACAGGTAATAGGAAAAGCAAATGGAATGTTGTGTGCAAAATGGAGTGTAAAAATAGGGAAGTCTTGCTAAAACTATACAAGGCACTGGTTAGATCATGCCTAGAATGCCGTGAACAATTTTGGTCCCCTTATCTGAGGAAAGATATATCGGCATTGGAGGCAGTCCAGAGAAGGTTCACTAGGTTGATCCCAGGTATGGAGGGATTTTCTTATGAGGGCAGGTTGAGTAGGTTGGGCCTGTACTCACTGGATTAAGAAGAATGAGAGGTGACCTTATTGAAACACACAAGATTCTTAGGGGGCTTGACAGAGTAGATTATGAGAGGTTGTTTTCCCTTGTGGGAGAGTCCAGGACCAGAGGGCATAATCTGAGTAAGGGCCACCCATTTAAAAATTGTTTGAGGATAGCCAATCTGTGGAACTCTTTACCACAGAGGGCTGTAGAGACTGGGTCGTTAAGTATATTCAAGGCTGAGATAGACAGCTTTTTAATCAGTAAGGGAATCAAGGGTTATGGGGAAAAGCAGGAAAGCGGAGTTGAGGATTATCAGATTAGCCATGATCTCATTGAATGGCGGAGCAGACTCGATGAGCTGAATGGCCTACTTCTGCTCCGACGTTTTATAGTCTTATTATGGTCTAAATATTTGAGCGGGGTGGTTTTGCCAGATTTAAATATACAAGCATAAGCGATTAAAGAGGGCGGGATGATCGAGAATCTGGAGGGAATTGCAGGAGTCCAATTACTGAGTAACCAGGCAGCTAGGATATCCTGGAGACCTACTTCCAATCATTTCTAATCCTATGTTCCTAAATAGGATGATTGAACCATTATACAAAACAACTCTAGGTTGTCGTCTTTTTTTAAAAAAAAAATTACCAACGGACTTGATATTTGTCAATGGATCAGTCAACATCTTCAATTAAAGGATGTTGACTAGTTCACTTATCTGCATATCGATGTCTCAATTTATATTTATTTTATTCCACATAATTGCCAGTACGTTTGAAATTGAATTAAGTCAACGCCTTTTCCAGCTTTTAAAGTTCTTTAATGAAATTTTGCATTCTTCATGATTCGACATAAATCATACCGCCAAGTTACCAGCACTGTTCTGGTTCAATCCAAGTGATCAAAGCAGCTTTTATGCACCAAATTGGACATTACCATTGATTTAAACGGGGAAGAACTATGAAGAGTTAATCAATGCTCGAACCAACAAATTCCATGCCATGATCTTCAGTTAACTATTGGCTTGACTGGTATCATTGCTGTGGCCTTAAGAGTAGAGCATTTGGCCCCTTGAACCTGTCCAGCCAGTCAATACAATCATGGCTGATCTTCTGCCTCAACTCCACTTCCTTGCCCACTCCCCACATCCACTGATTTCCCCGAGTAACTCAAAATCTATCTCAACGATGCAGGACCCACAAACTTCTGCCGTGTATCCTGGTTGTACTGACAGAAAAAGGCAACTTGCCATCTGGAGAAACCGGGTATGAAGGTTTTTCCACAAGGTAATTTAAATGAACGTTTTGTCCAGAAGCAGAAATATTTCCCCTTTCTGCTGCCGACTCATGCAGAGATATGTAGAGAAACTTATCCAAGTTTGCTGATGATACAAAGAGGTGGGAAAGTAAGTCGTGGGGAGGATGCAAAGGAGCTGGAAAGGGTTGTAGATGAGTTACGTGACTGGACAAGAACATGACAGGTGGAGTACAGTGTGGACATGTGTAAGCTATTCACTTTGGTAGGAAAAATGGAAAAGCAAAATATTTTTCAAATGGTAAGAGATTGGAAAATGTTTATATTCCAAGAGACCTATGTGTTCTTGTGCACATCACAACGTTAATTGCTTGCTGAATCTGCATGTTAGCCTTTATTACAAATGGAATGGAGTATGAGTAAATAGGTCTTACTGCAATTATGCGACCAGTAGAGTACTATGTGATGTTTTGGACTCCATATCTCAGGATGGTTATACTTTCCTGAGAGGGAGTGCAATGAAGGCTTATAGGGCTGGTTCCTGGGATGAGGGGATTGACCAATGGGGAGAAGCTGAGTAGACTACCTCTATATGCCCTAGAGTTTAGAAGAATGAAAGGTAATCCAGTTGAAATATATGTGAAATACTTAAGGGGCTTGACAGGGTTGATGTTTCTGCTTCCTGGAAGTCTCAAACTCAGGGTCACAATCTCAAAATAAGAGATCAGCCATTTAGGATTAAGATGAAAAATTTCATCATTCAAAGGGTAGGGAACCTTTGGATTTTTCTACCCAGAGGCTGAGGGTGTTCAGACTTTGGGTATAGATACTATGGGGGTAGTGTGGGAAGATGGAGTTTGAGTTAGATGAGCTGTATTGAATGGCAGAGCCAGCTTGAAGGGCAAAAATGACCTCCTATCCTTACGTACATATTGCAAATGTGGAAGAGATAATAGTATAGGGTGTTTTCTCCAGTTCTAGTACACCAGTACAATGTGATTTTTGTGCCCACTGTTTTCTACACAGCTCCCTACCTCAATGATGCCATCAGTTGGAGGCCAGAAAGTCTGTCAATGGTGGATCAAAAATTAACCTTCAAGTTGTAATAGCTATTTAGCTAACATCATGATCAACGGCCTGGGATCATTTAGCCAAACATGTGCATGGAGTAGTCAAATCTCAGGAGTGGGAAGTAGAAGATTTTTTTCTCTTGAATGGATATCAACAATGGAGATGTGATTGGCATTGCATCCAGTTGGCATTTCATGCTTAATATAACTGACCTCATGATCACAACCCTTCCTCCTCCCTGAAGAAGTGAACTTTGCTATTAAGGGATAGCCTGTACTTAACTGCATACAGCCTCCAGAAGTGTATTTAGGGAGTAGAGGAGGAATGAATCCATCTAACAGACTTGCTCTGTAGACTAGTAACCATGAATTTGAGGGCTCTCCGCTTCTTCCTTGAACAGAATCACGAACAATCCCCATCCACCACTACTCTCCTCCGTCTGGATGAACTTGTTCTCTCACTGAACAATTTCTCTTTAAACTTGTCTCACTTCCTCCAAATAAAAGGTGTGGCTATGGGTACCTGCATGGGCCCCAGTTTCGCCTGTCTCTTTTTATGGGGTATGTGGAACGTTCCTTGTTCCAGTCCTACTCGGGGGGGGGGGGGGGGGTGGGGGGGCCTCCCACAACATTTTTTGGGGTACATTGATGACTGTTTCGGTGCCTTTTCATGCTCTTGTCTGGACCTGGAATAATTTATCAATTTTGCTTCCAATTTCCGCCCCTCCATCACCTTCACATGGTCCATCTCTGACACTTCCCTTCCCTGACCTCTCT